>NC_030817.1:44595549-45845549 GCF_001704415.2 Capra hircus | reverse complement strand
TTCCCCATCTATTTCCCATGAAGTGATGGGACCGTATGCCATGATAGTCGTTGAGCTTTAAGCAAACTTTTTCACCCTCCTCTTTCGCTTACCACAAACAAAGTCAGTGGAGATGATGGAATTCCAGCTGAGTTACTTAAAATCCTAACAGATGATGCTGTTAAACTCCTGCACTCAATCAGTCAGCAAATTTGGAAAACTCAGCAATGGCCACAGGACTGGAAAAAGTCAGTTTTCATTCCAATCCTGAAAAAGGGCAATGCCAAAGAATATTCAAACTACCATACAACAGTACTCATTTCACCAACTAGCAAGGTAATGTTCAAAATCCTTCAAAATAGGCTTCAACAGTACATGAACTGAGAACTTCCAGATGTGCAAGCTTGGTTTAGAAAAGGAGGAGGAACCAGAGATCAAATTGCCAACATCCACTGGATCATAGAAAATGCAAGGGGATTCCAGAAAAACATCTACTACAGCTTCATTGAGTATGCTAAAGCCTTTGACTGTGTGGATCACAAAAAAACTGTAGAAAATTCTTGAAAACGATGGCAATACCAGACCACTTTACCTGCTTCCTAAGAAGTCTGTATGCAGGTCAAGAAGCAACAATTAGAACTGGACATGAAACAACGAAATGGTTCAAAATTGGGAAAGGAGTACAAGGTGGCTGTATATCGTCACTCTGTTTATTTAACTTCTACACAGAGTACATCATGTGAAATGAGGCACAAACTGGAGTGAAGATTGCCAGGAGAAATATCAATAACCTCATATAAGCAAATAACACCACCCTAGAATGCACAGAAGAACTATGCAAAAAAGATCTTCACGACCCAGATAATCACGATGGTGTGATCACTCACCTACAGCCAGACATCCTGGAATGTGAAGTCAAGTGGGCCTTAGAAAGCATCACTACAAACAAAGCTAATGGAGGTGATGAAATTTCAGCTAACCTGTTTCAAATCCTGAAAGATGATGGTGTGAAAGTGCTGCACTCTATCTGCCAGCAAATTTGGAAAACTCAGCAGTGGCCACAGGACTGGAAAAGGTCCCTTTTCACTCCAATCCCAAAGAAAGGCAATGCGAAAGAATGCTCAAACTACCGCACAATTGCACTCATCTCACACGCTAGCAAAATAATGCTCAAAATTCTCCAAGCCAGGCTTCAGCAATATGTGAACCGTGAACGGTGAAACCGTTCCAGATATTCAAGCTGCTTTTAGAAAAGGCAGAGGAACCAGAGATCAAATTGCCAACATCTGCTGGATCATTGAAAAAGCAAGAGAGTTCCAGAAAAGCATCTATTTCTGCTTTATTGACTATGCCAAAGCCTTTGGCTGTGCGGATCACAATAAACTGTGGAAAATTCTTCAATAGATGGGAATATCAGACCACCTGACCTGCCTCTTGAGAAACCTATATGCAGGTCAGGAAGCAACACTTAGAACTGGACATGGAACAACAGACTGGTTCCAAATATCAAAAGGAGTACATCAAGGCTGTATATTGTCACCCTGCTTATTTAACTTATACGCAGAGTACATCATGAGAAATGCTGGGCTGGAAGAAGCACAAGCTGGAATTAAGATTGCTGGGAGAAATATCAATAACCTCAGATATGCAGATGACACCACCCTTATGGCAGAAAGTGAAGAGGAACTAAAAAGCCTCTTGATGAAAGTGAAAGAGGAGAGTAAAAACGTTGGCTTAAAGCTCAACATTCAGAAAACAAAGATCATGGCATCTGGTCCCATCACTTCATGGCAAATAGATGGGGAAACAGTGGAAACAGTGTCAGACTTTATTTGGAGGGGGCTCCAAAATCACTGCAGATGGTGACTGTAGCCATGAAGTTAAAAGATGCTTACTCCTTGGAAGGAAAGTTATGACCAACCTAGACAGCATATTCAAAAGCAGAGACATTACTTTGCCAACAAATGTCCGTCCAGTCAAGGCTATGGTTTTCCCAGTGGTCATGTATGGATGTGAGAGTTGGACTGTGAAGAAAGCTGAGCACTGAAGAATTGATGCTTTTGAACTGTGGTGTTGGAGAAGACTCTTGAGAGTCCCTTGGACTACAAGGAGATCCAACCAGTCCATTCTGAAGGAGATCAGCCCTGGGATTTCTTTGGAGGGAATGATGCTGAAGCTGAAACTCCAGTACTTTGGCCACCTCATGTGAGGAGTTGACTCACTGGAAAAGACTCTGATGCTGGGAGGGATCAGGGGCAGGAGGAAAAGGGGACAACAGAGGATGAGATGGCTGGATGGCATCACCGACTCGATGGACATGAGTTTGTGTGAACTCCAGGAGTTGGTGATGGACAGGGAGGCCTGGCGTGCTGCGATTCTTGGGGTTGCAAAGAGTCGGACATGACTGAGCGACTGAACTGAACAGAGCTGAACTGAATGGCAGGAAGCAAAGAGGAACTAAAGAGCCTCTTGATGAAAGTGAAAGAGGAGAGTGAGAAAGTTGTCTTAAAATTTAACATTCAAAAAATGAAGATCATGGCATCTGGGCCCATCACTTCATGGCAAATCGGGGGGTAAAATGGAAACAGTGACAGATTTAATTTTTGCAGGCTCCAAAGTCACTGTGGATGGTGACTGCAGCCATGAAATTAGAAGATCCCTACTCTTTGGGAGAAAAGCCACGATACATCTAGACAGCACATTCAAAAGCAGAGACATCACTTTGCTGACAAATTTCCATATGGTCAAAGCTACAGTTTTTCCAGTAGTCATGTATGGATGTGAGAGCTGGACCATAAAGGAAGCTAAGTGCCGAAGAATTGATGCTTTCGAATTGTGGTGCTGAAAAAGACTCTTGAGAGTCCCTTGGACAGCAAGGAGATCAAATCAGTCAATCTCAAAAGAAATCAACCCTGACTATCCATTGGAAGGACTGATGCTGAAGCTGAAGCTCCAATACTTTGACCACCTGATGTGAAGAGCTGAATCACTGAAAAAGACCCTGACGCTGGGAAAGATTGAGGGCAGGAGAAGAAGTGGAGAACATAGGATGAGATGGTTGGATGGCATCACTGACTCAATGGACATGAGTCTGAGAAAACTCAGAGATAGAGGAGAACAGGGAACCCTGGTTTGTTGCAATAGCAACAATATTAAATTTTATCAGATGTAATTTCTGAACATATTGAGGTGGTCACTTTTTGTCACTTATTCTAAGTTAATGATTTTTATTTCAAATGCTAAACCAATCTTTCCATTCTTTTTGTATATGTCTGTGTTTGGCTTGCTAATATTTTGATTGGGTCTGTTTTAAATTTCTACGAATCAGTGAGACAGGCCTTAGGAACAACTTTAAAAATATGTCAGGAATGACACTTCTTTTGTGAAAGATTGGAGTTTATTTGTTACTAAACATTTGATATAATTTGATAACTAGCCATTGCGCCTAGACTTTTCTTTGTGGGATGTTTTAATTATGAATTTAATTTTCTTAATAGTTAAAAGACTATCCAGATATTTTCTCTATTCTATGTCTTTTTAAATGAACTGTATTTCTTTAACAATATATCTATTACACCCAAATTTTCACAAGTATTTCTATAAAGTTATTCATAATGGCTTCTTGTTATCATTTTATCATCTGTAGAATCTGAGATAATCATTCCTTTATTTTTTATATTAATATTCCCCCTATTTCCCTTTCTCTCTCTCTTTTCCCTCCCTCCCTCCTTCTTATGTCATTCCTACTGCTTTCTTTGGTGTAATTTGCTGTTATTCCCAACTTCTTAAGATGAATGCTTAACTCATTTATTATAGCCTCCCATCTTTTCTAACATATGTGCTTAAGGCTATAAATTTCCCCATAATCAAAGCATAGGCTATATCCCACAAGTTTCTAAGTCTGTAAAACTTTCAAAGAGATTCAATGCAAAATATTTTCAAACTTCCATTATGATTGCTTGTTTTACCCATGGGTTATTACTTAGAAGCATATTTGTTAACTTTACAAATATTGGGGAATCTTCTAGTTTCATTTTTGTTATTGATTTCTAGCTCTGATCTTTTTTTCTTGTTTCACTCAGTAAGTTGATTTCAGTCCAGAACAAGTTTTTGTACTTCTAGGTTTACTGTCCAAATAATTCATGAGCGGAGCCAGGTCACAAGTGAAATTCAACTTCTGAGTCACATTTCAAATCTGACCCTAAGCCCAGTATATCTCCCTAGCTTGGAGTTGCTTTAATAAACGGTGACTCCCAATGTACAAGATTCTGTTGCTCAGAACAAAAACTATTTTCCCACTCTAACTCCACCCACAAATGATTTCCTGGCCCCCAAATCTAATATATAGGTGCTAGAATAGCACCCTAAGCAACCCCACAGGCAACCATGTATCATCATCTGTATAGATGGTGCCCCCTGGAATTGTACATCTGCTCTCTATGCAGCCATCCACAGCAGCCTACTCTGCTGAGCCCCAAAGCGAGGTATTCATATTTCTTAGAATGCCAGCTATTCTAGGTCAGAAACTATGTATAGTTAGGGTTCCAGATCTATAGGTTTGTTATCCAGACATATGGAGGGTTGACTACACTTCAGCATTTTATATATGGGACTTGAGGTCTTTGGAATTTGGTACTTTCAGGGGTCCTAGGACTAATCTTCAGTGAGTACCAAGAGACGATTGTATACATATTGACACTCGTGTCAGCTATGATAGTTAGCTCAGTGCCTAGCATCTGTGTTCATAAAGTCTGTGAATATCCAGACAGATGGAAAATAGAAAAAAAAAAGAAATTCTATTTTCTCCTACAAAAGCTGGAGCAGAAATTCAGTGGAACTTAAGACCAAGATAATTTTTAAATAGAGGTGGAATAAATACAAACTTAAACCAAGTTTCAAGTATCATAGAAAACCAGCATCTATGAAAAGGGTAATAACAGGGTAGTCATTGTCTGAAATAATGAGAGCTTAAACTTATAAAAGCAAACATGCAAATTAAAACTATTAAAACTAAGCTTTGGTTGAAAAAGCAGTTGGATTCAAATGAATTTAAAATTAGGACATTTGGGACTGCACCTCTGATTACACAAACAATTGTCTATCCAGCTCAATAGTATAAATATGAGCCTTCTGGTCTAAATTAGACTTTTCCTAACCATTTTGACATGTTCTTTCACAGGAGGAAGTTTTGAAGTAAAAAAAATTAGGTAGAACTGAATTCAAACTCAAGAAGATTGAATTCAATAAATTTGAGTAAGTAGCCTCACTGCTCTGAGTTTTTGTCTTATCCTTGAAATAAGAGGTTATTTAGTCAGTATTTCCTTTAATATATTCTGGAGAACCTCAGTCCAACAAAATCTTAACATAACAAAAAGTGTTTAATGGTCCAGTAAGTTTAGAAAATGCTAGCCTAAATAAAGCTAATTTGCTGAAACATTTCTCAGCTGTTAATACATTACGAATCTGCAAAACTGGGATATACTTTCTATATAGTGTTCTTTGAACTTAGACCATGAACCCTTTTTGCCTAAAGCATCCTATAAGATTCCCGTACTGTGAAACTGAAGCCTAGCATGCAAGATTTTTAAGCATGACCTTACTAGCATGGGAGATGAGTACAACTGTCCAGTGGTTAGCACATTCTTTGGTACTACCCTTCTTGGGGATTGGGATGAGGACTCACATTTTCCAGTCCTATGGCTACTGCTGAGTCTTCCAGATTTGCTGACATAACGAACACAAAACCTTGATGGCATCATCCTTTAAGGATCTGAATAGTTCTGCTGGAATTCCATCACATCCACTAGCTTTATTAACAGCAGTGCATCTTAAGGCCCACTTCGACTTTGCACTCCAGAATGTCTGGCTCTGGGTGACTAACCTCACCATCTTAGTAATCCAGTTCATTAAGATCTTTTTTATATGGTTCTTCCATCTATTCTTTCCATCTCTTCTTGATCTCTTTAGTGTCTACTAGGTTGAAAAGCAGTTTTCTTTTTTTTTAATTTATTTATTTTAATTGGAGGCTAATTACTTTACAATATTGTAGTGGTTTAAACAGAGACATTATTCTGCCAACAAAGGTCCATATAGTGAAGGCTGTGGTCTTCCCAGTGGTCACATATGGCTGAGAGAGCTGGACCATAAAGAAGGCAGAATGCCAAAGAATTGATACCTTCGAACTGTGGTGCTGAGGAAGACTCCTGAAAGTCCCTTGGACAGCAAGGAGATCAAACCAGTCAATCTTAAGGGATATCAACCCTGAATATTCACAGGAAGGGCTGATGCTGAAGCTGAAGCTCCAGTATCTTGGTCATCTAATATGAACAGGTCACTTATTGGAAAAGTCCCTGATGCTTTGGAAAGATTGATGGCAGAAGGAGAAGAGGGCGTCAGAGGATGAGATGGCTGAACGGCATCACCCATGCTATGAACTTGAACTTGGGCAAACTTCAGCAGATGGTGAGGAACAGGGAGGCCTGGCGAGCTGCAGTACATGGTGTCACAAAGAGTCAGACATGACTGGGTGACTGAACAACAACTGGGAAACCAAGTTTACTTTACTTTCATTTTATTACACTACTAAGTTTACATGATTCTAAGTAAAGCCTCATGAAAAGGAAATGCAACAGCAATTATGAACTCTGAAGCTGAGAGATGAAATAGATAGTCAGGTAGTTTCTGGTTTATCCACACTAAAAACTTCTTTCAAGTATTCTCAGTTCTACCAAATGGGTGGCCACACTGGTCAGCAAACAAGGAAATATACCTATGTCTACAAGTGAATTAGAAGTGCTCAAAGCAAGAAAATTAGAATCCTTACCCTATCAGAACCTCAGAAATTATCTTTAGAAATGAATGAGGGTCCATTCTGAGGATATTTGATGAGTTTCTGAGTAGGGCATCAGTGCTAATATTCCAAGTTTTTCAAAGTATGTGTATACGTGCATACAAGCATGTGTATATGCACACACATTTGTGTGTTATAAGAGATGCTAATAGCTTTAAAAAGTGATTCCCAAACAAGTTTTGGAAACACTGGGATTAAACATAGTGAAGCAAATTTCTTTATCATTCTAAAGTACATTGTAACTCTACAAGAGGTAAACATGACATGTGGTATTTATGTGACCATTAGACACTATAATATCTAATGTTTCACAGAAGACACTTTGGGGTCCATTTCATAGAATTTGTGGTTTCTGTTAAGTGTAAATTCTGAGAATGAAAGAAGAAGATGTTTCTGAATCCAAGGATAAACAAATTAAAGATCTTAGAATAATGGTTAGCAGAAAAAAGTTTGGGACATTTAAAAGCAGATGTAAACTGTTATATATGAGGATATTCTATGAAGGGCAATTTGGCAAGCTATTCTACACATATATATGCACTTTTATTAAGTGGTATTTACATATGGTTATAAATTTCAGCACTGTTTGAAAAAGCTAGAGGTAAGAAAGAACCCACCTATGTACATGATAGTTGCTAAATTATGGTATACACTTAGAATGAATTGTATGCAGCTGAAAAAGTTAGCTAAGATACAGGTTAATAAATGTGAAACTCTCAAAGACTGGATGTCTTGCTAATTTTTAAGGGCTTTAAATTTCTTTCATTTTTTAAATTTTTTGTTAGAGTATAATTGCTTTACAATGTTGTAGTGGCTTTTGCTGTACAAGAAAGTCATTCAGCTATATGCATACATATATCCTCTTCCTCTTGAACCTCCCTCCCATGCCTCATCCCACTCCTCTTTTCATGAGTCTTGAAATATTGTATTTCACAAATATTCGATGAATAAAAAGTAAGCAAAATGACTGCACGGATGACACTTTTAAAATCACAACCCTCCACATCAATGAATTTACTTTCCAAATCTTTTCCTGGAACCCAAATGATTAATCATTCAAACAATTTATTGAGTACTTATTAATGAATATACATTGGAAAAAGTATGCATTATACTGAATATATAGTATATATTATACTATATATACAGATATCAGAGATAAATCAAATAAACAGATTCTGCCCTTTAAGAACTCAACTCTCTTGTAAATGAAGTTAATAGAAATAATGAAAGATAACAGAAAACAAAGCACAATGAGAATCTGAGAAAAGAAGCCATTATTTGATCTGTCCTATCATTACCAAATTTTTAAAATACAAATATGCAATAAAATAATTAGGGAAACTTTCTAAAGAAGCACTACCTTCATGAAAAGCTTTTGTCTATTCCTAAGTAACTATCCAGAACCCCCGTCATCCTGCACAAGAATTAGTGTCCAATTATCATAATACTGCCCAGAGATCCAGAAGGGGGAAGTAAGTCTAGCTTTCAGTAGTATTCTATTGTAGTGTGACGGCTTTTATGTTAGCCAAATCACTTTCCAATCTTCTAATTTTTTTCCACTTTTTTATCCCTTATCCCATCAACTCCTCCACAAACACAAGCAACCGAATTGTTTTATGTTTATTGTCTCAGGGTAAATTTTATTAAAAGGGGTCTTCCTGACTCTCAGCTCTAAAAACTTAAACTTTTAGAGAGCTGGAGAGGATTGTGGGCATGAAAAACAATGTTGGAGGGAAGTGGGATCTGAAGAGTGTGGGAGCTTCTGAGAGAGACCATCAAAGATTTCCCCAGAGGAAGAGAAGGTAATTAAATCTAATCTTACTCCTTGCTAGAACTATAGCCCTAACAATGCTCAGGGAGAGAGAAGGGCGAGATCACAGTAAGTCCAAGCAGGCAGCACCTTCAGTTCAGTTCAGTCAGTCAGCTGTGTCCGACTCTTTGCGACTCCATGAACTGCAGCACGCCAGGCCTCCCTGTCCATCACCAACTCCCGGGGTTCACACAAACTCTTGTCCATCGAGTCGGTGATGCCATCCAGCCATCTCATCCTCTGTCGTCCCCTTCTCCTCCTTCCCCCAATCCCTCGCAGCATCAGAGTCTTTTCCAATGAGTCAACCCTTTGCATGAGGTGGCCAAAGTATTAGAGTTTCAGCTTTAGCATCAGTCCTTCCAGAGAACACCCAAGACTGATGTAGGGAGCCTCAAAGAGATTTCTGCACTCCCGAATAGCAAAAAAAAAAAAAAGGTAGAATAGTAACAACACACAGGAATAGCAGAGAGCTCCTAAGCTTGAAAGAGACATGAAAGGAAAAAAAGAAAATCTCCTGAGCATCGAGTGAATCAGTGTTAGTGGACTAGATGAAAAAATGGATATCTCAGCCGATAAACGTAATAAATAGTATTGAATTCCACAGGCAATCCTTCCGTGCCCAGGTACCACGTAACCATGTCCATGAAAAACCACATCACAAAACAAGGGAGGAGTATTATGTTTCTGCCAACCAGCAAAATGGAGGCTCAAAAAAGAAAATGAGTTATAGGGGAAAAAATGAAGAATGTTATATGTGCACTTTGGTTGTGGATTATCGTAGAATCTGGCTACAGCTAGCTATACATGCCTGAGGATTTCTGCAATGACCATGTCTCACATTCAGGTTTCCCAAATGGCACTAATGGTAAAGAACCCACCTGCCAATGCAGGAGACATAATAGAAACGGGTTTGATCCCTGGGTCGGGAAGGTCTCCTGGAGGAGGAAATGGAAACCCACTCCAGTATTCTTGCCTGGAGAATCCCACGGACAGAAGAGCCTTGGTGGGCTACAGTCCACAGGGTCGCAAAGAGTCGGACTCGACTGAAGCGACTTAGCACACACATGCGTGCACAGATGCACATTCACCCAAAGACAATGTTCTGGTTTAAAATCACTCACAGAGGTCCCTCTGTGAATAGTCTCAGACATCACATAGGCCCCAATATGATGGCTTTGCTAAAGCTGATCTGCTTTCACTAGAGGGATCTCCTCCTTCAGAACAGCTCAGACACAATGAGCTGAGACCCAAAGCCACTCACTCTCCAAGAATGCGGTCATTAGAGCTATAACATCTGTCACCTTTGGGTGGTAATTAGAAAGGGGAAGTCAATAACAATAGTGCATAACACTACTTTACGAAGATTTAAACAAGTTGTAATATTGTTGAACATCTATTGATGAGTCCAAATGTGCCACAGGCTATTGAGCACGAGAAGGGCTTTGATGAGAGGCTTTTCATTATTAATTTGATGGGGTGAGGTTTATAGACATCACAGAATACATTTTCATTTGTTACATGAGACCCAGCCTCCCACAGCCATCAGATCTAATCAGCATCTTATTGGGTCACAACCAAGGTAGGGGAGGATCTGGGTCTGGGACTTGTAACCCCATGAATGGAAAAGACAATTCTTGTTGATTTTCCTCAGCTCTCTTCCAAGTATAGGAAATACTCAAGGAAAGCAACCTATGATCTTTGGTAAAAAAAGACAATGTCTGAGCTGAGAAACAAGAAACCTGGGTTTTAGTTACTGCTAGTAACTAGTTCTATTCCTTAGATATAGGTCTAATCTCACTTTACCACTCTGGGATGGAGTTTTTTCATCTATAAATTGATAATCTTTTAAGGTGACTTTCAGGCACAATATTCTATGAATTTGCTCTCTTGGGGCATCTCTTTCAGTCTCATATTTTAAATAATACCTATATGCTGGAATTCCTGTCTTATCTCCATCCCCAACCTCTCTCTTGAACTCCAAACTTATATTTACAACTGCCTCCTTGACAAATTCACTTGGATGACATCTCAAACTTCACATATGTAAAACCAAACTTGCCTTCTCCCTGCAGCCTGCTTCTCCCCACTTTCCCCCAATTCTACCCCTACTTCTCATCATAGTAAATAGCAAGTACATTCAGTAGCATTCCTTTGAATCTGCTCCCTCTTATACTCCAAATCTAATCCTTTATCAAATTTTGTTGGTTCTGCCTTTGAAATATATCCATAATCTGACGCTCTCTGCCACAATCTGCTAGTCTAAGTGCTCATTTTCTCTCAACCTAACTGATGCTCATCCCTGGACTGTTCTCCACACATCAGCAAGAATGGTCATTTCTCTGTTCTTTCTTTAGATATCATTACAATTTGCTTCTCACTTCCTTCAAGTCTTCAATCGAACAAACTCACTTATTAGTGAGGCCTTTCCTAACCATCACATTAAAACTAGTATTTATATTGATTTTTTATGCTGTGTAACAATTACCACAAACTAGTGGCTTAAAACAACATGCACTAATTTTCTCACAGTTTCTGTGGGTCAGGACTGTAGGCACAGCTTATTCTCTCAAGACTGCAATTAAAGTTGGCTGGGCTAAATTCTCATCAGAAGGTTAAATTAGGAAAGAAATCACTTTGAAATTCATTCGCATTTTTGGCAGAATTCATTTCCTTGTGGCTCTATGGCTGAGATTTCTATTTTCCTACTAACTGAAAGCTAGAGCCCGCTCTCAGCTCTGAGAGACTGTCCTCAAGTCCTTGGCATGTGGTCCTTCCATAGGCAGTTCTTCTTCAAGGCCAGCTGGTGAATTAGAATCAGGTAAGGCCAGGTTCCTTAAAGGTCAACATTCAGAAAACTAAGATCATGGCATCTGGTCCTATCACTTCATGAGAAATAGATGAGGACACAGTGGAAACAGTGCCAGACTTTATTTGGTGGGGGGGCGGGACGCTCCAAAATCACTGCAGATGGTGATTGCAGCCATGAAATTAAAGATGCTTACTCCTTGGAAGGAAAGTTATGACCACCCTAGACAGCATATTCAAAAGCAGAGACATTATTTTGCCAACAAAGGTCCGTCTAGTCAAGGCTATGGTTTTTCCAGTGGTAGTGTATGGATGTGAGAGTTGGGCTGTGAAGAAAGCTGAGTGCCAAAGAATTGATGCTTTTGAACTGTGGTGTTGGAGAAGACTCTTGAGAGTCCCTTGGACTGCAAGAAGATCCAAGTCCATTCTGAAGGAAATCAGCCCTGGGATTTCTTTGGAGGGAATGATGCTGAAGCTGAAACTCCAGTACTTTGGTCACCTCCTGCGAGGAGTTGACTCATTGGAAAAGACTCTGATGCTGGGAGGGATTGGGGGCAGGAATAAATGGGGACAACAGAGGATGAGTTGCTGGATGGCATCACCAACTTGATGGACATGAGTTTGGGTAGACTCCGGGAGTTGGTGACAGACAGGGAGGCCTGGTGTGCTGCGATTCATGGGGTCGCAAAGAGTTGGACATGACTGAGCAACTGAACTGAACTGAAGGCCAGGTTCCTCCTTTTAAGGGTTTTTACCTGATTAAGTCAATCCCATACAGGATAATCTTTCTTTTGTTAACTTGAAATCCCTGATTTAGAACCTTAATTATTAATACATCTTTAAAATGTGTCCTCCTTTGCAACAGAACATAATCTAATTCTCCGAGTATTACTTCAGCATATTCACAGGTTCCATCACATTTAAGTTGGGGGTGTGGGGGAGGGGTCATTATACAGAGTGTAACCAGGGGCAGGAATCTTGGGGACCATCTTATAATTCTGCCTATTGCAGCATTTCACCATAACCTTTATCCTATCTCTTTGTGTATCCTTTGCCCCTAATATGTGATTTGCTTCTTCAGTTACTATTCTATTTCCCCTGAATAAATGAAAGATTCCTGACAGCAAGAACTTTATATTGCTTGCTGTCATTTCTCTGGCAACTAGAACAATATTGGACATATAATCTGAGCTCAATGAATATTTTGAATGAAAAAAATGAATGTATTAATTTAAACATAAATCACTTTGACCCTTTCTCATTCCTAGAAATCCAGTATATTATCTCCCATAGTTTGTTATTCCTCTAACAGACACTGGTCACATGCAAGTCAGTTTTAGTGAATATTTACTGAGCACTTATTCTTTACCAGCCACTTGAACACGCTATAGTTAATCCTCACAATAATCCTCTTTAAATCACACAATCTCTTCTGAGCCTGCTGGTGGAAAATTGAATTTCAGGCATACTTTTGGGAGTTCTATATTCCTGTAGTGGGTACTAAGTATTCATCTTTTCTCTCCTTCTTCTGTTTAGTAATAAAACTCAGTTTTACCTGGGCACATGGCCACCTGATTACGGAACCCCTAACTCGGTTTCTTTTGAAGCTAAGTATAGCCATAAACTAGGCTCAAGTCAATGTAGTGTGAGTGATTAACACAACTTCAACTCCATAAAAACAAGGCCTCTTGCCCTGGACTTCTCTTTTTCCTTTTTTTAGGGCTGGATCATAGACATGGAGGTGAGTCAGCTTTAACACTCTGGGACAGGGTCCTTAACCTGGGGTTTACAGACATTCAAAGAGTCCATGGAAGGAATTCAGGGGGTCGAGGAATTTGGATGGAAAGTTACATCTTTATTTTCAATAACCTTTAATTGAAATTCAGTATTTTCTTTAATTATGAATGTAGGCAACAAACCACAATATCATTCACAAAATCTGTGACCTTGTCACCATCATAAACCAGACACCTGCAAATCACACATTTATTTATATATCCTGAAATAATACGCTTATCATATTACTGAGCATCAATTTGCACTCATCACTATTTTGAAACTAAAGTACTTACTGGACACACCAGTTCTTGTTAATAATTAATAAAGAAGCATATGCATTAGTGTATTACAAATTTGTCTTTTCTAATATCTTTGTAGTTGCATTTTATTATAACTTAGTCCTTTATAATCCTTTTGTCTATTTTTTCATACATCTAAAATCATTTTTTGAGATAAAGCTCACACGTATTTCACCAGATTTCCCAAAAGGGCCATGGCATAAGATTTTAAAATCCTGTTCTAGGAG
The DNA here is from genome assembly GCF_001704415.2 of Capra hircus. Taxonomy (NCBI): domain Eukaryota; kingdom Metazoa; phylum Chordata; class Mammalia; order Artiodactyla; family Bovidae; genus Capra; species Capra hircus. Next base: position 45,831,797 of record NC_030817.1, on the reverse strand, counting down.
ATGGTGAGGTAACAAAATGAAAGGAATATGGAATTATAAATGACAACATATGATGGACCATAGAAAAAGCAAGAGAATTCCAGAAAAACATTTACTTCTGCTTCATTGACTATGCTAAAGCCTTTGACTGTATGGATCACAACAAACCGTGGAAAATTCTTCAGTTCAATTCAGTTCAGTCGCTCAGTCATGTCTGACTCCTTGTGACTCCATGAATCACAGCACACCAGGCCTCCCTGTCCATCACCAACTCCCAGAGTTCACTCAAACTCATGTCCATCGAGTCGGTAATGCCATCCAGCCATCTCATCCTCTGTCGTCCCCTTCTCCTCCTGCCCCAAATCCCTCCCAGCATCAGGGTCTTTTCCAATGAGTCAACTCTTCACATGAGGTGGCCAAAGTATTGGAGTTTCAGCCTCAACATCAGTCCTTCCAATGAACACCCAGGGCTGATCTCCTTTAGGATGGACTGGTTGGATCTCCTTGCAGTCCAAGGGACTCTCAAGAGTCTTCTCCAACACCACAGTTCAAAAGCATCAATTCTTCGGCGCTCAGCTTTCTTCACAGTCCAACTCTCACATCCATACATGACCACTGGAAAAACCATAGCCTTGACTAGATGGACCTTTGTTGGAAAAGTAATATCTCTGAGAGATGGAAATACCAGACCACCTTACCTGTCTCTGAGAAACCTGTATGCAGGTCAAGAAGAAACAGAAACTTACATGGAACAAATGACTGGTTCAAAATTGGGAAAGGAGTACATCAAGGTTGTATCTTGTCACCCTGTTTATTTAACTTCTATGCAGAGTACATCATTCGAAATGCCAGGCTGGATGAATCACAAGCTGGAATCAAGATTGCCAGAAGAAATATCAACAACCTCAGACATGCAGATGATACCACCCTAACTGCAGAAAGTAAAGAGGAGCTAAAGAGTCTTTTGATGAAGGTAAAAGAGGAGAGTAAAAAAGCTGCCTTAAAACTCAACATTCAAAAAATGAGTATCATGGCATCCAGTCCCATCACTTCATGGCAAAGGGATGGGGAAAAAATGGAAACAGTTCCAGACTTTATTTTCTTGGGCTCCAAAATCACTGTGGACTGTGACTGCCGCCAAGAAATTAAAAACCATAGTTTTGACTATATGGATCTTTGTTGGCAAAGTGATGTCTCTGCTTTTGAACACACTGTCTAGGTTTTTCATAGCTTTTCTTCCAAGAAGCAAGTATCTTTTAATTTCATGTATGCAGTCACCATCCTAGCATAGATGTGTTAGTCGCTCAGTCATGTTTAACTCTTGTAACCCCACGGACTGTAACCTGCCAGGCTCCTCTGTCCATGGAATTCTCCAGGCAGAAGTACTGGAGTGGGTTGCCATTCCCTTCTCCAGGGGATCTTCTCAACCGAGGGATCGAACCCAAGTATCTTCCAATGTAGGCAGATTCTTTACTGTATGAGCCACCAGGGAAGCCTGTATAGTTCTTAGAAGACAACAATAATAGGCACTGGGACCTTTTAATGCCTGTGGGTCCTAGAGAAATGGCTCTAAAGATTTGGCCCATCCATCACCTCAGCCTTACTCATCAGAGGTCCCAGAAAGTCCACTGAAAGGGAGCCTGTTCTTGACTTCAAGGAACCAAAATGTACATTCTTCTTTGTCTCTAAAGAACTCTCTAGAAACCACTCCTCCTCTTTAGCTTGGCCCACTTCTATCTCTATCTCCCAATACCTCTCTTTAATAATCCAAAATAATTCTGCTCAATGAGCTTAGGCTTTTGCAAGCAAAATGCTAGTTGGGTACTGCCTGGAAACTTCACTTTTTGCCATATCTATCCCCCTTCACAAAATTTAAAGAGGCAGACAACACAAAATCTAGACTGCCATCTTGTCATGGGGAAAGAAATATTTCTACAGCAGTGAGGAAAACATTATTACCTCAATATGTTACATGATAACTGCAACAATCCAAATGCAACAAAATGAATGTAGCTGATAATCGCAACAATCCGAATGTGAGGTCTTAAAAAACTGATTTGGAGAAGTGATGACAGTAGAAAGTCAAAGGAGGGTAATTCAGTTCAGTTCAGTTCAGTCACTCGATCATGTCTGACTCTTTGCGACCCCATGAACTGCAGCACACCAGGCCTTCCTGTCTATCACCAACTCCCAGAGTCCACCCAAACCCATGTCCATCGAGTCGGTGATGCCATCCAGCCATCTCATCCTCTGTCGTCCCCTTCTCCTCCTGCCCCAAATCCCTCCCAGCATCAGGGTCTTTTCAAATGAGCCAGCTCTTCGCATGAGGTGGCCAAAGTACTGGAGTTTTAGCTTCAGCATCATTCCTTCCAAAGAAATCCCAGGGCTGATCTCCTTCAGAATGGACTGGTTGGATCTCCTTGCAGTCCAAGGGACTCTCAAGAGTCTTCTCCAACACCACAGTTCAAAAGCATCAATTCTCCAGCGCTCAGCTTTCTTTATAGTCCAACTCTCACATCCATACATGACCACTGGAAAAACCATACCCTGAGGGGAAATAATTTATGGAGGTAATTGGTTAGATAAGGACAGATCATAGAAAAAGAGAAGCCAATGTTGGCTGCAAGACTGAAGTTTAGGTGAGCAAAGAAGTATAATTGAAGGAGAAACATAGTAAGGAAAACCATTCTGGGGAGGACAACAGCTTTTAGATAAGCTGAGCTTGAAAATCCAAGTGAAAAGTCTCAAGAGGTATGGAATGAGAACTCTGAGATTAGTATCTAGAGATGTTGAAAGAGACTAAAAGAATGAAGGAGCTTCCTGAGGTAGATAATAATGGAAAAAGGAGAAGGACACCTCTGATCCTTGAGGAACACTTACACTTAGTGAACAGAAGAAACCATTCGAAGAGTCAGAAAAGAAACGATTAGAAAAGGAGGAATAAAGTTAGAATAGTGCAGTGCTACAGATAGCATTAAATGCTTTTGAACTGTGGTGTTGGAGAAGACTCTTGAGAGTCCCTTGGACTGCAAGGAGATCTAACCAGTCCATCCTAAAGGAGATAGCCCTGGGTGTTCTTTGGAAGGAATGATGCTAAAGCTGAAACTCCAGTACTTAGGCCACCTCATGCGAAGAGTTGACTCATTGGAAAAGACCCTGATGCTGGGAGGGTTGGGGGCAGGAGGAGAAGGGGACGACAGAGGATGAGATGGCTGGATGGCATCACTGACTCGATGGACATGGGTTTGGGTGGACTCCGGTAGTTGGTGATGGACAGGGAGGCTTGGCGTGCTGTGATTCATGGGGTCGCAAAGAGACACAGCTGAGCGACTGTACTGAACAGATAGCATGGACTTTAAGCAAAATCCCTAGAGAAACTAAGGAAAGAACTGAGCAAAGGCCAGTGGATTTTGCAATGAAAAGATTATTGCTTAGTAGACAGCTTACTAATAATAGGCATCCATATAAATGAGACAGTCTGAGGTGCAGACATTACCCAGGAACAGAAGCCAGAAGCCATCAAGATTCTTTTCAGAGCTATAATGGAGCCAAAATCTTTCCTTTTTTCATAATTTCTGGCAAACTCACTGCAAAAAATATGTCTACTTGCTATTTACAATCACGAAATGTCCCTGTTTTGAAAAATATCTGCATCCCAAAGGTATCATTCAAAGGCAAATGGGCTTAGAATTATTAAATGTATTCCATTGTATCAATATCATGAAGAATACTTATTTTCATTTCATTCATCATAAAACTACATGTATTACATATAGCAGCTCTTAATATACGAAACATTTCCCCCCAAGCTGTTCAAATTAAGATATTTCCCTCCATTTTCATCCTATATTGAAGGAATAATGCCAGTCCTATTTAGGGCACTAGCTAGTGCTTACCTAAACCCTGTAAATGTTCACTGGCAGTGGAATCAATAGATGGAATATAGAATGCATCTCACAGATGAATGACGCCTAATGGACCCTAGGTTTTAATTCTGAGACAGGAGCCTAAATCAAAAAACTAAAAGAAAAAGGAAAAAAAAGAAAAAATAAGTTCTTCTCTAAGTCAGAAACAAATAAAAATACACATGTTTGGACAAAGGAAAAATTATGCAATTAACAATGGCCTCCTAACCTCTCTGGTGATCATGAATAAAACATTCACAGAAATTAAACAGTTTAAATATAGAGGTGCTGGATGCTGACACCACAAATAATGAAAGCTTTTACACTGATCCATTATTTCCTTATTAAAAGATTTGCAACACTCGAGAAAGAACCATGATCAGAGAAACTGAAGAAGCCTCTTTTCCCTACCATTAGCTCCAAAAGAAAAGGAAAATTACAAACTTAGGTTATGCTCAACTTGCCTAACATCTGATCATCCAAAACATTCTCATGGCTGCATGTATTTTTCAAGTTCCTTCCAGATATCTGGCAGCATTTGGATACAGGCTTCTGTTCAGTCTCCATGTTCTGTTTTCATTAAAATCAATTGGCTATGGGATCAAACCCCCAGCTGTAGGTGGCTCAGGGTAGGCTATAATCTGATACAAATTTCTGGAAGGTGAAATGAGGGAATCTTGTGATGTCCCTAATCACAATGCCCATAGCGATTATTGTACACTCTTCAACTGCCAGTCCCAAGCTCCCCTCTACCCTTTTAGCCACAGAAATACTTTCCTGAGGTTGGAGCCACCAAGCACATACTTTCTCACCAACCCTTGACCTCCATATGTCTTTGGACCAATCCTTCCGTCCAGTCTCATGATAAAATGAGCCTCCCTTTCACCTATGGCAAATCTTCCCACCAGCTTCTACTTTTTCCTTTATCCATTCCTAAGAGATGATCATGGAATCATTAATCCTCTTCAACCATCTTAACTGGCTCCTTACCTTCTACTGCAAATATCCACTGGCTTCTTCTATTTTCATTTTGGGGACATAAATTTCCTCCATAATTTGCAGAGAAGCTTCATTTACTGATGCATATATCCAAATATTCTCATAGACTTAATATTTTCAGACTCCTTTTCTTCTCTGTAAACCTTTTCTAATAAGTAATCTACCATGAAAAGTATGATAAATATCAGCATTAACAGAAAATAAAAAGAAAATAATCTCATTCATAAAATCAAGAAAAACATTCAATATAAAGAAAAATTAACAAGAAAATGTCCTTATAGGAAGAATATCACTACTGACAGACATTGTTTTAATAAATGGACATGTGTTCTGCAGGGGAAAAATAATTAATTAAAAAATATCCTCCAAATTGATGGAAATTAAATTAGAGAAGGTGTATTGGAGTACATTTTGTTTATGTTCATCAAGAACTTTTAAAAGACTGATGATATCTTTTGACTCAGCAATATCATTTCTTGGAATCTATTTGAAAGAATTACAGATTAAAATATATGCACATTTCATATGTTCATATGTATGTTTATTTATGATAGTGAAAAGAAACTGGACACACTTTAAGTTTCCAATAAAGAGGAATAAGAAAATCTATGAAATTTAACAAAATTTATGGCACATCTAAGGAATAAAATATTTGCTACTATTAAGACTCACATTAACTAAGTACACAGGAAGTTCAGTTCAATTCAGTCAGTCAGTCATGTCTGATTCTTTGTGACCACATGGACCACAGAACGCCAGGCTTCCCTGTCCATCACAACTCCCAGCGATTACTCAAACTCATGTCCATTGAGTCAGTGATGCCATCCAACCATCTCATCCTCTGTCGTCCCCTTCTCCTCCTGCCTTCAATCTTTCCCACCACCAGGGTCTTTTCCAATGAGTCAACTCTTCGCATTAGGTGGCCAACGTATTACAGTTTCAGCTTCAGCATCAGTCTTTCCAATGAATATTCAGGACTGATTTCCTTTGGGATTGACTGGTTGGATCTCCTTGCAGTCCAAGGGACTCTCAAGAGGCTTCTCCAACACCACAGTTCAAAAGCATCAACTCTTCGACGCTCAGCTTTCTTTATAGTCCAACTCTCACATCCACACATGACTACTGGAAAAACCATAGCTTTGACTAGATGGACCTTTGTTGGCAATGTCTCTGCTTTTTAATATGCTGTCTAGGATGGACATAGCTTTCCTTCCAAGGAGCAAGCCTCTTTTAATTTCATGGCTGTAATCACCATTGCAGTGATTTTAGAGTCCAAAAAATAAAGTCTCTCACTGTTTCCACTGTTTCCCCATCTATTTGCCATGAAGTGAAGGGACCAGATGCCATGATCTTAGTTTTCTGAATGTTGAGTTTTAAGCCAACTTGTTCACTCTCCTCTTTCACTTTCATCAAGAGGTTCTTTAGTTTTTCTTCGCTTTCTGCCATAAGGGTGCTGTCATTTGCATATCTGAGGTTATTGATATTTCCCTGGGCAATATTGATTCCAGCTTCTGCTTCATCCAGCCTGGGATTTCACATATGTACTCTTCATATAAGTTAAATAAGCAGGGTGACAATATACAGCCTTGACGTACTCCTTTCCCTATTTGGAACCAGTCTGTTATTCCATGTCCAGTTCTAACTGTTGCTTCTTGAGGTGCATACGGATTTCTCAGGAGGCAGGTCAGGTGGTCTGGTATTCCTATCTCTTTAAGAATTTTCCACAGTCTGTTGTGATCCACATAGTAAAAGGCTTTGGCATAGTCAGTAAAGCAGAAATAGATGTTTTCCTGGAATTCTCTTGCTTTTTCAATGATTCGATGGATGTTGGCAATTTGATCTCTGGTTGCTCTACCATTTCTAACTCCAGCTTGAACATCTGGAAGTTCACAGTTCATGTACTGTTGAAGCCTGACCTGGAGGATTTTGAGCATTATTTTGCTAGTGTGTGAGATGAGTGCAATTGTGCAGTAGTTTGAGTATTGTTTGACATTGCCTTTCTTTGGGATTGGAATGAAAATTGACCTTTTCCAGTCCTGTGGCCACTGCTGAGTTTTCCAAATTTGCTGGCATATTGAGTACAACACTTTCACAGCATCATCTTTTAGGATTTGAAATAGCTCAACTGGAATTCCATCACCTCCACTAGCTTTGTTCATAGTGATGCTTCCTAAGGCCCCTTGACTTCACATTCCAGGATGTCTGGCTCTAGGTGAGTGATCACAGCACTGTGGTTATCTGGGTCATGAAGATCTTTTTTGTACAGTTTTTCTGTGTATTCTTGCCACTTCTTCTTAATATCTTCTGCTTCTGTTAGGTCCATACTATTTCTGTCCTTTATTGTGCCCATCTTTGCAAGAAATGTTCCCTAATCAAAATGATCACATGGACCACAGCCTTGTCTAAATCAAAGAAACCATGTGCCATGCTGTGTAGGGGCCACTCAAGACAGACGAACCATGGTGGAGAGTTCTAACAAAACGTGGTCCGTGGTCCACGGTCCACTGAAGAAGGGAATGGCAAACCACTTCAGTATTCTGGCCTTGAGAACAGTATGAAAACGCAAAAACACAGGACACTGAAAGATGAACTCCCCAGGTCAGTAGGTGCCGAATATGCTGCTGGAGAACAGTAGAAAATAACTCCAGAAAGAATGAAGCCAAAGTAAAAACAACACCCCGTTGTGAATGTGACTGATTTTAGAAATAAATTCTGATGCTGTAAAGAACAATATTGCATAGGAACCTGGAATGTTAGTTCCATAAATCAAGCAAATTGGAAGTGGTGAAACAGGAGATGGCAAGAGTGAACATCAACATTTTAGGTCTCAGTGAACTAAAATGGACTGGAATGGGTGAATTTAACTCAGATGACAATTATATCTACAATTGTGGCCAAGAATCCCTTAGAAGAAGTGGAGTAGTCCTCTTAGTCGATAGAAGAGTTCGAAATGCAGTACTTGAGTGCAGTCTCAAAAATGACAGAATGATCTCTGTTCAATTCCAAGGCAAACCATTCAATATCACGGTAATTCAAGTATATGCCCTGACCAGTAACACTGAAGAAGCTGAAGTTGAATGGTTCTGTGAAGACCTATAAGACCTTCTAGAACTAAAACCCAAAAAAGATGTCCTTTTCATTATAGGGGACTGGAATGCAAAAGTAGGAAGTCAAGAAATACCTGAAGTAACAGGCAAATTTGGCCTTAGAGTACAGAATGAAGAGGGCAAAGGCTAATAGAGTTTTGCCAAAAGAACACAGTGGTCATAGCACACACCCTCTTCCAACAACACAAGAGAAGACTCTACACATGTACATGACCAAATGGTCAATACTGAAATCAGATTGATTATATTCTATGCAGCCAAAGATGGAGAAGCTCTATACAGTCAGCAAAACCAAGACTAGAAGCTGGCTGTGCCTCATATCATGAACTCCTTACTGCCAAGTTCAGACTTAAATTGAAGAAAGCAGCGAAAACCACTAGACCATTCAGATATGACCTCAATCAAATTCCTTACAATTATACAGTGGAAGTGAGAAATGCATTCAAGGATTAGATCTGATAGAGTGCCTGAAGAACATTGCACAGGAGACAGGAATCAAGGCCACCCCCAAAAAAAGAAATGCAAAAAAACTAAATGGCTGTTTGAGGAGGCCTTACAAATAGCTGAGAAAAGAAGAGAAGCAAAAAGCAAAGGAGAAAAGGAAAGATACACCTGTTTGAATGCAGAGTCCCAAAGAATAGCAAAGAAAGATAAGAAAGCCTTCCTGAATGATCAGTGCAAAGAAATAGAGGAAAACAGTAGAATGGGAAAGATGAGAGATCTCTTCAAGAAAATTAGAGCTACCAGGTATACAGAGAACCCCTGATGAGTTTACCTACGTGAAACTGTAGGTAAGTATTAGAAAAATACAGGACAATATCGTAATAGAAATATCCTCTGAGGAATGGATTTATAACAGATTTTTTCTGTTTATGCTTTTATAGATTTTTCAATTTGTATAAAATGAACGTATCTCATTTTAAAAATATAAAGTTAAGAAACTGGTAGAAAAATAAAAAGGAGGGGGAGAGGCACTCCCAAAACAGTAGAACTTTGTGTTGGGTGCATGGTTTTGGCATCAAGCAAACCTGATGTCAAAGCCTCATTCTGCCCATTTCAGTTCTGTGATTCCAGGTAACACTTGTCACCCTCTCTATCTCAGTTTCCTCCTTGGAACGGGGAGGATAATAGTTCTAACCTACAGGGTGATCAGATGACTAAATTATATCATTCATCTCCTGCCTGCATATAGTAAGTCTTCAAATTAGGCTGTTATTACTACTAATTCTCTGATACCCCAGCTGCTGGAAAAGTCTCTTCCCTTCAAGGATCCCTTCGCTTCTCCCACTGCCAAATTCCCATGATTCCTTTTCATGGAATAAACTCTCCTAAAGGGCAAGAGAACAGATTATCTTTACAGAAGGAAAAAGACAGATGCACTTCCCATACTGACAGGTAGGCTTCTGGGGTTTAAGTCAGTAAAAAAGACTAAAAAGGCAAGCAAAGAGGCCTGAACTGCTAACCATTATTACCATTATTTCACATGGCTGCATGTGCCTGATCCTTCAAGGGAGAACGTAAAAACAGAGTCTATTGTGGCCTGGACAGGAATCCAGATCAACTGTGACTAAAACAGCCATGGACCCAACACTTTCATTTTCCAAAGGGAAAAGTAGTTCCCATTTATATGACCTACCCTTCCACCCTTCTAAGCGTTTATTCACAGACCTATCCTCCTAGGACGAACCTTTACTCTCTACCTGATGTCATCACCCTTGAAGGACCAACTCTAAACCACGGTACCACAGCGATCCTTCACCTTCACCCCTGGACTAGAACTTCCTTCACCTCCGTCCCACCCTCAGGATCTGACTGGCTCCCTGGTTTTGCCTGTTAATGAGCTGTTCCTTATGGCCTGTGTCATCTCCCTGCTGGATCAGAAGTCATCTTCACTATCTTGTTTTAACAGTGTGATACACAAAACAGGTGTTCAGGAAGACTCTGAATGAATAAACTAGCTTCCTGTCCAGGCTGAGATTAATAAAACCTGTTTTGTGGGTAACATCCCTTTTCCTCAATTTCCCATTTACAAGAGAATACAGAAGTAAGTCACCTTCTCGTCCATTTTTCATTCCAACAAAGAATCAGGACACTGGTACAGTAGAATGTTCCTTCTTTTTTGTGACCTACAGCCCTGCAGTGGCTGCCTTGAATCAAAGCCGACTGTATGGATTTTTAGTTTTGAATCTGCAGTACGTACAGTCTCATCTCTCAGAAACCAGATATTGATCCCTGTCTCGCTGGGTCTACACAAACTGGATTGCCTGAATCCAGGGATTGTCTTTGAAGGAACAAATTCAGTAAATTAAATAGAGTACGTTTTCTTCCTCTATCCTACGCCAGATAGCAAATTTGACTGTGTCTTTTTGCTTTTTATCTAGCTTTTCTGGTGATGCAAAATTCAACAATGCAGAATGGTTATAAGGAAGCCACTTTTTCATGGCTCATCAAAAAATGAGCCATAAAGGCATAATTTTGCCAACTTTGCCTTAGGTGTAATTGTGCCCCAAGCAAGCTCATAATTGGGGGTATACACGACAAAAGAGGGTTTCCCTCATGGCTCAGTGGTAAAGAATTTGACTGCAAAGCAGGAGACCAGGGTTCGATCCTTGGGTTGGGAAAATCCTCCAGAGGAGGACATGGCAACCCACTCCAGGATTCTTGCCTGGAAGATTCCATGGACAGAGGAGCCTGGTGAGCTACAGCCCATGGGGTTGCACAGAATCAGACACAACTGAAGCGACTTAGCAGCAGCAGCGTAACAGAAGAGTTAAAGAGAAAGAAGGACAATCCAGTGGCTGGATTCGCAGATGGGCAACAAACATCACAGATGTTGCCACCATGATAAGCAAGCCATAGTGTTTACAAATATCTTTTTGCACACTCAGGATTTGCCAGATGCAGGGAACAAGACAGACACAGTACCTATCCTCAAAGTCTAGAGGGAAAGTTAAACCTTAAAGCAGTCATTATGACTATGATTAGAAGAGCCTAAGTGAGATAAAAAAGAACTGTAGATTCTCAGCCAAACCTAGTCTAGCCTGGAGAGTAGTCCTTAAGGACTTATCATTTAAACAGAATCCTGAAAGATGATTAGAAGTCAGCTAGGTTAACTGAGGCCAGAAGGTGGATGGGGGTTCAAAGGAAGAAAGATTATTCCTAAATAAGGAGCAGCATGTACCAGTGCCCTAGGATAAAAGAAAGCACAGTCTGTTTAAGAAACTGAGAGGTATTCTCAGGAGTCAAATGATACAAAAACAAGGGAGAATTATTTTTCATTAAACCTGGGGGAAAAGAGGGAGATGAGCCATGAGAGTCAAGACTAGAAAGATAGATATTCTAGAGCCTAAGGGATCAGGTAAAGAGTCTAAACTTTTTCCTAAATGCAATTTGTGAGTTTTAGGTTTGTGGCTTTGGCTGCAGTAAAGAGAACTGTTTGGGAAGGGAAGGGTATAATTAGGAAGAGGACTTAGAGGAGACTGTTGCTGCAGCTCAAGCAAGAGACAGTGGTGGCCTGAGTGGCATAGTGACAGCAAACACAGAGAATGGACAGATTTGAGGAAGAGTTCTAAAACACAGTCATCCTCAGAATCATATTGCTTCTTCCTTTTATTGAGTCAACCTCCCAACTCATCTTCTCTCTGCCTCTTATATCCCACCATTCACTAATACCCTGAGAATATGAAAATGGGAGAGAAAAGGTGCCCTTCCCTTCAGCCATAAAACACTTTTGAGAAATTATCACATTTCCAGAATCAATAGGAAAGAGGCCCTCTGACATGAAACATGCATACCCAAACTTCCATATCAAATTAACTAATGGAGACCCTTAGTCTTTTCAAATGAAAGAAATCAGTACCAGCAGAGCTACAAAGTACCAAAAGTGAGACTGAAAACTGTCTTCATTCCTCCCAACCCAGGGTTAGGTCTGCTTGACCATCCAAAGGGAACATGGTGGTCAGCATTGGGCTGCCCTGAAGAGGTAGGAGGCTAACTGCCCTTCCCCTCTCCTTCCATAAAGGCTCGGACCACTTCAGGACTAAAATGGATGTTGATCATGGATTCTTAAAAGGACTTGTAAAAGAAAAGAAGTAATACATTCCCTCCTGTATTGTCTCTTTTCCCTAGAAACCCTCTATGAAAGGTTTTTATTATCCAAGGTAGCTTTTTAGATGTCACTCCAGCCCTAAGTGTATTTGCATTAAGATGCAGCTTATTTCTTGTGTCTCCCAGAACTTTGCCCTCTTGCTATTAGTACATTTACAACCCCTCACACTCACAACAGAACAAGAGAAGTCAAAGTAGATGAAAGGGACCAGATCCATTTGCTCCTAACCAGGCCCCTTAAGAGCCTCTTAGAGGATCCCAGGTTACAAAAATGTTCATCTTTTCCATTCATGAATACCTTTTTGAAGAAAGAGATGGGTCTATAAAATGGGACAAGAATAAAGTCTGTTTTTCCCACTGCCCCTTCTAGAATCTCTTCTTCAAAATATTTTTATCTACTGGTCAGGAGAATGTATAACATTTGTTCCCAAATGTATTTTAAACATATACCTGTTTCCCCAGGGATTACAGGCTTTTGTAGCAATCAACGTACAAAGTGTGAACAGGAAAAGAATTTGATACTCTTGTTTTGAAGGACAGAGAGAAAACAAGGGCTTTGTGGTTGCATCTCTACCAGCAGAGTTGCATGTACTTTCACAGAAACTTTGCATTGACTTCAAAGGCTTTGCAGAGACAACTGCTGGTTTCCATGGCAATCATGTCTATGGCATCAGGCTCTCCCCCTGCATAGTGGTGACACAGGACAGAGGAAGACCACATGTTCAGTTATGCATAAGTTACAGTCTTGGTTATTCAAGAAAGACCACCATTTACCCCATACCTTGAGAGTTTAAGACGTTATTTCTAAAGCAGAAATAGACACACAAATGTATGGATACCAAGGGGGAAGGTGGGGATGGGATAAATTGGGAGATTGGAACTGACATAGATATACTATTGATACTATGTATAAAACAGATAACTAATGAGAACCTATTTTATAGCACAGGGAACTCTACTCAATGCTCTGTGGTGACCTAAATGGGAAGAAAATCCAAAAAAAAGAGAGGACATATGTAAACATATAGCTGATTCACTTTGCTTTACAGTAGAAACTAACACAACCTTGTAAAACAACTATTGTTGTTGTTATTTAGTCCCTAAGTTGTCTCCAACTCTTACAGCCCCATGGACTAACCTGCCGGGCTCATCTGTCCTATACTCCAATAAAAACATTTTCTAAAAAGCTGTAAAATTTACTGTACTACATAATGAAGCTAGTCTACTTGCAGGAACTTATGTTAATGAAATAATTTAGAATGTGCACAAAGATTTTGTCAAAAGCATATTCGCTGCAGCATTAAATCTAAATGCTCAAGAAAAAAGAGTAAAATACATTCTGAAACATCTTTATACATACTACACAGACGTCAAAACAAAGCTCAGTTTTGGGAAAGCAAATTTCTTTTCTAAGAAAGATGCTCATAATATATTATTTCATGTGAATAAAAGTTGCAAAATAGTCTTATGGTATGCTTCTATTTAACAGATAATAAATCTCTTTATGTGCATTCATCTATGTGCAAGCATTTTTCTGCCAGTATATACACAAAAATATGAACATTTTTTTTAAAAAGATGCTATGCAGTTGATGCAGCTTGGCTGGAGCCTTTATATGCTTTGATGTGTTTCTCACATCAGAATGCATTTTTTGGTGCCTGAATACAAAATACATGAGGAGTGTTTAATTTCCCTTGACTTGTTTCCTGCTTTATCTCCAAGTCCCTTTTTCATTTTTAGAATTATGCAATAATGAAAAATACATGAAATATGAGGAAAAGAGTCCTAATTTGGAACTATCCTTCCAGTCATCCTAATTGAAATACTCTCTGAATTAGAGAATTCTTCATGAAAAACAGCTTTATGAGAAACATAAAATAGACTCTGAGAAAATTATTCTCTCCCAGGATTTGACTGTTGATTTCTGTCCTGGTCATATAGAAAGATCTGCATAGTGGTGAAGCATAGACACTCCATCCTGCTCCATCATTTATGACTCTGAGGTCTTTGCAAGTTACTTAACATTTAAGTTCCAAGGTCTGTTCTGTAAACTGGGAATAACAGCTACTTTCATAGGACTGCTGGGCTTAAGCTAGTGGGCATAAAGAGCTTAGCATTGTGCCTAATACATAGGTATTATTCATATCCATATTAACTATTATCTTACTTATTATACTTCAGTTCAGTACAGGAAGAATCTTAATATTCTTTCAGACTGGTATGATGAAATGTTAAAAGTTTTAAGTGTCATACCAATAATTCAGTTTTAAAGGACCCAATATTTTAAGACACCCTGTTGGTAAGTGAAAGAAATATTTTTCAAAATTCAATTCAAAAATATTATTTCAGTTAAATTTCCAAAATAATTCCTCAAAATCATATTTTACTTAAATGACCTAAATAATGACTTGCTGTGCACATTCCATTGCAAGACACTTTAAATATGTCAATGACATTCTAAAGTGTTGCTCTAAATTAGCATTTTTAAAAACTGATCTCTTTGGACACACTTTGGAAGAGCAATACTAGGACTTCTAATCCTAGAGAAATCTTGACTATCCAGCCCTTGAAGCCCCTTTAGATTTCCTTTACAAATTTAAAAATACTTTAAAATTCCAAAAAAGTAAATGAGAATCTGAATCAACAATTTCTTTTCTTAAAATATAAATCTGTTATTGAAAGAGAATCCCATAATCCCTCCCAAACACTATAAACTATCTTTTGCTAAATTCAATAACTGAGGAAATTTCACTGGATTAAATCTGAATACAAACTAAATAGCATAAACTATGGCCTATCCTCTCTGGCTAGTTAAGATTGAACAGCTGGGCAGTCAAACTAGATTTATCACTAAATCACAAACCTTGTTTAATGCAGTACCCACTACCAAGGCACTTTTTTGTGTTCGTTTACTTGTTTAGAATTATCTGGACTTCGATTGATTTGCTTTGACCACCAAAACTGCCAAACTGCCTTTTAATGCCTGTTGGATATCCTATTCCTTCCAAGATTCAGCTGATAGACATCATGCAAGCTCTACCTCAACTCTGTCTATTGGCTGTCCTAGAATTTCCTGGAGTCCTTTTTGCCCTGTGTCTGGAGTGCTTGGGTGTTCTGACCTTGTTGAGAGTCTCACCACATTTTTACCCATCAAAACACAGTTAACTCAAAGAGTTCAATAGAGACTATTTACAAGTGTGTGGACTGCTTAAGAGAAACTATAAGGAATTAGTAAAGCATTCAAGGGATGGACCATTAATAGATCAAGACCTTATGCAATAAGAAGAGGGGGCCATTTTCAGGACAGGAGTTATATCTGTAGCTTAGAATGCCTCTCTGATAGGAGATGTGGATTTCAATAAAGAAAAACAAGGACTGTAAACTTATAGCCTCAACAGAGGTAGAACAGTAACAATACCCCAATCTCTCCCTTTCTCCTCCCACTCTCTCCTCTCCAGTATTCTTATTAGCCAAAACCAACCAGAAACCATAGGGCAAAAGAATTAAATGGATGCAGTCCATGGAGGGCAAACTTTTGGAGCAAAATTTAGGGTAAAGAAAGGTCATGAGTTGATCTGGAAACTTCAGCATAAACTTTTAGGATCTTCTCTGGGTGGCCACCTTCCCATGGGAACATAATATGCAAGTAAGCCACTTTTTCAGAATCCAAATCAATTTTGCAAGCATCTATAAGGCAGGTATAATAAAGCATGGGCTCCCCTGGTGACTCAAACAGTAAAGAATCTGCCTGCAATGTGGGAGACTTGGGTTCGATCCCTGGGTTGGGAAGATCCCCTGGAGGGCAAGGCAACCCACTCCAGTATTCTTGCCTGAAGAATCCCCATGGACAGAGAAGCCTGGTGGGCTACAGTCCACAGGGTCACAAAGAGTCAGACACGACTGAGCAACTAAGCACACAGCACAGTAGGGCACAGTCACCTTGCCTCCACATTTGTGAAGAAGACTTTTGCTAATTTGGTGCCTGAAACAGGGCACAGAGACCCTGACAGTTAACTGTTTCTTTAGTTAACCCTGTAGCTCAGATGGTAAAGCGACTGCTTGCAATGTGGGACACCCAGGTTCGATCCTGGGTCAGGAAGATCCCCTGGAGAAGGAAATGGCAACACACTCCAGTACTCTTGCCTGGAGAATTCCATGGACTGAGGAGCTTGGTGGGTGGGCTACAGTCCACAGACTGGCAAAGAGTCGGACACACCTGAGCGACTTGACTTTCACTTTTACTTTCACTTTAGTTAACCTACCTTCCTACTCTACATTCAGTTCAGTTCAGTTCAGTCACTCAGTCATGTTCAACTCTCTGAGACCCCATGGACTGCAGCACACCAGGCCTCCCTGTCCATCACCAACTCCCGGAGTTTACTCAAACCTATGTCAAATGAGTCGGTGATGCCATCTAACCATCTCATCCTCTGTCGTCCCCTTCTCCTCCTGCCCTCAATCTTTCCCAGCATCAGTGTCTTTTCAAATGAGTCAGTTCTTTGCATCAGATGGCCAAAGTATTGGAATTTCAGCATCAGTCTTTCCAATTAATATTCAGGACTGATTTCCTTTAGGATTCACTGGTTGGATCTTCTTGCAGTCCAGAGGACTCTCAAGAGTCTTCTCCAACACCACAGTTCAAAAGCATCAATTCTTCAGCACTCAGCTTTCTTTATAGACCAACTCTCACATCCATACATGACTACTGGAAAAACCATAGCTTTAATTAGATGGACCTTTGTTGGCAAAGTAATGTCTCTGCTTTTTAACATACCATCTAGGTTGGTGATAGCTTTCCTTCCAAGGAGTGAGCGTCTTTTAACTTCATGGCTGCAATCACCATCTGCAGTGATACTGGAGTCCAAAAAATAAAGTCTGTCACTGTTTCCATTGCTTCCCCATCTATTGCCATGAAGTGATGGGACCAGATGCCATGATCTTAGTTTTCTGAACGTTGAGTTTTAATCCAACTTTTTCAGTCTCCTCTTTCATTTTCATCGAGAGGCTCTTGAGTTCTTTGCTTTCTGAGACATATTAGCATATACAAATGCATCAAAGCAGGAGAAATTATCGCATCTGCTAAGAGTTTAAGCAACTTTATGGAGCGATCTCTCTACTTTCTGCCTCCCTAAGCAGTCTGGAGAGAACATTCATGTCTTCCAAGAAATTCTGAGTCAGCAGTCCAAAGCTTTATCTCATTACATATAGAAGTTTAGAAAGTATTTAGGAAAGAAATATACTTATACTACTAGACCTGGGGAACATATATTGAAATTCAGAAGTAAATGTGGTAAAATATTTAGAACAAAATGTAAAAAACAAGAAAAAGGAAGATAGAATAAAATTGTATATGAATCCCCCAAGGAACACTCAGGCCTGCTCTGTAGAGGACTGAGATCACTGCACAGCAGCAAAAACATTTCTAAGAAAACATAGGTTACTTCTATTCAGAGAGCCAAACTGACATGACCTTTCGGTTTTTTCCTTGAAACTAGATTTGAATGGCTTGTTCCAAAGAATAGCAAGGAGAGATAAGAAACCCTTCCTCAGCAATCAATGCAAAGAAATAGAGGAAAACAATACAACAGGAAAGACTAGAGATAAATTAGACATACCAAAGGGACATTTCATGCAAAGACGGGAAAAATAAAGGACAAAAATAGTATGGACTAAAGAAACACAAGATATTAAGAAGAGGTGGCAAGAATACACAGAAGAACTGTACAAAAAAGATCTTCATGACCCAGATAATCACAATGGTATGATCACTCACCTAGAGCCAGACAACTTGGAATGTGAAGTCAAGTGGGCCTTAGAAAGCATCACTATGAACAAAGCTAGTGGAGGTGATGGAATTCCAGTTGAGCTATTTCAAATCCTAAAAGATGATGCTGTGAAAGTGTTGCACTCAATATGCCAGCACATTTGGAAAACTCAGCAGTGGCCACAGGACTGGAAAAGGTCAGTTTTCATTCCAATCCCAAAGAAAGGCAATGCCAAAGAATGCTCAAACTACTGCACAATTGCACTCATCTCACATGCTAGTAAAGCAATGCTCAAAATTCTCCAAGCCAGGCTTCAGCAATATGTGAACCGTGAACTTCAGATGTTCAAGCTGGTTTTAGAAAAGGCAGAGGAACCAGAGATCAAATTGCCAACATCTACTGGATCATGGAAAAAGCAAGAGTTCCAGAAAAACATCTATTTCTGCTTTATTGACCATGCCAAAGCCTTTGACTGTGTGGATCACAATAAACCGTGGAAAATTCTTCAAGAGATGGGACTACCAGACCACATGACCTGCTTCTTGAGAAACCTGTATGCAGGTCAGGAAGCAACAGTTAGAACTGGACATGGAACAACAGACTGGTTCCACATAGGAAAAGGAGTTCGTCAAGGCTGTATATTGTCACCCTGCTTATTTAACTTATATTCAGAGTACATCACAAGAAATGCTAGGCTGGAGGAAGCACAAGCTGGAATCAAGATTGCTGGAAGAAATATCAATAACCTCAGATATGCAGATGATACCACCCTTATGGCAGAAAGTGAAGAAGAACTAAAGATCCTCTTGATGAAAGTGAAAGAGGAGAGTGAAAAAGTTGGCTTAAAGCTCAACATTCAGAAAACGAAGATCATGGCATCCAGTCCCATCACTTCATGGCTAATAGAGGGGGAAACAGTGGAAATAGTGACTGACTCTATTTTGGGGGGCTCCAATATCACTGCAGATGGTGATTGCAGCCATGAAATTAAAAGACACTTGCTCCTTGGAAGGAAAGTTAATGCCAACCTAAACAGCCTATTAAAAAGCATATACATGACTTTGTCAACAAAGGTCCATCTAGTCAAGGCTATGGTTTTTCCAGTAGTCATGAATGGATGTGAGAGTTGGGCTAAAAAGAAAGCTGAGTGCCGAAGAATTGATGCTTCTGAACTGTGGTGTTGAAGAAGACACTTGAGAGTCCCTCAGACTGCAAGGAGATTCAACCAGTCCGTACTTAAGGAGATCTGTCCTGGGTGTTCACTGGAAAAACTGATGTTGAAGCTGAAACTCCAATACTTGGCCACCTGATGTGAAGAGCCGACTCATTTGAAAAGATCCTGATGCTGGGAAAGATTGCGGGTAGGAGGAGAAGGGGATGGCAGAGGATGAGATGGTTGGATGGCATCACTGACTCAATGGACATGAGTTTGTGTAAACTCCAGTGGTTAGTGATGGACAAGGAGGCCTGGCGTGCTGCCGTCCATGGGGTCACAAAGAGTCAGACACGACCCAGCAACTGAACTGAACTGAACTTAGATCTAACCCACTAGATAAGTATAATTTGATTAACACACAGGACTAGTCATGCCCCAGAATTCCATTGTAGAGAGAAGCAATGGCTGCTCAAAAATAGTTCAAATTTATTTGTATCTAGCTCCAAACTCAGAACTCTCTTTCTCTCTCCATCCCACTGCCCTCCCTCCCCAGATAGCTTCCTGGAGTATCTTTGCTTAATCCAGTGCCCTGGAAAGCAAGAGACCTAAATTAAATATTCGGAGGTGTCTTCCCTAATTTTAAAAACTGCACTTGTTCCTGAAAAAACAGCTCTATAAGATGTGGCCCAAAGAAAGACTTAGGTTATAAAGAGAGTGTATGTGTTAATGTAGACTCAACATGATAGGCCATATAAAGTTTTTTTTTCAATTTTAATTATGGCTAAATCATCATCACACTACTACCACGTAGAATGAGAAAATGTATCAGTCATTTGAGCATTTTTTCATTTAGGTTATACAATGTTCATGGAAGAAAGTAGATCTACCATCTGCTCAGTTGTTCTTTAAGCATATGAACTATTCTAAGTTAGCAACTCACAATGCATGCACGCTTGGCTCCTGCCAAAGCATATAACCATGAACGTCTAAACACTAAACTTTTACAACAAACACAATTATGAGACATTGCACTTATTTCTCTTTTTGCATTGTGTCATTTTCACTGAATTATAAGCCATCTTGCCATTAATCTACTTCACTATTGCATTCTTGGGGTAAACCACACTATTAAAAACTGACTTTCTTATCTTCTTAACCCACAGAACTGCTTTCACTGAAGTATGCTTTGCTCTTTGCTTAAATACACTGTGTAGGCAAGGATGTGGAGAAAAGGGAACACTTTTGCACTGTTGGAGAGAATATCAACTGGTACAGCCACTATGGAAAACAGTATGAAAGTTCTTCAAAAAATTAAAAATAGAACTACCATACGAACCAGCAATTCTACTTCTGTGTGTTTATCCAGAGAAAATGAAAACACTAATGTGAAAAATTACATTCATCCCCATGTTCAGTACAGCATTATTTATAATAGCCAAGATATGCAAACAACCTACGTGTCCATCGATGGATAAATGGATAAAGAAAATGTGGTGTGTGTGTATATATATATAATGGAATATTATTCAGCCATTAAAAAGAGAGAAATCTTGCCATCTGTGATGACGTGGATGGACCTTAAGGGCCTTATGCTAAGTGAAATAAGTCAAACAAAGGCATATTGTACAATCTCACTTATATATGGAATCTTAAGAGAGAGAGAGAGAGAGAGAAACAGTTTGGTGATTGCCAGAGATGAGAGGGTGGGAGTGGGGAGGTGAAATGAGTGAAGGAGGTCAAAAGGTACAAACTTTCAGTTATAAAATAAATAAGTCCTGGGGACCATGGTGACTATGGTTAATAATACTGTATTGCATATTTGAAAGTTGCTAATATGTCACCACTCATTGTGGTGATCATTTTGCAATATATACAAATATCAAATCATTATGTTATATACCAGAAATGAATATAATGTTATATGTCAATTACATTTCAATTTTAAAAGATACACCCAAAAGCAAGTTTATGAAATCTGTTACTTTTTTCCATAAATACATTGAGGACATTATCTATTTAATCACTCTGTGACTCCTATATGTAGACAAAGACAAGAACTACCCTTGAGATGTAAAGTAAGAAGCAGCTCTGCTACCCCTGAGGAACAAGTATGCTCCATCCTCCCCACTCTCAATACCTTCTCTCCATGGCCAATGGGAGCATGTACCTAATGAGGTATCTTTTTACTTTGGCTGCCAGGAAGCTTAGTACCAACCTTGCTGAGCAAGTATAATTTTTATAAAGAACTCTAAGATCTGTATGTTTAAGCCCTAACCTTTCTTTACACTTTATTTTCTATTATTTTCACATACGAGGTAATTCTAATTAAATTTTATTGTATATATTTTATAAGTCACATAAAATCTCTGAAAAGTGAAGTAAAAAGTAAGAAAGTCAGGAAAAATGAAAAACTAACCAATATTCATCAAACACACTTAACATAAAGGCAAGTGTTATGAGCTTATACCAACAGAAGACTTGTCATTTTGATTCTCCACAGCCTGTTCACATAACCCTAAGAGTAAGCACCCTGATTCTGAATCATTATAGTTGTAAAGGCACAGGCTCGGTTTTATGGGCAGACAGCTTCATTCAGCCACATTTATTGAGCAAATGCTAAAGGCAGGTGCAAGTACTACAGAGAATAAGAAGGAAATAAATGTTTCAGAACACAGATTGTGGAGTCAATCTGCCTGAATACAAAATCCTGAATTCACCAGTAAGAAGCTCTGAGAGTCTGAGCAGGTTATTTAACCCCTCTGTGCTTCACTTTCTTCGTCTGTATGATGGGCTTAATAACAGTACTCTCGGTGTAAGAGTCAAGAAAGTTGATGTTATAGAATGAAGGCTGGTGATAGCAGGTACTCTGTTAGCTACTATTATTACCAAAAACAAAACATGACAACACAGATCTTAGCCCCAAGAATCTCAGGGTCTAGTAGGAATACAGACACATAAATAGGTTGTTTTTTTTTTTTTTAAGAGCAGTAAGTGCTACACAAAGACAAGTACAAACTCTCTCAAGGTACAGAGGACAGTGCCATTGTTACTGTGTCTGACAATCAGCTCATTCAAAAACTGTGCACAGCTCTTTTATTTACATTTTTGTCATTTTCTATATACAGTGTCCAAGAGAATTATCCAAGATAATTCTCTTCCTCAAATTCCAATCTAACAACACATAGTAGTTAATATTTCATTGACATTTAATCTAATTGCCCATATGTAATAGCAATGATTATAGTATTTTGTCCCTGACATTTATGTTGCCTGAACACTATGCAGCTTAAATTGGCCCACAAGCCATAACTGTTCAACTGCTGTCTTCAATTTTCCTGAGTTGAGAACAAAATTTCCACACCAGAGTCCACTTTCTTTCATATGCAAACAAACCCACACGTGCAAGTACATATGTACATAAAAAGAAGGTGTCTGGGTGCCAAACATGAATCCACCCCTGCCTAGTAAATCTGATATTATTATTTTTCATCATTTCAAACAACTGCGCAGCAATCAACTGGACTGCTCATGTGGCAGCCCAATCTGGGCATTAAGACAGATGTGATAATCAGACCAGCTGGGAGATATTCAGTTAGCTTGCTCATCTAGAGATAACGGAAATCTTCCATGTCAAAAATTTTTGCAACCCCCAGATAGACTTTACTCTTTTAAACCACTATTCTTTTTTCAGGCCATTCAAATAATTGGAATCTAATTATCAAGTTCACTTAAAGCATCACTTTTTGAAATGAGCACACAGGATGTGCAATCAAAACTTGGAACGCGCATGCTACATCTACAGAGACTCTCCTGTTAAATAATGCAGCTGGAAAGAGGCGCCACTGAGACAACAAGGCTTTTTGGCTCCTGTGTAAAGGGCTGAATTCTTATGGTGTTTAATTTCCCAATTCAGGATTCCAAAGTCTGTGCAGCAGCAATGTCTAGTTAGCTGTGTCTTCATGTCCTGCAGGGTAGTGGGTGCAGCTGGACAGCGGCAGGCTGCTGGTTTGGTTTGATTGTGTAGCCCAGCCTGAAGAGCCTCCTGGGACCAGCAGTGTTCTGCAAATTAAAGTCGGCCTGGCCTGAAGGTCAGCAGCCATCCCCCAGCAGTCACTGGTCGTCCCAGCCCGCTGCCCTTGAGAAATTGGTGTGCTGCAAAACATATTTGCTCAGATACAGAGAGAAAGCGATTCTTCACCTAATTACTTCCATTTGGTTCTGAACAGATAGATCAGATCTCTTTGTGGGGGGAACAAAGCAGAAAACAAAGGGATATTTATATTTATTCGTTTGCTAAAGCTCTCCAAAATTTCTGTAGGGAAGCTGTGTAGCTAAAATCAAATAATGAATTTTTATGCTTTATAAATTATACACACTATGTAAAAATGAAAAGTGGGAGAAGGATGGGGAAAGTAGGGGTGCCTAGAGAGTATACACCCTGCTATAGGGCTGTCTTAACGAAATGGCCGCAATGAGTTCCCATCTACAAATAGCTCCCAACCACAAAGGCCTTCTCTCTACTCTGCCAAAATAACAACAATTCCCTATCATTCAATGGCCTCTCTGAGAGCTGCTATCCAGTCTTTCTCAGTTCTTTACAATGTCTTTAATCATTTGCAAAGAAAACTGACTTCTAACCAGGCAATTCACATCTAAGCCACTTTGCTAACTTAGGGTTAAATCAGTGGACAAAGCAGCCCAGAGGAATGTTCTGAAAGGACCTGTGCAGCAGTTTGAGAAACACACAACACACCAACCTATTGAGGCAGGACCAATTGACCTCAAGACTATCTGGGTAAAACTGCAAAGTAGATAACATTCTCTTTGGCCAAAGAGGCTTTTAAAGCCTTTTCCCCTATCCTCTTTCAGTTGGTTCAGTTCAGTTCAGTCACTCAGTCATGTCCAACACTTTGCAACCCCATGGACTGCAGCACACCTCCCTGTCCATCACCATCTCCCAGAGTTTACTCAAACTCATGTCCATCAAGTCAGTGATGTCATCCAAACATCTCATCCTCTGCTGTCCCCTTTTCCTCCTGCCTTCAATATTTCCCAGCATCAGGGTCTTTTCCAAGAGTCAGTTCTTTGCATCAGGTGGCCAAAGTATTGGAGTTTTAGCTTCAGCATCAGTCCTTCCAATGAATATTCAGGACTGATTTACCTTAGGATGGACTAACCGGCTCTCCTTGCAGTCCAAGGGACTCTCAAGAGTTTTCTGCAACACCACAGTTCAAAAGCATCAATTCTTCAGCTCTCAGCTTTCTTTACAGTCCAACTCTAACATCCATACACGACTACTGGAAAAGCCATAGTTTTGACAAGACGGACCTTTGTCAGCAAAGCAATGTCTCTGCTTTTTAATATTCTGTCTGGTTCAGTTGGTATTGAGAATGAATACCCTCATTCTTTGTTTATTCCTTCCCCATCACAGTCCTCATTATCCTCACTCCCTCAATTTTGTCCTCTTAGTTCATTCATTCACTATGAAATATTTGAAAGTTCTCCTGGGCTTGGTTATAATTTAATTGTCATCAACACCAAAGAGATGAAAATGAATAGAATTTCAGCCCTTGATCAGGGAAGAGTTTAGGGTCATATGAGCCTTTCTAACATTCCTAAACATCCTACCCTACTGGAAATCATCACTTTCTCCACTCTGTGCTATGCCCCCAGAAACACTTCCTCATGACTGTCTGATTGCACAGATATGCAGAGGGCTGACTTGGAAATTATCTTGAGCATATTTGGAGTAAGAGCCCTGGAAAAATATGGCCCTGGTGAAATAAGGCAGATAAAAGAGCTGGGAGTGAGAGACAACCTTCACCCTCAACTCCACCAAATTCATCTGAGAAATAAGGATATTCATTACTATCTCTTTAACACACAGCACTGTGCAGAAGGCAGTGAAAGGCCTTGTCTCATAAAGGCTCAGATTAAAGGGATTGTACAGTTTAAGAGAAGGAAATGGCAACCCACTCCAGTATTCTTGCCTAGAGAATCCCATGGACAGAGGAGCCTGGAAGGCTACAGTCCACAGGGTCACAAAGAGTCAGTCATGACTCAGCGACTAAACAACTAAACAACAGTTTAAGAACAAAGGGATACAAAGCCCTAATGTAGTGTTTAAAATATTATTACTGTCTTGGTTTCTGGTCTTTAAAGAGAGAGCCAAAGCTTTTCTGGTTATTTTATCTTAACTTGCAAGCAGTCCTAGATGAATTTTTTCAGTTATTTCCAAGATCATACCATTAGCTACAAGGTTAAGATTCAAATGGGGAAGGGAGAAAAAAAAAAAAAGACGTAAACTAGTGGTAAGAAATACAGACCCCTTTATCTTTAGAAAGTATTTTGTTTGCAAAGCACACATTTCATTCCATTTAATAGTGAAAACAAACAGATGTAGGGAATGGTCTCTTCACTTTCAGCTCTGTATCACCCGAATGTTTACAGTCTGTCCAATCCTACCATCCTGACTTGGGCTAGACACTCTTGGGGTTCCCTTTTTGAAGCATGCTCTTGGTTAGACAGACCATGTGGAATGCCCTATTCTTGTTGAGTCCACAGCAAACCCTAAAAATGGAGGTCTGTGTTGGAAATTCATGAATTTGGCATTAAGACAAAAACAAAATTTTATTCAAATAGCAAACCACAGTTATATTCAGAGCAGAAAACTCCATGATAAAAAAGAAAGAAGTAAAAATGACAATGTGAAGTTGTGTTATGCATATCAATAGTTAATATATTTAGTTGAAGCATTAACCAATCTTCTCTGCCACATTTTATTGGTGGATCCATTCCTAGCTCAATCCAAAACTGTATTAAATTTTTAAAAGAAAGCAAAGAAAAAGAGTAACTTCTTTGATTCTGACATTAAGTGTGGTATAGGGATGGTTTTTCAGCCCCTAGATAGCTAAGGGCACTTCATAATAGAATCCAGCGCCTTTCACCCCTAAATCACTGATTTGAATCCAACCTAGGTCACTACTGACAGAATGTTATTACCTCTAGGTGTTGTCTGGTGGCCCATGTGGAATGAGCTGATGGTCTCTGTCCTGTTCCATGTGGACAATTGCCCATGTCACCTCGTTGTCAGTTTCAAACGAGAAGCCAAGGAGTTAATTGATGTGGAGCGCAAGCCCTCCTCACTCTGCAAGGTGGTGCCCTTTGGATCGGAGTGGAGGGCAATGACTGCAATGTGTGAAGCCAGACCCTGATCTCCCTCATCAGTTTCCAGGACATCAATCCGTCTAGTTATTCCACAACCATCTTTGCTAGGGACAAAGAATAAAAAACATGCTGGGGTTTTAGACAGGATTTGTTTCCATTTTTTGCTGGTATGAGAGTTTCCTTGCAATGAATGCTACTTATGTCAACTTTCAGTTCACTATCTAATTAGAAGAACAGGAATTTGTAACACCAAAGCAAAATGCTATGAATATTCACTGTTTTCTACTTGCTTTGATATAATAGATTTTTCTGCAGAACAAATGAATTTATTCTGAATTTAACCAGAGTCACAGGCACAGCACTAGGAATTCTAGTCAAGAAGACAAAGATACACATGCTTGAGAAAGGAAGGCCATTTAAACATACTCCATACTCTATGGTTGTATATATTTCTACCAGGATGAAACTTTAGAGGTCATGTCATCCAACTCAGCTTTATTTTCAATAAGAAAACTGATGCAAATATAAGCAAAATGTCTTGTTTAAAGTCACACAATAAAAAACTAACATAACTAAGACCAATAAAGAAGTCTCCAAACTTATACTCAGTTGCTCTTTTATAAAAGCATTTATTTCATCTCATTTAACAGGAAATGAGCACTTCATTTACTGAGCACTTCCTGTGAGCCAGGCACTCCGCCTGGTCCTGTGGTGGTGGAAATGGTAGCAGTGGTGATGGAAGTGAGGGGTAGAGAAAAGAAGAAGAAAGAAACTCCCAGCTCAGCATACAGCACAGAGCCTGGCATAGTGAGATGTCATTAACAAGAACAGATATATGAACAAAAGTACAAAAGAACTATTTTCTGTTAGGTTTTGCCAAATACATCCTGAGACAAAGATTTGAGTATGAATAGTTTATTTTGAAGGTGATGCCAGGAAGCAGTGGTAGAGGAGAGGAAAAGTGAGAGAGCAGGGAAAGAATGGCACACAAATTGTGTTGGTGAGCAGGTTGCTACTGAGGGCGGCTGGGGCTCCACCTTACCAAGGATTTGCGAGCAGTAGTAAGAACACAACTCAGGGCAGACCCACTAAGAAATGAGGAAGCTGGGGTAACTATCCACCAACTCCCATCCATCACTAGTTGAGGGCCATACAAGCAGAGCGTTCACCCCCTAGCACCTCTGACCTGCCTCTATGGCAACCAAGCATACTGAAGCCATGGATAGCCCCCATACAGAGGGATACAGGTCCTGGCAGCAGGAAGCCATCAGCCTTTTCAGAAATTATGAGTGAGAAGGGGGCGTGAGTGAGGTGTCAACGGCCTCTGCTATAAGAATTTATGATCTCGTTAAGATTATATCTAATATTTGGAAGATAGTTGATAATACAGAACAAAGATGGTGGGTTCAGAGAAGAAATGCAACATGGGAAGTGATTGCTGTGTGTGCTCAATACAAGGGCAGGTATAGCAGAAGACACTGCTCCCGGAGCGCAAGGCCTGTTTATTCTTCTGCTTCCCATTCACAACCAGCAACTCAACATGCTGCATCTTCCTGCCTTTTCTGCTCTCTGCTCTGCCACCTCCTCCATAATGGCTGCTCCACAGAATTTCTTCCGTTTAATGCCCCTCAGTTCAGTTCAGTCACTCAGTCGTGTCCGACTCTTTGCGACCCCATGAATCACAGCACGCCAGACCTCCCTGTCCATCACCAACTCCCAGAGTTCACTCATACTCGTGTCCATCGAGTCAGTGATGCCACCCAGCCATCTCATCCTGTGTCGTCCCCTTTTCCTCCTGCCCTCAATCCCTCCCAGCATCAAAGTCTTTTCCAATGAGTCAGCTCTTCGCATGAGGTGGCCCAAGTATTGGAGTTTCAGCTTTAGCATCATTCCTTCCAAAGAACGTCCAGGGCTGATCTCCTTCAGAATGGACTGGTTGGATCTCCTTGCAGTCCAAGGGACTCTCAAGAGTCTTCTCCAACACCACAGTTCAAAACCATCAATTCTTCGATGCTCAGCTTTCTTCACAGTCCAACTCTCACATCCATACATGACTACTGGAAAAACCATAGCCTTGACTAGACGGACCTTAGTCGGCAAAGTAATGTCTCTGCTTTTGAATATGCTATCTAGGTTGGTCATAACTTTTCTTCCAAGGAGTAAGCGTCTTTTAATTTCATGGCTGCAGTCACCATCTGCAGCGATTTTAATACCCACTTTCCCATGCCCACCAAAGCAGCTCTCTTCACCATATTATCTCACCCTCAGAGCCCCCCAGCAAGTGGAACTTCTCCCTCACATCTCATCCTCCAAATATCTTTCTATTTTTCCAACTCTTTCTCAATATTCATGGTAATAAATTGCAATTTGTTTCTGAGTAATAACAGACAGCAGTTGCTCAAGAGATGCGATGAATAAATGTCACCACATTACTAAGTCAAGCTGCCAGAGACACTCATAGGACAACACACCAGACACTGAACTGAGAATTTCATAGCAACTTTCAGTCTAATTCCTGAAGAAAATTGCACAGACCCCCACAGCCCTCAGGAATCAGCAGAGTTCCAATGATGCTTGCTGTTAAAACTAGAGGGGAAAAAAAAAAAAAAAAGCCCCTTGGAATTCTCACGCCCAAGCACTGTGTAATTCCCAGAACCTTCCCCCAGCTGCAATTTCCCTCCAAGAAACTAGCTCAGTAACACACACAGTGTAGCTAGATTGCTCAAGTGCATAGCTGCACAGCCACTGAGATAAGGTGGAGGGAGAAAAATCTGTCTCAGAAGATGTCAGGGGAAATGTAGAATCATCTTCCATTTGCCTCTTGGGCAAATCATAAGGTTTTGGAGGAAAAAGGTCTACAGAAATGGTTGCGAATTTTTTTTTTAATTATTTTTTCTTGTTGGAGGCGGGAGTGGAATCTGCATATGGTTAAGTGCCTATTGTGTATGAGAAGCTAAACCAAGTGCTAATATACAGTGCCTTGTTTAATTCTAATAAAACTTTATGAATAATAATAATAAATAGCAATATTTATTAAGGCAATATTCTGGGCACTATGCTAACAGCTTTAATATATTATCTTGCTTGATCCTCACACACCATATGAGCTAGGTACAATACTGTCTTCATTTTACTCATGTGTAGACTGAAGCTTTGAAATGTTCCATGAAGGAAGTGCAAGTATTAGTCGCTTAGTTTTGTCCAACTCTTTGCAACCTAATGGACTGTAGTCCACCAGGTTCCTCTGTCCATGGAATCCTTCAGGCAAGAATACTGGAGTGGGTTGCCATGCCCTCCTTGAGGAGATCTTCCTGACCCAGGGATCAAACCACATCCCTGGAGATCCCAGAGATCCTAGATCTCCCGCATTGCAAGCAGATTCTTTACCATCTGAGCCACCAGGGAAATGTTCTATAATCTGCCCCAAATCACAAAGTTTACCTGTAACCTTTGGATCTTGGACCCACATACCAGGTGTCTGACTCTATAAGCCATTCTCTTTCTACTGTACCACACTGTCATGATGCAGGAATCTTTCTTATATGGTGGCTCCAATGTCATGAGTTAAGGGGACATATGGCTGACTCATCTGAAAAGACCCTGAAGCTGGGAAAGATTGAGGGCAGGTGAAGAAGCGGACAACAGAGGATGAGATGGTTGGATGGCATCACCAACTCAATGGACATGGGTTTGGGTGGACTCTGGGAGTTGGTGATGGACAGGGAAGCCTGGCGTGCTGCAGTTCATGGGGTCGCAAAGAGTCGGACATGACTGAGCGACTGAACTGAACTGATGGTTACCTTCAGGGATGTCAACTTCAAAATGTATGAGACAAGTATCCCAAAGAATTTGCTCATATATTAATCCATGGATTTGGCATCTATGAATATCCAATGCTTTGAGACTATACAAACAGGAAGGTCACTTCTGGTCTTCACTGTCACTCTTGTAATCCCATTAGGGCCAAGAATCAATCAGAGGAAATAATTTCTTACACTTCTGCAAACCAGGCTGAGGTCCGCAGAATCAGAAGCTGTTTTCTGCCGGGTTCCCAATACTGGGTCTGAGTCAACAAGGCTTGGGAAATAAGAACAACATAACAAGGTCCAAGATGCACTTCCATCTCAGGAGAGACATAATCATCTGAGGGACAGAAGACTGCTTTGTGTCGACCCCTAAGAAAGCCCTAATAATCTATAGAATTCACAAATGCCAGAAGGTAAAAAGATAAGCAAACAGTTTAAAAAGGAATGATCCAAAATGGCATTTGGGGGTCAAAAATTCCAACACAAAGCTTTCTGGTTCCTCAACCAGAGTGGTCATTACCAACGCACAAACCCTTGTTATTTGAACCATTCAGTGGTTCATAATTTAATGCAGACCCCAAGTTATAATCTGGCTGGATCTCCAAGGACCTTAAAAAGTGGTTCAGAACTTACATTTCCCAGGAAAGCAACATTTTTAAATGTAAGAATTTCCAAGGCAGCCCATGAAAGCCATATCAGCCATCATGTATTGTGCTTCCACTGGGATGACGAGAACATACCTTCTGCAGATCCTTCCCTTACAGCAGAGATGCACTGAGCAGATGCACAGGAAAAGGAGTGGGATGGGACTTGGGTGGTATGATTAGGAGCCCTGTGGTATACTAATCCCAGAAGACTAACCCTGGACTGAGGATTCCCCAGCGGGTCTATCAGTAGCACCTCCTATAAAAGCAGATGCTGGAAGTGGAGGAGTGGATGAGGAACAACTGACCTTAGCATGTGGTAAAGAGACACCTGAGGGGCCATAGAAAGAGTTCTGAACTGGGAAACAAGTAATGGGATCTGGGTAACATCAGCTATTATCCACAAATTGAAGGCAACAACTAATATCTCACCCACAAGCTGCTATGAGCATTCATTGAGAAAGTGGAGCTGAAAGTGGCACAGTATGTGTCACTTGATATATGGCAAACTGGTTTGTTAAGGGCATTTCTGCATTACAAAAGTATAACTGTATAATCATAATCACAATACTTTAGATTTGCACAGAATTTCTCATTTCATAAAGCAGTTTAGAATATCTGAACTCCAAACCTTACAATGGTCTTAACAATGGGCATTAATATTGTCCCCACTGTACAAATGAGAAAACAGAGGCTCAAGATGATTCAATGACTTACCCACAGATACACACACAGAAAAGTGGCAGAATGCAGCCATGGGCCCAGGGACTTCTGACTTTACTCTGAGGGGAGCAGATCATAGACTTCTTGGTTCACTACTCTTAGGGTCTAGGAACAGTGACATGTGACATCTCAGCATCAAAGTGAGGACAGGGTAGGTACTCACCATTCTCATGAGTTCCACAACTTGTATTCTGGAAAAATCAGATGTAAGTAAGAACAATGATACAGCATGCATGCTCAGTCATGTTCAACTATTTGTGACCCCATGACAGGGCCCTCCAGGCTCCTCCATCCTTGGAGTTACCCAGGTAAGAATACTGGAGTGGGTTGCCATTTCCTCCTTCAGGGGATCTTCCCAACTAGAGATCAAATCCACATCTCCTACATTGGCAGGCAGATTCTTTACCTCTGAGCCACCTGGGAAGCCCCTAAGAACAATAATAGAGTGGGACAAAGACACCTGCTAGAATCCAACCCAATTCCCTACATAGGGATAAAATGACTAGTTCAGACACTCCCCCACCCACCTCGCTGGCCTTCTGTTTGCTTCCAGGGACCACCCAGCTCACTATCTGAGCACCTACATTTCTTCCTCCCATTTTCCAGCAAGCTAAAGCTTCAGAAAGGGAGCCATTTGTGACTTCAGCCCCTCCCCGCTTTCTGAATGTCAGCCAAACCTGCCAAATTTCTCCAAGGGCAGACTCCCACCTTTTTCCAGTGCTTTTCTGATCATGCCACAAGGTAGATGTGGTTAGGAGGAAGTCAGGGATAAGCAAGGCCTGTGGTCATCATTCCAGTCCACATTACACAGCATGGCCACTGCCTATAGTCACGCACACATCTTAAAAGTCAAGGCTCTTTTTTTATCTGTTGACCTTTCCTTTCCTATCAGCCTCAGACCATTACCACGCCTAGCCACACATTTACGGAAGAGGGAAGCAGGAATCTCTTTTGTCTGTTTGCTTTATCAAACCGCAGTCACAAAAAGTCCACTCAGAACAAAGATGTTCTCTGTACCCTTCACCTGGCATGTGGCCCTGGCAAGAAAAAAAGTGTATTTAATGATGAGATAGGAAGAAATTGAGCCAAAAAGGTGTAGCCCCCTAGATGAATATGACGCCACTTCCCTTTCCAGCTCGTTCCCACAGCTGTCCTGTACAAAGGGGGAAAATTATTTCTGGGGCTAAACATTAAAACAAACGCAGCCCAGAGCTAGTTAATTCTTCGAATGAGACAAACATAAATGGTGCGTGGTTGTGCAATAAGGTGTAAAAGAGGAAGTGAGATGCATTAGAACCAAGAGTGCATAATGTATTATCAACAGCTCTGCGGCTTTGATGGGTGAAGGCTTTTATACCGACGCTGTATTGATAGGTATTTCAACCAGCAGTAAAAAACCGTTCTTGACATTCATCTATAGGGAAAAATATCCATGTACTCTTGGCTGTAGGACCAATTAGTCTGTGAAAGCAGTGAGGAGGGGGGACAGAATATAAATGCAGGATGCATCCGCACTTGATTACTCTAATGAAATGTCCATTGATTCCTATAGATTAATGTGAGAAGAACAGCAGCTGCAGAGTGGCTAACACCTCTAGGTCAGCAGCTGTGTGGAGGGGTAGGGTGCGTGTGCATGTGTGAACACCCCCATGAGTCTTGTGCACAGAGAAGGGAGAAATTAAAAGAGAGGATCGTGTGTGTGTGTGTGTGTGTGTGCACGCGCGCGTGTGTGTGTGTGCGCGCTTGTGTGTGTCAGGGTGAGACTGATTATGCTGGACAGAATCAAGGAAAGAAAGAGTCTGGCTTCTTTAGCCATTCAAGACTGGCTGTGTCAGCAGTGGACAAGAGGAATCCAGCTCAGCCACTTGCAGGGGCCAGGGCTGAGCGCTCCATTTCCCTTTCCTCTCCCCTCTCTCCACCCACATTTGACTTTGCTGTGAGGGGGACAGAGAGCTCACAGGTCACCTAGTTTGGTTCAATTAATTTCATACAGCCTTTAGCCACAGACAGCAAATGTGGAGCTCACAGATGGCTCTCTGTCCCCTCACTGGTGCCCATTCTTCTTCACTCCCACCCAACATTGACATTGACTTGCACATGCTAATATTGTGCCTTGGGGTCAATGTGCCAAACTAAGTGAAACACTTGCCAAATTTAAAGGATGCATGTCCCAGCTCATGTAATTACTGGGCAACTGTTCTCTCCCTCTTGGAACCGGCATCAACTTAAATTCTCCATCTCAAGAACAAGAATGTTTAAAGAATGCTCCCTTCACTGTCAAGTAAACAGCTCTCCAATGGCTACAAGGTCTTTCTTTAGAAAATGCTATCAACTCAGTCTTGCAACAGAAGGCCTGGGATCTGCTCAGGGTTTTACCTAAAGTTTCCTCTTATAGCATGCACAAAAATTATTTACATCTGAATTCGAATAAGCTAGCATATATTTGGTCCACCTGGTTCACGATAATTTCTACTTAGAGAAAAGGAAGTAGCAGAATATCTGGGAACCAGAAGAACCCCATGCATGCATGCATGCATGTAGTGGCTGCAGAGGTGTGCTGCCTCTGCAAAAAAAAAAAAAAAAAGACCAAGTTCTCTGCATCTGCCCAAGTAAGAGCTCAGAGGTTCCTGGGGACTGGCGGTATGGTCTGCTGAAGCACGAAGAGGGGAAATCTAACAAGAAGCAGCAGGCCCTAGAAATCTTTTCACACTCAGAAAGAAACTTCTGCTTCATCAGAAGAACTCAGCACCCAACAGACATGAACCTCACCTGAGCTCAAAGGGAAGGGAAATGTTAGCTTCAATGTTCAAATCTACCTCCTTTTTACTTTCTCTGCGGACCCTAATGGCTAATCAGAACATGCTGATTACTCCTAGTTCTGTTTCTCTGAATCACTATTTGTTACAGCTCAGCAGAAGATCAGAATGCACTTTTAATACTGCTAGTTAAGTATTTAGCATGTGTACTGTAGAGCAAAATACATTCTTCAGCACCCATGTATTTGCTTAGCTCATTATCATTAACCTGGTTTTAGATATGGTTAAAGACAGAAACCTGAACTGGAATTTTATGGAGATAAGTAGCTGCCAAAATCTGTGTATGCCAAATCTGATAGATAGATAGATACCTAATTTTATCTGTAATAGGCTATATTCTCCTGATTGTTCTCCAGCTAAGACTTTCTAGTTCTCCAACTCTCTTCCACCTGCTGGCACCATATGAGTCTGTGTTTTAAAGACTATAGGCCCAACACTCTTTCTTTATTGAGAAGCTGCAGAACTCTAACCGGTAGTTCAATAAATTGTATTACATCCCCCTCACACTGAATGCCCTACACACTTTGGCTTTCCATGTGTAATTGCAAGCTGTTATTAGCCCTGAGCTGTGTCCGTTACTGGCCACACTCTTGCTGAGCGGTCAATTTTTTCCCCTGCCATTTCCTTTGCTCACACCATGCTGACCACGTTGGCCAGAGGCGGCCCGAGGTTTATAGTGCAGCATTGATTTTTCTTTTCTCTCAATACTGACAGAATCATAGATCCAAGGCAAATAAAGAAATGCATTCTGGGGTGATGAAATGTCTTTCATTCAGGCCGGATTGAATCAAAGCCCATCACAGAAATGTAGGGCTCTGAAATGCTAGAGAGGCTCATGCCTCAAATTGTGGAAAAATAAATTTTATGTTTTCTGCACTTTCCTTGGGATTCGTAAATCACTGGGGACTTGGATAATCTAGCCAGTGACCAATTTGGGCAATGGGGCCATTGTAAACCAAGAGCAGCTATTACCACGTTCATTAATTGGGGCATTGCTTGTAATTCTGCTAGAAGGATAGTCATTTATTAGCTTAAGTAACACCCGGAGTCTTCCAAAGAACTGTCCTACTGTAAAAATATTGACTGAGGCTCAGCCTTTGCTAAGAAATGCAAGACAGCAATTCAGAGAGATGTGTGAAATTCAAGCACACTGTCTGTTACCAAGGGGCAGCAGTGACTGACTGCAATAAATTGAGAAAATCTTCACTGAAACAAATAACTCGAGTTAACACCTGGTGAAATGTAAATATGACCTTCATTAATTAATTTGATGATATTCATACCTTGTTTATGGACATTAATCCAAGTTTGATCTTTGGAACATACAAGAGTACATGTTCACAGATACAGTGGGATATTTGATGGAAAATCCCTTAGAGTGGGAAGTCCAGACACTTAGATTTTCATCCTCATTCTTCCATTAACAATAAACTATTAGCTCCTAACACATTACCACATTGCTCTGGTTTTGATGGTTCAGTGAGATAATGTATGTGAAGTATCTGACACAGAACTTGGCATATGTTATTTTGTGCAACACGAGTGGTTGAGCACTTACTTATGATGGAGAGGCACCCAGGTAGGCACTAAGGACACAGCAGTAATCAACTAGCTGGTTCCCACCTTTGTGGAGAATATAGCCTGGTGCACATGGAACAAATAGCAGGTGCTCAAGATGACTGCTATATTATGATTATTATTACTAGTTTTAGTAGTATGGAAGGGTTGGGGTTTAGAAATGGAAGAGTTAGGCTGCATGAATTTAGTTCCTTTCCAGCTCTCAGACTCTTTAATCCATGATCAATAATAACTATCTGTGTAGGTATCTTTGCATGTGTAACTGATTATATGTATAATTAGTATGCAGTAGTGGAGAAGGAAATGGCAACCCACTCCAGTGTTCTTGCCTGGAGAATCCCAGGGATGGAGGAGCCTGGTGGGCTGCTGTCTGTGGGGTCACACAGAGTCGGACATGACTGAAGCGACTTAGCAGCAACAGCAGTATGCAGTAGAGATTTACAGTTAAGAAGATATGTCTGCCAAACAGCTCATTCATGTCATCTAAAGTTGGGAACCATTCAAAACTCAAATATATTTATTTGTTTTCAGTGTGGCCTAATTCCAAAAAATAATTTGAAACAGTGTATAATTTTAAATGTATATTTAAGCCTCCTGGAATGCACAAGAAAATAACTTGCACTGTTTTTGTCTGAAACATCAAATTCAGGTCCCCAAAACCTGAAATATAACAAGTACAGCTAAAAAGTTTAACATATTATAGGTATAAAAATGCACTAAGTAGTACAAGGGCATCGCTTTAATCTCTGATGATCTTAAAGACTAGACACCTCTCTAGCTCTATCATATCTGAGTTTCTAGGAAAGAGAAACTTTCTCTTATTTTTCTTTCATCCCAAGTTCTTGGCACATAAAAGGTGCTTAATGAATGTCAGTCAGCTAATCAATTAGCACCCCAACAGAGAGTCAGCTCTGCTCCAGGTCCTTCCATAAGCAATCTATGAAGGCATCTGTTTTCCTTTGTGAATGAGCATAGCTAAGAGCCAGGTTGTCATGACATATTTTGGTTTACAGTGCTCAAGGGTGTCTGTAATTTGAAATTCAAAGGAACTTTGAAAGACATGATTGCAGAAACCTATAAGAGGGGAGTAACTCCACGAGTCAAAAATACCTGGTATCTTCTCCCTGTACCAACTGGGAGAGGAGAAGGAAAGGAAACTTAGCTTCTCAGTGATCCTCTGCCCTAAGTGGTCCTCCAGGAAGGATGGCCTCTTCATTTTGTTTGTTTGACTTTTTACCAATCTCTAGAGAATATTTCCTTCAATGTTTATTGACTCTTAAGTTGGTTTTGAGTGGCCCTTTCCATTTTTCTGCATTTGGGCAGTGACAAGTCACCTTTTTGAACTTCTGTTTGACTTTCAGCATATGACATAATTCCAATGACTGAGCCAGAATTTTAAACTTAAATGGAAATACTTATAAAATGCTAATACATATAAGATGCACTCCTGCTGTTTTTTTAGAAAAAGGATTTGGTCAACTTGTAAAAGCCATTACTCACACAAGGAACATATGTCAATTTGGATTGCTTTTAATTCCAGAGTCTGAGTCTTACATTTATGTAAATTGGGTATTATAATTACTTGGGGTATGAAATATTTTGCTCAGTTCTACCTTTGCCCTGAGCAATCTGCATTCAATGAGCATTTTCTAAGCATCCACAACATACCACATATAGGGTCTCTGTCTTCCGGGAGACACTTATAAAAACAAATGCAAACAGTCAAGATTCAGCCTCCAGGGTCCATGATAGAGGATGTACCTGATGCTATGGAATGAGGCTAAAGGACAGTTTGCATTTCCAGTATGAGGCATAGGCCAGAAAACTCTTACCAGGCATTTCTGGGCTTAGTTTTGAAAGATGCATAAGGGCAAAGCAAGTTGAAGCCAAGAAAGCAGCATATGCAAAGGCCACTGGGAATCAAGGATATGGGTTCCTAAATTTCCAGAGAGACATTCTCTTGGATTCACTCCCTAAGTTATCTCTAAACTCTTCAGAGCAATATTTTTAAAAATGTTATAGTGCTGGGAGAGGGATTCCTGCAAGCCCAGGCAAAGGAAGCAGAGAATGGAGGGGAAAGGAGAAAAAAAGGCCACACACCTGGTGTTTTCTCCCCAGTTCAACACAGCTCACACATGGGGAGTCACATACCCATAGTCCAAAATTTCAGGGTTCTAAATCACACACTCAGTCTTGCTCCACAGGCTTTTGGGATTTTGAGCATGGCCTAATGGGATATCTGGAAACACAAGGCCGAACAGAAACTGCTCATGCTGACTTGGGCTCAAGGTTGGTATGGCAAAGCTCAACCTCTGCCTCAGTGGTTGCAGGTGGGAATGAGGTGGTAATTAGGCAGAGGGAGAGCAAGTCAGCTTTGGTGAGAAGAAAAAGGCAGCCCCAGAGTCAGGCTGAGGCCAAGAGAACAAAGAAAATCACCCTGAAAACTCACCCAGCCCTCTCCCAGGAGGCAGTCTGACAGTGCACGTTTATCATTCACCTTAATTCAAATCAATTCTGATTTGCAGGAACATCAGCTGTTTGAAGAGATAGGTGACTTCGCCAATACATTCCTGCTTATCTTCCTAACTGACTAAATTAGTAAATTTAACAACAACAACAAAAAAAAAAAAAAAACCTCAGGGGTTTGATGAGGAAAAATGTTTGGATGGAATCATGTAGATCAAAAAAGGTTGATTGAAATGTTCCTTGTGTAAGGCCACACATATATAACATTTTCTGACTTCATAAGAAACTTCAAGTCATTTAACAAATGAAATGTGCCAAGCATATTGGGTGCCAAAAAGTGATACATCAAAAGTAAAGAAAAGGAATATTATTAATATTACTATGACTTAAATCTTAGCACAAGATGTAAATTCTTTAGTTGTACAACATTACTCTTATACTGTTTACTTTTAGAGACCTTCAGAACTTCCCAGACGCTATCCAGAATCTGGAAGGGTAAACATACTCAGGTTTGGTGGATTTCTTATGAATCCTAAGTCTCAATAATCTCTCTAGGATCTAAGAGGATCATTTAAGAAAGGAGCATTTGGTACCTTTCTCTGGAATGGAGAATTCCACACACAGGTGAAAACAAGCTTTGAGGGACAGACCAGTGTGGAAATGATACATTCCCAACACCTAAGACAGTGCCTGGCACATAAGAACTACTGGATAAATATCTGTCAAGTGATGAGTGGGTGAATGAATGAACAAAAGCCCTGCTTCTGGTAAACTCATACATCGCCAACGTAGCACACTGGATAGAGCCCTGCAGACCATGTGATATTTTCTCTGCCTAGAACACTCTTTTCCCAGATTTCCACTTGACTGGCTCCTCATCATTTAGGTTTCTACTAATTATCACCTCCTCAGAGTGGTCCCCCCTGATTACAGTATTGGGGTGGGGGGGAAATACCATCCTACTAGCAGTTACCAGCTTATCTCATTCTTCTTTATTAATGTATTGTTACTCATAAAATCCCTTAGTATAATGTATTAGTTTTCTATGACTGCTGTCATAGTCTTAGTGACTTAAAACTATACAAATTTATTATCTTATAGTTCTATAGTTCAGAAATCTGACACAGGTCTCACTGATTAAAATCTAGATGTCATCAGGGCTTATTCCTTTCTAGGGACTCTAAAGGGAGAAGCTACTTCCTCAAATATTACAGCTTCTAGAGCCCACCCACAATTCCTTGAAGCATAGCCCCTTCCTCCAACTTCAAAGCCAATGTTGCAAGTCTCTGACCATTCTTCCAAAGTTCCATCTTCTGACCATAGCCAGCAAACATTTCCCGCTTTCAAGAACCTCTGTGATTAGATAATAGAAGCTAATCTCTCCAGACAGATGACAGAATCTGAACATTTATTTGGCATTCAAAAAACATAGCTACTTCACACATTTCTACCACTGGGTAAGTCACTGGTAAAAACTTTTATTTTTAACTGAGGTATAAGTCACCATATGATTCACTTTTAAAGTGTACACTTTAATGGTATTTAGTATATTTGCATTAGTATTTAGTACACATCTAGTACAACCAAACCACTATTTAATTTCATACCATTTTGCTACCCCAAAATGAAATTCCATACCTATCAGTAGTCATTCCCAAGTCCCCACCTTCAGCACAGCCCCTGGCAGTCACTAATCTATCTACTTTCTGTCTCTATGGATTTGCCTATTCTGGGTATTTCATACAAATGGAACATCCAATGATTGGACTGTATGCCTGTATTCAATCACTTTAGAACAATGTTGTCAAAGTTCATCCATTTCGAAGCATTTATCACTGATTCTTCCTTTTTATTATTCCACTGTATAGATATACCACATTTCATTTATCCATTCACCCATTGATGGTCATTTGGATTACTTCCACTTTTAGGCTATTACGTGTAACACTGCCAAGAACATGCATGTACCAGTTTGTTGTTTTGTTTTGTTTTGTTTTTGTAAAGGTACATTTTCAATTATTTTGGGTGCATGCCTAAAAGTGAAATTTCTGAGTCACATGGCAACTCTATTTCACAGAATTTGGTTAAGTTATCTGTAAAATGTGGTGAACAGTCCCTCTAACCTATGAATTTCAGGAAAATGTTATGAGGATCAAACAAAAAAGTAAACTAAAAGCATTCCATAAACACTAAATTACTAAAAAGTTCTAAGTATTATTCACATTTCAAAAGCACAATGCCCATCTTAAACATAGTAGATGCTTTATAAAGATGTGTGTGCTGTTTTGTGTAGTTAACAAACAAGGACAAAAAATAGATTATTAATTCTTCATTGTACCAATCAAGCAGAAGCAAGTTACTCAGTGGATACCATGAGTCTGCATTTGTTTTCCTAAAGCAGAAGAATAAATAAACATCTTCATGAAATAAAACAAAACTGATTCAATGTCTTCAAAGGCTTTCTATCCTGGCAATCTTGGCTTCCCGGGTGACTCAGTGGTATAGAATCCACCCGCCAATGCAGGAGATGAGGGTTCAATCCCTGAGTCAAGAAGATCCCCTTGAGAAGGAAATGGCAACCCACTCCAGTATTCTCGCCTGGGAAATCCCATGGACAGAGGAGCCTGGTGGGCTACAATTCATGAGGTTGCAAAAGAGTCAAGACATGATTTAGCAACTATACAACAGCATACTGGCAATGTGTTTCTCCAGACAGGCTCTGGAATGAACGGCTTGTGCATACAACAGTGGCGTCCACTAGGGACGTGCGGTATTCGGGAAAGCTGCTCCACTTCAGCTCTCTTGAAAAAGAGCTCTGCCAAGTCTCATTATTTT
Source organism: Capra hircus (assembly GCF_001704415.2). Classification (NCBI taxonomy): domain Eukaryota; kingdom Metazoa; phylum Chordata; class Mammalia; order Artiodactyla; family Bovidae; genus Capra; species Capra hircus. The sequence goes on along the minus strand of NC_030817.1, from coordinate 45,790,744 downwards.
TCAGGAGTTAAAGGTGGAGTCACACCCCTCCCTGAAAACTCCAAGGAAGAAGCAGTATTTTTTTAATAAACTGCAAATTGGCATCCATTCATAGCTGACATGTTGCTACCATTTCAACAGTGTGTTCATTCAGGTGCTCTGTCTGAATTGAGACTTTTAGGCACTAATAATAATTAACTACTTTCTTAGCAATGAAAAAAGTCTTAAATGCCTATTTACTTAATGGTCCCCTAGGGTGTCTTTGTTTTGAATGGGATAAAAAAAAAAATCTTAGCTGCAAAATAAGCAGGTGATTCTAATCAATAAAGCCAGAGGACTATATTGATTACAAGAACTCCATTCTTTAGTCATTAACCCTGTGAATTCTCTACCAAAGCTGGGTAGGACTATTTCTACCTCTTAGAACACAGAAAGGCTCATTGAGAAACTGGAATCTCATTCCACTTTCATGTCTTCCACTAAACCTACAGGGTCATTTTTAGAGAGTCCATTCCACAGGCTGCACATGTGGGAAGATTACTTTCATGACTGTCTCTCAGTAGAATTGTGTTTAAAGATATTTGGTGTTTTCTTCCTATTGGTAGTGATGGATTTGATGACAAAGCATTAAGCCCAGCCTGGGAATTTATCCTGTAGGGGCAGGAAGTTTCCTTTCCTCTTGGTGATTGCCAACATTTCTGGGTTTCAAAGAGAGTGTGGAGGTGAGACACAGTTTCGATTGTACTAGTGAAAAACAGCAATTAATGTGATCCACAGAATCAGGCTGGAACTCATGACCTGACTTAAATCGCAAAGTGCATGTACATTAATATATGTTGTAAGTGAGCCAAGCATAGTTTTCAATCATTGCTTTTCTCTGGAGTCCCATAGCACCTAATGACAAGGGAAGGCACACTGTAGACATTCCACACCAAGAATCAGGGGCTGCAGGTTGTGACTCTCTGACTACACCAGCCAAGCTATGGCATCCTTCAGGGCCTGTTTATTCACCAATAAAATTATATATTTAGAGTGCTTCTCAATTTTCACCTGGAAATCTGGTTAAAATGCAGCTTCTGATTCAGTGGGTCTAAAGGAAGGCTCAAAATTGTACCCAGGTAAAGCTGAAGCTGTGGCTCATGGAAACACTTTGAGAAGCAGAGAACAAATGATACCTGAGGTTTGTTGTTTGTTGCTATTTAGTCTCTAAGTGCTATGTCGTGTTTGACTCTTTCACGATCCCATGAACTGTAATCCACCAGGCTCCTCTGTCCATGGGATTTCCCAGGAAAGAATACCCAGGAGTGGTTTGCCATTTCCTTCTCCAGGGGATCGTCCCAAGCCAGGGATCAAACCCACATCTCCTGCACTGCAGGCAGATTCTTTATGGCTAAGCCACTGGGAAAGCGCATATCTAAGGTTACCTTAGTCTAACACCATGGCTTTATTGTCTGCACATTTCTGGTGGCATCTATAAACATTTCTACCTTCTGCTGTAGATATCTATGTAAATCTCATTGACTGCACAATATTTGGCATAAAATAGGTGCCCAGTAAATATTTGCTAATGAATGAATGAATAAGGAGACCAACTGATTATCTTTGCTTATCTAAGAACATTAGATTTAGACTCAGAGAGCTAGACGGATGGTTTCAGATAATCCAAAATAACACTCTCATTTTATCTAGAAGTCTAAGATTCAAATTACTTAGGACTATATGGCTAGTTACTCCAGAGAATATATTAAAAATTTTAATTCCAAGTAAACGATAATATGTAAACCTATCTTGCCTCTACCCAAAAGAAGATGACAGCAAGTTTTACAAAGGAAAGAGGTTGACAGAGTCATTCATGCTCTCAGTTCCCTCCTGCTTAAAAGACAGACAGCTTGAGGGAAGAACTTAGAAAATGTTTAGAGGCAAATTTACAGAATAATAAATAAGTTTCTAGAGTTCACTAAATTTTCAGACTGTTATCATGTAGCTTCAGCAAAGTGACAACCTTCCCATCCTTCAATCCTCTGTTTATTTTCTTTCATCTAGGCTTATGGACATGGGACTTACTTACTATTTGATAAAGAATTTGGTAAATTCCCATCTACCATGTACAAAAATTACTGCTACAGTAAAAATTAAAATAATTATGTTATTACTCATTCAGCAAAATTTACAGATGTAGAGAGTATATGAAAGGAAGCTTATATTAAGAAGAGCTATAAGTAAGGACAAATCATAGATAGCTTGATCTGTCCACAGAAAAAGGGGAGTCCTGGCAGAGTTTTAAGGACTGGAGCATCATGCTTAGCTCTGGGCTCTCAAGAGAGAACTCTAGCAGGATGAATAGAGAAGAAACAAGGCAAGAGGGTATGAGCTCAAATGGGAGGCTGCTGCAGAAACTCTGCTGAGAGATATGAGAACCTGAGTTCAGCTAATACTAATTTGGAGAGAACCTCTGCAATTGTAATTATCTTTCCATTTGTGTAACAGAAATTACACAAAAGATTTGAGGCTATGTCCTATGAAGACATAGCAATATGATATAGTATATGGGAGGGGTAAAAAATCCAGGCCAGAAATGAAATATAAATAAGAGTAGGAAGAAAGACCAAAGTCAGGGAGTAGATACCAACATACAAGCTGTAAGGACATACACAGTTGTTAGAGGCTGAATCTCAAATTTTTCTCTGAGCATCCAGGAAACCAAAGGGAAAAAGAAGCATCAGTTCAGTTCAGTCACTCAGTCGTGTCTGACTCTTTGCGACCCCATGAATCACAGCATGTGAGGCCTCCCTGTCCAACACCAACTCCCGGAGTTCACCCAAACTCATGTCCATCAAGTCGGTGATGCCATCCAGCCATCTCATCCTCTGTCATCCCCTTCTCCTCCTGCCCCCAATTCCTCCCAGCATCAGGGTCTTATCCAATGAGTCAACTCTTCGCATGAGGTAGCCAAAGTATTGGAGTTTCAGCTTCAGCATCAGTCCTTCCAATGAATACCCAGGGCTGATCTCCTTTAGGATGGACTGGTTGGATCTCCTTGCAGTCCAAGGGACTCTCAAGAGTCTTCTCCAACACCACAGTTCAAAAGCATCAATTCTTCAGTGCTCAGCTTTCTTCACAGTCCAACTCTCACATCCATACATGACCACTGGAAAAACCATAGCCTTGACTAGATGGAACTTTGTTGGGAAAGTAATATCTCTGCTTTTGAATATGCTATCTAGGTTGGTCATAACTTTCCTTCCAAGGAGTAAGCATCTTTTAACTTCATGGCTGCAATCACCATCTGCAGTGATTTTGGAGCCCAAAAAATAAACTCTGACACTGTTTCCCCTGTTTCCCCTATTTCCCCATCTGTCTCCCATGGTGATTCTTATTGTCCAAACAGACCAAAAACATAAATTACGTAAAAACAGTTCCTTAAAAGAAACAAAGCCTAGGGGACTCAGCCAGGAGTGGCCAAGAAGGCAGAGTAGGAAGACCCTGAGCTTACCTTCTCCAATAGGCACACCAAAATTACAACTACTTATAGAACAACTGTTGAATGATACAGACCTGAAGACTGGTAGAAAGGAAAACTAAAGATATAAAGATACATCTTTCTAAACTAAATATATAAAAAGGGAACCACAATGAGATGAGCAGGAAGGGCAAAGATATGGTGTAATCAAGAACCATACCCAGGTGAGCAACCCACAAATGGATGATAATTACAACTGCAGAGATTCTCTCCAAGCAGTAAAAAGTCTGAGGCCCCACATTAGGTTCCCCAGCATGAGAGTCATACACCAGGAAGACGAGCCCCTAAACATTTGACTTTGAAGGCCAGCAGCGCTTACATTTGGGAGAGTCAGAGGGCTGTATGAAATAGATATTTCACTCCTAAAGGGCACACACAAAATCTCACCCACTCTGAGACTCACTCTGTAGAAGCAGTCATTTGAAAGGAGCCTGGGTCAGACCTGCCTGTTGATCTTGGAGAGATTCCCAGAGAGGCAAGAAGCAATTGGAGCTCATCCTGGGGACACAGACACTAGCTGCAGCCATTTAGAGAATAGTCTACCATAGGACACTGGTGCTGTCAAGCATCATTTTTGAATCCTCCCTCTAGCTTATTAGCAACAGGACCTAGCCCCATCCACCAGCCTGTCAGCACCAGTACGGCGACACCTCAAGCCAAGTAACAGGCCAACTTCCTTTGGACCCTCTAAGTACTCAGCCACCCTAGAACCCAGCCTTCTCTACTAGAGGGACCAGAACCTGGCCCCATCTATCAAAGGGCCAACAAGTCTAGACCCCCAGAACCCTGCAGCCAATGACCTCAGTACTTGGCTCTGCCCACTGGTTAAACAGCACTAGCCCCAGGACTCCCTGGGCCCTGGCCTCACCCACTAGCAGGCCAACATGAGCTCTAAGACCCCTGGATTCTCCTCAGTCAGAGATCCCAGGACCTCACTCCACCCACCAACAAATATACAACAGCCCTAGGACTCTCTTGCCCCAGCTCCACTCACCAGTGGGCCAACACCATCTCTGGGACCCACAGGAACCAACACCTAGGGACCTCAGAACCCAACTCCACACCATCTCTGGGACCCACAGGAACCAACACCTAGGGATCTCAGAACCCAACTCCACTACTAGTGAGCCAGCACCAGTAGAGGAGTCCCTGTGCCCCCAGTCCACCCACCAGCATGCCAACACCAGCTCTAAGACACCCTGAGCCCCTCAGCCAGCTCCCCCAGGATCTGACCCCACTCACCAGCAGGCAAAAACCAGCTTCAGGACATAACCAGGTTTAATGGACAGCCATGTCATGAACAAGCCCTATCCACCAGGAGGTCGACATTAATACCACAACCACCCAACCCAAACCCAGCTCCACCCACCAGTGGGTCAGCACAAGCACTGGGAGTCCCTGGGGCTCCACAGCTAATGGTCTCATGACTCAGTCCCTCCCACCAGTGGCTGGCAGCCTCCCCACAAGGTAGAGCCTAGCAACCAAAAATACTGGTGTCCAACTATGTCTACCAGTCTTCCAAGAGTAGTCATCCCACTCAACAGAAAGGCCCAGGAAGAAGTACTAGGAGGTACCCCTAGACCATATAGCTCTGGTGACCAGAGGAAGGGCGCTGCTGGAATGCATAGGCTGCTTCCCTCATAAGGCTACTACTGCTCCAAGATCCAGAAATGTAATCAACTTTCCCAATATATATAAATAAAAACAGAGAATTAGGCAAAGTGATGTGACAGAGGAATATGTTCTAAATGAAGAAACAAAATAAAACCCCAGAAGAAATAAGTGAATTGGAAATAAAGAGTTCAAAGTAACAATCATAAAGATGCTCAAAGAACTCAAAGATGCTCAAAGGAGAAGAATGTACAAACACAGTGAGAACTTTAACAAACAGTTACAAAATATAAAGATTAAAAAATCATATTAAGCATATTTTCTGACCACAATGCTAAGAGACTAGAAATCAACCACAAGAAAAAAAACACAAACATATGGAAGCTAAACAATATGCTACTAAACAACAAATATTGGGTTAGTCAAAAAGTTTGTTCAGGTTTTTCCACAAGATCCTTCATAAAACCCAAATGAACTTTTTGGCCAACCCAACAGTTCACTGAAGAAATAAAAGAGGAAGTCATATGTGGATAAAATAAAAACAAAAATACAACAACCCAAAAATCTATGAGATGCTGCAAAAGTAGTTCTAAGAGAGAAGTCTATAGCAATACAAACATCTCAGGAAACAAGACAATTTCAAATAAGCAACCTAAACTTTTGCTTTAAAGAACTAGAAGAGGAAGGACAAACAAAACTAAAAATCAGTAGAAGGAAAGAAATCATAAATATCAGAGCAGAAATAAATGAAATAGAAACTAAAAAAGCAATAGAAAAATTCAGTGAAGAGTTAATTCTTTGAAAAGGTAAGAAAAATTGATAAACCTTTACCCAGATTCATCAAGAAAAACAGAGGAGAGAGAAGGAACTCAAAGGTCTAAAGGAAAGGGGCATGACAGGGAGAAGGAAGTAGAAGCAGGTTAATCTGGTTCATCTCAGGAGAGTAAAAGGCTTAGGTGGAAGAAGAGTAGGCTTCAGTTCAGAGCCATCATGTGAATCCTCGCTCTACAACTCATTGTGTTGGCCAAAAGATTCCTTTGGTGTTTTCCATAACATGGCTCTAGTGGTGCTTTGTTGTCTTTAACTTCATTTGAAAAAATTTTGTTAGACTGTATTATGAAAGCTCTTACCAATGTGCGTTTAAAAGAAGAAAAAAATTATCCAGACTTCCCTGGTGGTCCAGTGGTTAAGAATCTGCCTGCCAATGCAGGGGACATGGGTTCAACCTCTGATGTAGGGAGATTCTACAGGCCGAGGGGCAACTAAGCACACCCATGAGCCACAGCTATAGAATTCCATCCGCCCTAGAGCCCATGTTCCACAACAAGATAAACCACTGCAATGAGAAGCCTTCAGTGAAGATTAGCCCCACTCTCAGCAACTAGCGAAAACCAGCATACAGCAAGGAAGACCCAATGCAGCCAAAAGTAAATTTTTTTAAACTTGTCAAAACCGGTGAATTTTTGAGTAACAATTTTAATATTGAAGATAGAAGAAAAAAGCAGCATTTTCAGTATATTATGCTTTATTATTTCAGGAAAGGTAAAAATGCAACTGAAATGCAAAAAAATAAAAAAGATTTGTGCAGCATATGGAGAAGGTACTGTGATAGATCAAACATGTCAAAAGTGGTTTGCAAAGTTTTCTGCTAGAGATTCCTCACTGGACAATGCTCCATGATTAAAGTTGATAGCAATCAAATCAAGACATTAATTGAGAACAATCAATGCTAAGCCATGCGGAAGACAGCCAATATACTCAAAATACCCAATCAAGCACTGAAAATCATTTGCACCAGCTTGGTTAAGTTAATCGCTTTGATGTTTGGGTTCCACATAAGTTAAGCAAGAAAAATCTTCTTGACCATATTTCCACATGGGATTCTCTACTGAAACATAACAGAAGTGTTCTGTTTTTAAGACAAATGGTGATGGGTGATGAAAAGTGGATACTGTACAATAATGTGGAATGGAAGAGATCGTGGGTCAAGCAAAATGAATCACCACCAACCACACCAAATGCCAGTCTTCACCCAAAGAAGATTTTGTATATATGGTGAGATTAGAACAGATTTCTTCATTATGAGCTCTTTCCAGAAAACCAAACAATTCATTCCAACAAGTACTGCTCCCAATTAGGCCAACTGAAAGCAGCCCTTGATGAAAAGTGTCCAGAATTAGCCAACAGAAAACATAATCTTCCATCAGAATAACACAAGACACATGTTTCTTTCATGACCTGGCAAAAACTGTTACAGCTTGGAAGTTCCAACTCATCCACCATATTGAGCAGACTTTGCAACTTCTGATTACCATTTATTTCAGTCTTTACAAAATTCTCTTAATGGAAAAAATTTCAACTCCCCAGGAAGACTATAGAAGGTACCTGTAACAGTTCTTTCTTCAAACAGAAAAAGGTTTTGGAAGATGGAATTACAAAGTTGCCTGAATAATGGCAGATGGCAGTGGAACAAAATGGTGAATATGTTGGTCGATAAAGTTCTTGGTGCAAATGAAAAAATGTGTATTTTATTTTTACTTAAAAACAGAAGGAACTTTTTGGCCAACTGAATATAAGCAGAGAGACCTTGTCAAGGCAGTGCTACATCAACAGTTGAGATGGAAAAAAAATCTGATTGACTCACCTTACAGATCTTAACCAAGAGGCTGCCATTTCTTGGTTCCAGATTCTGTTCAAACTCCTGACAATTAATCTGAATTTTTTGTTTGTTTGTTTGTTTTTGTTATTATTGTTCTCTAACCACTTGAAACTGGGCCATTAGGACAGCCCCAGTGGCTATAACTACTTTGGCTCTCTTGATTGGCCCATTTCTAGGGGGTGGTTAATTATCTTAGTTTTAAATAGGGGTTGACCTTGTTTAGGAGGCTTCCCTGGTTGCTCAGTGAATAATCTACTTGCAGTGCAGGAGACCCAAGTTCAGTCTCTGGGTTGGGAAGAGCCCTTGGAGAAGGGAATTCCCTAGAGAATTCCATCAACAGAAGAGCCTGGCAGGCTACAATCCATGGGGTCACAAAGAACACAAGAACATGTATCTGCTCTTTTTCAAAGCATCTGAATTTAGAAAAGCAGGGTTTTTTTTTTTAGAAAAACAAATATGATGCCCATATCTTTATTTCAAGATACCTTGGCTTTATTTTCTTGGAGGTCTTCAGAAAAGTTCTTTTAAATTCCTAATAGGAATGTTAATTTATCACTGTGTTTTTAATCATTTCCTACTTAATTAAAGAAGGAAGAGGAGAAGAAAAGGGGGAAAGAAAGAAAAGGAAAAGGAGGCAAGAAATAAGGAAGAAGAGGAGGAAAAAGGAAGAAGAATAGAATGAGATAAATGTTTCCAAAGTATTTCAAAGGCAAAGAAACAAGGAAAATCAGGACACCTTCAAAGCAAGAGTATGGACAGGCTATTTTCACCAAGGAAAGATGTTTTGCCAAGCTTTCATGAAAAGGAGAGAATGGACATCTTTAAAGGAAATCAGCCAGAAATGTAATACTACTGATTCCTGTGATTTGACCAGCTTTAACCTACAGATATGGTTACCCACATGACCATTTTATTCTTCAACCTGACTCATCTATCTGCCATGCTCATTATGAAATACTGCCTGGGCCTGATGCTAGCAGTCCATCTGTGGATGGTAGCCTCTTGTAAACATAATCAAATAACAAACCAATTCATGAAACTGGTGTCTCAGATCTCCCAATCAACTTCACTCACAAAATCAAATAAGTTAACATCAAAACTTTTTTTTAATTCCTACATGCCACTGAGAATGTCTTCTTTTCTTAACACTTATATCGCTCCCTAATGAGTATCAGAGTTCCTTTACCCAGGTAATGTATGTTGGTCTCTGTGTGTTGTGTGTGTTAGTGGCCCAGTCATATCCAACTCTTTGCAAACCCACAGACTGTAGCCCACCAGGCTCTACCATCCATGGAATTCTCCAGGCAAGAATGCTGGAGTGGGTATCCTTCTTCCAGGGGATCTTCCTGACCCAGGAATCAAATCTGGGTCTCTTGTATTGCAGGTTGATCCTTTACTGTCTGAGCCACTAGGGAAGCCCCTATTCAGGTAATAACAGGTGTTAAACAAGGAGGAAAGATTGTCTCTGATGGAACCATAAGAATGTGAGCCTGATGGGGGCAAAGATTTTGTCTGTTTTTCCAACTGCTCAAACTTTAGTGCTTAGAACAGTATTGAGTACTCCATAAGCATTCAACAAATACATGCTGAATGAATGAACAAATGCTGAATAAGAACACAATGCCTGATTTTGGAGGGTGTTGCTTCTATGAAAACATACATGAATGTCTATAGGAGTGTTTCTAGAACCACGGAATGTTAGAGTTGGAAACTGAACTGGCAACTATTTACATATATTTACACTGCATTTACCATGTACTTACATTTTATTCAGTCAGGATCAGTTCAGCTCAGTTGCTCAGTCATGTCCAACTCTTTGCGACCCCATGGACTACAGTACGCCAGGCTTCCCTGTACATCACCAACTCCCAGAGCTTACTCAAACTCATGTCCATCGAGTTGATGATGTCATCCAATCATTTCATCCTGTCGTCTCCTTCTCCTCCTGCCTTCAATCTTTCCCAGCATCAGGGTCTTTTCCAATGAGTCTGTTCTTCACATCAGGTGGCCAAAGTATTGGAGTTTCAGCTTCAGCATCAGTCCTTCCATTGAATATTCAGCACTGATTTCCTTTGGGATTGACTGGTTGGATCTCCTTGCAGTTCAAGGGACTCTCAAGAGTCTTCTCTAACACCACAGTTCAAAAGCATCAATTCTTCAGCACTCAGTCAGTCTTCTTACGGTCCAACTCTCACATCCATACATGACTATTGGAAAAACCATAGGTTTGACTAGACAGACCTTTCTTGGCAAAGTAATATCTCTGCTTTTTAAAGTTCTGTCTAGTTTTGTCATAGCTTTTCTTCCAAGGAGCAAGTGGCTTTTAATTTCATGGCTGCAGTCATCATCTGCAGTGATTTTGGAGCCCAAGAAAATAATGTTCGTCACTGTATTACAGATGATGTAACATATACAGGAGAATATGCATGGATTATATGCAAATACTACCTCATTTCATAAAAGGAACATGAGCACCCCTAGACTTTGATATCTGCAGGGGCAGGAGTGGGGGTGTCCTGAGGGTAGAGGGAGATGTCCTGGAACCAATCCCTCATGGATATTAAGAAATGACTGGATAACTACTTCCACCCCTTCTGCACCCTGAAAGGTCTAGAATAATAACCTCCATCTCTTGTTCACTGTGTTAACATTTTTACAGCCATTCTTCACTGAATGTCACAAAGCAGCATCCTGTTGCTCAAAACCACTCCAGAGACATGTTTTATATTAGTCCACGAATTGATATACTGATCCTATTAAACTATTTTCTCAGGTTAAAAAAAAAGTATAGCAATTGAACAATAAAAACTGTATAGGTAATAAACAACCATTTAAAAGTGAATAAATACAGTTTGCACATAAAATATAATGTGAATGTGATGAAGGTTTATTGTGCTCATGTCCTCTCTTCTTTCTGTATCATTTTCTTCATCAATTTTTCAACCTTTTGGGGGCACGTGGTTATCCTGCACTCACACTGCACTTGAAAATAAAGTTATAACACAGAAAAACACCCTCCAGGCAAAATAAAAGCTAAATAAGAGAGCACTTCAAAATGTGGAAATAGCACACACATGCAATTGCTGGAGAGTTAGAAGAAAGTGCTACCTCTTTATCCCTGGCACTTGGCATTTATACACAAAGCAAAACATCTGGGGTTCATTCAAACATGGTGAGCAATTCAAACTCACTCCATATGATAATTTCTGACCTGAAACTACTGTATCAAATAATGGATCAGAAAGTATTTTTGCCTAAAACAGTATTATAAATATTTCTTCTTATAACACTTTTGTGTAGTGTATACACGGGAGAAAAAGTCATGATACACCAAAAAACAGAGGAGACCAAAAGATGGCATAATTTTTCAAAACCTATTAGGGTAAAAAGCCTTTAAGTGAGCAATAGCAATCATTCTATGTCTGTATATTAAAACTAGACTCAGTTGGAAACATTTAAAATTAAGACTATCTCACAAAAATTCAAAATTTTGGCTTCCCTTAAGAAATTAGAAGACCTGAGCACAAGACCTGAGAAGGTCTCAACATTCTCACACAGCAACAATAAGCAGGAGGAGTGGCCACTTGGAGGGTCACACACAGTTCCATACAACACAGACCACCTGACCCACTTTACTCATTTATATTCCTTCCTTGCCTGGGCTCTGTAGAAATCTTCAGTCTGGAGATCCTATTTATTTGACCATTTATTGCAACACTCCTGTATGTGCAGGCTACCTTACCATGTAAACTGCTTTCCATGGGGAAACTTGGACTCCAATAACTGCATACTTTCCGAACAGATTACCTGAAGGGCACCATGCTTAAATAAGAGAAAACTGGGCATTTCAGGGGGCAGCTGTGGTGACAGGGCCAGGTGAACATGGAAGATTTAGAGTCTGAAAGCTCTGAATGCCCTCTGCTTTTGTCATCACTCCATAGTCTGTACTATAGATATTTTTATGCATGCCTTTTCTCCCCTGTTAAACTCTCAGTGTCTCTTCTATGTGTCACATGCGTACACACACAGAGAAAGAGAGAGAACTGCTCTAGTACAGTGCTTTAGGTTCACGGTGGAAGTAGGGTAATTCTGTCATTAACTCTTCTTCCCTTGGTGTTCCTTTCAGAAGTTATAATTAAACAGAAAGCCAAGTACAGTATTTCAAAGTTGTAAAGTATGCTGAGAATCCCTCAAATTACTGCCCATTAGTTAGGGATGTCAGGACTGGAGAGAGATCCAACCTCTCTGCTCCCACATGGGAGAAGGAAGTTCAGATTTCTGCCTCAAAAGCATTTGCCTCTCCCAGGTAAAACATGGCCCAACAAAAACCTTAGAGTGATCTACTGTCTTATAAGCTCCTTCTCCCTGGGACAAAATCTAGGTATTAGATAAAAAAAGGGTGGAAGTACCCCTCCCCAATGATAGGTACTCAAGAAATATGGCTAATATTAATATTTGTTTAAGCAGGCCGGGAATCATCATTCCCATTAGAAACTCAGACTCTAACATGTTTGGTGGTGTGCTCAAGCTTGCAAATATAGAATTGGGCTAAAACCTATTAATAGGTATTTTGATTCAAATTCTCCATCCAGGGCACATTACTAAGTGGTGCCATTTCTATAAGATCTGTCTAAGAGATCTGGACTATCTGATTAAATGTGTTAGGAAGTCATATGTAGAGAGCCTAGAGAAAGATACACTTTTCTCTATCAACCTCTGACTCCTGCATTTCCCAAGTGTATAGTGCTCTTTCCTTTTGAAGAACAGCTTCTGGAATCATATTTAAGTCATCAAAAAAATGATTCTTAACTGTGACTACACATTGGATTTCCCAGGGGATCTTTAACACACACTGATGCTATGGTCCCTCCCCTGGAGATTCTGATTTAATCAGTGAGGCATTGGGAGTTTTCAAAGCTGCCAGGTAATTCTAATGTGGAGACAGCATTGTGCACCATAGTTGCAAACTTCCCATGAAGCTGAACCTGGGCCTTTTACCGAGAGAAGTCCTGGCTTTGCTGGGGGCAGAGAGAGGTAATGTCCCTTTCCTACCATGTAGGCCACATAGGGAACCTGGACCTGAATTCTGTTCCTGGATGCTAACACTTCACTTGCCAAATCCAAAGACTCTACTATTAATAATAATAATCATTACTGTTAGAGAGCACTGACTTTATGACAGACACTGTGCTAGATGCTTTATATATATTATCTCATTTAAACCTCAGCAGCACCTGAGGTTTAATTCAGGCACCGTTATTTTCTCCGTTTCCCAGATAAAGGCTCACAGAGTTTACATAATTTAGCCAAATTTATCCAACTCAAAAAGACAAAACTGGATTTCATCACAGTTTGACCCCAAAGCCTGAGCTCTTAGTCATGCCACATCATCCAACCTATAATTTTCCAGCAGGCCACAGATGATTTTATTTTTACAAAACAGATAATACTGTTTCAATACTGTTAGCAAAAATAGACTTATGTTGAAGAGTGGTTAAGAGCAAGAGCTCTGGATCCAGGCAGTCTCTTACAAACTGGGTAACTTGGGCAAGGCACCTGACTTTCATCATTCTCAATACTGGAGTGGGTAGCTATTCCCTTCTTCAGGGTATCTTCCTAAGCCAGGGATTGAACCCAGGTCTCCCACATTGCATGCAGATTCTTTACCAGCTGAGCCACCAGGGAAGCCCAAGAATACTGCAGTGGGTAGCCTATCCCTTCTCCAGCGGATATTCCTGACCCAGGAATTGAACCAGGGTCTCCTGAATTGCAGGCAGATTCTTAACCAGCTGAGCTAAAAGGGAAGCCTAATTTTTCCCAAAGAGGGCTAATAATGGCACCTAGACCATAGAGTTGTTGTGAATAAATGACATTAGCAGACTGAGAGCACACAGCACAGTGCTTGACTCACAGTGTTTAATAAGCAGCATATTCAATTTATTTTTATCATCATAATAATTACTACTATGCAACATTCAGGAAGACAGATGAGTCCTTAGACCTTGTTTACACAGATGAGTATGTGCTTAGTTCCTACTTTTATTTGTGACACTTAATCCACTGAGTTTCAAAATGCACCTAAAACTTGATACTAAATACAAACCTTTGAATATGTATACAGAGTAGGACAAGTACCAAGGAGCAGAACTCTCTTTTCTGATGGCTCAGTAATCTGCCATCAAATTTGCACATACCCTGCAGTATCAAAAAGCATCAAGCCAAGGGAACTAATTTTATTCTCTTACTAAAACAGAGAGTTGAGATCTTGGGGAAAAGTTTACTTTAGAGGAATTTATAATCCAGATCAGACAGCTGTTCAAGATACAGAGACCATCAAACAAGGCTCAATACTCTTAAGAATAAATGAAGCTGCTATTATAACTCTGTGATAATCAGAAGTAAAAATATTCTTTGAAAGGAGAAAAGAAGGTAATGTATTGTTTGAAATTCTAGGGATTGGGGATACCTATCTAGAAGACATACATTTAGCACACTGATATGGACATGTAGGCACTTCATAAATGTTTTATTATCATTGTAATTAGAATGCAGAACTACTTACTTGTAGTTTAACCTTCTAAATTATTTTTGAAGCCCTTTCTCCAAAGGCTCCAAAGGCTTTTATTATAATCTCACCTCTGGGTATAATCTCATGTCTGATAAAAATGGAGAAGGATAAGAAGATGCTCTGAATAATCAGAAAATTCAAGAACCCATAAATTCTACCTGGGGTTCTCTGACCTGGTGGTTTTAAATTGGATGTTGAACAAGCTTAATTCTCTATGGTCTGTCAGTTGTGCTCCCAGTTTGCTACTCAATCAATACATGCATGTAGATACGTGTCTGCATGTTAGGGTACTTTGCATTTCAGGGGGAAAAAGACAAGAGGTCTTGGCAATGTCTCTAATCCAATTACAGGAGCCCGCAGAAAAGCACAGAAAGGTTGGAAGAAGTCCACAGTGGGAAAAGATTCCAGAATGACTTTATTGGTGGTCTTGAAGAGCTGGGCTAATATACCTCAGTGAGCCATTAAAGGTGAAAGGGGAAAGAAAGACAGTGATGCATCTTTATGCATCTGAGTCCCAAATGTACTCTTCACAAAAAAACTTGCTTTTTTCCATATGGACAATACCCAACTGTTGTTCATTTTGAAGTAATGGTAAAAGCTATTGAAGCAGATAGGACCCTTACCCGAAATACCATTAACAAAAACTCTTAACCAGAGGTGGGCAAGGGCTTCTGACCACACATTTATCTTTTCAGCTAAGTGCATATTTTCAGAAAACAATACTGCTCAAGGATTATCTTCAAAAAATATATATACACATTCTGCCCTTAAGCTAAATACATGGCACATGTTCACCTATATGGCATATGGGGTGTGATACATGCATGCTCAGTCATGCCTGACTCTTTGCGACCCCGTGGACTATAGCTTCTGCCAGGCTCCTCTGTCCATGGGATTCTCCAGGCAAGAAGACTGGAGTGGGTTGCCATGCCCTCCTCCAGGGGATCTTCCCGACAAGACCATATGAGAAGCATAACTCTTTTTCAAAGTCTGATCTTTCTGAAAATCTGTAGGTAGAATCTATCCATGTATGGAGAAATATTCTTATTCAGGATACAAATAAAAACAAGGTAACTATAATACTTCCACTGGACTGAAAAGTCAGCAAGTTACTTTAATGAAGTGAATTATCACTTTTTTTATTTTTTTAATTTAAAAATCTTTAATTCTTACATGCATTCCCAAACATGAACCCCCCTCCCACCTCCCTCCCCATAACATCTCTCTGGGTCATCCCCATGCACCAGCCCCAAGCATGCTGTATCCTGCATCAGACATAGACTGGTGATTCGATTCTTACATGATGGTATACATGTTAGAATGCCATTCTCCCAAATCATCCCACCCTCTCCTTCTCCCTCTGAGTCCAAAAGTCCGTTATACACATCTGTGTCTTTTTTGCTGTCTTGCATACAGGGTCGTCATTGCCATCTTTCTAAATTCCATATATATGTGTTAGTATACTGTATTGGTGTTTTTCTTTCTGGCTTACTTCACTCTGTATAATTGGCTCCAGTTTCATCTATCTCATCAGAACTGATTCAAATGAATTCTTTTTAATGGCTGAGTAATACTCCATTGTGTATATGTACCACAGCTTTCTTATCCATTCATCTGCTGATGGACATCTAGGTTGTTTCCATGTCCTGGCTATTATAAACAGTGCCGCGATGAACATTGGGGTACATGTGTCTCTTTCAATTCTGGTTTCCTCGGTGTGTATGCCCAGCGATGGGATTGCTGGGTCATAAGGTAGTTCTATTTGCAGTTTTTTAAGGAACCTCCACACTGTTCTCCATAGTGGCTATACTAGTTTGCATTCCCACCAACAGTGTAGGAGGGTTCCCTTTTCTCCACACCCTCTCCAGCATTTATTGCTTGTAGATTTTTGGATCGCAGACATTCTGACTGGTGTGAAGTGGTACCTCATTGTGGTTTTGATTTGCATTTCTCTAATAATGAGTGATGCTGAGCATCTTTTCATGCGTTTGTTAGCCATCTGTATGTCTTCTTTGGAGAAATGTCTATTTAGTTCTTTGGCCCATTTTTTGATTGGGTCATTTATTTTTCTGGAATTGAGCTGCATAAGTTGCTTGTATATTTTTGAGATTAGTTGTTTGTCAGTTGCTTCATTTGCTATTATTTTCTCCCATTCAGAAGGCTGTCTTTTCACCTTGCTTATATTTTCCTTTGTTGTGCAGAAGCTTTTAATTTTAATTAGATCCCATTTGTTTATTTTTGCTTTTATTTCCAGAATTCTGGGAGGTGGATCATAGAGGATCCTGCTGTGATTTATGTCGGAGAGTGTTTTGCCTATGTTCTCCTCTAGGAGTTTTATAGTTTCTGATCTTACATTTAGATCTTTAATCCATTTTGAGTTTATTTTTGTGTGCGGTGTTAGAAAGTGATCTAGTTTCATTCTTTTACAAGTGGTTGACCAGTTTTCCCAGCACCACTTGTTAAAGAGATTGTCTTTACTCCATTGTATATTCTTGCCTCCTTTGTCAAAGATAAGGTGTCCATATGTGTGTGGATTTATCTCTGGGCTTTCTATTTTGTTCCATTGATCTATATGTCTGTCTTTGTCCCAGTACCATACTGTTTTGATGACTGTGGCTTTGTAGTAGAGCCTGAATTCAGGCAAGTTGATGCCTCCAGTTCCATTCTTCTTTCTCAAGATTGCTTTGGCAATTCGAGGTTTTTTGTATTTCCATACAAATCTTGAAATTATTTGTTCTAGTTCTGTGAAAAATATAGCTGGTAGCTTGATAGGGATTGCATTGAATTTGTAAATTGCTTTGGGTAGTATACTCATTTTCACTATATTGATTCTTCCGATGCATGAACATGGTATATTTCTCTATCTATTCGTGTCCTCTTCGATTTCTTTCATCAGTGTTTTATAGTTTTCTATATATAGGTCTTTAGTTTCTTTAGGTAGATATATTCCTAAGTATTTTATTCTTTTCGTTGCAATGGTGAATGGAATTGTTTCCTTAATTTCTTTTTCTACTCTCTCATTATTAGTGTATAGGAATGCAAGGGATTTCTCTGTGTTGATTTTATATTCTGCAACTTTACTATATTCATTGATGAGCTCTAGTAATTTTCTGGTGGAGTCTTTAGGGTTTTCCATACAGAGGATCATGTCATCTGCAAACAGTGAGAGTTTGACTTCTTCTTTTCCAATTTGGATTCCTTTTATTTCTTTTTCTGCTCTGATTGCTGTGGCCAAAACTTCCAGAACTATGTTGAATAGTAGCGGTGAAAGTGGGCACCCTTGTCTTGTTCCTGACTTTAGGGGAAATGCTTTCAATGTTTCACCATTGAGGATAATGTTTGCGTGGGTTTGTCATATATAGCTTTTATTATGTTGAGGTATGCTCCTTCTATTCCTGCTTTCTGGAGAGTTTTTATCATAAATGGATGTTGAATTTTGTCAAAGGCCTTCTCTGCATCTATTGCGATAATCATATGGTTTTTATTTTTCAATTTGTTAATGTGGTGAATTACATTGATTGATTTGCGGATATTGAAGAATCCTTGCATACCTGGGATAAAGCCCACTTGGTCATGGTGTATGATCTTTTTAATGTGTTGTTGGATTCTGATTGCTAGAATTTTGTTGAGGATTTTTGCATCTATGTTCATCAGTGATATTGGCCTGTAGTTTTCTTTTTTTGTGACATCTTTGTCAGGTTTTGGTATTAGGGTGATGGTGGCCTCATAGAATGAGTTTGGAAGTTTACCTTCCTCTGCAATTTTCTGGAAGAGTTTGAGTAGGATAGGTGTTAGCTCTTCTTGAAATTTTTGGTAGAATTCAGCTGTGAAGCCGTCTGGACCTGGGCTTTTGTTTGCTGGAAGATTTCTGATTACAGTTTCAATTTCCGTGCTTGTGATGGGTCTGTTAAGATTTTCTATTTCTTCCTGGTTCAGTTTTGGAAAATTGTACTTTTCTAGGAATTTGTCCATTTCTTCCACGTTATCCATTTTATTGGCATACAACTGCTGATAGTAGTCTCTTATGATCCTTTGTATTTCTGTGTTGTCTGTTGTGATCTCTCCATTTTCATTTCTAATTTTATTGATTTGATTTTTCTCTCTTTGCTTCTTGATGAGTCTGGCTAATGGTTTGTCAATTTTATTTATCCTTTCAAAGAACCAGCTTTTGGCTTTGTTGATTTTTGCTATGGTCTCTTTTGTTTCTTTTGCATTTATTTCTGCCCTAATTTTTAAGATTTCTTTCCTTCTACTAACTCTGGGGTTCTCCAATTCTTCCTTTTCTAGTTGCTTTAGTTGGAGAGTTAGGTTATTTATTTGACTTTTTTCTTGTTTCTTGAGGTATGCCTGTATTGCTATGAACTTTCCTCTTAGCACTGCTTTTATAGTGTCCCACAGGTTTTGGGTTGTTGTGTTTTCATTTTCGTTAGTTTCTATGCATATTTTGATTTCTTTTTTGATTTCTTCTGTGATTTGTTGGTTATTCAGAAGTGTGTTGTTCAACCTCCATATGTTGGAATTTTTAATAGTTTTTCTCCTGTAATTGAGATCTAATCTTAATGCATTATGGTCAGAAAAGATGCTTGGAATGATTTCGATTTTTTTGAATTTATCAAGTTTAGATTTATGGCCCAGGATGTGATCTATCCTGGAGAAGGTTCCATGAGCACTTGAAAAAAAGGTGAAATTCATTGTTTTGGGGTGAAATGTCCTATAGATATCAATTAGGTCTAACTGATCTAATGTATCATTTAAAGTTTGCGTTTCTTTGTTAATTTTCTGTTTTGTTGATCTGTCCATAGGTGTGAGTGGGGTATTAAAGTCTCCCACTATTATTGTGTTATTGTTGATTTCCCCTTTCATACTTGTTAGCATTTGTCTTACATATTGTGGTGCTCCTATATTGGGTGCATATATATTTATAATTGTTATATCTTCTTCTTGGATTGATCCTTTGATCATTATGTAGTGGCCTTCTTTGTCTCTTTTCACAGCCTTTGTTTTAAAGTCTATTTTATCGGATATGAGTATTGCCACTCCTGCTTTCTTTTGGTCTCTATTTGCGTGGTATATCTTTTTCCAGCCCTTCACTTTCAGTCTGTATGTGTCCCTTGTTTTGAGGTGGGTCCTCTTGTAAGCAGCATATAGAGGGGTCTTGTTTTTGTATCCATTCGGCCAGTCTTTGCCTTTTGGTTGGGGCGTTCAACCCATTTACATTTAAGGTAATTATTGATAAGTATGATCCCGTTACCATTTACTTTATTGTTTTGTGTTCGGGTTTATACACCCTTTTCGTGTTTCCTGTCTAGAGAATATCCTTTAGAATTTGTTGGAGAGCTGGTTTGGTGGTGCTGAATTCTCTCAGCTTTTGCTTGTCTGTAAAGCTTTTGATTTCTCCTTCATATTTGAATGAGATCCTTGCTGGGTACAGTAATCTGGGCTGTAGGTTATTGTCTTTCATCACTTTAAGTATGTCTTGCCATTCCCTCCTGTCCTGAAGAGTTTCTATTGAAAGATCAGCTGTTATCCTTATGGGAATCCCCTTGTGTGTTATTTGTTGTTTTTCCCTTGCTGCTTTTAATATTTGTTCTTTGTGTTTGATCTTTGTTAATTTGATTAATATATGTCTTGGGGTGTTTCGCCTTGGGTTTATCCTATTTGGAACTCTCTGTGTTTCTTGGACTTGGGTGATCACTTTTAATGCATATAATAACTATTGAAAGTGAAAGTGTTAGTTGCTCAGTCATGTCTGACTCTGCAACCCCATAGACTGTAGCCTGCCAGGATCCTCTGGAATTCAGTCCATGGAACTCTCTAGGCAAGAATGCTGGAGTGGGTGGCCATTCCCTTCTCCAGGTGACCTTCCCAGTCCAGGGACCGAACCCAGGCTCCTGCACTGCAGGCAGTTTCTTTACTATCTGAACCACCAGGGAACTGACTTTTAATTAGATATTAATAGACAGTGTTTTAACAAAGCTGGATTTCAACTTCGCAGCCAGCTTCCTCTCTTCTTGAGGCCTTTGTCAAGGAAGAGGCATTGTTTCTCCTCTGCCCTTTCTCTTACAACAAAGGACTCCAGAAGTTTATCCAAAGCCACAAGTCAAAGAATTATTCATGGACTGGCTTAAAGCTCTAAAACCCTTGAGAACAGTACCCCCCAGTCAATGAGATTATCCAAAAATTCCATGACAGGATATGTCTTAGTCCATTTGGGCTAACAGATGAAACAAAATATAACAAAATATCATAGGCTGGGTATGTTTTAAACAACAGGAATTTATTTCTCACAGTTCTGCAAGTTGGGAAGTTCAAGAACAAGATGCTAGAGGATTTAGTGTCTCTTGAGAGCCTGTTTCTTGGTTCACAGATAGCTGTCTTTCTGCTGTGTCCTTACATGATGAAAGAGGTAAAGGAGCTCTCTGGAGTCTCTTTCATAAGAGTACTAATCTTTTTCTACCCTCATGACCTAATCACTGCCCAAAAGCCCCACCTCCAAATATAAACTGGGGATTAGGCTTCAACATATGAATTTGGGATACACAAAAATTTAGTCTATAGCAGAAAAAAATAAAAGAAAACTAGAATCGGAATTAAAGATGTCTGAGTTCTGGTCCCAGATGCTTTCTGACCTTGGTCATCTCTTCCCATAAAATCAGTAAGTGGGACTGAGGTCTCTTTGAGGACTTTATAAAGTGAGACAATTATAGGAGCTAAAACCAATGCTGAGGTGTGGGAAAGGGCTTATAGATCAACAGCAGACCCAAAACAGAGCTACAAAGTGGTGAGGAAGCTGAGAAAAGATATTTACTAATTCTGACTTGAGAAGCGCAAGGGACTCAGAAGATCTGAGCTTCAGTGTCTTTGTATCCAAGGTCATCAAAAAAAATGGGGCATTATTTTCTATCTATTATTGAAGCTTATTGAATATCTTTTAAAATAAATTAAAGATCTCTTTAAAATAAATTATTGAAGATCTCTATAAAATAAAGAGATTATGACTGCTTTATTAAAAGTGCTTAGAACTTATTTTTGGAACCAGTCTTCCTTTTACGGTCCTGAGTTTATACTAAGGCTTGATCAATGATTTCTTTTGCTGTTGACAGGGCCCTAGTTCCTATTCAGAACCCAACCACAAAATCAAGATACAACCTCAGAAGTTGAGCTTCTAAAAATGAAGATAATATATTTCCTTATAAATGAGCCTTACCTCTATCCCCAGGATCAACTCCACAATAGTTCTAGGGCTTCCAGGTCTTATAAACACCCAGCCAACAACAGAACTTATGCTCAACCAACCAACAGAGGCACCAAAGGATCTCAGCCGACCCTTGGATCCTGACAATCTTCATTTATATTTACTCTGGCAAATATTAAGTGCCTACAATGAGTAAAACACTGTGAAGAAGAAAAATATTAAGAATCTGGTCCTTTTTGCAATGAGTTTATGACCCACTGGGAAAAAGATGAAATTGAAGCTGAAATATTTTATAATTGAGGCACAAAATGCTATGATACCAGCAATTACAGGTAGAGGGATGGAGAGGCCCCTCAAGAGGGGCTGCATTCTCACCAGTCTAACTGAGCCTCTTAATGTTCCCCTATCCTTGGTCTACCTTGGACACTACTGATCTGATCTCTGGGACCAAGTTATTGCCTGACCTTAAATAATCCTTAGACCTAGCAGGTAAGACAGGCCTTGGTCTTTGCCCAAGAGAGTGCTGGGGATTTTGATCAACCGGGCAACCTTGTCACATTGTGAAATGGCCTGCAATTGAACAAATGGGGCGATTACTGACTTGGAATACCAGGAAAAGCTTCCCAGCTTTTTGATCTAGCTCTTGAAAAAATAAAAACAATTTTAATGACTGTTAGTATTGGGTTGGCCAAAAAGTTTGTTCTTGTTTTTCCATAAGATATTATAGAAAACCCAAACAAACATTTTGGCCAACCCAGTATATGGAGTCCAGAGAAAAGAAGAGGAAAAAAAAACATCCTGGGCAAAAAAAAAAGAGATGGTAATAAGAAAAGCACAAGGATGGATACATGTATTCTCAAAAGGGACATATTAAATGCATGCCAGTGGATCACCAAATTTCAGCAGGCTTTGGGGCTCCTTTGCTGAACTGGCATATTCATGGATACTAAGTTTCCTATCACAGTGTTCAGTCAGTCAGTTCGGTCGCTCAGTCATGTCCAACTCTGTGACCCAATGGACTGCAGCATGCCAGGCTTCCCTGTCCATCACCAATTCCCAGAGTTTGTTCAAACTCATGTCCATTGAGTCAGTGATGCCATCCAACCATCTCATCCTCTGTTATCCCCTTCTCCTCTTGCCTTCAATCTTTCCCATGTTAGACATATATATAATAGGTAAGGAAAACAAAAACTCATGAATTGTACTCCCCTGGTGGTCCAGTGGTTAAGAATCCACCTGTCAATGCAGTGGACACAGGTTCAATCCCTTTCCTGAGAAGACACCATATGCTGCGGAGCAACTAAGCCCTTCCATGAGCCACAACTACTGACACCTGTGCACTAACAGCCTGTGCTCTGCAACAGGAGAAGCCACCACAATGAGAAGTCCATGCACCACAACTAGAGAAAGTCTGCAAGCAGCAGTGAAGACCCAGCACCGCCAAACCTAATAAATAGATACATAAATTTTTATTTAAAAATTATGGGTTAGTTTGATTTCCTCAGCCATTGGGATGTATCATCTGAATGCTGTGGTCCTAAAATACAAGAGACTCATAATCTGTTAAAATAAATTTAGAAGATAGAACTTTTGATTACTTATACATACAATGAAAAGATATTGATTCAACCACCCTTGAATAATACCTCTTTGTTATCATATGTGAAGACCAAATTTAACTGATGAGTGACAGCAGAAAGAACCCAAAAAAGCACTACAAATAAGACTTCTATAAGTCTCAAGAACAGATCCCTGTCAGGTTTTAGGGGTGGAGGCAACAGCCAGCACTTACTTTCCATCAGCTCTTGTGTACTGATGCTGAGAAAGGCTCATCACGTCTGAGACCTTACATTCCAGCTCAGTCCGCCTAGGTGGGATGGCAAGGTTGGGCACACTACAGCTACCAGGTACTTCCTGCACCCACCTCCAAGGCCTCTTCAATAGCTTACAGCATTTAGTCAGCCATGTGGTCTGGCTGCTACAAAAGCCACCAGCTATGGAAGAACTGAATGGTCATTTACTGGAACCAAGCAGACAACGAGAAAGGAAGACAGAATTTGGGTAACTCCTTTTCATATGTAGCTCTGTCAGGTATGAATGGCAGAGAGATGAAGTAACTTTCTCTTTACAAACCTGTTTTCCATCCTGGTTTTATTTATTTCCATACCCTCCAAGCTATCCCTCGGGGCTTTCATTCTTCATCAACCACCCAACTTGGTGTGCAGTGCATAAGGAAAATTGTCAGAAGTAATATTTGTTACTTGACATTTTCTACTGGAATGATTTTTTTTTAAGTATAAAAAACACAATAAAAAGAAGGTAAACCTTCTGCAGATGCTGCTGGTATATGAAGACTAAGGCTAATGTGACATTCCACTTTGCTTTCAGTTACCTCCACCCTAAAATTAACTGCACAGAGGGGTTAATCCAACAATAATTTGTCAACAGTCTTCTCAGTGCCCACTTACCCATCTCTGGGTTATCCAAGAGAACCCAGACCAAAAGGCAGGCAGAATGCATGCCAGCATCCCTGGAATTCAAACTTTCTTATGCTAAATTCTATGCAACAGATGTACCCTTCTATTGATGTTATCTTGGGATCTATTGAATTATTTTGAATTCCCTGAACCTATATAGTCAAAGCTATTCAATTAATTCAACAAATATTTGAATTAATTAAGTACTGCTGTGTATCAGGCACTGTTCTAGATGCTTGGAATATGGCAGTTAATCAGAGATAAAAAGCCACGGTCTTATCCAGCTTTCCTCTAGAGGGGGAGGCTATACAAGGAAGGAAAGAAGGGAGAAAAGGGAGGAAGGGATATCCCCCTAGATCATGTATGGCCTTGTGGACCAATTGTCAAATCTCAACTCTAATTTCGAGGAAGCCATTGAGGGGTTTTGCACAGAGATGTAGCATCATTGAACTTACGCTCTGGAAAGAGAATTCTGGCAGCTGGATAGAAAGCAATGTGTAATGAGCATAACTGTCTCAACAGCAACTTCCAAGTCTCCCAGTGGATCAGACCTGAGCCAGGAGGCCTCTTGCCTCTCTTGGCTCTCATCCCAGTGGCATTTCTCTCTTCGTTTTATAAAACAGTTTTAAAATATTCACTATGCAGCTTTAGAGAAGCATTTGATCTCTTAATGCACTTCCCCCTCAAAGTTACTGTTCAGAGATGAGCAAGCAAAACTTAGGAGAGGCCAGTGCTGCTAATAGACAGTTCTCACCACACACATCATTCTCCAGTTACCCAGGCAATAAGTGACCCAACCTCTTTGGATAGAGCCTAAATTACACTAGGTACTACTCGGAGCATGCGGACCCCATTCCAAGTAAATTTTTTGAAAGGAAAACAAAAGAAAGAACTGTTAAATCAGAAAAGCTATTCCTGGTCCTAACTATCACCAACTCATTCTGTGTCTTTTAGAAAGTTTCAATGTCCTCACAAAAAAGTAAGGTGATCAGGCCCATCTGTCTTCATCCCACCCACATTTAATGAACAGGTCTCATGGTCCAGCCCCCTGTCCAAAGTCCTAAACATAAAAAAATAAGATTTAGTCCTTGCTCTCAAGAAGCTTTCAATAAATTGGGAGAGATAGCTCTGATGATTACATATAATATATGATAATTACAATAATAAAGATGAGAAAAAAAAAGTTCTGGAGTGTATAAAAAATAAAGCCATGCTTAAATATCTTTGCAGCTCTAGCACTCAACTTCCGAAATCTTCTCCAGGGAATCTGTCACTAAATAAACTTAGGAAAGTCTGTCCATAGACAGCAATAGCCCAACTTTGGCTCACTGAAGTCAGTTCTTCTGTGCAATGTTCACTTCATTCTTAGCAGCCTATAGACAAGAGTCATCAAGAAAATCAGCCCTTTCTGCTAAACTAAGAAAAATCAGCAGTCAGCCCAATCTTTAAAAATATACATTTCTAAATGATTACCTTTTGAAACTTGGTAAAGTGCTTCAAAGTGGCTTTTTTGGGGGCCAGGGGGGCAGGTGGAATGTGGACCTTGGCTTAGCAGCTGGAAGAGAGGGAATCCCTTGGAGGTAAAGGTTGGGACATCAATGGCTTCTCCATCTGACTGCCACCAATCGCTGGAACCACACCTTAACAAATTCCTTCACTAGCCCCCTGACTGATGACAGGCCCAGTGTGAAGCATAGATGAATTCTGACCTGGGCAGCTTTCTTCATTTTCTCAAATAGTTATTCTCCCAAAAAATGTATATGTATATGTATATGTTCATCTCCACAAGGTATGTTTATAAGAAATCTCCCTGACCCTCAGTAGCTAATCTTGAGCCAACCTCAGTCCCTGATTTTCTCATGTCCTAAGACATCCTTAAGGCTTCAGGCAGCAACCAGGACTCTCTGCTCAAGCATTGCTCTGCCCCTGCAGACCAACAGCAGCACACACTACCTCAGTTCCCACTTCATGTTGATTTTAGTGTAATTCTCAGGCCACAAATAAGTTTTCACAAAGTTAGTTCACACACACACACACACACACACACACAAATATCCACTTGAACCCAAGCATTTGGTGAATGACTTTTACTAAAAATTTGGAGTTATGGTCCAGGAATAGTTGACATCAGAGAATTTATAGCCTTCCAGTCATTCTCTCATATCCTCCAACCAGTTTTCCTCTCCTTCTCACCCTTCCTTATCTCCCCAGTACAGCAAGCAGGATATTCCTCTCTTCTGATGCACAGACATGCTCACCTTCAGGGCTTCTCTAGGAGGTCCCTTATTTTACCTTTCATCAAAGCATTTCCCTCAGACATAAGTGACACCTTTCCTAAGAAGAATTCTGGTTAATAAAATGTTTACTTATTGCATAAAGAACTATGCAAATACAGAAGACCAGACAAATGTCACCCAGACCGGTGTTATTGGAAAACTACAACAGAAGGGAATGTATGGAAATTCTAAAGGTTAACTAATAACTAGGTACAACCCAGTCTCAAGTATTTGATGTCATTTAACATAATCTTATTCTTTTAATGAATATGTATTGAATGTCAACCATGTACAAGGCATTATATATAAAATGTACGATACTTTTAAAAAGAATGCTTAACTGAACTTCATATTTACTCAAGGAAGATGGATAGATAAAGAATACTAAAAATCTTACAGTTACAAGTAATATGCTAAAAAAAATAAATCTCAGTGGAACTTTGCTAAGGTGCTTGTATAATTCACTTGAGTGCAGGTACACAGAGGTTAAACAGGAATTCATCTGCAAGAAATTCCTAATCAACTGTGAGAAACTGCCATGCAATACTTCTTTTCCCTTTAAAGTCAAAAAAATCTATAAAATTCTTCAACTCTAGTCCTTGAAGAGATTCACCAACAACTGTTCATTAACATTGAGGGAAACTCACACCTTTCACAATCACTTGAGTTTTATAGTTAGCAATTAAGTACATAAATGGTTTGGAGTCTAAGAATGTAGTTTACAAGCCTACAAGCCTGTGTAGCATAAGTCAAAATTGAGATATCAAGGGAACATTTCATGTAAAGATGGGAAAAATAAAGGACAGAAATGCTATGGACCTAACAGAAGCAAAGATACTAAGAAGAACTATAAAAAAGAACTATACAGAAGAACTATGCAAAAAAAGATCTTCATGACCCAGATAACCATGATGGTGTGATCACTCACCCAGAGCCAGACATCCTGGAAAGCGAAGTCAAGTGGGCCTTAGGAAGCATCACGACAAAAAAAAGCTAGCGGAGGTGATGGAATTCCAGTTGAGCTATTACAAATCCTAAAAGATGATGCTGTGAAAGTGCTGCACTCAATATGACAGCAAATTTGGGAAAACTCAGCAGTGGCCACAGGCCTGGAAAAGGTCTGTTTTTATTCCAATCCCAAAGAAAGGCAATGTCAAAGAATGCTCAAACTACTGCACAACTGCACTCATCTCACATGCTAGCAAAGTAATGCTCAAAATTCTGCAAGCCAGGCTTCAACAGTACATGAACCAAGAACTTCCAGATGTCCAAGCCAGATTTCAAAAAGGCAGAGGAACCAGAGATCAAATTACCAACATCCGCTGGATCATCGAAAAAGCAAGAGAGTTCCAGAAAAACATCTCAGTTCAGTTAAGTTCAGTTGCTCAGTCATGTCCAACTCTTTGCGACCCCATGAACCGCAGCATGCCAGGCCTCCCTGTCCATCACCAACTCCCAGAGATCACCCAAACCCATGTTCATTGAGTCAGTGATGCTATCCAACCATCTTATCCTTTGCCGTCCCCTTCTCCTCCTGCCCTCAATCCCTCCCAGCATAAGAAGCTTTTCAAATGAGTCAGCTCTTTGCATCAGGTGGCCAAAGTATTGGAGTTTCAGCTTCAGCATCAGTCCTTCCAATGGACAGCCAGAACTGATCTCCTTTAGGATGGACTGGTTGGATCTCCTTGAAGTCCAAGGGACTCTCAACAGTCTTCTCCAATACCACAGTTCAAAAGCATCCATTCTCCGATGCTCAGCTTTCCTTATAGTCCAACTCTTACACCCATACATGACTACTGGAAAAATCATATCCTTGACTAGACAGACCTTTGTTGACAAAGTCACATCTCTGCTTTTTAACATGCTGTCTAGGTTGGTCATAACTTTCCTTCCAAGGAGTAAGTGTCTTTTAATTTCATGGCTGCAATCACCATCTGCAGTGATTTTGGAGGCCAGAAAAATAAAGTCAGCCACTGTTTCCACTGTTTCCCCCTTTATTAGCCATGAAGGGATGGGACTGGATGTCATGATCTTCGTTTTCTGAATGTTGAGCTTTAAGCCAACTTTTTCACTCTCCTCTTTCACTTTCATCAGTTCAGTTCAGTTTAGTCGCTCAATCGTGTCTGACTCTTTGTGACCCCATGAATTGCAGCACGCCAGGCCTCCCTGTCCATCACCAATTCCTGGAGTTCACTCAGACTCACGTCCATCGAGTCAGTGATGCCATCCAGCCATCTCATCCTCTGTCGTCCCCTTCTCCTCCTGCCCCCAATCCCTCCCAGCATCAGAGTCTTTTCCACTGAGTCAACTCTTCATGTGAGGTGGCCAAAGTACTGGAATTTCAGCTTCAGCATCATTCCTTCCAAAGGAATCCCAGGGCTGATCTCCTTCAGAATGGACTGGTTGGATCTCCTTGCAGTCCAAGGGACTCTCAAGAGTCTTCTCCAACACCACAGTTCAAAACCATCAATTCTTCGGCACTCAGCCTTCTTCACAGTCCAACTCTCACATCCATACATGACCACTGGAAAAACCATAGCCTTGACTAGACAGACCTTAGTCGGCAAAGTAATGTCTCTGCCTTTGAATATGCTATCTAGGTTGGTCATAACTTTTCTTCCAAGGAGTAAGCGTCTTTTAATTTCATGGCTGCAGTCACCATCTGCAGTGATTTTGGAGCCCAAAAATATCTGACACTGTTTCCCCATCTATTTCCCATCAAGTGAATTTTCCATAGTTTATTGTGATCCACTCTACTTCTGCTTTATTGACTATGCCAAACAGTCCACACTGTGGAAAATTCTTCAAGAGATGGGAATACTAGAACACCTGATCTGCCTCTTGAGAAACCTGTATGCAGGTCAGGAAGCAACAGTTAGAACTCGACACAGAACAACAGATTGGTTCTAAATCAGGAAAGGAGTACATCAAGGGTGTATATTGTCATCCTGCTTATCTAGCTTATGTGCAGAATATATCATGAGAAACGCTGGGTTGGATGAAGCACAAGCTGGAATCAAGATTGCGGGGAGAAATATCAATAACCTCAGATATGCAGATGACACCACCCTTATGGCAGAAAGTGAAAAAGAAATAAAGAGCCTCTTGATGAAAGTGAAAGAGGAGAGTGAAAAAGTTGGCTTAAAACTGAACATTCAGAAAACGAAGATCATGGCATCTGGTCCCATCACTTCATGGCAAATAGATGGGGAAATAATGGAAACAGTGACAGACTTTATTTTGGGGAGCTCTAAAATCACTGCAGATGGTGACTGCAGCCATGAAATTAAAAGAAGCTTGCTCCTTGGAAGGAAAGTTATGACCAACCTAGACAGCATATTCAAGAGCAGAGACATGACTTTGTCAACAAAGGTCCATCTAGTCAAAGCTATGGTTTGTCCAGTAGTCATGCATGCATATGAGAATTGGACTATAAAGAAAGCTGAGCACCCAAGAATTGATGGTTTTGAACTGTGGTGTTGGAGAAGACTCTTGAGAGTCCCTTGGACTGCAAGGAGATCCAACCAGTCCATCCTAAAGGAAATCAGTGCTGAATATTCATTGGAAGGACTGATGCTGAAGCTGAAACTCCAATACTTGGCCACCTGACGCGAAGAACTGACACACTGGAAAAGACCCTGATGCTGGGAAAGATTGAAGGCAGGAGGAGAAGGTCATGACAGAGGATGAGATGGTTGGATGGCATCACCAACTCAATGGACATGAGTTTGAGTAAACTCTCGGAATTGGTGATGGCTAGGGAGGCCTGGCATGCTGCAGTCCATGGGGTCACAAAGAATTGGACATGACTGAGTGACTGACCTTAACTAAACTAGAGACTAAATTTTGAGTAATTACTGACATAGATACTGAGTGTTCTCCATCAATGGTGTGCTAGTTCTGACACAAGAAGTGACTAGTCTTCAAGAAATGAAGTGTGGCTAAAGTCATCTGGATCAGGACAAGGCCAGGGTGAACCTAAGACATTAAGATATAAACATAAGAACAAAAGCTAGACTAAAGAGAAGTTCCCTGGATACTCCTGTCTAAAAACTTCAGCAATACCTTGGTGAGATGATATGGGAATTAACACCAAAACAAACTGAAATTCCATCTGTACTTGGCATTTATTGTTCCATGTATGTACACATGGAAT
Source organism: Capra hircus (assembly GCF_001704415.2). Taxonomy (NCBI): domain Eukaryota; kingdom Metazoa; phylum Chordata; class Mammalia; order Artiodactyla; family Bovidae; genus Capra; species Capra hircus. The sequence goes on along the minus strand of NC_030817.1, from coordinate 45,760,303 downwards.
AGAAGCTTTCTCACCATTACAATAATCCCATGGTTGATTAGCTAATTGAAAGAACTGGTGCAGAAGGAAATAACAATAGTGATGGATTCATACCTTAAACTTTGTTACTTAATCTTAAAATATATGCATATATTCATTTGTTAATCATCTGAAGTAGCACCCAGACCTGAGTGTGGTTTCTCCAATCAGAGTTCTGTAAAGTCTTGCTTATGTACACTATGCACATAATACCTTGACTTTAACTTCCAGTTTCCATTTCTTTAAAGTATAATGATAACTTAAAGGTACTTACAAGGCATCTGATTTGTAGGTTTTTCTAGTTTATTTTAATTACATACAGTCATCTCACCCATAACTTATACAACAGATAACTTGATGTTATCATGCCTTTCCAAAGTATTCAGATTAGTTTTAGAAGAAACAATTCCTTTTCATTTTTGCATTCACTTCATAGATTTATATAATATTTAATTAAATTAAGTAATTACAATAATAAGTACAAGTGGCATAAACAGGATTGAAAGTGAAAGTGAAGTCACTCAGACGTGTCCAACTCGTAGCAACCCCATGGACTGCAGCCTAACAGGCTCCTCCGTCCATGGGATTTTCCAGGCAAGAGTACTGGAGCAGGTTGTCATTTCCTTCTCCTAATAATACAGGATTAGGAACAAACAACTCCCTCCTTTTTAAAATTTGGATTTTAGTGATACTCAAGAACTAGGTATTATTTTTATTTTTTAATTTTTGGCAGCACCCCAAGGCATGTGGGATCTTAGTTCCCTAACCAAGGATTAAACCCATGCCCTCTGCATTGGAAGGTAGATTCTTAACCACTGGACTTCGAGGGAAGTCCCAATAATTAGTAATATCACTAGATAATCACTAACTCACCTAGTGTGAGTGTCCTGGGTGCCAGCCTACTGGCTGCAGCAGTTCAATGTCCTAGGCTTGGGCTCAGTCAGTATGTTCCCTAGAGGGCTTGGGAAGCCAGTTAAGTGGAGGTCAGATAAGAGAGATCTATGGTATATGCTTGTATATATACACATATATTCAAAGTCAAAATAATCCCGACTGTTTGAGTTTTCCTCTCCTTCTCCCTTCAAATCAGGAAGAATGCCTTCTCGTTCCCTTCTGGACTGAACTTCATGTACACAGAAGTAAAGGTCATAGGATATTCTAGCATGCCTTCTCTGTAGCTTCTAAAGAATTAGGTAAGTAAAATAATGAGGCAAGAAATGCAATGAGAATAGTTTAGATAGTGAAGGAGCAGTGATAGAACCAGTTTTCAGCTCAGTGCAATAGTATATCCCACAGCCTCTAGCCTCTAATATCACATCTATCTACAAGTACTGAAATCATTTATATATCCATGTTTATTGACTGAGCCTTAGTGTAAAACAAAGGGAGTGTTAATTTGCTCTGCATAATAAATAACCAAGTTTTTCTTTTCTGATTTCCTGGAGCATCCTAAGAGCCAGAAGGCTGAGTACCCTGAACCTGGGAAAATAAGAGAGAGGCGATTATGTAGCCTAGAATGAAAAATTATCTAGCAGCAATCAGGGAACAAAAGGAAAGCTGGTCTAGGAAAGATTCTCAGCTATGGAGAATACCCGGAAACTTCAGGTCAATTATGCTCACCACACTTATTTAACATAGTTATTTATCTGTGCAGTGATGAAATACTCCTCAGGCTCCCCAAAACCTCCCATCAAAGGCTATGACTTATAATACCTTTTATTGATGGTGTTTTGGTGTGACACTTCTGTTTCCTGCTTAGAGTAATGTGGGCTTGACAGAAAACAGAAGCTTCAGGATGCAAAACACTGGATGGGAACAGAAAGTCAAGTAGAGGCAAGAATTTGAAGCAAGAGGTGACAGAAGCTCTCTCCCTAAAGCCCTAAAGACATGAGATGCTGTTTGAGACAGCACAGGGGCTTCTCTGGTAGCTCAGATGGTAAAGAATTCACCTGCAATGCAGGAGACCTGGGTCCAATCCCTGGGTTGGGAAGATCCCCTGGAGAAGGGAACAGTTACCCACTCCAATATTCTGGCCTGGAGAATTCCATGGACTGTATAGTCCATGGGGTAGCAAAGAGTCAGACACAAGTGAATGACTTTCACTTCACAAGTTGACTGTGCCACAAGAAGTTTACAGTCTTATCAAGGAAATTTTATGTGTCCACATGAAACAGGGACTTCCCTGGTGGTCTAATGGTTAAGACTCTGCATTCCAATGCAGAGACACAGGTTTGATCCCTGGTCGGGGAACTAAGACCCCCACATGCCATGGAGCAACTAAGCCCACATCCTCTGGAGCCCAGGTGCTGTATCTAGAGAAGCCAGTGCACTGCAATGAAGAGCCTGCACAGTCAAAAATATTTTTTAAAAATGAAGGAAAGAAAGAAACAGTAACATAAGAGAGGATACTGTGTACTAATTTGAAAGGCAAATTGCTCTTGTTGTGGAAGTTACATACTAAAGCAGATGGCAGTACTGACCGGAAAGTATTTAGTAGGTTAGAAAAAGAGAATAAGCTTCACTTTCATGATGTCTTTATCAGAAACTATTGTTTACAATTAAAGAGAACAACAGCACTGAAAAAGCAGGATACTTCTCAGACACTGTCTCTACCATTGTTATCACTCTAAAAGAGGCGTGATATGCATAGATAATTGCTACTGTGACAAATTTGGATACATTTTCCACATTGATTTTTGCTCTAAAAGTTTACCAATATTTGAAATGGACATATATAAAGAATAGGAAGTATTCCAATATGTATGAATAAAGAAAGTGCAATTCCCTGGGCCCAGGAGGCACATGGTCATTACTCATATTCTTTGGATTCTACAATGCATGTCCTGACAGGAAGCACAGTTCCTTTGTCACTGTCCACTCTCTCTGCAGTGGCCCATGGTGGCCCTTTCCATGGTGCTATGGCTTCAGTGCCCAGTAGGGCAGAGATCCATGTAAAATGGCTCTATACGGATCCTGCCTGACATGGTCCAGAAATACACCTGAAAACATCTGTGGAAATAAACAGTTCTCAAGATTCACAAATTCCTTAAAAGATAAAAATTTAAACACTCTATTCTGTACACGTGTATTGACAAAGAATAAAGTGAGAAAGTCAAAGGAAGTGTCCAGTGCAGGTCCTTGGGTAAGTCTGCCCACTTCATCGTTGTCACACACTTCAAGTAATTATTACTTATTGCAGGAAAGGAAAATGGTTTTCTCAAACCATTTTCCCCCACCCATCCGCTGTCAGAAAGGTCATTATGATGGAAGACTTGTCTACAGAACTGCACAGGACCAAACAAAACACAGCACTACTACCAAAGGCAATTGTGCATTCACATAACAGACTATGAAGTTCCCGTTCACCATCCCAGTAATATGCCTTAGGTTATTTTACACACGTTTGTAAGATGGAATGAGAGATAAACTGTATGGACACCTGCTGTGTCCTTCACATACATGCACACATTTATTTTAAATGAAAAGGTCTAAAAGTCATGTTTTAGCCCATATTTCCCTGTTTCCTTCATGGTCCTGGTTTTGAATTCTACCTTCAACATGCTATGTTTATCATTCTTAAAAGATAGGGGATATAGAGCTGACAATAACACTAAGTCATTTGAAGCATGCATTATAAGTTACAGACAAAATAGAGGTTCTGGTTTATTATGCTGAAGCTATAAAGCCACAAATACAAAATACGGCTAGCAGTCACCTTACTTTATTCTTCTTTTAACAACTTACTAACAGTGTGTAAATATAAAAGGAAACTTTGATTTTTCCATCAGAGCTCTCTGAAATGGATACTAGAGTGCATTTAACATTGTGACCAGAAATATTGAAATTTGACAGCTGAGAGGTTAAAGGTCTCAAATTTATACATCGAGGTGTTTGTTCCTGTCATCGTCCCAGCAGCTTGCTCAGAATAACCCCTTTTGCTTATTGAACCTTTGAGAAACAGAGAACATTAAGTAATACATCTTGGCATACATCCTGGGATTCTACTTTCATCAGGAAGCAAGCCATCCTAAGCTCACTGGAAGAATTCTAGGAATAGTAAAGACTATCTGTGCAACCTTGGTATTTAAATATATTGGGTAGAAAAAGCTCCTATTGTTCAGACCCCCACTCTAAATATGTCAGCCTAAAATTCTGGACTTTGTGCTTAGTTTTCTACTTACCTCTCATCTGACATTTCCTTCTGCCAAAATTATATTTGCTGAAAACAGAAAAATGACTGCTCAAATTCTTCCTGAAAAAGTGGGAATTTCACCTTTTCCTCAAGCAAAAATTATCTTCAGCACAAGCATTTCCTTACATTTTACTGCCCATTTCAAGGCCTGCTTCCCCTTTTAGGTAAGTAACAGCCCATCCTCCACTCCTACTCCCCAGGTACCCAGATTGCCCTGTCCTACCCACTGCCCATTCAAACTAGCCAGTTAATCAGAACACAAACTGTTGCTCTCAAGAAGATTTGGATCCACCTCAACATCTTGATCCGTCAAGTGTATAAATCCAGTAGCCAATTTGCAAAATCGATAGCAATAATTTCTCCAAATAGAACAGTAATAACCCATAATAAGAGTTCACATTAAAGGAAGAAGGAGATGACCGTCACAATAGCTCACATGTTTGAAGTATTCATCTGGCCTTCTTATAGTCACATGTATTAATTCATTTAATCTTTCCAACAACTGCATTAGTCTTACACCATTTTATTGCCTCCTCTCCCCTTTTTCTTACAGTAAAAACAAAATGGCCAAGATTCTTTTTTCAAAACTGTCTTAAGATAAAGATTATGGGTAGTCTTTAGGTTTACCCATAAGGGAAGGATAGGACTGACTCCCACTGCAAAATACACAGTTGCTATTAATACATTATGAATCTTCAAAATCACTAGTATATCATTGAAGCGTAGAATGGTAAATACTGGAATACCAAGATTCTGCCACAACCCATTCTTAATAAAATATATTTCAGTAAGTAGTAATATGTTATCCCTCCCAGGGATATTTGTCATCTAAACCAAAGGGATTAATAGTCAAAGACTGAACATCAGAAATGATCTTCCTACAAAACAAAAAAAGACAGAGATTTTTGCATCCTTTCAAAATATGCTAAACCAAATAACTATTTTTCCATCCATATACAAGGACTTATCTGGTTGAAATAAGATAAAACAGGCAGGCCACATTCAACACTGCTAGACCCCTGCTTCCAGGTTTTTCAGAGGGAAAAGGACATAAAAACTATAATTTCATTAGGATATGGAACATAATTATTTGTTTTTCACACATTGATGATACTTGTAAATTGTTCCATTAATGCTGTGCTGATAAGAAAAAACTTGAAACATTCCCTTCAATCTTGAGCCTACATTAGAATGATTTGGAGGGGCTGTTAAAACACAGATTGCTGGGCCCCAAATCAGAGTTTCTGATTAACAAGTTCCCAAGTAATGCTGATGGTGCTGATACAGGAACCATACTCAGAGAAGTAATACTTCTTGCCAGGGAAGGGAAAGCAGGTGCTGAGTTTCCCCAGGTATTTTGGGATAGACGAGGGAGTTGATAGAATATTTCTCTGGCAGTGATGTCAGAGTAGCTTTCAGCATCGAATAGGTACTAAGCTCTTATAATATGCCAAACATTATGCGAGGCATTGAGGAAGACATAGGGAGGGAGCCAGACATCAGTGCATTGTGCTCAAAGAGGTGAGCAATGAGGCTGGAACTGAGATCTGTAGGATAGATGGGAGTCAATGCAACCAAGTAGTCTGGGGAAGAGCTTTCCACCAGGAAAATGTCAGACAGACTGACACTGTAGAGTCAGACTGGGCGAGCCTCACCAGGAAGGCTGAGCAGGAGGCTCAAGGATACGGACAGTCAGATAGGCTTCAGGACAGGGAGAGAACTCTACTGCTTTCTGCTGCTCAGAAAGGACCTTCGTCAGGATCCTCAAGGTTGGGTGGAGGGGGCAGTGCACACAGACACACACTCCTCAAAAACTACACAAAGCAGAGGAGGTAGATGAAAATGATCCCTTTGGCTAAGCCCAGACTAAGGCGGTCAGTTTATTTCAGTCCAAAGAAACTGATATTGATATGAACTCCCCCAACCCTAGAAGCATAGAGTGAAAAGCGGCAGGCGGGGCGGGGGGTGAGTGGGGAATGCTACAAACAAAAAGGGATTTTATGTGTCTGCCATGAAACACCTGCATAAAAGAGAAAAGGCAGGAAAATCTATTTTACACCTCAAATCTAAAGATTTTACATTCCCTTCAAGTTTTTATATTAGGGACCAGACATGGCATTTTATACATGAAGCCCACTCTTTATAGCTCTGATAAAATAAATGTGAGAGAAAAAACATCAGGCTAGACAAGTTACCAGATTGCCCCTTCCTCATATTTTGTGAAAATTATCTTTTCTGAGACTCACAATAGCCTCAAACTCTGCATGATTTACTAGGAAGGCTTTAGAAGCCAAAGCTTTTGTAGACCACTCAGCCATGGCATATGGGCTCAAGATTTTCTTAGCTCATCTTCAGGTAGATTTATCACCTCTCACAGTCAGAAAAATACAGCTATACTATGTGAAGTTTCCAATGACCTGGGATCACTCTTTTGCCCCAATTAGGTCCTCTAAAATTTGAATTAAACTGCACAAACTGTTTCAGAAGCCACGAAACCTGTTTCCTAGCTCCCATCTAAGAACAAGCCAACAAGCTAACATCAACTGTTTCTGATTCTTGGCAGGAAAGCTCATCTGCTAGATCCCTTCCCAAAAAGGCACATTCTCTGCTAATGCCCACATATTTCACTTCTTTGAGTAACATTTCCCTCAAGCTTTAAAACTTGTTATTAAGGCACCTATAGCACATTTTAAGCAGCTTGGAATCAAGCTTCTCACCAATGAATATTAAATCTCTTGGGTGAATGAAGTCCTCCTGCCCCCTCTGCAGACAAAGTAAGAAAATAAGCCATTTTTTTCCTTGGCTACTAATGAATCTCTAACTGCTGATTTGTTTCCATTTTCAGTCTAGCATAAACAAAAAGGCCTGCATCCCCCTTTTGTGGTTGCCTGAGCTCACCAACCACCATGCAAAGGCAGCAATTTTTCATTATTGATAAAATGTAATGTCATAATGTCATGGCCTTTCAGGTCATCATCTTGGTAAGTCAGCAATGACATTATCACGTTTTATAATGATAACAAACGACCATAATGTTTGCATGTAATTTTCATTGGCTCCTTCAGAATTCTAATTTGACCCCATCAACAAATAGAACTCAATAGCAACATCAGATGCCTACTTCCTTAGATCTGCTCAAGGCTAATAGCAAAATCTGCATGAATCAAAGATACAAAAGCCATTCCCCACCCCACACTCTTTGACTAAATGTTTTACTTTTAGAAAGAAGATTTTTCGCAGAAAGTATTTGCACTGTTGAATTTGGGCAGGTAAATGCATTAAATACATCTACTTGCTATTCATTCATGAACTCTCACTAACCCCTTTCTGTCCTGTTCTTGCCTGTACTTCTCTAATCTGTCTAGTGATTTCTGAGTGCTGTGTCCTGCCTGTTTCACAGTAATCATAGAACACTAATTGGTCTAAATGATAAGAATCATTCATGGGGCACTTATTTCCATATATTAGCCTTCTGACTCCTCTCCTCACTCAGAAAATGGAAACGTTTCATTGTCTAAGCCCAGAAGTAAACCCAACAATCTTTCTTTCTTTTTTTTTTTGAAGTACAGTTGATTTAATTCACAATGTCATGTTAGTTTCATGTATACAGCATGGTGATTCAGTTATATACATTTATAAATATTCCTTTTCAATTTCTTTTCCCTTATAGGTTATTATAAAATGTTGAGTATTGTTCCCTGTCGGAGAAGGCAATGGCACCCCACTCCAGTACTCTTGTCTGGAAAATCCCATGGATGGAGGAGCCTGGTGGGCTGCAGTCCATGGGGTCGCTATGAATTGGACACGACTGAGCTACTTCACTTTCACTTTCACTTTCACTTTTCACTGTCATGCATTGGAGAAGGAAATGACAACCCACTCCAGTGTTCTTGCCTGGAGAATCACAGGGATGGAGGAGCCTGGTGGGCTGCCGTCTATGGGGTCACACAGAGTCGGACACGACTGAAGCGACTTAGCAGCAGCAGCATAGTTCTCTGTGTTATACAGTAGGTCCTTGTTGGTTATTTATTTTGTACATAATAACATCATATGTTAATCCCAGTCTCCCAATTTATCCTTCCCCCTCCCCCCTTTCCCCTTCTGTAACTGTAAGTTTGCTTTCTATGTCTGTTAGTCTGTTTATGTTCTGTAAATAAGCTCTTTTGTATCATTTTTTAGGTGCCACATACAAGTGATACATGATATTTGTCTTTGTCTGACTTCTTTTACTATGATAATCTCTAGGTCCATCTATGTTCCTGCAAATGGCATTATTTCATTCTTTCTATGGTTGAATAATATTCCATTGTGTATATGTACCACATCTTGCCTTCCCTGGTAGCTCAGTGGTAAAGAATTCTCCTGCCAATGCAGGAGACACAGGTTCAATCCCTGATCTGGGAAGATCCCTTAGAGAAGGACATGTCAACCCACTCCAATATCTTGCCTGGAAATCCCCATGAACAGAGGAGCCTGGCATGCTATAGTCCATGGAGTTGCAAAGAATCAGACATGACTTAGCAGCTGAACACACACATGCTACATCTTTAACCATTCCTCTGTTGATAGACTTTTAGGTCACTTCCACATTCTGGCTATTGTAAATTGTGCTGCTATGAACATTGGAGCGCATGTATCTTTTGGAGTTACGGTTTTCTCCAGATATATGCCCAGGGATTGCAGGATCATTTGGTAGTTCTGTTTTTAGTTTAAGGAAACTCCATACTGTTCTTCATAATGGCTGCACCGATTTACATTCTCACAATGTAGGATGGTTCTTTTTTCTCCATACCCTCTTCAGCAATTATTGTTTGTAGATTATTTTATGATGGCCATTTTCACTGGTGTGAGGTGATATCTCACTGTAGTTTTGATTTGCATTTCTCTAAACCCAGTATTCTTTAGAAAGCCTTTTCTTTTAATTTACTGACAACAAAGAGTAAAAAAGAGAGACAGAGAGTAGAGATTCTCTACTAGAACAGATTCACATTCCAGTCCTAAATAAACTAAGTCTAAAGTACACTTGGTAGATCTCCAGAAATATTTTACAACTTATGTATATAGCACTTCATGAAGAGGGAGGAGAAGGAGATGACAAGGAGAACCGTCATTCACTGAACTTTCGGCTAGGATATGCCTACATGTATCATCTCATCTAAACTTCACAACTCTCAAAAGATAAGAATCATTCTCTGCTTCTAACAGAGGAGAAAACTGAAGTTCAGGAAGTTTAAACAGTTAAGGCATCAGTCAGACTTAGCAGTTTTAATGCCAAAAAAATCTCGACCAACCAAGGTATTGAACCAATGTCTCTTATGTCTCCTGCATTGGCAGGAAGGTTCCTTACCTTTAGTGCTACCTGGGAAGCCTGGGAAGCTCCCATATTAACATCATTATATACTCTTTACATGCTTTTATTGTCTCAGTTAAAGGGCTTCTGATCTACAAATCTGATCTGACAAAACTACCTAATTTGGCCACATTTTCAATGACAATAGTGAAATCTACTGAATAATGTGGAAAGAACATCAATGAAGAATCACACAGATACATTGAAAGCATTAACTCAATTATATGTGCCTGCTCTAAGAATATGGTACCAATAACACCATAAATGGATGTAATAATGCCAAATTGAAGAATTTATGAAACTGAAATATATTCATATCTCTTGATTCTCTGAATGTATGATGATTTTACTTGGGCTGGCTGGATGATCTGATTCTTTCTTCTATAGTGGAATACATGCTTTTGGGAATTTACCATTTAAGGAAAGTGACTTCTAAAAGCAATGCACCAGTATTCAGGGAAAGATTAGCTCTCCATCTGAGAAGCAAGCCAGGCAAATGTCAGGAACTCATAGACACTGAAGCCTTCTGGAAATGTTGCAGGGAGGAGGCCTAACTCCATGTTGGAACTGTTTCTTTGACATGCTTTTCGCTGCTTTTGTTATTATAATCATACAGAATGCTTTGCCTCAGAGAATCTTGTCCCTCTGCCTGACTGTTAAAGTGCCTTTGTTCAGAACCCTGTCCACCTGTGGATGGCAAGAAGGAAGAAATTAACACATACCCTGCCTGAAGCTTGCCATTCTAGGACATGTTTACAAGATTAATGGGCTTATTTACTTTGTTTCCTCACCTCCCCTCATCTCTGATATATAAAAGAACCTGGCATCCAGACCATATAAGATGGTTATTTTGAGGCACTAGCCTGCCATCTTCTCGGTCTGCCAGCTTCCTCAACACCACATCTCTTAGATTCATTGGCCTATCATGTGGCGAGCAGAGTGTGCTTGGTACTTGGTAACAGAAATGAAATGCTGCTATGAGGAATGTAGAGGAAAGACTTTCAGAGAGTGAATTTAACAAGCTATTTAATTAGCTGTGTTAAGCCAATAAAATATAAGCACATGTTGGAGAATGGGAAAGACTTCCTTTCACTCCTCTTCATTCATTCAACATATCCTGGGGTTTCCTCTCAATTCATTCAATTGTTCATTCATTCAGCGTGCATTACTGAACACCTCTTCTGGGCCAACATTATTTTGAACACCGAGGATACAACATGTAAAAGGGCATACATGGAACTGCTCTCACCTGTGAACCTATGGAACACACATTTGTGTAGATGAGACTGTCATTAAACAAGGGATGTCAAAATAAACTATCTCACTAACAGTGATATAAGTGAAGGCTAGTTGTGAGGATGGAAAGTTAGGAGGATTTGACCAATGCTGTGGAGGTAAGGAAGACCTCTCTGAGATGTTTATTTTCTTTGTTTGTTTTCTGGAGTTGAGGAGGTCTTTTTTAAATTTTTATTGGAGTATAGTATAGGCTCCCACTAGATATTACTTTATCGGTTCAGTTCAGTTCAGTCGCTCAGTCGTGTCCAACACTTTGAGACCCCAATAATCGCAGCACGCCAGGCCTCCCTGTCCATCACCAACTCCTGGAGTTCACTCAGACTCACGTCCATTGAGTTGGTGATGCCATCCAGCCATCTCATCCTCTGTCGTCCCCTTCTCCTCCTACCCCCAATCCCTCCCAGCATCAGAGTCTTTTCCAATGAGTCAACTCCTCGCAGGAGGTGGCCAAAGTATTGGAGTTTCAGCTTTAGCATCGTTCCTTCCAAATAACACCCAGGGCTAATCTCCTTTAGAATGGACTGGTTGGATCTCCTTGCAGTCCAAAGGGACTCTCAAGAGTCTTCTCCAGCACTACATTTCAAAAGCATCAATTCTTCGGCACTCAGCTTCCTTCACAGTCTAACTCTTATATCCATACATGACCACTGGAAAAACTGTAGCCTTGACTAGACGGACCTTTGTTGGCAAAGTAATGTCTCTGCTTTTGAATATGCTATCTAGGTTGGTCATAACTTTTCTTCCAAGGAGTAAGCGTCTTTTAATTTCATGGCTGCAGTCACCATCTGCAGTGATTTTGGAGCCCCCAAAAATAAAGTCTGACACTGTTTCCACTGTTTCCCCATCTATTTCCCATGAAGTGATGGGACCAGATGCCATGATCTTCGTTTTCTGAATGTTGAGCTTTAAGCCAACTTTTTCACTCTCCACTTTCACTTTCATCAAGAGGCTTTTTATTTCCTCTTCACTTTCTGCCATAAGGGTGGTGGCATCTGCATATCTGAGGATATTGATATTTCTCCCAGCAATCTTGATTCCAGCTTGTGCTTCTTCCAGCCCAGCATTTCTCATGATGTACTCTGCATATAAGCTAAATAATCAGGGTGACAATATACTGCCTTGACGTACTCCTTTTCCTATCTGGAACCAGTCTGTTATTCCATGTCCAGTTCTAACTGTTGCTTCCTGACCTGCATATAGGTTTCTCAAGAGGCAGGTTAGGTGGTCTGGTATTCCCATCTCTTTCAGAATTTTCCACAGTTTCTTATGATCCACACAGTCAAAGGCTTTGGCATAGTCAATAAAGCAGAAATAGATGTTTTTCTGGAACTCTCTTGCTTTTTCCATGATCCAGCACATGTTGGCAATTTGATCTCTGGTTCCTCTGCCTTTTCTAAAACCAGCGTGAACATCTGGAAGTTCACGGTTCACATATTGCTGAAGCCTGGCTTGGAGAATTTTGAGCATTACTTTCCTAGCATGTGAGATGAGTGCAACTGTGTGGTAGTTTAAGCACTCTTTGGCATTGCCTTTCTTTGGAATTGGAATGAAAACTGACCTTTTCCAGTCCTGTGGCCACTGCTGAGTTTTCCAAATTTGCTGGCAGATAGAGTGCAGCACTTTCACAGCATCATCTTTCAGGATTTGAAATAGCTCAACTGGAATTCTATCACCTCCACTAGCTTTGTTCATAGTGATGCTTTCTAAGGCCCACTTGACTTTACATTCCAGGATGTCTGGCTCTAGGTGAGTGATCACAGCATCGTGATTATCTGGGTCTGAAGATCTTTTTTGTACAGTTCTTCTGTGTATTCTTGCCACCTCTTCTTAATATCTTCTGCTTCTCTTAGGTCCATACCATTTGTGTCCTTTATCGAGCCCATCTTTGCATGAAATGCTCCCTTGGTATCTCTAATTTTCTTGAAGAAATCTCTAGTCTTTCCCATTCTATTGTTTTCCTCTATTTCTTTGCACTGATCACTGAGGAAGGCTTTCTTATCTCTTCTTGCTATTCTTTGGAACTCTGCATTCAGATGTTTATATCTTTCCTTTTCTCCTTTGCTTTTCGCTTCTCTTCTTTTCACAGCTATTTGTAAGGCCTCCTCAGACAGCCATTTTGCTTTTTTGCATTTCTTTTCCATGGGGATGGTCTTGATCCCTGTCTCCTGTACAATGTCACGAACTTCCGTCGATAGTTCATCAGGCACTCTATCTATCAGATCTAGTCCCTTAAATCTATTTCTCATTTCCACTGTATAATCATAAAGGATTTGATTCAGGTCATACCCGAATGGTCTAGTGGTTTTCCCTACTTTCTTCAATTTAAATCTGAATTTGGCAATAAGGAGTTCATGATGTGAGCCACAGTCAACTCCTGGTCTTGTTTTTTTTTGTTTGTTTGTTTGTTTGTTTTTGACTGTATAGAGCTTCTCCATCCTTGGCTGCAAAGAATATAATCAATCTTCTTTCGGTGTTGACCATCTGGTGATGTCCACGTGTAGAGTCTTCTTTTGTGTTGTTGGAGGAGGGTGTTTGCTATGACCAGTGCATTTTCTTGGCAAAACTCTATTGGTCTTTGCAATGCTTCATTCCGTATTTCAAGGTCAAATTTGCCTGTTACTCTAGGTGTTTCTTGACTTCCTACTTTTGCATTCCAGTCCCCTATAATGAAAAGGACATCTTTTCTGGGTGTTAGTTCTAAAAGGTCTTGTAGGTCTTCATAGAACCACTCAACTTCAGCTTCTGCATACATAGTATCAATAGTGTATTTATGGCAATCCAAACTGCCCAATTCATCCACCCCTACCCACATTTGTTTTCTACATGTGTGTCTCTATTTCTGCTTTGTAAATAAGACTGTCTATAACAATTTTTTTCAGATTCTACATATATACATTAATATCACTATTTGCTTTTCTTTCTGACTTACTTCACTCTGTATGACAGTCTCTAGGTCCATCTGCTGCTGCTAAGTCACTTCAGTCCTCTCCGACTCTGTGTGACCCCATAGACAGAAGCCCACCAGGCTCAGCCATCCCTGGGATTCTCCAGGCAAGAACACTGGAGTGGGTTGCCATTTCCTTTTCCAATGCATGAAAGTGAAAAGTGAAAGTGAAGTCGCTCAGTCGTATCCAACTCTTAGCGACCCCATGGACTGCAGCCTACCTGGCTTCTCTGTCCATGGGATTTTCCAGGCAAGAGTGCTGGAGTGGGGTGCCATAGCCTTCTCCTACATCTCTACAAATGACCCAATTTCATTCCTTCTTCAGTTCAGTTCAGTTCAGTCGCTCAGTCATGTCTGACTCTTTCTGACCCTATGAATCGCAACACGCCAGGCCTCCCTGTCCATCACCAACTCCCGGAGTTCACTCAGACTCACGTCCATTGAGTTGGTGATGCCATCCAGCCATCTCATCCTCTGTCATCCCCTTTTCCTCCTGCCCCCAATCCCTCCCAGCATCAGAGTCTTTTCCAATGAGTCAACTCTTCGCGTGAGGTGGCCAAAGTACTGGAGTTTCAGCTTTAGCAACATTCCTTCCAAAGAAATCCCAGGGCTGATCTCCTTCAGAATGGACTGGTTGGATCTCCTTGCAGTCCAAGGGACACTCAAGAGTCTTCTCCAACACCACAGTTCAAAAGCATCAATTCTTCAGCGCTCAGCCTTCTTCACAGTCCAACTCTCACATCCATACATGACCACTGGGAAAACCATAGCCTTGACTAGATGGACCTTTGTTGGCAAAGTAGGGTCTCTGCTTTTGAATATGCTATCTAGGTTGGTCATAACTTTTCTTCCAAGGAGTAAGCGTCTTTTAATTTCATGGTTGCAGTCACCATCTGCAGTGATTTTGGAGCCCAAAAAAATAAAGTCTGACACTGTTTCCACTGTTTTCCCATCTATTTCCCATGAAGTGATGGGACCAGATGCCATGATCTTCGTTTTCTGAATGTTGTAATAACAGTCCGTTGTATACATGTGCGTGCTTATATGCTAAGTCACTCCAGTCATGTCTGGCTCTTTGCTACCCTATGGACTGTAGCCGGCCAGGCTCCTCTGTCCATGGAATTCTCCAGGCAAGAATACTGGAGTGGGTTGCCATGCCTGCCTCCAGGGGATCTTCCTGACCCAGGGATGGAACTCATGTCTCTTACATCTCCTGCGTTGGCAGGCAGGTTCTGTACCACTAGCGCCACTTGGGAAGCCCTGTATATATGCACCACATCTTCTTTATCTAGTCCTCTACTGATGGACATTTAGGTTGTTTCCCTGTCCTGCCTATTGTAAACAGTGGTGCTAAGAACACTGGGGTGCATGTATCTTTTTGAATTATGGTTTTCTATGGGTATATAGGATGAGATGTTAAAATTTAGATTTGAAGCATGAGTGAGTAGGACTCACAAGACAAAACACTAGGGAACCAAGGGAATTTTTCATTCTTGTCTCCCTCCTTTAACTCCTTCCTGTTTGGTTTCCCTTGCTTTATTAGCCACATTTCATGACTACCATAATGACTTACCTGGTCTAACACACTGAGATTTGGAGAACTGTAGATAATAAGACTTTGACAGGTTAGAGGCAGCCTTACTGATATGCCTGATGATTTTCTGCCAAGTCTGATTCTATCACAGCTAGCCTGGCAGTTGCTACACTGATCATCCCTCCTCTCCTTTCTTCCCTCTGTGTACAACTCCTCACACTGAGTCAGACACACCCCTCTGAACACTAAGCCACACAAAACTCCACATTCCTTTATTTCTGGGTCCTCTCCTTTTACCATTTTTCTGTACTTAGATATTGCTGTGAACTGACTCGTATTCCCTCAAAATTCATACGATGAAATCCTACCCCCTAATGCGGCAAATTTAGAGATAAGGCCTTTAGGGAGGTAATTAATGTTGAATGAGGTCATAAGGCAAAAAAACACGACACTGAAAGATGTACTCCCCAGGTCAGCAGGTGCCCAATATGCTACTGGAGAAGAGTGGAGAAATAACTACAGAAACAATGAAGAGATGGAGCCAAAGCAAAAACAACACCCAGTTGTGGATGTGTCTGATGATGGAAGTAAAGTCCAATGCTGTAAAGAACAATATTGCATAGGAACGTGGAATGATAGGTTCATGAATCAAGGTAAATTGAAAGTGCTCCAACTGGAGATGGCAAGAGTGAACATCGACATTTTAGGAATCAGTGAAATAAAAAGGACTGGAATGGGAAAATTTAACTCAATGACCATTATATCTACTACTGTGGGCCAGAATCCCTTAGAAGAAATGGCGTGGTCCTCTCTGTCAACAAAAGAGTTCAAAATGCAGTACTTGGGTACAATCTCAAAAATGACAGAAGGATCTTTGTTCATTTTCTAGGCAAACCATTCAATATCCCAGTAATCTAAGTCTATGTCCCAACCAGTAATGCTGAAAAAACTGATGCTGAATGAAGGCCTACAAGACCTTCTAGAACTAACACCCAAAAAAGCTGTCCTTCTCGTCACAGGGGACTGAAACGCAAAATTAGGAAGTCAAGAGATACCTAGAGTAATAGGCAAATTTGGCCTTGGAGTATAAAATGAAGCAGGGCAAAGGTTAACAGAGTTTTGCCAAGAGAACGCACTGGTCATAGCACACATCCTCTTCCAACAACACAAGACTCTACGCATGGACATCACCAGATGGTCAATACCAAAATCAGATAGATTATATTCTTTGCAGCCAAAGATGGAGAAGCTCTATACAGTCAGCAAAAACAAGACTGGGAGCTGACTGTGGCTCAGATCACCAACTCCTTATTGCCAAATTCAGACTGAAATTGAAGAAAGTAGGGAAAACCACTAGACCATTCAGGTATGACCTAAATCAAATCCCTTACAATTATACAGTAGAAGTGACAAATAGATTCAGGGGACTAATTCTGATAGACAGTGTGCCTGAAGAACTATGGATGGAGGTTCATGACATTATACAGGAGGCAGTGATCAAGACCATCCCCAAGAAAAAGAAATGCAAAAAGGCAAAATGGTTGTCTAAGGAGGCCTTACAAATAGCTGAGAAAAAAAGAGAAGCTAAAGGCAAAGGAGAAAAGGGAAGATATACCCATTTGAATGCAGAGTTCCAAAGACTAGCAAAGAAAGATAAGAAAGCCTTCCTCAGTGACTGGTACAAAGAAATAGAGGAAAGCAAGAGAATGGGAAAGACATCTCTTCAAAAAAGTTAGAGATACCAAGGGAACATTTCATGCAAAATAAAGGACAGAAATGGTATGGACCTAACAGAGGCAGACGATATTAAGAAGATGTGGCAAGAATACACAGAAGAACTGTACAAAAAAGACCTTCATGACCCAGATAATCACAATGGTGTGATCACTCACCTAGAGCCAGACATCCTCGAATGTGAAGTCAAGTGGGCCTTAGAAAGCTTCATTACAAACAAAGCTAGTGGAGGTGATGGAATTCCAGTTGAGCTATTTCAAATCCTAAAAGATGATGTGGTGATAGTGCTGCACTCAATATGCCAGCAATTTGGAAAACTCAGCAGTGGCCACTGGCCAAGGTGACCAGTGGCCAAGGTGACCAGTGGCCAAGGTCAGTTTTCATTCCAATCCCAAAGAATGGCAACACCAAAGAAAGCTCAAACCAACATCCACTGGATCATCGAAAAAGCAAGAGAGTTCCAGAAAAACATCTACTTCTGCTTTATTGACTATGCCAAAGCCTTTGACTGTGTGGATCACAGTCCATGCTGTGGAAAATTCTTCAAGAGATAGGAATACTAGACCACTTAATCTGCCTCTTGAGAAATCTGTATGCAAGTCAAGAAGCAACAGTTAGAACTCAGACACAGAACAACAGATTGGTTCCAAATCAGGAAAGGAGTACCTCAAGGGTGTATACTGTCACCCTGCTTATTTAGCTTATGTGCAGAATACATCATGAGAAATGCTGTGCTGGATGCAGCACAAGCTGGAATCAAGACTGCCCGGAGAAATATCAATAACCTCAGATATGCAGATGCCACCACCCTTATGGCAGAAAGTGAAAAAGAAATAAAGAGCCTCTTGGTGAAAGTGAAAGAGGAGAGTGAAAAAATTGGCTTAAAACTCAACATTCATAAAACGAAGATCATGGCATCTGGTCCCATCACTTCATGTCAAATAGATGGGGAAACAGTGGAAACAGTGAGAGACTTTATTTTGGGGGGCAGGCTCCAAAATCACTGCAGATGGTGACTGCAGCCATGAAATTAAAAGAAGCTTAATCCTTGGAAGAAAAGTTATGACCAACCTAGACAGTATACTAAAAAGCAGAGACATTACTTTGCCAAAAAAGGTCTGTCTAGTCAAAGCTATGGTTTTTCCAGAGTAAACTCTGGGAGTTGGTGATGGATAGGGAGGCCTGGCATGCTGCAGTCCATGGGGCTGAGATCTAACTGAACTGAGGTCCTAAGAGTAAGGTGTTAACCCCAACAGTACTAGTGTCCTTAAGAGAAGAGGAAGGGTTGCCAGAAAGCTCTCTCTTTCTCCCTCTGTAAATCTACAGAGGAAAGACCATATGAGGATACAGTGAGATGGCAACCACCTGCAAGCTAGGAAGAGAGAGCCCTCACCAGAAACCAACCTTGCCAGCATCTTGATCTTGGACTTCAAGCCTCCAAAGCTGTGATAAAATTAATTTCTGTTGTATAAGCCCCCCAGTCTGCAGTATTATGTCAAGGCAGTCCATAGTCTAGTACAGATGTGAATATAGAAATCTTCAGGGTGTAACACATAAGTGGCCTTCATGTGGGGCTGTCTATGAGCATTACAAAGTAACTGCACAACTTGTGCTCCTAGCTCTAGCACCTGGGAAGAAGAGATGACAAGATTACGGGAAAAATATAACTGTGGGGATTGTCCAGGTAGAAAGGCTATTAGCTTGCAAAACCACCACTGCGTCATTGCAGGTAAATGACAATAATTTCACATGTCTGTTCTAAAACCTAGTTTTTAAGTTATCTTCACCATATTCTTTAATTATGTATTCCAAGCAGCAACTACAGAGCCTTCCCGAAAGAATTTTGGAATGGTTTCTATCAGAAAGAGCAGGCAGCCATCTAGTTATTATGAGCAAACTCCTTGACTAAAGACCAAGATAGTAAATCCATTGTTTTCCATTAAGGGATTGATCTGGAGAGGAGAAAAGCTTAAAGAAAAGCAAAGACTTTGATAAGGCTTTTCAGGTTTGGTAAACCAAATCTCATGGAACTTTCTGTTCTTGGTGGCCATACCAAATATAACTTTTCCCTTATTCAATGGTAGGAACCCTAGAGGAAAAGGACCCAAACTTTCCAAGTGGATACATAATTCTAGGAAGAAAATAGGATTCTTCTTTTTGATTAACTTGGAAGCAGACAGAATGCTTTACTTAGGATTAAGTAGTCATCTTACAGGATTTACGACATTGAGTAACCTGCAGGAAAAAGGCATTGTATCAGTGGGTTATACCCACTAATACTGTGTAACAGGCCACCCTAAAACTAAGTGATAGTCAATGGGGGCTTCCCTTGTAGCTCAGTCAGTAAAGAATCTCCCTGCAGTGCAAGAGACCTGGGTTTGATCCCTTGGTTGGGAAGATCCCCTGGAGAAGGAAATGGCAACCCACTCCAGTATCCTCACCTGGAAAATCTCATGGACAGAGAAGCCTGGTGGGCTGTAGTCCATGGGATCACAAAGAGTCGGGCACGACTGAGAAACTAACATGAACACTTAAGGTTGGTCCAGTGGTTTGTGTCAATAATAAACACTTATTTCTCACTCATGAATAAGTGGGATAGTTGCATTTCGGCTGTTGTAAGTTGGACTCGACTGCAGGTTGAGTTCATGTCTGCCCCACCTGTCTCTCATCCTCCTTGGCCTAGCAGCTACACAGCAATATTATTCTCATGGCAAAACACAGAAGCACAAGAAGGGAAGTACAACTCCAAAAGGACATCTTAACACTTTTCTTTAAGCCTTGATCAAAGCAAATCATATAACCAGGCCCCAAATCAAAGTACAGGGAAGTACATTCCATCCACCATGAGGCCAAAACAAGTTACACTTGCCAAGCCCAACATCAGTGGGGTGACAAAGTATACTCTTCCCATGGTGGGAGAGGGAGAAAGAGAAGGTGAATATTTGCTTGCATGCTCAGTCACTTCAGTCATGTCCAACTCCTTGCAGCCCCATGGACTATAGCCCATCAGGCTTTTCTGTCCATAGAATTTTCCAGGCAAGGATACTGGAGTGGGTGCGGAGCCTCCCAACCCAGGGATCAAACCTGCATCTCCTGCATTGCAGGCAGAGGTCACTTACCCAAACTGTAGAGCTAGGATTTGAATTCAAGCCTATATTTTTCCAAATTTCACATTCTTTTCACTCATCTGCTATCTTCCAGGTAATAGAAGGAAAAATTTGAGGGAAGAATGGAGTTTACCCAAACTCCCCCCAAAATTCTCAGCTATCAAGCCCCTGTGCTCAGCTGCTCAGCTGTGTCCAGCTCTTTGGGATGCCCATGGACTCTAATCCAACTGACTCTTCTGTCCATGTAACTTTTCAGGAAAGAATACTGGAGTGGATTGCCATTTCCTTCTCCAGGGGATCTTCCCAACCCAGGGATCGAACCTGCGTCTCTTGTGTCTCCTGCATTGGCACATGGATTCTTTACCATTGTAACATCTGGGAATCCAGCCCCCACTGCCTCCTTTTATCCTATCTTTCTTTTCCCTCTATCCATTTGTTCTGTTGGTGCTCTGAGGCCCATTCAATGAACCAGGCACCTTCCAGCCTCAGGGTCTTGGCTTGGCTGTTTTCTCTGCCCTGAAATACTCTCCACAAAGATGTCCACTTGGTTCACGCTTAAATCCCCTTCAGGCCTTTGCTCAAATACCACCTTCACTGTGAGACTCTCAGACCATGCCAGATAAAACTGCATGTTCCCCTGGCCCTGTCACAACCTCCACCCTTAATCCTTCTCCTCTTTCTCTATTTCCACTTGTAACCATCTGACAAATATATATTCTTACTTCTTTATCTTCTGACTCCCTCACTAGAGTGCAGGCTCCATCAAAGCAGGAATTGTTGCCTATTTGGTTCACTGCTGTATCCTCAGCACAATGCCTGGTACATAGTGGCCCTTCAAAAATACATATTCACCCATTATTCTTCTGCATAATAAAGGTCCAAAAAGAAATTGGCAAAATCGAGGGTGGTGAGGGAAAAGAAGAGGCAAGCTGTGACTACTCAGCATGTAATATCTTTTCTTTTCTTCACTCTGTCACACTGTAGCATTGTCCTTGGTCTGACTCAGCCCCAAGATCCTCCCACCTGTAGCCATCCTATAACCGTTCTGTGTTCCTTCCTTCCCCCACATTCTCCCCTGTGACCTGAACATGTTCTGTTTCACCCTCTCAGGAAGAAGTTATTGTTTTGTTCACTTCCAGTGCATTAAGTCACAGTCCCAATAATTCTTCATACCACAATGTGGTATTTTCTGGGGTTATCCTTAAAGGATGTCCCCTAGAGACAAGAATTTATCCTACTAGGATAAATCTCTAATGCTTAGAGACTGGGGCCTGTAAACCAAGATATATGCCGGAGATACCATCAGCCATAGTTGCTCTGGAGAAAAGCACCACATCTGCATGCCATATGACAGCATTTATTCTGTCACAGAAACGAGATCACTCAAATAAACAACAGGATCACTGATCTCTGTGATATGGCCATAGAGAGACAACTAGAGTACTAGGCCCTCAAACTGTAATGCCATTAGAATGTTTCTGAGCATAGACATGTTCTGAAATATGACTGGGGGATTATCAGGGGATGTATAAGCTCATCCTTATTTTTTCTACTTTCCATTTACCATAGATAATTAGGAATTGACTAAATCAGATGGACAATGAATAGGCTAGTAATTTATTTCTAAGAAAATTAAATCACCTGCTTATACTCCTCTCATTCCTCATCCTTCCTTTATACTAATAGTTAAAATGTAACCTATATATATATATATATATTCCCTTCATGGATCGCAGGCTTGTCATGGTGAACAGGTTTGCATAACTCAATTAAGCTATGAGCCATGCCAAGCAGGGGCACCCAACAGACTGGTCATGGTGAAGAGTTCTGACAAAATGTGGTCCACTGGAAGACAAAATTGAAAACCACTCCAATAATTCTTACTGCAAGACCACAAACAGAATGAAAAGTTAAAAAGATATGACACCAGAAGATGAGTGCCCTGCAAGGTCAGAAGGTGTCCAATATGCTACTGGGGAAGAATGGAGGGCAATTACTAATAACTCTAGAAGAATGAAGTGGCTGGGCCAAAGAAGGAATGACGCACACTTATGGATGTGTCTGGTAGTGCCAGTGAAGTCCAATGCTACAAAGAACAATATTGCATAGGAACTTGGAATGTTAGGTCCATGAATCAAGGTAAATTGGACATGGTCAAGCAGGAGAAGGCAAAAGTGAACATAAACATTTTAGGAATCAGTGAACTAAAATGGACTGGAATGGGCAAATTTAACTCAGATGACCATTATATCTACTATTGTGGACAAGAATCCCTTAGAAGAAATGGGGTAGCCCTCACAGACAACAAAAGACTCCAAAATGCAGTACTTGGGTGCAATCTCAAAAATGACAGAATGATCTTGGTACATTTCCAAGGTAAATCATCCAATATCACAGTAATCCAAGTCTATGCCTCAACAACTAATGCTGAAGAAGCTAAAGTCAAATGGTTCCATGAAGACCTACAATACCTTCTAGAACTAACACCAAAAAATGCCCTTTACATCATAGGGGACTGGAATGCAAAAGTAGAGTGTCAAAAGATAGCTGGAGTAACAGGCAAGTTTGGCCTTTGAGTGCAAAATGAAGCAGTACAAAGGCTAACAGTTTTGTCAAGAGAACATACTGGTCATAGCAAATACCCTTTTCTAGCAACACAAGAGATGACTCTACACATGGACATCACCAAAAGGTCAATACTGAAATCAGATTGATTATATTCTTTGCAGCTGAAGATGGAGAAGCTATACAGTTAACAAAAATAAGACCTGGAGTTGACTGTGGCTCAGATCATGAATTCTTATTGCAAAATTCAGGCTTAAATTGAAGCAAGTAGGGAAAACCTAAATCAGGTATGACCTAATTTTGGATATGACCTAAATCAAACCCCTCATGATTATACAGTGGAGGTGATGAACAGATTCAAGAGATTAGATCTGGTACACAGAGAGCCTGAACAACTAAGGATGGAGGTTCATAACATTGTACAGGAGGCAGTGACCAAAACCATCCCAAAGAAAAAGAAATGCAAGAAGATAAAGTGGTTATCTGAGGAGGCTTTACAAATAGCTGAGGAAAGAAGAGAAGTGAAATGCAAGGGAAAAATGGAAATATATATCCAATGGAATCCAGAGTTCCAGAGAATATCAGGGAGAGAGAAGACGACCCTCTTAAATAAACAAGGCAAAGGAATAGAGGAAAACAACAGAAGGGAAAAGAGTAGAGATCTCTTCAAGAAAATTGGAGATATCAAGGGGACATTTCATGCAAGAATGGGCACGATAAAGGACAGAAATGGTAAGGACCTAACAGAAGCAAAAGAGATTAGGTACATGTGGCAAAGGAGCCCAGTCTTGTGCTGTGTGATGCCCTAGAGGGGTGGGATAGGGGGAGGAGAGGATCGGGGGAGGACAGGGAAGCTAGGGAGGGAGGGGATGTATATATAATTATGGCTGATTTGAGTTGTTGTATGGAAGAAACCAACACAATGTTGGAACATTTTTTTAATATATATTTAAATTTTAAATAGAGAAAAAAAGAACAGGTGGCAAGAATATACTATACAAAAAAAAAAAAACAGAGGTCTTAATGACCCAGATAACCATGATGGTGTGGTCACATTACCTACAGCCAGACATCCCGGAGTATGAAATCAAGTGGGCCTTCAGTTCATTTCAATTCAGTTCAGTCGCTCAGTCGTGTCTGACTCTTTGTGACTCCATAAATCGCAGCACGCCAGGCCTCCCTGTCCATCACCAACTCCCAGAGTTCACCTAAACCGATGTGCATCAAGTAGGTGATACCATCTAGCCATCTCATCCTCTGTCATCCCCTTCTCCTCCTGCCCCCAATTCCCTGCCTTAGGAAGCATTAATACAGTGGAGGTGATGGAATTTCAGCTGAGCTATTTCAAATCCTAAAAGATGATGCTGTGAAAGTGCTGCACTCAATATGTCAGCAAATTTGAAAAACTCGGCAATGACCACAGAACTGGAAAAGGTCAGTTTCCATTCCAATACCAAAGAAGGGCAGTGCCAAAGAACATTCAAACTACTGTACAACTGTGCTCCTTTTACATGCTAGCAAGGTAACGCTCAAAATCCTTCAAGCCAGGCTTCAGCAGTATATGAACTGAGAACTTTCAGATGTACTTCCTAAATGCAACTTCTCACCACCAGAGATAAGATGGCATAGTAGAAGGACTTGAGATCACTTCCTCTCATGAAAACTCCAAACTCAGTTAGCTGCTGAATGACCATCAACAAAGAAGACTGAAACTTGCCAAAAAAGGTATTCTACATCCAAAGACAAAGGAAAAGCCACAATAAGAAAGTAGGAGGGGAGTTTTCATGATATAATCAAATCTCATACTCACTGGGTGAGCAACCCACAAATGGGAGAATAATTATATCATAGAGGTTCTTCCACCAGTGAGTTCTAAGTCCCACATTAGGCACCCCAACCTGAGGGTCTGACATTAGAAGTAGGAGCCCCAGAGCATTTGGCTTTGAAGGCCAGTGGGGCTTGAGTGCCAGAGTTCCACAGGGCCAGGGGAAACAGAGACTTCACTCTTGGTGGGTGCAGACAATGTTTCTCATGCACTGGGACCCAAGACAAAGCAGAGATTCCATAAGACATGAGTCAGACCTACCTCCATGTCTTAGTGGATCTCCTGGGAAGGCAAGGATCAGCTATGGCTTACAGTGGGGCAAGGACACTGGTGGCAGATGCTCCAGGGAATATTCATTGACATGAGCTCTCCCAGAGGTCACTATTATGGCACCAAGACCTGGCCCCACCCAACAGCCTGCAGGCTCCAATGCTGGAACACCTTAGGCCAAATAACCCAGATGGGAACAGAGCCATATCCAACAGCAGACAGGCTTCCTAAAGTTGTCCTGAGGACACAGCATCTTTAAATATACCCTAGACATGGCCCTGCTAACCACAAGAACAAGACCCAATTCTATCCACTGGTAGGCAGGTGTCAAGGGACATTCAGCTTTAAGGGATCCAGTATGTTCTTCTTTTGTGTGCTGTTTCTCAAGGACTCTCTATTCCTTATCAGTTCCTGGAAAACAGGAGTGAGCAGAGCTGCATGCAGTTCTCAGGGCTGAGATCAGGAGAAGGGGCACCTGCTTAGATTCCTTTCAGTGACTCCCTTCAATGACTCCCTTCAGTGAACTTTTACTTAAAAGTAATCTATTCAGTTATGCCCCTCTTACTCAGGACATGGAATGCTTTCTGGCCCTTTGAAGATTGTTATTTGCTTGGCTTTGTTTTTGCTCAATTTTTTTTAACTGCCTTAAGTGGCCTTGTATGAAGATATATAAACATGCGTTTCTGAAAATAAAACACCCTTGTTTCACTCAAGACTTGGGTCCCCTGCATCCCTCTTCTCATCAACTCTAGTCCCCAGATCCTGGTCTGTAAAAACCATAACAGGCAGGTACCAGTCCCTTCCCCTAGGAAGCATGTACAAGCCCCTTGACCAACCTCACCCACAAGGGTGGCATACACCAGAAGCAAGAGGAACTAAACACTTGCAGCATGAGAAACAGAGACCACATACACACAGAAAGTTAGACAAAATGAGATTGCAGAGAAATATGTCCCAGATAAAGGCACAAGATAAAACTCCAGAAGAACAACTAAGGTGATGTAGAGATAAGCAATCTCCCTAAAAAAGAATTTAGAGTAATGGTAAATAAAGATGATCCAAGTTTTTGGAAAAAAAAAATGGAGGCACATATTGAGAAGATATAAGAAATGTTTAACAAAGAGCTAGAAGATTTAAAGAACAAACAATAATGATGAACAATATGATAACTGAAATGAAAAATACAGTAGACGGAATGAACAGCAGAATAAATGAGAGAGAAGAATGAGTAAGTGAGCTGAAAGACAGATTAATGGAAATCACTACAGTGGAACAGAAAAACAAAAAAAAAAAAGAATAAAAAGAAATGAGGACAGACTAAGAGACCTCTGTGTGTGTGTGTGTGTATGTGCACGCACACACACATGCTCAGTTGCTAAGTCATATCCAATTCTTTGTGACCTCATGGACTGTAGCCTGCCAGGCTCCTCTGCCCATAGGATTATCTAGGCAAGAATACTGGAGAAGGTTGCCATTTCCTTCTCCAAGAGATCTTCCTGACCCAGGGATCAAACCCTCATCTCCTGCATCTCCTGCATTGTCAGGTGGGCTCATTACCACTGAGCCATCTGGGAAGCCCAAGAGACCTCCAGGACAACGTTAAATGCACCAACATTCACATTATAGGGATCCCAGAAGAAGAAGAAAGAGAGAAAAGGCCTGAGAAATATTTGGAAATATAATAGTCAAAGACTTCCCTAACATGGGAAAGAAAATATTCACTCAAAACCAGGAAATGCAGAGAGTCCCCATACAGGTTAAACCCAAGGAGGAACATTCCAAGATCCATGTTAATCAAATTGACTAAAATTAAAGACAAAAAAGAAAATACTAAAAACAATGAGGAAAAAGCATCAAATAATATACAAGGAAATTCCCATTAGCTAATTTTTCAGCAGAAACTCTGCAGGCAATGAAGGAGTGACATGATATATTTATACTGTTGAAAGGGAAAAACCTACAACCAAGAACACTCTACCAAATAAGTCTTTCAGAAGATTTGACAGAGAAATCAAAATATTTACAAACAAGCAAAAGCTAAGAGAATTCAGCACCACCAAACCAGCTTCATAACAAATGCTAAAGGATTCTCTAGGCAGAAAAGAAAAAGCCGCAATCAGAAACAAGAATTATAAATGGGAAGGCTCACCAATAAAGGCAAACATCCAGTAAACTGAGAAAATCATCCACATACAAACATGATATCAAAAATAGCAATCATGAGAAGAGGAGAGTACAAATGCATGATATCAGAAATGCATTTGAAATCAAGAGACACAGCAACTTATCTTATACATATCTTTTACATATATAAGACTTATACATGATAAGACAACTTCTCTTATACTTAAGATAAGACAACTTTTCTTATACATATATAGACTTTTGTACCAAAACCTCATGGTAACTAGCAAACTGAATCCAACAATACATTAAAAGGATCATACACTATGATCAAGTGGGATTTATCCCAGGTATCAAGGATTTTTCAGTATCTGCAAATGAATTAGCGTGGTAAACCACTTTAACAAGCAGAAGAATAAAAACCATCTGATCATCTCAATTAGTACAGAAAAAGCTTCTTACAAAATTCAACAATCATTTATGATAAAATCTCTTCAGAAAGTAAGCATAGAAGGAAGCTTCATCAACATATTAAAGGCTATGTATAACAAAGCCATAGCTCACACCATATTCAATGGTGAAAAGCTGAAAGCATCTCCTCTAAGACTGATTGGGAACAAAACAAGGACATCTACTAATGCCACTTATACTCAACATAGTTTTCAAAGTCCTAACCACAGAAATCAGAAAAGGAAAAGAAATAAAAGGAATCAAAATTGGAAAAGAAGTAGTAAAACTGGCACCAATTATAGATGACATGATACTATACATAGAAAACTCTAAAGTTGCTGCCAGAAAACTACTAGAGCTCATCAATGAATTAGGTAAGGTTAAGGATACAAAATTAATACACAGAAATCTCTCACTGTTCTCTATACTAACAATGAAAGATCAGAAAGAGAAATTAAGAAAACAATCCGGCCTACCATTGCATAAAAAAGAATGAAATATTTAGGAATCAGTTCAGTTCAGTCACTCAGTCAAGTCCAACTCTCTGCGTCCAATAGAATGCAGCGTGCCAGGCCTCCTTGTCCATCACCAACTTCCAGAGTTTACTCAAACTCATGTCCATTGAGTCGGTAATGCCAGCCAACCATCTCATCCTCTGTTGTTCCCTTCTCCTCCTGCCTTCAGTCTTTCCCAGCATCAGGGTCTTTTACAGTGGGTCAGTTCTTCACATCAGGTGGCCAAGTACTGGAGTTTCAGCCTCAACATCAGTCCTTCCAATGAATATTCAGGACTGATTTCCTTTAGGATGGACTAGTTAGATCTCCTTGCAGTCCAAGGGACTCTCAAGAGTCTTCTCTAATACCACAGTTCAAAAGCATCAATTCTTCAGCACTCAAGCTTTCTTTATAGTCCAACTCTCACATCCATACGTGACTACTGGAAAACCATAGCCTTGACTAGACGGACCTTTATTGAAAAAGTAATGTCTCTGCTTCTTAAAATGCTGTCTAGGTTGATCATAACTTTTCTTCCAAGGAGTAAATGTCTATAATTTCATGGCTGCAATCATCATCTGCAGTGATTTTGGAGGCCCCCAAAAAAAGTCTCTCACTGTTTCCATTGTTTCTCCATCTATTTCCCATGAAGTGATGGGACCAGATGCCATGATCTTCGTTTTCTGAATGTTGAGTTTTGAGCCCAATTTTCACTCTCTTCTTTCACTTTCATCAAGAGGCTCTTTAGTTCTTCTTCACTTTCTGCCATAAGGGTGGTGGCATCTGCATGTCTGAGGTTATTGATATTTCTCCCGGCAATCTTGATTCCAGCTTGTGCTTCTTCCAGCCCAGCGTTTCTCATGATGTACTCTGCATATAAGTTAAATAAGCAGAGTGACAATATACAGCCTTGACGTACTTCTTTCCCTATCTGGAACCAGTCTGTTGTTTCACGTCCAGTTCTAACTGTTGCTTTCTGACCTGCATACAGGTTTCTCAAGAGGCAGGTCAGGTGGACTGGTATTCCCATCTCTTTAAGAATTTTTCATCTCTATAAGATTTTGTTGTGATCCACACAGTCAAAGGCTTTGGCATAGTCAATAAAGCAGAAATAGATGTTTTTCTGGAACTCTCTTGATTTTTCAGTGATCCAGTGCATGTTGGCAATTAGATCTCTGGTTCCTCTGCCTTTTCTAAAGCCAGCTTGAACATCTGGAAGTTCTTGGTTCATGTACTGTTGAAGCGTAGCTTGCAGAATTTTGAGCATTACCTTGCTAGCGTGTGAGATGAGTGCAATTGTGCGGTAGTTTGAGCATTCTTTGGCATTGTCTTTCTTTGGGATTGGAATGAAAACTGACCTTTTCCAGTCCCGTGGCCACTAGTGAGTTTTCCAAATTTACTGGCATATTGAGTGCAGCACTCTCACCACATTATCTTTTAGGATTTGAAATAGCTCAACTGGAATTCTATCACCTCCACAAGCTTTGTTCATAGGGATGCTTCCTAAGGCCCACTTGACTTCACATTCCAGGATGTCTGGCTCTAGGTGAGTGATCATACCATTGTGATTATCTGGGTCATGAAGATCTTTCTGTATAGTTCTTCTGTGTATTCTTGCCACCTCTTCTTAATATCTTCTGCTTCTGTTAGGTCTCTACCATTTCTGTTCTTTATTGAGCCCATCTTTGCATGAAATGTTCCCTTGGTATCTCTGATTTTCTTGAAGAGATCTCTAGTGTTTCCCATTCTCTTGCTTTCCTCTATTTCTTTGCACTGATCACTGAGGAAGGTTTTCTTATCTCTCCTTGCTATTCTTTGGAACTGTGCATTCAAATGGGTATATCTTCCCTTTTCTCCTTTGCTTTTCAGTTCTCTTCTTTTCAGAGCAGTGGCAGACAGCCATTTTGCTTTTTTGCATGTCTTTTTCTTGGTGATGGCCTTGATCCCTGTCTCTTGTACAATTTCACAAACCTCTGTCCATAGTTTATCAGGCATTCTTTCTATCAGATCTAATCCCTTGAATCTATTACTTGCTTCCAGTGTATAGTTGTAAGGGATTTGATTTAGGTCATACCTGAATGGTCTAATGGTTTTCCCTACTTTCTTCAATGTAAGTCTGAATTTGACAATAAGGAGTTGGTGATCTGAGCCACAGTCAACTCCTGGTCTTGTTTTTTCTGACTGTATAGACCTTCTCCATCTTTGGCTGCAAAGAATATTATCAATCCTATATTTAGAATATAATCAATTTGTCTATTTAGGAATAAACCCACCTAATGAAGCAAAAGACCTGTACTCCAAAAACTATAAGATGCTGATGAAAGAAACCAATGGCAACGCAAACAGATGGAAAGATCCACCATGTTCTTTGATTGGAAGAATTAATATTATCAACATCACTATTCTACCCAAGGCAAACTACAGATTCAGTGCAATCCCTATCAAAGTACCAATGGCATTTTCCACAGAACTAGAAACAAAATTTTTGTTAGTATGTATGGAAACACAAAAGACATTGAGTAGCCAAAGCAATGCTGACAAAAACAGTACTGGAGGAATCAGGCTCCCAGACTTCAAACTATGCTACAAAGCTACTGTAATCAAAACAGTATGGTACTGGCACAAAATGAAGCAGGATATAAATCCTAGAGAAAAACCCACACACCTATGGTAAATTAATCTACAATAAAAGAGTTAAGAAAATACAGTGAAAAAAAGGCATTCTCTTCAATAAATGGTGTGGAAAAAGTGCACAACTACATGTAAAAATATGAAATTAGAGCATTCTTTAACACCACAAACAAAAATAAATTCAAAAGAGACTAAAGACCTAAATATAATACTTGAAACGTTTAGAGGAAAACAGGCAGAACACTCTGACATTAATCACAGCAACATCTTTTTCAAACTGTCTTCTAGAGTAATGGAAATAAAAACAAAAATTAAAAAATGAGACCCAATTAAACTCAAAAGCTTCTGCACAGTCAAGTAAATCATAAACAAAATGAAAAGACAACCCACAGGATGGGAGAAACTATTTGCAAAAGACACGACCAACAAAAGATGAATCTCCAAAATTTACAAACCACTCATGTGGCTTGGAGCTTCCCTGGTGGCTCAGACAGTAAAGCATCTGTCTGCAATGCAGGAGACCTGGGTTCGATTCTTGGGTTGGGAAGATCCTCTGGAGAAGGAAATGGCAGCCCACTCCAGAATTCTTGCCTGGAAAATCCCATGGACGGTGGAGCCTGGTAGGCTACTGTCCATGGGGTCGCAAAGAGTCAGACACAAGTGAGTGACTTCACTTCACTTCATGTGGCTTTATACCAAACAAACAAACAAACAAACAAACAACCCAATCAAAAAATGGCCAGAAAACCTAAGTAGACATTTCTCAAAGAAGACATATAGATGGCCAAGAGGCACATTAAAAGATGCACAACATCACTAATTATTAGGAAAATGTAAATCAAAACAATGAGATATAATCTCACACCAGTCAGAATGGCCATCAACAAAAAGTCTACAAACAATAAATGCTGGAGAGGGTGTGGAGAAAGATAACCCTCCTACACTGTTGGTGGGAATGCAAATTGGCACAGACACAATGGAGATTCCTTAAGAAACCAAAGATAAGAAATTTATCTTTATATAGATAATAGAAACTTTAATTTCTGTTTTAAGAAACATTAGTTTCTATTTAAGAAACTAAAAATAGAGCTACCATATGAGGGCTTCCCTGGTGGCTAAGACAGTAGAGAATCTGCCTGCAATACAGGAGACCCAGGTTCAATAACTAGGTTGGGAAGATCCCCTGGAGAAGGGAATGGCAGCCCACTCCAGTATTCCTGCCTGGAGAATTCCACAGACAGACGATGGGGTCCCAAAGAGCTGGACACAACTGAGTGACTAACACTTTCACTTTTTTTTCACAATCCATTAGTCCCACTTCTGGGATATATCTGGAGAAAAACATGGTTTGAAAGGATACATGCACCCCAGTATTCATTGCAGTACTGTTTCAAATAGCCAAGATGTGGAAGCAACCCAAATGTTCATTGACAGATGAATGGATAAAGAAGATATGGTTCTTGGAATATTATTCAGCCATTTAAAAACGTGAAATAATGCCATTTGCAGCAATATGGATGGGCCTTGAGATTACCTTACAAACAAGGAAGTCAGACAAAGGCAAATATCATATGATATCACTTATATGTAGCATTTTTTTTAATGATACAAATGGACTTATTTACAAAAGAGAAATAGACTCATAGACTTAGAGAACAAGTTTATGGTTACCAGGGGTAAGTGTAGGCAGGAGGGATTAGTGACAGAAAGTGTTAGTCAATCAGTCATGTCCAACCCTTTGTGACCCCATGGACTGTAGCCTGCCAGGCTTCTCTGTCCATGGGATTCTCCTGGCAAAAATACTGGAGTGGTCTGCCATTCCCTTCTCTAGAAGATCTTCCCAACACAGGGACTGAACCCAGGTTTTCTGCATTACAGGCAGATTCTTTACTATCTGAGCCACCAGGAGGGATAGATTGAGAGTTTGGGATTGACAAATACTCACCGCTATATTTTAAATAGATAAACAACAAGGAACTACCGTATAGCACAGGGAACTCTGTTTAATACTCTTTAATGACCTAATGAAAAAAAAATGTGAAAAGGAATAGATAACATGCATATGTATAACTGAATCACTTTGCTGTACACCTGAAACCAATGCAATATTGTTAATCAACTATCAGTTCAGTTCAGTCCAGCCACTCAGTCGTGTCTGACTCTTTGCAACCCCATGAATCACAGCACACCAGGCCTCCCTGTCCATCACCAACTCCCAGAGTTCATTCAGACTCACGTCCATCGAGTCGGTGATGCCATCCAGCCATCTCATCCTCTGTCGTCCCCTTCTCCTCCTGCCCCCAATCCCTCCCAGCATCAGAGTCTTTTCCAATGAGTCAAGTCTTCTCATGAGGTGGCCAAAGTACTGGAGTTTCAGCTTTAACATCATTCCTTCCAAAGAAATCCCAGGGTTGATCTCCTTCAGAATGGACTGGTTGGATCTCCTTGCAGTCCAAGGGACTCTCAAGAGTCTTCTCCAACACCACAGTTCAAAAGCATCAATTCTTCGACACTCAGCCTTCTTCACAGTCCAACTCTCACATCCATACATGACCACAGGAAAAACCATAGCCTTGACTAGACGGACCTTAGTCGGCAAAGCAATGTCTCTGCTTTTGAATATGCTATCTAGGTTGGTCATAACTTTTCTTCCAAGGAGTAAGCACCTTTTAATTTCATGGCTGCAATCACCATCTGCAGTGATTTTGGAGCCCAAAAAATTTCCAATGTAAAGTAAAAATTAAAAAGTAACCAAATATATATAACTATTCTTCGCATCAATGAGGAAAAAAATCTAATATTTCTTATATATAAAGAGTTCCTGCAAATCAATAAGAAAAGTATGAGTACCCTATTTAAAAAAAGTAAAATCATGAACAGTCAATGAATAAAAAAAGAAAACACAAAATCATGAATAAGCATAGGAACAAATGTTTAAGCTCACCATGATATATATGTATATAATAACAAGATAATGGGCTCTGCCTATCAATTTATCCAAAGTATTTTTATCCTCATACTCAGTGTTGAAGGATATAGAAAAGTAAACATGTTTATATAATGCTACTGGAAAACTGGTATCATCTTTCTGGAGGGAAACTGGTGATTTATATGTATTCTTATTTTTTAATAAATTTATCTTTAGTAATTTGTCCTAAGAAAATTATCAGAGATTTATACAAATATTTACTTACAGTGATGTTTGCTCTCTAAAAAGCTTTTTGGAAACACTCTAAATGCTTAATAATAAAGAAAGGCTAAGTAAATGACAGTTGCCCAGTAAAATACCTTGCAACCACTGAAATTATTTAATTGTGGCAGACTGTACTTCCCCAAAATGACTAAAACAATATGTCTGGTCACCTGTGCTCCTCCAGAGCTTGTCATTTCCCACTGTGGTAGTTTGAATAACAGCCCCCCCAAAGATGTCCATGTCTAATTCCTGATACTTGTGAACATGTTACCTTATATGATAAGTTAACTTTGAAGACATGATTAAGCTAAAGATCTTGAGACAGAAAGATAACCCTAAATTATACAGGTGAGCCCAGTGTAATCACAAGGGTCCTTATAAGAAGGAGACAGAGGATCAGATTCAGAAGAAGAAAATGGAATAACAGAGCAGAAGGTCATAGCCCAGAGAAATCTGAAGATGCTAGATGCTGGTCTAGTATGAGAACCAAGGAATGCAGGCAGCCTCTGGAAGCCAGAAAAATCAAGGAAATGGATTCTCACCTGGAGCCTCCTAGGGGTGTGGCCCTGCCAATACCTTGCTTTTGGCCAAACGAAACCCATTTTAGACTTCTGACTTCCGAAACCTTAAGATAAATCTATACTGTTCTGAATTTGTCTCAGCAGTGATAGGAAACTAACAAGTTATTCAAGAAGTCTGTGTGTCAAGGGGAAAGCTTCTGTGGGCTTTTGCATTGGTGTTTATGACTGTGTTAGTGAACAGCATGTGGCAGAAGTCATAAAACAGGAGCTGGTTTCAGCCAGGCCTTTCTCTATGGAAATGCATTCATGGGGCCTTGAGCCACCATGTAAGGAGCATGGCTATCCCAAGGCCATCACGTAAGAGCGATACATTTCAGACTGGGAGAAATGGCCAGGAAACCCAGCTGTTCCAGCCTCCAGCTGTTTGAGTCTTTCTAATCAGGCACTAGACATGAGTAAGCAAAGCTCAAGCCACCACCTGACGTCACCTGCATGAAAGACTCTGAGCAAGACCTGCTTAGCTGAGCCTAGTCAACTTTCAGAACCACGAGGAAAGGAATAATATCCCTCTATTTTTTTATGCCACTAGATTTTTTTTATATATTGACTTTTATTTATTTATTTTTTAATCTTTAATTCTTACATGCTTTCGCAAACATGAACCCCCCTCCCACCTCCCTCCCCATAACATCTCTCTGGGTCATCCCCATGCACCAGCCCCAAGCATGCTGTATCCTGCATCAGACATAGACTGGCGATTCAATTCTTACATGATAGTATACATGTTAGAATGCCATTCTCCCAAATCATCTCACCCTCTCCTTCTCCCTCTGAGTCCAAAAGTCCGTTATACACATCTGTGTCTTTTTTGCTGTCTTGCATACAGGGTCGTCATTGCCATCTTTCTAAATTCCATATATATGTGTTAGTATACTGTATTGGTGTTTTTCTTTCTGGCTTACTTCACTCTGTATAATTGGCTCCAGTTTCATCCATCTCATCAGAACTGATTCAAATGAATTCTTTTTAACGGCTGAGTAATACTCCATTGTGTATATGTACCACAGCTTTCTTATCCATTCATCTGCTGATGGACATCTAGGTTGTTTCCATGTCCTGGCTATTATAAACAGTGCTGCGATGAACATTGGGGTACATGTGTCTCTTTCAATTCTGGTTTCCTCGGTGTGTATGCCCAGCGATGGGATTGCTGGGTCATAAGGTAGTTCTATTTGCAATTTTTTAAGGAACCTCCACACTGTTCTCCATAGTGGCTGTACTAGTTTGCATTCCCACCAACAGTGTAGGAGGGTTCCCTTTTCTCCACACCCTCTCCAGCATTTATTGCTTGTAGATTTTTGGATCGCAGACATTCTGACTGGTGTGAAGTGGTACCTCATTGTGGTTTTGATTTGCATTTCTCTAATAATGAGTGATGTTGAGCATCTTTTCATGTGTTTGTTAGCCATCTGTATGTCTTCTTTGGAGAAATGTCTATTTAGTTCTTTGGCCCATTTTTTGATTGGGTCGTTTATTTTTCTGGAATTGAGCTGCATAAGTTGCTTGTATATTTTTGAGATTAGTTGTTTGTCAGTTGCTTCATTTGCTATTATTTTCTCCCATTCAGAAGGCTGTCTTTTCACCTTGCTTATATTTTCCTTTGTTGCGCAGAAGCTTTTAATTTTAATTAGATCCCATTTGTTTATTTTTGCTTTTATTTCCAGAATTCTGGGAGGTGGATCATAGAGGATCCTGCTGTGATTTATGTCGGAGAGTGTTTTGCCTATATTCTCCTCTAGGAGTTTTATAGTTTCTGATCTTACATTTAGATCTTTAATCCATTTTGAGTTTATTTTTGTGTGCGGTGTTAGAAAGTGATCTAGTTTCATTCTTTTACAAGTGGTTGACCAGTTTTCCCAGCACCACTTGTTAAAGAGATTGTCTTTACTGCATTGTATATTCTTGCCTCCTTTGTCAAAGATAAGGTGTCCATATGTGTGTGGATTTATCTCTGGGCTTTCTATTTTGTTCCATTGATCTATATGCCTGTCTTTGTGCCAGTACCATACTGTCTTGATGACTGTATGCCACTAGATTTTAAGTGGTTTGTTACGCATGCATAAGTAACTAAAACATTAATGATAAAGGGACATGTTCCAAATATAATCTTAAGTGAAAAATAGTCCATAGGTTATATGTGTGTATGTGCACAGAGAAAAAATTTGGAGTCACCAAAACATGCAGCATATTTTACATGTTATTTATTTGTATGTTATTTATTTATATGTTATTACGGTGCGCTAGGTGAGGAAATCCTTCCTATTTTTCTATATTTCCAAAATCTATACAATAAACACACATTACTTTGTAATCAAGGAAAAATATATTCAAACTCTTTAGACACTATTACTTCTAAACATATCATAACTGCAAGAAACACATGAGTGTATCCTGTTTGGGAACACATACACACAGGCACATATGTGCATGTTGAAGATAAAGAGAACAGGGGCAGGGGCCACTCAGTTAATCTGAGTGAGAACATGAACCTTTAAATCCTACTTTTATTCCTCCCTTTCCTACAGCAGAGATGGCAGCAAGTACCTTATAATATGGGGTCAAATACCTAATCCTTTTAGCCACTCCCAACTCAACTGTAATTGACTGATGCAACTGGGTTTGGATTCTTTTCTGTGACAGATAAAAGATTATCTATAGCTCCTCCTGGAAGGAGGAAAGTAAGCCATCTCTTTGAAAATCAACTCTTTCTCTGGGCACAGAGCCTAAAATCTACCCATTTCTGCAGTTTCCCATCAGCACCTCTGAAAGATGGGCACCTGGAGAAGAGTCAGGGGGAAAATGAGAGTGAAAAGGAGGTAGAGATATTTGGTTCCAGGATTCTATTGCATCCCACTTAATTCTAATGATACCCCTGGGGGTGGAGTTAACAATCCCCGTTTTACAGATGAGACATTTAATATCAGAGATTAAGTGATTTACCTAAGTTAAGAGTCAATAAGTGACAGAATTGACTTTTAATACAAAGCTTCTTATCATGGCAAGATAGTACTCACTTTCTCTTTGCCCTCAGTTTCCTAGTTGCCATTTCCAGAGTTGCAGTGAAAATTACATTTTTGAACACACATATCCTATAATATTGGGCTTCCCTGGTGGCTCAGCTGGTAAAGAACCCACCTTCCAATGCAAGAGTTGCAAGGGACACAGGGTTCAATCCCTGGGTTGGGGAGATCTCCTGGAGAAGGAAATGGCAACTTGCTCCAGTATTCTTGCCTGGAAAATTCCATGGACAGAGGAGCCTGGCAGGGCTATAATCCATGGGGGTCACAAAGGGTTGGACATGACTGAGTGTGCACACACACACACACACACACACACACACATTTTATAATACTACATGAAACAACCCCTACCACTTGAGAACACCCTATTGCCAGTATAAGCTGCCATTTTAAACTGTATGAATCAAAACCACATCAGAAAGCACAAGGATGCACTGGAAAAACACAACTGTCCCCCTTCCAGAAATCCTGAACTCCATAGCTCCATTTTAGGGTGGGGCAGCAACCTACCCAGCAGCAGTTGCTTTTCCATGAAAAGCTAAAGCCAGATCTGGATTTCACCCACCTCAAACACACATTTTCCTTGCTCTTTTTCAAAGAGCACAATAGCTCTCACACTATCCAAGGGCTATCATTAAAAGTCAGCTGCAATCTGAATGTGTCGATTCTGGTGGCACTGACAAGTGAGGTGGGAGGCAGGGAGCCTCCCTCTGCACAAACCGATCAGTTACATAAAATAAATGAGGAGGGAAGTGGTGTTGGGGTGGGATATGCCTTCTAAATGCACTGAAACGGAGGCTTCTGTCTTTTGGCATTTCCTAAAAGGCCTCTTGAGCTTTCCTTGGCAAATCTCGAGATTGAGGGTACTTTTAGCTATTTAAACCTTCCTCTTCTAACAGGGGGTCAAAGGGCTAGAAAGATCTTCTCAAAAGGATGGAGAAGGAATCATTAAAAGGGAGGAGAGGGAAAGTGACGGAAGGTCAGCCTTTTTTTTTCCTAATGGGTGCATCCCTGAGAGTCAGACTCAGTGGCCATGTGCTGCACACAGGCACCTAGCTTCCAGAAACCTGCAGCAATTCACACTTTCCCAAGCAAGGAACACAGAATAAGCCCAAAGGAGCAGACTGTAGGATGGTGTGGAGATGAAAACAGTCACAATAGAAACCTGATTGTGATGAGTAAATTGCAATGATTACATTAGCTTGAAACAACAGTATATCAATAAGCTAGAGAAAACAAATGTTTGAAATCTTTTATGTGTTTTGAGTCTACCATAAAGCTTATTTCCTTCTAATATAATTGCTTATTGCACTATACAAAGCTTTATCTAAGGACTGGTTCGGAATTAAAACTCACCTTTACATGCAACACAAGCACACAAATGGTGAAGGTTTTCACTGATTTTTAGTCAACAAGCAATAAACTGCATTTGCACCCACACACCTATTGCTAACACCCTATCTGGTAACATTTCCACGTTTCAAGAAAAGAAATCAATAGCAATAATCCGTGAGGGACTCATAGGGTGTATATATTTTTTTTTATCACATTGCCATTTGAAGAAAAAAATTTTTCCCTATCTACCTAGAGCAAAAGACTTTTCTTTTCTATGGAAATCACTACATTATTATTAGGGAGAGAGGACCTCAAAGGGAAAGGGAGATGAATCAATTAAAACAAACGTAAGAAAATCTCAACACATGTTTTTAACAATACAGGTTCTACTTGAACAATATAAATGATAATCAGTGCACAAGCTGAAAAACCCCCAATCAACCTACAAAATTCAAAACTCCATTTTTACTCTGTTTCTAAGAAAAGGATGGTTAAAAATCATGTTGATGTAACTTAAGATAGCCTTCCTGCTTTCAACTTGCAGTTCAGGGAGAAGACACCATGCCCGAACAAATGCTGAAATTTAGAACTATGTCATTGCTGATTTTCTGTGCGAGAAGGAAATATGATTCTTTGTTACTGCTCTTATTTATTGCAGACCTTGTCTGGAATCTGGTATTGAAGCTGTGCTTGATGAGTTGCCGCCTTGAACTTTCCCACTGATCAATGCCGGCGCTGCTGCTGCATGAAAGAATAGCTTTCCCAAGAAGCCACTATCACATGGGAAACCTAGAAAGCTTTTTTTTTTTTTTAATGGGCCAGAGTCTTGTATGCTTGAGCTTCGGAACATGTCCTACTCTCCTCACCCACCCTCCGCCCCAAAAAAAACAGCAAATGATGACAGACCATTTGAAAATTGCAATGTTACAACAGTAAGAGTTAAGGTCAAATGCAGAAATCCTCCTTTCTGCAAAATGAACAGACACCATGGGATGAAAGCATGCAGGAGAAAGGAAGGCTAATATGAAGCAAGAGGACAGGAATCATATTTCTTCTCAGCGTGATGACAAATAAAAAGTTGCCTTTATTTTTCCGTGCAAATAAACTTTACTTTAGGAATTGTGGCAGCGGGTTGGTCTCCCATAAAATAGGTTTTATCTGCTGTGGTGACAACCTAAAGCAGGGAGGGGTGAGAGGCAGGGTAACTGCCATCTTTTCCATTATTTTTGTCAATATTTTTGTTATTTTGTGGCAAGATTGCAGGGGAAGTCTAGACAAATGCTATTAAGAATGAGGGCCAAGAGAAAGGGTTTAATTCAATTCTTCAGCAGTTCATGTGGAAAGCCTGTGTCACTAGAGCAGGCAAGAAGACCGAATCTTCAGACACATCCAGATCAGTCTCTATGTGAAAACCCCAGACTCTCCACAGGTTCTACATTTTAGAGGCTTCCCTAAATGGGATACTTGTGATAGAAACATCCATTGGGAAGAAAATAACCTTTGAGAAATCAACTTAGAGAAAGAAGTACAGCAAACAATCAGCAGCTGCTGGAGGCCAATGCCTTCTGGATGGTCCCAACCAATAAACAAAAGCTTTGAGAAATCAGGACAAGCCGTGTAGTTTAAGAAATGAAACAAGAACCATATATGAGCTTTAGTGAATTAACTTACTAACTTCACTGTCTATCTTCCTGGGTCTTTCCTGGCAATAAGTATTTTAAATAATTACCAATCCTATGGTAACTCAATTACATTCTACTTTTAATCTTTTCTCCTTCCTCCAGACACTCCTAACACTTTCTACTTCCTATGGCCATGATACGTACGCATGCTACACCATCCACTCTAGACTCCAGTTGCTCAGTCTGTCTTTCCTTCCTTGTACTTCTGTGGTTCCATCTCTGTGCTTCACAAATGGTAGAAACTCAAATGTTTGTTGAATGATTGATTGATCGAGTATATGAGGGCCTCATCCCTAAGTATTACTGTTGAAAAATCACAGCACAAAATCTCCTCTATCTCCTATCCTATTCCATTCTCCTTGTTTGATCTCTGAACCTCTAGACCAGCTGTCA
This sequence comes from Capra hircus, assembly GCF_001704415.2. Lineage (NCBI taxonomy): Eukaryota > Metazoa > Chordata > Mammalia > Artiodactyla > Bovidae > Capra > Capra hircus. Next base: position 45,719,565 of record NC_030817.1, on the reverse strand, counting down.
AACCCATATACCTAGCACCCAGCAAGAAGATGCTTTGGGCTCTTGTCCCTATTCACTAAAAGCATCCTTGATCCTCCACCTTTCCTGGTTCCTCTTCAAGTCCTGTTTTCCTGGCTCTGATTTTGGAATAATATTACCAGTATGCTTCCAGCCCTCAGCCCCAGGACAGAATGGACTGCCTGGTTTTTAGCTCCAGGCTTACCCTGAGCATGGTTTTGCACTTACCTTTCAACTCCCTCAACATATAGGTGCTGCCCCCTCCCAAGAATTACATTCCCCCTAGATCCAATTCACGCAGCAACTCTGTTGACTGATGCTTCCCAGGTCAGACCTGGTTTACCACAGTGGGGAAACCAGATCTCCAGCTTACACCCACAGGCTCAATCCTAGTTGACAACCTGCCTCCCTGGCCACACGACCCACCCTGGACCACTGTGCATGTCACAACCAGTCAGAGAAAACTTCTATACCCCAGTTCCTACTCCAAGGGTGGAAAGGCAGTTTTTCTGGCTATGAAAGGAAGAGGAGCTGCCCCTGGATGTTTTGGGAGCAAAAATAGAGAAACTTATAACCTACAGAAAGACCATGGCCCTGGCTTCCTTTTATAAAGACACCATAATCAGCTTTCCCTGAAAGTCTGACCACATGGTGCCCAGTACTGAACAGAATGTATCCACGATGCAATCCCTGATTTCAGTGCATAAAACCTGTGTGTGGGTTGTTCCTTTTTTTACAAATCCCCATCATGAATACTCACACATTTGATCCAAAACCTTATGGGTGGGCAGGACAGCTCTAGTTGTGGTCCCATGTTACCCCTTAGAATGTAAGGTACTGCCCAGAAAGTACTATGCATTATACACACACACATTTGTACACACATACACACAAATTCTTGCATATACATGTGCTTAGATTGAAACCAACTTCTCTGTGCAGAAAGCAGAATATCTGGGTGAATACTCTTGAATGAATTCTGTTGAGTGAATTCTCAGGTTCAGACAGAAGCATCTACCCATTTCATGCTAAACTACTGTAATCTCAGGAAAAATAATCAAGGACTGCTGCTCCATCTACAGTATTGGACAATATCTGGGGACATTTCTGATTGTCACAGCATGAGAGGTGCTACTCACATCTAGAGGATAGAGGCCAGAATGCTGCTAAATATCCTACAATACACAGGACAGCTCAAATGACAAAACAGAACTAGTGCAGAGGTTAAGAAATCTAGAGTGGATGGTGTCGCATACCTGACATTTGAACAGCCAACTTGAATGGACTTTAAGATTCCCCACCAAAGCGCAAAAGAAGGCTCCAGACCATACTCAGGAAATACCCTGACATCTGTGAAAATAGTCTTTTTTACCTTCAGTTTCTGCTCTCCTATCCCTTCTTTTATCTCCAGAGACATGAAAGGAGGCACACATCTGTCCCTTTAACTTCCAAAAAAAGTAGCCAGAGACTAATCAGAGTGTCTTCAATGCCCAGTATGGGAAAATAGAGAGGAAGTCTCAGAAAGGCACACTGAGAATAAAGAATGGCCACTCAGAGTCTCTCTGCAGAGGGAAATGTGCTCTCTCACACTTACAGACCTTCTCTGGCCCTGGAGATGATGTACTCTGGCTCCGTTCTAAACTCTGGCAGGACAAAATCAAGTCATAAAGAGTAGGAGACACTGTTATCCAGGCATACCTTGAATCATGCAGAAACATGGATCCATTAATGAAGACACAAAGACTGAAACTCACTTCTTCCCTCCACTCTCATGACCCTAGCACTCTGTTCTGAAAAGCAGTCAATCAGGCTTAGATGTGACTGTGCCTCCACACCCTCTCCTGACCACCCTCTATGAGCCCTTGCTCCTAGGGGCAAAAGGTGTATGAAACCAGTATAGGGAGAGATTAAGTCAGTAAGCAAGAGGTGCCCTGGACAAGAGGGACAGCAACACACAAAAAGCACGCAAGATATTTGCCCTTTTTTCAGGCCCACTCCAGGTACACAGTGTACTCTTCCACATTAATCAAGGACTGACCCAATATCAATCATCTACAGTTTAGTATAAATAAATTTCCATGTCCTGGAACTGCTGGTAGTCAACCCCAGATGCTATCTTCTTCAGCCTATGTTGCATGCATATGTGCTAAGTCACTTCAGTTGTGTCCTATTCTTTGCGACCCTATGGACTGTAGCCCACTAGACTCCTCTGTCTATGGGATTCTCCAGGCAAGAATACTGGAGCAGGATGCCATGCCCTTCTCTAGGAGATCTTCCTGACCCAAAGATTGAACCCAAGTCTCTTATGTCTTCTGCATTGGCAGGTGGGGTTCTTTACCACTAGTGCCACTATGATATGCTACTTTAATAGCAGCTACATTTGTAAAATATGTTCCATAACCAGGTTGTTGGCACTTCTCAACTGTTCTCTCAGTCAAATCTCTCTATTACCTTAAGACATAAAATTACTATTCTTATCATCCCCATTTTACAGATAAGGAAACTAAAGCACCAAGAGTCTAAGTAGCTTTCCCATCTAGTAAGCAGCTCAGATAAGATTTCAATCCAGGCAATCAGGCTCCGAAGTTTAAGGTCTCAACTGCTCTCCTATTTGCGGTAAGCTGCTCCTTACCCAGGAGCACTTAAGCAATGGACTCTATCCAGGAACCAGGGGAGCATAAGGGGTTATGTGTAGGTGCAAAGCCTTCATTTTCTCATCCATCAAGTGACGATAATAAAAAGTGCCCTACTCATAAAGTCATTCTGAGGAATAAATTAAATAATATGTGTAACCCTTATCTCAGTGCCTGGCACATAGTAGGGTCTCTAAAACTGGCACATGGATAGCCATTATTATCTTTATTATTATTATCCTGAAGCCAGTGAGTGATGGAGTCAGGGAGCAAGGTCAGCTTTATCCAGCTTCAAAGTTTAGAGAATTATAAAAGGAAAAAATGAAATACTTCAAAAATTAGTTTAACTATTAAGAAATTAGCTTCTTCCTAATAATAGATAACTTCCCAATGCCTAAATTATTTAACACATCACAGTAATTTGGTGGTCTTACTTTTTAATCCTAAACTGTGTTCCTGTTGACTTAATGGGCTTATAGCTTGTGGCTCAGCAGAAAGATCATCTGCACATTGAGAATTTGAGGACAGGATGGTAATTATTCTGTAAGTCTGAGCTAAATTTAAAACTAATGTTGGAGGCTTATGGTTTGAACATTATGTGAGTTTGGTCCTAAGCCAATGAATCATTAAACCATGGAGCTTAACCAGAGGGATTTCAAGAGGTCACACAGCCATCCCTCTATATCCAGAGGGACAGAAGCCCACTTTACTTCACTTAGAAACTTGGCATCTTGTGAAAAAAGAAAGTATTACACTGCAGTTAAGTATCTTCTTCAGCACAGATAAATAAGATAAAAAGCACAGTTAAAAAGATAAATAGAAATTGTACTTCTTAAAAAATTATTATATATAAATTAAACTTTTTCAAATTCAATCCTTATGTCACTACAAGTCTTACATTTTCCTGGTCATTCTTCTATTACATTTTCCCAAAGCCATGAAGCATCAATCTTGCAATGGGTTTAGTATACTGTCACCACTATCACCTCTCATTTCAGTGGGCACACAGCACATGATCACCAAATAGGTGATAAAGAGTACAATAGCTAGCAGCCCATTCAAGGTCCACTTTTGAGGGTAATTTCCTCTTCTCATTTGAATTAAAATAAGGAACATCCACAGCAAGCTGATTATGGGTCACTGAAACCCTTCTACATGACAATTAAACATTTAAAAGCAGTTACCATGACTTTTGACTGTGTGAATCACAATAAACTGTGGAAAATTCTGAAAGAGATGGGAATACCAGACCACCTGACCTGCCTCTTGAGAAACCTATATGCAGGTCAGGAAGCAACAGTAAGAATTGGACATGGAACAACACACTGGTTTCAAATAGGAAAAGGAGTATGTCAAGGCTGTATATTGTCATCCTGCTTATTCAACTTCTATGCAGAATACATCATGAGAAACGCTGGGCTGGAAAAAGCACAAGCTGGAATCAAGATTGCCGAGAAAAATATCAATAACCTCAGATATGCAGATGACACCACCCTTATGACACAAAGTGAAGAGAAACTAAAAAGCCTCTTGATGAAAGTAAAAGAAGAGAGAAGAAAAAGTTGGCTTAAAGCTCAACATTCAGAAAACAAAGATCATGGCATCTGGTCCCATCACTTCATGGGAAATAGATGGAGAAACAGTGGAAACAGTGTCAGACTTTATTTTTTGGGGCTCCAAAATCACTGCAGATGGTGACTGCAGCCATGAAATTAAAAGACGCTTACTCCTTGGAAGAAAAGTTATGACCAACCTAGATAGCATATTCAAAAGCAGAGACATTACTTTGCCGACTAAGGTCCATCTAGTCAAGGCTACGGTTTTTCCAGTGGTCATGTATGGATATGAGAGTTAGACTGTGAAGAAAGCTGAGTGCCGAAGAATTGATGCTTTTGAAATGTAGTGCTGGAGAAGACTCTTGAGAGTCCCTTTGGACTGCAAGGAGATCCAACCAGTCCATTCTAAAGGAGATTAGCCCTAGGTGCTATTTGGAAGGAACGATGCTAAAGCTGAAACTCCAATACTTTGGCCACCTCATGCAAAGAGTTGACTCATTGGAAAAGACTGATGCTGGGAGGGATTGGGGGCAGGAGGAAAAGGGGATGACAGAAGATGAGATGGCTGGATGGCATCACCGATTCAATGGATGTGAGTTTGAGTGAACTCCGGGAGTTGGTGATGGACAGGGAGGCCTGGCGTGCTGTGATTCATGGGGTCACAAAGAGTCGGACATGACTGAGCAACTGAACTGAACCATGATCTGAACATTATTTTTACAGCTACATTAAGCCAGCCATTCCTAAGAAGTTTATCCTCCATTTTAATCTCTATTCCATACCTTTCGCAAGGCTACCATGTCATACAACTCCAAGGGCACCATAAATATCATGGTCTATGTAGTTAGACCCACAGAGTGATGTTCAATGTATAGCTTGTACAGCTGTACACAATAACTTCTTACAACTCAGGGAACATCTTAGCTAAAAGAGTCAATCCTTTTGTGAGAAGGGCCTGGTTGCATTTTTCTACCTGGGCAGGAAGGAGAGAATTTGTTCTTGGCAAAATTCCTAATAGACATGAAAAAGTGAAAAGTAAGTCTTGTTCCCTGCAGAGAATCCCAGCAAATCTCAAAGAGGTGCCATGAGCTTGAAACCCTGGTAGGTAAGCTTTAACATCTATTCATGGTTCTAATACTCTGGCTGGGAAGCCTTCTCCTGAGATCTTGGTTCAGGCAGCAGCACTTATGATCCTGAAAACACAAAATGATGCTTCTTCAAAGCCCAAAGTGTGTATCTTTCTGTTGGAGAATATGCCAAGCAAACAACCTTTAACTTCACTCTATCATATTGGAGAAGGTTTACATACATCCTCAAATATGCTTAAACCATCAACACTAATTAACTTATAAGATTCTCAGTTTTTCAAGTCCTTTAATTTTGTAATTGCAAATGTCTTAAACTAGCAACTCTTTTGTTAAAGCACACTATGTCTAGAACATAAGAATTTCCAGTTGAATTAGGTGTCAATCTCTCCTGAAGGTCTAATGTAGGTACAATGTTCTAACTATAAATTAAACCAACAAGAAGACTTTGATTTTTAGACATCTCATATTTTAATGTACTGGATGACCATTTGTTACTACTTAAGTTGAGGTTCTTAAAAGTCATTTTACATACAAATGTGTCACTGACTTTTCTAAGTATATTAGTATCATTAAACCATGAAATTTAAACATCCTAGAGGATTATTTAGTTCAGTGACTTGTCTTCACTCAAGTAATTATCCTATATAGATGAGATCATCTGCTTCTCGCTAAGGAGTGATTTCTCTAGAAGTGAAGACATTGAGTGTAAGGCTGTGCTTCCAGAGACTGGAAAGGCAGCCAAAGATAGATATGACATGGAAGAAAAACAGAATACCAGAGATGATTGGGCTCTTGTTTAAAAGGTAAAATAAATTTAATCATGTCTGATTTTGAAGTACAAGAGTCCACAGAAATGGAAAGAGTGCAGGCACAAGAAAGAAGATAATCACTAAGGTACAGGGGACAGGACCCAGAGCAGTGGTGAGATTAGTCTTTCACAGAATGAAAAATGTTTTCTTTGTCTGCAGTTTGCTGTATTGAAGGGGAGAAGCTGAAGGAGTTCCAAAGTTCATCTCCATTTCCTCTGACTATAGCATTATCTTAAGTCAAACCACCATAAAGTAGAGGAACTTTTTGGGTTTAACTTACCCTTGGATACCATCTTGATGTTTACACTGTATCTTACTTTAACCAGCAGAGTATATTCCCTTCTTCCACAATCAGGCATTGGTATTCATATACATAACTTTTACTTATAGGCTCATAGCATGTCAAAATTTTTTATGTTCTCTGCTTCTATGATTTAAGAGAAATTTGAAATTCATTAGTATTTTTAATTGCTGCTATTTCCAAATAGATGTGAATATTTTTTCAAGCAGAAAGATTGCAGTGAGATGATTCAAAGCAGTAACTACATATATGTGGTTTTTTTTTTTATATGTGGTTTTTTAAACTTTTAAACCAAAACAAAACCAGAATTTCAGAACAGTCTCTATCATGTCCCTGAAACTGTTTCCTTGAAAGTCCCTATTCACTTATTTTTTGCCAAACCCAAGTCTTAACCGTTTGCCAGACAGGTCATTTTTAAATTCAACCCCACAAGCATTACTCAAACATAAACTGGTGTGCAAAAACCTATCTGAATCTATTGAGAGAGGCAGTGAATAAGACACAGCCAAAGGCTTCAAGTCATTTAAAGTAAAAGGCCAACACACACACACACACACACACACACACACACACACACACACACACACACCTCTAACTATAATGTAATTTAATACATGCTAGGCAACCCACTCCATTTCTGCCTGGAGTATTCCATGGACAGAGAAGCCTGGCTACAGGCTACATTCCACGGGGTCACAAAGAGTTGGACATGAATAAGTGACTAATACACACACAAAGAGTACAAACAAGGGGCTTGAACTTGGGGAACCAAGGGGAAAACAACTAAGTCTGCCCAAAGATCAGAAAAACTACACAGGAGAGAGTCCCCTGGACTTTGACATATGAATAGGAGTCTCAGAGATCAGTTGTTGTGCAGCCCTAACAGCACTATCTCTTTTACCATCAACTCTTCCTCCTTTCTAAGGGTAGGTCTCCCCACTGTGTCCCAACCCCAAGTATGTCCTCAGTTCTTCATTCTTCTCCAATTAGACTTGTTCCCTCTGCCAGCTCATCTCTTCTCTTTGCTTTCAATTATTAGCGTTATGATGATGATGCCGCTGCTGCTGTGCTGCTCTCCCAAACTCTTTCCCAAGGTCCTTCCCCTGCATAGGACATTTCTATTTGAAAGATGCTCCATCACTCAGAACTCAACAGTCTCAGAAGTGACCCCACTCTCTTGGACATCACAGGTCTTCTGGGCCTCTTCCTGGATGAACATGCCTTTCAAGATCACTGTAGCCCATAAGGACCTGGCCGTTTTCCAAAGTTTATCATCTTCCTATACCTGCACAGTTTAAACTTTTACTGCATATTATCTGCAACTGTTTTACCAGCTCACATCATTCCTTTTCAACTAAAGTGAAAGTTTCTTTAGTTAAGAACTATATCAACTGCTTCTCTAGAGAAATTTTTCATTCCTCTCATAATCTACCCATTTCCTTAGCGCTTAATCAGAGAAAACAGACCCATGCCATCTGAGCTCCACCATTGGCACCCTGTGCTCATGGCAGACATGACCAACTAGACACAAAATTAAAATTTGTCTCAATTTTTTTCAACATGACATTTCAGGCAACCATTCCTAATCCAATAGAAATATCTCTCAGGTTAAAATCTACCACCTAATATCTTCATAGAGCCACAGACTTGCTCTTTAATCCTTATTTGCTGATTGGTTGGATTTTGGCCTACTTAACAAGGTGGCCCACAGAATTCTTAAAAGCAATTCAATAGTGACTGTAACTAACCAGTGTTAGGTGGAGGCTCTATAAAAAAGGGTGTGACATTTCATTGATAATATGTGCTGAATTCCAACTTCCACTTAAGATGTAGAAAGCTGGAAAGAATGTTGTCTCCATCCTTACAATGAGGGAAAAGATAGATAATATTCAAAATCAAACTCATACTTTTTCTTGAGCCTACATGAGATCTGAAGTTGTTGGGTAAATACTTAGCCTGAAATTTAAGGAAAAACAAGGACACAAGGAAGAACAGGATACAAGCACTAATTTGCCTAGAACAAAGACCACCATACAGGCAGGTAAGGAAAATTCAGCTAAAATTTTTAACCAATTGCTAAATGCAAAGGGTGGGCTGGCATGAGATCACAGAATCCCTGGAAGCTACCCACAGACACAGAGAAAATTCATCATGAGTTCTTTACAGACTTTAGCGGGTGCTCACAGGAAAGACTGAAAATAGAGTGAGATATTAGAGAAAACCACCCTCAGTGTCCCAGGACTGGTAAAGGAGAACAGCTGACTCTGCAAGAAAGGCACAAAGTCCTGCCCAACGTCTACCCCAAAGGGAACAAAAACTACAGTTTAGTGAAAAGAGTAACAAGCCCTTTCACCCTCAGAGCACAGGTGAAGAAGACCTATTGCAGCTGGAATAAAGAGGTAAAACACCCTCTGTCTCTAGTTGAGAGACAGGGAAACATGACAGGCTACTAGATAAACATAACCAACCATTAGAGATCCTTAAACTTGGGAAGGTATAGACTATTGAGAAGGCCCCACCATCAAGATCCAGGAGCACAGAGCCTACCAAAGACTGAAGTGAAATCATGAAAACAGAACATTTCTCATCCCACCTTTCCAACAATAGGCTAGTAAGAATCAAGAAGCAAGCAGCAGTAGAGAAACAAGAGCATAAAAAAGAAAGTTTCTGAAGTGCAGATTTAATAGCTTAAAACTGAAAATGGAGCAAAAGCACTGAAGGATAAAACCCAGAAGCCTAACCCCAATCTAAGTCTAAATTCATTAGAATTTGAAGGCTATGGTATTCTGAGGGTAACCATAGCAATGAAAAAATTCTAATTAATTCCTGACCACATTCATACACACAAGCACACACACATACATCCCCTACACAAAAATTTACACAGACACATGATATTCACACACATAAACTAAGGGCCTAGAAAATAAAAGAGGTATGCCCATTTTAACTGTACATATATATTAACTTCAACCTCTAATGGCTTATACAAGATGTCCAACTTTCAACCAAAAATTATGAGACACATAAATAAAATACACTGTTGAGAGAAAAAGCCACCAACAGAACCATACTCAAATATGACCTGAATGCTAGAACTTTCAAACAAGTGGTGCTGGGAAAACTGGTCAACCACGTGTAAAATAATGAAACTAGGATGTTTTTTAATACCACACACAAAAATAAACTCAAAATGGATTAAAGATCTAAATGTAAGACCAGAACTATAAAACTCTTAGAGGAAAACATAGGCAGAACACTCTCTGACATAAATCACAGCAAAATCCTCTATGACCCATCTCCCAGAGTAATGGAAATAAAAACAAAAATAAACAAATGGGACCTAATTAAACTTAAAATCTTTTGCACAATGAAGGAAACTATAAGCAAGGTGAAGAGACAGCCTTCAGAATGGGAGAAAATAACAGCAAATGAAACAACTGACAAAGAATTAATTTCCAAAATATACAAGCAGCTCCTGCAGCTCAATAGCAGAAAAACAAACAACCCAATAAAAAAAAAAAATGGGCCAAAAAACTAAATAGACATTTCTCCAAAGAAGACACACAGATGGCTAATAAACACATGAAAAGATGCTCAACATCACTCATCATTAGAGAAATGCAAGTCAAAACCACAATGATGTATCATGCACCACGGTCACAATGGCCATCGTCAAAAAATCTACAAACAATAAATGCTGGAGAGGGCATGGAGAAAAAGGAACACTTTTGCACTGTTGGTGGGAATGAAAACTGGCACAGCCACTATGGAGAACAGTGTGGAGATTCATTAAAAAACTAGAAATAGAACTGCCATATGACCCACCAATGCCAATGCTGGGCATACACCCAAAGGAAAGCAGAACTGAAAGAGACATATGTACCCCAATGTTCACTGCAGCACTATTTACAATAGTTAGGACATGGAAGCAACCTAGATGTCCATCAGTACTCAAATGGATAAGGAAGTTGCAGTACATATACACAATGGAATATTACTCAGCTATAAAAAGGAACACATTTGAGTCAGTTCTAATGCGGTGGATGATACTGGAGCCTATTATACGGAGTGAAGTAAGTCAGAAAGAGAAACACAAATACTGTATATTAATGCATATATATGAAATGTAGAAAGGCAGTAACGATCCTACATGCAGGGCAGCAAAAGAGACACAGACATAAAGAGCAGACTTTTGGACTCTAGGGGAAGAGTCCAACAGACTCTTCTCTCTGTAGGAGAAGGCAAGGGTGGGATGATTTGAGAGAATGGCACTGAAACATGTATATTACCATATGTAAAACAGATGACCAGTACAAGTTCAGTGCATGAAGCAGGGAACCCAAAATGGGTGCTCTGGGACAACCCAGAGGGATGGGGTGGGGAGGGAGGTGGGATGGGGATTCAAGATGGGGGACACATGTGCACCCATGACTGATTCATGTTGATGTATGGCAAAAACCATCACAATATTGTAAAGAAATTATCCTCCAATTAAAATTAATTAATTAATTAAAAATAAAATGAGTGACACAGTTTACCATATCAACAGATTAAAGAAGAAAAAACGCATGATCATCTCAATAGTTGCAGAAAAACCCTTTGACAAAATCCAACATTCATTCTTCATTTAAAAAGAAAACAGACGCAGAAAATCAGGAACAAAAGAGAATATCTACAACCTGACAAAGAGCATCTACTAAAAACCTATAGCTAAGAGCCAAAGAAACCTTGGGTCTACCCTAAAAGAGCCCATGACTGTAAAACAAATGCCAAGCTCCCCAAAATGTACTAATAGAAAAGAAACTACATAAACCCCTCAGGCCCAAGGAGGGTGTGCTCAACTGCAGTCAAGGACACAGAACAAAGAACTGCCCAGGGGAGTGAGTTTCCCAGGGAGCAACAGACAAGAAGTTCCTCCTGGAGAGCAGAATCAAGTCTAAGGAAGGAGTGTCTCCAACTGCCAGGACAAAGATATCACCACCATCACCGATCAGTAACTGCTCTGCATCTCCAATTCTCTTTTCCAAATTCCAAAATTTCTAATGTGAGGATCCTCTCTTGCAAGCCATTAAGAAGAATATTGTACTAAAAAAAATCTACAGCTTATACCATATTTAATGGTGAATGACTAAATGCTTTTCCCTTAAGATTGAGAACAAAGCAGTTGTCAGTTCTTTCCACTCATATTCAATATCATAGTGGAAGTTCTAACTACTGCAATAAAACAATATATATGTGTGTGTGTATATATACATATATATATATATATAATTAAAAGAAGAAGTAAAACTCTCTTCTTATAGGTGACATACTGTCTATGGAGAAAATCCAAGAGAATCTGCCCAAAACCTATCATAACTCCACTTGTGTATGCATTAGAATGACCAAAATCTGAAACACAGACAATGCCAAATGTCATCCAATGATCACGTGGAGCAACAGGAACTCTCATTCATTGCTTATGGGAATGCAGAATAATACAGCCACTTTGGAAGATAATCTGGCAGTTTCTCATAAAATTAAACACATTTTTATCATATGATCCAGCAATTGTGTTCCTTGGTATTAACCCAGAGGAGTTGAAAACTTAGGTCCCTACAAAAACCCGCACACAGATGTTTATAGCAGCTTTATTCCTAATGGCCAAAACTTAGAAGCAACCAAGATGTCTTTTAGTAGGTAAATGAATAAATTAAATGTGGTATGTCCAGATAATAGAATATTATCTAGCACTAAAAAGGAGTTATCAAACCAAAAAAAGACATGGAGGAAACTTAAATGTGTGTAACCAAATGAAAGAAGCCAATCTGAAAAGGCTACATATTATATGAATCCAACTATACGACATTCTGGAAAAGGTAAAACTATGAAGATGGTAAAATGGCCAGTGGTTTCCAGGGCCTGGCACGAGGGAAGGATAAGTAGGTCAAGAACAGAGGACTTTAAGGTAGTGCAACTCTTCTGTATATTATAATGGTGGATACATGTCATTGTACATTTGTCTAAATCTATAGAATGTGCAATACCAGGAATGATCCCTAATGTAAACTACAGACTTTGGGTGATAATTTTGTGTTAACGTAGGCTCAACTGTTGTAACAAACCTACCACTCTGGTGAGGATGTTGATAATGAGGAAGGTTATACATATTCAGGAGGCAGGTGTTATCATAAGAAACTTCTATTATTTCCTCTCAATTTTGCTGTAAAGTAAAACTGTGCTAAAAAAAAATAAAGTCAACTTTTCTAAAGCACCTATATAACACTAAAGTGAATTAAGCAAGATTCAGTTAAGTTCAGTTCAGTTCAGTCGCTCAGTCATGTCCGACTCTTTGTGACCCCATGAACTGCACCACGCCAGGCCTCCGAGTCCATCACCAACTCCCGGAGTTCACTCAAACTCAACGTCCATCGAGTGGATGATGCCATCCAGCCATCTCATCCTCTGTCGTCCCCTTTCCCTCCTGCCCTCAATCCCTCCCAGCATCAGAAACTTTTCCAATGAGTCAACTCTTCGTGTGAGGTGGCCAAAGTACTAGAGTTTCAGCTTCAGCATCATTCCTTCCAAATAACACCCAGGACTGATCTCATTTAGAATGGACTGGTTGGATCTCCTTGAGTCCAAGGGACTCTCAAGAGTCTTCTCCAACACCACAGTTCAAAAGCATCAATTCTTCAGCACTCAGCTTTCTTCACAGTCTAACTCTCACATACATACATGACTACTGGAAAAACCATAGCCTTGACTAGATGGACCTTTGTTGGCAAAGTAATGTCTCTGCTTTTGAATATGCTATCTAGGTTGGTCATAACTTTCCTTCCAAGGAGTAAGTGTCTTTTAATTTCATGGCTGCAGTCACCATCTGCAGTGATTTTGGAGCCCCAAAAAATAAAGTCTGACACTGTTTCCACTGTTTCCCCATCTGTTTCCCATGAAGTGATGGGACCAGATGCCATGATCTTTGTTTTCTGAATGTTGAGCTTTAAGCCAACTTTTTCACTCTCTTCTTTCACTTTCATGAACAGGCTTTTTAATTAGTCACACAAAAAATCTGTATTTCTATATAATAGCAATGAACTATTGAAAACTGAAATTTTTAAAATAATATATTTAAAATACCACAAAAAAGTAAAATACTAAGCATAAGTCTAACAAAATTTGTGCTAGATCTGTAGACTGAAAACTGTTGAGAGAAATAAAAAGAAATTAAATAGGGAGATACTATATTTGTGAGTTGACAGTCTCAATGTTGTTAAGACATTGATTCTCCTCAAATTTATCTATAAACTCAATACAAGTCCAGTAAAAATCTCAACAGGATATTTTGTAAAATTTTACAAGCTGATTTTAAAATTTAAATGGAAAAGCAATAAAACTGACAAAGTAATCTTGAAAAGAAGAGAATAATGTTGGAAGACTGCCTGATTTCAAGATATACTAATAAGATAAAGTACTCTAGGTAGTATGGGACTGATAGAAGGATAAACAGATCAATGGGACAGAATAGAGAATCTACATATATAAAGCCAATTGACTATGAACAAAGATTCAAATGCAACTCAATGGAGAAAACATAGTCTTTTTGACAAATGATGTTAGATCATTTGGGTGGTGCAGTTGGTAAAGAATCCGCCTGCCAATGCAGGAGATGCAAGAGATGTGGGTTTGATCCCTGGGTTGGAAAGATCCTCTAGAGAAGGAAATGGCAATGTAGTCCGGTATTCTTGCCTGGAAAATTCCACAGACAGAGATGCCTGGCAGGCTGTACACAGTCCACGGGGTTGCAAAGAGTGGGACACCCACACACACACTGAGCATGTAAACATGGACACATGCAAAAATGTAAACTTCAATTTGCAGTTCTACCATATATAAAAAATTAACCCAAAATGAATCAGATCTAATTGTGAAATTTAAAACTATAAAACTTCTAGAACAAAACAAAGGAGAAAATATTTATGACCTTGGGTTAGGCAGAGATTTCTTATTCACCACAGAAGAAAGCACAATCCACAAAAGAAAAAGATTGGTAAATGAAAGATTTTTAAAATTCAGAATTTTGGCTCTTTAAAAAACAGTTATAAGAATGAAAATATAAGCCACTGTCTTGTAAAAATTACTTGGAAATCTCATATCTGATATTAAAAGATCTCAAAACAATGATAAGCAGAAAAAAAAAAACAACTGATTAAAAATGAGCAAGATTTAGATAGCACCTCACCAAAGAAGATACATGGATGACAATAAGCACATTAAAAGAAGTTCATATCCTTCTACTGTAATAAACCATAGCTGTGCATATGTCAAATAAAAAAAATAAAATAATAAAAGACGTTCAACATCATTAAACATTAGAAAAGTGAAAATTAAAATCACAATAAGATACTATGATATGCCTATCAGAATAGCCAAAAAAAATTTTAACTAATAATGTCATGTGCTAATTCAGTTCAGTTCAGTCACTCAGTCGTGTCTAACTCTCTGCGACCCCATGGACTGCAGCACACCAGGCCTCCCTGTCCATCACCAACTCCCGGAGCTTACTTAAACTCATGTCCATCGCATTGGTGATGCCATCCAACCATACCATCCTCTGTCATTCCCTTCTCTCACTTTCAATCCTTCCCAGCATCAGGGTCTTTTCCAATCAGTCAGTTCTTTGCATCAGGTTGCCAAAGTATTGGAGTTTCAGCTTCAACATCAGTCCTTCCAATGAATATTCAGGACTGATGTCCTTTAGAATGGACTGGTTGGATCTCCTTGCTCTCCAAGGGACTCTCAAGAGTCTTCTCCAACACCACAGTTCAAAAGCATCAATTCTTCAGTGCTCAGTTTTCTTTATAGTCCAACACTCACATCCATACATGACTAAAAGAAAAACAATAGCTTTGTCTAGACGGACCTTTGTTGGCAAAGTAATGTCTCTGCTTTTTAATAGGCTGTCTAGATTGGTCATAGCTTTTCTTCCAAGGAGCAAGTGTCTTTTAATTTCATGGCTGCAGTCACCATCTGCAGTGATTTTTGGAGTCCAAAAAAATAGTTTCTCACTGTTTCCATCGTTTCCCCACCTGTTTGCCATGAAGTCATGGAACCAGATGCCATGATCTTGGTTTTCTGAATGTTGAGTTTTAATCCAACTTTTTCACTCTCCTCTTTCATTTTCATCAAGAGGCTCTTTAGTTCTTCAATTTCTGCCATAAAGGTGGTGTAATCTGCATATCTAAAGTTGTTGATATTTCCCCCAGCAATCTTGATTTCAGCTTATGCTTCATCTAACCTGGCATTTTGCATGATGTACTTCTGTACATAAGTTAAATAAGAAATAAGTAGAGTGACAATATACAGCCTTGATGTACTCTTTTCCCAATTTGGAACCAATCTGTTGTTCCATGTCCAGTTCTAGCTGTTGCTTCTTTTTTTTTTTTTAACTGATACTGCATTTTTTTCTTTTTACTTTACAATATTGTATTGGTTTTGCCATACACTGACATGAATCCACCATGTGTGTACATGTGTTCCCCATCCTGAGCCCCCCTCCCATCTTCCTCCCCATCCCATCCTTCCAGGTCATCCCAGTGCACCAGCCCCAGGCACCCTGTATCTTCTTGACCTCCACAAAGATTTCTCAGGAGGCAGGTCAGATGGTCTGGTATTCCCATCTCTTTAAGGATTTTCCACAGTTTGTTGTGATCCATACAGTCAAAGGTTTTGGCACAGTCAATAAAGCAAGAGTAGATGTTTTTCTGGAGCTCTCTTGCTTTTTCAGTGATCCAGCAGATCTTGGCAATTGGATCTCTGGTTCTTCTGCCTTTTCTAAATCCAGCTTGAACATCTGGAAGTTCACAGTTCACATACTGTTGAAGCCTGGCTTGGAGAATTTTGAGCATTATTTTCCTAGCATGCGAGATGAGTGTAATCATGTGGTAGTTTGAGCATTCTTTGGCATTGCCTTTCTTTGGAATTGGAATGAAAACTGTCCTGTGGCCACTGCCGAGTTTTCCAAATTTGCTGGCATATTGAGTGCAGAACTCTCACAGCATCATCTTTCAGGATTTGAAATAGCTCAACTGGAATTCCATCACCTCCACTAGCTTTGTTCATAGTGATGCTTCCTAAGGCCCACTTGACTTTTCATTCCAGGGTGTCTGGCTCTAGGTGATCACACCATCATGGTTATTTGGGTCATGAAGATCTCTTTTGTATAGTTCTTCTGTATATTCTTGCCACGTCTTCTTAATATCTTCTGCTTCTGTTAGGATTAAGAATAACTTCCACTTTTATACCTTGCTGATGGGAGAGCAAAATGGTACAACTACTTTGGAAAACAAGTAGTCTCTTATAAAGTTAAATATATCTTGCCACAGGACACAGCAATCACACTCCATTTCATTTATCCATGTTAAATGAAAATGTATATTCACAGAAAAACTTGCACTTGAATGGCTATAGCAGTTTTATTCATAATCTCTACAAAGTAAAATTTTAACTTCTAAATGGATAGACAAACTGATATATCATATAATGCAATATTGCACAGCAATATAAAGGGAAGAACTACTGATACACTTGGCAGCATGAGTGGCTCTCAAATGCAATATGCTTAATGAAAGAAGGCTACCTACCTGTATAATTCCATTTATGTAATATTCCTGAAAAGGCAAAACCATAAGGTCAAAAATGGCCTGGAGTTGGGAAGTGGATTTGACTATAAAGGGGCATAAGGAAAATTTTTTGAATGATGGAACTATTTTATATCTTGATTGTAGCATGATTTATGCATTAGTCAAAACTTGTAGAACCAACACACTTCTGGTTTTCACTGTTTGTAAATTATACCTTAATTTTTAAAGTGTGCTGGAGAGAATATAAGCTTGTGATCATAGATTTAAAGTTCCCACAACATTCTCTGTTGCCATGTATTAGGTTGAATAGAACTGTATGCATAAATAGCTCCCAAGTCCATCTAAAATCAATTAATAATCAAGGTCTTGATACCCGTATCATACTTCTTTTTGAGGACACCTTTGATCAGGTAGCCCTTTACAACTAGTATCATAAAAGAAATAAGGGCAACTGTCTCTGCCTCTTTGCCTAGCAGGAAAAGAGGAAGGAACAGGAGGAGGAAGTGAGGGAGAGTGAAAGACTGGAATTAATATATACATAACTGATACAGCATGCCTGTAGACAAAGTTTTTTGGCCATTAGGCATCTATGAATTTATGTTAACCTTAAACTTTGTGTAACATGTGAAAATGAAAAAAGCTCAGTCATGTTCAACTGTCTGTGATCCCATGGACTGTGGTCCACCAGGCTCCTCTGCCCATGGAATTCTCCAGGCAAGAATACTGGAGTGGGTAGCCATTCCCTTCTCCAGGGGATCTTCCTGACCCAGGGATCAAACCCAGGTCTCTTGCACTGCAGGCAGATTCTTTACCATCTGAGCCATCATAACACCTGGTAAAATCCCTGTTAGTTTTGGTAATCCCTAATTTACTAAGCCAAGCAAATAGTCATGTCAATGAGGGATTTACTCTAGGCAGCCAAGGCACCATGCATTAGAATCAATAAACATGAAAACATACATAATGCATTCTTTGTAACCTAAGTGATTCTAAATGAGGAATCTTGAAAGCTTAGCAAATTTCAAAAGTATCCCAAGTCACATTTACTTGCCTCATCAGTTGGAGGAATAAGTACAAATTGCTTTTATGCTAAGGAGAGGTTATATTCATCATTTTGACTTCAGAAATTTGCCCAAGAGTTTGATGTTTCCCCAGATTCATTGAGAACAATAAAACTTTGCTAGTTTACAAATTTCACATATAACACTTATTCTTATAATTTGAAACAACTTTTTAAGGGCCCACGAGCAAATGGCACTATGGAACTAATCAGCTACTATTCCTGCACTAAAGATTACAATCTCAGTAGCCTCCATTTACATGAACAAACAGCACACAATAGAACAACGGAAAACTGCAAATAATAATTAAATTACTAATTCAATATCTTCTTATACAGGGGTATTACATGACAAATATTGGAGTATAGTTTAGGAGCCTTGACAGATTCAGAAGGCTTTGTCAACTCCGTGAAAGAATCTGCCTGTTGACCAAACTGGATTACTGGGTATTAGATAAAGGAGGCAGCAAGACAGCTGAGAGGAAGATGAACTGAGGCGTCAAGAGAAGAATAAATTATAAAGATAGGAGTGTCCAGTTAAGGTAATTATTTTAATTACTTTGAAGATGAGAAATTGTTAACCATTTCTGGATCAAGTTAATAGTCCTCATCACCACTATATGATTAAAATGGTGCCACAGGAAAACTACTCTGCAAGAGTGTATTGGACAGATAATAAAAGGCAAGGGCCAGAGGTGAGGAGATTAGTCTACAGATCAAACAGAAGAGATGGAGGCAGAGCTCTGAAGAAAGACAAGATGGAGCAGAAGATGACAAAAAGTGGAAGGTATTGGTTGAGATCTGCTATACCACATAGTACCTGTAGGGTATTATAGGTATGTACTAACAATAGGGTATGTACACTTTGCTTCCCAGGTAGCGCTGGGGTAAAGAATCCTGCCAATGCAGGAGATCCAAGAGAAGTGAGTTTCATCCCTGGGTGGAGAAGATCCCTTGGAGAAGGAAATGGCACTCCACTCTAGCTTTCTTGCTTGGAAAATTCCACTGACAGAGGAGCCTAGAGGGCTACAGTCAATGGGGTCACAAAGAGTCAGGCATAACTGAACACACACTGCACTGCACTGCATGTGCAATTTAAAACATGTTAACAAGACAAATTTCATGTTAAGTGTTCTTACCAAAACATACAAATAAACACACACAAGAACACAAAACATAAGCTAATTTTTGGAGGTGATAAATATGTTTAGTACCTTGGTTGTGGCTATGGTATCACAGATACACATATATGTCTAAACTCATTAAGATGTATATATTAAGTGTGTGCAACTTTTGTATATCGATTACATATCAATAAAGCTTAAAAAAGACTACATCTAAGTAAAATAAAACATTACTCTTAAAATAGTAGAGTGTCCTTCAAAGAAATCTGCATGTTTTGCTAAAAAGGAAAACAAGATGAATCCAGAGCACAAACTAAAGGAACCTCATGATCATGAAAATCATGGTAACACTGAAGATGGTTGTGAGATAAGACTTCAGAAAACAAAGAAAGTGCAGAGAGCTGAGATTGCTAAAATTTGAAAAAGATCAGAAGGGAGGTTAGAGAGATGACAACTATTCCTTTTAATGCAAACTTGGTAGAGTATATTTTTGTAAAATAAAAAGAAGAAAACTTGAAATAAGCTCCCCAAGCAAGGGATTGCCTAAGTCACATGTTTCCAAACTCTTCTTCTGGGCTCAGAACCTTTGTCCAAAGGACATCCTACATGAATATGCAGACAATTACTGTGAATGTATCTGCTCTGGCTAAAGAAGACGGTAGGGGTCTCAAGCTCCACCTCGTGAATGCCCTCCTCCCATCCTAGCAGTAGCTCTGGGAGAATCTGTAGGCTCTCAAGGGGTCTCTAAAGCAGAGTTTGAAACCACTCTAAGTCACCCCAAAGAGATGTTTCCTTGCATGCTTTTGTAAAATATTTCTGAGAATGTTGCTCAAATTAACCCACAAAGTAAATATTCTTAAAACACTTTCTCCTCAAACACACAGAGTCTGGACTTACCATCAACAGAAATCCAATGCACAGCAAGAAAGTGAACATCAATGAACTACCACCATATCCAATGTATGTGAACATTTAGTCATATTTGATTACCATTTTTAAAGAAATAAAACATCACAGAAACAGTTGGAAATCCCTTTCTCCTCCTTCCCAATCCCTTCCTTCTTCTGCCTCTCCTATCCTAGATAACCACCATTCAGAGGCTGGTGTTTACTCCTGCTATCAGTAACTTTCTTCTTTTATTTTACATGCAATAATCCTTAAACCCACGATGTTATTTTCTATGTTTTTATAATGTCATGCATTATACTATATTCAACCTTCTGAGCCTTAGTTTTTTCACTCAAGATGAGGTTTTCAAGATTTTTTCCTGGCTTTATATCTGCTTTGCTTATTTTAAGAGCTAAATATTCTATTGTCTAACTATTCTACATTTATTAACTTCCCTATTGGGGACATTTAGTTTGCTTCCAATTTTTCACTATCACAAAAATGTTACAATGACCAATCTGTATTTGTCATAGTGTGTGCACATTCAAGACATTTTCTTAGGATATAACTGAAGTGAAATTACTGAGCATATACAAATAATCTTGATCTTTTTAGCCTCAGCTCAGTTATCACATGCTTTGAGAGAAGTCACCTGACCTGGTTGAGCAGAGTTAAAAGCTTTTCCTTCTCTCACCCCAAAAGATGTTTCAAACATCTCTATCATGTCGTGCACTCACCACAAGGGTATAAGTATCTGTCTGTGTGCCTGTCCCCCTAAGTGAGCCATGATCACCCAGAGGGCAGGAATCCTATGCCTAGTACACAATAGGTTCTTAATTACTACTTGCTGAATAAAATCTGAAGTTAACTGACCAAAAAAAATGTTGTACATATATTCCATAGGCAAAACACTCTCTGACATAAATCACAGCAGGATCCTCTATGACCCACCTCCCAGAATATTAGAAATAAAAGCAAAAACAAACAAAAGGGACCTAATTAAAATTAAAACCTTCTGCACAACAAAGGAAACTATAAGCAAGGTGAAAAGACAGCCTTCGGAATGGGAGAAAATAATAGCAAATGAAGCAACTGACAAACAACTAATCTCAAAAATATACAAGCAACTTATGCAGCTCAATTCCAGAAAAATAAATGACCCAATCAAAAAATGGGCCAAAGAACTAAACAGACATTTCTCCAAAGAAGACATATAGATGGCTAACAAACACATGAAGAGATGCTCAACATCACTCATTATCAGAGAAATGCAAATCAAAACCACAGTGAGGTACCTTTTCACGCCAGTCAGAATGGCTGCTATCCAAAAGTCTGCAAGCAATAAATGCTGGAGAGGGTGTGGAGAAAAGGGAACCCTCTTACACTCTTGGTGGGAATGCAAACTAGTACAGCCACTATGGAGAATAGTGTGGAGATTCCTTAAAAAACTGGAAATATAACTGCCATACAACCCCGCAATCCCAATGCTGGGCATACACACCAAGGACACCAGAAATGAAAGAGACACGTGTACCCCAGTGTTCATCACAGCACTGTTTATAATAGCCAGGACATGGAAGCAACCTAGATGTCCATCAGCAGACAAATGGATAAGAAAGCTGTGGTACATATACACAATGGAGTATTACTAAGTCATTAAAAGAATACATTTGAATCAGTTCTAATGAGGTGGATGAAACTGGAGCCTATTATACAGAATGAAGCAAGCCAGAAAGAAAAACCCCAATACAGTATACTAACGCATATATATGGAATTTAGAAATATGGTAACGATAACCCTGTATGCGAGACAGCAAGAGACACAGATGTATAGAACAGTCTTTTGGACTCTGTGGGAGAGGGAGAGGGTGGGATGATTTGGGAGAATGGCATTGAAACATGGATAATATCATATGTGAAACGAATCACCAGTCCAGGTTCAATGCATGATACAGGATGCTCGGGGCTGATGTACTGGGATGACCCAGAGGGATGGTATGGGCAGGGAGGTGGGAGGGGGGGTTCAGGATGGGGAACATGTGTATGCCCGTGGCGGATTCATGTTGATGTATGGCAAAACCAATACAATATTGTAAAGTAATTAGCTTCCAATTAAAATAAATAAATTTATATTTTAAAAAATGTTGTACATATATGCAATGGAATACTACCTGGCCATAAAAAAGAACAAAATAATGCCATCTGCAGCATCATAGATGGACCTACAGATTATCATACCAAGTGAAGTAAGTCAGACAAGAGAAAGACAGATATATAAGACTGCTTATGTGTGGAATCAAAAAAAGTGGTACAAATGAACTTATTTACAAAACAGAAATAGAGTCACACATGCAGAAAACAAACTTATGGTTACCAGTGAGGAAACGGGGTTGGGAAGGATAAACTGGGAGATTGGGATAGACATATATACACTACTATATATAAAATAGCTATTAGGACCTACTGTATAGCACAAGGAACTATACTCAATACTCTGTAATGATCTATATGGAAAAAGAATCCAAAAAAGAGTGGCTTTATACATATATATTTACAACTGATTCATTTTGCTGTACAGCAGAGACTAACACAACATTATAAATCAACTATATTCCAATAAAAATTATTTTAAAAAGAAGTCCCTTGAATGCATCAGAAGTTATGGGAATGGTAGTATAAACTCCAGGAGATGGCCCAGATTCCACCCAGGGAGCCATACATATGCCCAGAAAAAAAGAATGTGAAAATCTTAGTTGCTTAGTCGTGTCCAACTCTGTGTGACCCATTGGATGGAGGAGCCTCCATTCATAAGAATCACCAGGCAAAAATACTGGAGCGAGTTACCATTTCCTTCTCCAGACATACGCCCAGGAAAGGGCTCAAATCAAGAATTTCAGAGGAAAGAGAATGTACAAAATCTGAGGAAAATATGGAAATGAATCCAGGTCACTTCTGGTCATACTGCACACCTAATACCTTAGAGGACCTCATTATAGGTAAACATATATATATATATATATATATATATATATATATATAAAGTACTAAAAGTAATAAAGACATTAGCCCAAAGCAAAAGAACCAAGGTATAAGGTCATAAGTAATAAACAGAGTAAGGACCAACTGTTAAGGCTAATAAAAATACTGAAGTATTATAGGTATTTAAATCTCAATTTTGCCTTAAAGGCATCTATTTTTCAGATACGTGGCTTCATGAGTAAACCCATACCCTCAGATCTTCTTAGCAAGCATGTGGACTAGAGTATCCTTAATTGATGACACCTAGCTGTGGTGTTGGAGAAGACTCTTGAGAGTCCCTGGACTTCAAGGAGATCCAACCAGTCCATTCTGAAGGAGATTTGCCCTGGGATTTCTTTGGAAAGAATGATGCTAAAGCTGAAACTCCAGTACTTTGGCCACCTCATGCGAAGAGTTGACTCATTGGAAAAGACTCTGATGCTGGGAGGGATTGGGGGAAGGAGGAGAAGG
The DNA here is from genome assembly GCF_001704415.2 of Capra hircus. Taxonomy (NCBI): domain Eukaryota; kingdom Metazoa; phylum Chordata; class Mammalia; order Artiodactyla; family Bovidae; genus Capra; species Capra hircus. Next base: position 45,695,995 of record NC_030817.1, on the reverse strand, counting down.
GGACGACAGAGATGAGATGGCTGGATGGCATCACTGACTCGATGAACCTGAGTCTGAGTGAACTCCGGGAGTTGGTGATGGACAGAGAGGCCTGGCGTGCTGCGATTCATGGGGTCGCAAAGAGTCGGACACGACTGAGCGACTGAACTGAACTGAGCATAATGATAATTGTGAGCAACTTTTGACCCATTAATATCACTGCTAGAATTTGTCCTGTGAATAAATATGTTTTTAATATCATTAAACAATTACAGTGGTAAAGCGGTAGATAGCCTAAATGCTCAACAACAGAGGAATACATAAATTATCCAACATCCACTGAATGGAATACTGTATGGTCATTAAAAATAATTTAGTTAGTCCTGGACAGAAGTTACACAGTGTGTTAAGTTGGGAAAATATGCTGTACTAAATCATAAAAGCAAGGAATAAGGCAATATAAATAAATATGATTCCATTTTATAAAAATGTATATACATGCTTAAAACAACATTCAGAAAACTAAGATCACGGCATCTGGTCTCATCATTTCATGCCAAATTGATGGGGAAACAATGGAAACAGTGAGAGACTTTATCTTGGGGGGCTCCAAAATCACTGCAGATGGTGATCACAGCCATGAAATTAAAAGACACTTGCTCTTTGTAAGAAGAGCTATCACCAACCTAGACAGCATATTAAAAAGCAGAGATTCAGTTCAGCTAAGTTCAGTCGTTCAACATGTCTGACTCTTTGCAACCCCATGAACTGCAGCACGCCAGGCCTCCCTATCCAACACCAACCCCTAGAGTCCACCCAAATTCATGTCCATCGGTCAGTGATGCCATCCAACCATCTCATCCTTTGTCATCCCCTTCTCCTCCTTCCCTCAATCTTTCCAAGCATCAGGATCTTTTCAAATTAGTCAGCCCTTCGCATCAGGTGGCCAAATAATTGGAGTTTCAGCTTCAGCATCAGTCCTTCCAATGAACACCCAGGACTGATCTCCTTTAGGATGGACTGGTTGGATCTCCTTGCAGTCCAAAGGACTCTCAAGAGTCTTCTCCAACACCACAGTTCAAAAGCATCAATTCTTCAGTGCTCAGCTTTCTTTATAGTCCAACTCTCACATCCATACATGACCACTGGAAAAATCATAGCCTTGACTAGATGGACCTTTGTTGACAAAGTAATGTCTCTGCTTTCTAATATGTTGTCTAGGTTGGTCATAACTTTCCTTCCAAGGAGTAAGTGTCTTTTAATTTCATGGCTGCAATCACCATCTGCAGTGATTTTGGAGGCCAGAAAAACAAAGTCTGAAACTGTTTCCACTGTGTCCTCATCTATTTCCCATGAAGTGATGGGACCAGATGCCATGATCTTCGTTTTCTGAATGTTGAGCTTTAAGCCAACTTTTTCACTCTCCTCTTTCACTTTCATCAAGAGCCTCTTTAGTTATTCTTCACTTTCTGCCATAAGGGTGGTGTCATCTGCATATCTGAGGTTATTGATATTTCTCCTGGCAATCTTGATTACAGCCTGTGCTTCCTCCAGCCCAGCATTTCTCATGATGTACTCTGCATATAAGTTAAATAAGCAGGGGGACAATATACAGCCTTGAAGGACTCCTTTTCCTATTTGGAACCAGTCTGCTGTTCCATGTCCAGTTCTAACTGTTCCTTCCTGACCTGCATACATGTTTCTCAAGAGGCAGGTCAGGTGGTCTGGTATTCCCATCTCTTTAAGAATTTCCCACAGTTTATTGTGATCGACACAGTCAAAGGCTTTGGCACAGTCAATAAAGCAGAAGTAGATGTTTTTCTGGAACTCTCTTGCTTTTTCATGATCCAGCAGATGTTGGCAATTTGATCTCTCGTTCCTCTGTCTTTTCTAAATCTAGCCTGAACATGTGGAAGTTCACGGTTCACATAATGTTGAAGCCTGGCTTGGAGAATTTTGAGCATTACTTTCCTAGCGTGTGAGATGAGTGCAATTGTGTGGCAGTTTGAGCATTCTTTGGCATTGCCTTTCTTTGGGATTGGAATGAAAACTGACCTTTTCCAGGCCTGTGGCCACTGCTGAGTTTTCTAAATTTGCTGACATATTGAGTGCAGCACTTTCACAGCATCATTTTCAGGATTTGAAATAGCTCAACTAGAATTCCATCACCTTCACTAGCTTTGTTCGTAGTGATGCTTCTTAAGGCCCACTTGACTCCACATTCCAGGATGTCTGGCTCTAGGTGAGTGATCATACCATCATGATTATCTGGGTCATGAAGATCTTTTTTGTACAGTTCTTCTGTGTATTCTTGCCACCTCTTCTTAATATCTTCTGCTTCTGTTAGGTCCATACCACTTCTGTCCTTTATTGAGCCCATCTTTGCATGAAATGTTCCCTTGGTATCTCTGATTTTCTTGAAGAGATCTCTAGTCTTTACTGTTCTATTGTTTTCCTCTATTTCTTTGCATTGATCACTGAGGAAGGCTTTCTCATCTCTCCTTGCTCTTCTTTGGAACTCTGCATTCAAATGGGTATATCTTTACTTTTCTCCTTTGCTTTTCACTTCTCGTCTTTTCATAGCTATTTGTAAGGCCTCCTCAGACAGCCATTTGCTTTTTTGCATTTCTTTTCCTTGGCGGTGGTACTTTGCCCCAAAAGTCCATATAGTCAAAGCTGTGGTTTTTCCAGTAGTCATGTATGGATGTGAGAGTTGGACTATAAAGAAAGCTGAGCACCAAAGAATTGATGCATTTGAACTGTGGTGTTGGAGAAGACTCTTGAGAGTCCCTTGGACTGCAAGGAGATCCAACCAGTCCATCCTAAAGGAAATCAGTCCTGAATATTCACTGGAAGGACTGATGCGAAGAACTGACTCATTGGAAAAGACCCTGATGCTGGGAAAGATTGAAGGCGGGAGGAGAAGGGGATGACAGAGGATGAGATGGTTGGATGGCATCACCAACTCAATGGACATGAATTTGAGTAGACTCTGGGAGTTGGTGATGGATAGGGAGGCCTGGCATGCTGCAGTCCATAGCACTGCAAAGAGCTGGACACAACTTAGTAACTGAACTAAACTATATACATGCTGATAGAGAAAGTAGAAAATCAACAGTTTGGATTTTGAAAAGTAGAAGGGGAGTAGAATTAGCTTTCACTATTTATTTATGCCTTTTGGTATTATTTCAATTTATGTTTATGTGTTGTGTTATCTTTATTTTTATATTTGTAAATATAAAGAATGAATTACTTGGGGTAGGTTGTGATGTTAACTGTCTTAACAGTTATGATTGCTCTTTCATTCCACGAAAAGAATAAGGAGAACATTAATGTAACCCTCTAATAGTCCACAAGGAATACTGCAGTCTAAACTACTTGTCCAGACTCTGACTCATTTCCTAGCCTCCACATTGAGTTAATACAGCACATCCCAACAAGGAACAATAAGAAGAAAGTGAGCTATCCCTTGCTCGAAGACACTGAGTTTCTCTGCATTTGAATAAGCTCTGAGAATTCTCTGCAGCTTTTCCAGGCTAATCAGAACTCTCCTCAACTCAGGTACCACTTCAATTCACTTTTTAAAATCAACACTAATGGACAAAATACAAGGCAATTAAGTTCAGGACTACATTTCTTTAATATTTAGGTAACCAACTTAGCACAAACAACAGTTGTTGTCTTTGACTATTTGAATTTGCATCCATTCAAGCTGGGGTGACAGACTTGGGTTTTACCTTATGTACAAATAGAACAGAGCCCATTTGACTCTAATCAAATGTCCTCCTGAGAGCTCCCTCTCCCTCTTCTCTTGTGTACAAACCCTTCCTAGCAGAGGTTGATGTATCCCTATGGGATTTAGTGCAATATTTTGTCATTCTGATTGAAATGTGTGCTGTCTGGTCCCTATAGTTTAATTTAGAACAATTAAGGTTCAGGGTACATGAGCTGGCAAAGCACATTACAAACAATGGCTGCAGAATAAACTACAAATCAATCCACACTGAATCACCCTAAAAATCCCTGCCAGTCCTGCAGAACTATCCCCATTCCAGCCCTTCCTCCTCTCCCCCTCCATCTTCACCACAATAAGGAAATCTCCATTGTTCAGTTTAGTAATGATTTTGCAGAAGCATTCATCCTTCCCAACATAAAACTTCACAATCTTGGGTTGGGGTGAAGGGCAGATAAGAGAAAGATGCTAAAACAGGTGTAGCTCAATTCATAATTATTTTGCCCCACAAACAGGGAATATCTTTTCTGTTTCCCAACTCTGATATTGACACATTATGGAAACATGTCACCACTCTAGGTCAACTTAACTTATAGGAAATATTCTCTCTTTGGTTCATCTTCTTGTTTATTTTCACTCCTGACTGACTCCTTTCTTCCACACCCTACTATATACATCTACCCGATAAAGCTACTTGGTCAAAGAGAATAAACTACTCCATAAAGGAATCTTCTACAACCTAAAAATATTCTATAAACTCACCTTCTGAATCTGCTATTATTTTATAAATGGAAGAGGGCAATGATAAGCAGTTCTTCCTGTTGTTCCCTCCTGGTAAGGTCACTGCAGGACTGGTACAGACCACATTTCCAAATGCCAAGTATAAAGGTACATCACATGGCATCAAAATTTTAAATGTGTACAACCTTCCATCCAGCAATTCCACTATTAGATTTTTTCCCAATAGAACTCTTTTCTTAAAAAGGGAAGATAGGTGTGTGAACATTTCTTGGAATGTTGTAAAGTGAAAAAATTATAACCAACTCAAATTTCCACCAAGAGGCCAATAAATACAATCCTGTGATAGAAACTCTGTAGCCCTTAAAGAGAAATGTACATCTATATGAACTGTTTCAGAAAAAATATCTTAAAATACAGCTAACTTTAAAAATGACTTATAGAAAAGGTTGAATAGTATGAACCCATTTTTGTAAACTGCACATATGTTAGTACATGTAGTTTTAAAATCAAGGACAATAGATAACAAAATCCATAATAATTGATATCCCTGGGGTGGAATTTCAAGGGAATTTTTTATTTTGGTATTAATTTTTTACAAGAAGTATATATTACTTTTCTAATCAGCAAATATATACTTATATAAATATGAATATATATTAGTAAAGCCTCATTTCTCTATCCATTCACCCTTCAACAGTTATTAAAAGCCGGTTGAAGGGATATATGTATACTTATAGCTGATTCATGCTGTTGTACAGCAGAAACTAACACAACATTCTAAAGCAATTATCCTCCAGTGAAAAATTTTAAAAATAATAAAAGTTTTTTAAAAACCTGTTGACCTGCTAAGTACCACTGTGGCAGTTTCTGAGGATATAACAACAAGACTTTGTAGAAGTTAAAGAAGTAGATGGGAAACACCACTCTTTATACCCCCTTTAGAACCCAGAATCTTGGATTGGCTTCCCAATCAAGCAAGATAAAGAATGCAAATAATGACCCTAATCAATTCAAGTTCTTTGTCTTCCCCTGAATCACTTACTATGGATACACATAATGATGACAGCTGTCACTCCACAACTCAGGGGCTGGTCACTTAAGATCCCTCAAGCCTCTGGATGCTCAAATCTTCTTGGGGCTTACTAACAGTAGAACTATATTCATTAGCATCTATTCAGCACCTATTGCATGTTAGACACTGCACCAAATCCTATACTCACATTCTCTCATGTCATCCTCAAAGCAGCCTTACCAAATAGTTACCATCACATATATTATCTTTTTTTTCTTAACGTAAGTGACTGGAGATATCTGCCATGGTTATCCAGCTAACACATGGCAGAACCAAGTAATGCATACAGCCCAAATCTCCAGACCGTTATAACAATGCTGGGCATACAGCAGGTGCTCACACCAGGAGTGGTCACTGCAGTAGCTGGTAGTTCTAGTAATATTTGCTAAGCTGTCACCCTGTGAAAGGAAACTGATGAAGCAAGGGAAAAACAAAACATAATTATGAGATTTTGGAAAGTCCATGCCAGTATCCTGTCAAACTCATGATTTATGAAAAGTGTTAATGAAGTATAAACAATTCCAGATGGGTCATTCAATCAAGCTCTTGATGGTGCACTTTCACTGTTTGGAATCCAGTGGCTACTGAATAGAATACTAATTTCTTATGGGAGAAAACTTCAGACTGAATTATGTTGTAATTATGAACTCAGGAATCAGGCTGGCATATAAGCATGTCTATGTGCTGACCATGTGTGTTGGCTACAAGACCAGTACTATTTCATCAAGCCCTCACTGAATGCAAGATGCTCTGGATGCAAGTACAAACTCGATTACAGGATTTGAAATGTGAATTTACCTAACTTTCAGTTTCCTTCCAGTGAGTGAGGACACTGGAGCTGTCTACCTCAAAGCACAACAATGTGTGGAAACCAAGGCAACAGGCAATCTTTGCTGGGTCTCCTGCTCTTAAGCCTCAAGGTTCAACTTCCTCCCAATTTCATCCAGTGAATAATCACGAAACAGCTATCATATGATAGAAACTATGCTTCAACACAAAGTCAAAAATGTACATCTCTACCCTTAAGTGGCTCAGAATCTGGTCTTGAAGTTAACTCCTCCTAACAAGGAGTCTACAGATACTTTCCTAGAGAGTACACATTTAGCATACCACCCCCTTCTGAAGAATCATTAAAGGCGGCCTATCTATTCTCAGATTTCAAATATAAAATCTAATACAAAGCATGATCTCTCTCCTTGAACAGTTCAGTTCAGTGGCTCAGTCATGTCCGACTCTTTGCAACCCCATAGGCTGCAGCATGCCAGGCTTCCCTGTCCATCACCCCAGAGTTCACTCAAACTCATGTCCATAGAGTTAGTGATGTCATCCAACCATCTCATCCTCTGTCATCCCCTCCTTCTCCTGCCTTCAATCTTTCCCAGCATGAGGGTCTTTTCGAATGAGTCAGTTTTTCACATCAGGTGGCCAAAGTATTGGAGTTTCAGCTTCAGTATCAGTACTTCCAATGACTATTCAGCACTGATTTCCTTTAGGATGGACTGGTTGGATCTCCTTGCTCTCCAAGGGACTCTCAAGAGTCTTCTCCAACACCACAGTTCAAAAGCATCAATTCTTGGGTGCTCAGCTTTCTTTATAGTCCAACTTTCACATCCATACATGACTACTGGAAAAACCACAGCTACTAGATGGACCTATTTTGGCAAAGTAATGTCTGGGCTTTTTAATATGTTGTCTAGATTGGTCGTAACTTTTCTTCCAAGGAGCAGGTGTCGTTTAATTTCATGACTGCAGTCACCATCTGCAGTGATTTTGGAACCCCCCAAAATAAAATTAGCCACTGTTTCCACTGTTTCCCCATCTATTTCCCATGAAGTGATGGGACCAGATGCCATGATCTGGTAATGGCATCTGAATGTTGAGTTTTAAGCCACTTTTTCACCCTCCTCTTTCATTTTCATCAAGAAGCTCTTTAGTCTGTCTTCGCTTTCTGCCCTAAGGGTGGTGTCATCTGCATATCTGAGGTTATTGATATTTCTCCCAGGAATCTTGATTCCAGCTTGTGTTTCATCCAGCCCAGCATTTCTCATGATGTACTCTGCTTATAAGTTAAATAAGTAGGGTGACAATATGCAGCTTTGATGTATTCCTTTCCTGATTTGGAACCAGTCTGTTTTTCCAAGTCTGGTTCTAACTGTTGCTTTTTGACCTGCATACAAATTTTTCAGGAGGCAGGTCAGATGGTCTGGTATTCTCATCTCTTTGAGAATTTTCCACAGTTTGTTGTGATCCACACAGTCAGAGGCTTTGGCATAGTCAAAAAAGCAGAAGTAGATGTTTTCTGGAACTCTGTTGCTTTTTCGGTGATCCAGCAGATGTTGGCAATCGGATTTCTGGTTCCTCTGCCTTTTCTAAAACCAGCTTGAACATCAGGAAGTTCACGGTTCACGTACTGTTGAAGCCTGGCTTGGAGAATTTTGAGCATTACTTTGCTAGTGTGTAAGATGAGTGCAACTGTGTGGTAGTTTGAGCATTCTTTGGCATTGTCTTTCTTTGGGATTGGAATGAAAACTGACCTTTTCCAGGCCTGTGGTCACTGCTGAGTTTTCCAAATTTGCTGATGTATTGAGTGCAGCACTTTCACAGCATCATCTTTTAGGATTTGAAATAGCTCAACTGGAATTCCATCGTTGTGCATAGTGATGCTTCCTAAGACCCACTTGACTTCACATTCCAGGATGTCTGGCTCTAGGTGAGTGATCACACCATCATGATATTATCTGGGTCATGAAGATCTTTTTTGTACAGTTCTTCTGTGTATTCTTGCCACCTCTTCTTAATATCTTCTGCTTCTGTTAGGTCCATACCATTGTTGTCCTTTATTGAGCCCATCTTTGCATGAAATGGTATCTCTAATACCATTAGAGGTATCTCTAATTCTCTTGCTGCTGCTGCTAAGTCGCTTCAGTTGTGTCCGACTCTGTGCAACCCCATAGACAGCAGCCCACCAGGCTCCTCCGTCTCTGGGATTCTCCAGGCAAGAATACTGGAGTGGGTTACCATTTCCTTCTCCAATGCATTAAAGTGAAAAGCAAAAGTGAAGTCACTCAGTCGTGCCCTACTCTTAGTGACCCCATGGACTGCAGCCTACCAGGCTTCTCTGTCAGTGGGATTTTCCAGGCAAGAGTACTAGAGTGGGATGCCATTGTCTTCTCCCCAATTCGCCTGGTATCTCTAATTTTCTTGAAGAGATCTCTAGTCTTTCCCAGTCTATTTTTTCCCTCTATTTCTTTGCACTGATCACTGAGGAAGGCTTTCTTATCTCTCCTTGCTAGTCTTTGGAACTCTGCATTCAAATGGGTATATCTTTCCTTTTCTCCTTTGCTTTTTGCTTCTCTTCTTTTCTCAGCTATTTGTAAGGCCTCCTCAAATAGCTATTTTTATTTTTTGCATTTCTTTCTCTTGGGGATGGTCCTGATCCCTATCTCAGTACAATGTCACAAACCTCCATCCATAGTTCATCAGGCACTCTGTCTGTCAATCTAGTCCCTTAAATTTATTTCTCACTTCCACTGTATAATCGCCAGGGATTTGATTTAGGTCATATCTGAATGGTCTAGTGCTTTTCCCCACTTTCTTCAGTTTCAGTCTGAATTTGAAAATAAGGAGTTGGTGATCTGAGCCACAGTCAACTCCCGGTCTTGTTTTTGCTGACTGTATAGAGCTTCTCCATCTTTAGCTGCAAAGAATATAATCAATCCGATTTCAGTGTTGACCATCTGGTGATGTCCATGTGTACAGTGTTCTCTTGTGTTGTTGGAAAAGGGTGTGTGCTATGAAAACTGAGTTCTCTTGGCAAAACTCTATTAGCCTTTGCCCTGCTTCTTTCTGTACTTCAAGGCCAAATTTGCCTGTTACTCCAGGTGTTTCTTGACTTTCTACTTTTGCATTCCAGTCCCCTATAATGAAAAGGACATCTCTTTTTGGTGTTAGTTCTAGAAGGTCTTGTAGGTCTTCACAGAACCATTCAACTTCAGCTTCTTCAGTGTTACTGGTCAGAGCATCAGTTCAGTTCAGTCACTTCAGTCACTCAGTCATGTCTGACTCTTTGTGACCCCATGAATCGCAGCACGCCAGGCCTCCCTGTCCATCACCAACTCCTGGAGTTCACTCACACTCACGTCCATCGAGTCAGTGATGCCATCCAGCCATCTCATCCTCTGTCGTCCCCTTCTCCTCCTGTCCCCAATCCCTCCCAGCATCAGAGTCTTTTCCAATGAGTCAACTCTTCGCATGAGGTGGCCAAAGTGCTGGAGTTTCAGCTTTAGCATCATTCCTTCCAAAGAAATCCCAGGGCTGATCTCCTTCAGAATGGACTGGTTGGATCTCCTTGCAGTCCAAGGGACTCTCAAGAGTCTTCCCCAACACCACAGTTCAAAAGCATCAATTCTTCGGCGCTCAGCCTTCTTCACAGTCCAACTCTCACATCCATACATGACCACAGGAAAAACCATAGCCTTGACTAGATGGACCTTGGTCGGCAAAGTAACGTCTCTGCTTTTGAATATGCTATATAAGTTGGTCATAACTTTTCCTCCAAGGAGTAAGCATCTTTTAATTTCATGGCTGCAGTCACCATCTGCAGTGATTTTGGAGCCCCCAAAAATAAAGTCTGACACTGTTTCCACTGTTTCCCCATCTATTTCCCATGAAGTGATGGGACCAGATGCCATGATCTTCGTTTTCTGAATGTTGAGCTTTAAGCCAACTTTTTCACTCTCCTCTTTCACTTTCATCAAGAGGCTTTTTAGCTCCTCTTCACTTTCTGCCATAAGGGTGGTGTCATCTGCATATCTGAGGTTATTGATATTTCTCCCGGCAATCTTGATTCCAGCCTGTGCTTCTTCCAGTCCAGCGTTTCTCATGATGTACTCTGCATAGAAGTTAAATAAGCAGGGGACAATATACAGCCTTGAAGGACTCCTTTTCCTATTTGGAACCAGTCTGTTGTTCCATGTCCAGTTCTAACTGTTGCTTCCTGACCTGCATACAAATTTCTCAAGAGGCAGGTTAGGTGGTCTGGTATTCCCATCTCTTTCAGAATTTTCCACAGTTTATTGTGATCCACACAGTCAAAGGCTTTGGCATAGCCAATAAAGCAGAAGTAGATGTTTTTCTGGAACTCTCTTGCTTTTTCCATGATCCAGCAGATGTTGGCAATTTGATCTCTGGTTCCTCTGTCTTTTCTAAAACCAGCTTGAACATCAGGGAGTTCACGGTTCACGTATTGCTGAAGCCTGGCTTGGAGAATTTTGAGCATTACTTTACTAGCATGTGAGATGAGTGCAATTGTGCAGTAGTTTGAGCATTCTTTTGCATTGCCTTTCTATGGAATTGGAATGAAAACTGACCTTTTCCAGTCCTGTGGCCACTGCTGAGTTTTCCAAATTTGCTGGCATATTGAGTGCAGCACTTTCACAGCATCATCTTTCAGGATTTGAAACAGCTCAACTGGACTTCCATCACCTCCACTAGCTTTGTTCGTAGTGATGCTTTCTAAGGCCCACTTGATTTCACATTCCAAGATGTCTGGCTCTAGATTAGTGATCACATCATCATGATTATCTGGGTCGTGAAAATCTTTTTTGTACAGTTCTTCCATATATTCTTGCCACCTCTTAATATCTTCTGCTTCTGTTAGGTCCATACCATTTGTGTCCTTTATCGAGCCCATCTTTGCATGAAATGTTCCCTTCGTATCTCTAATTTTCTTGAAGAGATCTCTAGTCTTTCCCATTCTGTTCTTTTCCTCTATTTCTTTGCATTGATCCCTGAAGAAGGCTTTCTTATCTCTTCTTGCTATTCTTTGGAACTCTGCATTCAGATGCTTATATCTTTCCTTCAGGGCATATACTTGGATTACCGTGATATTGAATGGTTTGCCTTGAAAATGAACAGAGATCATTCTGTCTTTTTTGAGACTGCATCCAAGTGCTGCATTTTGGACTCTTTTGTTAGCTATGATGGCTACTCCATTTCTTCTAAGGGATCCCTGCCCACTACAAATGGGGAAATTGGGGAGTTATCTTTAAAATATTCTTCCTGTTCTCATAATGAAGTTAGTCTTCTTTTGTGAAAGTGAAAGCCGCTCTGTTGTGTCTGACTCTTTGAGACCCCATGGAGTATACAGTCCACATAATTCTCCAGGTCAGAATACTGGAGTGAGTAGCCTTTCCCTTCTCCAGGGGATCTTCCCAACCCAGGGATCAAACCCAGGTCTCCCACATTGTAGGTGGATTCTTTACCAGCTGAACTACAAGGGAAGCCCTACACTCCTTTTGTTTACTATCAAATTGCCAGTTTCTCACATGTTCCTGGTGTTTTTCGAACCAAATAGGTCTTTGGAAGCCATCTAATTCAACCCCTCATTTTCAGATAAGCAAACTGCCATGCAGAGAGAAAATATTATCTGTGTGTTGAACATCCATTCACTTAACTTATTTGATTAATATTTATTGAACATATATTGTATGCCAGCACTATTCTAGGCCCTGGGGAAACTGACAAAAGTCCCAACTCTCAGAGTTTACACTGTAATGGGGGAGAAAGACAATAAAGAACTAAGCAAATGAAAATATGCTATAATTTATAGGTTATATATGTTTAGATAATACACATAAGAAGATATGAGTGTGATATAAAAAAGGAGTAAAAAGATGGTGGAGTTGGCATGTTATTTTAAATAATATGTCAGGGAAACAGAACAATCACTACTAAGGTCCTGAGGCAAAAATGACCTTAGCATGCTTAGGGGACCAGGTGAAGATTGGTGTCCCTGGAGCATGGCATATGAGGAGCAGGAGAGTTTAAAGAAGTAGAAATGGGTCATATTTTGGAGCCAGGAGGGGCTTCCCAGGTGGCACAAGCAGTAAAGAATCCGCCTGCCAATGCAGGAGACACAAGAGATATGGGTTCAATCCCTGGGTCTGGAAGATCCCCCAGAGAGGGGCATGGCAACCCATTCCGGTATTCTTGCCTGGAGAATCCCATGGACAGAGGAGCCTGCTAAGCTACTGTTAAGTCCTGAGAGTCCATGGAATCACAAAGAGGCTGACACGACTTAGCGACTAAACAACAAAGCTATGACAGACTTTGAGTTTCACTCACAGTGTGATAGGAAACCATTTGCAGAATCTTGTGTATAGGAGTGATATGATTTTATTATCTTTGAAGATATCATTCTGTATAGGACAAAAGGAACTCTCATTCATCCAAACAGCCACTTTGGAAGATAGTTTGGTGGTTTCTTATAAAACAAAATATACTTTTATACAATCCAGTAATTGTGCTCCTTGATATTGACCTAAAAGAGTCGAAAATGTATATTCATACAAGTATTTGCACACAAAGGTTTGTAGCAGCTTTATTCATCATTACCAAAACTCAGTAGCAACCAAGATGTCCTTCAGTAGGTGAATAAATAAACAAAATGTGGTACATTCAGACAACAGAATATTATTCAGCACTAAAAAGAAATGACTTACTATCAAACCATGAAAGATATGAAGGAAACTTAAATGCATATAATCGAGTGAAAAAAGACAATATGAAAAGGTTACATACTGTATGGTTCCAACTATACAGACATTTTGAAAAAGGCAAACCTGTGGAAACAACGAGCTTCTCTGGTGATTCAGACAGTGAAGACTCTGCCGCAATGCGGAAGACCCAGGTTCAATGGCCGGTTTGGGAAGATCCCACGGAGAAGGAAATGGCAACCCACTCCAGTATTCTTGCTTGGAGAATCCCATGCACAGAGGAGCCTGGCAGGCTACAGTTCATGGGGTGGCAAAGAGTCAGAGATGACTGAGTGACTAACACTAACTAATGGAGACAATAAAAAGATCAGTGGTTGCCAGGGGTTAGAGAAAGGGAGTGAGGAATAAACAAAGCACAGAGAAATTTTAGGACAGTGAAATTGTACTTTGTACGATAAGACAGTGGTGGCTTTGTCTTTACACATTTGTCCAAACCCACAAAATGTACAACACCAACAGTGAACTGTAATGCAGACTATGAACTTTGAGTGATAATGATGTGTCAGTGTACGTTCACCAGTTGTAACAAATATACCACTTCAGTGAGGGCTTGATAATAGTGAGGCTATCACATGCTAGGAAAGTAATGCTCAAAATTCTCCAAGCCAGGCTTCAGCAATACGTGAACCATGAACTTCCTGATATTCTAGCTGGTTTTAGAAAAGACAGAGGAACCAGAGATCAAATTGCCAACATCTGCTGGATCATGGAAAAAGCAAGAGAGTTCCAGAAAAACATCTACTTCTGCTTTATTGGCTATGCCAAAGCCTTTGACTGTGTGGATCACAATAAACTGTGGAAAATTCTGAAAGAGATGGGAATACCAGACCACCTAACCTGCCTCTTGAGAAATTTGTATGCAGGTCAGGAAGCAACAGTTAGAACTGGACATGGAACAACAGACTGGTTCCAAATAGGAAAAGGAGTCCTTCAAGGCTGTATATTGTCACCCTGCTTATTTAACTTCTATGCAGAGTACATCATGAGAAACGCTGGACTGGAAGAAGCACAGGCTGGAATCAAGATTGCCGGGAGAAATATCAATAACCTCAGATATGCAGATGACACCACCCTTATGGCAGAAAGTGAAGAGGAGCTAAAAAGCCTCTTGATGAAAGTGAAAGAGGAGAGTGAAAAAGTTGGCTTAAAGCTCAACATTCAGAAAACGAAGATCATGGCATCTGGTCCCATCACTTCATGGGAAATAGATGGGGAAACAGTGGAAACAGTGTCAGACTTTATTTTTGGGGGCTCCAAAATCACTGCAGATGGTGACTGCAGCCATGAAATTAAAAGACGCTTACTCCTTGGAAGGAAAGTTATGACCAACCTAGATAGCACATTCAAAAGCAGAGACATTACTTTGCCGACTAAGGTCCGTCTAGTCAAGGCTATGGTTTTTCCTGTGGTCATGTATGGATGTGAGAGTTGGACTGTGAAGAAGGCTGAGCGCCGAAGAATTGTTGCTTTTGAACTGTGGTGTTGGAGAAGACTCTTGAGAGTCCCTTGGACTGCAAGGAGATCCAACCAGTCCATTCTGAAGGAGATCAGCCCTGGGATTTCTTTGGAAGGAATGATGCTAAAGCTGAAACTCCAGCACTTTGGCCACCTCATGCGAAGAGCTGACTCATTGGAAAAGACTCTGATGCTGGGAGGGATTGGGGACAGGAGGAGAAGGGGACGACAGAGGATGAGATGGCTGGATGGCATCACTGACTCGATGGACATGAGTCTGAGTGAACTCCAGGAGTTGGTGATGGACAGGAAGGCCTGGCGTGCTGCGATTCATGGAGTCGCAAAGAGTGGGACATGACTGAGCGACTGAACTGAACTGAACTGATGCATGTGCGGGGGCAAAGGGTATATGGAAAATTTCTGTTACTTCCACCCAGTTTCACTAAGAGCTTAAAACTGCTCCAAAAATCAAAGTCTATCTTAAAAAAAAAAGATTATTATGACAGTTGTATACAAAATAAAACAAATCCCAGTGAACGCAGAAGTAGAGAAAACAGTAAGAAGCTACTACTAGTCTAGAGGAGAGATAAAGGAAAGAGAGGACTAAGATGGCAGTGGGGGAGGAAGTAAGACAGGGTCAGAACTGGATTGCATTTTGACGGTGGAACTAACAGACTTATTGAAGAACTGGATGTGAAACATGAATGATAAAAAGATCTGTGACCTGAGGATCCTTAGAACAAAAGACAAAAAAGAAGCAATTTAGAGTAAAATCAAGTCTCTGCTCTGGATACGTTAAGTCTGAAATGCTGTGTTGGACACCTGGATGGAACACTGAGTAGCAGTTTAACGAAAATACTAAGAACCAGAGGCGCTCTCAGGGCTAGAGCTATAAAATTGGGAACCACCAGCTTATGCATACAACAAAAACCATGAGACTAGATGAGGTGACCAGAGTAGATAGCCAAATGAAGAGAAATAAACTGAACTCTGTGCCCACCAATACTTAGGAGTTCAGTAACAAGATATTGACTAGAGGTTGAAAACCAGTGTGGAAGAAGACATTTAAAGAGACAGACAAGAACCCAGACCCTCACCAGCTAGAATTCTGAACCAGGAATCCAGAATCTTGAAAAACAATACTGAAATGCCACAGCCTCTTTCCCTTCCCTGTGGGTATCAGGAAGCAAGGGCGTTGGAGGGGGCACAGATCCACTTGCATATGTCTTCTGAGAGTTGCTGTCAGGTGAATTTATTTGTAAACCCTTAGTGCACCCTCCTGCCCAAGAGGAAAGAAAGCTCTTACCTAAAGCAGCAAGAAAGCTGCCTAAACCTTCAGCATGAATACCCAGTGCCAGACCATGGGTGGCAGACAAAGGCAAGAAAAAGAACTCATTAGGATGGAGAATAAGGCACTGCTTCTTGCCATGGGAAAGCTGGAACTTTCCTCAAGTAAAATGAAGCCAACCATCCTAAAATGTAGGGGGTCAAGCCCTGCGTTGGGTACTACAGGACAGTGCAGAAATGTGTAGGCAAATCCCAGATCTTCAAAGAGATGCAGCCAGGTGAATAGAGGAGAAAGTGGCTAGAAGCTGGGCACCTAATCCTGACATGTGGGAGAAGACGCTTCACCCCACATTATCTTCCACCCTCACACCTGGAATTCTACTGTGAAAAGTAAGCTTTCCAACATCCTATGTTAAAAGACATCTTGGTAGTATGTGCCTAAGAAAGTCCTGGAGCAAGCTCCCATTTCCACCTCCTGCATATGACAGCCCTGGTCTCAAGTTACAAAAGCGCAGTACATCCCAGTCAAAGCTCTCTTGGCAGAAAAAGGGATAAGTTTGTAAAGAGAGAGATTTTCACAAATGCTTTATTACTGTGCTCAAAAGTCCAGTCATCTAAGGTGCTCTATCCCTTCTGAAGGGGATATGGGTTCTTCTCCTGACTCTTCTGACATTTAAGGAGGTTCTGCTGCTGATCAGTATTTAAAAACTGAGCAGTATTAAAATGTGCACTATAGCATTTGTATGGGACAAATGACAGTCCTATGCACCTTCTCTCTTCAACCATTCATCCATGGCAGGCATCACTAACCAGTCTTGGTAGACTTCTCCACTGCAATAGGATGCAACTTCAGAATCCTTTTCATCACATCTCTGCGAGGCAGAAAATCAAAATTACCTTGTGACATAAAACTTCTTTTTTATCTTTGGCATAGCAGTTAGCAGTAACTACTACTAGTAGTTAGCAGTAGTTAGAATCGAATACAGTTCTGATTCTTGGTTCTGTCTCATTGGCATTGGGACCCTGGGTTCCAGTTTCACTGGTTATTAACCTTTTAACTTTAGACACATAAACCAAATCTCTCTAAGCCTCAGTTTATTCACCTGTTCTTCCCAGAGGAAAAGCCTACTTTCCTTTGAAAGCTAGGGATGAAGGGACATATTTGGATTGGGAGGAGTCAGGCAAAGCTTCCCTGAAAAGGGAATGCATGAGCTGAGATGTGAGGGAGGAAGATGAGAGAGTCCCCCCACACAGAAGGAGGATGCTGCATGAGAAAAGGCCAATGAGGATGGCTAACAGAGATCAAGGGGTCATCAGGCAAAGCCCAGCTATATAAGGCTTTCAGAACTTACCAAGAGGTTTTGATAATTATCCATAATTCCATGGTTGACCACACAAAGGATTAAACAGAATTGGGCAACATGATCAGTTTCTAATCCAAAAGACATTTCCACTCTCTTTTATGGGGAAAATATATCAGAAGGAGACAAGGGTTAAGATGAGAAGACCAGTTAAAAGGCAGTTCAGGGGAAAGTTGTAGTAACTCAAACTGGGAAGGCAGCTTTTGAGACTGGGAGAAGTGGAGAAAACAGACATCTAAAAAAGTTTTTAAAAATTGAAGAGGAAATGGTGATGAATTTAGTGAGACATCAAGGATAAAGTCTGGATTTTGGCTTAGCCTTCAAGGTGGCTAGTGATAGCATTCACTAAAACAGGGAACATCAAAGAAGATCAGATATTTGGGGGGGGGGATTATTTTGTGTTTTCTGTGGGGGAAGATTTGCAAGCTGTTAAACAGGCAGATGGATACACAATAAGAGGGATCTGAATTAAAGATGAAATAATGGAATCCAAAATCAATTTTGCTGGCATATTTAGTCAATGCATGAACTCTCATATAGTTCCAAAAGTCTCCCTCCCCAAGATCACTGAGAGAAGAGAAAGCTTCTCTCTCTCTCTCTCTCTTTTAGCCCAGGCTGGACATACAACACCCACAGTAGTGTTAACATCTACAAAAATGCCTGCCTACACTGAGCATGCTTGTCCTTGCTGCTTTTTCCCAGAGCCTAGAGGATAAAGAACTAAATTCTGGCATCGTAAAAGGTTAGCTCTAGAAGGAGACACAGAGATCATCCAGTGCCACTGAATGACCATGTGGAGATGTGTTGAAAGGCACAGCTGGATAGAAAGAGTGCTGGCCTCAGAGAAAAACACCTGGATGGTTGCCTTGCCCACTAACACTCTGCTAATATCCTTTTACAGATTTGAAAACTAAGGTCCTACCAAGTGAAATGACTTGTCCAAAGAGTGATTTGCAGGGTAGGAACCTAAATCCACATACTCTCAAAACTTTTAAGCATTTCAGATTTTTCAAAAAATTTTTAAATCACAATTATAATAATGAGTACATGGAACAGGTCTTAGCCAATCCATGAACTTAACTCCTGTCCAGACTTCTAATTTCACTCGTTAATTCAACAAATGCACACTGAGAATCCACTAAGTTCTAGGCACAGGACCAAAGAGAAGTGCTAGTATCAATGCAGACCTTAGTCAATTCAAGAACTAGGTAAATAGCCTGACTGTACAGGTGAAATACAGCGCTTTGAATATTCAATCATATTGGTAGAAATTTTAAAACATTTTCCAGCTTTCTAAAGGTAGTTGCCAAAGACTCATACAAGAATTTACTTTCATCAAATGATTTCTGTCATGAAGTCAAAGGAGTAGAAGCTCAAGTTACTAAGAATTTGATTTTAACACAGGGCAGGAGCGCACAAAAGGTATGACTCCTACCTGCTTTCTACAAGGAACATGCTTCCTCTTGTGGGATCAGAAAGATAGTATTCCACAAGTAACAATGGCCCTGACTCAGAAGGGTCACAGATTCAGTTCAACAAGGCCTCTCAAAGTTCAGATCTCTATCAGGAACATCCCAATGTATCTGAGCCCTTTGATATCTGGTTATCAGGATAAAAACAGGACTTCTGGCACTAGATACTGATGATGAACGACAGTAGGCAAGGTGTCTTTGTTGCAATTCTATCTGGAGTCAGGTAAAAGAAGCTGAATAAAAGAGAAAAGCAAAGAAAAAGATTAACAGGGGCTTTCCAAACTGTAAACTTGCCATTCTAGTTTGTGTTTGCACAGACTTCAGACTCCTTGTTCCTTTTACCATCTATATGGGACAGTGGGTTACTTATTTACTGTCATATAAGGTGTGACTAAAGGCAGATTGGAATATTCACCCATATGAGTGCTTTTAGCCTTCTTCCTATGCATGGATCAACTAATTTGGGACCTATGTGGGTAAGTTTGATGATATAAAATGAATGGAACATTTTACATTATTGAAAATTAAATTATGAAGACAAGACAGCACCTGAAAAATGCTTATGATATAACACTAATAAAAGAATATAAACTGTCACATATGCCGTGATTATGACTTGTGAAATCAGGTTCACCTTCAATAAGACTAGATATGCAAATAGAATATTGTTATTTATAAATGGTAAATTATTGTATTAAAGTGAAAGGATTAAGGATTTGTAGGGGACAAGAAATATTTTTCAGTTTTCTGTAGTATGGTTTATTTGAGAGGTTTTTAAAGTTTATTTTTTGACAGGGTGTGAACCATATATGGTACAGAAAAATAGTCCTCACAAGAAGCAGAGACTAGAATGGAATGCTCTCAGTTTTTCCCCTTGTCTGTGTGTCTGTAATCATTATTTGTCCAATTTCAGCCTGTAACAAAGCAAAAGACATTTATCTGATATACAAGTCTTGATGAAAATTTCACAGGGAGTAGTGAAATTGCTTGGGTCCATGTAGACAGGGAGCATATTTGGGGTTTAAAAAAGAAAATAAAAACCTGGATTCAAATCCCAGTCTGGCAAATTCCTTCATATCCTTGCCTATTAAGTGGGAAAGAGGAGAAAAAAAGAATGTTCACTGAGTGTTTACTATGTACCAAGCTCTGGGCTCGGCAATTTATCATACACCATTTCATCTAATTCTCAGAGAAGCCCCATGAGACAAGTATTAGCCTTCAGTGCACTGGTGATACACTGAGGCTTCAAGACATTAAATATTGTGTTCACAGTCATACAGCTAGCAGTGGCCAAGTCAAAATCCAAACTGAGAACTGTCTGTTCCCAGAATCTGCTCCTATCACTCAATGCAACCTCCCACAGTTATTCTGGGATTAAATTAGCTAATGAGTCAAGCTCATAGTGGGGGTCTGATAAATATTTGTTGAATCACCATGGCCAATGAAACCCTTTGAGTCCCCTCTCTAATTTCTTTACACCCCTTGACCAGCCTAGGAAAGTTTTCCTGTTTGCCAGTGAGACAGGCTCTGCCCACCCATCCCATGAAGAACAGGCATCCATAGGCCTCTGGTGAGGCAGCCTGCACCCAGACCCCCAGCGCGAGGGTGCAGAATCTGAGCCTTCTCCAGGTCCAACAGTATGATGATGCACAGCCTTAGGTAAGAACTTCTACACTGCCCAGTTGGAGCTGGCAAAGGACTGAGGAGGAAAAGCAACAGTAAGCCTTGAGAGGTAAGGGGGGCGGGGGGTGGTTGTTCAAAGGGCTCCCTCTTTCTCTCCATCTTCAGCCACGGGCTTTATCATATCCAAAGGGACGGTGCAGCCTGGCTCTGGTTCCTTTTTAAGGCAGACTCCTAATTCCAATTCAGCATTGCTTCACAGAAAGCACACAGAGGTATTTATTTTCTTACATTCACCATAATCACCTAAACAGTCTTGTCTCTTCTTTTGTTCACAGTGAGGTAGAGATAATTTCCCTTTTCAATATGATCAAGACTATATTTAAAAAAAAAAAAGACTATATTTTTCCTCTTCAAACACAAAAAAAGAGTAGGAAAATGAACAACGCAAACTGTTTCAGAATATAATATTTTCACTGGCCTTTTCACATTACAGTACACTTAAAGCCTGAGATAAAGAGCAGAATTAAAGACAGACACTTGCCTAGTATTTTGAAATTATTATGAGTTACAGTCCTTTTGATACAAAGGACTCCTTTTTTATTAACCATGATGTCTTTTATGTGAATAGTAAAAAAATGTTCATGGTAACAAATGCACTAGGAGAAAAAAAAAAAGGTTAGGAAAAAAAAATGGAAATCCTGTTTGTGTCCATAGGTGAATTGCTGCTGTGAGGCGGCTGCAATTTGACTTTGTACAAAAAGGGTCACTGAACAGAAGGTCAGGCAGCTGGCCATTTCCATTTCAAAGATGCTATCAAAAGGCCAAGAGGCAGTTCACCCAGCAGCCCTTTAGCAAACAAGATTTTCTCCTCTCTCATTTATGATATTTTTTTATGCCAAAATAGTTTAGCAAGACGATACTTGATTCATTTCCCCCGGAACACAAGCAGCTTTTGTGGGGTTTGGGGAGGACTTCAGTTTACGAACTGGAAGACTTTTGAGTAATGAGGAGCCATTTGGTAGCCACTTATCAAAGGTTTCTCATCGAGGTAATAAATCACAGCAGAGCCTTCACTCCAGGCTGAGACAAGTGGGGAAAGGTAGCTGTTATTACGAATTGTGGCTTGTCACATCTGCAATAAGAGAATTTGGTTTCACAAACACCTTGCTTATTAATTAAGAGGCCCTTGCAAAAACCATAGAAGGAAGGCACAACATTTGAGGAGACTATGATTTTGATTGAGTTAGAGGTCTTAGTAGTTAGAGCTGACCTAGTAGCTTTGCAGGCAAAATGATTCTAAGCTAGAATTTACAAAACCCTAAATTTCATGGGCCTATACAATGTAAACACCATGGGAGTGGAACAAAGCCTGGAATATAGAAGAGCAGTCACCTGCCCCAGTATCATCCACCACTGAAATCCCTTGCGGACATTCCAATAAGTAGGTTTCTAATTGCTACAGAAAAAAGGCACAATAGTTAACACTAAAAGCACCACTCTTTGGCCGTCCCACCACGAAGACCAGGGCAGGCCAAGCCAATGCTAGGAGAGTCTTGGGCACACTTGTGACCAGAACCACCAGCATGAAGACAACACAGAGGACAAGGAAAAGACCAAAACCAGGTAAGACCCATCCATCGGTTGATCCAGCAATGCAGAAAAAAGCTAAGAAAAGGTCAGGAGCTGCATAAATACAAGAACAGGGTGACACAAAGAGCAAGAGTGAATGATAAATACAAGGTCCACAATAATTGTTTTAAATGGGGTGTTTAGCAGAACAGAGCTTTATCATAAGAGAAAAGATGGTATCTTGTGAAGTCTCAAAACATAAGCCAGGCCAAATATATACGGGCCCTCATATTTCCCCAAGCTGTCTTTAACAAGCTCTCATACTTTGCCATCTTTAACCCTTTTCTCTGTAAAATGATACAAATGGTTTCCCAGCTGGTCCTTTTACCTCCATGACAGTGTGAGGCTTGATTTACCTATCCGTGGATGACCAGCCATTAAGAGCACAGAACATCCATGGAAATCTCACAGAGGTCAAGGTGAGGTCTTGAAACAGCCCCTTGGGGGAGTACACCAGCAATTTCTTTGCAGTTTAGGCCATGCTAGTGAATTCTGTCACAATGATAAAAATAATTCTAACATTCCTGAGGAATATTAAAAGGAAGTCTGACTAGTAACTGCTCTAGTTTGAAGATGTACTTAATACTATGAAGGAAAAGTATGATTGCCCCCAAATATTCTACTAGTTTTAATTGAGTGCTATCTACAGTCTAATAGAATGAATGACCTTGCATTTTCTTATTATTCCATAAAGATACTGTTATTTAAGTTATTTTACACATACAGGGACAAAAAAGATATTCCCTCTTGCTTTTTATATTTTTCCAGAACTTTCTGTCTCCAGTGCTTATAATAAATGTCTGCTGGCTTGAGGATGGGGAGAAAGCAGAGGGGAAAGAGAGAGAGAGGGAAGGGAAGGAGAGAAAGGAAGGGAGAGAAGGGAGGAAGAAAGAAATGGAGGGAGGGAGGGAGGGAGGGAGTGGGGAAAGGGAGAGACAAATCCAACTGCCTGGCTGTTGCTTCAAGAAGCAATCACTGGAATCTGTCAGAACTGCCACCAAATGAAGGTTGGGCTTATTGTGTGTTTGCTCCCATATACCTAATTGTGGCCTTGACTATGATGGAATTTGTTCCTTAAGGAAAAGGGGAAACATGAGCCTTGGTGCTTTAATAGCAAGGAATCTTCTGAAGTAATAAATGACCCAGAGGTTAGATTTGGCAGCAGGGGACCTACTTCCTACATTCTCCCCAGAGGTGTCATAAGCAGCTGAGATCATTAGAGAGAGAAAAGGGAGTTTGGGAGGAAGATGGAGTGAGAGGAGAGGGGAAGGAAAGTGTGAGGTGATGTTATAGAAGACAGAGGCAATCTTGTGGGATTCTCTGGCCATAACAGCTAGGCTTTTATCAGTTTGAAACAATACACTTTGAATACCGTGACCTGCCTCTCTTTAGTCACTGAGCAGAGTCACTATTAAGAACCTCTAAAGCCTCTGCCTAGTAGTTACCCAGTAGTAGCTGGTAGGCTTCAAGAATGAGAGACACTGAATCCAGACTCATAGTGATGCTGTCACTGCCCCCTTAATGTCTCTCTAAACTTGTTCTGCATGAGGGTTCTCCTTATACTTCCAGCCTCACAGCATGAGGCCCTCACTGAGAGTCCCTGCAAGCTCCCCCAAAAACCATATTCAAATCTCCAGGGTGGGCTCCCATGACTCTTCTCTGCATGAGCCTCAGCTCAGAGGGCAACTAGCAGAGGTAAACAACACATACACGTCCATCAGACTGTCACATCCCCTCTGAATACAGTAGGAGATCCTATGAGTCCCCCTCAGTACTGCCACAGGGAGGAAAGAATGTTGGCATCCATGAGACATGAGCCAGAGTATTTTAACCAAAATTCACCTCTAGACATAAGGACTTGAGGGAACTTGCAGTGACTCATAATGTTATTGCTTTTTTCTTCAGTGTGAAAGTCTTTTCATCTAACTGCTTTCTTTATACATACAGAATAAAAATCCTGTTGGGTTATTAGTTTCCTTCTCATTCAACATATGAGGAAAACTGAGGCTCAGGTTAAATGGCTACTTGAAGTCAGTGAATGACAAAACCGGGACAGACACTCTTATCCCCTGACTCCAACTCCACTCCTCTCAAAACCAGGACTGGATTCACTTGAGGGGTGTGGAAAGCTTTTTTCCATCTAAACAATAAGCCCTTGATTGACCTGAGATGATGCTGAGGATTTCCACTGTTTGATACTCCTTTGGGTTAAAGAACAGAATCTCCAGTGTCTTCTCCAGATCTGGCAAATCAGACAGCATCTCTTAGCCCTGAGTGAGGCAATGTCAAGACAAGAGGAAAACAGAACAGCTTCTTATGCCCACAAGTCCTGGTGGATGGAGGGCTTCCAAGAGACAGTCAGGACTCAGGAATCATTTGGAAAGTCCTTGGTGCCACGTAAAGAGCAGGGATAATGGAGAAGAAAAGGTGGGGGTGGGGGAAGGAAAGAAAAATAGAGATTGCTCACTCAGGAAGAGAAGCCACCAGGCATCATAAGGCAGCGAAGGGAGACAACCAATTCACCTCTGCTTGAGTAAGCCTGATGCAGGCACCAAATAGAGAAAGGGAGAATACTGGCCACGGGTACAATTTCGGGGAGTGCCCTGGCCTGGCCCACATTCCCTGCCAAGCCCTCTGGACTGCAATCTAAAAATCTCAGATAATACACTTTTACCCCTGGTTGCTTGCAAACAGAGCAGATTTCCAGTAGAGGGATCTCCCACACTTGGGCTTGTGGGAGAATGATTTAATCAGTCTCTCAAAACCCAACTGATCGTCAAGACAGACAGCTAGGCACTGTATATGTATTGCTCATTTAATGTTACAAACAGCCCTATAAGGTAGGCATGATTATCTCCATTTCACACTTGGGGAAACTGAGGCTCCAAGATTAAGAAACTTGTCCAGGGTCAGACAACTAGTTAAGTGGCAAAGGTAGACTTCAAACAATCCAGCACAGATTATGCTCTTTCAGTAAATAATTTCAGTAAATTTCATATACTTATTTCAAGAATTAAATAAGATGATACTAATAAATCTGGATAAACTCAAAGCAATATGCACACATTAGCTCTGTGTGCATGTGTACAAACAATACTTGCATATAGGCAAGTATTCAGATCTACAGTTCCTTGTACAGAACAGCCCTGTGAATTAGTATCAGTGGCATGTTTCTCTCCACAAAGCAAATATCTGTACCTTACACAATTCCCCTGTGAACCCCATAGCCACCACAGCCATTAAATGTGGTCCCCAGATGAAGTATGAGCATGCTGGTCAAAAATGGATGTTCACAGGCTGAAAGCACTTTATGATTATCAAGGGACAAAAATGAATTAAAATCACACCCTGCTAAGTGCCACAGAAGTATTTTCAAATTAGCATCGATACTGTTATCTCCCTGGTCCCTGGCATGCAGGTTGTACCTGCTGACATGTCCCTCAGGAAAACTAATATGTTCAAATCGGACCCGAGACAGCTGATTACAGTTTATTTTCCATGCCAATGATAACAGAAACAGGCCTGCTTTCTCAAAGCTGTTCTCTCCATGTCCTAATGAAATATTTGTCTTTTCAGAGTATCATTTCTTGGATTTACAAATTCTCAGGTCATGTAAATGCCAACTCTGTACCTGTCTGTCCCTGATAGTGAGCACTGCCTTAAAGCCTGCACCTTGCTTACTCACCCAAATGCAGGTCCCAAGTTTCCTAGCACCAGAGCCATGAAAGAAAGCAAGAGTCCCTTGGAAGAGAGTGGCTGATTTCAGAAAATGCCACTGAAGACTCCATATGTGTAGTGATTGTTGTTGTTTTTGTTCAGTCACTAAGTCATTGTCCGACTCTTTGCAACCCCATGGACTGCAGCACACCAGGCTTCCCTGACCTTCACTATCTCCCAGTTTGCTCAAACTCATGCCCACTGAAGCAGTGATGCAATACAACCATCTCATCCTCTGTCGCCCCTTCTCCTATTGCCCCCAATCTTTCCCAGCATTAGAGTCTTTTCCAATGAGTCAGCTCTTCACATCGATGGCCAAAATATTGGAGTGTCAGCTTCCGCATCAGTCCTTCCAATGGATATTCAGGGTTGATTTCCTTTAGGACTGACTGGTTTGATCTCCATGTTGTCAAGGGACTCTCAAAAGTCTTCTCCAGCACCACAGTTTAAAAGCATCAAGTTTTTTGGTGCTCAGCCTTCTTTATGGTCCAACTCTCACAGCCACACATGACTACTGGAAAAACCATAGATTTGACTACATGGACCTTTGTCAGCAAAGTGATGTCTCTGCTTTTTAATAGCCTGTCTAGGTTTGTCATAGCTTTTCTTCCAAGGAGCAAACATCTTTTAATTTCATGGCTGCAGTCACCATCTGCAGTAATTTTGAAGCTCAAGAAAATTAAGTCTGTCACTGTTTCCATTTTTCCCCCATCTATTTGCCATGAAGTGATGGGACTGGATGCCATTATCTTAGTTTCTTGAAAGCTGAGTTTTAAGCCAGCTTTTTTTTCACTCTCCTCTTTCACTATATATCTTTCTAAATCACAAGGCAAAAGAAACCAATATAAGGAAATGCATAAGGACCAGGCAACAGTATTGTCCTAAAGCATTTAGAAATCACAGTCTTTACAGCCTACTGCTCAGGTTCCCACCCTTCCATTATCCCAAATTCTGAAGCCATGGAAAGAATGGAGTGTAGGGCTGTCTGCCTTCCTTCCAATCCCTGAGCTCCAAAATACTGCAGAGGAAGGTGTGAGGACATGGCAAAGGGTGTTCCTGCCTGGCTTACTTCATAGTCCACCGCTGTCAGCAGCCCCACTCTGAAGCAATGCAGGTTCTCACAGGTGAAAACTTGCAAGCAAATGTGCTTCATGAACTCAAAGATGATCATACAGGGTCCAGGTTAGATAGTAATGCTTTCTACACCAACCCCATGCAGAGTGAGTTACTCTAACTCTGCCATTGAAATGAACACAGGTAAGAAATGTTTCAGTGTTCAGATGATGCAGGTTACATTTCTAGCAAATGGAATCAGTTTATACAAACAAATTCCCACTTGGAGTCTGAACACATAATATGGTATGAAACAACTGAGCATAAGTCAGACACTTCATTTTTTGGAGCCTAGTAGTAACCATGATGCTTCATGATGCTATAGGGGAATGGAATCGGGGTTCCATTGTGTCCCCAAGAACATGGTGCCCTCCAAGGCAGTGAGACAAGAGTTCCCTCCTCTACCTGCCAGGCAGTGGGACTGAAAATCCACCTTCCCCAGATCCAATACAATGGCTCCTGGGATAAGGAATAAGAGAAAAGCTGAGGTGTGAGGTTTCTCCAGAGAACAAAGAGTGGAAGACGTATGGCTGCCTCCTCATGCTGCAGCCCCAAGGGCACACACCAATTCCCATGCAAACAGCCTGTTCACCCTCTCTCTGCAATTCTTCAGACTCCAAAGAATGGCCTTTTCCACTGTGGCCACCTATAACTTCCAAAGAGGGTCTCTTCCCATAAAGAGATAGAAAACAGACATCATTTACCAGCTCTGAGACCTCAAGTAAGTCAACTTTTCTGAGCCTCAGCTTCCTTATCCAGAAAAGGGAAATTCTTGCTGTTCAGTAAAGATCAGTTACCTAATTAGAGACATAACATTAAAGCACAGAGCCAAGCCTAGTTCAAAATACATGTGAAGTAAACCCATTCCTTTTGCTCCTCCCTACTCTCCCCTGCCAAGTCCACACAAACGTTATCTATCTATCAAACAAAGTTACACTCAAATGGTTGGGGGGTTGCCAAGATTTAAACCTTCCTGGGTATTTCATCATCACAGAAGTTCAGCCTAGGAGCACAGGTAGAGGCCATGGAGTAGAAGTCCAAGTGGGACCTGGTTGTGGAGGAGTCTTTGAGGAGAAGAGATGAAAGAGAATCCTGAAACAATCAGCCTCAGCAGTGGAGGAGTGGCAGAAGACCACCTTCTCATTGCCCCTTACTTCTTCCCACCCACCCTGCCCTTCGCAACCTGGAGAATGGGCAACCCAGGAATGGTGAGAATAAGATGAGAGATGATTTCAGTTAACTGTTTGCTGAGGGGGCAGGTGAATGAAGAAGAAGAATCCTGTGGCCACCATGCCATGCAACCCAGGCAGCTATTTCTAAGAGCCATTCCAACTCGAGAGATAGAAGCTAGGAACTGACTGAATTTCCATCCCCAGTGAATGTGTTTGGTTAATAATCATCCTCCCTAGGCCCCAGGACCCCATAAGACAAGTTATTACACCAACCTGCATTAAGCAAAGAAGGCTAGTCAGTCAGAATCTCCAGATTAAAAAAAAAAAAAATTACTGCAACTCAAATTATCTGGATGCTTTCTTACCTAAATTATCCAGATAGTAACCAAAATTGCCTACCTGACTTCAAGAAGAATCTGTTATACTGCTAACCAAAGGCCACATCTATTGAGTACTCCATTCTTTCTTTGCTTACTTACTAAAATATATAATCCATATAATAATATAAAATCCTGTATATATGCAGATTTTCTTAAGATTAGGATGCTGATATTCACCTAAGTTAATAGGGTCATTTTTCCCTTTATATTTGCCATTTTTAACTCTAGAAAGGGTGAAACTATAGTGACTGGAGCAGACCAGTGGTTGCCTGGGACTAGAGTTCAGGAGAAGAGACTGACTTAAAAGAGGCAGGAGTTAACATTTTAGGGTAATGGAGCTTTACTGTGTCTTGATGTGGGAGAGATTCACCAAATTGTATACACAGAATTAACAAATTTTCTTGTATGTAAATTATACCTCAATAGAGCTGAACAGTGTCATTTTTCGCAAGAGAAAACCATAACTTAAGAATGTCACTGAAAATGCTTCTGTTACACAAAGATGGAAATATTAGGTCTGCCAAAATGTCTCAATAACAGGGTACTTCATCAGAATATGTCAATACTTTATGGTATAAATCACCATCTGTCAGCCGCCTGAGGTGGACCCATGTAACACTGAACGTGCCCAGAGTGTACATTTCTCCATCACATCCTCTAGGAGTATTAGTTAACCCATTACAAGTAAAGGCAATAGCTTTCCTCAGGTGGACAATCAGGATGGCAGTCTCGTACACTAGAAAAAAGGCAAATGTTTTGAATCAACCTGAAACTCTGTCTTTCCATAGCTCAAATGTGTAGAATTGACAGAACCTTATCCTAACACTGTCTCCATATTTACTTGGCAAACCAAAAACTTGAGGCCCAAATGTTTTTGCTTTACCCATTTGATTTACAACAGACAGCCTGGAGGCACCCCCAAACTACTCTGGGATTCCATAAAGTTGGAGACTACAAAGGCTGGTGATAGCAGAAGAAATTTCTTCTACCCTGTTACCTCCAAGGCCAAGGTGTTTAGGGCTCTGTGGGTAAAAGCATTACTCCACCCTTTTTAAAGATCTACTTGGGTGCACTCCTCTCAGACCCACCAAGAAACATATGGAGAAAGGAGATCAGTGGGGAACAATGACTTTTGAAATCCCACAAAGTCAGCCTTAAGAGAAATGAATAGATAAGGTCAGGGACCCAGCACTCAGTCTCTTGGTTGAAACCTCAGGCTGGAGGAGGAAGAAGAAACCAACAGTGTATTGATATCTCTCACTCAAGAAGCCTCCAGGGACTTCCCTAGTGGTCCAGTGACTAAGACTCTATGGTTCCAATGCAGGGGGCCTGGGTTTGATTCCTGACGGAAGAACTAGATCCCACATGCAGCAAATAAGTGTTCGCATGCCATAACTAAAGATTCCACATGCCACAACTAAGACCTGGCACAGACAACTAAATATAAATAAATAAAATAAAAACAAATATTGAAAAAAAAAATAGAAACCTCAGGCTTCCCAGGTGGCTCAGCGGTAAAGAATCCACCTGTGAATGCAGGAGACCTGGGTTCGATCCTTGGTCTGGTAAGATCCCATGTGCTATAGAGCAACTAAGCCTGTGCGCCACAACTACTGAGCCTGTGCTCTAGAGCCCAGGAGCTGCAACTACTGAGCCCATGTGCCACAACTACTGAAGCCTGTTCACCCTAGAGCCTGTGTTCTGCAACAAAAGAAGCCACCGCAATGAGAAGCTTGAGCACCACAACTACAGAGTAGCCCGCACTCACAGCAACTAGACCGTCTGAGCCACCAGGGAAGTCCTAGAGAAAAGTTCACGCAGCATCAAAGACCTAGAGCAGCTGAAAATAAATAAACAAATAAATAAATAAATAAGTAATTTGAAAATAATAATAATAGTCCACTAAAAAAAAAAGAAACCTCCAAATCAAACTTTAAAGAACAATCATTGTCATTTTCTGTCCATTAATTCTTTATTGATGATATCTGTTGGGAAACTGGGTCTGGGACTAGAATGAGCAGGTTGGGTCCAACACACTTTCAAGTTGTCTACAGCATTATTTGTTTTATCTTCCTCTCCTTGGGTGGTCTCATCCACCCCTCAGCTTTGATTGCCAAACTCACCTTGATGATGTCTACAAATTTCTAGCTCAGTTCCATACCCTAAACAGCAATGGAGTCTCTCTTGTCCACTGACCATAGCTTTCTGGGTATTTGACAAGAAACCTGAATTCTTAGAGCAAACCCAAACTCAGCATCATTACTCTCAAATCTACCCCTCACCTGACCTCTAAATAAGAGATTAGTGTCCAGACAACAGGTACCCAGTCGCCTAAGCCTCAAACAGAGATGGCACTTGGAATCTGTTCTCAACTATCGTCGTATCCAATTGGCTACTAAATTTCATCAATTCCACCTCAAGGGTATCTGTTAAATCCGCTCCTTTCTCTATGTTATATCTCACACTTTTCCTGAAAACTCCCAATTGTTCCTCCACTTCTAGCCTTGACGGATCCATCCCATACAGTCAATGCTGTTGGAGCCCCACCCAGGTCTCCTAAGACTGATACGCTCATCCCCAAGAGGATGCAGGTTTTGACTGATAGCAGCTCACACTCACACTCTTCTCTAGAAGACTATCAACAACTGATGGAGCCATCTTATCTGGAGACAGCTGGGATACCATCTTCGTCTTGGGAGTAGCAGGACCACCTCTGAGCTGCACTTCATTCCCCAGAGCTCCCCATGAAATCAAACTGAGTTCAGCTTCTCCCTGAAACCACATCTTTGATCAACTTCTTTCCCTGCCCCATCCCACTTCCCTCACTCAAAGTATCTTCCCCTGAGAGCACCTCTTCAATAGATCACTTATACAAGAATCCCCATCTCAGGCTCTGTTTCCAGAGATTCTGACCTAAGATATCTTTCATACTAGAACAGAATAATTTCTATTTAAAGGCATAGTAGCTCATGTAATTCCCTGGCATACTCTTTAATTTATAATTCATTATGTACATATAATCCAAAGACCTTAGTGTGTCATATAAGCTCTTGTCTACTGCACGAGACAATTTGCCCACTTGTCTGTTCCCTGCCCCAAATTCTCTTCTCCAACCAGCCTTCTATTCTTACTCTCTACTAAAATACTCCACTTTCCCTCAAAACAACATTCTTTCATACCTCAATTTAAGCTCATGTTCCTCCCTTTGCCTATTTCACCATCTAGTCTAAGCTCTTGTTCATCATTTAAGACTCACCTTAAACCTCACCACCTCCTTGAACTTTTCCTCAGCATTCCTATCCTCTTCAGTTCAGTTCAGTCACTCAGCCATGTCCAACTCTTTGTGAACCCATGGACTGCAGCATGTCAGGCTTCCCTAACCAACACCAACTCCTGGAGCTTGCTCAAACTCATGTCCATCACATCAGTGATGCCATCCAACCATCTTATTATCTGTCGTCCCCTTCTCCTCCTGCCTTCAATATTTCCCAACAACAGGGTCTTTTCTAAGGAGTCAGTTCTTCATATCAGGTGGCCAAAGCTGGAGCTTCAGCCTCAACATCAGTCCTTCCAATTAATATTCAGGATTGACTTCCTTTAGGATTGACTGGTTTGATCTCCTTACTGTCCAAGAGACTCTCAAGAGTCTTTTCCAACACCACTATTCAAAAGCATCAATCCTTTGGCATTCAACTTTCTTTATAGACCAACTCTCACATCCATACATGACTACTGGAAAAACCATAGCTTTGACTATATGGACCTTTGTCAATAAAGTAATATCTGCTTTCTTTTTCTAACTTATTTATTTTTTAATTGAAAAATAATTGCTTTATAGAATTTTGCTGTTTTCTGTCAAATATCTCTGCTTTTTAACATGCCGTCTAGGTTGGTCATAACTTTTCTTCAAAGGAGCAAGTGTCTTTCAATTTCATGGCTGCAGTCACCATCTGCAGTGATTTTAGAGCCCAAGAAAATAGTCTCTCACTATTTCCATTGTTTCCCTCTCTATTTGCCATGAAGTGATGGAACCGGATGCCATGATCTTCGTTTTCTGAATGTTGAGCTTTAAGCAAGGTTTTTCACTCTCTTTCACTTTCATCAAGAGGCTCTTTAGTTCCTCTTCACTTTCTGCCATTAGAGTGGTGTCATCTGAGGTTGTTGATATTTCTCCCTGCAATCTTGATTCCAGCTTGTGCTTCATCTATTCCAGCATTTCACATGATGTACTCTGCATTTAAGTTAAGTAAGCAAGGTGACACTGTACAGCCTTGACGTACTCCTTTCCTGGGACCACTCCATTGTTCCACGTCCAGTTCTAACTGTTGCTTCTTAACCTGCATACAGATTTCTCAGGAGGCAGGTAGTGTGGTCTGGTATTCCCATCTCTTTCAGAATTTTCCACAGTTTGTTGTGATCCACACAGTCAAAGGCTTTGGCATAGTCAATAAAGCAGAAGTAGATGTCTTCCAGGAATTTTTTTGCTTTTTCTATGATCCAACAGATGTTGGCAATTTGGTCTCTTGTTCCTCTGCCTTTTCTAAATGCAGCTTGAACATCTGAAAGTTCTCAGTTCATGTACTATTGAAGCCTAGCTTGGAGAATTTTGAGCATTACTTTGCTAGCGTGTGAGATGAGTGCAATTGTCCTACCCTCTTAGGCAGAGTCAGATGTCACATTCCTCATAGTCAAGTGATTACATGTACAAGTCTTCATTTCATTTGCCCTGTTGTGTTGTATTTTCATGTTATCATCAAGATAATTCAGTGCATATCACTGCGAGCTTCATTAGGACAGGGACTGTGTCTCAGACATCTTTGCACTCCCAATGCTTAGCACAGTGCCAGCACATGATAGGTGCTCAACAAATACTTGTTGAATACAAGTAGTCTTTGTTCTCTAGCCCTGGAAATGACCTTTCCTTTCGTTCCCTCTGTTTCCAAAACAATGGTGTGGGCTCCTTGTTCTTCTTTATCCTGCTGCCTACAATGTCCAATCTTTACCCTGGTTTCTTTCCCCATGTATTTCTGGGGATGGAGAGAAGGTCTGAAGGATATACTTCTCATATCCTGAGGGACTTAACAGTCAGGGGTTATCTGGTTGTCACCTGTCACATAGATCTGAAATACTACTCTAGGCTTTTCTGTGGGTCATTGTTTGGCATGGTGAGCTTCTTCAGGCCACCTGAGAACCCTCGGTATCCATTTTACTAACTGAGGACACTGACTCTCTTTTAATTCTCAACACATAGTCTTAGGCAAGCTATCTTGGTCAGCAGACAAAGTATCAAAGGGGAATTACAAAATACCAAAGGGGAATTACAAAAACAAGGAAGACCCATAAAACCTTATGTGAGCCATCACTGCTCCAAAGTCCATGAAGTCTCAAACTGTCCTTTTCAAGCAGGATCTGCACTTTACCTTTGCATTACCAAAGGCATGGTAAAATGTTAGAGTTCCCAGACCAAAGGAAAAAGAAAGAGAATAGTCTTCGGGTCTTTCACAGTATAAAATCTCTGCCTCTGAAAAACAGAAAACTGCTACTATCTTTGAAATAAAAAATTTCACTAATCATCAAGCCTTCACAAACATTGTATTCTAGGTTCAGAGTATTGCCCTAGTGAAATGAATAAATCCATGAAAGAATAAACCAAAAATATCTACACAATGTGATTAAGGTTTTAGGAAAGAGACACAAGAGAAGAAATCATTTAAACCTACAAAGAATGGGGAAACTCATTCCAGGAGAAAGAATACAGAGCATAGGTCAGAACCCAGCAAAGAGAAACTTTATGACACTTTCTAGGAAAATTATGGAGGAATCCAAGTTTATCAGTTAGGAGAAGTCAGACTGAAAGGTTAAGTAAGACCCCTTCCAATACTGAAATCCACTCCACTTAGAAGGGAAGTGACTTGAATTAAAATGTGTGTTTAAAGTGATAAGCAAAGATAAGGTGTCCATATGTGTGTGGATTTATCTCTGGGCTTTCTATTTTGTTCCATTGATCTATATGTCTGTCTTTGTGCCAGTACCATACTGTCTTGATGACTGTGGCTTTGTAGTAGAGCCTGAAGTCAGGCAAGTTGATTCCTCCAGTTCCATTCTTCTTTCTCAAGATTGCTTTGGCTATTCGAGGTTTTTTGTGTTTCCATACAAATCTTGAAATTATTTGTTCTAGTTCTGTGAAAAATGTGGCTGGTAGCTTGACAGGGATTGCATTAAATTTGTAAATTGCTTTGGGTAGTATACTCATTTTCACTATATTGATTCTTCCGATCCATGAACATGGTATATTTCTCCATCTATTAGTGTCCTCTTTGATTTCTTTCATCAGTGTTTTATAGTTTTCTATATATAGGTCTTTAGTTTCTTTAGGTAGATATATTCCTAAGTATTTTATTCTTTTCGTTGCAATGGTGAATGGAATTGTTTCCTTAATTTCTTTTTCTACTTTCTCATTATTCGTGTATAGGAATGCAAGGGATTTCTGTGTGTTGATTTTATATCCTGCAACTTTACTATATTCATTGATTAGGTCTAGTAATTTTCTGGTGGAGTCTTTAGGGTTTTCCATGTAGAGGATCATGTCATCTGCAAACAATGAGAGTTTTACTTCTTCTTTTCCAATTTGGATTCCTTTTATTTCTTTTTCTGCTCTGATTGCTGTGGCCAAAACTTCCAGAACTATGTTGAATAGTAGCGGTGAAAGTGGACACCCTTGTCTTGTTCCTGACTTTAGGGGGAATGCTTTCAATGTTTTCACCATTGAGGATAATGTTTGCTGTGGGTTTGTCATATATTGCTTTTATTATGTTGAGGTATGTTCCTTCTATTCCCGCTTTCTGGAGAGTTTTTATCATAAAAGGAGGCAAGAATATACAATGGAGTAAAGACAATCTCTTTAACAAGTGGTGCTGGGAAAACTGGTCAACCACTTGTAAAAGAATGAAACTAGATCACTTTCTAACACCGTACACAAAAATAAACTCAAAATGGATTAAAGATCTAAATGTAAGATCAGAAACTATAAAACTCCTAGAGGAGAACATAGGCAAAACACTCTCAGACATAAATCACAGCAGGATCCTCTATGATCCACCTCCCAGAATTCTGGAAATAAAAGCAAAAATAAACAAATGGGATCTAATTAAAATTAAAAGCTTCTGTACAACAAAGGAAAATATAAGCAAGGTGAAAAGACAGCCTTCTGAATGGGAGAAAATAATAGCAAATGAAACAACTGACAAACAACTAATCTCAAAAATATACAAGCAACTTCTGCAGCTCAATTCCAGAAAAATAAACGACCCAATCAAAAAATGGGCCAAAGAACTAAATAGACATTTCTCCAAAGAAGACATACGGATGGCTAACAAACACATGAAAAGATGCTCAACATCACTCATTATTAGAGAAATGCAAATCAAAACCACAATGAGGTACCACTTCACACCAGTCAGAATGGCTGCGATCCAAAAATCTGCAAGCAATAAATGCTGGAGAGGGTGTGGAGAAAAGGGAACCCTCCTACACTGTTGGTGGGAATGCAAACTAGTACAGCCACTATGGAGAACAGTGTGGAGATTCCTTAAAAAATTGCAAATAGAACTACCTTATAACCCAGCAATCCCACTGCTGGGCATACACACGGAGGAAACCAGAATTGAAAGAGACACATGTACCCCAATGTTCATCGCAGCACTGTTTATAATAGCCAGGACATGGAAACAACCTAGATGTCCATCAGCAGATGAATGGATAAGAAAGCTGTGGTACATATACACAATGGAGTATTACTCAGCCGT
The DNA here is from genome assembly GCF_001704415.2 of Capra hircus. NCBI lineage: Eukaryota > Metazoa > Chordata > Mammalia > Artiodactyla > Bovidae > Capra > Capra hircus. Next base: position 45,659,900 of record NC_030817.1, on the reverse strand, counting down.
TAAAAAGAATTCATTTGAATCAGTTCTGATGAGATGGATGAAACTGGAGCCAATTATACAGAGTGAAGTAAGCCAGAAAGAAAAACACCAATACAGTATACTAACACATATATATGGAATTTAGGAAGATGGCAATGACGACCCTGTATGCAAGACAGGAAAAAAGACACAGATGTGTATAACAGACTTTTGGACTCAGAGGGAGAGGGAGAGGGTGGGACGATTTGGGAGAATGGGAATTCTAACATGTATACTGTCATGTAAGAATTGAATCGCCAGTCCATGTCTGACGTAGGGTGCAGCTTGCTTGGGGCAGGTGCATGGGGATGACCCAGAGAGATGTTGTGGGGAGGGAGGTGGGAGGGGGGTTCATGTTTGGGAACGCATGTAAGAATTTAAGATTTTAAAATTTAAAAAAAAAAAAAAAAAAAAAAAAAGAATATAACAACAACAAAAAAAATAAAAATAAAAAAAAAAAATAAAGTGATAAGCAATGGCAAACCTTTCAAGGTTTTTGCTTAGTCTCCTATCACTTTGTGGGTTGCTAATTTTTGGTAGGAATGGTTGCAGTGAACCAGGTCATCAAATTACAAAAATGATGAAAGGAAAAAAATGCCACAGCATTAACAGTACCAGACCACCTGACCAGCCTCTTGAGAAACCTATATGCAGGTCAGGAAGCAACAGTTAGAACTGGACATGGAACAACAGACTGGTTCCAAATAGGAAAAGGAGTCCTTCAAGGCTGTATATTGTCACCCTGCTTATTTAACTTCTATGCAGAGTACATCATGAGAAATGCTGGGCTGCAAGAATCAAAACCTGGAATCAAGACTGCCAGGAGAAATATCAATAACCTCAGATATGCAGATGATACCACCCTTATGGCAGAAAGTGAAGAGGAACTAAAAAGCCTCTTGATGAAAGTGAAAGAGGAGAGTAAAAAAGTTGGCTTAAAGCTCAACATTCAGAAAACGAAGATCATGGTATCTGGTCCCATCACTTCATGGCAAATAGATGGGGAAACAGTGGAAACAGTGTCAGACTTTATTTTGAGGGGCTCCAAAATCACTGCAGATGGTGATTGCTGCCATGAAATTAAAAGACGCTTACTCCTTGGAAGGAAAGTTATGACCAAACTAGATAGCATATTCAAAAGCAGAGACATCACTTTGCCAACAAAGGTCTGTCTAGTCAACACTATGGTTTTTCCAGTAGTCATGTATGGATGTGAGAGTTGGACTATAAAGAAAGCTGAGCACCAAAGAATTGATGCTTTTGAACTGTGGTGTTGAAGAAGACTCTTGAGAGTCTTTTGGACTGCAAGGAGATCCAACCAGTCCATTCTGAAGGAGATCAGTCCTGGGATTTCTTTGGAAGGAATGATGCTAAAGCTGAAACTCCAGTACTTTGGCCACCTCATGCGAGGAGTTGACTCATTGGAAAAGGCTCTGATGCTGGGAGGGATTGGGGACAGGAGGAGAAGGGGACGACAGAGGATGAGATGGCTGGATTGCATCACCAACTTGATGGACATGAGTTTGAGTGAACTCTGGGAGTTGGTGATGGACAGGAAGGCCTGGCATGCTGCAATTCATGGGGTCACAAAGAGTCGGACATGACTGAGCGACTGAACTGAACTGAACTGCCTACTGATGATGAAATTATGATTGAATTGTTTTTGTTGTTTCATGTTTAGTGCTGCTTCTATATACATTTCTGCATAATATCCCAAAATTTTTTGCAAGAAGCATTTACCATTACAAGATAAATCTAAGGAAAATGTTGCTATAGCATTCATAATTTTTAAAATAAACTCTACAAAAAATCCTGAATAACAGTCAAATTAAAAGAAAGAGTCCTCATTGAGCAAACTTAGCCTTCTCTAATGGCACATTTACTAAGAAGGTAATTCAGCCCCTAAAAGCATTACCTCTCAAAAACTGCAGAGAATGGCAATAACCAAGTCAGTATTAAATACAAAAAGTTGTATCACCTATGCCCAAGCCACTTTATCTTAATGAGTATACAGAGGCATAAGTATTCCTTTGTCCTCAGCAAGAGCCAGAGACAAGCAGAATGGCAAGAGGAGTTTCACTTCTTCCTAGAAACATATTTTTCTAGGAGCTAAATCCTAGTGGCAATGAGCAAGTAACCTTACTCGTAGGCTAGTTACTTAGAATACCTAAAAAAGAAATCACATTGGAGATTCCAAACAACTGAAGCCCACACTAGAGGAGGAATGAACAAGTTCAAAATGACATGCTTCTCAGAAAGAAAGTTTTCAAAAAGATAAGAAAGAAGGAAGCTATAGAGTTAGAATATGCCCTGGTCTATGGGGTGAAAGAAATCCCTCAAGGACTTGGGAATCATAATCAAGATTAATGCTGGACATACATGGAAAGCATGTGGCATCATTTGGAAGATGGAAACATCAACATGAAATACCTGAATGAGCCTAAAAGTGAGAAAACAATGCCTGGAAAGGAGACGATAACGGAGGCCCACATGACCCTTCAAAGTGAACACAAGGAGAAGGCAAAGGTCAATGGTGAGATGGGAAGAGCTGCCAGTGGGATGAACTGGATGAAGGATGAAGTGAGCACAAGGACAAAGGAAAGGAGCATCAAATGAAGAGGTTGCCGTACCATACACAACCTTTTCTGTAAAGCGACTCAGCCACTGGCCAATAATCCTTCAGGACAGAGAAGAAATTATCTGCCAGTTTTGAGCTTTGTGACTGTCATAATTCATAGCTAAGGTCCCAGCTTTTGACTAGGTGCTCCAAGATCAGCACACTTCAATATAGACACTGAAAGAAATTTTGAAATAAAATAAGTCAGTGGATTCAGGCCACATGTTTGAGTCTTAAAGCAAAAAGGAGTACCAAACATTCATGGAAACATTAGCTTAAGAAACACAGGTTAGTGATCCAAAGGGTTTTCTAGATCAAAGGAGGGGTCATACTAGGACTTTGGGCTTAGTTGCTATAGAATTAATTGCTCTGTCCTGGATGTCCAAACTGATGGCAAATCCATGAAAAAATTTGTTGAGGGAATCCCAATAATACAGAACTGAAAAAGAAGTCTTCAAATAGAATGTAGAAAGCAAAGGGAGAACTCATACATTTTCCTATTACCTGCAAGTAAGAGAAAAAGAGGCTGATGAGCCCTGGAATGCTGAGAAAAGCTGGACTTCACCAAATATAAAACAAAGTCCACACTGCAGCTACATAGAGAGAAAAGTTCTCTTTTCTTTTATTTGACTTTATATCCTAAAATGATATTTATAATCTATTCCACTTATAGATTATTGTATCTATTATTATAATATATTCCACTAAAGTGATTCATTCTAGATCACACATGAAATAACATGTGCAAAAGAAGTTACATAACAATATATATTGAGAAAGTAGGAATAATTCCTGGTCCACAACTGGTATTCAATAGATAGCTTGTAGTCATTCACTTGGAGCTTCCTAGGTGGCACTAGTAAGGAACCTGCCTGCCAATTCAGGAGATGTAAAGAGATGCAGGTTCATCCCTGGGCTGGGAAGATCCCCTGGAGGAGTGCACGGCAAACCACTCCATTATTCTTACCTGGAGCCCTTGGACAGAGGAGGCTGGCAGGCTATAATCCATAGGGTCACAAAGAGTTGGACATGAATGAAGCGACTTAGCACCCACACACACATTCACTTATTTATTCATTTATTCAATATTTATTGACTGTATACTATATGCAAGGCACTATTCTAGACACTGAGGATTCAGCATTAAAAAAAAAAAAGACAAGCCCCTCATGAAGCTTCCATTCCAGTGGTGGAGACTGGTAAATACACAAATACTACATGTAACAAAGGCAGAGCATAATGAGTGAGTGCTATGAAGAAAAAGAAGATTAAGGACACAGAGAACACCTAGGAGTCTCTTTGGGGCTTCTCTGGTGGCTCAGATGATAAAGAATCTGCCAGCAATGTGGGAGATCCAGGTTCAATCCCTGAGTCAGGAAGATCCCCTCGAGAAGGGAATGGCTACCCACTCCAGTATTCTTGCCTGGAGAATTCCATGGACAGAGGAGCCTGGTGGGCTACAGTCCATGGGGTCGCAAAGAGTCAGACACAGCTGAGCAACTAACACCTTCACTCTTTCCAGAGGTCTCTTTAGATAGGGCAATTGGGGAGGTCTTTCTGGGGAGATGGCATTCAAGCAGAGACCGGGATGAAGTGAGGAAATATAAGGAAACATCATGCAGCAAGAGGGCAAATGCAAGGTCTTGAGCAAAGGACCAGTAAGGAGATGAGTGAGGCTGGATCACAGTGAGGAAGGAAAGAAGGATGGGAAACCAGTGGGAGAGAGAGGTGAGTGCCAGGTGAGTGCCAAAGTCATGAGAAGGACTTTGGATAGTATTTCAAATGTGGGAGGAAGCCATATGAGGGTCCTAAGCAGGAAAGCCACATGATCTGATTTCTATATTAAAATAACCATTTTGACAGATTTGTAGAGAGTGAGATGAGTGCAATTGTGCAGTAGTTTGAGCATTCTTTGGCATTGCCTTTCTTTGGAATTGGAATGAAAACTGACCTTTTCCAGTCCTGTGGCTACTACTGAGTTTTCCAAAGTTGCTGGCATATTGAGTGCAGCACTTTCACAGCATCATCTTTCAGGATTTGAAATAGCTCCACTGGAATTCCATCACCTCCACTAGCTTTGTTCGTAGTGATGCTTTCTAAGGCCCACTTGACTTCACATTCCAAGATGTCTGGCTCTAGATTAGTGATCACATCATCATGATTATCTGGGTCGTGAAGATCTTTTTTGTACAGTTCTTCTGTGTATTCTTGCCACCTCTTCTTAATATCTTCTGCTTCTCTTAGGTCCATACCATTTCTGTCCTTTATTGAGCCCATCTTTGCATGAAATCTTCCCTTGGTATCTCTAATTTTCTTGAAGAGATCTCTAGTCTTTCCCATTCTGTTTTCCTCTATTTCTTTGCATTGATTGCTGAAGAAGGCTTTCTTATCTCTTCTTGCTATTCTTTGGAACTCTGCATTCAGATGTTTATATCTTTCCTTTTCTCCTTTGCTTTTTGCCTCTCTTCTTTTCACAGCTATTTGTAAGGCCTCCCCAGACAGCCATTTTGCTTTTTTGCATTTCTTTTCCATGGGGATGGTCTTGATCACTGTCTCCTGTAAAGCGCCACGAACCTCATTCCATAGTTCATCAGGCACTCTATCAGACCTAGACCCTTAAATCTATTTCTCATTTCCACTGTATAATCATAAGGGATTTGATTGAGGTCATACCTGAATGGTCTAGCAGTTTTCCCTACTTTCTTCAATTTGAGTCTGAATTTGGTAATAAGGAGTTCATGATCTGAGCCACAGTCAGCTCCTGGTCCTGTTTTTGTTGACTGTATAGAGCTTCTCCATCTTTGGCTGCATAAAATATAATCAATCTGATTTCAGTGTTGACCATCTGGTGATGTCCATGTGTAGAGTCTTCTCTTGTGTTGTTGGAGGAGGGTGTTTGCTATGACCAGTGCATTTTCTTGGCAAAACTCTATTAGTCTTTGCCCTGCTTCATTCCGCATTCCAAGGCCAAATTTGCCTGTTACTCCAGGTGTTTCTTGACTTTCCACTTTAGCATTCCAGTCCGCTATAATGAAAAGGACATCTTTTTGGGGTGTTAGTTCTAAAAGGTCTTGAAGGTCTTCATAAAACCGTTCAACTTCAGCTTCTTCAGCATTACTGGTTGGGGCATAGATTTGGATAACTGTGATATTGAATGGTTTGCCTTGGAGACAAACAGAGATCATTCTGTCGTTTTTGAGATTGCATCCAAGTACTGCATTTCAGACTCTTTCGTTGACAATGATGGCTACTCCATTTCTTCTGAGGGATTCCTGCCCGCAGTGGTAGATATAATGGTCATCTGAGTTAAATTCATCCATTCCAGTCCATTTTAGTTCACTGATTTCTAGAATGTTGACGTTCACTCTTACCATCTCTTGTTTGACCACTTCCAATTTGCCTTGATTCATGGACCTGACATTCCAGGTTCCTATGCAATATTGCTCTTTACAGCATCGGACCTTGCTTCTATCACCAGTCACATGCACAGCTGGGTATTGTTTTTGCTTTGGCTTCATCCCTTCATTCTTTATAAAGTTATTTCTCCACTGATCTCCAGTAGCATATTGGGCACCTAATGACCTGGGGAGTTCCTCTTTTGGTATCCTATCATTTTGTCTTTTCATACTGTTCATGGGGTTCTCAAGGCAAGAATACTGAAGTGGCTTGCCATTCCCTTCTCCAGTGGACCACGTTCTGTCAGACCTCTCCACCATGACCCGCCGGTCTTGGGTTGCCCCGCAGGCATGGCTTGGTTTCATTGAGTTAGACAAGGCTGTGGTCCTAGTGTGATTAGAATGACTAGTTTTCTGTGAGTATGGTTTCAGTGTGTCTGCCCTCTGATACCCTCTTGCAACACCTACCATCTTACTTGGGTTTCTCTTACCTTGGGCGTGGGCTATCTCTTCACAGCTGCTCCAGCAAAGCACAACTGCTGCTCCTTACCTTGGACGAGGAGTATCTCCCTACCGCCGCTGTTCCTGGCCTTCAATGTGGGATAGCTCCTCTAGGGGTTGCAAAGAGTCGGACATGACTGAGCGACTGAACTGAACTGAACTGAACTGTGGAGAGTGAACTGTGGAGGGTGTGAGAGAAAGAGTGGAAGCAGGGAGAAAGCTGGATCAAAGAATGCAAGAAGGACCTCGCAGATGCAGCTGCCTAGAGCCTCACCCACTGCCCAACCATGGTCAACCCCACCTGGTCCTGGACATTGCCAACAAGCCCTTGGGTCACTTCTCTCTCAAGCTGTTTGCAGACAACGTTCCAAAGACAGCAGAAAACTTCTGAACTCTGAGCACTAGAGAGAAAACATTTGACATAAAGTTTCCTGCTTTCACAGAATAATTCCAGCATTTATGTATGTGCAGGGTGGTGACTTCACAAACCATAATGGCTCTGATGGCTAGTCCATCTTTGGAAAGAAATTTGATGACAAGAATTTCATCCTGTAGCACACAGGTCCTAGTATCTTGTTCATGACCAATGCTGGCGCCAACACAAATGGTTCCCAGTTTTTCATCTACAGTGTACCAAGACCGAGTGTTTGGATAGCAAGTATGTGGTCTTTGGCAAGGCAAAAGAGGGCATGAATACTGTAGAAGCCACAGAGTGCTGCAGTCCAAGAATGGCAAGACCAGCAAGAAGATCAAAATTGCTGACTGTGGACAAATCTAATAAATCTGACTTGTATTTAACCACCAGACATTCCCTCTGTAGCTCTGGAGAGCATCCCATCATCCACATCTTCTTGAAATAGCTTCCATAATTTTTGTGCTCCCACTGCTGTTCTTTGGGTTCCATATTTTCCTTATTCCCCTCCAAGTTTAGCTGGATTGCAAAGTTAAGTTTATGACTATGAAATAAAAACTAAACAAAAAAAGGAATGAGAAGAAAATGACAGCTCAGGAGATGAAATAGAAGGCATCTCCAAAGAGAGGGTTCCCAAAAAGTATTTTAACCAACTTGAATATATAATTTCAAGAATGTGAATTTGTCAAATTTCTACTTGAAGAAAGCTAGCATTTTAATTTCATTCACATATATATTTAAATTATATCTACAGAATCAATCTAAAAATACCAATTTATCAATCAAGTATTTCTTCTTTACCAATCTCATATAAATGAAATAATTTTGATAAAACTCATCACAAGCATGTTTGACATCTTTTAAGAGCCACTTTTGGGGTCACTTCACACAAATTTCTAGGGCATGCCACTTTCACTCCCCTCTATACCTGTTTTGAACCCATGTATGGGCTTTCCTTGTGGCTCAGATGATAAAGAATCTGCCTGCAATGCAGGAGAGTTGGGTTCGATCACTGGGTTTGGAAGATCCCCTGGAGAAGGGAATGGCTACCCACTCCAGTATTCTTGAACTTCCATGGACAGAGGAGTCTGGTGGGCTATAGTCCATGGTGTCACAAAGAGCTGGACACAACTGAGCAACTAACATACACACACAACACACACACACACATACACACGCACATAATGCTGTAGCTGAATGCTTATTCCAAATCACAAATACCCATTTGTAAAGATTCAGATTTTAAAGTAGAACTTACATCAGAATGTAGATTCTTTGATAGCAAGGATATTGTTTTCTTAACTACTGTATCCCCAGTGCCTAAAACAGGGATCAGCAAATATGGCCTATGGACCAAACCTGTGAACAACAGTTTTATGAACAGTTTCATTGGAACACTGGCAGGCTTATTTATTTGCATATCGTCTGTGACTGCTTTTGCTCTGTCACAGCAGAGCTGAACAGTTATGACAGAGACTGTATGACTTGCAAAGCCTAAAACATCTAGTTCCTGGCCCTTTACAGAAAAAGTTTGCTGATCCCTTGTCCAGAGCATTGTATAGCCTACAGTAGGTATTCAACAGAAATTTGATATTGACTATATAGGTACAAGGAAACTCTTTATTTTCTGAAAAACAATTTGCAGAAGGAAAAAGCAAAACCTGATATTCTGTAGTATTTGTCAAATTCATCCTCAGCTCCCTCCATGCTTGGCCCTTCTAGTGGTTCTTTTCAAGCAATAAGTAGCATAAAAGCGTTTCTATCTGATTTCTATGGGAGCATTTTCTAAGGCAGCTCTCCTTCCCTCCACACCATAAATAACTCTAAAGACATCACATCTCTCTTCTGTGCCTCCATTTTCCACAACTTGAAAACAGAGTGTTAGTGGAACTTGCCGGTCAAGTGTTTTCAGAGAAAAGGAACTGCAGTAGGAGTGTTGGACTTTTATATCTGGAAAAAGCAAGGGGCAGAAGCATGGGAAGCCCATATACACACAGAGGGGTGAAAGGGCCAGTCAGCAGCTGGAGCCAGGAGAGAGCAAGCCTTGTGGAAAGAGAGCACCTTTTGAAAAGGGACTTCTTTCCCCATAGTTCAAACTTCTCTTATAAAAGCATGCTTTGAAGGAGTCCTGAAATTCTGTTCCCTCACATGTTGAAAAGCTATGTACAAATGTTCTGATTTTTATAGTACGCAGGCTCTTTCAGAAGTTTCCAGTGCTCCTATGCAGGTATGTTGGAAAGGTTTGCAGGTAGCTCAGCCTAGCTAAGGCTCTGTCAACAGCTGCACTGCTGGATATAAAATCACCTGAAAGAACTCCAAGCTAGAAAACTGACAGAATGGTGACTGTTTTATTTATTCTTGCAGAGCAAAGTGGGAATTACCTCACTTGTTGAAAGAGAATATAGTCTTAAGAGTCAAAGAGCCTATAGTTTTTGTCATTGTAAAGGGCTCAAAATAGTTCTGCTTAAACTCTCTGGTTCTTCTGCTTTCTAGAAAGGAACAGAGAGGAACTCTGAGAGAAGTGAGATGAACCCTTTTAAAGTATTCTAGCAGCAATTTGTATAGAGGATGGTCCTGGGAGTGACTTACTGTAGCCTGAACTATCGCCAGGGGCAGAAAGCAGAAGCTGTGAGGGCTTTTGTGGCCAAGCCTGAAGACCTGGAGCCACAGTCCTGCCCTGGAGCAGACTCCTCCAAGACAGACTTCAGAGGGAGTGAGCAAAGAAGCCTTCTAAGGAAGCCAGATTGCTAACTCAGCCTTGCTTTCTTCATTAAACACTATAAAAGAAATAACTTACAATGTGAAAGCACCTAGGGCAAAAAGTTCAGCTTAGCCTGGGATCCCCCCTGAGGGAGACTCAAGATGAGACAGAGGTTGTCAACTTGAAAGACACAAGAAACATCAGCAGGCAAGTAAGGAAGTGAGACCTGGCAGAAAAGGCAGCAATGAGGGGGCAGATAGCAAGCCAGCTACATTGTGGATGACCAGGGAGCTTACTCCAGGGAGAAAGTCTGGGACATTGTGTAAAACAAGAGCCGTTGGGGCAGAGGGGCAGAGGGGCAAAGGGGAAAAGGAGTCCAATCACTGGATTCAGTGATTGATTGACAGATGGTGGTGTGGTGTTAATTCCCCTAGAACTCCCTTTTTAGGTGAAGAGATGCAGATGCTGACACAGCATCTTAATAAGGTAAATTCCAATGGATATGGGTGGCATATTCACCATATATACTACCAGGTCTCTCAATAAAAGTTTCCTCTGGTCTTTTCTTGCCCACATGCCACTCCTTGGAAGCAAGAAGTTGGCTGGGATGGAGCAGTGATACCCACTTCATTCACAGGGTCCATTATCTCTCTCTTTTTTTTTTCGGCCTCACCATGTGGCATACAGGATCTTAGTTCCCCAACCAGGGATCAAACCTGCATTGGAAGCACAGAATCTTAACCACCGAACTGCCATGGAAGTCCCAGAGCTCATTATCTTTTGAATTGACTTCTGTTTGGGGAAATACCTACACTGTGAATCCAAACTCTCCAAAGTAGAGCACAAATGTCCAGTTTCCCTTGTAGCTAGGACACAGGCCTGAAGTTAAGGCTCTGCCAATTTGGTGCACAAAGGTGACACTATTTGGGGGGTAAGCATGCAATGCTGGTGACAGACTGATGGAGATTTCCCTTGCTCGTGCGGAGAGGAGTGGTAGAGGCATGTAGTTTGGGGTGGTGGAGGCAGCAATGCCTCTGGAGGTTTTCTGGTATTCAGGGTACAATTTTTGACACAAAATTGGCAGCGAGGCTAGTGGCTTTAGCACTTGCAGTAATTTGGACTTGCCAGCATCATCTGGTGCTCAACAGCTTCAGGGCTTTCCCATCAGGCCAGCTTCTGCAACTGGGTATGGGTGATCCTCCAAGAAGCTTGATCTCGAGTATGTTTCCCCCCCCCACGCCCAGCTTTATATACTTTATGTCAATCCCTTTCTTGCTTTAACTAGTCAGAGTGGACTCTGCACTTCATGCCTAAGCCCGTGACTGATATAGGGGTAAAAACAAATGGTAAAGTATGTAGTATGACATGGTGTATTTTATAAAAGCATAAAGAAACCCAAAGGGACTACTTGGTCTCCCCCTAATCTTCATAAAGAAAGTTACCTATAAACTATCTCAAATGAGAAACTAGTTTTCAAGTCTCCAGCGAGAAAATTCTACACAACCTAAAGAATCACAGGCTTCCCTGCTGGCCAAGATGGTAAAGAACTCACCTGCAATTTGGAAGACCTGGGTTTGATCTCTGGGTTGGGAAGATCTCCTGTAGAAGTGAATGGATACCCACTTCAGTATTCTGGCCTGGAGAATTCCCATGGACAGAGGAGCCTGGTGGACTACAGTCCACAGGGTCGCAAAGAGTCACACTTGACTGAGCGACTTTCAGTTCAGTTCAGTCCAGTTCAGTTGCTCAGTAGTGTCCAACTCTTTACGACCCCATGGACTGCAGCATGCCAGTCCTCCCTGTCATCACCAACTCCCGAAGTTTACTAAAACTCATCTCCATTGAGTCGGTGATGCCATCCAACAATCTCATCCTCTGTCATCCCCGTCTCCTACCTTCAAACTTTCCCAGCATCAGGGTCTTTTCAAATGAGTCAGCTGTGGGCATCAGGTGGCCAAATTATCGGAGTTTCAGCTTCAGCAAAAGTCCTTCCAATGAATATTCAGAGATGATTTCCTTTAAGAAGGACTGACTGGATCTCCTTGCAGTCTAAGGGACTCTCAAGAGTCTTCTCCAACATCATAGTTCAAAAGCATCAATTCTTTGGCACTCAGCTTTCTTTCTAGTCCAACTCTCACTGGTTCCAAATCAGGAAAGGAGTACATCAAGGCTGTATATTGTCACCCTGCTTAACTTATATGCAGAGTACATCATGAGAAACACTGGGCTGGAAGAAGCACAACCTGAAACCAAGATTGCCAGGAAAAAATAGTCAGCCACTGTTTCCACTGTTTCCCCATCTATTTGCCATGAAGTGATGGGACCAGATGCCATGATCTTAGTTTTCTGAATGTTGAGCTTTAAGCTAACTTTTTCACTCTCCTCTTTCACGTTCATCAAGAGGCCCTTTAGTTCTTCTTCGCTTTCTGCCATAAGGGTGGTGTCATCTGCATATCTGAGGTTATTGATATTTCTCCTGGCATCTGGTCCCATCACTTCATGGCAAATAGATGGGGAAACAGTGGAAACAGTGGCTGACTTTATTTTTTGGGATCCAAAATCACTGCAGATGGTGACTGCAACCATGAAATTAAAAGACGCTTACTTCTTGGAAGGAAAGTTATGACCAACCTAGACAACATACTAAAAAGCAGAGACATTACTTTGTCAACAAAGGTCTGTCTAGTCAAGGCTATGGTTTTTCCAGTAGTCATGTATGGATGTGAGAGTTGGACTATAAAGAAAGCTGAGCACCAAAGAATTGATGCTTTTGAACTGTGGTGTTGAAGAAGACTCTTGAGAGTCCCTTGGACTGCAAGGAGATTCAACCAGTCCACCCTAAAGGAGATCAGTCCTGACTGTTCACAGGAAGGACTGATGTTGAAGCTGAAACTCCAATACTTTGGCCACCTGATCTGAAGAGCTGACTCATTTGAAAAGACCATGACACTGGGAAAGATTGAGGGTAGGAGGAGAAGGGGATGACAGAGGATGAAATGGTTGGATGGCACCACCAGCTTAATGGACATGCGTTTGGTGGACTCCGGGAGTTGGTGATGGACAGGGAGGCCTGGCATGCTCCAGTCCATGGGGTCACCAAGAGTCAGACACAACTGAGCGACTGAACTGAACTGAACTGAACACATCCACACGACTACTGGAAAAACCATAGCTTTAACTAGATGGACCTTTGTTGGCAAAGTAATGTCTCTGCTTTTATTAAAAAGCTTATTAAGGCTGTCTAGGTTTGTCATAATTTTTCTTCCAAGGAGCAAGTGTCTTTTAGTTTCATGGCTGCAGTCACCATCTGCAGTGATTTTGGAGCCCCCAAAAATACGTCTCTCACTACTTCCACTGTTCCCCCATCTATTTCCGATGAAGTGAAGGGACTGGATGCCATGATCTTCGTTTTCTGAATGTTGAATTTTAAGCCAACTTTTTCACCCTCCTCTTTCATTTTCATCAAGAGGTTCTTTAGTTCTTCTTCACTTTCTGCCATAAGGGTGGTGTCATCTGCATATCTGAGGTTATTGACATTTCTCCCTGCAATCTTGATTCCAACTTGTGCTTCCTCCAGCCTAGCATTTCTCATGCTGTACTCTGCATATAAGTTAAATAAGCAAGATGACAATATACAGCCTTGACATATCCCTTTCCCGATTTCAAACCAGTCTGTTGTTCCAAGTCCAGTTCTAACTGTTGCTTCCTGACCTACATACAGATTTCTCAAGAAGTAGGTCAGGTGGTCTGTTATTCTCATCTCTTGAAGAATTTTCCACAGCGTGCTGTGGTCCACACAGTCAAAGGCTTTGGCATAGTCAATAAAGCAGAGGTAGATGTTTTTCTGGAACTCTCTTGCTTTTTCCATGATCCAGCGGATGTTGGCAATTTGATCTCTGGTTCCTCTGCCTTTTCTAAAATCAGCTTGAACATCTGGAAGTTCTTGGTTCACCTACTGTTGAGGCCTGGCTTAGAGAATTTTGAGCATTACTTTGCTTGCGTGTGAGATGATTACAATTGTGCAGTAGTTTGAGCATTCTTTGGCATTGCCTTTCTTTGGGATTAGAACGAAAACTGACCTTTTCCAGGCCTGTGGCCACTGCTGAGTTTTCTAAATTTGCTGACATATTGAGTGCAGCACTTTCACAGCATCATCTTTTAGGATTTGAAATAGCTTAACTGGAATTCCATCATTGTGCATAGTGATGCTTCCTAAGGCCCACTTGACTTCACATTCTAGGATGTCTGGCTCTAGGTGAGTGATCACACCATCGTGATTATCTGGGTCATGAAGATCTTTTTTGTATAGTTCTTCTGTGTATTCTTGCCACCTCTTCTTAATATCGTCTGCTTCTGTTAGGTCCATACCATTTCTGTCCCTTGTTGTGCCCATCTTTGCATGAAATGTTCCCTTGGTATCTCTAATTTTCTTGAAGAGATCTCTAGTCTTTGCCATTCTATTGTTTTCCTCTATTTCTTTGCATTGATCACTGAGGAAGGCTTTCTTATCTCTCCTTGATATTCTTTGGAACTCTGCATTCCATAGGGTTACAAAGAGTCGCACATGACTGAGAGTCTTTCACTTTCACTTCAAGAATCACACCATTGCAGGAACCTACAACACCCAATGCCAGAATGTTCTACTTTTGTAGTCAAGGAGATACAAGAACTTTCTGTAGTCATTTAAAAGAAAAATGTACTTAAATAACTCATTTTCTCACTGAATTTACCTTTAATGGTTTTTAATTTTATTATGTATAGAGCTGCCAACTGGCAGACATTAAGGAATCATCATCTTCATTTTTTTCCAGTTTAAGGTGAGTCAGACAAAAACTTGAGCGGAGACAAAGATGTCAATATTATTTTCAGTACCAAAGAAAACTCTTTCCATGTCACATGGGCATGAGAAGCACTTATTTTCTTACTTTCAGTTTCCCTTCTATTCTGGGTCTTTTGAAGCCATGGCAGGAAGTCAGGGAAACTTTCTCAAATCTCTATACCAAAAGCCAACATGAGAACTCTACCTGAATTCCTTCCTTCCCTTGTGAAAATGACAGTCTCCTTTCAGGAGCACAAATTTATCTTCCTCCAGTTCTTGAAGGATGTCTGTCCTCTGATACTTGCACTTAATGGCAAGAGTAATGATGATGATGATTACATATCTGTCAGTGGTTTTCAGAAATCATTTGAAGGGCATTGGGCCTCAGCAGTATTTCATTAACATCTTACCTTAAATGTTTTACTCATCGACCTTAAAATGCTTCAAAATTCATATTTTTCTTTAAAATTACTGGAAAATGTTATAAATATAACAAGCATAATGATTCATGAACAAATCAGGTTACACTCACAGGGAATAAGAGTTGGAATCAGACAAGCCTAGACTGTAAGGAAGGATCCTCCCATGTTTGTAACCTGATCCTCCATAGTTGTTAACTGCATACCATGGCCAAATCACTTAATAAGTCTTAGACTTAGTTTCTTCATATGTGACTGGGATCACATTACCCATCACATTGGATTGTTGTGAGGTTAGTGATGTAACATTTAAAGTAAGTAAAAACATACCTGGCATATAATAAAAATTCAGTTGTTTGCACTAACTCTTGTCCAACTTTGCAACCCCATGGACTGTAGCCTGCTAGCTTCCTCTGTCCATGGAATTCCCCAAGCAAGCATATAGGAGTGAGTTGCCATTTCCTTTACCATAGCATATAATGAAAATTCAGTAGATGGTTAACTATTATTTTTTTCTTTACCATCCATCTATATATGACTGTTTTCAAACAAATATTGCATATATTTAAATATGGATGAGAACTTTCTTTCAACTCTTGGTTTCAAAATTTTACATAGCTCATTTCTGTGATCTGAGCCATTGTTAATTTAGTAGTCTTAGGATGATGACCGTCTTTTCCATCATATCTTCTGACCTCTGCCAAAGTTCTTTTTTCCAATGCACATCAACCCACACTTTCATGTGCCAAAGTGGTTTCTCATTGCTGTGTGGATCTAATTCAAGCTCTTTATCACCTCCTACAGTCATTCTCCCATTCCCCAGCTGTGAATCACAGAGCTTAGGTGGTTTAAAATTACATTTTGCAAATCCCCTTGCTTAATAAATTATACCAGCAGTCCCCAGCTTTTTTGGCACCAGGGACCAGTTTCATGGAAACAATTTTTCCACAGACCAGGGAGTGGGGGTGGGGATAGTTTTGTTAGGGGAAGCACACTGACTGAAACTGCCCACCCTGGCCAGGCACCATAGTAACCATTTGCATGAGCTGTTTTACGACAGGAGGTCCTGGTAAGGAACATGGAACTAATAAGCAACCACCAAGCAGGAGAGTTCGGGAAAGGTCAAAAGGAGACACCACATGTCCAACCACCTCCCAGAATCCTTCTCTCTGGCATCCATCTTGGCTGAACAAGGTGTGCACCACCAGGAAGGACTCTGAGTCAGAATGATTGGCGAAAGACAGCCCAGAAACTAATCCCATCACCATAAAACCCAAGACTTCGAGCCACATGGCAGAGCTGTTCTCCTGGGTTCCCTTACCCTACTGCTCTCCACCCAGGTGCCCTTTCCCAGTAAAATCTCTTGCTTTGTCAGCACATGTGTCTCCTCAGACAATTCATTTCTAAGTGTTAGACAAGAGCCCAGTTTTGGGCCCTGGAAGGGATCCCCCTTCCTGCAACAGTTTCAGGATGATTCAAGTGCATTTATTGTGTATTTTATTTCTATTATTATTACATCAATTCCACCTCAGACCCAGATCCCAGAGGCTCGGGACCCCTAAATTATACCCAAAAGTAAGTAAAGTTGTTGAAGCTTTAATGACACCAGTGCCCAAGATCAGGAGCCACCAAATGCTTCCCATCCCAGATCTAGGTAAGAATCTAACACCATTATGCTTTTAAAAGTTTCTCCCCCACACTCATTCCAATTTCAAGTTTTCCTCTGGATACTTTAGTTCAGTCTCAACTCTCCCTGTGTATTTCTTTTCACTCTCTTGAATTCTTTGAGCCCACTTTGATCTCCCTTATATTGCAAACTGCTTAAAGGCAGAGAGATTATTTTGTTCACGGCAGTAAACGATCTTCTACCCAATTCACACACACACACACTCCAAGAAAACTGCTGTAGCACACTATAGATCCTTTTTAAAATGCTTGTTTGCATATCTCTTTGACGTTAAATGTTCCTCTCTTGGCATTCAGAACACAGTGGGTTACTTTGTGCTGAATTGCTTGCTCCCTCCAAGCTCAGAGCATCAAAAATGCCCAGTAAAAATCTTAGAAAGATGTATTTTCAGAACTACAGGGAGCCAGGCCTTAAACACCACCCTAACAAAGGCACCTAAACTGAGCCCACAGAGCCCACAATTGTCTCCAGAGAGTCAGATAAACAACCAGGTCATCTCCACCGGTTTGCAAAGAATTCCAGAGTCACAAGATATTTGAGATAGGAAGGACTTCAAGGGTCCTATTGTCCAACCTCTTCAATCAGTAGATGAAGAAACAGGACAAGAATAGAGAAACTGACTTGCTCAAGGTCATCCAGATGCTTTGCCCAAGAAGGACCTGGAGGCCCCAGCCTCTCTTCACTCAGTCACACTCTGCGTGCATGGCCTGGGGTGTTCAAACCACTCTTAGCAGCATCTGAAAAGCTCTTCAAGGGCCATTGGGAAATCAAGAGTGTACCTGACATCAGCCTTTCCCCAGAGTTCTTGGGTGATGACAGGGATAGTGACCTCAGTGACAGGTCCCTCAGCACTTCCCCAGCATCTTCACATCCTACTCTGCCCACACTCAATTCTCTTTAACCCTTCATTTATCACCCCAGAACTTGAGAGTGAAGCCAGAATGAGAGAAGGCCACCATTACTGGGTGTCTCCCACACCACCCTTCCTGCCCATAATATCTGAGTAATGATTCCTTTTGCCAGAAGCTCAGCTCCCGAAATAGTGTGGTGCCTTGGCGGCAGTCCAGGGGCTAATAGGGATGGCAGCATTGTATCTTATGAGCCGTTTTAACTGAGCTAATTTAGAATTTACCTGACCAATAGTACCATAAAATGTACTCCTCAAGATGAGATTGTTAATTACCACAGGATGACTGCCTGTGTTTGCTGGCCAGGGGGAGAGCTGGAGGGGAAAGGCTGGTTTCCAGAAATAATCCTTCTCTCAGCACCAAATAGGAATTAAATGTGGGAAAGGGCAAAGGGGATGGACAGAGAGATTCACCCACAGGAACTAAATAGGGTTATAATTAGTTTGTGTGTTTGCAGGTGTCATCTTTCACCCTCTGCCTGCGGAGGAGACTGCGGGTAGGCTCAGAATCCTTTGTGTCTCTTAGAGAAGGGCATTGCGATCCTTGGGGTGTTACAGGAAGAGCAGGAAGCAAGACGACTGCTAGGAGCAAGGCGAGCAAAGTCTCTGTGGTGCAGAGATGCCCGACGCAATGACCCCCGAATATAACACTGTTTACTGACAGCAGCTCCCCACAGCTATTACAGAGCTGCCTGAGAGCATCCTAATTAGTGAGGGTTGTCAGCACTCCCATTATAATCCCCAGTTGAGTGAGCTAAGTGTTTATCTCAGCCACTTCAAGTCACAGTCTCTGAAACACAGCCTTGAGTCTCCAGTTTCATTACCCCATGACTTATCTAGTAATTCCTGTTTCATATGCATCTCAAATGTATATTTAAGCAGTGCCATTTCAAATCATATCAACTGGATTCTCATAGCTCCCTTATTGCTGAGATATCTACATTTTACAAAAATGTCCTAAGCATTCTCTTTCCAAATATTTTTGAGATAGGAGTTATGTTAGATTCAAAGCATTTTCTCCCCACCACTTCGTTTAATGTTTTCTCTCAAGCTGGCTTTATATACTAGGACTTAACCTTACAATAGTTCTGTTCCTGCTTTGGGCTAAATGATAGTCTTGTGCATGAGTCAAAAACTGTTCTGTGAATTCATCCTAAGCATACTCTCCTTAAAATTCATTCATTCATGAAACCCATGTGAAATTTAGACTGTGTGAGATATTTAAAGATCAACCTTATTTAAAGACAAACCTTATTAAAAGTAAGGAGTATCTTGCATTTTGAATCAAGAGAGAACCTTGAAGAACAGGAATAAAACTCAAATGGGACAACAAAAGTGTAAAAACATGATTCATATGGATATAGTCTTGTTAGAACTGCCTCCCTTCTTAGAATGCCCGTTTTCCATAGCCACAATTGTCAGGAGAATTCTAGGGTGAAGGGATGTGGAGGGGGAGCCTTATTTTATTGAAGTACCAGACAATACCCTAGGTAAGTATATCAAATATCAGGCTTCCCTTAGGCAGTGTGGAGCTGACCTAAGCTTAAGTCTGTCACCAAAACCAGTGGTTTTGTGAAAAAAGAGAAGTTCAATAGATACTAAGAAAATAGAGCCCACATTGAATCCTTTTTGAGATCCATGTAAAATTAATACTAAAAATGCTTAATGTGAATTCATCTATTAAACAATGCAAGAACATTAACAATAGTCAAATTAACATCGCTTCGATTTACAGAGTTATAATCCAACACTTAAACTGAATATCATTTTTTAACTTTGTATTATAGGGATTTTTAAATGCAGACAAAAACAGAATAGTTTAGTGAATCCTATGTATTCATTACTCAGCTTCAACACCATTCACTCTTTTTTTTAATTAATTAATTTATTTATTTTAATTGGAGGCTAATTACTTTACAGTATTGTAGTGGTTTTTGCCATACATTGACATGAATCAATCATAGGTGTGCATGTGTCTCCCATCCTGAACCCCCTCCAACCTCCCTCCCCGTCCCATCCCTCAGGGTCATCCCAGTGCACCAGGCCTGAGCACCCTGTGTCATGCATCGAACCTGGACTGGTGATCTATTTCACATACGGTAATATACATGTTTCAATGCTATTCTCTCAAATCATCCCACTCTTGCCTTCTCCCACAGAGTCCAAAAGTCTGTTCTTTATATCTGTGTCTCTTTTGCTGTCTCACATATAGGGTCATCGTTACTACCTTTCTAAATTCCATATATATGCATTAATATACTGTATTGGTGTTTTTCTTTCTGACTTACTTCACTCTGTATAATAGGCTCCAGTTTCACTCTTAAAAACCTTGTTTCATCTTTACTCGTCATCACCACCTCTACTCACCCACCCCCATATTAGTTTAAAGCTAAATTCAGACTATTTCAAGAAATTTAAACAGGAATTTCACCTGCCTTAGAAAATTCATTTTGGATGGATTTCCACCTCCAGTTAGTGTACTGGGTGTACCCCCTGCTACACTCTCATAACCCTACCAGCCTCAGAAAGTGAAAGTGAAGTCACTCAGTCATGTCTGACTCTTTGTGACCCTATGGACTGTAGCCTACCAGGCTCCTCTGTCTATGGGGTTTTCCAGGCAAGAATACTGGAGTGGGTTGCCATTTCCTTCCCTACCAGCCCCAAGAAGGTCTCAAAACTGAACACAGCCATCAAAGATATCCTTCCAGGGTATCTTCAAACTCACTATGAACCCCATCAGTGGCCCAAAATCCAAGGGAGTGACTAGGTGCCCCCAAGTAAGAGCAACTACTAGATGAATCTTACAACCTGAGGGGCAACACTACCCTTGGCCTGAGAATGGCCCTCATGACAGGACAGCATTTCCTAGTCACTAGGGCATTGACAGCAAATGCTCCATTATCAATGAATTGAAAACAAGAAAGCATCATCCTTACCACTGAAAAGTTCATTCTCTTTAAAACAAAAACAGAAAATAAACATGCACCTATGGTTTGTGAACAAGTGTAGTCTTCATTGTAGAGAAACACACATGGAGAGCAACATCATTGCAATGAATGCCCCAAAAAATGTTTTTCAAATACAGCTTGTACTATGATACCAAAAGCTGACTCCCATGTCATCACCACTATTTATATATTTGAAGCTATTCTTTCTAGAATCATATTAGAAAGACATGTAAGGGGGAAAAAAACATTTGTACCCCCTGAAAAGCAACTTTACTCCTCAAAGTATGTAGGAACTTAAAGATATAAGCAAATGTGTGAAATAAATATCTAAGGCAGTGAGAATTTTAAGTGTCTAAAATAATTTTTTAAATCAGCAAGCCCCAGATCTTGGCACATTAGGAGCTATTGCTATACTAAAACGATCTGTCTGGAAGGCATGGAAAAATCACAGACATTCTCCACTGGAAAGTAAACAAGTTTGACTAACAAGATGAGCCTGTATTAAACTGATTATTTTCCTCATCAGAGCAAGAGTAAATGGAGGCATTAATGAGAAAATACACATTTTTAGATGACATTCTAGAAATATACATCGGATAAAGTGTGCATCCACAGAGTAGCTAGCCTGGAAAGAAAGAGCAAATTTTAGGTACTAGTTATTAGGAAAAAAGAAAGGAGATCTTCTTAATCAGCCTTTGCCAGTTACCACCTGAAACACAAGGAGAATGGCAATACCAGTAACCAGGCTTTGTCAACAAAGAAGGTAGAGCTGAAGGAGCCCTAAGAGTTAAAACCCTGTTTACTATGTCTGGAGGTAGTGCAATCTATATACCAATCACTGAAGTCATTTGAAGCTTGCCTGTTGCTGACAAACGTAGATGGACAGATATGTAAAGATGATACGTCATGAACTACAGCTGATGAATTTCCTGCAGAAGCCCCTGTACTCACATCAGAAGTGTCAAGAGGTGACAGAGCTACATCACACCGAGTGTGGCAGTTTAATTTGGTGTCGGCTATTAGTGTTGACTCTCAGCACTATTGCCATTCAGTGTTTCTGCTGGCAAGGTGACATAGCCTTAAAGATTGCTAAATTTCTTTGTTGAGTGAAAGAGAGGTTGCCTTAGTAATCCCTTGCAGAACAATGAGAATTGCAAAGGGGCAGTGGAAGGAAAGAGGGGAAAGGAGAATTCATTTCACAGGGTTCCTTTAAAACATTTATTGTATAACTCCAGGTAAGAATCTGATGGCTTTGATAGGTAAAAAGCAAACATCTGAGACAAGGATGATTTATGTTGAAGGTTTGGCTGAATCAGAACCTGAGTGCCCAGGCATCACGGAAGTACTCTCCCTATATGGGTCCCAGAGAAACCACCACATTTGCTTAGTAAGGAGGATGTGGTGAGCTGCTCTGACCTCTGGGTGTCACCCGACGAGTCCAGCTCCCTTCTCCTGGCCCCATGCTTAGGGGAGACACAGACTTTGGCCATGTATCCAAAGACATTTCAAATTTCCTTGGTTATTCTTCCTCCAGAGAATGTGTCTGTAGCCTACATCCTTCCCCTATCTCATGCCACTGCTTTCAGGGTAAGAAGACATGGGGTGCAGGTCAGGGAGGCCCTTGCAGCTCCATACTGCCTGAGGAAGCTTGACATTGACTCAAGGAATTTGGTCAAAACCTAATAATAAATATCCCCTCCTCCACTCTGCCCAGGACAGCACTGCCATAGAGAAATGTGGCAGTCTTCACACCATGCAGGCCACAGGAAGGTGATAAAGATTACCAGCTCCTAGTATACAAACTTCCAAAACTATGAGAGTAGGGGAAGGAGTTAAAGAAACATGGAAAATTAGTTTTGGTCTTTGGGAGTGAAATAATCTGTAGCACCAAGAAAAACATGGCTCAAAATTTAAGCAATTTATCCAAGGTAGCAATTACGATTAGAGGGGCAAAGAGGAAACCAGTTAGGAACTCTGTAAGAACAAGAACAGACTGCAATGCTTCTTATCACCTGCCCTACCACACTGGACAAGAGCCTGCTCACAATACTACCCTCCACATATTTTCATGGAATTTCATACTTGTCTGTGATTTTTACTCCCATTATCTCTTTGGAGCCTCAGTCATTCCATGGTTTCCTGAAGGCACTCCCAGAGGCCATCCTCTGATTCTGAGCTCTTTCAAGGCACCAACTTCCACCCACATTCTTCTACTTTAAAGAAGAAAGAAAGCTGCATGTTTCAGGAGAATTTCACACACTGCCTTATGAAACCAATACCATCTGAAACCAGCACAATACCACAATCCAACTTCCCTGGTAGAACAGCTTAGAAACTTATTGTGGGTAAATTTCTAAGAAGGAAATTCATAGGTTATCCCAAGGAATTCTGCATAAACAAGAAATTTTACAAGATTTTACAACATTTTACAAGAACCTCCTTAGAATGAATTTCCAATCTAAAAGTCTTTGGAAATACAAATTCACAATTATAGCGCTCTTACAGGGTTTTCTTTGCCTGTGAAAACATCTGTGGTTGAAGGACATTAACACTAACATCTGAAGGGTCCTATGTCTCTGACTTCTGCTTTCTGAAACTACCTCCCTCCCACAGACATCTTTATAAGTTTCCAAAGCTCCCGTAAAGGCTACTGGACTGTATACGTGGACATAATGTCTGGAACAAAGTCAGCGAGAGTCCCTGCTCCACACTGATCACCTACCTGGAATATCGAGTCCAGCTGTAGGAGCCACACTTGATGAGGGGACTGACCAGTGGGGAACGTTCATGGGAGAGCAGCTGGGGCAGTGGGACGGTGACACCACCACAGGGAGTGGTTGAAGGTCCTTGGCCAAAGAAGACAAAGATAGGTAGAGCCAAAGTCCTCAGTCAGTTGGAGAGCTGTCACATGAAAGCTAAGACATGTTTATAAAAGAAAATAGAGCAAGGCTTTTCTGACTAGAGAGGGGTCCATATGGTGTTGTTCTAGGTTCCTGCAACAACTTAAAGAGAAACTTTCACCATGTGCAGAGCCCTTGATGCCTGCAAACGAAGGAAGAGGACGTTGCAAATGAAAGAAGAGGACATCTCAAATTCCTTGCAGCAGAAACGAACTGAGGTGGCCGGCTTACCAATGGAGCTGTAAGTCTACAAGAGGAAAAGCAATGGCATCTGAAACATAAGTCTGAAGAGAACGTGGTAAAAGCTTTTGCTCCTACCACTGTTGCCATTTAAAACCCAGCTGAGGTCCTCACCACATCCTCCAGGAATGCTGGCCTGCCAGCTGTGTTGAAGGCTCCTCTTGCAGCTTCACGTCTGGAAGCTGGAACCTTCCCTAACTAGACCCAGGCAGCCTTCTGGAAGCCTGGATCTCAGCTGGTGGTTGATTCCAGGGCGACAACAACTTCTCACAGAGGTGTCCCATGTTAGCCCGCCTACCGCTACTGTGTAACAAAGACTTCTCTGTGACTGGACACTGTCACCCCAAACTACAAGGAATGTCCCACTGAGGCGGGTCTGAGGTGATGGGGGTAGGGCGAGGGAGGGGGTGGTGGTTGGCAGCCCCTTCAGTTGAGATTAGCCCCTCACGAGGTCCTCCTCACTGGAAGCTTTCCCGCCTCAAACTCCCTCTGTCTGGGCCTTGCTCTGCTTCGTTTTTTTCAAAAGACCATTAATTTTCTGTCAGCCATATTTTCAGTTTCTGTTTAAGAGTCTGTGGAAGGCCAGCTTAACCACCAGTCAGTGGTTGTTCCTGCCTGGAACAACCTGAGCGATTGGGGCCGCAGTCCAGTCCCAGATGGCGAGTGGTGGTGGGCTGTGATTCCTCCTCGCACAGGTTGGGAAGCAGAAATTGGGAAGTTGGCGCAGCCCATAGTCTCTGAGACGCCTCCTGGGTCATAGCCTTTTCAGCAGCAGTCTCCTTTTCAGTCCCCTCAAGATCTCTGCAGCAGGAGAGAGCAGGTAACTACGCGAGACTTCCCACGGGAGTTTGTGAGGTGGCACTCACTAACCCTGCAAGACTTCCCAGGGGAGTTTGCGCAGCGGGTGGGATGGGCGGGGTGGGAGGCTGGGTGGGGAGTGGGGCAGCGCCTGCGCAGAAAGTCTAGATCTTCACCTTCCAGACCATCACCTGCCACCTCAGACCCGCCGCTTCCGCGAGGGAGCTCCCCTGTGTGGGAGTGACAGGTGTTCACACACAGAGGAGGGTCTGCGTTACACAGCAGAGGTAGGCGGGTTAAAACGGAATTACTCTGAGAGGGGCTGTGGTTGCCCTGGGATCAGCCACCAGCCGAGGTCCCGGATCCCAGAAGGTTATTGGATCTGGTTAGGAAAGGTTCCAGATTCTAGTTGTGAAACCACAAGAGGAGCAGCTATAGTGGCAACAGTAGACTTCAGGGCAGCTGGCGCTTATTCCTAGAGAATGTGACACTGACCTTTCATAGTGAAAGAAACTAGTCTTTGAGGAATAGATGAAATAACTTTGGACTTGAATCTCAGGTGGTGCAGTGATAAAGACTCTGTCTTTCTGCCAATACAGGAGACACAAGATCAATTTCTGGGTTGGGAAGATCCCCTGGAGAAGGAAATGGCAACCCACTCCAGTATTCTTGCCTGGAAAATTCCACGGACAGAGGAGCCTGGTGGGCTACAGTCCACAGCTGGCAAAGAGACCCACACGACAGCGGGCGCACGCACACATGTTGTTGGAATCTCAATCTAATAGCTGATAGCAGGGAATCCAAGAGCATTCGCAAGGCTCCACCCAGTGACTTGATGAAGTAAATGAGAATTAAAGGAGAGCAGGCGGCGGGGGCGCGGGGGCGCGGGGGGGCGAGGGGGGGGGGACATCAAAACAGCCTTGGGAAATGTCTTAAAATGTATATAAATTACCTTCAACCAAAAAGAATTTCAGTTTGAACCTATCTCATTTGCTCCCTCTCCAATCCTAACCTTCCCCATCTCCTTTTTCTACTGCTATCGTTCTAATTAGTATTTCAACATCAATGATGCTGTCAGTCACCACAGAAATCCCTTTGACAAGTCAGAAACTTGCCAAAAATTAGTGACCAATATCATTGTGAAGAAGCATGATTCTCTGTACCAAAGCTTGGACTTTAGAAAATAAAGCATAGAGGCATGAAGTCATAGGGTTTTTTTTCTTAGCCTGGGCATGCTGAGAGAAAGCATTTGTTGATAATTACAAAGTAACATACCTCCCCTACACTCTGTGATACAGACCCTGGGTTGGTAGGAGTTAATGTGGGTGCAGAGCCCATATCTCCCACTTCTTTCTTGCTCCCACAAAGTTCAGCAATGTTTTCCACCTCATAGGAACTCAATAAGCAATTAATAGATTGAAGTGGAGAGTTACTGTTGGCAATCTCACACCAGGCACAAAATTCACAAGACTTACCATTGCTACTGCCTATAGAGATTGATCCAGCTCAAAACTATACATACATGTAATGGATTTGTAGCCTTAAACTTTAAAAAGCACTGATATTTCCAATCTGGAGAAATAAAGATATTTTAATCCTATTACATCTTTCCATTTAAGATATTATATTAGACTGAAACAGAAATTATAACTCTTACTCAAGAGATATCTCTTCCAGCCTCATTCCATTAGTTACAACAGGGCCCATCATTAAAGACTTTACCCTTGCTGGGAGAGAAGTGATGAGTGACTGACTGACAATTGGCTTAGGAAACTAGACTCATTCATTGAATCAAAGAAAAAGAACATCAAGGAATAAGAGAACATCAAAGAATAATTCTCTGGGCTCATTTTTTTTTAAATTTCCTTGAGTCAGATCACTAGTATCTTTCCTAGAAATGAGGTAACATTCCAGAACAAAGATCTGAGAGCTCAAGTAACTTCAGTGGGTCTGCAGCATTCGTTAAGCACTGAGTGCATGAGTGAGTGAAAGGTGCTCAGTCATGTCTGACTCTTTGCGACCCCATGGACTATACAGTCCATGGAATTCTCCATGCCAGAAAAAGAAGTGGGTAGCCTTTTCCTTCTCCAGGAGGATCTTTCCAACCCAGGGATCAAACCCAGATCTTCCTCATTGCAGGTGGATTCTTTACCATCTACGCTACCAGGGAAGCCCTTCATTAAGCACTGCTGCTGCTGCTAAGTAGTTTCAGTCGTGTCCAACTCTGCGACCTCATAGACAGCCCACCAGGCTCCCCCGTCCCTGGGATTCTCCAGGCAAGAATACTGGAGTGGGTTGCCATTTCCTTCTCCAATGCATGAAAGTGAAAAGTGAAAGTGAAGTCGCTCAGTCATGTCCAACTCCTGGCAACCCCATGGACTGTAGCCCACCATGCTCCTCCATCCATGGGATTTTCCAGGCAAGAGTACTGGAGTGGGTTGCCATTGCCTTCTCCACATTAAGCACTAGCTGTATACAAATCCTTCAATGGGATGATAACTGCTACTGAAGAACCTACTGCAGACCTGACCAAGCATTCTTTGCCTGAGAACCTTATTATCTCGTTGAGAAGACTTTAAACAGAGCAGAGGTTTTTTTCAAAGAAAGAGCACCATAAAAAATAAGTGGGAAATAATAAAATGCTAATGAAATACCCAAGGGGCAAGAAGAGTTGGATTAAAGCAGCAATTAAGTCAACATAGGCAATAACAAATAATTCTTTCCATGTATACAATACTCCACAGTTTTCTAATTATTCACATATATCACCTCTTAATTTTCAAACAATTTTATGAAATAGGTTTTATCTTCCCCAGTTTCTTGATGAGAAAGCAGTCCCATAAGGATGAGGTGACATGTCCACAGCTCTGGTAAGTGGCAGAGCTGAACAGAAAATAATTTAGGGCTCTAACCTGCTGACATCTAGGCATCATTGTTTCCACTTTCCCACATAATCACTCAACACATATATCTGTGCAGAGCTTTATTTTCACAAAACATTTTCATGGGCATTTTATCATTTGGTCCTCTCAGTGCCTAATGTGAAAGGAAGGGCAAAAATTCCACAGGAGAGCAAACATGGATGCTGGTGAGCTTTCCCGCATGAAGCCATCCAACCAGAGATTGTTGTTGCATCCTGACTCCCCAGCACAGGGACCACTGATTCACACCTAGCTGTGATTTCATGGTAGGGTGAACAAGAAAAAGGACAGGGCTAACAGGAAAAATGTACGTGCACTTTCACTTCTTCCTGGATCTCTACCTGTCAGGTAGCAATTCAAACCATAAGACTAGAAGAGGAGAGGGGCTGATGTACACACCAGCCTGTTCTCTCAGCAGCTTCCTTGCTTTTCAGAGCATAAGGAATGGTGATGGTTCCTCACATCCCCTGCACACCCCTTTTGGATATAGGAAATGGAATTGGATGGTGAATTTAAATCATGTCCCCAGCTCCCAGCGCTAACCTGTCTAGGCTGTCAGAGGAATTGCCACAGCCTCTCTGTTTTGCATGCACTCTGCAAAGGAGAAGGAGAGAAGATAACCCCGGGGTGAGCAAGAGAACCACTTTGGGAAATGTATTCCTGCAGCACCTGAGAAAGAGTGGGCTAATTGGCTCCAGAGGCAGCGACAGTCGTGCAGGCAGGTAGGATCATGCCTTCCTTTATTGACTAGTGCAGTCACTTGTTGGGAACCTGTGTTCATTAGCTGTGTGTAAAGTGATATTAGAGCAGAGACGCTGGGTCCTGTGCTGAATGATTGAGCGCCCCACCTGATGGGAGGTGCATTATGTAAAAGCGCTTGCAAGAGTAATCCAGTTACTTAAGTGGATGTGTTGAACGCATCTGAGAGGGTGATGCTGTGAGAATGCAAGATCAGGGCATTGAAATGTGAAAGGCGACTCTACCTCAACTGAAATAAGCCGTCAGCCCTTTCATACCCATTCTCCATTGCTCTCTGGAGTTATTGTGCAGAGCTAAAAGGTCTTCCCCCTCTCCTGTGCTCACTCTTCATGTTTCTAAGCAAAAAAGTGGGTAGTGAGCTACCTGAACCTGTTTGGTTGGTCCAGGAGGAAAGCAGAGAGGCCAGCTCTTCCCTCAAATCTTCCTTTAGTCCTTTCTGTGACATGAGGAAGCTCATTGGCTACTCCCTAGGCTTTTAAAGATACCAATAAATTTTTTTAAAGCTACTAAAACAATGGTGTCTCCCAGGGTGTTTGCTGGTTCAAGCCAAAAGTAACAGAGAGCTCACTGTATTTGTCGCCACCCACCCTTGCTTTTGGAAGCATAGAAAGGAGAGTCGGGATAGCATCAGCCTGTGCTGAGACCAAACAAGGTCACCAACCCTCAAAATGGGATGCGTCAAACTGCAGCATCTCCACCACTGTTGCTCCACAAAGTGTTTGTCATTAGTCCCCTTCTTTATTTCCTAGTTCACTGCCCTCTGAAACCCCCTCCTCTCCTCTTAACCACAGCATCTCAGAGAGACAGTGACATTACACAAAAGCTTTTCTCTGACTCTGCCCCCACTCACTCTGCAGGACCTGCAGACCCCTCCAGAGCCTCCCAAATCATCCCAAGAATCCCCAAGAGTACTTCCTAAGTGCTGCTTCAAAACCAAAGTTATGGGCTACCAATGTCCCCTAGACCTACCATATTTACAGAGTCGTAGGAAGTGTCTCCCATCAGAGCTAGCACCAAATAAATTTATATTAAAAAAAAAAAGTAGCACCTGTGCCTCCTGAAGTCTAGAACTCAGATCCCTTGTGCAAGTGGTCTGCGGCTGGATGTTCAATCCCCATCCCAGTTCTCCAAACATGGCACATGCTAGAGGGACCAAAGCTTCAGTTCACACCAGGACCTAGCTCACTTTTAATGGCTCTAAACCATGTACACTTCCCAGGTGGTTCAGTGGTAAAGAATCCACCTGCTAATCCAGGAGACACAGAAAACATGGGTCCGATCCTCTGGTAGGGAAGATCCCCTGGAGGAAGGAATGGTAACCAACTCCAATATTTTTGCCTGGAGAATCCTATGGACAGAGAAGCCTAGTGGGCTACAGTCCATAGAGTCATAAAGAGTCAGACACAACTGAGCAACTGAACTTGCTTGCACCAGGCTTCCATCTCTCTCAGCTCAAACCATGTACACAGTGCAGCCCAAATTCTTCACCCTGGCATTCAAAGCCCCAGTCACTCCATTTCCACTGCAGTTCCTCTTCCTGCAAATCAATCCTTACATCCAACTCATCACCCACCTCCCAAACTATACACCTTTCACTAAACACATTTTGAATGCTTCCTGCCACATGCCTTTATCCTAGGTTTCCTGCAGTTGATGTCCCTCCCCTCTACCCTACTTATAGGCCTTTCAAAATCCAGCCTATCAGACAGCAAGACCCAGCTCAGGCTTTCCTCCTTCCTGTCATTGCAAACCAGCTTATATCACAGTCAGTGGTGTGGGTCCCTTCCTAAAGGATACTCCCTGGGGAGCAAGGACCACATCTAGTTTATCTAAATCCCTAATGTCAATAGGGGTTCCCTGGTGGCTCGGATGGTAAAGAGAGAGTCCACCTTCAATGCAGGAGACTCAGGTTCAATCTCTGGGCTGGGAAGATCTGGAGAAGGAAATGGCAACCCACTCTAGTATTCTTGCCTGGAAAATCCCATGGACAGAGGAGCCTGGTGGGCTACAGTCCATGGGGTCACAAAGAGTCGGACATGACTGAATGACTAACACTACTGTCAGTAACAGATTGCTTTGCACGTAGTATTGTGAGTATGTGCTTAGTTGCTCAGTCATGTCTGACTCTTTGTGACCCTTTGGACTATAGCCCACCCGGCTCCTCTCTGTGCATGAGAATTTCCCAGGCAAGAATACTAGAGCAGGTTGCTTTTTTCCTTCTCCAGGAGATCTTCTTGACCCAGGGATCAAACCCACCTCTCCTGTATCTCCTGTGTTGCAGATGGAGTCTTTACCCTCTTAGCCATCTAGGAAGCCTGCTTTGCACACAGTGTGTGCTCACTAAGTGGTTATTGGATTGAAGAGGATATGCTATGAATCATTGCCTAATTATAAAATCATTTATCCATGTGTCTCTTTTACCTGAAAGTGTTCCAGAGTAATAGGACCCAGAACTG
The DNA here is from genome assembly GCF_001704415.2 of Capra hircus. Lineage (NCBI taxonomy): Eukaryota > Metazoa > Chordata > Mammalia > Artiodactyla > Bovidae > Capra > Capra hircus. The sequence goes on along the minus strand of NC_030817.1, from coordinate 45,629,402 downwards.
ACAAAGTTAGATAGGTAAGGTTAGGATTGGAAAATGCCTAAAGCCTGGTCCACAGGACACCCATGTGTAAGGTCCTTACCACCAGTGGGAAACAAAGAAAATGGAGTAAGTGGAGAAACAAGGTGGGAGAAAGGAGACAGTCAAAACAAAGAAGCAGGGACGTCCCTGGTGGTCCACTAGTTAAGACTCCATGCTTCCAACTGGGGGGTGGGGTGGGGACCTGGGTTCAATCCTTGGTCAGGGAACTAGATCCCATATGTTGCAGCTAAGACCCAGTGCAGGCAAAAGAGGAAAAAAAGAGCCATTACTGACAATGCATGCTAGTTGATACCCTTCAACCTTTTACTTCAAAAATAAAAAGTTTTGTGAGAAGTTGAAATCATCAAATAGTAGAATTACATGGCCTAACCCCTTCATTTTGTAGAATCAGCAGTGGATGCTCAGAGAGGTAAAATGACTTCCCCAAGATCACACAGCCAATTAGCAGCAATGTCAGAACTAAAACCAAGGTCTCCTGAGTACATTGTGTATTTTTTTAACTAATATTATAGTCTTTTCTTCCCATATATTTATCATTCATTTTCATAAGACAAATGAGAATGAAGTGAAAGGATGAGGAGGCAGAGAAAGGGGAACTGAAAAGCAATATTCATTCATAAATCTTGGTCATATTTCCAATGAATCCCCCAGCACAACCAGTAAAAAGCTTTTATAAATTCCCTTGTTTTCCTGAAAAGAAGACATGAAACTCACAAATGAAGGCGTGAAATTCATAAGTGACTATGTAACCAGATGTTGAAAGCTAAACTCCCCCTGCTAGGTACGGGCACCTAGCCCTCCTGCTAGCTAGCATGGGTAGGCTGAGCATGTGGGTGCATGTCTTTGGCACTAGTCCCCAATCCTGCCAGCCTTTCCTCTCTGATTTATTAGCACAAACCCAGCACTCTAAAAATATAATTACTACATTTACAGTGTTCTACCTATCTGTAGGCTGCAGGGGCTTAAGCAGCACATAAACTCTTCTGACATTGAATTATACCCTGAAAAACCAAAACTGTGCACTCTGCAAAGCCAGCCTGACAGCTGGATGATCCAATGAGCTGGTGGAGCTCGTTAGCAGCTGCCACGTGAATGAGAGCCATGATCATTTTTAACATAAAGTCACAATTAATAGCAAAGAAGGCAGCCTCATATATCTTGATCATCTTAATATGGATTATTTTCTGAGTTTTAAAAAATACCTCCAGATTCTCATCCTTGATCTAGAGAGAAACTATAGCATTTCTTTGTGACATTACTAATACAAGACAGGTTAAAGAGATGAGTTAGGCACCATGTTTCTGATGAAAAGAGTGTCTGGGAAACACAGTTAACCTGAAGCATGGGTCCCTCAAACTCAACCGTCTACCTCTTTTATATGACCTTTAATGCCTTACAGACTCCTCACGGTCTCCAGGCCCCTCCAGGACCCTGAGAAGGCCTTGAGGTATAGTGACTTGTGTATCAGCCTATCCCTGGAGGTTTACTGTGCGATCATGCAAAATGGTTCTTTGTGTTTTGATCATCACAGTCACAAAATGGGGGTAACAGCCTTCCTGTATTAGCTTATCAGGGCCACCATGACAAAATACCATGGACTGAGGGGCTTAAATAACAGTACTTTTTTCCCACAGTTATGGAAGCTAGACAGTCAAGATTGAGACATTAGCAAGGCTGATTTCATGCTAAGGCCTCTCCCCTTGCATGTGGCCGCTCTCTCCCTATGTCCTCACATGGCCTTTTCTCTGTGCTCACACATCTCTGGTATCTCTCTGTGTATCCAAATTTCCTTTCCTTGTAAGGAAATCTGTCAGATTGGTTTAGAGCCCACCCTAATGGCTTCATTTTAGCTTAATTACCTCCTTAAAGACCTTCTCTCCAAATGTGATTTCATTCTGAGATACTAGGGGTTAGGACTTCAACAAACAAATTTTAGGAGTGGGAAAGGGGGACACAATTCAACCCATAACACCCTGACACTGACGTGATGGTAAGAAGCAAATGCAGTAATGTGTATAAGTAGCTAAAAGAGAGTCTCTACACAGTAAGTGTCAGCTCTTACTATTATCATTATTGGCTCTTTTGATAAGATAATTTTGAGTTTTAAATAAGATTCAGAACTTATAATGTGTATTCCCTGATTAGAAAGCTTGCAATGTCATTGGAGGCTTTTGGCCAGAATAACAGTCTAACAACCTTAGCATCACTTATAAACTCTTCAGAACCAGGGTTGACCTACCTTTCCTACCGTAGTCATGCCGTCACATTCCTGATGCTCTGTTACTCCAGACTTCTTTGTGTTCTCCAGATTTGCTGGCTCTATCACACATTTAAGTACCTCTTCCCTCCGCTATACACTGGATGAACCACACATCCTTCAACACCCATACTAAATTTTACATCTTTTGTGAAACCTTTCTCCTAATCCTAAGTCAAAGTCAGTTTCTCTTATGTTATACAAATAAATTACTTTACCTACAAATTTACATTAGCATGTATTGCTTTATACTATAAATATTTATCAATACGACTATTGGTGGTTTATTTACCGTTTTCCACATAGTAGGTGAAATTGTATCAGAATACAAAACAAAAATTGTATTGGAATTTAATAAAATGGTATTGAAAGAATAGGGATGGAGGGAGTAAAGAAGGAATGGGAGATGAAAGAAGAGACAATCATAGGGGGAGAAAAGAGAAAAGAAAAGAGAAAAACCAGAAGGAAAATAAAGAAAGAAAATCCAGCAAACCATACCTATGAAAAAGCTAAAGACAGCAGAGGCAAAGGAAGCCAGAGGTCAAGCCAAAAGTCTAACCTCACCACATCCCCACTGATGCAGTGTGCTAGAGAAAACCAAAATCATTAAACAGACAGAAAAGCAGATGTCAGCGAAGAAGCACATCTTCAACAACATGAGTACTTCCATTACTAAAGTGGTGCCTTTTAGCTTCAAAGCTGGTAGAGGATGGAAACTGTGAGTCACCTAGTTTCCCCAGAGGATCTAACCCAATGCCCACTAAATGAATATGAAATGAAAACACACCTAACCACGTCTGATTTGGTGTTGCCAAATCAAATTTATTTTTGTGCAAATAAAATGTTTAATATGTCTCAGTTCATCTTTTAACAGCTCTGGTGTCAGAGAGGACCTGAGAAGACCCCCCAATAACTCCCAGAAGCAATGAGCGACCAGGTGTTGGCACCCATGAGCACCCTGAGCTTGCTGCTTTTTCGCTGCCTCCAGAGGTCACCTGTAGGTAAGTTCCTCTTGGATCCCAGCTCCATAGCCTTTGCCTTATGAGTTTTCAGAGACTTTACTTAAGCATTTCTTTTCCTGGACTGGGTCTGAAACCAGTGGCAGGTCTGCCTGGTTTTGACTTAGAAACTGGACCAGGTCCACAGTCCGAGTAAGTCCAATTTAAAGTAGTAGACTGGGTCCATTGTAAGGTCTTGGGTGAATAAAATTTTGTTTTGAGGATGAACAAGTAGGTTAAACTGACCAAAGATAATCTTGAATTACAGTGGCCACAGTGGAAAACTTTCAACCATCTTAGATGAGCTTATCCATTTGCAAGGTGCCCTAGGGTAAAGGGGGATCTTAAGCCAAACGCTTAGCATAATGGGTAGAGAGAAACTTATTTTTCCTCCTCTACAATTCTAGTGATCAAGATGAGACCCACTGGATGTCTCACTCCAGACACTACAGACCTGGGAAAACTTGCAGTAGCTGTTGAAGGGTAAAGATTCTTAATGAAGTCAGCTCTCCCAGATCTCATTCTGTGGTGACTGGGCAAGAGAGAAAGGTAAGGGCTTCCCTGGTGACTCGGTGGTTAAAAATACAGCTGCCGATACAGGGGACATGGGTTCTATCCCTGATCCAGGAAGATTCCACATTCCCCAGAGCAACTAAGCCTGTGTGCCACAACTACTGAAGCCAGAGCACCCTAGAGGCTGTGCTCCTCAACCAGAGAAGCCACCACACTGAAATTAGAGAGTAGCCCCTACTCACCACAAACAAAGAAAGCCCATGAGCAGTAGCAAAGACACAGCAAAGCCATAAATAAATAAATAAATTTTTAAAAAAGAAGAAGGTAAAACTTCATATTGTTCCTTTCTTTCCAAATGCAGATTGGCAGAAAAAAATTCTGGTTATTGCTCCTTCCTCTCTCTCAGGGACAACTAATGTCTTCTTTTTGGTCTCATTTTGTGTCCTGAAACATGGAATGTCTGGACCAGATGAACACCAGCTGTTTCTTGAAGCCTTTCCCAAGGCCTTCCGGTTAGTTCTTACATCATATGAGAGGTGTTGTTGTTCTTCTTCTTCAGTCACTCCATCGTGTCTGATTCTTTGTGACCCCATGGACTGCAGCACACCAGTCTTCCCTGTCCTTCACCATCTCCTGGAGCTTACTCAAACTCACATCCATTCAGTCAGTGATGCCATCCAACCGTCCCGCCCTCTGTTGCCCCCTTATCCTCCTGCCTTCAATCTTTTCCCAGCATCAGGGTCTTTTCCAATGAGTCAGCTCTTTGCATCAGATGGCCAAAGTATTGGAGCTTCAGCTTCAGCATCAGTCCTTCCAATGAACACTCAGGCTTGATTTTCTTTCAGATTGACTGGTTTGATCTCCTTGTTGTCCAAGGGATTCTCAAGAGTCTTCTCCAACATCACAGTTCAAAGGCATCAATTCATCAGCAATCAGCCTTCTGTATGGTCCATCTCTCACATCCACACATGACTACTGGAAAAACCATAGCTTTGAATAGAAGGACCTTTCTTGGCAAAGTAATATCTCTGCTTTTTAATATGCTGTCTAGGTTGGTCATAGCTTTTCTTCCAAGGAGCAAGCATCTTTTAATGTCATGGCTGCAGTCACCATCTGCAGTGATTTTGGAGACCAAGAAAATAAAGTCTGTCACTGTTTCAATTTTTTGCCCATCTATTTGCCATGAAGTGATGGGATCGGATGTCATGACCTTCATTTTTTGAATGTTGAGTTTTAAGCCAACTTTTTCACTCTCCTTTTTCTCCTTCAGGAGGCTCATTAGTTCCTCTTCACTTTCTGCCATTAGGGTGGTGTCATCTACATATCTGAGGTTATTGATATTTTTCCCTGCAATCTTGATTCCAGCTTGTGCTTCATCCAGCCTGGCATTTTTCTCATGATATACTGTGCTGCTGCTGCTGCTGCTGCTGCTGCTAAGTCGCTTCAGTTGTGTCCAACTCTGTGCAACCCCATAGACAGCAGCCCACCAGGCTCCCCCGTCCCTGGGATTCTCCAGGCAAGAACACTGGAGTGGGTTGCCATTTCCTTCTCCAATGCATGAAAGTGAAAAGTGAAAGTGAAGTCGCTCAGTCATGCCAGACTCTAGCGACCCCATGGACTGCAGCCCACCAGGCTCCTCCATCCATGGGATTTTCCAGGCCAAAGTGCTGGAGTGGGGTGCCATTGCTTTCTCCGGATATACTCTCCATATAAGTTACATAAGCAGGGTGACAATATACAGCCTTGATGTACTCCTTTCCCAATTTGGAACCAGTCCATTGTTCCATAAGAGAAGTGAGTCACAACTATTTAAGAGACCCCCTGACTAACCAGAGAACACTCTAAGAAGAGAAAAGGAAACTGAAGATGTTGGTATAGAACATAAGGAAAACTTGGAAGCATGGCCTTAAGTCTTAGTCCAAAAGCTCAAGGAGCCCAGTGTTCAGTTGGAGTCCAAAGATAGGAAAAGATTGATGTTCTAGCTCAAACATTCAGACAGGAGTTCCCTCTTACTTAGCCTTTTCATTTTATTCAGATTTTTTAATTGATTGGATGAGACCCACCAACATTAAGGAGGGCAATATGCTTTACCCAGTCTACCAATTCAAATGTTAATCTCATCTGGAAATAACCTCACAGATGCACACAAAAAAAATGTTTGACCCAATGTCTGGGCACCCCGTGTCTCAGTTAGGTTGACACTTAAATTTAATCACCTCACGTAGTGTTCCCAAAACTTATCTGACCTCAGAATGCCTCTCTACAACAGTGTTTCTCAGGCCATGGTGTTCCATGGGTCACCTGTTTCAGAATTCCCTGAACTGCTCTCTAGAGATTCTGATTTAGATTTGGAGTTAGACCCATGAAGCAGCATTTTCAGGACCATAACACGTGAACCCATGGATCAATCTCAGTGCCACTAAAAGTGGGACTCCTCTTGCTGTGTCACAGTAGAAAACACACTGCACCACCTGTCATATATTCTTGCTTCTAAATGGAACCAAATCTAAACAAATCTTAAATCTCAGTGACTATCAGTTAATAGGAAATAATGGCAAACTAATTAAAATCAACTGTTGGAATACAGTAAGCCAAATTTAAAATGTTGCATATTCCAAAGGATTAATTGTTTGATTTCTTCAACGAATAAGTGGTATGGGCTTCCCTGGTGGCTCAGACATTAAAGAATCTGCCTGCAACACAAGAGAACCTGAGTTCAGTCCCTAGATTGGGAAGATCCCCTGGAGGGGGAATGGCTACCCACAAATATTCTTGCCTGAAGAATACCATGGACAGAGGAGCCTGGTGGGCTACAGTTTACATGGGGTCTCAAAGAGTCAGACATGACTGAGTAACACTCACTTTTTTTTTCTTCAACAAATAAGTGGTATTTTTTAAATTGATGGGGGACTATCATAGATTAACAGAAACTTAAGAAATATAAAACTCAGTGCAATGTGTAATATGTAGAAACTATCTTTAAAAGATATTTTGGAGACAAATATGAAACAATCAGACAATATGAGTATGGATTATGCATGCATGCTTAGTCCCTCAGTCGTGTGCTACTCTGTGACCCCATGGACTATAACACTCCAGGTTCCTCTATCCGTGGGATTTTTTCAGGCAAAAATGCTGAAGTGGGTTACTATTTCCTTCTCCGAGGATCTTCCTAACTCAGAGAACAACCCAAGTTTCCTCTGTCTCCTGCACTGCAGGTGAATTCTTTACCCACTGAGCCATCAGGGAAGATTGGGTACTAGCTTAATATGAGGGAATTATTGCTAATTTTATTATATGAGATAATGGTATTGTGAGTGTGTACAAAGAAGTGTCATCTGGGAGAGATGCATATTGAAGTACATGCAGATGATATATACTATACCGTCATATGATAACTGAGATTTTCCTTAATTACTCCATTTAAAATATTATAAAGATGAAATATTTGCAAATGTTGATTATAGTTGAATGTGGGTGATGAGGACATAATTTTAAATATAATTTTCTCAACTGTTTATTATATTTACATTGTTCCATGAAAAAAAATATTTAAGAAAAGATAAAAGGAAAAAGCACCTCTGGATGATTCTTACACATTCTGAAGTTTTGCTCTCCAAGTGGTGCTAGGACAAGTGGGTAATAAAAAACCAGAAATAAACTCACTATTTCAGAAGTCTTCTAACAGTCAGATATATCTGACTCTGAGAGTGTTTAGGAGAAGGTCAGGGATAAAGGCAGCTGCAGAGGGCCTTTCTGCATTGTTTTTGGGGACTGGACAGTGATCCACATAGCCAGTAGCTTGTGCAGTCCAAGGCCTTTCCTTCACCATTCCTGGCCACCTGCCCTCCAGGGAACAAGAAGTTTACCAAGTTCCAGCCACCTATCCTCATTCAGCATAGTCACAGCTCTCATGTTATAAAATGTCTAATCTCCAACTCTGAGGATGGTGAGGGCCCATAGAGTTTTTGGTGAGATTTACCACCCGCTTTGAACTTAAAGTGGCTTGTCCCAGACAAAGGCAGTGGATCAGTCATGTGAGAGCCTCTCTAGCCAGTTATTTGAAATATTTGACAGGCCTTGCAAATAGTCACTTGCTCAGGGCAAGAAACTATTTATTAGGGGCACATAGAAAAGGATATTAATTTCACTTACTGTACTACACGTATTTGTCCCTGGAGGGCAAGGAGAGATCTAGTTTTAAAAAAAGAAAAAGCTACTGTGGGCTAAGGGGAATCTATAAATTTTTAAGTATGATGGTTTAGGAATATGTTTAATTTGAATTTGACAAATTCATGTGCTAATTATCTAGCTCCTCCATGTCCTGATGGAGAACCAGCTGAAACTGTGAAAGATACAAAATAATGAAGAAAAACAAGACATGTCCATTCATCACAGCTGAAGCTGGAGACAGGCTAATGAAGTTGGCTTGCAAAGTGTCAGTTATACTTTGCTCTTAAGGTTATCCGGAGCATTTTATTTTCCTTCATTTTTTGCCCTTTAAAGGTTTTCTAGCACCTTGGCCTGTAAAAATCACCTTTGCAAATAGTAGCCGTGATTGAACACAGAAGGGAGCTCCCTGTTTCAATTCAGAATCACACACAGTTATTCAGTGACTTTTCCAATCAGCTATGTTTATGATGGCTGCATGGCAAGGATGCCACCTCACAGTTATTTTTCTTCTGCAAAGTAATGGTGTTGCGTGTCTCTATTAAAATAAGTGTGTTTGACTTTTCTATTAAGGTATATTACTCTAAATGGGTTGTCAGTCAGATTGCGCTCATTAGGCATTCAAAACTCCAAGTTCATCAGGGAATAGATTTAGACTGGCTAATGATGTTACAAAGCTGCGAACTCTTATTCATAAGAAAAACTGGTTCTGTGATGTCTCAGGAATCCATCTCTTCCTTTCTTCCCCCATAAATCTTATTCAAATTCAGACCCTCCCTCCCTCTGGCACACAAAAAAGCCTTCTCTCCTCCATCTCCACCCACTTCACACACATACACACACACACACACACACACACACACACACACACACACACACACACACACACAGCTTTGCTCTTCACTTTGACATTTAAACCAAACCATCTTCTTCCCTGGTGGTTCAATGGTAAAGAATTTGCCTGCCAATGCAGTAGACATGGGCTCGATCCCTGGGTCAGGAAGATCCCCTGGAGAAGGAAATGGCAACCACTCCAGTATTCTTGCCAGGGAAATCCCTTGGAAAGAGGAGACTGGCAGGCTACTGTCCATGGGTCACAAAAGAGTCAGACACGACTTGGTGATTACACAACAAACAACCATCTTTCTGGCTTTATCCCTACTCCCATCTTCCCATCAAGGCTCCCACTACAGCACTAAATTGATGTCCCAAACACATCCCACGGTTACTATGTCCTGAATAGATTTAGTATGTATCCCTTGCCACTCCTTCCTGCCTGAATGTCCCTAACCCACTTCTAGGTGAACTTTTCATGTTTTCTAAATAGCTAATCTCTTCCTTCATTCATTTAACTCTCCTTATACCATTCTTACAGTACACCAATAGCTTATAAATTTTATAACTATGCAGGTACATACCTTCTCCTCCACCAGAACATGAGCCGTGGGAGACAGAGACCTGTTGTGTTCATCTTTGCTTCTCAGGCAACATCTACCTGGCATATGGCAAATGTCCCAAATGTTTCAAGGTTACAATGAAATGCTAGGCAGCCATTCAAAATAATACATGAAACTATAAACAAGATATAACATTAAGTAGAAAGCAAAGCCAGGAAAGTATTTATACTATGTTGCCATTTATGTAAAATAAAATATGGATAGAGATATATAGAGATATAAATAGATTGCTCTCTGATACCTCTCTCAAAAGAAATACTTACATACATGGACCAAAACAAAAGCAAAAACAGAAAGCCTCTGATAACAGTGGTTGGCACTGAGGAGGGAACAGGTACACAGGGTCAGTGGTGGGACAGAGTCTTATTTTCTCTGTATACCATTTCATAGTGTTTAAATTTTATTACCATTGCATGTATTACCTTGTACATAAATTATCCACATTACCTATGCAAAGATAACAATTCAATTCAATTAAATTGAAAGTAATAAATGTTTGACTTTAATTGAAACTGAACTGAACAACCCTGAAATTAATAATAGAACTAGCTGGAGTAGTCAAATTAGCCATTCCCAAGGAGTTCAGCATTCATAAAGAGAATTTTATTCCTCTAATTATATGGTGATCCAATGCCAAGTTGAATTCATTACTTTTAATAATAGTAATAATAATGAATATGCTTATAAAATTAATAGATCAGATACAATTTTTCATGTTGAGAAATTTTATCCAAGTGTATAAATTCTATCAGTTCACTAACAATGTGAGCTCTCAGCTTTTTATCCAGGATTATTATTGAAAAGTATTGCCAAATAGCATAAACTGAAACATTGCAATAAATTTATCATTAAATCTTACAATTGTATAAATTATATCAGTAAGTACTTGCTGGAAATGTGTGCATAGATGGAATAAAAACTGGCCTGTTCAAGATATGATATCGCCTGAGAAAGGCCTTTCAGTGAAGAACTAGAATATGGTATTTATAGCTAAGAGGTTCCCAGACTGAGCTGTGTGGCCACGTTTGCACAAGTCTGTGGAAAATGTCATCCTTCTTCTAATTTCCACCATACAAGGAAAGCACTCACTCTGTCATACTAACTCAAGACACCATGGCTCCCTGTTTAGCTACTTTTGTGTCTTTCCTTCTTCATGATCTGTTAGCAAATACATGAACATTCAAAGAAGATTTTAAAACTTAAAAGAAACCCTTTCACAGCATACATGGACTGCCTTCCTCAGCCTTTCTGGTGAAAAGACCCTGCTTTGGACCCCATGGCTGCATTGCTTTCATCATTATTTTAGCCTCTGGAGCTACAAATGTTACATGTGGCAGTTAAATTATCCTGCCATCTCTAAGATCCCTTTTTAAAGAGTCACCTATGATGTATGAGCAGCACTGAAACCCCACTCCTGGAGGCACTCAGTGAAATGTTAGGGGCAGAATGGAGACCCATGCTGCAGCGGCAGATCCTGGGGGATGCTAATGAGGGGCAGGGCCCTGCTTTTATTAATATATTAGCCCTGTAGGGCACTGTGCCAGTTTTAATAAGCAACCAATCTGCAAGACTTCTCTGCTATGAAACATCTGGAAACTAAGGGAAAAATAACCATCTATACTATAGCACCTCATTTCCAGCAATGCCTAAAAAACACTTTCCATAACAACAAATTCTGAGGCACTGCTAGTCACTATACTAATCTTAGTATTATTGCTAATATGAACATGACTTGTTACTCTCTACAACCAGTATGTTTATCATAGTGTACATGTACTGAATATACTGCCATAGCACTCATGCTAATGATTATTAACTGTCATAAATATTTTGTTCACCACTGGAACCCCAGGGACTAGCCTGGGATGTGGCAGGTGCCCAGTACTGGTTGAATCTAACTGAGTATTACATACAATATGATACATAACATACTGTCTTATTTCCAAGAATAAAGATGCAATTTCTTGAAAATGATTTCTGACTCTCATATGTTCCTATCTACAGATATCATCATTTACTTGAAAATCACAAAAAAAGGAGACAGCAAAAATTCAGAGATGGATACACCAGAGGAAAGACTAAGGAGAAGAGAGCCTCTGAGCAGCTGTACAAGGTCAGTGACAAGTCACCCTCTCCCTCCTTCCTGCAGTCAGTCCTCCCTGCTAAAGCATGAAGAGCAATCTTCACCTTTAGACAAAAAGAAATTTTCATATTCAAGCCTCTGACCCTTCTTTTAAGTGCCCATTTCTTCTCTTTGTCTTCTAGTCCATGACAGACTCTGAATCGCTTATGGAAAGTACTTGGAACCACTTTCCCCAGATTCTGGAAAAAAATATCAGCAATGCCCTTTAAGTTCCAGGTTCCAGTCATATACTGCTGGTTGGCGAGAATATTGGTACAAGTGTTTTAAAGAGCAGTTTGGCAATATACTAGCTCTAGAACTGTGCATTTTATTTGGTCCAATAAGTCACCTTCTGGAAAGCTAACCTAATGGAGTCATCCCAAATACATAAAAGGCTTTCTAGTTGAATGTATTCAGAGCCACATCTGTAACAGTGAAAATCTGGATACAACCTGACTTACTAACCAATGACAGAATGTTTTAATCCATTCACATGTTGAAACACTATACAGCCATTTAAAGATTATTTATGAAAAGCATGTAACAAAGAGGAATCGTTATGTTTTCATTATAAGAAAGTATGTGTATATAGGATGATCTTAACTTATTTTAACTTATTAAAATATATGCAGAAAAATAAGAGGCTCAATTTCACTAAACGAACTGCAAATAAAAATTACAATGATATACTACTTCACAACTTGAGATCAGCAGAATTTAAAGTCTGCCAATAGAAGTGTTGATGAGGCTGTGGAAAAATTAAACTCTTGGGCTGGGATAGCAAAAGTTTTTTTACTGAATACATAAAATTTTTTATGATGGTTGGAGAAACGGGCATTCTCATACAGTGTTGGAAAGGATAGCCCCAGCCAGCGCATGAGACCCACTGGTGCACCCCGGGCTGAGGACTATCCTTCATACCCATACTATGTTTGACTTGCAATCTTCCCTTTTTTACTCTATCCAATCAACTTAGCAGGGGTCAAGAACAACACTTCTAAATTTCCAGAGAGCAGCCAAGATGGTGAAGTAGAGGGATCCCAAGCTCACCTCTCATGAGCACACCAAAATCACAACAACTTGCAGAACTATCATTTAAAAAGTATGAAAAGATATTCTACAACTAAAGACATTAAGAAGGAACCACAAAGAGACTGGTAGGAGGAACAGACTCGTGATATAATCAAATCCATACCCCCAGGTAGGTGACCCACAAACTGGAGAATAATTATGTTACAGAGGTTCTTCCACAGGAGTGAGAGTTATGAGCCCTGCATCAGGCTCCCCAGCCCAGGGGTCCAGCACTGGGAACATGAACCCCCAGAGCATTTGACTCTGAAGGTCAGCAGGGCTTTGTTACAGAATCTCCACAGAAAGGAGGGAAATAGAGACTTCACTCTTAAAAGATGCACACAAAATCTCACACACAAGGGCAAAAGCAGTAATTTCATAGGCATCTCAGCCAGACCTATCTAGGTCTTCAAGGGCTTCCTGGGGAGGTGGGGAGTGGCTGTGGCTCACACTGGGGACATAGGCACTGGTTGTGGGCACCCCAATGTTCACTGCTGTACTGATTACAATACCCAAGACGTGGAAGCAACCTAAATGTCCATGGACAGATGAATGGATAAAGGTGTGATATACATATACAATGGAATAGTACTCAGCCATGAAAAGAATGAAATAATGTCATTTGCAGTAACATGGATGGACCTAGAGATAATCATACTAAGTGAAGCAAGTTAGACAGAAAAAGACAAATGTCATATGACATCACTTATATGTGGAGTCTAAAAAAAATGATACAAACAAATTTATATGCAAAACAGAAATAGACTCAGAGACATAAAAAACTGACTTATGGTTACTAAAGGGGAAGTTTGGGATTAACATGTATTCACTACCATATATAAAGCATATAACCAACAAGGACCTACTATATACCACAGGAAAATAACTCAATATTTCACAATATCCTATAAGGGAAAAGAATCTCAAAAAAATAGATATTTGTATAACTGCATCACTTTGCTCACAACATTGGCAAACCAACTATATATCAATAAAAAATAAAAGAATGGTAATATGTTTAAAATAAATTACCAAATGAAACAAATTTTAAAAAGACTAACAATAAATAGGTTTAGTATGCTCTATATCTGGCGGGCTGCCATCTGTGGGGTCGCACAGACTCGGACACAATTGACACGACTTAGCAGCAGCAGCATGCTCTATTTGTGTAAATATTTTTAAAGCATATGCCTGCATACACATGGAAGAATTTAAAATATTTTTAATGTATAAAAGATTACACGAGAAGCTGTTAAGAATGATTCCTGGAGGAGAGGAATAATGGAGAAAGAGGTTTATTTTTCTTTTCATACCCTAAAGGTGTTTTGAATTTTTAATATTTATATATACTGACTTCAGCTATATTGCTTTTATTTTAAATGTTTCTTTCATTTGTTTAGAAATAAGTAACTATTACTGTATTTCTTCAAATACATGTATGTGCTGTGTGCTCAGATGTGTCCAACTCTTTGCAACTCCATGGACTGTGGCCCGCCAAATTCCTCTGTCCCTGGAATTTTCCAGGCAAGAATATTGGAGTAGGTTGCCATTTCTTTCTCCAGAGGATCTTCCCAACCTAGGGATCAAACCCAGATCTCCTGCATTGGCACATGGATCCTTTACCATTGGCACATGGATCCTTTACCATTGGCACATACATATCTGGGAAACCCCGATATGAACATGTGTACATGTTTATGTGTATGTGTGTAAAAAAACAGACAAAAGAAGCATCACTGGATCTACATTAAAGAGGTAAATAGTATACAGCATTATTCTGGGTTAAATGATATAGACTTTGAACACTTGAAAATATACTTCTATTTCTTAAACACTCTTTTCACTTCCCTTCCTTCCACCTCCATACCTTTCGTTTGTGCTTTCAATTAGAATGACAAACTGTTTCCCCTGAATAGTATAAAGCCCAGTCCAAATATTGTAAATCTCAAATAAATAGTCCAAATCAGTCACATCTTAGAATGCTTCCTTTGTGATCCTACAACATACCTATTACTATGGAGGCTTCTTGAAGAATATGAGTATTCATATTGATGACTAAGTGGGAAGGCAAATGTAAAGAGAATATTTAGGGAAGAAAGTTAAAAACCGAAAAGAAAAGCTAGACAAGACAAGAAAACATTTCTGTGAATGTTAGGAATAGTTGTGGGAAGTAAATGTGATTACACAGGAAGAGGTGTTTCTTTGTAACTGAAACTTGGCAGGAGGGACATTAAGATATGACAGTTGGAACAGACTATATTTGAAAAGGTAATAATACTATAAGAAACTCCAAGAGATTTCCTAGAGTGTTGAAAAGAGTAGCAATTGTTTGATGACATATAAGATTCTGAAAACATGTGAAGCAAAATTAAACATCGTTTAAGAATATAAATCTATACCCTGTGTATATCAGTAAAAACAGTCTTAGTTAAAAGTAGGCAAAAATAGATGCCTGTCTGCTGTATTTTTAAAGATCCCTTGGAATAGGGATCACATGTTTATGTACACTCGTATATACACAAAGTGTAATGACCAATCATCCCAATTTGCCTGGAACTAATGGGTTCCCTGGATGCAGAACTTTTGGTTCTGAAACCAGGATAGTCCTAGGCAAACTAGGAAAACATTCATTACACTAACACAGAGGTAGATAAACAAATATAAGGACAAATAGATAGGTATATATGATAGATAATGTAGATAATGAATATAGATACCTTTACATACAAGTCTCTGAAATATGTTTGCAGCATTACAAAAAAATTAGAATTATTGCTGTGGCTATTATTTTTCAAGGCTATTTTTTTTAGAGGAGTTTTAAATTCACAGCAAAATGGAAAAGAAAGTACAGAGATTTTCCATATACTCCGACTACACATAAGCACAGCCTATCCCATCATCAACATCCCCAACCAGGGTGGTACATTTGTCACAATTAAAGAACTTACCTTGATGCATCATTATCATCCAAAGTTTATAGTTTACATTAGGTCTCACTCCAGACGGTGAACCTTCTATAGGTTTTGACAAATGACTTTCTGGGTGGCTCAGACAGTAAAGAATCCTCCTGCAATGCAGGAGACATGGGAGACATAGGTTTGATCCCTGGGTAGGGAAGATCCCCTGGAGAAGGGAATGGATACCCATTCCAGTATTCTTGCCTGGAGAATTCTATGGACAAATGATCCTGGAAGGCTCCAGTTCATGGGGTCACATAGATTGTATGTGTCCAGTATTTTTGGTGTGAGGACTGGTTTTGGTATGGATGACAGCCACATCTTTCCCCAAAGTGTGCTGGCCATTATCCCTTTGATAGGGGGTGTGATTGGTGTTGTAGTGACTAGACCCTGTGCTGAATATGAGGAAGGGTATTGGCTATCACTGACCTTTTGAGGTAGAGTTTGCTCCCCAGTTGTTGGAGTAGAAGCCCTGAGGTTTGGGTTCAGTCAGTCTCCATTGCCCTTGAGTATGTGCCTTTTCCCAAAGGAGGGAATTGCTGAAACAAGTGAGGCCCATGTAGTCACAGAGCTCCTATGCACTGTCTGTGTAGACATCCACCATTCGTCTCAGAAGTGGCCCAAGGTTGCATCCCTTTCTCTGTTTTGTTCGTCCCGGATCTAGTACAAGGCTGTAGTGTGGATTAAGCTGCAACTGGGAATCGGGACCCTGTGGCTGTAGGAACTGAGGGGTCTGTGCCACCACCTGGGATCTGGACTGCTTCTGTGGCAGATGTCTCCCAGGACCTGTCTGCTCCAGATCTGGTGCTAAGCTGCAGTATAGAGTGGGAGGGGCCAGTGCACTCTCTCTGTGCACTGAGATTCAGCACTTAAGCACCATGCAATTCTTGTGGCTCACCCAGTGTGCATGCTGACAATGTTTAGCGGTCTCAACCTGCCACCCCGGTGCATGTACTGACAATGGCCTCGGCAGTTCTGCCCAAATCACACCCCAGGAACCTGGGTCTGTCTCTGTGTAGCTAGACCAAATCTTTGCCCTGATTTCACACCAGGTTGTTGTGTGGAGTGAACGGGGCCAGGGCACTTGCCCCTTCAGGTAGGGAAGTACAATAAGGAAGTGCAGCCACCCAATACAAGGCTCTCTTTGCCCTGATCGTTAGCAAGCTAGCTTGGACACACTCTTCATGAGTGAGGCTAGGCTTCTCCAGCCTTTCTATCTGTCTCAGTGGATTTCCCAGCAGGCAAAGGGCTTGTCTTCTCCATGCAGGGCCCCGGGACTGTGATGCCCAGATTTTGAGTCAGTCTGCTCCCTCCCAAGGGTGAGGGTCCACCCTGTGTGGACCTTCTTTTCCCTACAGATCTCTGCCAGGGGCACAGGTCCTGATCTAATGCGTGTTTTTCCCCATCCTACTTGGTTATGTAGAGATCTTCCTTGCAGCTTTGTTGTATAGGAGATCTTCTGCCACTTTCCAATTAGTTTTCTGTAAGAATTGTTCCACATGTGGATGCATTTTTGACGTGTTTGTGGGGGGAGGTGAGCTCCGCATCTTCATAGTCTGCCATCTGGATTCTCTTCTCCTTAAGAGTTATCTTTTAAACTCCTTTCCCTCACTACTGCTTCCCAGATGGCGCTAGTGGTAAAGAATCCACCTGCCAATGCAGGAGATGCAAGAGACACAGGTTCAGTCCCTGGATGGCGAAAATCCCCTGGAGTAAGGAAGGTAACCCATCCCAATATTCTTGCCTGGAAAATTCCATGGACAGAGGAGCCTGGGAGGCTACATAGGGTTGCAAAGAGTCAGACACAACTGAGCAACTACCTCTCCACTTTCATTTCATCTACAATTGTTATCAACTCCACTTCTGAATCACATTCCTAAAGTCTCCATTTTTCTTTTTATTCATGTTACTTTACACTTTTTCTATAATTTAACTGTGGTAAGAACACTTATGAAATTTACCCACTTAACATTATATAGTATAGAAATACCATATTGTTATCTATAGGTATAATGTTGTACAGCAGATTCTGGAACTTATCTTGCATAACTGAAATGTTATACCTATTGATTAGCAACTCCCTATCTCCCCCACTCCCAGCCCCAGGCAACTACAATTCTATTATTTGCTTTCATGAGTTTAACTATTTTAGACACCTCCTATAAGTGGAATTTTGCAGTATTTGTCCTTCTGTGACTAACTTATTTCACTTAGCATTATGTGATTCAAGTTCATTCATGTTGTTGCACAAGACAGGATTTCCTTCCTTTTTTATGCCTGAGTAATATGTATGTATATACCATGTTTTCTTTATCTGTTCGCTTGTCTGTAAACATTTACATTTTTCCCACTTCTTGACTACTGTGAATAATGCTACAGTGAACTTTTAAAAGCAAATATCTTTTCAGGATCCTGATTTCAATTTGGGGGGATAAATACCCATAAATGGGGTTGCTGGATCATGTGGTAGTTCTATTTTTAATTTTTTGAGAAACCTGCATACTGTTTTCCATAGTGGCTGCACTAATTTACATTCTCATCAGCAATGCACCAAGGGTTCCCTTTTCTCCGCATCCTCACCTGCACTGGCTACTGCTTACCTTTTTTTTAATATACAATAGTCATTCTATGCTTCTGATTTACCAGTTTTAGATTAAAAGTTCCCATAACTACTCCTCAGACTTTTCAATGCCAGTCACAAGTCTAGGCCGTTATCTATACTTCTAACTGACTGGTTATAAATCAGACTTTCCCACAACCCTCTCCTTTGGTAATAGTAATTTGCTAGAGTGACTCAAAGAACTCAGAGAAACATAACACTATGTCAGTGCTTTATTATAGAAAGATATAACTCAAGAATAGCCAGATGGAAGAGATGCACAAAAATAATAATTTTAGGTTGTCAGACACATCTTAAATTTCTTCCTTTCCTTTTTTCCAGTGCTAATTTGTCTTTAAATGTGGGTTATTCTGCTTCTGAAATAAACAGGCAAAGGAGTGAGACATTTCTCCAAAGAAGGTATACAAATTGCCAATAATCACATGAAAAGATGATCAACATGACTAGTTATTAGGGGAATATAAATTCAAACCATAATGAGATACCAGATAGAAGAGATACACAGAGCTAGGAACCGGGAAAGAACACGTGGCTTCCATGCCCTCTGAGAGGGTGCCACTCTCCCCAAACCTCCATGTGTTCACCAACCTGGAATCTCTCCAGACCCCATTCTTTGGGGTTTTTATTGAGACTTCATTACACAGGCATGACTAAATTCTTGGCCATCAGCAGCTGAGTCAACCTCCAGCCCCTCTCCCTTCCCCAGAGGTCAGGTGGTGGGATGAAAGTTCCAACCCTCTAATCACATGGCTGATTCTCCTGGCAACCAGCCCCCATCCTTAAGTGCTATGCAAAAGTGTCTTCATTAACATAATAAAAGACATTTTTTATAGCTCTCCACACTTCGCAAAGTCTAGGTTTTAGGAGCTCTGTACCAGAAATGGGGAAGAAGACAAATATATATTTCTTATTATAAACCACATCACAATGTTCATCAGGGAATATTGGCCTATAGTTTTCTTTTGGTGTCTTTACATAGACTTGGAATCTTGACCTCATAAAATGAGTTTGGAAGGGTTCCCTTCTCTTCAGTCTTTTGGAAGAGTTTGAGAAGGATTAGCATTCAAAAGTTCCATTTTTATCCTTCTCCACAGCTGCCACCAGAGTCCAAATCATCATTTCTCACCTGAAACTGCTACTGCTGCTGCTGCTAAGTCGCTTCAGTCGTGTCCGACTCTGTGCGACCCCATAGACAGCAGGCCACTAGGCTCCTCTGTCCCTGGGATTCTCCAGGCAAGAATACTGGAGTGGGTTGCCATTTCATTCTCCAATGCATGAAAGTGAAAAGCAGTCGCTCAGTCATCCTAAACTGCAATAGCCCCCTATTCACAACATCCACTCTTGAACTTCTACTATTCATTCCTCTCAGAGCAGCCAGAGGAATCTTTTGAATCACAGATTAGATCATGTCACTCTGTTAGAAATCCTTTAGGGGCTTCACACCACCTTTGGAATACAGTGTAGACCACAAGACCCTGTGTGGTCCAATCTGATCTACCCAAGTCTCCAACCTTGTGCTACTGTAGCGCTCAGCTGCATCTTAAGTAGTCCATCTTAACAGACACATTTATTGATTTGAGCAAATATATGTTAACTTTTGGGCTTCCCAGGTGGTGCTAGTGGTATAAAGAACCGGTCTGCCAATGCAGGAGATATAAGAGACGTGGGTTTGATCCCTGGATCAGAAAGATCCCCTGGAGGAGGGCATGACAACCCACTCCAGTATTCTTGCCTGGAGAATCCCATGGACAGAGAAGCCTGGAGAGCTACAGTTCATGGGGTCACAAAGAGTTGGACACCACTGAAGTGACTTAGCATGCACAAATATGTCAACTTTCTTGGAGTCAGGAGAAGGAAGGTAAATACTATCTGTATCACAAACTAAAACAAATAATTATCCTTTTTAAAAATCTAACATTTGCATAGCTTTATTTGTGCATCAGGAATAAAATTCAAAACAAGTAGGCAGATACCGTTGCTCTCCTTTGACAACTGAAACATGCAGAAAAAGTCATGATACATGAAGTAGTCATAACTGCCTCAACTTAAATGTAAATTAAATCTTAATGGAACTTCAGACTACAATTCATCCTTCAGAGTAATATTAAGTCAGCATCAAATATATGCCCTATATTACAAAAGTCTTAAAAACTATAATGTTATATTGCTTACATTCATTTTTAAAGAACCATTTTTAAACATCTGCATCATTCTCCCTCCGAAAATTGTGTTATTATTACAATTTGGATTGTCTCCATAGAGCAAAATTGCATTTGTATTGTCATTATGGCAAAAGAAAGTCTTGAAATATATAAACCACCCATGTTAATAAGGGACAATCATTAATTTTCTTAAGTCAAAAATCTAGTTAGTGAACTTTGACATTTCAAAACAAAATAAAAACTCATAAAAACAAGTGGGATATTTTTATCAATATAGGTTAAGATTTATTCTTATTTGAATGCTAAAATTAATTTTAGAAGAGAATTTTTATTGTATTTGCTCATTTGTTAGTAATCACTAAGAATGAGAAGAACTAAATTACCCAGAGGTGCTGAAAATACTAATTATGTATGCCTATTTGAGGTACAGTACCAAATAATGCTTTCTTATTGCTTTTGTAAATAAATTCTTTACCCAAACTAATTCATACCCAAAGTATTTTATAAAATAGAGCTACTGTGGTTTGAGTGGGGATAAAAACCCAGCAATCCACCAGCAGAGTCACCTCCTCATTTCAGTCCCCTAAGAACCTAGGGTCTGTTAGATTCCTGCTTTATAATCCACAGAAGTTGCTGAAATTTTACTTTTTGTCCAAATGAAAATGATGAATTTTATAACACAAATTTAACAAGTATCATAGCTTGGTTTTATTTTTTACTTAAAGTAGTATTTCTATTTCAAATTGTTTATTGCTCTCTTTTCTCTTATATGATTAACTCTATTGTTATTCTGTTTCCATTTTCAGTGACTATAAGCTATGAATTTCTAAAATACAAAGGGGAATAAACATACATTTTAAGGAAGAGATTCAGCATTTTCATGTATTAATATTTTGTTCTAGAAACTTTGGATCCAGTGAGCCATAAGACACTGGCCATTGTAATGTACGGCTGGGCACCTGGCTCAGAAATAAGAACAAAAGTCAGTGGTTTGAAGCCAAATGCTCCAGCGCTGAAATAAAAACAACAACAGAAAAAGGCACGTGAACACGAGTTTCTGGGGGATTTTGCAATCTACATCAATAAATCCAAATAGAAAAGAATATATCATAACAGAAAAAAAATAATGTTATAAGTTTCAAAGAAGTCAGGAATAAATTAAATTCAAGCACAAGAGTAATAGATATCAAACTCAAACATAAGAGAAACCCTTAATTATGTGGCTTGAAGACAAAGGCATTTAGGAGAGCCCCCCACTAACCAATGTTTTATTTTTTCATTAAGTGGATAATAGTCTCCATCACTTTAAGCACCACCTGGATGCAGGCGTGCCTCAGGGATAGCCCATGTCAGCCAGGGTAAACAGGCATTTTGTATAGCATAGGTCTGGGTCTCCCCATCATCTCCCCAATCCAATCATACCCAAAACCTGCTTTATTAAGAAATATTTTGGTATGTTTCCTTTACTCTCTAAAGTAAAATTAATTAATACTATAACCTACTAATGCACATATTTCATAAGGTTCCAATAATGATGTAAAGAAGAAATAAAGCAACTTATCATTTAAGAGTAAATATTTCAAAATGTAAATATTCAGACATCACTGAAGAACTAATAAAGTAATTGAAAGCTTACAGCTTACCAATAATGAATGTTTGGTTTAAGAAATATAAGAAAATATTATAAAAATCTTAAACCAAATACATTTTATATACGAAACAGATAAAAGAGGGCATATGAAAGAAAGAACATACAATAAAATCTAGTGTTAGGAGAAGTAACAAGAAACCAAAATGTACCTGTATGCAACAAGACAAAGAAAATAACCAATAGTCCATGATAAGTTACAGACTGCCAAATTAAATTAAGATATATTATATTCTTTCGATTGATTAATAATGTCAGTATACCCCTGCCAAGACTACCAGATTTTAGAATTTACTTTCAAAGTCTGTGAATGTAATATCACTCAGAAATACATGCAGCTGCCAGTAACATCTCTGAAATAACCTTGACTTAAATCTGATAAAGGCCTCTCTCAAAAGGAAAACCTAACGTTAGAATGATCATCAGGAACCAGGCTTCTGTATTTCTGCCATGCCACCTTTAACATATAGCTTTTATCCTCAAAACTGCCTCATTATTGCAAGATGATCACTGCAGATCCAACCATCAAGTCTATGACCCAGGCATCAGGATAAAGAGAAGGGCAAGGACCAAGGTCACACATTCCAGCTAACTCAGCCTCCTTTAAAGTACTTTCCTGGAAGTCTCACCATGTGATACATGCTTACCACTCATGGACCACTCTCCTTGACTGCAAGAGAAAGGGGGAGATTCAGCTGCACATTTGGGCACATTGCTACACCCAACAATCTAGGAGTTTTACTGCTGAGGAAAAAAGGGGGAAATTCTGGGGCAAGAATAAAGAGATATCTAAAGATGAAATTTAGGAAGTTTTGCCTATGAAGAGCCAAGTAAAAAAGGGTAGTTCAAATTTTAAGACACTTTCAAGAAGACAGATAGTAAAGATCCACTTTATTTTTCAAAGCTTTTTGAATTGCTTTGTGTTTCATTTTAATGTGACCAGCTCACACTGCCCTAAAGACAAGCTTCCTGTCCTGGGGCAATGATTATCCCCCCAAAACATACAAATCAAATTCAGTTGAGAGCAATAAGATTCAAAGGCAAAGCTAAGGGGTATTTATTGTAATAGAAGGGGAAATGAACCAAAAGTAAAAGTAAACAAAAAAAATTATACATTCTCCTCAGATAAAATTTCATACTGCGATTTCTCTCTGATTAAATCAGAAAAATGAAGATTTGGAAAATCATTTAATGAATTAGGGCTTCATATACACTCATTGGAAAAGACTCTGATGCTGGGAAGGATTGGGGGCAGGAGGAGAAGGGGACGACAGAGGATGAGATGGCTGGATGGCATCACTGACTCGATGGACGTGAGTCTGAGCGAACTCTGGGAGTCGGCGATGGACAGGGAGGCCTGGCGTGCTGCGATACATGGGGTCACAAAGAGTCAGACATGACTAAGCGACTGAACTGAACTGAACTGATACACCAAGAGTATGAGTACTAGTTTTGGTTTGGTTTTCTGTTTTGTCATTTTTATACTGGCTTTCCTAACCCCCATCTTCTCATGCTGCCACAGGTTATCCAGGGGATGTTCCCAACCCAAGAATCGAACCTACATTTCCTGCATTGGCAGGCAGATTCTTTACCACTGAGCCACCAGGGAAGCCTGACAAAACATCTAGTGGAAGGGACAATGAAAAGTATTTCCCTTTCTATTTAATGGATTATCACAGAGCAGAAAGAGAAAGTGAGGTTGGGTGGGCAGCAGTAGGAAAGACCTCTAGAGAGAGGAGAAAGAGCAGCAAAAGGAAGAGAAAAACTCTCCAATTTCAGACTCTGCTATCTACCTACCTATACCTCCTGACTACTGTCTTTTCCTCAAGAAGTCATCCCAGCCAATGCCTTGCCCCTTTCTCATTGAGCCTTCTATCTGGAATTTTCCACTGCTAACCAAAAATAAAAAGGAAAATTTGAGTTATACCAAAAATCCAAATGATGTGATTTTACTAGGATATTTACTCTATCTAGACTAACTATCTATTTTATCAATATAAATGCCTATATTACATTCAGTAGTATTTATTTTGTTCTAGCAAATAAGAATAATTCAGGGTTTATATTGTCTCTGTAACCAGCAACGTCCAACAGGTCAATTTGATTTTTCTTCACATTCTTTGAGAAACATTCTTAGAATAAGATGGCTTTTTAATGTTTTAAATCTAAATTGTGTCTGAAAATTCCTTTCTTTCGCTCTTTACTCTAACATTTGGCATCTGCAGATTTTAGTCCCGGAGTTAGATCAGCCTGGCAAGTTTCTAATTTCTTGACTTCCTTTCTTTAGCTCTTTACTCTAATATTTGGCATCTGCAGATTTTAGTCCCAGAGTTAGATCAGCCTGAGTTTCTAATTTCTTGAACTCTCAGTTCTGGCCTGATTCCTACCCCCTGGGAAATATAATGCTACTTCCAGAATCTATCTAAACCACACAAGGACTGTTGTGTAAGGACATTTCAGTGATCAGAGTTTATGACTCAGAGCTTTAAAAAGTCTAAATTTTAGTATCTGTTCTTAAATTGTGTCCTGGTCAGAGTTTAAGCCTCCCAGTTTTCCCCCACTTCACGTTACAAAAACTAGATCCAAGAACTGATGAGACAAACTACATTTGCAAAGATAATGTTAGATTATGATAAGAAAATAGTTTACAGAAGACAAGAATAAACATAAGGGGAGAGAAAAGTTAATGAATATTTGGCAGTCATTTAGAAATTAACCCAATATTGAGTATCTACTATATGCCAAGTAATTTCACATATATTCTCCCATTTAATCATTAAAGTAACCTTGTGGCATAGGTACTATGTGACTCATTAAAAGGGAAAACTGAGGCTCAAAGTGGTTAAACGCCTTGCCCAAGGGTCCCATCACTAGTGAGAGTTACAAGACTCCTAGTACAGAATTCTTTTCCCTGCCCCACTCTGTTGAAAAGACTAATAATTCTACAGTTGGCAATTTGTCATCCACTACCTATGATTCACTATTTAATATAAACCTTACTAAAATAAATTCATTTTTATTCTAGTACAAACTCAAAATATTACCTTGTCTAGAAAAATAAAATTGTAAGGTTGTCCCTATTAAAATAGTCTAAGCAAGAACTGGGAAAGGTGGAATTTGTAGAGAGTTGATACCATTCCCTGGATTCTTTACAAACAAGGATAAACCCCTATCTAATGCAGACTACTCAATGCTGCCTCCTTTTAGTCTAAGTGGGGCCCTTTTACCGAGGAAGCTGCTAATATGGCATCAAGCTATTAATGGGAAAAGCATTTACTTTAGATTAAGAATAGTGTAAAGTAGAGCCGGGCCCTCTATGACTGGCTATTAGGGATGTTAATTAAATATTTATAATGTCTAAATTAGCATAGTGAAAGCTCAATTCATCAATTTGTTCTGGTCTGTTTGTAAGGGGGAAAAAATAACTCCAAATGCCCCTGAAGAAAGATGCTATGTGAGTCAATAGGAGGATGACTGAACAATTTATTATGATTGTGGTAAACTTTTTATTTTGATTTTATTTAAAGATACTTGTTGCAGCACCTTATCTTAAAGACCATTTACCACAGTCAATATACTGGAGGGCCATGTATTATTCATTGTTATCCAATGAAAAATTTGCTAAGGTGCTTCCATGCTGAATGTCTGATTGATTCATTGATTTCTTGATAGTTACTTCCAAAAAGTAAAGGCTAAGTTTGATCTTGAGAAGTGGGGCTGGAAGCCAGAAGCTCCAATTCCTTCCTTTATTACCAGCTAGCCTGCTGAAAGGCCTAGTTTTCCAAGCCTTTAGATGATATCTTGCTAATAGAACAGTTTTCAGGCTTCATGGTTAGTAATTGAGAGGAATAGTTGGATCTTCCACTGAAAACTGCTAAGTATGTGGCTGCTTCTCCTTCTGTCCCTGTAGGGAAGCCAGGAATATTAACACCTAAATGCCCATAGCCTGTGAATGCCTAATTAATGTCTTTTATGAATTCCATTCAATTAAAATTATTTTTAATCTCATTTTATTATGAGAAAGTTCCCAAAGGAAAAGACCAACTGTATGATCTATTTTCAACTGTAGATGAGGCTGGCTGCAGTGGAGACTTCATCACCAACATTTAAATGAAGTTGTGTGTGGCTGGCTTAAGCTCATCACCACTCACACACGTTTGGGTAAATACACTTAAATATGGGTGGAAAGTTTAGAACTTTTTTTTAACAAATCCATTCTCCCCATACTGGCCCAGTAGTTAGTTCCCTGATCATACCTGATGAATGCATTTTCCTCCAAAACTAAAAACTAGAAAATAAAACTATTAAGACCTTGTAGTTTGTTTTGGTTATAATGAACTGTTTTCCTTCTGTCTTGTAGGTTTTCTTCTCCAATTAAGAAGTGACCCGAAATACACTGTGACCCCTCTTTATATGGGTGCATCTGATCACCCTCTTTCTTTCCTCCATCAGACAAGCTGGCCTTCCCTAGAGGGTGGGCTGGCGTGAAAGGGTTAAAGGTTCTCTGGTCAAAATGACCCAACAGAAGGAGCCCGGCCCAGAGCTGAAATCTAAGTGCTAATGACCGCTGCCCTTCACCCCGCTGTTGTCCACCGGCCGGACCTGAGGCCGGGTAGGGGCCGGGACTGGGAGTGGGCACAATGTTCTGCATTTAACATTTGAACTTCTCCTATCCGAGGCAGCAGGCCGTTTTGTCCTGAGGTCGCTGACCCTGGCTCCCCCATCAGCTGCCCTGAAACCTTAATTGAATGACAGATGGTCATCTTCGGGGGCGCCAGAAGCTGCGGGCTGCCTGCCGCGCAGGGGCTGCGGCCCCAGGCCCCAGCGGTCCTGCCCCGGCCCAGCCATCAAGGGGCGGGCAGCAGAGGCAGCAGGAGGCCCTCGGGAGCGGCGGACTTGGTGGGTCTCGGCCAAAGGCGTGGCCCCGCGCCCCCTGAGGAAACAAGCGCCTAAGTGGTCGCACGGGCGACTAGCCGGTTCCTAGTGCCCTAACCAGCCTCCCAGGCCGACCGCCCCAAACAGTACAGGCCCTATCTAGGCCTCGGGCCCCGGAAGGCAGCCGAGAAGGGACAAAACGTCTCATTGTCGAAGGCCCGTATTCCAACAACCGCGGGCCCCAGGCGTCGAGGTCTGGAGTCCGTGCGGCCTAAGGCAAACAGGCCAGCGTTCAAGCCCAAGATGCCCATCCCCAGGTGGGTCCACCCTCCTGAGCCGGCGAAAAGGCCCGTTAAAGACCGATCCCATACCGCACGCGGCCTGCCCTGAGTCCCAAGAGCGCCTTCGGGCGAGCGCCATTCTCAGCCGGAGGCCACGCGAGCCACGCTGATGTCCGAGCGCTGGTGCCCCAAAACCACCCCATTGCAAAGAGATTTCAGGGCTCTAGGGTAATAGATGGGAGCCCCAAAAGGCTCCTGGAGGCACCAGAGTACAGCAGCGCTGCCTCAGCCGTTCGTCCGCGCCCTAGTGTCCTATTTCTTTAAAATAAAAGCTGCGAGACCTACAATTACTGGGATTACAGTGAGCAGGTATTGATCTGCAGCCGGCATTGTAGGATCAAGCAGGCGGAGTGAGGCAGACATTGCCGCTCCCACCCCCTTGCCGCCGCCTAGACCTGCAAAACGCTAAAAAACCGTTTCTAAATGTTTGATTTCAAACGCACCATCAACACCTGCTGCAAAAGTACGACCATCACCGCCCCCCTCCCCACCTGCACCTCACCTCCTCCCCTCCGCCCGTGGGCCTCCCAGGCCCGAGCCAACTACATCGCCACCTTAAGCCCCCTTCCCCCCCCCTTCTTCCTTTATTTTTAATTACTGAGGGAAAATATACACATAAGCACCAAAAAAAAAAAAAAAAAGCCTCGCCGGCAGGCGCGAGCGGGGGTGTTGAGGAGGCAGGCGAAGGCGGTAATGCAACCCTAATGCACAGATAGCTGACATCAACTTCCGTCAGGCAGCTCCTGGAGATCGAACCTTTCGATTGTAACTGGGACAATTTGCATAGTGATTCCCTTTCAGAGCTTTCCCGGGTCCATAACAAGCCCCGGCAGCTATTCAAATGCAAGTTGCAACCCCAAATGCAAGACTTGCCGGACCAAAAAGAGCTTTCCGGCGCTCGGGAGAAGCGAGACCCGTGCTTTGGATGTCATCCTTCTCTCTTCTTTTTTCTCTGTTTCTCTTCTCGGGTTCCTGATTTAGCTGGGAGCTGTTTATTTATGGCTGCAAATGTGTGCGTGCGAGAGAGAGGGAGAATTGATCTTTTCCTGGACTTAAAGATGGAGCCGAAGGCGCTAGAGGGAATTTGGGTTTGTGCGCCTAGCTCAGACCCGGGCGCCGAAGGGGGCCGTTTGGCACGAAGCCCGAGGTCGCTCTTTTCCACACCCCTCACCTCGCGACATTTCAGGAATCTGAGGGGTCCTGAAGCGGCCTGGCTAACCCACCTGCCCGGGGCCGAGCTACCGAGAAAGGCTTCATGGAGGGAGCCATCCGGTCCCTGTCTTTAAAATGAGCGCAATAAAAGGTATCACCTGCGACTTACGCGGATCACTTTTTCTTACTGTCCACTGGTTCGGGGGCGGGAGCGGAGGGGAATTACAGTTTCCGGGGTGGGGGGGGGGGGCGCTTATAGAATCCCGGGGGGGGGGAATTAGGAGGCTAGAAGTTAGGCTCCCCAGTTTCCCGGTTTCTTTCTCATTTGAAATTATGCAGATTGACTCTCGTTTCCTCCCTCCTAGGGGGCAAATCCTCAAACGCGAACCTGATCACTTGTCACAGAAGCAACTTGCCATGAAATCCGCTAATGCGCCGCGACTCGCCCACCCGGGTAAGCCTCTCTCACAGGCGCGTGCGGAGGTGGGTGTTGGGGACAGGCCGGGGCAGGGGCTCCAGGGGCCCGGCGTCGCTGGTCCACTGCTGAGCCAGTAGCCACGCAGACAGGGTAGGAACCGAGGGCGGAGGGCAGAAGCCGCGTCACGGTCAGGGAGCCGAGCTAGGGCGCCCCCCTCCCACCCTGCCCACCCAGCTCCGGCGCTAACAGGTCCTCCTGGCAAATTTAAAGTAGCAAATGAGGGCGGGGAGGAGGCCTCCCAAATAGGGCGTAAATATCCGGGCGTGCCAAGCGTGGCGGCGGGTACGCGAGCGCGCGTCTGCGGTCTATGAGCGGTTCTCCCGCGAAGCCGCATGCGGCGGCAGAACTGCACCTGCATCCGTCCGAGTCGTAGAAATGGAGATAGCCAGGGTCACTGACCTGGGGAAAACCCCGAGTTAGAACTTGTCTACACTTCCCTAGGCTGGTTCCTGCTTTCTAAATCTCCCAGGTGGCTTGTTGTCTCTGCAAATCCAACACAAACCTGCTCAGGATTATCTCAGGCCACTGTCCTTGCAGCACTGACCATTATCTCGATGGAAGAACCAGCTTCTCTGGTCAGAAAGCATAAAGCGGCGGCTAAATTCGTGTCTGTCCCCACCCACCCACCCTGCCATTTAATGGTGAGAAAATATAGGCTTCTCAAATCCGCAGAAGCAACCAAACACACATTTCCCAATGTTCTTTGTTTATATCTGTTCGGGTGCTGGAAGCTGTCTGACAAGGAGCTTTTTCGTTGAGCCTGTTTTACGCAGAGCACTTGGGATATTTTTCAGTCTTGTATCTTAAATATATATATATATAGTGCTTTATGGATGGTTTTGCAATAGGTTTCTTAAGGAACAGATATGTTCCTAAGTGTTTGGGATTGAATGGTGAGAGAAGCTGCCTGGAAAGTATAAATAAACCCAATGCAAATTAAAAACACATTGAACAGAAGAATGAAGATGAGGGCATTAACTAGTTTGGAAAAAAGCGATTTTAATGTCTGAATTTTCCAGGTTTCATGGCCACAAATAACAAATTGAAAGGAATTTAGTCTATCCTTTTACTTGTGTTTTCTTCATACACAATGGAAGAACACAGGCCCCACTGGGTTTGTCTGTCAAGTGCACATTTATAAGCATTTCAATGGACAAATCAGATTTGGGATGTTTTCCCACTTTTTCCGTAAACCACAACCAGTTTAATTCTGATGGAAAACAATTTAAAATTAATTCAAGGTGTAGAAAAAAGAAAAAATGTAAAATCCTGACAGTTAAAGTATTACCAGATTCCAAGGGGTTAATTTGATATGAATAACCCACTTGCCTGTGAGCACAGAAGGTGGAAGTTAGAGGTCCTAGCAGCAAAAAGACGCTGGTGGTAACAGAGCTTTGTGAGTCTGAGGGGGTCTGCAGAGGATCTCAGCCTAGCTTTGGGTTTGTTGCATCCCTCTTGCTCACTTAAAACAGTAACTCAAGATGTAAGTAAAAGTGTTTTCATTTTTTATTGATCCCACTAACATCTTTCATTATCCAGCATGTAGCCACAGCAAATTATTGCTCATTTGATACCGAGAATTCTATTGACCATCCCTTTCGTTGGAGAGAGAATTCTAACTACTGGGCTCCTCTGTAGTCAGAGCTGAGGCTGAGAACATTCCTCAGCTAAAACCCAAGTAATTGAGCCCTCTGCCTCCAGGAATTGATGGAGATGTGTTCATTACATGAAGCCACGTGAATGTGCATAGAGATCTGCTTTTTACTCTGCCTGCCTTGCCCCCACTCATGCGAAAGGTCGGTCCCTTTGGAACAGATCTGCCTACTTGGAGAGCTGGGCTTTCGTTAACCTCTCCTGGAGTCCTTCTGGCAACTTCTTTCCAACTCTGACCAGGGTTAGGGCAAGAGATATGAGGAAACAAAAGCCTGCTCTTAAGGTCAGTCAGTCCTGTGCTCAAAACCACCCCAATGTAGACACCTATGGAAATCATTACCCACTCCCTCCCCCAAAAAAATGACTCCTAAAATATCCAGATGAGTGACTTTATAGTCTGGATACAACTTTCTAAATTAAACTACCATCCCCTTCAACTCTTCTTGTCATCAAAGAGGTCTAAGTACTGGAAGAGGGAGCTCTGAGTTCAATGTCTGTTTTCTCTTTGGTTGGCAATGGGTGTCCAGCCCCGAATGACAGGCCAGGCGACTCCCGTGCTCCACGCCAGTGCACGAAGAAGGCGAACCCTGCCGCCTGCGCCCCCAAGCCCCCAGTGAAGGCCTGACCTTTGACCCTAGGGCTAGCAGCTTCGGAGTACTCATGGCTAAAGAGGGAGGAAGGTAGAGAAAAGAGGCTGGAGAGAGGGTCCGGGAGAGGAAAGGAGAGACCAGACTTGTTTCCCGAGAAGCTAGTGGCTGAATTGCCTTCACGCGAAAGGAGTCCAGAGCTGCCCCCAAGCAGGCGCCAGGCGAGTCTCAACCCTCGGGCTGCCTTCCCCCTTCCCAAGGTGGCTTCCTCAGATCTGCCTGTCCGGACCCAGGCGCCCTTTCGGTCTCCCTTCGGGCGTCTCCGTGAAAAGTGCCCCGATTCGAGGGTGCGCTGAACTGGCACCCCGGCAACGAAGAGAAAGACGTCAAGCCTGACAGCGAGCGGGGCCCGACCACCGCTAGCCCGCCGTCGGCGCCCAGCCGTGCTTGTCACGTTTCCCAGTAGTACGTAATCCATGCTCGCTACACCGTAAGCCCTCCACCCCAAGAGGAGGCCAGGACGGTCTTGGAGAAGCTATGCCCGTGAGGACTCGGTAGAGGAAACGGTTTGGTTAGGTTTCATTTCCACAACCACCAGGTTTTCCCCTAGGTTCCAGAACAAACGGAGAGCAAATCAATGCGTTTAAGAAATGAGTCGGCGCTTGCAGCCCGCCAAACGGCTCCAACTCCAAATCCGAAAGCGGATTTGGGGCTCTTAGGGACCGTCTAGGTAGTTATTTTCCTAATGGTGCTAAATGAGCGTAAAACTGTTCTCTTGGGGACCGCGCTCCATGAACCTTGTGCGTCTGGGAGCCACTCTTGTTCTAGAACAAGGTAGTGGCGGGTTGGGAGCATGCTCTGAGCACGCGGGACTCTTGCCCAAGAGCAGCAGCCTAGAGATGAGAGTAGATTCCAAGTGGGCTTTTAGGGGTTTCGAAATAGGGGAGGAGAATTTAAGCTGGGATTCATACAGTGGATTTTTTTTCTTTGTTTTTCTTTTTGTTTTTAACGTAGATAGATAACCCCGGCAGTGGTGTAACCAGCGCCCAAAGCCATCTTGTCCCTCGAATGCGCTCACCGCCGGCAACACTTGGAGAATCCAGCCCACAGTGGTTTCGAAAACCCCATTTTCCTGATTGCAGCTCAGACTCTGGAACCCTGAGAGCCTCCCCAGAGAGGGAGCCTGAATCGGGCCAAGTAGTGGGTCGGGGACACACACACACATACGCACGCACCCACGCACGCACGCACATGCACACAGAGGCAGAGCAGTGCTTCATAGGATCTAAGATCCAGAGTGGCTGGAAAGGGATCTGGGAGGCCATGGCTGAGGGAGCCAGCAAGGCCCTGGTGCTGCCCCTGCCAGAGCTGTGCAGCCACTGAAGCAGCCTGATCCTGATAGTTATTTTGGGGGGGAAAAAAAATCTGGAAGCCAGGTTTGAGCTAAAGAAAGTCAGGGCAAGTGACAGATGATCAAGCGTTTCTTTGAAATGAGGAAGAACTGAGAACTACCCAGCTGGCCTGGCGTTAGGGCAAGTTGGACATTAGGAAACTACTCTCCTCGAACACAGAGCAGCACACATCCTCCGATGGCAAGCTCACCCATGCCCAGCAAGGGCCACTGCACCTCCTAACTGCTTTTTCGGCCTCCTCCAGGTTTTGCCAGGCAAATGAAACAAGAACTCAATAGTAAATTATTTTGTTGAGACTTCTGTCTTTTTATGAAAATAAAAGGCAACACTTTGTCATTTTTAATCATATAAGCAGACAATAAACCTAATCTTGATATTGATTTTTCCAGAATCAAGTGATTTTGTGCAGTGTCTGTTTTATTTCCTTTCTGAGGAAGAGCCATTTGTTGGTAGATGGTGTGGCTCTAAGACTACACTCCAGTGGGCAGGTGCTTATCTGAAACATGTAGTTGATTGTGGACTTTGAAGCGAGATAGCTAAAATGGGGTTCTGCCTGGGTGGCAGGAAGTTTGGTTTTTGTCTAGTTATCGAGATAATGGTTTCAACCTCTGGTGCCCTAGGACAGGTTTAAGACTCAGCTGGTGCTTTTAGAAGTTATGGCCTCAGAGTTTCATTGCAATTTTTTTCAACATAAAATCAAATAAATAAAAATAAAACCAACAACCCCAAAATCTTGATGTTATTGGTCCCAGACAGCACCGTGAGAAGCATTAGCAAGGAGAGTGCACTCTCGAAGCAGCCCCAAGTTCAGGAAAGGGGTTATGACCCTGAGCTGGCCGACCTTGGACAACTGCAAAAGCCCAGTAGATAAGTGGCAAGGGATGCAGGTTCCTGCTAATGGGCTCAGAGACATGGATGATTTCTCTGAATTCTGGTGTTCTTTCTTTCCTTTGTCAAAAACAAAGTGATATTTGATGCTAATGCCAAATGGTGTTGGCACCTTTCATGTGAAAGTCTTGAGGTGCAGGGAGGTGGGCCTGGCCTCCACCTAGCTATAGAAGGAAGAGAAAGAGGGAGGGGATGAGGGGAGAAAGCTTCAGAGAAGAAAGGAATGAGTTGGAGAGAGGAAGGAAGAAAAGGAAAAAAAATGAAGAGGTGGAAAAGGAAATGAAACGGGAGGAAGAGAGTAAGATAGAAATAAAAGGGGGAAAGAGAAGTAACAACGATGGTGAAGGAGAGGAAGAAAGGAAAAGAGGAAAAAACAGATTTCAAAAGACCTAATAAAAAAACAAAACTACCCCATCCCTCAGAGGGAATTGTTTGCTCTGTGGACTACGTGGGAATTTTCTCACAGCTCTAGGTAGTTTCTCCTCCTTACTGAAATGCAGAACAAATTACAGTCGCCAGCATAAATTAAAATCCCCGAAACTCCCACTCCAATCCAAAAGGCTGGATTCAGGGCGCGCTGACCGCGGACCCACCGGCAATCCTACCATCCACCAGCTCCCCCCAGCAACCCCCTCCCCTGCCCCCTCAGTGAATGGCAGAGGTCACCACCACCCCACTCCACCACCCACCACCAATTTCCAAGGGCCTAGGACCCTGGCTAAGGGAAGCGGACTTGATGGTTCTATGCCCTGCGGAGGGAGATGGAACCTCGGGCCTTCGAGTGACCCTAGGGCTCTGACCTTTGCCGCGGTCCTCTGGGGTCAGCAGTTAACCTATCGCTCCCCGCCCCTCTTCCCTTCCCGCCCTGGTCACTCAGCGGCCCCGGGCTAGGGAGAGTGCGTCAATATTTGGGACCAGCGTGGGGGCGGGAGCGGCGTCCAGGCAGGATTGCAGGAGGATGGAGCCCAAACCTGCGTGCTCATTCCGCTCCCCATACCCAGAAGACCCAGCCTCAAAGATCTGTCGCTTGCCCGGCGTTCAATGCCAAGGCCCAGCTAACCTCGTGCCTGGTAAAGAACCCGCTAAGGCACGTAGGAAGAGAGTGGGCATCTTTCTCAGTTTTCCTGCCCTGTTTAGAGCAATTTATCTTCATTCAAAGTGTTACACACCCTTCAGACACCAGCCACCCACCCTTTTGCATTTGGGGAATTCAAAGAGCCTTGGGTGAGAGGGGGAGCAGTGTAGAGTTAGTCTTGGGTCCTCCTCAAGCCCGAAACCTTGGACTAGTCTCTGCGAGCAGCTGCCAAGAGAACTAGTGAAGAAATTGGGCCAAAGTCCATGCTACCGGGCCCAGCTGACCGCCTCACTGTCCCCTCCGAGACTACGGGAACCAGCCTAGCGCCTGCCCCATCCCACTTCCAAAAGCGCCTGCGACCGGCGCCCCAGAGGGCTCTCCCGGCGGGGACGGAGGGGAAAGCGGGCGGCAAACCGGAGGCTGCCGAGGCTGGCAGAGCGCCCCCAGCCCCCAGCTCACCGCTGCTTGGGGTTTTCGCGGTCTACCCAGCTGGAGCCGGGGCCGCCAGGAGCCGAGAGCGTTAGGTTCAAATGCATCAAGGCTCTGAAGTCATTTATCCGGTTTCATAAATAATTTTCTTATTACACTTAAGCCCGATTCCTGCCCCCTTCCCGTTTTTATTGCGGGATTTCAGCGGCTAAAAAGTTTCTAAGTCGGGTGGGCCGTTGTTTTCCTTTTTCCATCATTAACATCATTAATATAAGCTATCAATAACCCTGTCGTTCGGAGCCGAGTTTCACGGTATTGATCCACGCGGCTATTCATCTCTGCCATGCAAGACACGGAATAATTTTCGCATTACAGTAGCTTGGATTTGCTTTTAATTCATATTTAAAGCTGCAACCGGCTCGGTGGAGCGCTCTGCGAAAGACTAGAGGCGCCTAATTAATAATAAGTTAGAAACGAAGGAAGGCACCGGCGAATAAATAATTAATACAGACATCTATGTCTCTTTGAATATTGCTCCTTTAAAAATTTAGACTTACCAGGACCATACTGTAAGTCTGCAATTTATATTGCAGGGATGATTTAAGAAAGCTATTTTTTTTCCTTGAAATACAATACTAAATTATTTACAGTGTTTTTGCAAACCTAAGTTCCTTCATTAGCCAGCCCCTCGGGTTTGTTCCTTCCAGGTGGAAAACACCAATTAAAAAAAAATAGTAATCAAAATAAGAATCACAATAAACTCCCAGGAACCACTGGCTATGATTAGTTTAAAGGTGGCAAGGGTGGGGGCAGATTGGCTGGAAGAGAGGCTTATGGGGTTTTCAGAGGAGCAAAGAGCTGCCCTGTGGGGGGCTTAGGGGGAGAGGTTGTTAGAGAAAACAAAAAAATCTAGTCAGTGGCAGTGACTTGGGACATTCACTGGTACTGGAAGGAACAAAGTTTTAGGTAAACTCAGAGTTCTCAAGGGGACTTAGGGAGTGTCCCAGGTCCTCCCCCCTACAACACCCCCTGGGAGGAGGGGGAAATAGAATTTTTAAAGAAAAACTATTGAAAGTCATTTCTGGATTCCAGGCTATCTGGGAGCTACCACTGGGCTAGGAAAGATAACAAAAGTTAAGCAGGTCAAAGTGACTGAGAATCAGACAAGGGTTTGTGTGAGAGAGACTAGAATTTGTTTGCAATATTGTTAGCAATATTGATTTTTTTTGTTATTTAGATTAATGTATGTTAAACAGAGAAATACAGGCATTAGTAAAGTAGAGTATAATCATCTATTGTTGGGAGCAACCTTTCTCAGGTGAGTGCTGGAGACTCAAGACTGCGAAGCACTTCCAGGGGCTCAAGAGCATCCAGGTCCAGATAGGGGCATCCGGGAGCCCACAGGGGCGGGTAGTGCAGACAGAAGGCACCCTCAACCCCAGCTTGCTCTTCCTCCTGCTCCTTTTAGAATTACAGGCTTATTTAACCAATCTACTACCCAGGTACGTCAGGCTCAATCTCTAGCTGTGTAGGTGACTACAGAAATGTACATACAAGCTAAGTCACTTCAGTTGCGTCTGACTCTTTGCAACCTCATGAACTGCCAGGTTTCTCTGTCCATGGGATTTTCCAGGCAAGAATACTAGAGTGGGTTATTTGGAGAGGAGGAGGCATTCTTGACACCAAAAATTCTTCGCCAGCCCCAGGCATTTTCCCACAGCCTCCTAGACCGGCTTCCGGGTCTATTGGCCCTAGTGACTATCCCTACAACCCGTTTGGGTTTCGACCTAAGGCTGGGAACTCCCACATCCCAGTCAGTGGCCTGAGGCCTGGCAGGGAGCACATTGGTGTGCCTACACGAGTACATACAGATGCATCCACACCAGTTAGACCTGAAAAAAGATACAAACTGGGGAGAGAGACACCTGGAGACCCTCCCAGTCCTGGCTCTGGATCTTGGGTGCTGGCACAGCCCTGGGAAGTGTGCCTCTGAGACAGCAGACATCCCCCACATAACGGTCCCCAGTCATCCCCTCACCCCAACCCAACCGCAGGCCCACTCCCCACAGGCCCTGGCGCCTTGCCCCGCCTCTTCCCCCGCAGTTTGGGGGGAGGGGTTCTAAGACCACACACTCTGCTTTTTTTTCTCATCCCCTCTCCTGCACCCTGGGTCACTGTATTTAAGGAGCAAGACCCTGCGACATGAAGTTCCCAGCAAGTGAAGGTGAAGGTCTTTTACAAGCTGCACTCATCTTAAAGGACTTGCAAAGGACCCCTTGGGCCTTGGATGGTTCAGAAGGGGGCAAAAGTGTTAGAGGGTAAGGACTGTAGGGGGAAAGACTTATGGGCACCATTGCTCGGATGGTGCTGGGTCAGACACTGGCCCAGAGCCCAAGAGTCACAGCCGAGGCTGGTTCTCCTGTCAGCCGCAGGGATGAAGGAATGAGAAGGCCAAAACTTACAAGATGAACAGGGCCGGATGCACAAAGAAAAAAGGGAACGTGTAGAAAGTGTGAAGGGGAAAGGAAAGATGAAGGTTGGGAGGGGAAAAGGCGGCTCAGCCTCAAGAAAACACATGGCCAGGCGCAACCCGGGCGGGAGGCACAGGCAAGGGATGCGGAGCCCAGAACACCAACACCGGCGTTTCATTTTTAAATCTTCTAGGTGTCTGCGGGTCAAATAAAGACAAGGGGAGTAACGATTATTCTGTTAAATCTATGGTACTTGACTTCGCAAACACTAATTGATTAGACACCAAAATGATTTGTTTAAAGAGTTTTCATTCCCAAGTGCAGCTGCTCTCCAGTGGGTCGGCATGATACTGCAAGGCTGCGGAGGAGCTCACCAAATGGGCCATGCTCCCGGCTGCAGAGGCTGCAATCAGCCCAGCGCTCTGGGGGCTAGTCCATACCCATCCACCTCAGATTCTGGGCTGGACTGCCACCCTCGACTTCCATCCTTCCTGTCCACCAGGTCCGAAGCTTGGTTTACCTGGAAATCATTGTGAGCCAACTTTGCCCTCTCTCCAGTCCTTTTGCTCAGAATTGTCCTCACTTTGGGTCGCTTTGATCTGCTCCAGTGAAAGGACCCCTTTTCCCTGTCCTCCCCAGTCTCCAGCCCTGTCGTTCTCTACATCAGGGGCTCACCAGCTAGCCTAGAATAGAGCCCCAGAAAGGAAGCACTGGAAGAGCATTTACCACCGCCCCAAATCTGGTAAAGTCACTGCCCCACCGCACCTGCAGCCCAGATAGGTCTCCTTTGTAATATACTTCAACAATACAAAGACTAGGAAAGAAAATTAACTGAAGGGTTGGCCAGAGAAGGTCACCTGCCCCGGAATCTGCTGGCTGTATCCATAGCAGGGTCTTGAAAACAGTATGTTCCACCTGGGAGCCTTGGACCCCATCCCAAGCCCCAGGGCATCAGGAAGCCCCTCTCCCTTTAGGGCTCTTAGAGATCTTGAAAGAGATCTTGAAAAGCCCTAGCCAAAGTGGGCAGCCATTGGAATGAATTTAAGTCCAGGAAAAGCTGCCTCTAGCTTATCCGGTGGCCCAATTGCCCAAGAATGGGGAGAGGAATGTTGGACCACCTGGGCATCTCCTATAACCCAGAGTCTGCTGAGCTGGCAGGAGCTGTCAAAGAGCTCTACACCAGAGCATCTTCTCTTTGGGATTTGGAAAGTGTAGGTGGGAAATGCCACAAAGGAGAGAGTGAACTCACACTATATATAGTGTGCAAAACATAATTTACATTAAAAAGGAAAAAACTAACAACAGATGAATAAGAAGTATATGAAGGTCAAAGATTGATGAAGAGGGCTAGAATAATTGATTAGCACTTCCTTGGCCCTCATAAAGTGGAGAGAAGCCACTGACTAAATTTTTTTAATGGTTGTCAATAGGGAATCACAGGCCACCCTCTTCTGAATTTGTCCTATTCTAAGCCAGTAGCAATTTTCTGGATTAAAAAAAAAAATTCTGCAGAGGTGGGAGGAAGACAGGAGAACCTGGCTAGAAGCACCCAGGATCAAATCCTTCACCCACAGTTATCAAGTGCCTAACTCTACCCAACACCAAAGAAATGGTTCCTCACCTAGAGGTTAATTCTAAACTTGCTACAGGCATCAGAAAGGCTGGTGAGTTACCAGCCTTGCCATGAAGCCCTGGATGAGGGAATCCACCCTGACACTCAGCTTTGCTGTTTGTGCTGTCTACAAACAGGAAGCAAACATTTAATGACCCAGAGGGGCTGGAAACAGTTCTTTGGAAAGGTACTGAAAACTGGGACTGAGTCATATGCCACATCTCTGTTACTCACAAAGAACACTAAAGCAGCAACTCTGAAACTGATAGAAGGTTCTCAAAGAACCTAGTGTGGCCAGCATTTGGAGGAAAGACTTTATTCTCATTCTCTTTTCTAAGCCTTCTGGGGTCACCAGGCAAGCTCTAGCCCACCTAGCATAGGAAGGGCTGACCACCACCAAGCAGTACTCCAACTACAAAATAAGTAGTCTGAAATCCTTGTTTCCACACTGAAAATATTGCCAGCAACAAGCATCCAGTCCATAGGCTTGTTTCCTTTTTTCTTGAATATATAAGTGTATGAAACAGAGTCGTGACTGACATTTTTTTTTTTAAGTTCCTGCAGCTACTCAAAATCTAACCAACTAACAATGAGCCCTCCCCTCAAGCTTCTTGGCTATTATATAGAACTGTACACATCCTGTAATCACATACATTAAACGCATCAGGTAATTTCAAGAGACCCATCCTTGGGCTCTTTATTCCTCCATAGTGCACCTGATGGGTGCCAGGCTGGGCAGTGGGAGGTGGAAGGGCAGAGAGGGACAAAATGACAAGAAGCTATCCCAGTCCTCTGGTTCCCCCCTATACACACATATGCACACGCACACACATAGATATGCATTCACCTTAACTAGGCCTAAGAGCACCCATCCCACCCAACATACATTCTTAGTAACAGGAAAGTTTTCCAAGACATTGAGTAAGAATAAAAGTGTTTCTGAGAAATCACTGCTATTCAGTCAACTCCAGGAAAACGAAGGTTAAATAAAAGGCATAAATGACCAAGAAAAATTAAGGAGATTTCCTCCCCAAGCAAGTCCTGTACACACTTTAGTCCACCATATAAATACTTATCCAGATTTTTACTTTGGCTCCTCCTTTAGGGACCAGCACTGAACCAGGCCCCTTTTCATAAGGTCGGGGGAGGGAGAGTTAAGCTCACCTGATCCCAGCCCTCTTCAGGTAGACTCTAGAGGTTCAACAAGGAGCCTCAAAGGAGGGAAGGTTTCTAGGATCAAGTCCCTAATTAGTTACACAAAGAGAAAACCATGAACAATTTGTGCATTTGGTGGTATTTACTTCTTTCTTTTAACAAACTGCCTTTTGGGAACAGAGTTGTCATAAGGGCAAATCAATCACTTCAGGAGGATTAGAATGAAGGGGGAGAGGCAAAGGGGAGGCAAACGGTTTAGCTCAAAGTCTGCCTTCTATGTTAACCCATTGTTTGGTCTCATACCAGAGCTACATGCTCTGTGTTGTAAGAAATGAGATCAGAAACATTAAGGAACCAGCAATTCAGCTTGCCGCCAACATATTGTGGTCCACTAGGCAGAAAATATGTTTTTTGCTTGGATGTATGTATGTATAAATAGACAGATGTAGATACGAGTAATTTTAAAATTAATTTTTGTTTTCTGAATTCCTTTTTGTCAGTCTGTGTTTCCCAAAGACCTTTTACCCTCCGGAGGTTTTAGATCCTAAATATTCATTGTTCAAGTTGACGCTAAGTCCACAGAGATGGACCCCCATAGGCATTGTTTGGACAAAATAGGAGTGTCTGTGGTGATGAAACCAACCAGGTTAACCCATCTCTGAACAGGACAGCTTTCAAAGAAGTCAGAGAGTGAACCCACTGGTCTTGACCTACGTTGATCTTCATGTTTCCTGGGCTGTGGTAGGGACCTGGGCAAAGAGGTTGGCCTGCTTATGCTTAGCTGGTGGGACGTCTCCCCACCTCCTCCCTCACCCCATGGATAGGCCAGCCCAAGCTTTTGCCTAAGGGACTCAGCCACCACCACTATCACCACCGCACCAACCTGAGCTTTCCTAGGGTCTGGGAACATTCCCAGGAGAGACACCGGTGATGGGCTCTGATCGGAATATACGGTTGGAGTTTGGCTCTGCTCAGGTCACAAACACTTTATTTCATATCCCAACCCAGATAGACACCCAGGCTCTGAGTTGTTCCCCCATTGTGAGCACCACTCGCCCGGGGCTGAGGCTCGGCACTGACCGGGTCGTAACTGCCAAGGGCCTGACAATGGGCACATCTGTCCTTTCTCTGAGGGATGAAAGCACCTAAGCGGACACGCTCTGCCTTTTGTTACGGACTTTTTTTCTTTCTTTTGTAAATGAAAGAAAGCCGGCATGTGGCAGCCGGGAATACGTCCCATACTGGGGGCTTCCCCACGCGTCCCCAACCAGGCCCAAGGACCAGGTTCGATTCCGGATTGGAGCGCGATTGTGGAAAGCGAACAATTACTCCCGAAGCTGAATTGATTTTCAAATCTGGAGGCTTCTCGCAGGGACGCCGGGAAGAGTGCGTCCCTACGGGCCAAGCAGAGACCGGCGCGCCTGATCCACCCTGAGGGCGTCAGTCCTTCCGCAAGCAGCGGCCTCTGCGTGCTTTACCAGGAGGGCCATGAAGAAGCCACAGAAACAGCACGAACCTCTGCGGCCCCATCAGAACCCACGAGTTAACGTAGGAACCCATCCAGGGCACTTATAACACACACACACACACACACACACACACACACACACACACGCCAGTCATTCACGAAGCGGCGCACCGCTTATTATCAGCTGAACCGGAGAAGGACCCAGGCGGATGAGGACGGAGAGGTATGGCCCGGCCGGGACTCTTGGCACTAAGCGCGCCTCTTCGCAGAGCATGGAAGAGGAAGGGTGGGCAAAGTATTAGGGATCACAGAGATTGTCGGCTGAACAGCCACTGGGTTGACCAAGGCCTTTAAAATATTTGCTCCCCTCCCCGGCAAAAGGTCAAACACCTGAAGCTGGGGAGAGCGTGGACTCTCAGAGGCCCTCCCGGGAAACAGGCCAGGGTGGAAGAAGTGATGACACCAGCTGAGGCTCCTGGGTAACCTTCACCAGGAGGCAGCAACTGGAGAGAGGGGCGATGGCTCTCTAGGCATCGTGCGCCACTCGGATGCGAGTCCAGCAGGTGCGGCCGGGGACTGGGAGGAGAGCCCACCCGAGGCAGGGAGCCAAGGGGGACGCGTTTCCCGGCGCGGGGTAGCAGCCCCAGGTCGCGCTCTACGTTAGACACTTGCACGCGCCCGCCGCTTCCCCGCCACCCGGCGCTGCTGGTCAGGCGTGGAGGCCCCCCACCTTCATTTGTACGGGGACGTCACCGACCGAGAGCGCGGGGACCGAGGGGGCGGGGCCGATTGGCGCGCCTGCGCGCTGCGCCCGGCTGGCTGGAGGGTGGGCCGCGGCGGCGGCGGCGGCGGCGGCGGCGGAACAGCGGCCACAGAGTCTGCAACAGTAACCGAGCCATGGCTGGAGCTGGCCAGCGGCACGGACAGGCAGCAGCCGCGGAAGGCGCGCGGGTTGCGTCAGGGGAGCCGGGGGCCTCACAATTCTAAGAAGGAGAGGGGCGAGAGGGGGCCAGGGGCGGGAGGGCTGGGGGCACCGAGCTCGCCCAACGGCGCAGATCCTTTTTGGAAATTAATATTTAAAAAAAAAAAAAAAAAAGAGGACGCAGAGGGGAAGGTGGGGACAAGAGGGAAGGCGAGACACACTGAGAGGGAGACAGAGCCCCACAGTGAGAGGAAGGAAGGAAGGCAACAGTCACCAGCAGCCGATGTGAAAACCGGACTGCGTGCGCCCTTCGCCGCCTCTGCCCGGCCTCATCGATGTTGTGTCCGCCGCCCGCTCGCCCAGATCACGATGAACGCGCAGCTGACCATGGAGGCAATCGGGGAACTGCACGGGGTGAGCCATGAGCCGGTGCCGGCCCCTGCCGACTTGCTGGGCGGCAGCCCCCACGCGCGAAGCTCGGTGGCGCACCGCGGCAGCCACCTGCCCCCGGCGCACCCGCGCTCCATGGGCATGGCGTCCTTGCTGGACGGCGGCGGCGGGAGCGGCGATTACCACCACCACCACCGGGCCCCCGAGCACAGCCTGGCCGGCCCCCTGCACCCCACCATGACCATGGCCTGCGAGACTCCCCCAGGTATGAGCATGCCCACCACCTACACCACCTTAACCCCTCTGCAGCCGCTGCCGCCCATCTCCACCGTCTCGGACAAGTTCCCTCACCATCACCATCACCACCACCACCACCACCACCCGCACCACCACCAGCGCCTGGCAGGCAACGTGAGCGGTAGCTTCACACTCATGCGGGACGAGCGCGGGCTGGCCTCCATGAATAACCTCTATACCCCCTACCACAAGGACGTGGCCGGCATGGGCCAGAGCCTCTCGCCCCTTTCCGGCTCCGGTCTGGGTGGCATCCACAACTCCCAGCAAGGGCTCCCACACTATGCCCACCCGGGTGCCGCCATGCCCACCGACAAAATGCTCACCCCCAACGGCTTCGAAGCCCACCACCCGGCCATGCTCGGTCGTCACGGGGAGCAGCACCTCACGCCCACTTCGGCAGGCATGGTTCCCATCAACGGCC
The DNA here is from genome assembly GCF_001704415.2 of Capra hircus. Classification (NCBI taxonomy): domain Eukaryota; kingdom Metazoa; phylum Chordata; class Mammalia; order Artiodactyla; family Bovidae; genus Capra; species Capra hircus. The sequence goes on along the minus strand of NC_030817.1, from coordinate 45,585,762 downwards.
TTCCTCCACACCACCCCCACGCCCACCTGAACGCCCAGGGCCACGGGCAACTCCTGGGCACGGCCCGGGAGCCCAACCCTTCGGTAACCGGTGCGCAGGTCAGCAATGGAAGTAATTCAGGGCAGATGGAAGAGATCAATACCAAAGAGGTGGCGCAGCGTATCACCACCGAGCTCAAGCGCTACAGCATCCCACAGGCCATCTTCGCGCAGAGGGTGCTCTGCCGTTCCCAAGGGACCCTCTCGGACCTGCTACGCAACCCCAAACCCTGGAGCAAACTCAAGTCCGGCCGGGAGACCTTCAGGAGAATGTGGAAGTGGCTGCAGGAGCCGGAGTTCCAGCGTATGTCTGCGCTCCGCTTAGCAGGTGAGCGGCCAAGTTGTTAGGCGCGAGAGCAGATAAGGTATTGGGGAAGCTAAAGGGACCCAAGGAGGCAGAGAAGGACAGCCTTCTGTGCACGCTTCATCCCGTCCTTCTTTCACCGAGAGGGGGGTTCCTAGGCCTGGAAGAGCCTGAGCGTGGCTCTCGGGAGCAGACAACCCCTTCCAGGACTCAGTGCATTGGGCTGTGGAAGGTTCCGGGAGCTGAGCGGCGCGGCCTGGGTGATTGCGGGGGCGCATTTGTGCTGGGAGACAGCGCAGGAAGCTCGAACAACCATAGGAAGAGAGGAATCCCCACACCTGGATGGATACGATTTGTGCGTCGCTTCTGGGTTTCACACTCGGGTTTGGGGAGAGAGGCGAAGCGTGCGTGAAACTGCGCGCAGATGCTGCCAACCAGTATCCTTGGCACATACCTGAGCGCTGCGCTGGAGCTGCCTGCCAACGTTTATCTGAACTCGCTGCGTTGACTCCCCACTCGGGCACTCACTCTAGTGGCACCGAGAAGGGCAGGGGTCTGGGGAGTGGGGAGCGCACTCTGGGAGTTCCAGCAAATGGTTAGGGAACCGCGGAGGTGGGTGTGTGGCGCAGATGCTTCCTAAGATTTAGCACGCACTTTGCGCGGGTGACCGACTGTTGAGACGGAGGCAGACCGTGCCAAGGTCCAGGTGAGGGCGGCCAAGGAATAAGGGAGCTTCTACCTGAGCCCAGAGACCGCTTTCGTTGCCGATTCGCTTAGTACTTCTCATTTTGTTTTATTCTTCCACATGAATTTTCGTCTGAATCCCCATGCAGGGGGTGGGAGTGTGAGAGGGAAAAAAAAAAAAAAGTCTTCGAGCAGAGGTCTCCTGGCCCCAAACCCCGAGCACTAGTGTTTCTGAGTTGGGCGGGAAGGTCTCGGTGGCGTTGCATACACACAGCGCTCAGCTCCCCCAGTCTCTCTAGGCCAAGATAAGGCGAAGGCTCTGGCCAGCCGACTGGCGGAGGGGACAGGTGACGCCAGCCTGAATCACACGGGGGACTTCAAGCAGATTCAGCCACCCTCTAGGGCGGAGGACAAAGCGGAGAGGTAGAGCCAAGGGGAGCCGAGGGTGGACTCGGTTTGATGAGACCGGGGCTGAGTTGATTGACTCTTGGGTACATACTGCCGCTCCCCACCCCATCTTAGCCCGGCGCCCTCGCCAGAGTCCTGGCGAAGAAAAAGGTAAAAGCCGGAATGAGGGTTTGTTAATTAACTGATCGTTCTCCATTAATTCGTCCCTGGAGTACGAGAGACAGTCAATCCGCTCAGAGCCGGGGGCACTGAGCCGTTTCACAGTCTAAAATCAAAGCGAGAGGCCAAGGCCCCCTCCCCCACATCGTGCGGGCCAATGAGAAGCTAGAGGGGAGCAGGTGCCGGCGTCCCCGCGAGCCTGCGACTAGAGCCGGAGAGGACTCAAAGCACTCCTGGCGTGTGAGCGCTTGTGGCCTGGCTAAAGCGCCTCGCCGCCTGAGCCTCTGCCCCCGCCAGGTTTTCCAGCCCAACCCCGCGCTCGTAGGCTCCAAGCAAAGTCCCCAGGAGGACTCGTGTAGCCTTCGCCCAGAAGTCTGGAGAGGCTGGGGTAAGGGGACGGGAGGGCAAGAAAGAGCTTGACCGGGTATCCTCTGGGGCTCCCGCAATTCCATTCTGTAGTTGTGTGTGCGGCCACCAGATCGCCCCCCTATCTCATGGGTTGACCGAGACCCCAGGACAGTTGAAGTTCTAGAAGGAATGGCCGAAAAGCCTATTCCTCTCCCTAACTGCTTCGCCTCTATGGGAGCCCAAGGTAGTGCCTTTGCACACGCGCGCACGCCAGGCCAGCCTCGAGTCGGGCTTCAGGACCTTTTACCCAAGCAGTGTACACACAAGCCTCACTTAGTGGGGTTAGGGGAATGCAAGGAGAGAAAGCCGTCCCCTCAGGAAAACTCGCTCCACGCCCCCTACCTCGTGAAGGCGCTTCTTCAGGACTTCAACGACTCTCTTTCCCCAGGGCCTCCCATCTCCCCCTCGAAAGACTGACTGAGAAGTTAGGTTCAGAGACGTCCCAGAGCCCTGGCAACACGCTCTAGAGCTCTGTCCTGCAGGAGCGTCCTCTGACCTCCTTGCGTGGGCAGGCCTGGGGAGGTGCGGGCGGCGTACCCACCAGGGCTCTCGGGGACCCGAGTTATCGAAGGGGCCGCTGCCTGGCACCCAGCAGCTAGTGGAGAGTCTGGGCGCGTGGCCTTATCCTCGGTGAGGTGGGGGTGGGGAAGGAAAATCGGAGACTTCGGCGGAACAGGCGTTTGGCGCCAAACCCCCAGCGAACTCTGCATCCTAAGACCCGGATGGAGAGTCGTCTCTTCCATTTTCCTTTCTTTAACTTCATTAAAGGGGTGGGGCTGGCTGGGATGAGCGTGCTTGCGGAGCCAGCCGGGATCAATCCAGGAAGAACCACGAGTTGTTTTTAAGACACCAACTAACAGCGAACCGTCCTGTTAGCATTTCTTTTACGGAAAATAAAGGCGGGGGGCAGATTCCTGGGCCGTTCGAATGATCTCTTGTAGGTTCTGACTGCAGGTGACCTAAAACAGATTACAGGACATGTTGGCCCCAGCTGTGGGACGTCGCCGCCCCCCTCCCCGCTGCCAGCTCCGTCCGATGCACAGAGAAAGGTGCCACTTGCAGCTCTGCTCGCGTTTACATTCAAAGACCCCCCACACACACACTCACACTCGTTTCTACCCCCATTCCAGGCAAGGCCCATCGAGGTCGGTTCCTTGGCTGGGTGGCGGGAGAATCGCTTTTTCGTGCCCCTCCTGGTACCCCAGGTTCCGGGCAAGTGGCAGACTGTTTGGAGAGACGCTTTCTCTTCACGAAATTACATCGGCTGGTGGAAGACAAGAGTCAGGAGGAAATTTTCACCAAATTAACTACCTTTAAAAATCAATATATTTTTCCCCTCAATGTAGTACTTGCTGCTGCCCCATTTAAGTGCAGTGCATAGGCTCATGTTGCGTCTCCTCCCAGGTGGGGAGAGTGGGCTGGGCTGTGCGGGTGGGTGGTCGCCCGCCTCTGACGTGGTCGCCTATTAAGACGGGAGGAGATTAGTTTCCAATTAAAGATTCCAGAAGACTCTGGCCACATTAGGGGAGCTGCCAGTGCAGTAAGTGGCTGCAAGTGCACACCCACCAGCGGGCAGGGCAGCCCTGAGGCACCTGTGAAGGTGGAGGTGCGGAAACCTCCAAACTGCAGCGCCCGGGAGCCACACGGGTCTGCAGCACCCAGGACTGCTCCTATTTCCAGGCTGGCACTTGCCTCAGGGCCACCTGGAGAAGGGCAGGGGTGGGGGTGAGGGGGTGGCAGTCTGGCCAGAAGGTGGCCATGAGAAAAGTCTCCACTAGGCCAACCTGGGCCATGTTTGCCCTAAGTGGCCTTGCGGTCTGGTTGATTGATAACTGGCCCCCGCACAAGTCCATTTGCTTTTTGTTAATATTTATCCCAGCGGGTGACACTTCAACTGTCCCCTCATTTCCCTGGACCAGGGGAGCCAAGCAGAAGGAGTGGGATGCTGGGCCCTGGGAACCCCACTTCCCGAATCCTCAAAGACTCTGGGCCGGGAGAAAAGCCAGGACTGGGCCTAAGGAATGCAGGAACAGAAGGGTTCCTGGGCCCAAGAGTAGGAGGAGAAGGTGCCAAATAGACTAGTTCCCCCCATACCCGGGCCGGCGTCTCAGCGCCGCGGGTCTCCGGCAGTGCAGCTGCTCCCATCAGGCTGTGGCGCGAACAAAGGGCCCGTCGGGCGCAGAGGACCGAGTCAGCCTCGCAGCCTGGGGGCGAGGAGGGCTGGCTGCCGGGGAGGAGGGCCTCTTCCGAACCTTTCTTATAGCCTCCTCCCAGCGTGGCCTGGGGGGCAGCCAGTTGTCAGGCAGAGGCAGAGTCCCCTCACCAACTCAGGCCCATTGGTCGCCTTGCTCCCGGGGAGTTGCTTTGGGACCCCCGACACACTAGCCGAACAGGTCTGGCTCTGGAGTCCAGTCACCAGACGGCTTTGCGTGCACCTTTCTCCCAGCCCATGTCTGAGTCCTAGAGGCCGTGTGATAATAGTTCTCCCTTGCGGTCCCCACTAGGGAGCACAAACTCCAGGGAGGAGAGGAGGGAACGCATGGAGTTAAGTGTGCATGTGGTGAAGATCACAGCAGATAGTTTGACTAGAGTGGAGGAGATCTGCTGGTCGTTCTGTGGTGACCTGGTGTCGGGGCATTGAGCACAGCCGCCAGAGACAATAAACCCTGCGGCCTGTTCCTAGGGCGGTTGGCTCTCCCACCAGCGGGCACAGCCCCAAGTCAGAGGGCGATCAGGGTCAATAGAAACCCAATCCTGCCGTAGCTGTTTTGTACCTGACACTTGGGACGATCTGTGCCAACAACAGCAAGGTTGTGTTGTAGCAGCAGAGAGACTCAAATCCCAGGCTGCATCTTTATCTTCAAGCTTCCAGTGCTCAGTGCCAGGTGGGGAGCTAAACTCCTGCCCTCACTGATGCCCTCGATCTGGACTCACCTTCCCCCAGTAGCTTAGGGGATCGTACTGTGCTCCGGTAACTGCGCGCGCCCCCTGCGGGCCGCAGAGCCAGGCACCCAGTAAACCTCAGTGCCTCAATCCAATGGGAAGAGAAGAGGCTTTGTTTTAGAACACTGATGTGATTTTCAACGGATAACTGTTTTGATTGGTAGAGTGTAGTGGAGGGAGGAAAGGATACTTAGTGGATCTGTCTTGGTCCTACCCACTTCCTGGGTATGATCCCACTGGTGAGACAAAATCGCCATTCCCCCAAATTATACTCCAACTCTAACCTCTCCAAACAAGATAGCATGTTTGGAATTTATATCCAAATTATACTTCTGCTGGCATGTTGAGAATATCAGGGTCACAGTAGAGAAGGTGACCCTGGCAGTCTGAAATCAGAGATTGGGGCTCAGAGTGTAGTGAAGGGAGAGTGGATTAGCATTCCCTTTGTTTTGTTGTTTCGCCTTCCAGCTAACTGACCGGAGTTGGAAGGCTGCCCTGAGGCTTTGAGCTTGAAGCTCTTTGTTTGCCTTCTGGTGGGGTGCATGAAGGCACGCTTGGAGGCCTGGCAGCCTGAAGCCCCAGTGTGGCGTCAGGACCCTGGACAGGGCCCAGTCAGGCCTGTCGTCTGGGTTTCTCTTGCCCTTAAAAAGTGGCTAAGATGGCTTTGAAGAGTTGTGGTGAGGAAGCAAAAATTAACAGCTAATATTTCAAAGTTTATGAGAAGTCATGAGACCCTACCAGTAGTATCCATGAGCACAATCAAGTAATAATGGAAAAGATCAAACCTATCCTCGTCAATCAGGTGGTTGATCTTTTCTTCCCTCCCCAGCAGCTTTCTGCATGCATCTGAGTGCACATACACACCTGCTTATACAATCGGAATTTAAGTCCCTATGGGTGTGACAGGGGTTGGATCATTAAGCTAAAACGTTCAATTCAGTCCCTTTGATCCGTGCTGGGGAAAATCTATAGTCATCTCTAATCTATGAGGTCTTTAAGGAGGTTGTTACATGAGCTGTTTTGATGTCATCATTTCCACATTCATGGCAAATTCAGCTAATCAAACAGATGCTGCTACCCAAAGTTCTCAGAAGAAAGAGTTCTTGCAGAGTATATCGGTAAAATTTATTCTTGATTTCCTTATAAGAAAGAAAATCCTCAAGTCTAGTGAAAGTGGGTAATTGAAAAGGAGGTTCTTGGGTGTCTTGCTCCTCAAAATACATAGTTAGAAGCCTTGCCCTTTAAGTAACAGTGCTCAGTGCTCTTTGTAAACTTCATATATTGGAATAGTTAAACACCAGTTTAATATTTTAAGTCAACCAAGGAGTTTAGATGGACAGGATGAGAAATTTCTAATTTCATTTCAGTCCCCATAAAAACAGAAGTTTCCACACTCTTGGCGAATTTGAATGGTCCTCAATCTAGGGTACCAACAGAAGGAGGGTCTTATTGAAGTCATAATAGTTAAAGTATAGATTTCCTATAACTTGGGATAAAGGATTCAACAAGTATTAATTAAATACTATTTTCATTTTGTTTGTATTTAAATAAGATGGCTAAGCACCTTTGAGAGAAGTCATTTCCTGAAAAGTGTCGGCCTTATAGAGTTTAGTAAAAAGGAAAAACCTGATTTCTAATGTGAATTAATTTAATGCATAATCATACATTCTTGTCTTTATCAATAGATTTGCATAGATTTTTACTTTAACACAAGTATGCTAATTTGAATGAAGCTTAATTTTATTCTGAAATTGTAGAATTGGCTTAGATGACCAGGCCAATCACAGGACAATCTGATTATTTTGATACAAACATATAAATTTGTTTTACCACAGGGTTTGGCTATAGAAACATCCACATTGTGTTCCTCCCCAAAGATGTAACATGATCATAAAGCTAAACAAATTGGCTTCCAGAAATTTTCCTCTCCTTTAGGTGAGATAGTTTGATAAGATAACAGCTGAACAGAACAAGATCCTGAAGTTCAACCCACAGATTTGTCTTGGCAAGTGATAAGGAAGTCAATTGATAAGGAAGGAGCTTGTGTCCATTGTGTACCTATTATTGGTCAGGAACTCTGCTGGGCACATATGTGTTGTGCTTAGTTGCTCAGTCATGTCTGACTTTTTGTGACCCCATGGACTATAGCCCGCCAGGCTCTTCTGTCCATGGGGATTCTCCAGGCAAGAATACTGGAGTGGGTTGCCATGGGGATCTCCAGGGGATCTTCCCAGCCCAGGGATCAAACCCAGTTCTCCCGTGTTATAGGCAGATTCTTTACCGTCTGAGCCACCATTTAATTCTCCCTGTACCAGTGGCTCCCAAATCTTGCTATACTTTGAACTTATTTAGGGATCTTTTCAAAAATTATTCCTGGCTAAAATCTCAAATATTCTGAACATTAGTAGTATAGCGCATGACCTGGGCACTGTGATTTTTAAGAGCTCTGATGTGATTTTAATGTGCGGCAAAGTTTAGGAGCCACTAGTTTATGGGGTAGTTACCATTATTTTCCGGCTTCTCTGTTCAATGAGGTTGAATTACTTAACTGTGGTAACAAAGCTGGAAATCACTGAGGCCCTGTGCACAACTTTCTCAACTCAAAGCCCAGAACCCCCTTATCCTCCACCCTGTGCCTCAATTACGGGTTCAAGTTCACCAGGTCAGTGGACCAAGAATGTGGAAATGTCTGATCCCCTGTCATAAACACCAACTTGGAAAGTCTCTGCATAATAAAGGCCTTGAAAGTAGAGAATGTGTGTCTTCCTTCTGGGATGCTAAAAGAGAGATACTTGTGGAAACTTCTTTTTTTATTAAGACTTACAAGAGAGATCTTTTATTGCTCCTTTGAAGAAAGAGGGAATGTGAGGCAGTAACAGAGCTAGCCATGGAACTCAAGTCTCCTTATCCATTTGTTCACTTAAACAAGTATTGATGGGCAAGACCCATCTCATTAGATGTGTTCTGTGGGTAGGACTGGTCCACCGGGACCCAGCCTGGAGGACGGCCCAAAGGCCCAAACCTCCCATACTTTCTGGCATTGGTGTTCTGATCCGCACTTGCACAATAATTATATTTCTTGGCTTCACATCAGTTCCTGTCTTGCTATTCCAAAGCTTGCCTGTTACTCATGTTTTAGGACTCTGCACTAAAAAATAATAAATTGACTTAAACTCTGTATATATGTTGGCAGTCGTCCAGAGGGTAACTTACAGTTTCCCTCAACCACTGCGAGCTCCCAGTTATCCGAGTGTTTCTCATCTCCCTTTGCAATCGCCATAGGATCCTCAGAATCGACAGTTTCTAAAATCGCTGCTTTCGTTTTTGCATCTGGTGATCACCTCATAGTCCCAAAGAGAGGTTATCAAAGGAACGTAATAAACTCTATTCTTTTCACTTTCTTTCCTGTTGTCTTCTAAAACAGATCAACGGGGGAAATTAAATAAATAAATGAGCGAAACGCGCCACCTAGTGAATCCTGTGCTCACTGCAGGTGAAGTGCGTGAGAGGAGTGGCTAGCGCGATTCAAGTATTGATGGAGTCACAAAAATCGTTCATTAAGGCAATTTAATCTTTGCTATTAAATGTCCTTTCAATTCATTTGGGGTAATTAAGATGCAGTTAAAGTGATTAAATTCTAATTACTTATGCTAGACAAAGACATATTTGTCACACTAATGCGGTTAACTAAGGACTCAGAAAGAAAGTTAACATTTACTTCAAATGATGCAACTGGAAAAATCAGTTCCTCTTTTCATCATTAATCCAGTGAGCTGGGTGATTATGTAATGGCACTACAAGCTCATTAAACAGGGGAAGTGCTGATTAAAATGACTGCTGGGAGGAAAACCTGATCCAGGAGTACCAAAGTACCCTTTGGTCAGCATTCTTAGCAAAATTACTTGAAGGCCTCTCTCTTCAAGCCGCCCCCCCTCCCCCAAAGTAATAAGCAGCTCTTGAGTTTTATCCTGACATTAAAAGAGGGATGCTTCTTGGAAAGCTTTTATTGCCAGCCTGCAGACACTGTTAAACCAAAAGATATTTTCAAATGGTAAATGGATTCTTGGGGTAGAGACGATCAAGGCAAGGGAGGTGGGGGAGGGGGGATCTCTGAAGTAAACAACTCGGAATGAAAATTTCCACTTCAGGTTTTTGAAGCCACTACACATACACCCTTCCTACTAATTAGTCCTTCTCCGCTCCCCAGTTGCTTCTGACTACCTCTTATGTGAGAACAGATTCCTTTACACACACCATGCTTGTTATGCACACTCTGAAGAGCGTAACAGCTGCATAACAGCTTCAGCTGCAAATTGATCTCTTTTCAGAGTTTTTCTACATTCACATGTAAAGGCATCTAAGATTATACACCATCAGCTTACTGGGACTATATTGTATGGATATGTGTAATATCCATAAATAGGTCCTAGCCTCCTACAACAGCTTAATTCTGAATACTCAGAAGAGGAGGATGAATTGAAATTTCACTGCATTTGAAGTTTGTCTGGGGCTTCCCTGGTGGCTCAGATGATAAACAGTCTGCCTACAATGCAGGAGACCTGGGTTCTATCCTTGGGTCAGGAAGATTGCCTGGAGAAGGGAAAGGCTACCCACTCCGGTATTCTTGTCTGGAGACTTCCATCAACAGAGGATCCTGGTGGGCTACAGTCCATGAGGTGGTGAAGAGTCAGGCATGACTGAGCAACTAACACTTTTTCACTCTTTCTCACTTCCTCACAAAATGGCTTCTTAGGCCCAAACCTATATTTTGCCTGGGGGGAATGATCCAAGGATGAGGATGACAAGTCAAAAAATTGGAGATTAATTTCCCTGGGAGATTGGTATCTTTAAAAACTGTTAAATTTGCCTATTGAAAACCATTATTATAGAGATTGCATCTTTTCCCTATTTATCCCATTGAAATTCAGTATTATTTCTGTTTAGTTCACAAGGAAAGGACCTGAAAATATCAAATTCATCAGTCACTTACATCAAAGAACTACCTTTTAAAAGTAAATTGGCAGTTATTTAAGTATTTACAGAGTCATTTTTAATTTAATAGATTTCTATACCATTTTAAATTACTAAACCGAATAAACACATTTTAAAACCAAAACAAAAACAAAAAAATAGGCCTAGACTAAGAATTGAGAGCCCCAGAGTCAGGTTCTTATACTAATTAGCTCTGAGAGCTTGTCAAGTCATTTAACCTTTCTGGGCCTCAGTCTCCTTAAATATAGAATGAAGTATTTGCCCTTAGAGTCTTTCAAGATCCATGTTCTATGATTGATTGACTTCTATGATGACTGTGTCTCTTATCTCAATTTAGTGCTGTGTCCCAAAGTCGGGATTCAACAAGGTGTAAGTCCCTGGGGCCCATCTCTTGGGCAGAGTCTCAGATCAGGCTCTTCTATTAGATGGCCAAGAGGAAACACCTGTCCAGTCAGGGGCACTGCATTCTGGTACAAAAATGCTGCCATTTAAGGATACAATTCCTGGGTCCTAACAATACAAGTGGTTGGTGAGGATACAGATCACCAGGAATTCATGCCCTGCTGGTTGCTTCAAAAGATCATTTGGATTATAAACCTGAACTCATACCTGGACCAGGTCTACTCCTTGGTGTATACCCTAGAAAAGCTGACAGATGCTCTTGAAGACGAGTACAAGGATGGTTTGTAACAGCACTATTTCTAAGGGCAAACAACCAGAAACATCCCACAAGTCCACTGATAAGGAGCACAGGAATAAACTGTGATATATTCATATTAATGCAGGAGTATATTGTGATGAAAATGAGTGAGCCGCAGGTATACACCACAGCATAGTTGAGTCTTAGGAACAATGTTAATTTTTTTTTTTTTTTAAAGAACAAGCTACAAAAGATCACACCAGAACAATACTGTTTTTACAAGGCTCAAAAGCAAGCAATGCTAAACAACTTACTGTTTAGAGATATATAAGTATGTGGTAAAAACTAATACTAAATTCAAGTTCCTAAGAGTGGTTACCTCCAATAGGAGAAGGTCAAAGATGGAAGGAGAGAACACCTTTGTAGCTTCCCAAACAGTAGTTGTTCTGGTTCTTTTGTCATGTCACCTGTGTTCACTTTGTTCCTGGGCTTCCTATCTTAAATATATGTGATTTGTAAGAGGTAAATATTACGTAATTTTAACTTTTAGGAGGAAAAATATTATTTCTGTCTGGTTCCCCAACCCAAACAACTTGGACCAAACAAACCCCAGGACATTTGAGTTGTTATTTACACAGTTCTTAGCCCTGTACTAAATGTCAGCCCTCTTAGGAATTAGATTTGGCCAGTTATGGACAGGGCATAAGATGTGAAAGAGGAAACCTCACTAGACCTGGAGAGAGTGGTTCTTTCTTTATTCGTTTGAGCACCAGCATAACAACACTGTGCTCAATACTGGGGATGGTGTGTACAGCAGACATTTTTGGAACTCATAGTCGAGTGGGGAAGAGAGACAAATAGCTGTTTCTTGGTTGCATTTTTGTGCCAAAACAAAAGGTTTGGAATGTGATGAAAGGATAGTTTTGAAGATCTAGGGGAAAAAAAAATTGGACTTGGTCAGAAATAGAGAAAGAGTTTTTCAGGCAGAGGGAACAACAGCATCTGCACACAGCCTGGGTGGAACCCCTTTGCAGAAGATTTAGCGGATGTGAGTTATTATACAACCGGAAGCGTGTTTCTTCCCCAGCACAACTGAGAGACACAGTACCTTTCTATCAATAACAAAAGTGTTCTCCAAGGCTGTAGTTTTTTGTAGTGGGGAGGGGTGGATGGAGGGTTTCATATTCCTCAAATCAAGTTGGCAGCTGGCACAGAAGTGGGAAGAAAATACATGCCGATTAAAAAGTTTTTCAGGTGATTCTAACTCCAAATTGAGAATTAGAACATTGATATTGAGCATTACTATATATAAAATAAATAAGGATCTAATGTATATAGCATAGGGAACTATATTCAATATCTTCTAATAACCTATAGTGGAAAAGAATCTGAAAAAGAATATATATATATGTGTGTATATATGTATGTATGTGTGTATATATATATATATATTTAACTGATTCACTTTGGTGTACATCAGAAACTAACACAACATTGTAAATCAACTATAGTTTAAAAAAAGAGTATTGATATTGAGACTTTAAAAGTAAATGACTTTATTTTTACCCCTTTATTATTTATTTTACACCTTTTCTGGAATGACCTATATAATTCTATAGTTATATATATTTTAATGACACAAAATATTATTATATAACATGTATTATATTAATATCATTTTATGATATTTTATCTCTTTTGAGATCAAAAGTTCACTCAAAAATTCAATATTCCTATTGGAATGTTATGTCCATACTTTCATCTGTCTGAAAAACTCTTACTGTTCACTGGTCCTTACTACTCAGTGTGGTTCTTAGTACAATAGCAGAACTTGTAAGAAGTGCAGACTCTCAGGTTCCCCTCTGGACCTATTGAATCTGAACTTATATCTTGACAAGATCCCCAGAAGATTCACGTGCACATTCAAGTCACCAAGGGTTATATTACATCGTTCAAAAGATCCATTTTCCTTCATTAGCCCTCATGCTATTGGAGCACCTCCTGTGTGCAAGTTCAGTTCGGTTGCTAAGTCACGTCCGACTCTTTGCAGCCCCATGGACTGCAGCAGTCTTCCCTGTCCATCACCAACTCCCTGGAGGTTGCTCAAACTCATGTCCATTGAGTTGATGATGCCATCCAACCATCTCATCCTCTGTCATCCCCTTCTCCTCCTGCCTTCAATCTTTCCCAGCATCAGGGTCTTTTCCTATGTGCAAGATGCTGGGCTAAGTGCTGGGGCCCAAAAGTCATATCCTATAGGAGCTCACAGAAGGACGAGTATGGGTAAAGAATTACTTACTGTGCCCCTGATGATTGCTGGGGTAGGTAGGAGTACAGTTCTGTGGGAGCAGGGAGGACACTGGAAAGAAGACTGGAAAGGCAGAACATAGTTGTGTGTCTGTCCAGTCCAAGGGACTGGAGTTGGTGACAGCAGGAGCTGAAGGAAGTTGTGGCCTCTATTGGCATAAAGTTGTCAGGCTTGTGCTTTTGAAAGCCATCCTAGTGTGAACCAATAAGAGAAGCAGCAGCAGCAGGGCAGTAACTAGGAGGGGTGGCAATAGATGATGAGGATCCGATTGTATGCTACTGTCAGCAGAGGTAGAGAAAATATATGTTTCTTTTCAGGTTTTTTTTTTTCCATTATAGGTTACTGTAAGACATTGAATATAGATCCCCATGTTATACAGCATGTCTTTACTGTTTATCTATTTTATATATAGTACTGTGTATCTATTAACCCAAAACTCCTAATTTATCCCCCCCATACTGTTATTCCCTTTGGTAACCATAAATTTGTTTGCCATGTCTGTGAGTCAATTTCTGTTTTGTAAACAAGTTCATTTGTATCATTTTTTTAATATTCTACATATAAGCAATATTATATATTTTTCTTTCTCTGACTTATTTCACTTAATATGATATCTCTAGGTCTGTCCAAATGGCATTATTTCCTTCTTCTTTATGGCTGAGTAATGTTCCATTGTATATATGTACTACATGTTATTAGACACTTAAGCAGCTTCTGTGTCTTAGCTGTTGTAAATAGTACTGCATTGAACATAGGGGTGCATGTATCTTTTCAAAACAGTCTCCTCTGCATATATGCCTAGGAGTAGGACTTCAGGATTACATAGTAACTGTATTTTTAGTTTTTTAAGGAACCCCCATACTGTTCTTTATAGTGGCTGCACCCACGTACATTCCCACTGAGAGTATAGGAGGATTCCTTTTCCTGCACACCCTCTCTAGCAATATTATTTATAGACTTCTTAATGATCATCTAGTGCTTTTAAAACATAACTTCTTTCTACAAGTATTACTACTAATCAAGAAAAAAGGTGACAAGAATCATCCATAAGCATAGGTAATCCTCATTTTTGTGAATATCTTTCCAATCTTTTCTCAATGGGATGATCCATACATACTTTGTTACAATTTTTAAAATTAAAATCCCTTGTTACCAAATTTATGATAGAACATTTGAAAATACATGGAAGAATAATGGAGACAAGAGAAAACCCCTGGTAATTCCGCCATCCCTGCCCTCTCCCAAATACCTCATGCCTGGCGTGCTGCAATTCATGGGGTCGCAAAGAGTCGGACACGACTGAGCGACTGAACTGAACTGAGCTGAGCACTTACTCATTTAGCAGATTTGTATAGCTAAGATGTTTACAGTTTGCAAGACGGCAAAGAGTCAAAGCCCTCCCCCTACTCCTGGAGCAGTTTGGGTCAGAAAACATTCTGCACATTGTGTTTTACGGCTATGCTATAATTTAACCAACCCCCTATTTGTGGATACTTAGGTGGTTCCATAAATTGATTGGGCAAACATAAATTTTATGACTAATATTTTAGAAGTATCATAATTTATATAACCTCTCCAACAACCTTTCCTGTCATTGGACATTTCAATGATTTCAGGTTTTTTGTTTTATTTTGTTTGTGCTATTAGAAATCAATGACATAACAGTCAGCAATATTATATGTAAAACTTTTGTGAATATTGTCCTTTTTCAAAAATAATTTTTCTCTAATAACTTTGAATAATATGAAACACTATAAACAATATAACAGAATCAAATCATCCATAATTCTGTAACCCAGAAATGATACCATCTATATATTGGTTTGTTTTCCTCTAGGTTTTAAAAGTACATAAATAAAACACATTTTTAATTTTAATTTTTCACAAAATTAAGCTCATAAAGAGTTAACAATCAAACTTATCTCAATGTGAATATTAATCAAAAGCATGATTTAAGATTTTATTTGAAAATTTCAAATTTTTCAAACGATACAAAAATAGAATAGTACAAAGAGCATATACCATTTACCCACCAGTTGACTAATTGTTAACACTTTATCCCATTTGTGTTATCATTTGTGCACCTATGCTGTCTATCTGTCTGCCAGTTTCTCTCAGTCTCTCTTTCTCTCACTCTCTCATATGCACAGAAATGTTTTCATTAGCCATTTCAGAGTATATTACATACATCATGGCCCCTCACTCCTATGTACTTAGGAATGTATTTCCAAGAGTACAGATGTTTCCTCTGTAGCCACAGTTCACTTTTTTGTCCACTGATAAGATTATGCAAATATCCTACTACTCATCAAAATTCCCCCCAGATTTAGCAACTATTGATTCTTGCCTGACCTACTCTTCATTGCTACGGCTTCAAAATGATTTTCCATCTCCAGTTTCCTGCCTTGTTTGACAGTCACCTCTCAGCTTTCTTCTGTAAGCAAGAGCCCCTTCTCTCTCATTTACTTACCCATTTGTTATTGGTGTGGATTCACACATTCCTTCTTTCCCAGTGGTTTCTAATTCAGTTCTGTACATACCTGTTTTGGTACTCTCAAGCTTTCTCAGATTTGACAATGAGAACCCCTTTAATTTGGCTCATGTGTTCTTGTGACATGCTTCTGTCTTTTCCTTCTCCTTCTCATCCTCCTTCTCCCTATCTTTTTTTTTCCTTTAAACTTTATGGCATTTTTTGTTATAAGATGTTCCAAGTCCTAGAGTCTACCTCTTCTTTGACAAGCCATGGTTTATTGTGGTGAGGAATGGTGTTAGAGACCAAGAAGGCCTGGGTACTAAGTGTGCTCATGGCTACCAGGGTGACTTTGTTTTCCAGCCCTCACAGAAAAATCCAGGGGGAAAAAATGTATGTCTATTTATGCACACACACCACACAAACATACATATGCACTTGTACATACATAATATATATGTGCACCTAAACCCAAATGGCACAGTGGCAAAGAATCCACCTGCTAGTGCAGGAGATGCAAGAGACGTGGGTTCGATCCCTGGGTCAGGAAGATCCCTTGGATGAGGAAATGGCAACCCACTCCAGTATTCTTGCCTGGGAAATCGCATGGTCAGAGGAGCCTGACAGGCACAGTCCTTGGGTCTCATAGAGTCGGACACAGCTGAGTGAGCATGAAAGCATACACATAAACATTCTTACATACATATTTTTTAAATCATGAATTTGCACCTCCCCATCTAACTGTAATATATCCCCATAGGATTTTTTCTTGCCTACCCACATTCCATAATTGTACGTCCCTTCCTCTACAGTGAGAACCCTGTTACCCAATAACTTATCCACCCCACCAACCCACATGCACAGTTACTCATTTGCTCAATCCTGTGATACATCCAAAATCATTTCAAACTTGCTTCACCCATACCCATAAAATAAATAAACCCGCTAAAAAATTTTCTGTAGTATTCATTTGCAGTTCTTCTCACATACATATGCCCCAACATCATTGGGAACTTGTTAGAAGGGAAGAGCTCAGTAATCTGAGTTCTTACAAGCTACTGGGAAAGAGCTCAGTAACCTGAGTTCTTACAAGCTCTCCAAGTGATTCTAAAGCATGTTAAGGTCTGAGAAGCCCTGCCTGAAATATGTGGAACAGGTTTATGATAGGTTTATGTGTATGTACCTTTGTACCAACATGTTACTGTATACAATAATACTTTAAAAATACCCTAAATGCAACAAACATAAATGGAGAAAGCAATGGCACCCCACTCCAGTACTCTTGCCTGGGGAATCCCATGGATGGAGGAGCCTGGTGGGCTGCCGTCTATGGGGTCGTACAGAGTCGGACACGACTGAAGCGACTTAGCAGCAGCAGCAGCAAACATGAAACAGGTCCAGTGAAGACTCATCAGGGTCCTTTTGTCAGCGTGGGTGTGGAAGTGTGATATAAAAGAAGATAAGCCCCCAGTTCTTTGTTTCTGCTCCTTTGCCAGCCTGGTGTATAATCAGGAGGAAGAGGAAGATACGGGTGTGAAGTACCCTCATTTTCCAGAGGGAGTGCTCTTCAGCTCCACAGTTGCCACCCCTCTGCCCTTCAGCATTAGGAAGTTCTATCAGTTAATGACAGAATTTCCTCCAACTTTATTCCAAACTACCTGGGAAACCTGGGAAGATGTATGTTTGTGAATCCTATTCTCTCAGAGAATCTAATTCGGTAGGGTTAGGATAGGGTTCTGGAATGTGCATTTTGAACAAGCCTCCCCTTCATGCTCCCAGGTGATGCTGATATATTTGACCCACACCTTACAGTTTCTGCTCTGGACTCTAGACCCTGGTCACTCAGAGGACCATCCTGGACCAGTGACTGAGTAGTGAGCAACTGGGAACTTGTTAAATGTGCAGAAACCTCAGACTCTGCCCTGACCAGCCAGATCAGAATTTTCATCTTAATAAGATGTCCAAATGACTCAAGTTTATGCACTCAAGTTTGAGAAGCACTGATTTAGAATAGTGGTTCTCAGCCTTAGCTACGTGTTAGAATCACCTGGGGACTTTCAAAGGATTGTGTCTTGGATGGCTCCCCATTTTCTATGGGCCCACATCCAACTTACTTATCCAACAAGGACGCTGAGTATGCCAGATTAATAATCTGAAGTCTACTCTGACAGAACTCATTATTGTTTCCTAGTGAGAGAGATGGGTAGGTAATAAGTAATTTTCTGGGGAGCTCTGTGGGCACAGGAGACCACAGTTCTCCCTAGATGAGACAGGGGATGGAGAAGCCTTGATAGAAAGTGAGATGCTTGAGCTAAGCCTTGAGTTAGGGAAAAGAAAGAGAAGGACATTCTGAGTGAGGAAACAGCTTGAGCAAAGGAATAGAAGTGTGAACATTCATTGTAGATTTAGGACTGACTTCTGAGTAATGTGACTTAGTATGGATGGTGGCTGGGCAGCCGTGGGAAGTGAGGTGGGAACAGTGGTTGGGATCAGAACGTCAAGGTCCTTGAATCTCGTGATGAAGCAGCCACCAAGGGCTTTCTCTCAGGCTTTCTGGAGATCCTTGTGAGGCCAACTGTATGATACATGTGTCATTGGAAGAAGAGCATTTTCAACTGACTCTGCAGATGACTTTCCAGAAATGAAATCAAGGAAAACCACTAATTTAAAATTAAGAAATGTCTGATGACCAAGCGAAAAGTCAAAATTGTAGGCTATTTTTGAAGGAGTTCCATTTTATAACTTTCAATTGCTGTGAATATTGTGAAGTGTTATATATGGCTATTAATTAAAGAAATGGGATCGATAAGCTAAGACTTACAATTCACAATGGGCCTGCATGAGATAATAATGCATAATAAGCATGTAATTCATCAGGTCTGCCATTTGTTGTGACCATTTTGCAGAATCAACATCATAACTAGGGCGTCGATATCACATATTTGTAATTATCGGGGCCCAAACTATTGAGGGGCTCCACCAGTTACTGTCAGCAGCTGTACATTTCAGTCGACTCTATTCCATCCCTCACAGGCTCAGCCAGCCTCTGCTCTCCTTTGGTCATAAAGTCCAACCTCTTGGGCTACAGCTCTGGAGCCTTCTTTAGAGAAGAGAAATTGATGGAAGTATTTTGGAGGACTCCAGGCAGCAGATGGGTAGGAAGGCAGGTCTGTGTCTTGAACAGCTCAGTTATAGAAGCAAACAGGGTGGAGAGGTGAGAGGGTTGGGCAACTTTTCCAACCTGAGTTTGGTGCAGCAGACCTCTCTTGACTTTAGCTGCTCTCCATCTTTCCTTTGCTTTGGATCAGCTCAGGTTTCTTCTGCTTTCTCTCAGAGCCGATATCCGCACCGAGACAGCCTCTAGTGTTCTTCTGTGCCCCTACTGAGACTAGACTCACTCTGGCCCCTCTCCCAGGCCATTGTGGGTCTTGCATCCCCTTCTCTGCCTGGGCTTCCTTCATCTCAACTTGCATGCAACCCACTTTCCTGGGTGGGCCAATGCAGTCCTTTCTGCCAGACCCGTCTGGCTGATAACAGGCCTGCTGCCTGCCTAGCCACCTGCTTCTGCTCCACTCACCAAGGCTCTGGGTTCCCTAGGCTCCCCTCACCAGCTGCTCCTTCCCTATTTAACCATCCTGGGGAAAGATTTCATGATGTGTCCACTGTGTTGCATCTGCTTCCAGGGCATAGTGGAGTTGGAGGTCCCCAGGTTAACCAGCTGTGTGCCCATAGGCAAGTTTCCTCACCTCTTTAACAGTGTTTCTTCACTTACAGAAAAAGACATACTATCCATTTCTACCTCCCCTGAGTTTTGTGGGATCACATGGGAAGGTTTAATGGAGGTGTTTTAAGCACTGTAAAACATGGTACAGGGGTAAGGTACAGTGATCATCCTTGACTAGGGACATCTGTTCTTTCCATGTTTGTATTAGGTGTTTCATATGCATGCCCAGAAGAATTTCCATAGGTGCTTGAGCTACCCACAAAGTCATAGACACCAACAAAGCTCACCTGTGTCCAGCAGGTTGTACTGGCCCCATCTCCCTCTCCTGGGCATCATCATTACCAAATAGTCCATGCAGGTGTTCCCTTCCCGTGTAAAGGCTGCCCTTGGCTGTATCAGTTAGAACTCACTGGAGTTGCTTTTCAAATTGTACTTTATACTGTGGGAAGGGTAAATTTGCTGCTTAAGAGCTGTTCCATCCCCAGAACAGCGAGGGGCTTGGCTTATAAAAAATATGCACAGGACAGTAACATAACACAAAGCAAAGCAGATAACATGATGATCCAGCACTCCTGCAGTCTGAGCTCTAATCCTGCAGTTGTGTGGCCCACCCACTGACTCTCTGATCTCCACAAGGTGGATGCCGGCCTGTTAAATGGGCTCAGGAACCTCCCATATTCACCTCCATAGTTGCCCCATTCTTGTCTTTTTGAAAAAATGTTTATTGGAATATAGTTGATTTACCATGTTGTTACCCATTCTCGTCTTACTGAAGTCTCTTCTATTTGCATGCTTCCTCTTCAAACGTGTATTGTCTTGTAGAGTTTACTTTAAAAGCAGCTTCAGCTTTCAAGAGACAGTGTTTGGGGGCTCAGTACACATGAACAGCAATGCCACCATCCCTGTTCGTCCAGGAGAGGTTTCCTCTCCATGGCAGGTGGGCAGTGAGAGCAGAGGGCTCACTCTGTATGTGTGCCCAGCTACTTCTTTCTTAAATAGTTTAACTAAGAAATAAGGGCTTCCCAGGTGGTGCTACTGGTAAAGAACCCACCTGCCAATGCAGGAGACATAAAAGACCTGGGTTCGATCCCTGGGCCAGGAAGACCCCCTGGAGGAGGGTATGGAAACCCACTCCAGTATTCTTGCCTGGAGAATCCCATGGATGGAGGAGCCTGGAGAACCACAGTCCACAGGGTTGCAGAGAATCAGGCATGACTGGAGTGACTTAGCATGCACGCACTAAAAAATAATTTACATACTATACAATTTACACATTTAAAGGGTGTTAAGTCAGTAGTTTTTAGTATACTCACAGTGCTATGCAACCTTCAGCACAATTTTAGAACCTTTTTATCTCCTCCCCAAAAAGAAAGCCTGTACCCATTAGCAGACCTTGCATTCCATGCCCCTCACTACCTACTCAGCCACAGGCAACCGCCCACTACTTTCAGTCCCTATGTATTTGCCCATTCTGGTCCCACTGCTTTTTTATCCCTTTTCCTACCCATGAAGTCCCAAGCTCCCCTGAGCAGGACGTGCAAGAAAATCCCTGCTGACTCGGTCAGGAATCTGGGTGGAATTTCAGTGTGTGTTTTTGCCCTCCCCGTGCACCCTGCTGGTCCTGGAGACCCTGGAGCAGGAGAGGAGCAGCTGCCCAGACCCTCCTCCAGCTCCAGGCCAGGCCTTCCCTGAGTGATGTGGGACATGGCAGGCTCACCTGTTCAAGGGCACTTGGCTCTGCAGGTTGTAGTTTTCAGCTCTGTCAGCAACCTTTAGGGGGAAGACATTGTGTTTCTAACAGGCCCCTGATAAAGTGCCACACTGTCTAGAGATGACAGTGCAGTTTCATGGTGCCCTGGAATCCCAGGCCTTCCCCTTTCTGCTCCCTGGCCCACCTCCCCTCAGTCACAATAGGACAGCAGACTCTTGAGCAGTTGTATGGAGGCGGAAAGTACATGGCTATAGTATAAGGACCCTCAGGGTAAAAGCCAGGTGTGACTGGGGAGCTGCAGGCATACAGTCTCCTTCCTCAGTCCCATAGAGGCAGATCACCAAATAAGTCAGATTTGAATCAGCCAAGCCTGGTTCTGTCTTGGCACCCCTCAAGTCCTTTCATCCTTCCTCTCTAGAGGTCTCCATCCAAACATTGAGGTCAAAACTGTTCTCTCCTCCAGTTGAGTCCCAAATTTCCTATTAAATGTCATACCTCACCGAGCTATTGCTAAAATTAAATAACGTCTCTAAAGTGAGAGACACACAGCTTATCCTTCACCTGACTCCATCCTCATCTTATTCTAGCGGATACTGTGGCTTCTTGGTCACTTGTTCGTTTGTACATCTACAACCCCCACCAAACACACACAGTTCTCCATATTCCTCCTTAGTGTAACTAAGATAAGTGAAAGTTTTCTAGAAGACCTTTTCAAATTGTCATTACAGCTTATGAAGTTCAGCTTTCTGGTCCCACCTAGTGATACTGTTCACTGGGCACACACGTCTCAGTCCCTTTCCTACTCCATCTGCAGGTGCTCTGCCCAGAGGTCTTCCCTCCCCACCGCCTGCCAGGAGGGAGAAGATGGTGCTGGCACGGGGATATTCTGAGACTAGAGGGCAGGGTGTCCGGGAGGGGGCCAGCTAGAGTGAACACTTCAACCCTCTCACTTCTCCAAGTGCCCACTTAGGACATAGAAATCTGAACTGTGTGTCTTCTCCCTGGAGTGATATTGAAAGCTCTTTACACACGTCAAGTCATAGGGCTGCACCCAGAAGGAACTGTGAAGTTTTTAGTCAAATTCCTACATTATTATACAGTTAAGGAACGTGGACTGGCCTAGTTAAGGGATTTAACCCAGCCATTCAACTAATTAATGACAGAACCAGAACCTAAAACTTTCAACAACTAGAGTGGTGCTCCTTTCAGAACCTTCCTCCCTTATAGACTGAGAATATAATGGACACCCTCAGTCTACTTGGATCCTTGGTGTACTTTCCATAAGTTCACACTGAAACATCCACTAGTGCCCCCAAGAAGACAGCCTCTTCTATCTATTGATAAATAAATGAATTTATTAAATAAATAAATATTTATTTGGCTGCACCAGGTCTTAGTTGCAGCGTATGAACTCTTAGTTGTGGCATGCAGGATCTAGTTCTCTGACCACAATCGAACCTGGGCCACTTGCATTGGGAGCCCAGAGTCTTAGCCACTGGACCACCAAGGAAGTGGTGGTCCTCTTTAACCCACAATTCTGTGCTATGTGAAGCAGCCAACTCTGGGACAGATATACCAAGAACCTCAAGAAGCAAAGTCAGACAATTTTCCTACAGTTTTAATGAAAAATATAAAGTACCTATTGTTCAAGGGCTCAGAATGCTTAACTGTTCACAGGGTCTGTGGTTGTTGCTGTTATGATTTTCATCTCTAAAGCTCATAAGTCTGAAGCCACTGTGAAGAATGTGATCCGGACTGTTTGCAAAACTGGACGGTGTCCCTGCAGAGCAACTACCTTCTCTTTTTGAGAAGCCAAAAGGATGGAGAAGATAAAATGGAAGAGTTACCATAGTGGCTATATATTCTAATAGACAGAGTATGGTTACCTTGGAAATTTTTTAACAGATAATATAAGACTTTGGACACCAGGAGAGATACTGCATGGGTTTACTCATTGACTCACAGGGCTTTAAAGCCTGCAGAGGCCTTAGAACTCTGCCTACTCATTGAAAGGATGCAGAAAAAGAGATTTAAGTGATGTGCCCAAGCTTATACCACAGGCTAGAGACAGAGCGAAGACCCAAACCTGCTGTGTAAATTCAGTGTTTACACTTGCATCTTGATCAGAGAAGAAAAGATCAGAGAATTAATTTGTAAACACCTAGAATATCTCCTAAGCGTTTGTCATTTTGCCAGTCATTTCAACAATCAGATCTTGTGTACATGCTAAGTTGCTTCAGTCATGTCCTACTCTGTGCAGCCTCATGGACTGTAGCCTGTTAGGCTCCTCTGTCCATGGGATTCTCCAGGCAAGAATATTGGAGCAAGTTGCCATGCCCTCCTCCAAGGGATCTTCCTGACCCAGGGATCAAACCCTTGACCCGCGTCTCTTACGTCTCATGCATTGGCAGGTGGGTTCTTCACTAGTGCCACCTGGGAAGCCCATAGCTTATCTTACCTAATGCTTATTCTAATCCTGAAAGGAAAGAAGGCCATTGTCCTCTACCTTGCAGCTGGGTATACTAAGGCTCTAGAAGACAAGTAACTTCCCCAAGATCACACATCTATCAGTGGCCACAGAGCTGGGACTTGAGCGTGTGTCCTGTGAGCTCAGGTTCATTTAAGAAGCTGTATTATAATTCTGTCTGGCTTTATAAATGTCTCTCAAACCCACATGTCTGTACCTATGTATTTTTTTGAATATGGCACAGCATATCTTTTTTTGTTGTAATTGTTAAACTATAGTTGATTTACGATATTGTGTTATTTTCAGGTGTACAGCAATGTGCCTACTTATTCCCAAACAAATTCTTGGCAGACTTTTGCACAGCTCAGTCAGCAGTTTAGATGTTGTAAAGTCCTTTGTTTCTTTAAATCAGGAAAATGGATATGTTGACACACAAATGCTTGGGTGACAGCTGATTCTAGGATGTCACTGTATACCATGTTTTATAAAGTATATTCTAAGACAGGGATTCTTCAACTTTGTATAGTGACGTTTGTCTCTAATTTCCATATGTTCTGGACCAATAGTTTTGATAATACAATAAAAAGTGTATTACTAGAACAATAATCACAGAATGTTGGAGCAATGTCAAACTGCCATAAAACTTTCTAATTGTTTATTCTCAATTTTCTGATCTTGCTACAGGTCAGTAACAGTTTATAGACCAGCATGGGTCTGGCAACCAGATTTTGAGAGACATGGTTCTAAGCAACACCATTCCTGAGAGAATCTCTGAGTAAAGAATTGCTTAATCAAATAAGTTTGAGAGCCTCCATAAGCTAGAAACCATCAGTGCATATTAGCATGTTTAATCTGAGAAGTCCTGCATTAAAGAAGCTTGCTTAATCATTAACTCAGCATTTCCCAAACTGCCTGACCTCAAAACTCATTGTTCATGGAATGCCTTTCAACATCTTTCAGAATTCATATTTCTTGAAATACCTTTGGTTCTCTCTTGCCAACTCTGGGCAAAGCATAGACCCCAGGCATGCCTGAAATGAAAGCTTGTCCTTTGCCCACGTCCTCATGCGTTGCCTTTAAAAAAGCAATTCTTTCTAATCTTGTGATACATAAAATCACTCTCTGCCTTTTACTGTCTTCCACACCTGGTTCTGTCTCCCACACAGTACTGACTGTAGGTGACCTGGCTCCCAGAGAAGATCAAAGTCACCTGAGACAGCCCCATTACACTTGGCCACTGCATCCTGCAAACACATCTACTTGCCCACCTTCATGGAGGTGACTTGGGATGAGTCTTCTTCCTCTTCAGTACTGCCTTTTGCATGTAATAGGAATCTTCTTCCCTTTAGTCCAGTTCTGTGATAACTACTCTATTTTTAGTGAAAACTATATACCCACTCAAAAATATAATTTTCTTATAAAACACATGCAATACTGTTCCCTAAGCAGTGGTTCCTATTGTCAGACTTTATTCCCACTTTCTCATTCTCTCTCTTTATCCACTGCACACTTTTATGGACCAATTGCTGGTTTTCAACCTTATATTAGGTAATCTCTGGGGCTTCCCTGCTGGCTCAGTGGTAAAGAATCCAACTGCCAATGCAGGAGATGCGGGTTTGATCCCTGGGTCAGAAAGACACCCTAGAGAAGAAAATGGCAACGCACTCCAGTATTCTTGCCTGGGAAATCCCATAAACAGAGGAGCCTGGCAGGCTACAGTCCATAGGGTCGCAAAAGAGTCAGACACAACTAGGCTGCTAAACAACAACAACAACAACATGTACCCTGACATGAGTTCCATGGAAATGCCAAAACATTGCTCTCATTTATACTCTCTTAACAGGTCTCACAACTATAATGCTATACACTCTTCTAGAAGCATGATTTTGTTTCTGTGGGCTGCTTCTCCTGGGCACCTCACTGAGGTTACACACTGACCTTCAGCAAGCTTTAGTCCACTCTTCACTCTATAGATATCTCTACTTTCTTATTCGGCCACTCCAACTTCTGTACAAAGCTCTTTCCAGATATAACCACACACATTTAATCACAGTCACCCCATCCAGTACCCATATGGGTACTGAGCTCCCCTTACATCCAAGCACTATGGCAGCCTGCCTTGGAGAGACAGAATGAGTTGGCCAGGCTCCTTGCCCCAGGAGAATCCCACTTCCCAGGTTCTGACAGAGTGACATTTGCAAGGCTTGAAAGCTCAGGGCAGGAACTTCCAAACTGCATTTCCCCAGAATTAGTATTGCATAAGACATAGACAGACAGTCTCTACCAGAGTTCTGGAATTAAATAAATTTGAGAACATAATTATATGTGCTAAACACATATTATGCATTTTGAAGAAGAGGCTATGTATAGTAGGTTTTTCTGAAAGTACTTGGCCTGCAAGCCATCTTTTCAAGTAACTCATGTTTGAGACAATATCATGCCTCTGATGCCATTTGGGAAAGGGTGCTCTGGAGTAGCTTCAGCCAAGTCCTTCCAAGTGCTAAGGACCACACTGAAGTCATTCAGTTACCCTGTGTGTGTGCATGCTAAGTCGCTTCAGTCATGTCCAACTCTGTGTGACCCTATGGACCTACCCCACCAGGCTCCTCTGTCCATGGGAATTCTGCAGGCAAAAATTCTGGAGTGGGTTGCCATGCCCTCCTGCAGGGGATCTTCCAGATCCAGGGATCAAACCCAAGTCTCTTATGTCTCCTGCATTGGCAGGTGTGTTCTCTACCACTAGAGCGACCTGGAAAGCCCTTGGTTACCCTAGTTAGGTTGAAAATAGATATCTCTTTGTGATTTCCCTTAGTTTTGCCTTTTGAATGATAAATAAGTAGAGTCTGCACCCGATGCTCAGTTATTTATTTTAACATAGGTATGTGTTCTGTGTAATTTAGTCCACTCTTCACTCTACAGAGCTCTCTACTTTCTTACTCGGCCAATCCAGCTTCTGCACAGGGAAGCGTCTAGAGCCCTAACGACTCCCAGTCTATATTCCTAATGCAGATCTCTCCCCTGAGGTCCAGGCCCCATGTATTCTGCCCTCTGCTGGACAGCCACCTATTGGAGATCTTTAACAGGATGTCCAACATGCACTTCAGATGGATTTGTCCCTCATAGAAGTGACAACTGCTTTCATAAAACTCATTCCTCCATCTGCATTCCTCATGGCCCCCTTACTACCATCCAATCAGAAGCCTAGGAGATGTTCTGAACTCCATCCTCCCAGCAAGGTTGTTGTTATTAATTCCTCTTGGTTCTCCCTTCCAAGAAGCTCTTAAATTTGCTTCCTATTTTCCATCTTCAACTGCCATTGTCTATCTTGGGGTCCTCATAACACTGATTTTCTAACTGGCTTATGCCAAGTTTTCTGAGAAACAGACTCTGAGACTTGCCTGCAGAAAGAGGGCTATGGAGATTAACCCTTTTTGAGTAGGGAAGGGCGTGGAGGAAGTACAACCAGGCAGATGGAGTTGAACTTTAACAAAGTTGCAAAAATTAACCTCATCCCATCCTACAGGGTACTCTGGAGCTGGATAATGCTTCAAAGTTGTCCCTACTAGATGCAAGGGTTTGGTGTGGAGGAGCCTTAAACCAATTCATTCCACCGTCTTCAACCTCTGCCCTCATACTCCCATCCCCTACTCCCCCAATCCCCCCCTGGATGTGTCTAGCCCCTCAGCTTCTCTCTGGGATGGCATAACCTTTGGCCAAGGGCAGTTCCCACCATGGATCTCAGCTGAGAGTCACCAGCATCTTCCAACAGGTGCAAGAATGAGTGTCCTAAAGGAGGTCAAAGTAGCACATGTCAGCATACATGTCCTGAAGTGCTACTTTCCACCTCACCACCCCCCCACAACACTGCCAGAGGGGGGTTTCTAAACTAAAATTCAATCGCACAGCAGCCTTACTCAAACCTTACCTACAAGATAATTCATATCTGATCACGGTCTATGTGTGAAGCCTGGCCCCCACAGCTTTCCTCCTTGCATGCACCTTGCTCCACCACCAGTCTCCTAACACTTATCAGTCCTTCACAAGTGCTACTCCCCCTGCTGCTGCTGCTGCTAAGTCGCTTCAGTCGTGTCCGACTGTGCAACCCCATAGATGGCAGCCCACCAGGCTCCACCGTCCCTGGGATTCTCCAGGCAAGAACACTGGAGTGGGTTGCCATTTCCTTCTCCAATGCATGGAAGTGAAAAGCAAAAGTGAAGTCGCTCAGTCATATCCGACTCTTAGCGACCCCATGGACTGCAGCCTACCAGGCTCCTCCATCCATGGGACTTTCCAGGCAAGATTACTGGAGTGGGTTGCCATTGCTGGGAATGACGTTTTCCCACTTTCTCACTAGCAAACTCCTCTTCATCCTTTAGGGCCTAGCATAAGTATCCTTCTTGTGTGATGCCTTCTTTAATATCCTCAAGCAGAGATAATATCCTGTAGGCTCTTGTCATACTCCTGCAGTTATTAGGTTACATAACCATTAGATTGACTTCCTTAAGAGAAAGGCTTGTGTTATATTCGTTTTTGAATGTAAGTGAATGAATCAACCAGCCGCGCGCATCAGTATTATGTAAAGATGCGTCTACTTGGGTTGACACAAACTAACTAGACTTGACTTTAGTCTAGTCAGCTTATTTTTTCAGGGACTTAATCTGGTTGTCCAGTGAAGGCTGTGGGTTGCCTGAGGGGAAGGACTCTCTCACTTAGTTCAGTATATACAGCTCAATGCTCTGAGGGAGTTGGGTGTCTAATAAATCTTTCCCATTATGTAGATGTTTTCTGTCATGGTGGGCAAAGGACATAGCCAGTGATCTATGGAATGTGTTATAAAAGGTACCAGAAGGCCTGACTAGCCTAAAATCTCTCTTTCATAACCGAGGACATAAAAGAGAGGCCTCCCATCATGTCCAGGCTTCCCAGGTGGCTCTCTGGTAAAGAATCTGCCTGCCAATGCAAGAGGCATGGGTTCAGTCCCTGGGTATGGACAATCTCCTGGAATAAGAAATGGCAACCCACCCTAGTATTCTTGCCTGGGAAATCCCATGGACAGAGGAGCCTGGTGGGCTATAGTCCATGGGGTCGCAAAAGAGTCAGACATGGCTTAGCAACTAAACAACAATCCCTCGTGTCCATTCTGAAATTCTTGTTCTAATATTTCCTAATATATTGGACCTGTGGTCCCTGGAGTGAGGCAAATGCACTCCGGGGCCTGAGTAAGCTGATTCAACTGTAGAAGAGAATTTCTATATCTATTTACGTTACTTTACCCCTTTAAAATTTTCTATATTTTGTGTTTGCTTTATAATGTCTGTAACACAGTTGTATAGTGCATATCATGTATAAAGAAATAATATAAGGGAATGTAATACTCAAAACATTCTTTACTAAATAGCACATAATTAAAAAAAAAAAACTTGGAGACTCCCAGATTGCACTCTGAAGACTGGAGGCTTTTTCAACCTGTACCCAATAGCTTTTTAGCTGCTCTGACTGCTCAACTGATTTGTGCTAAATGGACACCTAAAGCTTTTGGGGAATCCACCTTGTGGAACAGCAGGGTACAAAAGGTAGGGGCAGGCTGAAGGGCAGGGCTAACTGGGGAGAGCACAGAGGCTGCACCTAGCCAGAGGCGGTGAACCACCTAGTAAGGAATTAGGAGCCTGGAATACAAAAAGACGGGAGAGGGAGCAGGGGACAGCAGTAGGTAGGGCAGCCGGCCACGGCGACAGGAGAGAGAGGCAGGCCCCATCGCCACCGGGAAGACGCCCTGTCTGCCTTTTGCTGTGGTGCGAGTGTACACCTTACAGAGTGTACTAGCAGCTGTGAAGATGACCGAGGCTGCTCCGGAACCTCTACACTGGGTGGGCGGCAGGGGGAGTGGGGGCGGGAGTGGGGGAGGTGGCAGCAAGGGGCCGGAAACTGACTGGGATTACAGCACCAACCCTTGCTTAAAGGTGAAAGCATAGCCAGAGAGCACTGTTTTCACTTCAGTTGCATGGTTATGTGGGGATGGCTGCGGGGATTCATTGATGGGGTAGGTGGGCAGGAGAAGGAGGGGAGGGGATCGTTAGCAATTCAGTGCCCCTTTGGCAGGTGGAAGCTACTGAGCCAAGTTAGCTGAGAAACCGGAGTATGGCATCTGAGGTGAGGAGACCCCAATCCAGCACCAAACCCTGGGGACCTGAGGACCACATTGGGATGATGCACCAGAATAGCTCTAGCAGCCACGAGGCAGCTTCATGATACAGGAGCTGCCTGTAGGGGCATGGGCAGGAAATGGGCCTTCTTGGTGGGAGGTGAGGCGAGGGAAGAGGGCAACTCCAACAGCAAGATTCTTGTGAAGAACAAAAAGGAGGCACAGGGCTAATGTCACGGTTTAGCCCCAGTGATGATGAAGTGCACTTCATCCCGGCTCCCCAAGTCCTGATTCCACCTAAGAATCAGTGGAAAACTGTTTGATGGGCATGGTAGGACACTATGGAGTTTTCTTACATACTAACTCTTTCCTAGTTTGTTTCCTAGGAAACAAAAACAATCAGAAGGGGAACAAAGGCAATACCTTTTTATTTGGCTTTTAGACCCTCAATTAGGTTCTTAGTACTCCACTAGCAGCAGACCGTAGATGCTTTGAGGGCAACACCCACTTCTAGGTGATAAGACTGTGTTTGTGAAGCCCTCTAGTTAACGTTAACTTTTACGTACCATTTCATATATTCTTACCACAACCCAGTAAGGTAGATGTTCTTACATCTACTTTACAGATAGTGATAAACCAAAAAAAAGTTCAAATAATAACTTCATCTATCTAAAACCCAACATTCCACAGATGAGTAATCAAGGTCCATACTCCGTTAATTGATTTACCACCAGCAAAACACAGATACTCGTCAAAGCCAGGACCCATGCCCACTACTCACAAAACTCTATCTCCTCATCATTCTCCATGCCTTTGTTACACTTCCCTCCCAGCCCATGATGGAGGTCAGCAGATAGAAAGTGGCCGTGAGGAATGCCTAACAGATTGAATGGGCTGGGCCTTTCTACTCTCGAGTCTCCCAGCTGGTCTGTTCTAACAGCGTCTGTGTCTCTTTGCAGCATGCAAAAGGAAAGAGCAAGAACACGGGAAGGATAGAGGCAACACACCCAAAAAGCCCAGGTTGGTCTTCACTGATGTCCAGCGTCGAACTCTACACGCAATATTCAAGGAAAATAAGCGTCCATCCAAAGAATTGCAAATCACCATTTCCCAGCAGCTGGGGTTGGAGCTGAGCACCGTCAGCAACTTCTTCATGAACGCGAGGAGGAGGAGTCTGGACAAGTGGCAGGACGAGGGCGGCTCCAATTCAGGCAACTCATCTTCATCAAGCACTTGTACCAAAGCATGAAGGAATAACCACGAACTGAAACCTCGGTGGAAAAGCTTTAAATAAAAAGAAAAAAATTTTTAAAGACCAGGACCTCAAGATAGCAGGTTTATACTTAGAAATATTTGAAGAAAAAAAAAAAGTGTTATTTATAGTCCAAAGAAACCAAAGACATAGCTCACCTGCATTCTAACTTTGTTCGGAGACACACACTTCAGCCAGGTGACAACTTGGCAAGAAAAATTATGAGCGGGAAGGCACCACTGGATCTCACAGCTTCAGTCCGTGATCATCCTCGCTGTGCTTGGCTCTCTTGTGGTTTGGAGCATAGTGATTTTGAGCCATTGAGTGGACACCTTTAAGATCAGACTTTCTCATCCACTCCACCGCGCCATGAAGGTGTATGGTGTCTCAGTACTGTGTGTGGGTGTGTGCGTGAATACACCCACACGTACACATGCACACCACCACCACCAATACCACCACCACCAGTGGTTAGGGACTTAGGCAGGGCTGGTCTTCAGGAAGGGTTGTGCTATAGGAGTGCAACCAACATAGTGTGGGGTTGTCTGAGTTCATGGGATTAGGAGCTTGATTTTGCTCAACTAGCCTAGCGTTTGAACCTGCCAGGCCCACAACCTAAATGCAGATTCAAACCCAGCAAAGAAATTTGAATGACACCTAAACCAGTGCATTCTCTTTGTTTGTTAAGGAATGTTCAGATATTTTTTAAGAAATGAAACAAGAGTCCATCCATTAAAGAAAGAAAATCACCTAGGTACCAAAGAACACACTTAATATTATAGTGCAGGTATTTTATTGCAATGATTTTAATAACCAAAGCTATTTTTACACAAGATACTATGTAAAGTTATACGTATGAACTGATCTAGCTGTAATACACATACCACGTAGAATCATGACTATTGTTTATGACTCTTGAAGCATTTGAAATATTAGTTTTCAGAACTGGCAAGAAAGAATGTAGCTTCAGGGAAGCAATTTATATCATAACAGAGAGGTCAGTGCAGTATACACGTACATCCATATGGTACATTCCCTTTTGGGATCTATAAATGTCACTTAAGTAAACATATAGACATGACTCCATGCTCTGTTCATAGCTGAGAAAACCTGGTGATTCTTCCGAAGTAGGACCCATTTGCAAACTTAGAAAACTTAAGTTTAACAGAACAGGTAGCTAAACTAGAAAATTTGTTCAAAGTCATTCTTTTTGGTAAAATGCCACTGAATGAAGCACCCCATACTTAGGTAAATTTGACTAAAATACCTATTTAAATTTGACACCAAATACCTATTTAAAATACTTTACAAACACACAAAATAAACAGACCAACTTTATTATTAAAATGAACTATCTAGTTCATTATATTCTGAAAATATAATCGAGCTGATTTGATTGCCATTCTCAGACATTTTGTGACTTGGACACCAATAAAAATAACAGGTGCAACCGAGAGATTGTGGAACTGCATAGAGAAAGCAAGAATTCTAGTGGAAGGTAAGACCTTGGGTTCCATAAGTATTAAGCTATCTATTTCACTAAGCATAGCCTCCAAAACATACTACATTCTTTCTTGCTACTGCATTAAGCTGGAAATTTTGTAACATAGATTCCACTCTCTAATAGGGACAGGTTAAAAACTAGACCTGAAAATTTTCCAAATACAAAATTTTAAATTTCTATTTTTTCAAATCACTTAAACCAGGGCTATAGAAATCAAGGCAAAAAAAAAAACAAAAACAAAAAACAAAAAAACCCACCCAAGGTAATACAGTTGTTCTAGTAGTACCCAAGTGAATCACTTGGTTCCCAGAAAAGTTTTCTCGGGATCAGTTGAACTGTAACCATGTAAGTGGATACCTTTTGTACTAGTAGGTTAAAGAATTGGGTACTCTTAATCACCACACCTAACTAGAAATATAAAATTAAATATTATCTCAATAATAAGCTATTTATTAAGACTCATTTAAATGCTAAATTAAAAATTGAACCATTTTGACACAAAACCTAACTTCTTAGGATCAAATATGAGCATCTTGTCCAGGTCTAGAAGAGGCAGGCACCTGGAGAGATGAACCCACAAGCCATCTGTGTCTGCTTCATGTCTGCTGTGGGATGAGAAAAGGAAACCAAGACGTACTTCTCCTTGGATGAAACTGTGCATTTGCCTTGACACATTTTGTCTTTGTCTTTTTTTCAATCTCACCCCAAATTCCATCTTTAAATTCCCCCTTCTAAATATGGCACAATTATAGTTCAGCTATTAAAAGAAACCATTTAAACGGCCATCCTCTCAGATTTGCTAAAAATATAATCTTGTCAATGACCTAAGTGAAAAAGAAAAAAACTGATGAATATTTTTTTCTCTCTCCAGAAAAAGAGGGGGGCAATACAATACAATATATTTATCACTTAGGAGGGAAGAAAGCCTTTTTTATTTAAAACGTGAGAATTTTAAATGCAGGGAAATTCAAGCTGTGTCTACACACAACCTTACCAAATTCAATACCCCAGGAAAAACGAAAGTTGAATTCAGACAACCATGTCTTTCACTTTATTTTCCCTGTGTTACCCACTCAGATTAGTTGGTTACATTTTTGACCAACACAATTTACATTTTCAACCAATTATTTTGGTACTGTGTAGATACAGTCTCAAGGAATATTGCTACACTTTTAATATTCCCACCACAATATTTTGTTTTGTTTGGTCAAGTCTCGTGGCATTTGGGATCTTAGTTCCTCAGCTAGGGGTCAAGCCGATGCCCCCAGCAGTGAAAGCATGAAGTCCTAACC
Organism: Capra hircus; assembly: GCF_001704415.2. NCBI lineage: Eukaryota > Metazoa > Chordata > Mammalia > Artiodactyla > Bovidae > Capra > Capra hircus. The sequence goes on along the minus strand of NC_030817.1, from coordinate 45,552,316 downwards.
ACTGGATGGCCATGGATTTCCCCATAATTTTTTTTTTAATAACCAATGATCCTATTTGCTAACACCAAAGATAATTTTCATACCAGCATTGAATTTGCACCCATTATGCAATTTCAGGGCCTAGAGATATATTTTCTCATAAACAGATGCACAAATCAGAGCCTGAAAAGCAGTTTTTTTTACTTGACTATTTAGGCATACTCACAAGCTTTGCTTTTTAGAAATCCTAATGGACAAACTCAGCTTCTCACAAGCAATACATGTATTACATCATGTATGACTGATTCCTTCTTGCTTCTGACTTGGCACATAGAAAATGCTTCCATTATTCCTGTTCAGGCTGGCGTTAATTTACGTCTCAAATGTCTTCACCTGCCACACTCAACAGTGCTGTTTGTTCACCTATCATTTCTCAGTCCTTTAGTGAAATCACCTAAAAAGATACCGCACTCTTTTCTTTGTATGCATGTTTATTCCAAAACTGTATTTCAAATAGCATGTTTTGTTTTGTTTTGTTTTTTGGTGGAAAGGAAGTTAGACTGTTTTTGGCCATAAATCATTCAGGTCCTCTCATGACTAGAAGCTTCCCTGAAAAAGGGCCAAGAGAAAGAGTGGGAATTACGATGTCTGGACACCCCAAGAGCCCAGATGTCGGTAAATGTTCAGGTAAAAGAATTCTTTTTGTCAAGCACTGAGTATTCCAGTTCCTGGATACAGCTGGAGTAGACAACCCCCACCCCCCAAAAGAAGAAAACCAAAGAAAATGTGTGGGGAAATTTAGAAGTTCCAACTGAACATGTCACTCACTCTACCCCCAAAAAGCATAATTAATTTTCCAGGAAAAAAAAAAAGTAAAGCTCTATATTACTTCCAGATTCATGCCACTCCTATTGCGACCCCAGGTGAATGACCGGTCTTTGCAGGTTAAATGCAGACTTTGCTATACCAAAGAGTCCTAGGACATTTTCACACGAGCTATAAAGACATTTTCCCTAAGAAAGGGCCTCCCTTCTTTGTACATAAAGGATGAAAACTATGCATTTAGCAAACAAAGAGAAAGCACTTCTCCCTTTCCTATCTAGTTTAGGGTGCATTCAAACACCAGAGGCCATTTTGAGACTCGGTTGGCCTTCTGGATTATTCTTGTGGTGTGGTTAGCTTTACAGTACATTTGGTAACTATTTACTAAATAGTAAGGACAAAGAAGCAGAAGGTAAGAAATAGCTACTTCCACTTGTAAAAAAAAAAAAAATGTGTAAAGATCTACTATTTATAGTGTGAACCAAAGACGCTACCTCACTCGATTTCCATTGGTGATTTTAATCACATTGATGATACCAAAGAATACCAAAGATATTTTCGTGCACGGCCTTGGTCTGCAGAGGGAACTCCTCCCCTCCCCCCTCCCCCACCTCCTCTCCCCACCTCACTCTTCACTCAGTGTGTAAACTTGTCTTCATTCTTAATAATAACGATACGATAATGACAACAAGAACATTAGGAAATACTACTCTTACTACTGCTAGTTCTACTTGTAAATCTCTAGGCAAACATGTTGCAAACTTTGTAAACTCCTAGGACGAGTGCCTTGCTTGAACCAAAGTGTTAAACCGCTGTTGACCTCTCTCACCTTATACTCTTTGAATACCTCAGCCTCTTAGAAAGGCCACTAATGAAAAAAAAAAAAAGGAATAATTAATCACCGTGGTGCTTTTTCCGTGCAACCATGCAATGAAACTTTCTTTGATACCAAAGGATGACTTTTTTCCCCCAATTTCTTGCTGATAAACCAAAGCTCCTCCTCCTGGTTCCCTCTCAAAGCTCCCCCTAACTTCACCAAGTCCCTTTCCCAGGCAGGCCGTGCATCACTTTTACCAATTCCTCCAAATACCTCATAGTATAAAGTTTTAGGGTTATGTTGTATAGAGAGTCTATGTGATAAGGCAGAACTTACTAGTTTGATAATTGTTAAGGTTACTTTTGAAAAAAAACTTTATAATTCTTATTTATTTTGTAGTTTGTATGTTTGGGATGTCCCCCACCCCACCCCCACTTTGGTTTGGGGTTTATTTTCTCAGAAGAACTGCTCTGTTGCTCAAGGAAGACTTAATTTCTGAAAATGTTCCCCAGGTGGGTGAAGGGTTGTGTAAAAATGCAAGAATGGAATAAGAAATGATTTTCGTTCTGACGGTTACTTACGAAGTTTTTGTGTTTTCGTAGTAAATTTGTTTCCACAGGGTAAAGAAGTATATATAATCTTTTTTTGTGAAACTGGTTCCTATTTTTCTCTATAATGTGCTGTGATTTTTTTTAATTTAAATTACATTTTATATGAGCTTATTTAATCACTGTGTTAATTTATGACTGTGTAGTTTTTAAAATGTATATAGTAGAATGGAAATGGCCAAAGCTTTATGTTACAATCTTTTTGTTCTCTATGCTAAGATTAGCTGAAGGCAAGAACTTCTCTTAACTGCAGGGTGTATCTTCAGCTTTTCTTAGCAGGCACTTCAATGTGTGTTGTGAACACTGCCAGGCTCCCCCCTCAAAAAATCTGTACATGCCGAAATGGGTGTTTCAAGGTAGTCTTTTCTGTCACTTAGAAGAAAGGCATTTTTCGTGTTCTTCCTTTAATTTATCAATTTGTTTTTCTTTAAGAAAAGGTTGCTTTGCAGGTTAGACCTGAAATTCCAAAGAATTTAAGACTTATTTAATGTTTCAAAGCACCGGCATTTGTGAGATATTTTGCCACTTACAAAAAAAAAAAAAAAAAACCATTTGCCCAGGTATGAGAAGTAAAAAGTGTAAAAACTCGAAGAGACAAGCTAACTTGAATTTGGAAATCCTCTTAAGTGTCACCAAGTTTCTGAAGTGCTTCAAGGCAGTGGGCAGGGCTTGGAGACAGTTCCTTTCGCAGACCTAAGAGTTCATCATAGGTCCGTGACCTTGGACAGAAAGTCAGGCTAAGTAGCAGCAGACCTGGCCCCTGCCTGTCCAGCCAACCTGCAGAAGAAGCAAAACACGATTGCTGAACTCCAATCAGAAATCAAATTTAAGAAAAATGTTTCAAAGATACAGATTCCACCTCATGTTTGTTTGTTTGTTTGTTTCTTGGCATCTACTACCCACAATTACCCTTTTCCCTCCCCAAACCACCACGCCCAACAAAAATTAGAAGAATTCTCAAATGCCACAGTCCCAGGGGTGAATGAACCTCAGACTTGTTTGAATTTGTCTCTTCTCACTGGTCCTCTTCCCACTAGCTTTCTTGCCCACGCTAAAGATGGTCTCTGCCCCAAACCCCCTTAATCAAGGCTGTTCAGACACTTGGCCCTGCTTCAGATCAGCACACACACAGAATTCTCAGCTGACCAGAGCGTCCTCAGAAGACCCGGTGCCCACTATTTTGTTTAATTTTGCTAAGTAAGTTGCTTCAACTACATGACATAAATCCATAGATGTAAATACTTTTTCTCCTAATACAAGAATTTTACCTTATTTTCTTTTGCAGGGGTGTTTGGTGGGGGGGGAAGGAAAGGGAGGGTTTAGACTTTGGGTCAAATGTTACATTTTCTTAGAAACATTTTTATACTTGTTATATATTTTAATAGAGCAATAAATCTGCTCTGAGTTGCAGGATCATTCAGTGCTCTATTGGTAAGCATTGATTAATTATTTGTTTTTAATACAAGTGCTGTGTAGTGAGTTACAGAAAGCCCAGGAAAATGGTTGAGGGAGCTGACTTTCACCATCACCAATGAAACGCTGAACAGAGTTGTATTCATAAGTCGTATTTTCTGTTTCTGTGTTAGTCTCAATTTTTTGTGGTATGTTCTGCATTTATTACATAATCATTGTGGGCTCATTTGACATTTGCCGTCCGAACCAAGTGACAAGTATTTTTTAACAAAATAAACTTTAAAACATTGTCTTCCACTTGCTTCGGTAGTTGTCTTCATATCTCCCTGAGTTTCTCGTCCCTTCTAAAGTCAGCCCATCTGTCACTCATGTAGACCTGTCCCTTCTCCCTCTTCTATTTTCAGTAAATTTGACCTTAGCTCATGTTTGAGTGTGACTCAGTTTCCCTGTTCAAGTTAGCTTGATGGTTTATTATGTAAGGAGGGTGCCTAAGACAATCATCAGGTAAAAAAAAAAAAAAAAAAATTAAATTAAAAAAAAAAAAGATCAGTAGAGTAGAATATCTTCCAAGAGCAGAGGGAGTTCTTCCTTAGTAATGAAAAAAAAAAGGTAAATACATAATTAATTAATTTTAAAACCTAACCATGAGGGGCTTAGAAGATTTTTGATAAAAGACAAATGTTGCTGTCATTTTCTTTGTCAATTAGAAAGCAGTGATAGTTTCTACGTTGCATCTACATTTCAGACTAAATGATTATTGTACCCAGTTATGGTTGTTTGCTAATATTTTGTCTCTCTCTCTTTCTCTCTGTCCAATGCTTCTTCTGTATTTTTGTGTGTAGCAACAAAAAGTGTAATGCATTAGGCATTTCCTGGTTTGTTTATGAGTATCTCCTGTACTGCATTAAGGTTTCTTTCATTTTTTTTTTTTAAGCTTCGCTACTGTTCTCACTTTATGCCGTGCAATATCATCTGCTGTGTTTGCTAAGCAAAAAAGAAAAAAAGAAAAAAAAGCAAGTGATGATGCCATCATGCTTTTCAGTGTTAAAATGTTTCAGCATTTATGTAGTCACCAAAATGTAGTAAATAAAATGTTGGATTTTCCAGCACTTTAAATTTAGACAATTCTTGCCTTCTCTTGTTTTTATTCTCTCTGCAATCCTCAGTGAGTAGCTTGTGGGTTTTCTTTGGAAGAAGGGTAAAGGGGACAACATGCTTGGAAACTCAAGCCAGTGCCATGACCTAAAGAAAAATTAAGGGGAAAAAAAGAAAGAAAGAGGTGTTCTCTACTGGAACAGAAACATTTTTTAGATGGAAGCTGGACAATTTATTTGTAGATGTTAGGCATTTATATTAATCTAATTGACCCTTAGAAGAAATGAAAATTATTATTAGAGAGCATGGCCTTTAAAAGTCCTCTCTGATAAAATAACGTGTGTGTGTGTGTGCATGTGTCATATATGTGTGGAGCTAGGGGAGGGCTAAGAAATTAAGATCCTTATATTTTATGATAGAATATACTGATATGATAGAATCATAGAATATACTGATTGATTAAGAGGCCTGGCTCAGGAAAAACAGAAACTGAGTTTGAATTCCTGCTATACTGATTACTAGCTATGTGACTTTGAGCAGATAATTTAATTGCTTAACTTCCCTAAATCTCAGCTTCCTCATCTGTAAAATGGGAATAAATATCTATATTACAATGTTGCTGTGAGAACTAGAAATTTGAAGTAAGTAAAGCTTAGCATAGTGTCTGGCATATGACAAATCTTCAGTAAATCTTACCTATTTTCATTATTATTAGTAAATTAATCTTAAAATGCAGATTTTTTTCCAATTTAAGGAAAACACTAATTTCTAACTCAGTTTAAAAATATTTAACCTTGAAGGTTAAATATATGGAGATGTGCTTTCATTAGTATTGATAATTACTAAATTTGACTAGTCAAAATGGATAAATGCACATATGCTCACTTACCTCATTCTAATTTTCATTTTGTAGAAGATTATGCCATAAAGGCTGCACATTGAATAAGTTTAGATATTAACATTTTTGTTTAAAGTTAGTTTTTAGTATATCAAATTGATTATTCTGTCTCTTATCATACACTTTGCAAACATCAATGCCTTTTTAAAAAAACTTCCTCATTGTATAAGTAATCACGGTAATAAAGTATTTGTCAAATCTCAAAAAAAAAAAAAAAAAGATTTTTTAATATAGTTCGGTCACTCAGTCGTGTCCGACTCTTTGCGACCCCATGAACCGCAGCACGCTAGGCCTCCCTGTCCATCACCAACTCCCGGAGTCCACCCAAACCCATGTACATCAAGTCGACGATGCCATCCAACCATCTCATCCTCTGACGTCCCCTTCTCCTCCTGCCTTCAATCTTTCCCAGCATCAGAGTCTTTTCCAATAAGTCAGCTCTTCACATGAGGTGGCCAAAGTATTGGAGTTTCAGCCTCAACATCAGTCCTTCCAATGAACACCCAGGACTGATCTCCTTTAGGATGGACTGGTTGGATTTCCTTGCAGTCCAAGGGACTCTCAAGAGTTTTCTCCAACACCACAGTTCAAAAGCATCAATTATTTGGCACTCAGCTTTCTTTATAGTCCAACTCTCACATCCATACATGACCACTGGAAAAACCATAACCTTGACTAGAAAGACCTTTGTTGACAAAGTAATGTCTCTGCTTTTTAATATGCTATCTAGTTTGGTCATAACTTTCCTTCCCAGGAGTAAGCATCTTTTAATTTCATGGCTGCAATCACCATCTACAGTGATTTTGGAGCCCAGAGAAACAAAGTCAGCCACTGTTTCCACTGTTTCCCCATCTATCTGTCATGAAGTGATGGGACCAGATGCCATGATCGTCATTTTCTGAATGTTGAGCTTTAAGCCAACTTTTCCACTCTCCTCTTTCACTTTCATCAAGAGGCTCTTTAGTTCTTCTTCACTTTCTGCCATAAGGGTGGTGTCATCTGCATATCTGAGGTTATTGATATTTCTCCCGGCAATCTTGATTCCAGCTTGTGCTTCCTCAGTTTCTCTTGATGTACTCTGCATATAAGTTAAATAAGCAGGGTGACAATATACAGCCTTGACGTACTCCTTTTCCTATTGGGAACCAGTCTGTTGTATTTGTTGACATGATCACTGTAATCACATTATATTCTCCAAAGGTGGGGGTGGGGAGAAGCTGTAGAATAAAATGTGAGTGAGGGGGCCCTCTCAAGTGGTCCAGTGGGTTGACCCTGGATAGGTCTCTATTAGTTCAGTTCAGTTCAGTCTCTCAGTTGTGTCCAACTCTTTGCGACCCCATGGACTGCAGCACGCCAGGCCTCCCTGTCTATTACTAACTCCTGGAGTTTACTCAAATTTATGTCCACTGAGTCAGTGATGCCAATCAACCATCTCATCCTGTGTCATCCCCTTCTCCTCCTGTCTTCAATCTTTTCCAGCATGAGGGTCTTTTCAGATGAGTCAGTTCTTTGCATCAAGTGGCCAAAGTATTGGAGTTTCAGCTTCAGTATCAATCCTTCCAATGAATATTCAGGACTGATTTCCTTTCAGATGGACTGGTTGGATCTCCTTGCAGTCCAAGGGATTCTCAAAAGTCTTCTCCAACACCGCAGTTCAAAAGCATCAATTCTTGGGTGCTCAGCTTTCTTTATGGTCCAACTCTCACATCCATACATGGCTACTGGATAAACCATGGCTTTGACTAGATGGACCTTTGCTGGCAAAGTAATGTCTCTGCTTTTTAATATGCTGTCTAAGTTGGTCATAAATTTTCTTCCAAAGAGCAAGCATTTTTTAATTTCATGGCTGCAGTCACCATCTGCAGTGATTTTGGAGCCCCCAAAAATAAAGTCAGCCACTGTTTCCACTGTTTTCCCATCTATTTGCTATGAAGTGATGGGACCAGATGTCCTGATCTTAGTTTTCTGAATGTTGAGTTTTAAACCAACTTTTTCACTTTCCTCTTTCACTTTCATCAAGAGGCTCTTTAGTTCTTCTTCACTTTCTGCGTAAAGGTGGTGTCATCTGCATATCTGAAGTTATTGGTATTTCTCCTGGCCTTGAGAACCCCATGAACAGTATAAAAAGGCAAAAATATAGGACGCTGAAATATGAACTCCCCAAGTCAGTAGGTGCCCAATATGCTACTGGAGATCAGTGGAGAAATAATTGCAGAAAGAATGAAGAGACGGAGCCAAAACAACAACACCCAGTTATGGATGTGACTGGTTATCGAAGTAAAGTCTGACGCTGTAAAGAGCAATATTGCATAAGAACCTGGAATGTTAGGTCCATGAATCAAGGCAAATTGGAAGTGGTCAAACAGGAGATGGCAAGAGTGAACATCGACATTTTAGGAATCAGCAAACTAAAATGGACTGGAATGGGTGAATTTAACTCAGATGACCATTATATCTACTACTGTGGGCAAGAATCCCTTAGAAGAAATGGAGTAGCCATCATAGTTAATGAAAAAGTCCGAAATGCAGTACTTGGGTGCAGTCTCAAAAACGACAGAATGATCTCTGTTCATTTCCAAGGCAAACCATTCAGTATCCCAGTAATCTAAGCCTATTCCCTGACCAGTAATGCTGAAGAAACTGAAGTTGAACGGTTCTATGAAGACCTACAAGACCTTCTAGAACTAACACCAAAAAAAGATGTCCTTTTCATTACAGGGGACTGGAATGCAAAGGTAGGAAGTCAAGAGATACCTGGAGTAACCGGCAAATTTGGCCTTGGAGTACAGAAAGGAGGAGGGCAAAGGCTAACAGAGTTTTGCCAAGAGAATGCACTGGTCATAGCAAACACCCTCTTCCAACAACACAAAAGAAGACTATACACATGGATATCACCAGATGGTCAACACCGAAATCAGATTGATTATAGTCTTTGCAGCCAAAGATGAGGAAACTCTATACAGTCAGAAAAAAAAAAAAAATAGACCGGGAGATAACTGTGTGGCTCAGATCCTGAACTCCTTATTGCCAAATTCAGACTTAAATTGAAGAAGGTAGGAAAAACCACTAGACCATTCAGGTATGACCTAAATCATATCCCTTACGATTATACAGTAGAAGTGAGAAATAAATTCAAGGGATTAGATCTGATAGAGTAACTGAACGACTATGGACAAAGGTTCATAACATTGTATAGGAAGCAGGAATCAAGACCATCGCTAAGAAAATAGGTCTCTATCTTAATATTTAAGTACCAAGATACCAGAAAGGAAAGAAGAATTATCCACTGGGTAGCAGTTTTTGAGGGGTGAGTTGACTTTGAGCCTTACAGAGGATGAGGAGACTCCTGGAAGCATCTCAAACACCATTCCCTAAAGGCTTCAACTGTAGATTCTGTAAGAGACTGGAGTTAATTTGGGGAGATTTGGAAAGCTCCACAGAGAGGACTTGGGAGGATTAAGATCCCCTTGGGGCTTCCCCAGGTGGTTAGTGGTAAAGAATCTGCCTGCAGTTCAGGAGATGCAAGAGACATGGATTTGATCCCTGGGTTGGGAAGATTCCTTGGAGGAGGAAATGGCAATCCAATCCTCTGTCCAGTAAGAATACTGGACAGAGGAGCCTTGCAAACTACAGTCCATGAGGTCGCTGAGATGGACACTACTGAGCAACTGAGTATGCACTCATGAGGAAGGGTTACAAATAAAGCCCAGGGGAACGAAGCCAGAAGAAATTTGGAAGCCTCCAGATGGTGTCAGTATTTCTTTTCTATTTCATTAAAGTGCTGAAAACAATGTGTGTACATACTCCTTACTGATGGCAAACATAATTTATAAATTTCGATTGGTTTCAATTCCTTCTAAAGCAATTTTTCCTATTTCTCCCCTCCTGGGCAGGTCCTCACTTCCAGTGATTATGCTTGTGCAGAGAATGATGCCCTCGGTATGTATGCATGGGCACAAAGGAGGTGATGGGAGAGAATGCACCTTGCTCTTTTCCCAGCTGTTTAGATATCCAAGTTCATGAAGCTCGTCAGTTCAGTTCAGTTCAGTCGCTAAGTCGTGTCCAATTCTTTGCGACCCCATGAATCGCAGCACGTCAGGCCTCCCTGTCCATTACCAACTCGCGGAGTTCACTCAGTCTCACGTCCATCGAGTCAGTGATGCCATCCAGCCATCTCATCCTCTGTCGTCCCCTTTTCCTCCTGCCCCCAATCCCTCCCAGCATCAGAGTCTTTTCCAATGAGTCAACTCTTCTCATGAGGTGGCCAAAGTACTGGAGTCTCATAGGTACCGTCAAAAACTCAAAGAGATCTATCTTTTCTAGACACACTATAATAAAACTGTTCAAAAATCAAAGACAAAGAGAACATCTTAAAATAGGAAGCTTGTAACTTACAAGGGAGACTTCATAAGACTATCAACAGATTTTTCCACAGAAACCTTTCACATCAGGAGAAAATAGGGTGATATATTCCAAAGTGCTGAAAGAAAAAATGTCAGTCAAAAACATAGTATCCAGTAAAGCCATTTCTTCATAAGTAGAGAGATAAAGAGACTTTCCCAGACAAACAAAAGCTAAAGGAGTTCATTACCTCTACACCTGCCTTATAAGAGATGCTGAAAGGCATTTTTTTAAGCTGAAGTGAAAAGATGCTGTTGTTCAGTCGCCCAGTCATGCCCAACTCTTTGTGACCTCATGGACTGCAGCATGCCTCTCTGTCCCTCACCATCTCCTGAAGTTTGCCCAAGTTCATGTCCATTGCATTGGTGATACCATCCAGCCATCTCATTCTCTGACACCCTCTTCTCCTTCTGCCCTCAATCTTTCCCAGCATCAGGGACTTTCCAATGAGTCAGCTGTTCACATCAGATGACCAAAATACTGGAATTTCAGCTTCAGCATCAGTACTTCCAACAAGTATTCAGAGTTGATTTTCTTTAAGTTTGATTGGTTGATCTCCTTGATGTCCAAGGGACTCTCAGGAGTCTTCTCCAGCACCACAGTTCGAAGGCATTGATTCTTCTCTCTGCCTTCTTTATGGTCCAGCTCTCAAAGTCGTACATGACCACTGGGAAGACTATAGTCTTGACTATATAGACCTTTGTCAGCAGAGTAATGTCTCTGCTTTTCAACACACTGTCTAGCTTTGTCATAGCTTTCCTGCCAAGAAGCAAACATCTGATTTCATGGCTGCAGTCACCATCCACAGTGATTTTAGAGCCCTAAGAGGAAATCTGTCACTACTTCCACCTTTTCCCCTCTATTTGCCATGAAATAATAGTGCCAGATGCCATGATCCTAGGTTTGATATTTAGTTTTAAACTGGCTCTTTCACCCTCCTCCTTCACCCTTATCAAGAGGCTCTTTTTGCTTTCTGCCATTAGAGTGATACATATCTGAGGTTGTTAATGTTTCTTCAGCCTATCTTGATTCTAGCTTGTAACTTATCTAGCCCGGCATTTCTCATGATGTGCTCAGCGTACAGATTAAACAAACAGGGTGACAGCAGACAGCTCTGTTGTACTCCTTTCTCTGTCTTAAACCAATCAGTCGTTCCATACAGGGTTCTAACTGCTGCTTCTTGACCTGCATACAGGTTTCTCAGGAGACAGGTAAGATGGTCTGGTATTCCCATCTCTTTAGGTTCTTTCCATAGTTTGTTATGATCAACACAGAGGCTTTGACGTAGTCGATGAAACAGAGGTAGATGTTTTTCTGGAATTCTCTAGCTTTCTGTATGATTCAGCGGATGTTGACAATTTGATCTCTGATTCCTCTTCCTTTTCTAAACCCAACTTGGACATCTAGCAGTTCTTAGTTTGCATAATGCTAATTAATGTGAAGACATATGAAAATACAACATACCAGTAGAGGTAAATATATATTCAAGTTTAGAATACTATACATATAATATGGTGGCAGGTTAACCAGTTACCTCTAGTATAGATGTTAAAAGACAAAAGTATTAGAAATGACTAGGGACTTCCCTGGTGGTCCAGCGGGTAGGACTACATGCTCCCAATGTAGGTGGCCCAGGTTCAATTAGAGAACCTGATCCCACATGCTACATCATTAATCGTTGGGGAAGTGCAAATCCAACCCATCAAGGAACTATTACTTCATGCCCACCAGCGTGGCTATACTAAAAAAGATAATACTGAGTGTTGGCAAGGATGCAGAGAAATTGAAGTGGTCATACATTACCAGTGTGGATTTATGGTGCAGCTACTTCAGAAAACAAATTGTCAGTTCTACAAACTGTAAGTCATAGAGTTACCTTTTGATCCAGAAATTCTACTAGTAGGTATATAACCAGAAGAACTGAAAACATATGTTCACCCAAAAGGCTGTACACAAATGCTCATAACATCATTAATCATAACAGCAAAAAAGTGGAAGCAACCCAAATGTTCATTACCTGGCCAAGTGAATAAACAGCTTGTATTATGTTCATATATTGAGCTGTTATTCAGCTATAAAAGGAACTGGTGCATGCTACAACATGGACAGATTTCAAAAATGCTATGCTAAGTGAAAGAAAACAGACACAAAAGGCCAAATATTGTAAGATCCCATTTACACGAAATGTCCAGAATAAACAAGTCCACAGAAGAAAACGTGGATTAGTGGTTGCCAGGGCCTGAGGGAACAGAGAAATGTGAAATGACTGATGATGGCCGAGGGGTTTCTTTTGCAGGGGGTGATTAAAATGTTCTAGACTTAGACAGTGGTGATAGTTTCACAATCTTGTTAAAATGTGAAAAGCCACTGAACTGTACAATATAAAAGGATAAATTTTATGTGAATTATATCTTAATTATGCTATTACTTTTTAAACAATAAGACCTGTTGAAGGGTATAGGAGACGACTTTAAAAGAGCTCCCAAAGGCTTCAGTTTGAACAATTTGAACTGCAAAATAAATAATGAGTATTGGATTATAACCCGTGCAATAAAATAGATATTTACCAGTTCATACTAACATAAATATATAAGTGACTAAATAAGTGGGAAGGAGGGACAGCCTTTACTACAGTAGAATTTCAATTTAAAAAAATGTCAAAGGAGAGACTGAATTAGTTAATCACCACTAGGCAAACATCACCATAATAAGTGCTGCAGGCAACAACTATTGATGAATGGTAAAATCGGTAAAAGATAAGAAATTGGATATGTGCAAAATCTCAAAGTATCTCCATAGAAGATGCTTACTAATTACAGAGGGGAAAGATAGTAACTTTAGAGCAGAGAAACCTGATAGCTCCTTAACCGAGAGATCAAAGTTAGCATTAGTGAAAAGTGAAAAATTGGAAACATCAGTTGCTCAATAGTCAGACTCTTGCGACCCCATGGACCCCGCCAGGTTCCTCTGTCCATGGAAATCTCCAGGCAAGAAAACTGGAATATGTTGTCATTTCCTTCTCCAGGGGATCTTCCTAACCTAGGGATCGAACCCAGGTCTCCTACATTTCCGGTAGATTCTTTACTGTCGGAGTCACCTATAAATAACACATATCAACATTAGTATACTATCCAAAATAAATTTCTTCAATCTAATCATGAGATAGTATCAGACAAACTGAGGAACATTATAGAAAATTAACTGACTCGTACTCTTCAAAAGTGTTAGGGTCAAGAAAGACTGAAGAATTGTCACTATTGGAGGAGACTAGGAGACAAGACAATGTGAGCTCTTGGACGGAATTCTGGGCAAGAAAAAAGATATTAGTGGGGAAACAGTCAAAGTTCAAATTAAGTCTCTAGAGTAGCTAAAAGCATTGTGTCTACATTAATCTCCTGGATCCAGTAATTGCACTGTGGTTATGTAAAATGTGAATATCAGGCATAGCTGGATAAAGGGTAAGCAGGACTCCCTGTACTGTTTCTGCAACTTCTCTACGTGTCTAAAATTATTTCAGTGTAAAAAGTTTACGCATGTAAGAATTAAGATTTTAAAATTTAATAAATAAATAAATAAATAAAATTTAAAATAAATTTAAAAAAAAGTTTAAACTATTTGACTTAAACAACTATGTCCAAATTCATTTTTCTCTTAAAGTCCAGTTGTGGGTTCCTTCTTTGCTTCATAGGTTGCTAACAGAATAGTGTGAAAAGCAGCAGCCCAGTCACTTACAGCGAAGCACCTTGACTTGGAAACTTTGTTGTTTTGTTCAGTCGCTCAGTCGTGTCTGACACTTTGCGACCACATGAACTATAGCACACCAGGCTTCGCTGTCCTTCACTGTCTCCCAGAGTCTGCTCAAACTCATATTCATTGAGTTGATGATACCATCCAACCATTTCATCCGTCACCCTCTTTTCCTCCTGCCCTCAGTCTTTCCCGGCATCAGGGTCTTTTCCAATGAGTCAGCTCTTATTATCAGGTGGCCAGAGTATTGGAGCTTCCGCTTCAACATCAGTCCTTCCAAAGTGTAATCAGAGTTGATTTCCTTTAGCATTGACCGATTTGATCTCCTTGCTGTTCAAGGGATTCTCAAAAGTTGAGTGCGGCACTTTCACAGCATCATCTTTTAGGATTTGAAATTGCTCAGCTGGGATTCCATCACCTCCACTAGCTTTATTTGTAATAATGCTTCCTAAGGCCCACTTGACTTCACACTCCAAGACGTCTGGCTCTAGGTGAGTGACCATACCATTGTGGTTGTATGGGTCATTAAGATCTTTTCTGTAGAGTTCTTCTGTGTATTCTCGCCACCTCTTCTTAATATCTTCTTATCTTAATATCTTCTGCTTCTGTTAGGTCCATACCATTTCTGTCCTTTATTGTGCCCATCTTTGCATGAAATGTTCCCTTGGTATCTCTAATTTTTTTGAAGAGACCTCTAGTCTTTCCCATTCTACTGTTTTCCTCTATTTCTTTGCACTGATCACTGAGGAAGGCTTTCTTATCTCTCCTTGCTATTCTTTGGAACTCTTCACTCAGATAAGTATATCTTTCCTTTTCTCCTTTGCCTTTCACTTCTTTTCTCAGCTATTTTTAAGGCCTCCTCAGACAACCATTTTGCCTTTTTTAAATTTCTTTTTCTTGGAGATGGTTTTGATCACTGCCTTTTGTACAGTGTTATGAACCTATGAGACCTAATCCCTTGAATCTAGTTGTCCCTTCCACTGTATAATCATAAGGGATTTGATTTAGGTCATGCCTGAATGGCCTGGTGGTTGAGAACCCAAGGTTTTAACATTTTCCAGGCTGCAACTCCTTAGTTATATACCATTTTGCCAGCAGGTGGCAGCACTTGATTAGTTTCTCATCAGTGAAACCCAAGAAGCGAGAGGAGCTTAAGGAGGTAGGTGAAGCAGTGAGATGTCCTGGAGACAGGGGATAAAGATGACATTGTCATTATTTGATATACGTCACTCTAGGGTGATGCCATTATTTATGAACACTTAAGTGATGAGGCATAGAGGAAAGAACTTGTAAACAGTGATCTAAGGCTTGGAGGCAAATTTATCCACTCCACCCTATCCCCAGCCTGCTCCCACCCCAGCCTGGGGCATCAGGAAGGAGCCCTGGGCACTGCCTCCACCAGGTGCTAATGCCATATTTGAGAGACTTTTAAAGAAACTATAAATCAGTAACAGTATAAAAGTTTAATAATTTTTAAATAAGACTGTTACCAAATGTCTTGCTGGGTTTTCTGAGAACAGTGGGCCTAGGAGGAACTCCACTCGTTTCTCTTTTCCTCTCTGCTGTCTTCTCTCCCAAACCCCAGAACCACTCCCATCATCAAAAACCTGACCTCAGTGTCTCAGCCATCTTTGGTAGCTGTGAACCCCAAGCGGGCAGGAGACACCACAGCCAGCAAGTGCTAGAATTAGAACTTCAAGCCAAGACTTTGATGAGTCCAATCCCCCTTCCATGGGGCAGAGGAAACCCATCCTAAGTTCCTGCCTTTCATCTGTGCCGGTGAGGGCTCCCAGGTGACAGAGATGGGATGATTTCTGGTTCTGGGCACCAAGGAGTCCCTGATGAAGTTCAGGCATGCTAATTAAGATGAACCTCCCCATAATGGTTAAGACATATAAGATATGGTTATTTCTGATTTGGGTTTGGGGTTTTCTTCAATTTTGTTTTTGGTTGGTTGGTTTTCGGTGTTTTTGGCCAAGCCACACAGCTTGCAGAATTTTAGTTTTGATCTGCAGCCCCCGCAGTGGAGGGCTTCCCAGGTGGTGCTAGTGGTAAAGAATCCACCTGCCAATGCAGGAGGCTTGGGTTCAATCCCTGGGTCAGGAAGATCCTCTGCAGGAGGGCATAGCAACCCACTCCAGTGTTCTTGTCTGGAGAATCCCATGTATAGAGGAGCCTGGTGGGCTATAGTCCATGGGGTCACGAAGAGTCAGACACAACAGAAGCAACCTGGCACACCCCTGCAGTGGAAGCTCAGAGTCTTAATCACTGGACTGCCAGGGAATTCCCTAAAATATGTATTTTAATGATGCATTGTGTTCTGATTTTCCGAACCTGGGAACGTTTGTTCCTTGTTCCGCTACTGAACCTGACTTAACTTTTCTTTACCCCACTGCAGTGGAAGGATAATTGTTGTGAAATATAGAGCCCGAAACTTGTGGCCAGACCTTCCTGGTACTTCTGAAGCTTCTCCCAGAGAGACTTCAGTCACTAGGCCCGAAACCAAACAAGCAAAACAGAAGTCTATTTAAAGATGCCCTTTCTACCACTCCTAACGCATAACCTCCTGCTAATGGACAGATGAGTGCTGTGCTGCCTGTCCAGTGAACACGTACCACCTGGCGTCCTAACTGCCCCCAGCCCCTCAACAAGGCAGCGGGTTAGAAGGATGTGTGGGAGGACAGCGCCTTCAGAGCCAGCAGGGATCCTGGCCTGAGAGGTGTTAGGACTGACAGGGAGGAACTTCAGGAACCAGCCGCAGCAGGAGAGGCTCCTGAGTGCCTCATCCAGTGCAGGTTGGGAGCCACCACAGGCAGCCATCGCTGCAAGTGTCTCAAGGTCTAGTCCAAGCCAGTCGTCAGGAAGCTGGAGGGCCCAGATCACAGGTGGCCCTTCTCCTTGGCTCCTCCCAAGAAAGGATTCCTTACTTAGAATCTCAAGGCACTGACACGATCCTGAGGTCTGTCTGCTTGGGGGACACTGAAGAGCGAAAGTGTTAGTTGCTAAATGGTGTCCGATTCTTTGCAACCCCATGGAGTATAGCCAGCCAGGCTCCTCTACCCATGGGATTCTCTGGGCAAGAATACTGGAGTCGGTAGCCCTTCCCTTCTCCAGGGGATCTTCCCCACCCAGGGATGGAAGCTGCGTCTTCTGCACTGCAGGCAGATTCTTCACTGTCTGAGCCACCAGGGAAGCCCTGAAGTCCCACACACCCCGTTTCTGCCTTCCCTCCCACCCAGAGTCCCTGCAGTTCACTCTGACCCGCAGTAGCCTGAGGCCCAGACACCGGTTGCCTGCTGTCCAGGCCTTCTGTGCTGCCTCTGAGGCTCTTGCCACATCTGCAGCTGAATGAGACAGGATGTGGGTAAGAGGGCTTGAGGAGTGTGATGCCAGAACCCTTGGTTTTACATAACACATGTCCACTCTGCTGAGTGTGCAAAACTTAATACAAGAACTCAACCCCTTCAAAGAGGCAACTCAAGGAAGACAGCCAGGCAAGGCAGCAAACACACCCCACCTGAGATTGCCCACGGTGATATATGTTTTCACCAGAATGAAAGTGAAAATGTAGTCCCGTCCCATCACCCTATCCTGAACTGGTAACCTTCATTTTAAGAACACCAAGGTCTTGGGGTGGGAGGTGGGGGAAACCCACAGTTTGTTTTTTAACTTCAGTGGACATCTTTTTTAAATAACATTTTTTAGAGTCAAAAGAACATTTTCACATTTAGCCAAGTTAAATTATATAATTATATTCCTTAATATATAATTTCCAGTTAAAATTAAAATTTCTCAAACTGTCCTTAAAAATATCCTTTATAGCTGGTTTGTATAAACTAGGACCCAATAACAAGATCCTTCATTGTACATTATCTTAAGCTCCTATTGTCATTTTTTTTTTTTAAGATTATTTTGGCTGCACTGGGTCTTCGTTGCTGAGCACAGGCTTTCTCTAGTTGTGGCAAGCAGGGGCTTCTCTTCGTGCCAGAGCACAGGCTCTAGAGGTCATGGGCTCAATAGTTGTGGCACATGGGCTGTCCTGCAGCACGTGGGATCTTCCGGAACCTGGTATCAAACTTGTGTCCCCTGCATTGGCAGGCGGTTCTTAACTACTGGACCATGAGGGAAGTCCCCTATTGTCTTCATCTACGACATTCCCTTTTCTCATGCTGTTGCTGCTGCTGCTAAGTCGTTTCAGTCGTGCCCGACTCTGTGTGACTCCACAAACGGCAGCCCACCAGGCTCCCCCGTCCCTGGGATTCTCACTGACTATTTGGAGACATGGAGTCAGTTGACTGCAGAATGCCTGCCTCCTGAGTGTTTGTAAAGACTTCTAGATGAGGTTTGGCTTGTCTCTCTATCCCTTGACTTTCCTGTAACCTGGAAATTATATCTGAAAGTTAGAGTTTCAGGTGAAACCTGAATCTAAATGTATTTTGTAAAATGGAGAAAGTGTCCCACTGAAAAGCCAAATGGCATAAAATCATATTAATACATAAAGTATCACAGCTGCATGAACTGCTGCCACTCATTTAGGCCACACTTATCTTAATCTCCTGAAACACAAAAACTAGTTCCTTATCCACTGTATGGATGGAGTTTACTTTTAATTCTATCTTTAAAATCTTGTAAGCCACAAACTTGTAGTCTCATATGGCTTAGAAGAAATTGACATAAAAGAAATCAGGAAACATGCTTGTTTTCTCTTAGGAAATGGATCTGTCTCCAGTTTTTGACTCACAGCCCTAGCCCGACCCAACTCCTGGTTCTGGCCCCCATCTAGCCCATCCACTTCACGCCTGCTCTGCCCCGTCCCTACGACACCCTAACCCCATAGCGGACAGATCAAGAGACGCAAACACGAATCCAGATTGAAATTCTACCTTGTTCTCACAGTTTTCAAGAGTCCTCATTTCAAAATTTCATTTACCCCAAGTTCTAAATAATATCCTGTGTTTCGTGGCATGAATAATTCGTTCTACGAGCTTGTGTCTTATAGGAACAAGCCAATTCCAAGTGATCTCGGCCATTTCTTCTGTTCAAAGAAAGATGGAGCCTCTGGACCTTCCTTAAGCAGGGTCAGCTTTGCTTTCTGTGATGCTAATCATGGAATACTGGAGAGCAGCTGGGAAGGAAGGATATGCTCCTTCTTCAACTGCTTAGTTACACTCAGGGTAAATTAGTCAGTAAAAAAAAAGTCAGGGACCAAAAAAAGGCGGGGGGGAATGGGGCAAGGAGCCACACCTGTGTGCTCACAAGCAGGTAAAAAACGGAGGGTGGGGTGCTATAAAGGAACACCGATTTTACATATGCCTGCATATACATGGTCTATTTCTGGGAGGATATGTAAGAGCCTGATGGGTATAATTGCAGGGAGATTAAGGATGAGAATTCCCTGGACAGAGGAGCCTGGTGGGCTACAGTCCATGTGGTCACAAAGAGTCGGACACAACTAAGTGACTAACTTTTGTGGATATGGGGTGGAAGATTAATTTCACTGTATAATCTTTTGTACTGTTTGATTTCTTTTACCATGTGCACATATGACTTTTTCAACAATCATGAGTTTGTTGGTTGTTTCTTTGATGCAAGCATTAAACAAACCATCTGTGAGGCAACCACTCTCCAAAGGAGCTGCTTTTTCACATCTTCAGCTAAAGGCATTTGTCAGTGATAGCATTTCAGGTGGCTGGCTATCAGGGAAGGGAAAGTATACTACTTTACCCAGAAGAAAGTCTTTCCCAACTCTCCTCAACTTTTGATGATATCTCAGGACTGGACTAGTCCCACAATACTTCTGAGAGAGTATAGTGGGGGCTATGCTTGTATTAATATTTGGGCAGCCTTCCAGAAGGAGAATGCCCTGGTTAGGCAGGGGCAGCTTGGCCTTTGCCGCCCCTCAGCAGAGTAAAGCCCTGCTCTCTCCCAGCCAGAGCGCAGAGTGGTATTTTTAACCTTGGTATTGGCTTACACAGAGGTTCAGGTATTCTCTGGGTGTACTCTGAGACAGGAAAGCTGAGATCTGACACTTAGACTCATTTGCCTTACCTCAGTGTACTGCTTTTATGCTCCTTGGAGAATTGGACTGTAAAAGCTGTAATAAGTTAAAACTATTTATTGTGCTTCCCCCACCTCCAAAACACTTTGGATATCATCTTTCTTTTGTTTCTGACAAAAGAAAGTGCAGAGATGGGCAGCTAACCAGACCCCCCATCCCCATGGGGAAAGGGAGAGAAAAATTACCTCCATATCACCTGCCTTAACTACACCAGGAAGACAAACCAGATGTGGGTCTATTACAAAAGAGCAGAATTACAGGTAGGCTACTGAAGTCCTCCTGAGAAGGTGGTGTGCATTAGTCATAAGACATAATGGCACATGCATGAGACAGATCAAGTCAACAGGAAATTGATCATGGTGTCTATGAGATGAAGACAGAAGTTGAAGTATGTGTGCTACACAGATTCTTAGGAAATTGGGATCATGGATTTTTTTTTCTCACCAAATGAGAGAGTGAAGGGATTTCTGTAAAGAGTGGTTTACAGATTTATTAACAAAGGAGGGATGCAGACATATCACTTAAGTCAAAATACATCTCTGTAAGCCACTAATGACACAAGAGTTAGGCTAGAAAGGAGCTTGTCTGAGCCCGTTTAGAGAGTATCACCCCTTCCCTCAGACGAAAGGAAGGTAAACTAAAGGAATTAGGGAGTTTGTTTTGAAAAAGAAAAATAGGAAGTTTTACGCCTATAGAGATCATCAAAATTTTGACTAGACTGCTACGTGATCCTTTCATTCTACAGCCTTCTGGAAAATGGAGCCCAGTGAAAAATCTAAATAAAATTCAGTCCAGGATTTTTGTGTTCACACTGGTCTAAGGATAAGCTTGCTTCTAGCAGTTTCTCAGATCATGGCAAACTAAACACGGATGCTCACCTGTCGCTGACATAGAATGCTCCCAGTTATGGGACAGGGAAGGGTAATATATATCGTCTAGCTATCTGCCTTATTCCAGATTCCAGATACCTTTTTGGAACCTCTCAAGGAGTCCTCAGGGCTGGAAGGGAGGGAGGTCACTTCCAGATTTCTGAGTCACCTCCAAGTAATAACCTTGGTACCCAAGGGTTCTTGGCTGGGCCTCTCTCCATCTCTCACCTCCATTCCTACTTCTCGATTTCTCATCTGTCTTCTTTATGTTGGATCTTATTGTTAACCTTTTAAAAATCAAGCTCTAAAATCATAAAATAATTTTGACCATGTGGCTCTATAACTATTAAATTTTTACATTCCACTTTTTTTTTTAATTTCTTCAGCAATGTAAAATGACACAATTGCTAAAACACATCTGAAATCTCAGTAACTTTAAAACTCAGAATTCATTTATGGACTAAGTCCTCATACGACAGAGGACTTCATGTGGTTAGAGTCTAATATCTATTGCCACACAGACTTAACTAAAAAACTTTGGTTCTTCTGTCTTACTTCTTAATTGGAAGAGGAACCTGGAAATCATTGCCAAACAGGCCACATGAGTCATGGCAGGTGACTGTATTCTCCTTTCTAGTATGAGGCAGTGCAAGATAAATTTGGTTTCTATTACTTTTGTTATTTCTCAGTAAGAGCAGAACTTGCAAAATAGCCTAGGTTTACAGATCTGATTTACTTCAATGTTCATGTCCTTACAGGGTTGTTTCTAAGGAATAATGCAAGATCTTTTCATTAACTCCTCAAAGGCTCTGGGAATCAGGCCTCAAATGTGATCTTTTTGTTGTTAAAACATATTTGGACCACTTAATAGCCACCATCAGTTCTACAATTCAAGTGTTCTGTTCAATGAATGTAGTTGTAACAGCCAACACATATATATTTTTTAAGTGTACCTTTTTTAGAAAGTGTGCTTATTTATTTTTGGCTGTGCTAGGTCTTCATTGCTGCATGTGGGCTTTCTCTAGTTGCGGTGAGTGGGGGCTACGTTTTGGTGGGGTGTTCAGGCTTCTGATTGCGGTGGCTTCCGTTGTTGCAGAGCACAGGCCCTAACGGCATGGTTTGACAGCTAACAGACTTTTGGTCCTTTGTTTCTCATTTTACATTTACTCGTTTCATAAATGTGAAATCAGTGCCTACAGTGTCTGGGATTACCTTATGCGCTGTGGGAGAGAGGAAGGTATAGGATTTGACCTCTGATTTCAAGGAAATAGTTGGGGACTAATTCTAGGGTAGCACAAATGGCAATGAACAATGTATGTATAAATGCTGAGCGTTTAAAAAGGAGAGCAATTACCATGGGAGATGACTCAAGCAGATCTAGAAGAAAGAACAGGGAATTTGGTACTTAAGAAAACAATAGAATTTGAGGCACTGCTGGCAGTATGTCAGACTAGATACTCTGAACAGATCCTCCAACAAAACAACTAGACCTACAATGAAATATACTCTCCTTTGCATCAGTGAGCTTGCAGAAGTAAGGGAAATTTCCCTGGAGCAGAGATTAAAATGTTGGCTAAAACCAGAGTGGTGAATGAGGACACAGGAGGAAAACTGTGGTTGCCCTGGGGGGAAATCCTAATGAAGGAGCTGTGGTGCCCTATCGGTCCACTCAGGCTGCTGTAAGAAGATACCACAGACGGGGAGGGGGTTGAAACCCAGAATGTATGTTCTCACAGTTCTGGAGGTTAGATGTCCAAGGTCTAGGTGCCAACTCCCAAGATTGGGTTCTTCTGAGGTTTCTCTCCTTGGCCTGAAGATTGTCGCCCTCTTGCTGTCTCTTCACATGGTCGTACTCAGGCCTCCCTAGCTTCTTTCCTTCTTATAAGAACACCAGTCATGTTGGATTAGGGTCCCATCCTAACAGTCTCTTTTTAACTTTATCACCTCTTCAAAGACCTTATCGCTTAGCATGGTTACACTCTGTGGTATTGAGAACTGGGACTTCAACATAGTAATTGAGAGGTAGAGGGAGGCAGAGTCCAGCCCATAACAGAGTCTAAGCCCTGAGTCCTGGCTCCAGATTAAGCCAAAAACCCTGGAAGGGGCCAAAAGGTCCCAGTCAGTAGTGCTCCCTGTATGCAGAGGTAAATGAAAACATTCCCTGAAAGAAAGTAACCCAGTCTTAGGCCGTAAGTGTCTTTGTACATATGTACAAATACATATGTACTCCTTACCAACGACCAATAAGAAAAAAAGGCACCATGAGTGAGCATCTGCATAAACAACAGACAACAGGGCTAGAAACGCTCAAAATTTTAAATAAATATTAGTGTCAACAAACATTCAATTAATTATCAAGTTAAGAAAAGGGGAATTTTATTTGACTCAAGCTGAGGATTATAACTTAGGAAACAGATTCTCAGAAAGCTCTGAGAACTACTCCATCTGTCAGAAGGTACAGTCATATACATTTTCAAGACAAAGGATCATATATCAACATGATATACTGACACTTTATGTAAAGTTCACCAAGGATTGGGCTTCCCTTGTGGCTCAGATGGTAAAGAATCTGCCTATAATGTGGGAGATGTGGGCTATATCCCTGGATTGGGAAGTTCCCCTGGAGAAGGAAATGGCAACCCACTCTAGTGTTCTTGCCTGGAGAAACCCATGTACAGAGGAGGCTGGTAGGCTACAGTCCATGGGGTCATGAAGACTCAGACACAACTAAGCGACTAACACTTTCACTTTCACCAAGGATACATAGGCCAGGTAAGCATATACAAAGCCAGGAGGAAGTCACTATGACCCCCTGCTGCTGCTGCTGCTGCTAAGTTACTTCAGTCGAGTTCGATTCTGTGCAACCCCATAGACGGCAGCCCACCAGGCTCCCCTGTCCCTGGGATCCTCCAGGCAAGAACACTGGAGTGGGTTGCCATTTCCTTCTCCAATGCATGAAAGTGAAAATTGAAAGTGAAGTCACTCAGTCATGTCCGATTCTTCGCGACCCCATGGACTGCAGCCAACCAGGCTCCTCTGTCCATGGCAAGAGTACTGGAGTGGGGTGCCATCACCTTCTCCGCCATGACCCCCTACAGAGCCACAAAAGAACTCTGTTCTTTTAAGAAGTTGCCTTGCTAGCATCAGAAGAAAGAAAAAGAATTGCTCCTCAGGGTTGAGCAAGCACTCCCACCTTTGAGGAGCTCTGGTTCATGTGTAATGCACACTGCACTTTACAGAGAGAGGAAAGGAGGGAGGGAGGAGGCCCAAACACACAGAGGGAATTTTGTGTTTAACTTTTTTCTTGACCTGCCTTAGAATATAAATTTTATTTCATTGCTGGAATTATCAAATAAACAATCAATAATATATGAAGTATCTAGATAAATGAAAGTCAGAATCACAGAAGTGGGAGGGAAAGAGACAATGAAAATGAGTTTGGTTGAGAAAAGATCTATAAAGAACTTTTAAAACACAAAACATTAGTATAGAAAAATTTAAAACTCTATGGAGGGATGAAATAGCAGATTGGAAACAGTTGAAGCAAAAATCGGCTAACCGAATAAGAAGTCTTAAAAAGTCTATCAGAATGTAGCAGAGGGAAAAGACAGAAAAAGAACAATGTCTAGCATATGTCTAATCAGCGTCTCGGAAGGAATAAGAGAATGCAAAAGGCAGTATTTAAAGAGATCATTGCTGAGGATTTTCCAGAAGGATGAAAGAGTTCACAGATAGAGGAAGAAATAATCTATGCCAAGGAAGGTTAAATTTCTTTAAAATCTATACCCAGTTGTATCATAATGAAACCTGCAGAACACCAGAGACAAAGAGAAGATCTTTTCTCTAAGAGAAAAGGCAAGTCACCTACAAAAGGATGGTAATTAGAATGACAGTAGACAATGAAATAATGCTTCCAAAGTTTGAGAGAAAACAGTTGACAACCTAAGATAGTGATCCAGCAAAACCATTTTCCAAGAGAAATAATAAAATGAAGGTGTTTTCTGACAAACAGAAACTGAATTTGTTACCAATAAACCTGTATTAAGAGAACTTCTAAATGATCTTGTCTTTGGGTTCCCTGAAGGAAATACTCTGGACTGAGTGAAAGTAGTTTGAGAGGTGACCCCAGGAAATACTTGCAAGCAAGTGGGGATATGACAGGGGAAAGAAAAGGAAGCCAGAAAAGATGGATCATCAAGCAGGTCACCACAATGGATGATGGGAGCTTCAACATTTTGAGGGACCTGGGTCCAGCGTGAAGTGTCCCAGTTTTCCTTGCCAAAGGGCGAGAGAGCTGGGCCACGCACCGACCCCCTCCAGACCTCCTAGAGGGCTGCTCGCAGGAGGCAGCACTCCCACATATCCTTCGCCGGCACCTGAGAGCAGCAGCAGGGCTGCAGCAGCCAGACGGAGCCCTCAAGCCGAGTGACAGGTGCTGAGAATTAGAAGCGGGCCCCGGGCTGATATGAAGGGCCACCAGTAAAGCCTCACTATTCATGTGACTGCAGGAGAACTGGGAAATGCCTGTGGAAGAAAGTCGGGTGCGCTTTAAAGACGGAGGAGCCAGTAAGTTTGCCACCATGGAAGTACATCCAGATACACACTGTTGGTGTAACATGATGACATTAGTATCTAATTTGCAGTCCAACAAAAAATGAAATAGAACCTAACTACGGTATTGGATACTAGTGTATTTTAAGCCAGAGTCTGCGATCATGGGCAAGAAATTAAAAGTTAGGAACCGTAAGTTTTTTCTAAAAGAATAACATTTGGCCATCTGGATTGGTGGAAGGAAGATAAAAGTACGTCAGCTGAGGTTGCCTGATGGGCTAGAAGAGTGGAGGGAAGCTTGGAGGAACACGAGTGAGCTCCAGCAAAGGCAAGCTTCACGACGGGGAGGAACTGTGGTGGATAAGACTGCACAGGTGAGGCAAGGGGAGGGTGACTGGAGAAAAGTCTTGAAGACCTAGCACTTTATCCTTTAGGCCAGGGTATTTTTTAAAATCGCATTAAAATATTTTAAGCTTGTACCCCATATAGAACATTTGTACTCTCTACTAATATGCTCATTATAAAACATATATTCAAAATAACTTAAAGGAGATTAGTTAAATAAGCATTTAAAATTTATTTTTAATATTTGTTTTCTCTAAAAACAAAATGAATAATTTCTGCCGAGCAATGAGATGGGCTATGATTCATTAGTTTGGAGCTTGTGACTTACAGAAAACAGGTACATTTTGACACTGGGTTTCAGTGACTGTCATAGCTGGTGAAAGACACCTCACCAAAGTAAAGCAGACCCAAAGTAAGAACGGTGCTTATACATCATGATAATTATTATTATTATTTCAATCCGACATACCCATGATGCAAACATTTTTGTTGAAATTTGGCTAGGAAGTTTCCATGTTCTCGGATTTCAATCAGTGGTAATATTAATAGCATACTAGTCAGAAGGATTTCCCTGGTGGCTCAGTGGTAAAGAATCCACCTGCGAATGCAGGAGACACAGGTTCAACCCATGGGTCAGGAATAACCTCTGGAGAAGGAAATGGCAATCCACTCCAGTACTCTTGCTTGGAAAATCCCATGGACAGAGGAGCCTATCGGGCTATAATCCACGGGGTCGCAAAGGTGTCGGACACGACTGATGACTGAACATGCAGATGGGCCTGATTTACAGGTTGTGGTTTGTTTGTTGTTTTTGGTTTTTAACAAATGAGTCCAAACTCCATTAAAAAGCTTCATCAGAACAAATTTTAAATAAATTGGAAAATTATATTTCTGAGTTTTTAAAGCCGGCTCTGCCAGTTCACAGCATCTGTGCTGATAGGATTAAAGCCTCTTCCATCAAGAGGAAGGTGCAGAAAGAAGGGATCTGAGGACAGAGGTGACAGGAGTTGGTAATGGCATTTGGAAGGAAGGGAAACAAGGAGAAGCTAGGGCTGGAATCCCTGGGTTTGCCAGGTCCTTTCAGGTTGCAAGATGCAAAAGTATCATCAAAACACATCTGTGAGTGTGAGTGAATTAAAAGGATACCTGGAAACTTAAAGGGGACAAGGAACCATTTCCATAATTGCATTGGTGGCTTCATAAACATGTCACCCATGTCATTTCAAGATACCACATGGCCCTGGTGACCAGTATCAATTCAGGGCTCAACTGCAATCTCTATCGTGGCCGTGTTTGTGACAGTTCTTCCAAGTAGAGCCTGCTCTTCTCTTGTTTCTTCCCTTCTGCGCAGCAGACCGACTGCCCTACTACCCCTGCCCACCTCGCGGCTCCTGCTGACTCATATTTTCTGTGCCTCCTGCCTCCTCTTTGCTGCTTTCTGTGTCTCTCTAAGCCAACACCAGTTCACTCCTCCAGCATCTCCTCTCTGCCTTACTACATATCTCCAAGGGAGAGTCTGACTTGTCCACACACCACTATGTCGGCTGAAGGTCTTAGGTGAGGCCAATCCTTAGGTCACTGGCCAGTCTTTAAGATGGTTGTTTATGGAGTGGGTGTTTGTGCCTGGGATGGTAGATCATGTCTCCAAGGCACAAATAAGAGCAACCTATGTGATCAAGATTCCTGAAGAGCAACCAAAGCAACTCCCTAAGCTGTGGACCCACAAACACATTGAGGCTTTGTGTAAGTAAGCTGCTTATACAGTGTGTCCATTATAATCAGGG
The DNA here is from genome assembly GCF_001704415.2 of Capra hircus. NCBI lineage: Eukaryota > Metazoa > Chordata > Mammalia > Artiodactyla > Bovidae > Capra > Capra hircus. The sequence goes on along the minus strand of NC_030817.1, from coordinate 45,524,929 downwards.
AGATGAGATATTCTGGTTGTAGCTTCTTATAAAGCAAAGGCCAGTAACATGCATGCATGTATTTTACTTAACCCCCAAGGCTTTACTTCAGGTATTAGCATAGGAAATAACAATTTTAAATTATTGTTAATACTAATAGTAGAAGAAGTATGAGAAGCCATGTGGTTAATATCACAAACTTTGGGACTAGATTGCCTGGGGTCAGATCCTCAACGCTGTCACTGACTGGCTGTGGGACCTTGGGGAAATTACCTAACTGATCTATGCCACAGTTTCCTCATCTATAAAATGAGTATAATAAAGTCTATCTTGCTGGGTTGTTATGAGAGTTGAATTCATTAATATATTTAAATGACTTATAACAGTGCCTGGCATATAATTAACACTACATGAGTATTTGCTATTTGAGTATTTGCTCCAACTATGTACCAGCATTATATCTATTATTTTGGTCTCTCTAAATTTAGTCTCTGATTAAATGTTATCTTGCACTATTTTCAAATTATTTCCTGTTGCCAGTCTTGGCTCACTAGTAAGATTTTATACTTTAACTGTATAAAAAATATTTTTTTACTCAGATTTAAAAACTATTATTTGTTTTTATTTTATAGCCTATTCTAGGACTTCTTAGTCTGCTAAATCAGAGGGTCAAAATTCTAGAAAAGGAAATAATACTTATAATAAATATTATTTTCATTTCTTTTATCTTTGTTTTGGGATGTTTGTTATATTTTCATAGTTTGATCAGTTTCCCTCAGGAGAAGGTCAGATTTCTCTGGAACATTTGATTTCATTACTTTGAGATGAAATAGGTGTTACATGTTTATTAAAAGTTATCCATGAGAATGCATCAGAAACCAAAAGGCATTGATATTTTTTTTTCCTCAAAAATCTTACTGGCTTGCTTCCATACTTGAATTTGAATGCTGTTTTAAATTAACATTTTATACGGTAATCAATAGTTGGTAGGATTTGCCCCAAGTATTTGAAACTGAAATGTTCCACTATATTTTCAGATGTAAATTTAAGCAAATCTTCCAATATCATTATATTTTGAGATTGCACACCCTAAGTGTAGGACATAAAGCTGTATGGCAACATGACTGTAGATACATCAACCGGTGGCTTCATCACTCCTGGGATATGGGGTTGGCCCATCCCTGAAGTCAAACCCAGGTTTCCCTGACTATGTCAACTGCAACCATTTTCAGTGGCTTCACCTTCCAGGAATCTGGTTTGGAACTTATGCAGGTCTCCTCTCTTTCTTCTCCCTCAGGGGTCAACCACCGAGCCAGAGCAGTAACCCATAGGCCATCCTTCTTCCTCAAAGCCCTGGGAGAGAGAGAGAGAGAGCCAACTCATGCCTCCCCGTTTGCCTTTAAAAAAACCTAAGCCATCAGCATAGTCGCTCAATTTCCTGACTTGTTCTCTTTGCCAGCATTATCACTGTCAGTCATGGAATCAGGGATTTCACTGAATCTCATACAGGTCAGATACTACTCTTTTTTTATTGAAGTATAGTTGATTTACAGTGCTGGGTTAGTTTCAGGTGTACAACAAAGTGATTCAGATATGTATACATATTAATTATATAAATATAAAATATAAAATAATATTCCTAAGATTATTTTCCACTGAATATTACAAGATGTCTAGCTGTTGTTCAGTCGCTCAGTCATCTCCTACTCTCTGTGACCCCATTGACTGCAGCATGTCAGGCTTCCCTGTCATTCACTGTCTCCCAAAGTTTGCTCAAACTCATGTCCATTGAGTCAATGATGCCATCCAACCATCTCATACTCTGTAGCCCCCTTCTCCTCAGATACATATATATATATTTTAAGATTTTTTATATAGGTTATTACAAAATATTGCCTATATTTTATAACCCCTGTGATGTTCAGTAAGTAGCTCCATGTTATTCATCTATTTTTTATATAGTGGTATGTGTTTGTTAAGCTCAAATTCCTAATTTATCCCTCCCCACACCCCTACTTTCCCCTTTGGTAACCATAAGTTTGTTTTCTACATCCACGAGTCTATTTCTGTTTTGTAAATAAGTTCATTTGTGTCATTTTTTTAGATTCCACATATAAGTGATATCATATATCTGTCTTTCTTTGTCTGACTTACTTTGCTTAGCCGATCTCTAGTCCATCCATGCTGCTGCAAGTGGTATTATTTCACTATTTTTCGTGGCTCAGTAATATTCCACTGTATATAGGTACACATCTTCTTTACCCATTCCTCTGTCAATAGACACTTATGTAGCTTCCATGTCTTGGTTATTGTGAATAGTGCTGCAGTGAACATTGGAGTGTATGTATCTTTTCAAATTAGAGTTTTCATCAGATACTGCTAGTGATAGGACAGAAGAAGGCAAAGAATTTCAAATCAGACGAGGGCAGGATGCATGTTTCCGAGCACACTCAATAATGTAGGAGCTCTGGAGGTGACACATTAAACAATGATGGTTCAATCCCTCCTAGCTTTATACCAATACTGAAGGCCTTTTAGATTGCTCACAGTAACTACTGTCTCAGAGAGCTCCTCCTATATGTGGTCTATATGTGCCCTGTGATCTCCAAAACCCAAAGTAGGGTCAAATGGAATTCCAATGTCATCATACAATGTGCGAGATATAAACACAGGACCCTTCACATCATCAGTGCAGCATTTTCTAAGCCAAAATTGTGCACTCAATATGATTCTCAGTATATGCTGAGACAATACAAAAATGTATGAGATTCTTCCTGCCCTGAAGAAAAGCATTATCTTATTAGAGAGGCAAGACTAGCAACAGGAAAGAATGTGAAAACAGAGGTAACCTTTAATCAGAAATCATAAATTAAATCAGAGAAACCAAAATGGCAGATACTACAAGGCATCCAGGAATATGTGGTTTGGGAAGAAGCATTTACTTTTCCTGGACTTCAGCTTCCTTGTTGATTTTTGTTTTGTTTTTAGGTAGGGGTAATATCAATCCCTATCTTTTGAGTGATCCTGGGAGGCACAACTATAACACAGTATGTGTCAGCACTCTGAAAAATTCTTAGCACTATTCTAATGTCTTTGTTTAGTCGCTAAGTCATGTCCGACTCTTTGGCAACCCCGTGGACTATAGCCCGCCAGGCTCATCTGTTCATGGGATTTTTCAGGCTAGAATACTGGAATGGGTATTCATTTCCTTCTCCAGGGCATCTTCCGGGACCAGAGATTGAATCTGCATCTCCCAGATTGGCAGGCAGATTCTTTCCCATTGAGCCATTCAGGGAAGCCCCTACTATTTTAACATAGGGCTTTATTATTATTGCTGTGATCATTGCTGCTATGATTATTAATACAATACCTGGAGTTCAGAGAAAGGAGGGGTCCTGGTACAAAGGGAAGCCTGCTCAGAGAAGGAAATGTGTGGAAACCTGAGCCAGCCTGGAAGGATGTGCAGGATTCTGAAGGGGCATGAATACCTTGGGGCAGTAGGGGGAGTGGCCAGGGCAGAGGCAAGGAGAGAGTGTGAAGGATGTGAGGCGTCAATCAGGTGCCTGCTTGGCTGTGCAGAGGGACTACTGTGGGGAGGAACAGAACACATATTGGGTGGATAAGGAGACTGACCCAGGGCAGATCTTACCATCCCCACAGAACATGAATCCTGCAGTTGGAAAGGGAGAAATTGGCATTTCCTTTGTTTAAGATTAGGGGTTTGCTTAGGAAAAAGCACAGTATATTTACCAGTCTAGAGAATTAAAATGCTCATTCTAGGGACTTCCGTGGGGGTCCAGTGGTTAAAATTCCAAGCTTCCACTGTAGGGGGTGTGGGTTCATTCCTGGTTGGTGAACTAAGACCCCCACATGTTGTATGGTGGGCCAAAAAAAAAAAAAGAATGTTCATTCTACTACTTTTATCGAGCATTATCCTCTTCTTCCAAGTGAGTGTATACTTTTCCTGTGGTTTTGTTTGTATCTAGCCCAGGGCTTAGCAGATAACTGGTACCCCGACTCTGGCTGGTTGAACTGAAGTCATGCCATCTGTAGTATCTTTCATCATCACTGCTACTGCTGTTCCCCAGCTCTTTTAAGTTACCAGTGATCTCATTTGACGCCAACCAATGGTACATTTCTTTGTCTTCATCTTTCTCGACCTCTGCTGAATCTGTGCCTGGTCCTTACTCATCCCATGTGTTCACAGAAGGCTGTATTGTCTACTCGGCACTGGGAACAATTCCATCCCCAACTCCCAGGCAAACAGCTTCAGGATTCTGCCTGAAACTTAAACGACTGAGATATCTATACCTATAAACCAGCATTTTCCTTTAAAATCCAAATGCATCCAAGGTGGCTAAGGAGGGCAAAGATTCACACTTCACTTTTAATTATTTTAATTTATTTATTTTTCTGCTACAGTCTACCTATGAGCTGCACCTCAAGGAATGAAGGAGTGCTTGTTTGGACAAGTTTGGAAGGCTGGAAAGGTCATCTGGAAGATGAGGGAATTATAAGTAGCAGACTGAAGAGCAGATCGAGGACAAGAAAGGTGAGCCTAATTTTCAAACTTGTTCAACTCTCAACCTTGCCAGTGCATATATATACCAGGCTCCCCTTCCAGCCCCCAATCCATACTCCAGGCTTTTCTCCCCTGATGGCCTCAAAAGGGAGAGGCAGCTTCCAATGAAAAGAAATATAAGTGACTTTCTTCCCTCAAATAAGTCCTGTGGGGCTCTCAAGTGGGACTCCTTGGCTCCTTTTCAAGATCCATCTCAGAGTTTCATTGCAAACGCTCCAACAAATGCTTTTACCTACTCACACACCCATGAACAATAATGAGTGAATGTCTCCTGGCTCTGTCCTGATTAAAACTTGGGCTCATTTAAAAATGGAACTTTCATGACCCAACTGTCCCAGAATGTTCTATTGAGGGGATAAGACTGAGTCACGTGACAACCAACTAAGGGACTACGTCTCTCCTTCTTCTCATGCCCCATCGTTGACCTCCAAAGTAGTAACTTCTACCCACACTTTGTTCTCTCTGGGAAGCAAGAGAGAAAGCTGCTGCAAGCTGTGCCCTTTGGGGAAGAGTGACTGATATGACCAGGAGGATAGGGGTAAAGATCACACTGCTTGCTCGTTCTTTTGTTCTTTCGGGCTAAAGCCTACCTGCACATTCTTCCCTCTGACTTCATTTCCAAGAGGCAAGCAGAGCCGGGGGGCAGGGGTGGTGGTGGTGGGGGCCTGTCTTCTGGAGTCTGATGTTTCCCTGAGTCTGATGGGGAGTGAGGGCAGAAACTCCCTTTCCTGCACGCAGCTCTCCTCACCCACAGGTAGAGCTGAAGGTCCTGCCGAGCCCACGGTGCAAGCTGTGTTCTCCAGTCCAGCTTTAGCACGAGCAAAAGTGTGGTTTACTCCCACTAGGTTGGTCTGCCCATCTCTCAACTGACTCAGAACCTGAGGGGAGGAGGCATGGGCTTGACTGGCATCCCTAAGATGTAAGAATTCTCCCCTTAGAGTCTCAGTGTAGCATGAAGAACTAGCATCTATTCTAACATTATGTTAGCGATCTTGCCCCCGCCCTCACCTCCACACCTAGCCCTCACCTTCCCCTGTCCTCCTCATTTGGACCTGAGGTTTGTCAAATGTATTCTGTGGGCTGGAGGACACCTAACTCTAGAGATAAATACCTAGGCATTCCCAAGTTTTATCCTGTTCTACTCCCTTCCAGTGTCCTACCGGGTCTAATTCGGGGCACACCATGATCACCAGGCTATTTGGAATACTCTAAGATACATTTAAATCTATGTGGTTTCCCTGCATAGTTATCAATGTTAGTATCAAGGAAAGAGTGTACCATTTTAAAAGTCATGGGACTTTCCTGGTGGTCCAGAGGCTAGGACTCTGTACATGCGATTCAGAGGACCTGAGTTCCATCCATGGTCAGGGAACTAGATCCCAGATGATGCAACTAAAAATTTCCATGTTGCAGCTAGAAAAGATCATGCATGTCGCAGCCAAGACCTGGTTCAGTCAAATAAATAAATATTAAAAAAATTTTTTTAATTCTTCCTATCCTTTAGGAAAAACCACTGTGGGAATATCATCATTATTTATCAATGAGACCTTTCATAACACCAAATATTTTTATCTTTCAAGCAAACATTTGATGGATTACTTTTAAAGAAAGACACATTTTTGTTTCTCATATTGTAAGTGAGTTTAGAATAGTAGCTCTAGAATTCAATTACATTGTCAGAGTTTTCTGGCACAAACCATTATTGCAGTGTCTCATAAAAAGCAATGAAATGAAAAAATAACCATTGTTTTTATGACTGGAATGTTGGCTAGCTAGCTCTCATGGCCCTATTCCAATCAGAATAATTATATTCCATTTACATATAACCCACATATAATTCAGCTGAATTGATCTATAATAGGAAAAGTCATGTCTCAGACTTTTGAGAATACAGACTTAGTAAAATGCCCTGGCAGTGGACTTAAAAAATTAGTAATAAAGCAATTTCAATAGCCCCGTTTTGCAGATGATCAAATTCTAAGCCATAAAGGCTATAAAATGAAGTAATTTGTATAACTTGAGGTAACATGATATTTAAATAGAAATCACACATCTTCTTAAAGTGTATTGCCCTAAGATATTTCTGTTCATAAACATTTCTAAGCAAAAGTACTCTTATATCTGATGCTTGGAGCAATGCTTAAATTTCTATACTATTATGAGTACATGTGAATGGGTGAAAACTCCATTGAAACATATGAGAAAGGGTTTTGCTCAGTTATAAAAAAATTATACATGCTAACAAAAACCTGAGATTCCTAGGTCAGAGGGTTCCCCCAGCTCTACTGGTAACCCAGGATTGAAACTTCAGTATCTTCTGTTGTCTTTTTTCTTTTTTGTTCTCCCATATCTTGGTAGTTTCTGAGAACTTGATAATTTTCCCTGTGCGATCTTCCCAATCACTATCTCTTTTTCATCCCTTTGGTGATGCTTGTGACCCTCCACTGCAACTTCTACAAGAGGCTTCTAACTGCAGTGCCTTCCTTAGACCCTGGCAAGAGGGGCCCTAGCCCTGGCCCTCCTCCACTGTGCCCTTCTGCACAAAGAGGATACTACGGAACTGAAAGATCCTCAGCAACCCCAAGTCCAAGCCCCCACTTCTAGGCCACTGATGGAATGCTCTTGCCCAGATCCTGGAATTTCTTGTCCAAATAGTCTTAAGCCTGCTTCCAGAGCCTGTGCAGGCTTTTTCCTGGCATCCGTCCCCCCGCCGTGAATGTTGCAATCAGTATGCACAGCCCTGGATCTAAAGGGGTAGCTGGATCTAGAGGTAGCTATTTGAAGGGTGTGTGGACGTGCAGTTTGGGTGTGGGAGAGATGGTCACAGAGTTGGATGGTATCAGACGAAGAAATGGGAGGAGGTGCCGGAGCAGGGGCAGGGAGACAGGGTCAGCTCGTTCTGTGATGCCACATTTTGATATGAGTTTCTGAGAATTTAAAATTCAACCTGGTTCTTCAGGTTGTTGTGAATGTGTATTTGTCAAGATAGGAAGATAAAACATAATTTATTTAACAATTGATCAGTTTTATCTGCAATTCTTAAATATTTTCACACATGGTGTATGGGCCTTTGTACTCTTGCCCCAGCTCTACCAGCATTAGCAACAGGTCTGCCTAACTGGTCTCCCTATACCCAGAATTTTTCTTTCTCGTTTGTTTTTGTTTGGGTTTTTAGAATTTTTAATTTTTATTTTATATTGGAGTAGTGGATTAACAATGTTATGTTAGTTTCAGGTGTACAGCAAAGAGATTTGATTATACATATACATATAGCTCCAGGAGTTGATGATGATGGACAGGGAAGCCTGTCATGCTGCAGTCCATGGGGTCTCAGAGTCAGACATGACTGAGCAACTGAACTGTTACATATATCTATTCTTTTTCAGATTCTTTTCACATATAGTTTATTACAGAGTAATGAGTACAGTTCCTTGTGCTATTCAGTGGGTCCTTGTTGATTATCTATTTTATATACACTAGTGTGTATCTGTTAATAACAACCTCCTAATTTATCACCCTCCCCACCTTTTCCTTTCGATAACTGTAAGTTTTTCTAAGTTTGTGAGTCTGTTTCTGTTTTGTAAGTAAGTTCATTTGTATCATTTTTCAGATTCCACATATAAGTGATATCTTATGATATTTGTCTTTCTCTGACTTACTTCACTCAGTATGACGATCTCTAGGTTCATCTATGTTGCTGCAGATGGCATTATTTTGTTCTTTTTACGACAGAGTAATATCCGTTATATATATGTACCACATCTTTATCCATTCATCTGTTGGTAGACATTTAGGTTGCTTCCATGTCTTGCCTACTGTAAACAGTACTGAAATGACATCCAAAATTTTTCAAGACAAACATTAGATCCTCCAACTCCTATGCACAATGGGGAGGATTCAGTGGTGTGTTGTGTTTTGTCTCTAAGAATATTTGCAAATGTGCTTTGAGGTTTTGCCCTCAACTATTCATTTTGTATTGTTTATGAAGGGGTAAAAAGAAAACAGCTGCTTTAAATGACGAACTGCATTGGTGAATCCATCAGCATCTCAAACCAATTCAATTACTGAGTCTAGAAAGCTACACATGAGTAGAGGGCAAGTAAACCAATCAATCAGCTGTATTTGCATAAGCCTTCATTCAGTACTAATTCACTCACCTTCTCCAAGCCTGTTTTCTCCTCTACAAATGGGACTGATATAGTGATGGAGAAGGAAATGGCAACCCACTCCAGCATTCTTGCCTGGAGAATCCCATGGACGGAGGAGCTTGGTGGGCTACAGTCCACAGGTGGCAGAAAGTCGGACACAACTGAGTGGGCAGCTAGGGTACTATATCAGTCCCATTTATAGGAGAGAAAACATGTTTGGAGAAGGTGAATGAATTAGTAAAGTTGTCTAAAATCATACAACTAATAAATGCAGAGTCTCCTAAGATCTGATTCCAAACTCTTGCTTTTAAGGGCTACAGGATCCAGACTTACTCTAAGACATACAATTGCACTTTTTATATTTGGAAAAACTACCCTAGGAAGGTACATGTGTCTTCCAGTTCTGGTTTGGCACAGACAAACATTTCTTGGGGAAGTCATCCAACAGAGGTAGGCCTCAGTTTCCACCTTTGAGATAAAGGAGTCAAAGTAGATAATCACTAAGGTTTCTTTTACAATCTATACCCCAGATTGCTTTTCACATTTGTGCATGTGGCCCTAAAACCTAGGTAACACAGTTGTAATATAGTAATGTCTTTTTCAAATGGCCCCAGGTGTCCTCCATCCCCCCAAGTTAATCAGATCAGCTGGCACCAGTTTAATCAGAAGTTAAAAATGAACATTGAGGACAAAATGACAAACCAACAGAACTTTTTTGTTGCTATTTCCCAACACTTTTAGGGACAAGGCCACTGGGCAGTATTACCATGATGTACTAGTTCCAAGAGATATTAATCGAATCTCCTTGAAAAGAGGTTTTTATGGTGACTGTGTTAAATAATGTCAAACAAGTTTCTTTTGTGGAAATTCTTTAATATCTACATAGCTTATTAGTTATTCATATCCAGGAAGAAGATTTTTTTTTTTTTCCTCTAGGAACTAGTGCTCAGAACACAGTTTTGGAAAACACTTCTTCAGAGAATTTAGGTAGGATCTACTGATTATTTTCAGCATCTCAAAATTAACCCCCAAAGCAAAGTGTAGCTTTTGGTGATGCCTGTATGTACAAAACATGATATAAGATGACCAGGCTATTTGCCTTCTCATAAACTAAGTGAAAGAATGTACCTGTGTAGGGACTTCCCTATGGTCCAGTGATTAGGAATCCGCCTCCCAATGGAGGGGACAAGGGTTCAGTCCCTAGTGAGGGAACTAAGATCCCACATGCCACAGGGCAACTAAACCCACATACAACTAGAGAAAGCCCGCACACCACAGCGAATATCCTGTATGCCACGTGCCACAGCTAAAACCTGATGTATGCATGCATGCTAAGTCACTTCAGTCGCATTTGACTCTTTCCGACCCCATGGGCTATAGCCCACCAGGCTTCTCTGTCCATGGGATTCTTTAGGCAAGAATACTGGAGTGTATTGCCATGCCCTTCTCCCTCTGGTTTTTCATGACCCAGGGTTCCAACCTGCATCCCATGTCTTCTGGGTTGGTAAGCAGGTTCTTTACCACTGGCAACACCTGGGAAGCCCAAGACCTGACACAGCAAAGTAAATACATGAATTTTTTTTTTTTTTAAAGAATTTAACTCTTAATGCCTTTTAGTTGCATCTGAAGTCAGATCTACTACTGTGGCAGATTGTATTCTCCAGAGATGCCTGAAATAATCCCATCCCACATGCTTGTCTTGCCTTGAGACCTTGAGCCAGATCATCAAAATGTCATGCACTTCAACCTTGCTCTCTGGGCACAAACAAGCCCTATGCTGACACGTGTGTAGGTGTGCCTTGCCAATGGCCCTCATCAGCTGCCAGACATATGGGTGATGCTGTCTCCATCTGATTCCAACCTCCAGTTATCTATCACCTGGGCCTTCTTCCCAGCCGAGGACCCAGAATCACAAAGCAAAGGCACGCTGTCCCCTCTCTGCCCTAGCTCACAGAATCCGCGAGCCTAAGGAAGTCTGCACCTGCGAATGCAACCACCCACAGATCAGAGTATTTGGGAAAAAATTCCAGAAAGTTCCAAAAAGCAAAGCTTGAATTTGTCCCACGCTGATAACTGTTTTGTTATGGCTATTTAGTCACTTAGTTGTGTCTGATTCTTTCTGCTACCGCATGAACTGTGGCCCACCAGGCTCCTCTGTCCATGGGATTTCCCAGGCAAGAATACTGGAGCGGGCTGTCGTTTCTTTTCTCCAGGGGATCTTCCTGACCCAGGGATCGAACCCTTGTCTCCCGCATTGCAGGCAGATTCTTTACCGCTGAGCCACTGGGGAAGCCTGGTAACTATTTACATAGTATTTACACTATATTAGGTATAATAAGTAATATAGAGATGATTTGAAGTATACAGAGGATGTGTGTAGCTTATATACAAATACTATGCCATTTCGCGGGGCATCCCTGGTGGCGTAGGCAGTAAAGAATCTGCCTGCAATGCAGGAGGCTGGGATTTGATCCCTGGGTCAGGAAAATCCCCTGGAGAAAGAAAATGGCAACCCGCTCCAGTATTCTCTTCCTGGAAAATTCCACGGATAGATGAACCTGGTGTGCTATAGTCCAATGGGGTCCCGAAGAATAGGAAATGACTGAGCAATTAACACACACATGCATGTTATTTTATAGAAAGAACTTGAGCATCAATGAATATTGACATCTTGGGGGATTCTGGGACAAAGCCCCCCTTGGATTACAAGGAATGACTATATTTTTGGTCCCTAAATTTCAGGGTAGGATGTTTGACAATAACAGTAACTTAACAACTCCCAAAGGATAAAATTTGTCCCTGCTGAGGAAATTCAAAAGAATGTGCTAAAGAAATTTTACTTTATGAATCTTTAGGATTTGAGATTTATAATCCCAGCATCTTGGACCCATGTGTATTGAAGATTTTTGGACTGGTACTCAAGTCACCAGCATTTTAGCATTTGAATTTCCCCAAATCATATTGTATTTGTTTAATAAAAAAATTCCAGGGATTTCAGAAAACTAAAACTCTTAGCATGTTCAATTCACAGTCTTGAAGCAGGGCTCAGAAAATCAAGTGTCTTCAGGGTCCTGACTGGTAAAAAAAAATGAGTCAGGTAGAGACTCAGGAGCCTGGGGGAAACCAGAGAGTTCCAACAAAATTATTGGTTGTGACTTCTAGAAGAAAGTGACCTGTTCCCAACTTCCCTTCTTAAGCTTTAAAGTTTACCTATTGCAATGCCTGCCGTATGCCTGATCTCTTTTACAATCTCCAAAGAACACTTGCAGAGCCCTGAGCCATCCTCAGAATCTGAATTCTTTGGATGTTGAAACATGGATTCAAAGGTTATTCTCAAATCAAACTCACTGAGACTGATAAATATGCTGGTGCCACAGGGCAGTCTTGATCAGACGCCTCAGCACAAAATTAGCCTGAGAACTAGAAATGGATCATTTGCTTCACGGGATCCCATCCAGTTTCCAGAAATAAAATCCTTTTATCAATTCATAAATGTGGTTTGGGTCCCTGAGAATTCTAGACTCTGTGGCTGACAGCTCACCTACCCTATCCACACTTCTGGCATATACATTTATAGTAATCTGTGAACAAACAAGCAATTTCTTATTTCTTTGTTGTTTTTGGATACAGTTTCAGCACTACTTAAAGTAGCCAAGACATGGAAACAATCCAAACATCCATTAATAGATAAATGGATTAAGAAGATATGGTGTATATATATTATCACTATATAATATTACTCAGCCATCAAAAAGAATGAAATAGTGCCATTTACAGCAACATGGATGGACTTAGAGATTATCACACTAAGTCAGAAAGAAAATGACAAATACCATGTGATATCATTTATACATGGAATCTAAAATTTGATACATATCAACATATACAAAACAAAACAGGTTCACAAATCTAGAAAACAGACTTGTGGTTGCCAAGGTGTAAGGGAGGGCAGGAATGGGAGTTTGGGATTAGCAGAGGCAAATTATTACATATAGGATGGACAAAAAACAAGCTGCTACTGTTTAGCACAGGGAAATATATTCAATATCCAGTGAAACCATAATGGAAAAGAATATGAAAAAAAACTACATATATATATATCTGAGTCACTTTGCCTTATAGCAGAAATGAACACAACACTGTAAATCAAATATATTTCAATAAAACCTACAAAAAAGTTTTGATTGATTATTATTATTTTAATAGCTATCTTTCCTTCTAGACCTGAAGCCTCTTTGGGGGAGCCTTTGCCCATCTTATTTACCATTATGTCTCTTGCACTAATAGCACCTGGCACACACAAAATACAGAATAATACTTGGTCAGTGAATGAACAGTGTCCCATTCATTTAACCAATGAACATACATTAAATACCTACTGTGTCAGGTATTGATCTTGGATGTGGGAATAATAGTATTATCGTGAACAATACAGGCCCAACTCGGCTTTCATGGCGCTTAGCATCTAGTGAGGGGAGGGTATTGGAGAAAAATCCAAGTAAACAAATAAACTCAATAATTTCAGGTAGTGCTAATAACTATGAAGAAAACCGAACAGTGTCCTGTGAAAGAGGGGAAAGTCAAGGGAAGCCCTTAGAAAGACTGTTTTTTCAATGAGCTGTCTAATGAATGGGGAGAGGAGGGCACAGGGAGCCAGATGTTTATGTACAGGAAAGAACAGTGGAATGAATGTTCCAGGAGCAGAAATAGCTGGTGTAAAGGTCCTGAGGCAGAACTCATTTGACTTATTTATGGGATATGGTTCACTGAGAACACAGTGTAGCTAGAGCATAGTGGAAGAGTGTCACATGGTAGGGGATCAAGTTGAGATGTTGGCAGGGGCAGAGCAAGGAGGACCTTGTAGGCCATAATAGAGATTGATTCCAGGGTTGCAGAACAGCAAGCTGTTAATAAAAATTAAAGGAGCTGGTTGGCCCAGACTTGTTCCTCATAGACCTAAAATAACATGCTTCCCTGGTGGCTCAGACAGCAAAGAATCCGCCTGCAATGCAGGAGCCCTGGGTATGATCCCTGGGTCGGAAGGTCCCCTGGAGGAGGGCATGGCAACCCACTCCAGTATTCTTGCCTGGGAAATCCCATGGACAGAGAAGCCTGGTGGGCTACAGTCCATGGGGTCACAAAGAGTCAGACACGACTGAGCGACTGAAACAATAGCAACACATCCAACAGGAACAGAAACGTCCTAGTTACAGCTGCAATCTCTCAGGTTGCAATCTCTCACATCAGACCTCTGAACTTTAGGACACCTGACCTCACTGCTGCCTTTCTTTGTATCAGCTGCCAGCAATACAACTGACTCTGGAAATTTGGAGTTCTGAGCTCTTGTGGAGGCATAATTGTCATTATTATTGCAAAAGTAAAGTACATCCTGAGTTGCTTTAGATGTAGGTTGAATGAATCAGGCTGAAATATCAGGAACTAGGCAACAAAACCATTTCAGGTTAGCAGGCTGTGATGGTCCAAGGGCCCCTCCTCTCTCAAGCCAGAGTTCCCAGCCTCTCTAATAAACAGCTCTCCCTCCCTCTCCCACATGCCTGGCCCTCTGCCTATTTGCAGCTGAAGGGGAGAATTAGGCAGCTGCTCCTGTTTCCAGACTCCCAGATCCTCATCTTATCTTCTGTGGCTGCAAACACTCTGGCCTCTGTGAACAAGACCTAGTAAGTGTCTGGAGAATAGGGAGGAGCAGAAAGGGGGAATGGGTGTAAAAAGATAAGAGATGGGGGATTGTGGTGGGAGTGATGAAGATAAAAAGACCATGCAAAGTGAAGGGATTTGTAGTCAGATGAGGTTAGAGTTATTTGGAATATTCAAAGGAGATAAAGAGGAAATTAGGGTCAGGGTAAAAGGAATTTGTATACATTTCATATTAAAATGTCCATGTGTTGGGACTTCCCTGGTGGTCCAGTGGTTAAGACTCCACCTTTCAATGCAGGGAACTTGGGTTCGATTCCTGATCAGGGAAATAAGATCCCACATGCCAGGTGGCAGAGCCAAATGAAAAAAAAGTTAACGTGAAAAATAATCTGTAACTTGTCATTTTATAACAAGTATCTTGGTCCTTTATGAGAGACAGCTAAATTTGAGCTTTAGGGCAAAGTACCTCAAATACATGCAACATTTTATGTGAACTTCTCATTCAATAGTAACCAGTCTACTATGCAAAGGCCCATGGTTTCGCAATGATAGATGACCAGCAAGAGCCATGCAGGTTAATAAGTACTGGGACAGGAGCTCCAGGCCAGTTATCAGGCTAAATGTGAAGTTTCAGGATGATCAATCATAGGGTTTAAGAGCTAAAAGGGAATTTAGACATCCTCTAATCTAGAGGGGGCAAAACTGACCCACTTGCGTGGGCATGTTTTGTATGTGAAGGGGTTCAGGCAGGGCCCTCTATCTCAGCTAGCCCAGCCCTCACCGCTCCTTAATGTTCACCTCATAGGAGTCAGCCTCAGGAATTGTGGTACCCTGGAGGATTTAAGGTTGTGACCACTGGTCAACTAAGAAGCCTCATTTTACCAGGGAGGAAGCGAGAAGTCTCCCATCCTGTTAGTGAAACAATTTGCTATCTGTGAACAATGGGTAGTATGGGGGTGAATGACCTAAGGGTTAAGGTAGGAGGCTAGAGAAGAATTTGTCCAGACCAATTAGAATTTTAAAAAAAAAAATGATACAATTCTAAACTGGGGCTATGTTCTTTCTTTCCTAAAGCAGTTTGACAGAAACCCTCTTCAGTCCCAATTTTGTGAGGCCAATTTTACAAATATAACTATTCCCACTCTACAGATTTTAAAATAGAGGCAAAAAGTGCCTTAACACCCATGTCTTGATCCAGAATATCCTCCAAACCCAAGATCTGTTATGAAGTCAGTCTGATAAGCAAGCTTCATAAATCTTGTAAGCAGGAAGGATAGTGTCCTGCAGCTTAATAGCAATGACTGTCAAGTGTTTTGGTTCCTGGGAAGCCCAGGATTAACTTTCCAGCAAATTATAAAGGTAGAGGAGATCTCTCTTCTCCTGTTTCTCCCCTTTCTTTAAATCTCAGGAATTTCTTTATTTCTTTTTCTCAGTGCCTCTTTTTTCCAAAACAAATCTATTTCTAATTTTCTTAGTCCTTTACAGTTGTGGATTGTACTGATTCATTAGCTGATTACACTGGAGCATGAATGCATTTCCATATCTGTGTTACTCTGGCCAGTTATATGCATTTGAAGACTTTATTGCAAAGAGATTTGCTCTCTGTTTATAGGATTAAGACTCAGGTAAGAAGTTTATGTTGGGTGAGGAGTGGGAATCAGGAAGAGGCCTTTACACTCAAATCATTCTGAAAATGTTCTTGGTTCACGTTTGAAAGTGAAAGTCCCCTACCTCTCTTCGCTCCATTTTCTATTGAGAAGAGGCAGGTTGGGGCATGTACATGAGAGGAGAAGGTTCTGGAAGCGGTAAGCTGTTCTGCTTGTAGAGCTGCTGAACAGAACTAAGAGGGATTAGCCTTCCCTTCATTTTGTTCATTTTTCATTTTCTCCTATTGACTACTGTCCTAAATTAACAATCACAACAATTTCAGCAGGATAACTACACTCCATTTAAAAAAAAACTTTTTTTTTTCAAGTATAGTTGATTTACAATGTTGTGTTAATTTCTGCTGGACAGCAAAGCGATTTAGCTATATATTCATTTTTTATATTCTTTTCCATATGGTTTATCATAGGATATTAAGTATAATTCTCTGTTCTATAAAGTAGGACCTAGTTGCTTATCCATTTCATATGTAATTACTTACAACTGCTAACCTCAATCTCCCATCCCCTCCTTCCCTCAACGCCTTTCCCCTTGGCAACCAGAAATCTCTCCATGTCCATGAGTCTGTTTTTGTTTCATAGTTATGTTCATTTGTGTCTTTTATAAGATTCTACATACAAGTGATTTAATATGGGACTTGTCTTTGTCTTTCTGACTCTTTGAAGTCCCAGAAAACATCCCTAAGCCTCCTGTGGTTCCACCCTCTGTTGACAAGATTTCTGTGACAAACAGCTAATGTACTGATAAAACTAGGATTTTCCTGGCTTTTCAAAGCAAAACTGCTCTTGGGTATAAAAGTCAATCCCAATCTCATATACACACTACTATGCAGAAAGTGAAGAGGAACTGAACAGCCTCTTGGTGAAAGTGAAAGTGGAGAGTGAAAAAGTTGGCTTAAAACTCAACATTCAGAAAACGAAGATCATGGCATCTGGTCCCATCACTTCATGGCAAATAGATGGGGAAACAGTGGAAACAGTGTCAGACTTTATTTTGGGGGGCTCCAAAATCACTGCAGATGGTGACTGCAGCCATGAAATTAAAAGACGCTTACTCCTTGGAAGGAAAGTTTTGACCAACCTAGATGGCATATTGAAAAACAGAGACAGTACTTTGCCAACAAAGGTCCGTCTAGTCAAGGCTATGGGTTTTCCAGTGGTCATGTATGTATATGAGAGTTGAACTGTGAAGAAAGCTGAGCACCGAAGAATTGATGCTTTTGAACTGTGGTGTTGCAGGAGTCTTGAGAGTCCCTTGGACTGCAAGGAGATCCAACCAGTCCATTCTGAAGGAGATCAGCCCTGGGATTTCTTTGGAGGGAATGATGCTGAAGCTGAAACTCCAGTACTTTGGCCACCTCATGAAGAGTGACTCATTGGAAAAGACTCTGATGCTGGGAGGGATTGGGGACAGGAGGACGGCAGAGGATGAGATGGCTGGATGGCATCACCGACTCAATGGACGCGAGTTTGAGTGAACTCTGGGAGTTGGTGATGGACAGGGAGGCCTGGCGTGCTGCGATTCATGGGGTCGCAGAGAGTCGGACACGACTGAGTGATTGAACTGAACTGAACTGATGTATAAAATAGGTGAAGAATAAGAAACTGCTGTTCAGGATGGAAAATTCTATTCAGTACTCTGTAATGACTAATTTGATTCTTGATCAGCCTCATGATAAAGCAAAATCAGGAAAACCAAGAGAAAAAGAATCAAAGAACTGACTCATTAGAAAAGACCCTGATGCTGGGAAAGATTGAAGGCAGGAGGAGAAGGGGACAACAGAGGATGAGATGGTTGGATGCCATCACTGACTCGATGGACATGAGTTTGAGCAAGCTCTGAGTGTTGATGGGCAGGGAAGCCTGGCGTGCTGCAGTCCATGGGGTCGCAGAGAGTCGGACACGACTGAGCAACTGAACTGAATGGCTTGTATGGGAACAGAATCTAAAGAAAAGTAAGTGCGTGCGTGCTCAGTCACGTCCAGCTCTTTGCAACTCCATGGGCTGTAGCCCGCCAGGCTCCTCTATCTGTAGAATTTTCTAGGCAAGAATACTGGAACAGGTTGCCATTTCCTATTCCACTAAAAAAGAAATGGATATATGTGTATGTATCACTGATTCACTTTGCTGTACAGTAGAAATGAACACAACATTGTAAAGCAACTATAATCTAAAAAAATTCATTTAAAAAACTTCTCTCAGGGGCTAACATATGAAAGACAAATGAATTTAACAATATCTAACAGACTTTTATGGAACTTCTCTATTTACTGAAACATTGTAAGATACTGTATACTCTATACCCAAGTTTACTAATTTTTCAACATTATTGCCACATTTGCTTTATCATTCTTTCTTCTCCCCCTCCGTCACAAAACCTCACCACTATTTTACAGTGTTTTTCAACTCATTTGAGAGCAAGTAGCAAATCTCATGGGCCTTCAGCATATATTTCCTAAGAACAAAGATATTCTTTTACATAAGTACAATATCATGAATAAATTCCAGAATTTTAATACTGATAAACTAATTGAATCTAATCTACAGCCTATATTCCAGCTCTGTCAATTATCCAAATGATATTCCCTTTATCGTATACGGTCATATCATGTCTATAGTCTCCCTTAATCTGGAACAGCTCTATGGTCTGTCTGTGTCTTTCATGGCACTGGCCTCTTTGAAGACTGTAGGGCAATTATGTTTTATGTTCTTCAACTGGTTTACCTAGTGTTTCCTCACTAGGATTAGATTCAGATTATGCATCCCCAGTGGATCATTTCCTGGGTGATTTTGTTCTCCCCAGACTATCCTATCTGGAGACACATGATATCTGTCAGCATGTATTGGGTGCTGTTAATTTCAACCACCCAGTCATTGTTTATTTCCTCACTATGTATTTATTGCTTATACCCTTCAGCCAAACAACAGTCTTCGGAGACAATGAGACCATGCAAATGCTCTGCTTCTCGTTAAATCCTCCCCTACTTTTAGCATCCTTTCTTTTCCATGATGGTTAAAAAATGGTAATTTCCCAATTATAGCACCACTGACTCTACATTTATTAAATGACGTTGTAAGACAGAGTTTTCCTTTCTATGCCAATTTTTGTTTATTTACAGCTTTAGTAATGTAATTCACATGCCATATATAATTTACCCTTTTGAAGTATACAGTTCAGCAGGTTTTCCTTTTTTAAAAAATTGTGGTTATATATATATATAATTTACCATCTTAATCACTTTAAAGTTATAGTCCAGTGGTATTAAATATATTCGCATTGTTATGTAACAGTCACCATCATCCATCCCCATAACTCTTTCATCTTGTAACACTGAAACCCTATACCCACTAAACAATAACACCCTTCTCCCCTCCCCTGAGCCCTTGGCAACCACCACTGATTCTCTCTGTCTTTATGACTTTATGATTTCATCTACTACAAGTACTTTCAGTGGAATCATATGGTATTTATTTTTTTGTGACTATCTCATATTGGAGAATTTCTTTCACTTTTAAGGCTGAATAAATTTTAGTGTGTCTATGTTTGTGTGTGTGTGAATATAATTTATACATACCAAATTTTCCATATGTATTCACCCATTGATGGACACTGGATTGCTTTCAAGTTTTAGCTATGACTAATACTGCTATGAACACAAGGATACAAATATATTTTCCAAACCCTGCTTTCAGTTCTCTTGAGTATACACCCAGAAGTGGAATTCCTGAATCATATGATGTCTATTTTTAATTGTTTGAGGAACTGCCATAGTGTTTTTCACAGTGACTATTCCATTTTACATTCCCACCAACAGTGCACAAGTTTTCAATTTTTCCATATCCTCGTGAACACCTGTTGTTTTCTCTTTCATTGATAGCAGCCATCCCAATGGGTATGAGGTGGTATCTCATTCTAATTTTGATTTGCATTTCCCTAATTATTTATGATGTTGGGCATCTTTTCTTGTGCTTATTGTCCATTTGCAAATCTTCTTTGGAGAAATGTCCGTTCAGGTCTTTGCCCATTTTTGACTTGGGTTGTTTGGATGTTTGTTTTTTTTCTTGCTGAGTTTTAGGGGTTTTCTGTATATTTAGGATATTAATCCCTTACCAGATATGTGATTTACAAATATTTTCTCCTACTCTGTGGGTTGCCTTTTTATTCTGTGTGTAGTGTGTTTGAATACATAACATTTGAAAAATTTTCATAAGATCAATTTGTCTGTTTTTCTTTTGTAACCTGTGCCTCTGGTGTCAAAGTCTTGCAAGTTCTGAATCTGGTGAGGGGGTAAATTAGTGTATACCACACTGTGCTGTTCTCTCTATGTGTGTGAGGCTTTTTTCCAGTTTCACCCTCCTGTGCTCCCCAATACTGTTCTGCCCACCCTGGGTCATCACTGTCTGGGGACAAGATCTGTCTTCTTACTGGATGATGAACACCGTGAGAGAAGGGCCTGGGTGTCTCTTACCACTGTGGCCTCAGCATCAACCAGCATAATGTGACAAATTAGGCAAATCACATTCACTATGTAAAGAAGTCCTCATATCAACTTAAAAGGAAATACAAAATGTTATATTTATCAAGTTTCTACTTTGGACCAGACTCATGCTAACTGCATTATGTTATTAATAGTAACAACACCAAATAAAATTTAACCATGACAAGCCACAAAGTTACTTCCTTTCTCTAAATACTCCACCTGTTCAGTCATACTCCCTCCACCCATGCTCCCTCTCCAGTCATACTCCTTCCACCTCTCCTCCACTTCCAATTCTTCATCCATTACTCTTTCCTGTCCTCCTTAAGACATAGAGGATTTAAACCACAATAAGTCAACTCAATCTAACAAACTTATACAGAATATTACCCAGCAATAGCAGAACACACACTCTTATGTGCACACAGACATATTACAGGGTAGAATACAGGTGAGGCCACAACTCAAGTCTCTATGGATTTAAAATTAAGATATCATACAAAGTATCTTCTTTGACTACAAATGGGATGAAGTTAGGAATAAATAACAAAAGGAAAGCTGTTTATCTATTATGATAATGGACATTGGGTTTTTCCAGTATGGAATTACCATGATTAAAATTGCCATGAACTTTTGTGTACAAAGCTTTGCATGGACATATGTTTTTGTCTTGCTTGGGTGTTTACCCAAGGGGAAGAAAAATGGCTTGTTGTGAGTGAAACTGAGCATCTTTCAAATGCCATTTTCTATCTTTTGTGATTGTCCATTCATTTTGCTAATTTTTTGTAATATTTTTAGTCTTATTTATTCTTAAAGTTCTTTGTCTATGGGGAACATTAGGCCTTTCTTTTATATATGCTACAAATATTCTTTCCCAGCTTGTAATTTGTAATTTAATTTTTCTTAAGGTGATTCTATGTAAAATTTTAAAATTTTATGTAGTCAAATGTATTTGTCTTTACTCTAATTGCATCTGGATTTTGAATCACAATTAGAAGTCTACCCTGTATGCATGTTACAGAGAAATTCATCCATGTTTTCTTTCAGTATTACTTTGGTTTCCCTTTTTATATTCAGATTCCAGATCCATTTAAAGTTTATTCTGTCTGTGGTGTGAAGAAAGTGGTATTGAAATATCAAAAGCCTTTTTATTTTTTTTTGGCCCCAGTGATTTGAAAAATCACCTTTATCATACATTATATGTCCACAGGTTACTGATGTTGTTGTTTCAGTTCAGTTCAGTTCAGTCGCTCAGTCGTGTCCAACTCTTTGCGACCCCATGAATCGCAGCATGCCAGGCCTCCCTTTTCATCACCATCTCCCGGAGTTCACTCAGACTCACGTCCATCAAGTCCGTGATGCCATCCAGCCATCTCATCCTCGGTCGTCCCCTTCTCCTCCTGCCCTCAATCGCTCTCAGCATCAGAGTCTTTTCCAATGAGTCAACTCTTCTCATGAGGTGGCCAAAGTACTGGAGTTTCAGCTTTAGCATCATTCCTTCCAAAGAAATCCCAGGGTTGATCTCCTTCAGAATGGACTGGTTGGATCTCCTTGTAGTCCAAGGGACTCTCAAGAGTCTTCTGCAACACCACAGTTCAAAACCATCAATTTTTCAGCACTCAACCTTCTTCACAGTCCAACTCTCACATCCATACATGACCACAGGAAAAACCATAGCCTTGACTAGACGGACCTTAGTCGGCAAAGTAATGTCTCTGCTTTTGAATATGCTATCTAGTTTGGTCATAACTTTTCTTCCAAGGAGTAAGCGTCTTTTAATTTCATGGCTGCAGTCACCATCTGCAGTGATTCTGGAGCCCAAAAAAATAAAGTCTGACACTGTTTCCACTGTTTCCCCATCTATTTGCCATGAAGTGATGGAACCGAATACCATGATCTTCGTTTTCTGAATGTTGAGCTTTAGGCCAACTTTTTTGCTCTCCTCTTTCACTTTCATCAAGAGGCTTTTTAGTTCCTCTTCACTTTCTGCCATAAGGGTGGTGTCATCTGCATATCTGAGGTTATTGATATTTCTCCCGGCAATCTTGATTCCAGCTTGTGTTTCTTCCTCAGAATGTCTGACTCTTTTGTGGATAACTCCATGGACTGTAGCCTACCAGGTTCTCTGTCCATAGGATTTCTTAGGCAAGAATATTGGAATGGGTTGCCATTTCTTTTTCCAGGGGATCTTCCCCACACAGGGATCAAACCCTTGTCTCCTGCACTGACAGGCAGATTCTTTACCACTGAGCCATCAGGGAAACCCATTTCTGTACATACTTGGTATTATTCTGGATTTTTCCATTCTAGTCTAGTCCTTGGTATTATTCTGGATTTTCCAATTCTATTCCTTTGTTTACCCTAGTTCATGTACCAGCACCATGTTGTTTAAAGAATAGAGGCTTTTTTGTATGTTTAGTTATCTGGCCAGACAAGTCCCTTCTCTTTCCCTCACCACAGCAGAGCTCCCTGTTCGGATTTTCTGGTTATTGTCATGTGTTTATTTTTCTACATGGACTTTAATATCAACCAGTATAGCTCTAGCGGGAAAAATGTTTATTAGTAATTTTATTGGGATCATGTTTAATTTACGAGTTAACATAGGGAAAACATACTTTGATGATGATTAGATATTCTAACCATGAGCAAAAGATATCTTTCCTTTTGTTTTCTTAAGTTTTCTTTTGTTAAATAGGATATGTTTTAGGTAAGTATATTTAAAAATTGAACCAGAGATTACTTCCATGAGACATATTAAAAAGCAAGAAGTCTATCTTGCTTTCTTTCCAATAAAAGAAGGAAGCAATTTGAAAACAGTAGTAATACACTACTTGAGTAGCTTTAATTGTGTTCAGGAATTGTTAAGCATCTTGGTCTGCAGCATTCAGATTTCCTGGATGTCTCTTCCTTGGGTCTGCTCTGGGTCAATATGGAGGGCAATCGCTCCTCAATATAAATAATAAGCCTAATCACTTCAAGTCTTTTTTGTTTATTTAAGGAGACTTTGGGGAATTCTCTGGTGGTCCAGTGGTTAGGACTCTGTGCTTTCACTGGAAAAGGCAGTGAAAAGTTTAGTCCTGGGTTGGGGAACTGAGATCCTGCAAGGGACATGTCATGGCAGGTAGATAAATAGATAAACAGACAGATGAATGAATCTTGGATCCCTTTAAGAATCTGAAAGCCATGGACTCCATGTCTCCCAAAATACATAAGCTCAAAATTTTTTCATGTAGGAGGAGAGGGCAGAGGTGCCATGAAGCTGATTCTTAGATGCTAGTTTTGAACCCCTGCACTATGGATTATTGAAGGCAAAAGGAGAATGCAGCAGAGGATATGACATGATTAGATAGCATCACTGATTCGATGGACATGAATTTGAGAAAACTCCAGGAAATAGTGGAGGATAGAGGAGCCTGGCAGGCTACAGTCCATGGCTTCACATAGAGTTGGACAGGACTTAGCATGTGAAAAACAACAATACTATGGATTATATATTACAGGCTTACAAACCTAGTGCTGCAGAGGCAATGTCTATCTAGGTTTGGACATTTTACTCACTGATATTAATTTGTATTACTCATATTTTCCAGTTTCTCTTGAGGGATCTATCATTTAACATAATTTGGATGTGAATAGATTTTAGTTTGGCAAAGCTCCACCAAGAAGATCACAGTGTTGTCCCTGTGAAAGTAAAGGAAGGAGACTTCTTCCCCTACTGGTGGTTAATCTAATTCTATACTAAGAATCTACACTTTAGATTCTAAAGGATTTGTACATTGAGAATAAAGTGCTTGATGCTACACCCATACATATTCTGAGTGTTAGGGAAAATGGGGCTATGTCCAGGGAGCCCCCCATGACTAGTTTTAATTTCTTTCAGGTTTGGAAACCTCACTCTAGTGCTGACGGTTCTAGCATTCCAAGGCCAGAAGGCAAACAACAGAATTGGTGCTGTGGCCAGCATCCTTCAGCTTCTCACCAATAGTAAACCCAAATGCTATAGTAAGGTCAAAAGTAAGATACCCCGAGAATCCTGGGTCATGATGATCCTCTGAAGGCTAACCTGGGGACATTCCCTCTTGATATCACAGGATGCGACTGGGGAGATGAAGCTGGAGAGGGAGATATACAGGGACAGATGGTAAAAGGTCTTGCTTACCATCTGCTGCTGCTGCTGCTAAGTTGCTTCAGTAGTGTCCGACTCTGTGCGACCCCATAGATGGCAGTCCACCAGGCTCCTCTGTACCTGGGATTCTCCAGGCAAGAATACTGGAGTGGGTTGCCATTTCCTTCTCCAATGCATGAAAGTGAAATGTGAAAGTGAAGTCACTTAGTCATGTCCGACTCTTTGTGACCCCATGGACTGTAGCCTACCAGGCTCCTCCATCCACGGGATTTTCCAGCTAAGAGTACTGGAGTGAGTTGCCATTTCCTTCTCCATCAGACAGTTTCAATTTTATTCTTAGACAAAGGGAACCACTTAAGGGGAATGACATGATCAGACCTGCTTAGGGGGTACTCACTCGGGGGGTTAGAGAGTGAAACTGGGGCTGGAGAGGACATCTGAGGCAAGAAGACTAATCAGTCTTAGAGGAACATCAAGGGCTGTAAAAGACAGTGGCAGGCCAGAGGTAGGACTGGAAGGATTTGAAGGTCGCATTAGGAGGGCCCA
This sequence comes from Capra hircus, assembly GCF_001704415.2. Lineage (NCBI taxonomy): Eukaryota > Metazoa > Chordata > Mammalia > Artiodactyla > Bovidae > Capra > Capra hircus. The sequence goes on along the minus strand of NC_030817.1, from coordinate 45,499,751 downwards.
TCCAGGATGGCTGAGTGCACTTAGCAAGGATGTGGGAGTGTTGTGGGCCTTGGAGACTGCACTCTGAGTTCCATTTTCCCTAGCCAAATGATCTCCCTCAAAGACATTTTCCCATCTCATGCCTCACTGCAAAAGGAATAAAGTATTCTTCATCCTAAGTGCTGTCTGTGTGAAGCCACAGACAAGAAAGAAGAGAGAGGAAAAAGGAAGCAGAGATGATAAAGGTGCTAGTATGGTAAGGTGGTCATCATATTGCAATATTTAAATGTATCAAATCAACATATTCTACACCTTAAGCTTATCCAATGTTATGTGTTAATTATATCTCAATAAAAAGTTAAACTAAACAAAACAGCATATGTTTTAATAGCTTGGAGGCCAACATCGTCGCTGTGTTGAGCGATTTCTGAGCCAATGGCTTAACCCACATCCTCACTGATCCAAGGCTGGGGCATGTTGTCCTAACAGTGCATTTGTGTGGTGTGCTTTTGCTTTCAAAATACTTCTATTTTTCATTCTCCTCTTTACTCATCCAAGAATAACTTTCTTATTTTTTCCACTGGGTCAACTGGTAGTTTGTTTTGGACTAAATTAAAACCATTTTCCAAATGGTTTTGCCATGGTTTGAGTTTCCTGAAATACTACCACTTCTGCAGATTTGACCAACTTTATTTTACCTAGTGAGTAATAATGTACACACAGTAAATGCATGAAGTACCCAATCTTAAGCATGTAGTTTCTTTTTAACATTTGTGCACATCCAAATAACCACCATTGAGGGAAAACTATATAATATTTCCTGTACCCTATGAGGTTATTTTGTGCACTTTTCATTCTTTTCCTTGAAGGGTTAATCACTATTCTGACTTCTAAACGCATCTTTTAGTTTTACCTGCTCTTAAACTGTGGTGTTGGAGAAGACTCTTGAGAGTCCCTTGGACTGCAAGGAGATCCAACCAGTCCATTCTGAAGGAGATCAACCCTGGGATTTCTTTGGAAGGAATGATGCTAAAGCTGAAACTCCAGTACTTTGGCCACCTCAGGCTAAGAGTTGGCTCATTGGAAAAGACTCTGATGCTGGGAGGGATTGGGGGCAGGAGGAAAAGGGGACGACCGAGGATGAGATGGCTGGATGGCATCACCGACTCAATGGACATGAGTTTGAGTGAACTCCGGGAGTTGGTGATGGACAGGGAGGCCTGGCATGCTGCAGTTCATGGGGCCGCAAAGAGTTGGACATGACTGAGCGACTGAACTGAACTGAAACCGTATATGGTTTCCCAGGTGGCACTAGTGGTAAGGAGCCCACCTGCCAATGCGGGAGACATAAGAGACATGGGTTTGATCCCTGGGTCAGCAAGATGCCCTGGAGGAGGGCAAGGCAACCCATGCCAGTAGTCTCACTTGGAGAATCACATAGACAGAGGAGCCTGGTGGGCTACAGTCCATAGGTGTCCAAGAGTTGGATATGATTGAGCACAAACACACAAACTGTATATAAATTGAATCACATGCTAGAACTTTTTTGTATCTGGCATGTTTCATGCAATACTGCATCTGAGATTTCTCTAACTTGTGTTGGAGCCTTTTTCAAAAATTGATTGGTAGTATTCCATTATATAAAATATCATAATTTATCTGTTTGTGTGATGAGTATTTGTGCTGTTTCACCTTTTAGATATTATGAATAAAGCTGCTATGAATATAGTGAACAGATTAGAGGGCATATGCATTCATTTCTCTGGAGGATTAAAAAATGGAATTGTTTTATCCTAAAGCCAATGCATATTTAACTCTAATAGAAATGAACAAATGATTTTCCAAAGAGATTGCATTACTTTGCAGCTCCCACTGACAAAATATGAGATTTAATCTGAAAACACTTGATATTGTCAGTGGTCTAAATCTTAGCCTTTCTGGGAAGGGACTAGTGGTCTCTTATTGGGGTTTTGTTTGTTTGTTTGCTTTTTAATTGGAATATAGTTGATTGATCAGGCTTCCCTGAAAGCTCAGTTGGTAAAGGAAACTGCAATGCAGGAGACCCTGATTCAATTCCTGTGTGGAAAACATCCACTGGAGAAGGGATAGGCTACCCACTTCAGCATTCTTGGGTTTCCCTTGTGGCTCAGCTGGTGAAGAATCTGCCTACAATGCTGGAGACCTGGGTTCTATCCCTGGGTTGGGAAGATCCCCTGGAGAAGGGAAAGGCTACCCACTCCAGTATTCTGGCCTAGAGAATTCCATGGACTGTATAGTCCATGGGGTTGCAAAGAGTCAGACATGACTGAGTGACTTTCACTCACTCACTTATAGTTGATTAACAATGTTATGATAGTTTCAGGTGTTATGTTCAGTTCAGTTGCTCAGTCGTGTCCGACTCTTTGCGACCCCATGAATTGCAGCATGCCAGGTCTCGCTGTTCATCACCATCTCCCGGAGTTCACTCAGACTCACGTCCATCGAGTCCGTGATGCCATCCTGCCATCTCATCGTCAGTAATCCCCTTCTCCTCCTGCCCCCAATCCCTCCCAGCATCAGAGTCTTTTCCAATGAGTCAACTCTTCTCATGAGGTGGCCAAAGTACTGGAGTTTCAGCTTTAGCATCATTCCTTCCAAAGAAATCCCAGGGTTGACTCCTTCAGAGTGGACTGGTTAGATCTCCTTGCAGTCCAAGGGACTCTCAAGACTCTTCTCCAACACCACAGTTCAAAAGCATCAATTCTTCGGCGCTCAGCCTTCTTCACAGTCCAACTCTCACATCCATACATGACCACTGGAAGAACCATAGCCTGTTATGTTAGTTTCAGGTATACAGCAAACTGATTCAATTATATGTATGCAAGTATCTATTCTTTTCCCATTTAGATTTGTGCTATACAGTAGCTCTGTGTTGCCTATTTTAAATTTAACAGTGCATACATGTCAATCACAAACTTCCAGTCTATACTTCCCCACCACACTTCTCCCCTGGTAATCTCGTTGTAGTTTTAATTTGCATTTCCCTGATGAGTCATATAAATTCCTGTTAAGTTTTAATTTTGTTTATTACCCAGTTAGATATCTTCATTTTCCAAGTTCCTATTCAAGTCTTTTACCCAATATTTTTATTGAATTTGTTGCCTTTTTTCTTATTGCTTTATAGAAAAGTTTTTTCCTCAAAGGTGGTTCTGAATCCTTTGTCAGATGTGTGTATTGCAAATATCTTCTATTTTGTGACTTGCAAGCAAATTTATTTATAAGCAAATGGAATTATGATATAATTAGAGCTATAATTTTAATCTTTTTAATTTTTTCTGGCCTTGAATCCCTTTGGAAGTCTGCCTATGAATTCCTAAAAATAATAATTTAAAATGTATAAATTAAACTATATAACAATTAAAAGGAATCCAATAATCTTGAAATACAGAGCATTTCTTAATTATGATGTTTGCTCCATTATTGGTACATAAAAAGATCTAGTGGTAGCTCTAATGATTATCATAATTTCAAAGTAGTCACAGCTATAAATGATATCTTGAAATGTTTCAACTTAAATGGGATATGAAAATATCTATAATTTCTGTTGACAGTTGTAGGTTCTACCGTTACTATAGTTTGTTGCCTACCTTCATAATGGAAAGAAATACTGCTGCTGCTGCTAAGTCGCTTCAGTCGTGTCCGACTCTGTGCAACCCCATAGACTGCAGCCCACCAGGCTCCGCCGTCCCTGGGATTCTCCAGGCAAGAGCACTGGAGTGGGATGCCATTTCCTTCTCCAATGCATGAAAGTAAAAAGTCAAGTGAAGTTGCTCAGTCGTGTCCGACTCTTAGCGACCCCACAGTTAAATGTTAGCAAAAATTAGAATGTTCTTTTCTCATCAAGGTCACAAACTCAGTGAATTCTGAGGCAGGCACTCATTGTGCCTCCCATATGAAGATTTCCTGTAATCAGGATACCCATGCCAATAGAATAGACCGGAAGAAGGGATAAGCTGGAGGCAGGGAGGCCATTTCAATAGTCCAGACAAGTTTAAACGGAAGCCATGGTAGTGGAGTCAAGGGCAGTGTCTAATGTTGGGAAAGAGAATTTAGGAGTGTGTGTCTTGGAAGTCGGTGGGGAGATGGCTGAGGAAGCAGGAGAAAAGCCTGACTAGAGGAGTTCGCTGAGGTTCAGAGCTTGGTTAAGAGGGAAGTTGGCAGTCTAAGCCACACTAGCTCTTGGCTGGACTGCAGTAACAGCCTACTAACTGGCTGGTAGTGTTTGTCCTTCCCCCCTACAGTCTAATTTCAAACGAACAAAGTGGACTTTTAAAACAGAAGTAAGATTACAAAATGTCTCAGTTCAAAGCCCTGCAATGACAAGTGTCCTTACAATAGTCCTTAGGGCCTCTCATGGTCTGAGTGTCCATCCTCTCTCTGACTTTATCTCCTTCTGTCTCTCCTCTCTCTCTCTCTCTCCTCCTTCACCCTCCCCTATTCACTGTTTCAGACACAATTGCTCTTCTCAAACAAACAAGACAATGTTTCTGCCTTGGGCATATTTGGACTCTTTTTCAGTCAGGGACAGTCTTCCTTTAAGCAGCCACATGCTAACTCCCTTAACTCCTTCAAATCTTTGCTCAAAACTCAAGTCCTTTCTTCCTTAACCTCCTTCAAATCACACCAGTGAGGTTTACCGTGATAACTGGATGTGAAATAGCATCTCTGTAACTAAGAAGGACCCTATGGGGCCTTTCTGAGACAGATCCCTCCCCCATATCTCTGCTTTAGCTCCTCGCTGAAGTTCCTAAATGATAGTATCTGACACATATTTCCCGAGTTTTTTCAGATGCTAAAAGTACTACCCCATGGAAGAAATTAATTACTTGTGATCATGAGAATGTATCCCCCAGACCTACTGGACTACACTGTACCTACTCAGGACTGATGTTGACCCCTGTGACAACACCTTGTTATCTCACCATCAACCAATCAGAATTGTGCATGAGTTGATTACACTCCCTGGGACCAGCCTCTCTCACCTTGCATGTAAAAATGCTTCGCTGAAATCCTTTGGAGAGTTTGAGGGTTTTGAACGTGAGCCACCAGTTCTCCTTGTCTGGCACCATAACAATAAATGCTGCACATCCCTTCAGCCCATGTCAGTAGATGGGCTTTACTGCATGTGGGCTAGTGGACCCAAATTTGATTCAGTAACATTTCTTCAAATCTCACTTACTCTGATTTATTTTTTTTCCTGCCTTTCACAGATGATATCCCTTCTTCAATTTCTTGTCTATATTCTCTCACTAGAATGTAAGCTCCATGAGGACTGGAATCTTTGTTTTGGTACTGTGGTCTAAAATATCAAGAACAGTGGTTGGTACGCAGCAGGTGTTCAATAGATATTGTAAGAATGAATACAATATTCATTGTGGGGATGGTGATGCAGCTCCAAAAAAGGAAAGGCAGGAAAGAAGAAGACGCTTTCAGGGAACACGGAGAATATTTTTGATTTAATACATTAAAGAAGGATCCATGGGTTGCCCTGGTGGATACCTAGTTGGTTTGGAATTTGAGGGAAAGGATTACTGGTACAGAATTTTAGATTTGAAAGTTGATTAGCATGTGGGAGATAATTGAAGCTTGGGCTTGTTCAAAGAGTACCTGTTGCCTGATGACAGAAGGAAACTGAGAAATTTGGAGGAAAAGTAACTTTTAAAAAGTAGTTAGGGCCTTCACTGGTGGCACAGTTAGGAATCCACCTGCTAATGCAGGGGACACGGGCTCTATCCCTGGTCCAGGAAGATTCCATATGCTGCGGAACAACAAAGCCCATGTGCTCCAGAGCCCAGCAGCCACAACTATTGAGCTTGCTTGCCTAGAGCCTGTGCTCCCCAGCAAGAGAAGCCACAACGAGAAGTCCTAGCATCACAATAAAGAGTGGCCCTCACTCACCACAACTAGAGAAAGCCCCTGCAAAAAGCAACAAAGACCTAGTTCAGGCCAAAAAAAAAAAAAAAACCAGAGAATTTCTTCTTACCCCCACTATATCCAAATTTCTACATAAATAAAATTAGTAAAAAAAATTAGAAAACTCATCAAAAAAGATGTGGTAGCAAAACAAAAACACTAGAAAGAGCTATCAGAAAACATAAAGTAATTATTAAATTTAAAAGTGGAAATGTACAGTAATCTAGGGAAATAGGCAGGACAAAATATATTTCAAAATTAGATTTTAAACATGTAATGAAAGTTTCCAATTTTGTAAAACAGCAGGGTTTGTGTCAAAATGTTTTGTTTTCTTTTTGTTTGTATTTTCTGTTTTCTAGCTGACACAAAAGGCCAGATCACATTTCTGTGAATTTTTGACACTCAGAAGAGAAATGGTAATTATCTGCTTTAATTCTAAGTGATCTTGTATTAAAAATGTACTCAGTTGGAGGTTTAAGTGTTAAATGCAAAGAGATTGATGTGAAAAGTTGCAAAATTCTAGCTTGTATTTTTGAAGAAAATGTATCAAAATGCAAAGGAGTCACATAATATATTGCATTTAATTTAAAGAACTCACAGGGTCTTTGAACAAAAGAAAGTAGAGCTAGGTACGAGAGAGAGAGAAGAAGAGAAATGATTTAAATAGTGTAGGCACTTCTATCTGCCATCCCCTTTGACTAATATCTTTCTCTGTGTAAGCATGAGAAGCAAGGTTTGAAGAGGCAATTCCATTGATTGGTATTAGTTTTCACATGCTCTTAGTGTAAGCATTTCACTGTATTAAGTGCAATTTCAGTGTTTCATATAAACTTTTGTAATCAACTTAACAAATTCCATTCAAAAACCTTGTAGAGATTTTGATTGAGGCTATATTTAATTTTTGATTGAGAAATCTGTGTGTATGTGTGTATTTGTTTTTTCATTCTCATGTATGCATGTATTTTCATTTTTATTTTACAGGTAATTTATAACAATTATAGAAAAATCAGAAAATACATACTGTAAACATAAAGAAGATAAGAATCACCTATACTGATCGAGAAATCTTATCTTTAAACACTGATTCTTCCTATCAGGAACATCGTCTGCTTTTCCAGTTATTTAAATCTTTTATGTCATTTTGTTTCATTGTTGTTGTTTTCCCATGTAAGTCTTCAACATTTTTACTAGATTTATTTCTAAGTGATGCAATGTTTTGTTGCTATAATGAATGGATCCCTTTCCCCTAACATTATCTAGTAAGTTAGTGTTAGAAGCTATCAATTTTTCAAAGGTTGATCACATATTGGTACTAAATTTCCTTGTTTGTTCTACTAGTTTAACCATAACCTCTGAAATAGTTTTGTTTCAACCTTTCCATTTACTTGTATCTATGTCTTTCTTCCCTGATTTAGTGTGTTGACAAAAGCCTCAAATACAATGATAAATAGTTATGGTGGAAGTAGGTATTCTTATCTTGTTCTTTCAAGGGGATGCTTGCTTTGAATGTCTATTAGGATAATGCTTGCTCTAAGGTTGTGATAAATTCTCTATAAGGAAGTTTTCCCCTCTCATTAGCTCTCTAAAGCATTTTAATAGAAACAGTATTCAATTTTATCAAGTTCCTTATTCAACGTCAGATGATCATTTGGTTTCTATGTCTTTAATCAGTATGGCAATTTGTATTAATAGAGTTCATAATGTTGAAATAGTTCTGTATTTCTAGAACAAACTCTCTTGGTCTTAATGTGAGAGTCCTTTAATATACTGCCATATTCTGTGCTAATACTATATTTGGGATATTTGTTTCTATGTACATAAGTGGCATTAGTTTCTTGTGGATTTTAGGGGGAAAGCAGTACTTTCCATTTTGGCTTGTTATCAGGATTTTGTTGGTCTCAGAATGAAATAGGAAGCTTTTTATTCCTTTCTTTGCCCTGGACTATTTACACAACAAAATAATTACCTGTTCTTCAATCGTATGGTAGAATTCTCTCAAACTCTTCTGGGTCTGTTATCTTTTTTTTTCTAAGAAGTAACTGGAGCCTTTTTATACAGAGTGAAGTAACCCAGAAAGAAAAATACCAATACAGTATACTAACGCATATATATGGAATTTAGAAAGATGGTAACGATAACCCTGTATGCGAGACAGCAAAAGAGACACAGATGTATAGAACAGTCTTTTGGACTCTGTGGGAGAGGCAGAGGATGGGATGATTTGGGAGAATGGCATTGAAACATGTATAATATCATATATGAAACAAATTGCCAGTCCAGGTTCGATGCAGGATACTGGATGCTCCGGGCTGGTGCACTGGGACAACCCAGAGGGATGGTACGGGGAGGGAGGAGGGAGAAGGGTTCAGGATGGGGAATACGTGTATACCTGTGGCAGATTCATGTTGATGTATGGCAAAACCAATACAATATTGTAAAGTAATTAACCTCCAGTTAAAATAAATAAATTTATATTGAAAAAAGAAGTAAATCTTTGACTAACTTTTCTATTTCTTAGATGACGACTAGGCTAGTTAGTTTCTCTACCTATTCTTGATTCCATATTATAAGTTTATATTTTCTGTAAGATTATCTATTTCACATTAATTTTATAATTAATTGTAAAAAATTACATAAAGTTTGTGCTAATTAAATTATCTTCTATAGATGTGGTTATGTCATCTCTAATTTCCAACATTATCTGTGTTCTCTGCTTAGAGAGCTGCAGACCTTTAAATTGCAACCTATTGAATTGAAGACAACGAGATAATTTCCATAATGTTACTATAGCAACCAGACTAAGTCTTACAGCAATTAGAAGTTCAAGGGCTTAGAGATTTGAGTATCTTGAAAGGGAAACATAAAAAAGTTTGAATGGTAAAATATAACTAAGAGCATTTCAATCCCTTGATGCTCCAAGTGAAATAGAGTCCAAGAAACCCTGAAGAGCTTAACAGTGATCCCCTCAACTCTCTGCTCTCACTGGACCATCTTATCTGCACTGAGAAAGACATTCACTCTTAATTTTAGTCAGTCTAAGAAATACAGCATTAAAATTTTTGCTTGACTATTGAGTTACCAGCAGGATACATCAATGTCAATTCTTTGACATTTCAATTTCACCGAGTATCTGATTCCATCTTCTCCATTTTTCTTCAGTCTAATTTAATGAATCACCTATATCTTTATTTTCAGCCTTGTTATCTTGGGCAATCCATGCCATTAATTTTCAGTTTATCTTTTACTTAGGATGAAGAAAAATGTTCAGCCTTTCTATTTCAAGACTCACTTTCATTTATAGGTGACACATTACCACTGTTGCAAGATGCTGGCATATAAATGTCATCACTTTATTCCCTTTGTTTGATTTCTACAAGCCTCATCTTACTACTATATTTCTGGCTCTACTCGGGCCAGGTTCTAATTAATAGCTTGTAGTTTTGTTAATTCTGATTTCTGTTGTTTGCTCTGTTTCTAATATGGTAAATCTTAGAAAGCTCTGAACTAAAAGTTACCCAGATACAAATGTAGGGTATCCTTAAACTATTAACATAAGTATTAATCCTATACCTTTATCAGTATATTTGGAAAACCATAAATATTTAAAACAGAAAAATGTAGACCACAAGCTTCTGAGACATATTAAGTTTAGGTTTGTCCATATAGTACATGGACAAACCTCTGTCCATGGAATTCTTCAGACGAGTACTGCAGCGATCTCTCGGCCTTAGCGCCATCTTTTGAGAAACCTCTGCGCCATGAGAGCGAAGTGGAGGAAGAAGCGAATGCGCAGGCTGAAGCGCAAAAGAAGAAAGATGAGGCAGAGGTCCAAGTAAACTTGTACACCTATGGAAGCCACAGAAGCAGAAACAAGGGAAGCCAGAGGCCAGGGACGCTGGTACAAAGTGTGGACTGCATGCCTACTATCTAGAACTTCTCAATGGATCTGGAACATCTATGGCCATTCTGATCGCCTTGACCACCTTTGGAGACCTACCTTGCTCATATCAGAGCCGTCCCTTTTATTGCCTTGGACCTGTGATAACTATGGACTAGTTCTCTTCTCAGTTGTGGCTGAATGTAACGTGTACAATAAATCATCTCTTTTGCTGTCTTAGCTGAAGAAAAAAAAAAAAAAAAGAGTACTGCAGCGAATTGCCATTCCCTTCTCCAGGGGATCTTCCCGACCCAGGGATGGAACCTGGGTCTCCTGCATTGCAGGCAGATTCTTTACCATATGAGCCACCAAAGTACATATTAAGACCCAAACAGTCTACATATTCCAGTCCATATTCCATAGCATCATACAGGCAGGGGTCACGTCAATCTGTTTACTACCAAATTCCTAATGCTAGTATATGTCTGGCACATAGTAGTTAATCAGTACATACAGTTGGCTGAATAATCAATTGATGTGTATAGGGACCCTAATTCAATAATGTATCTTAACATTGTCACACATGATTAAAAATGACAATGTAAAATTATGTTAGATGCTTTCAAGTTTCAGGTATCAGAGATCTTCAGAACTTACATTTGTTATAGGGGTTTATTGGAAGGATTAATGGAGCCATAAAATGAAGACAAAAAAAAATCTCAACAGGTATACAGCTGATTGACCATCATTTTGGACTGGTGGTACCTCTAGGAGTCATGCTTTTTCAGAATTGGGTTTCTGTTGCCCCGTTTCCCATTGTTCATCATTCAGGAGGCCTCTGTGTTTGCTCAGCTGCTACTAACTCTGCATGTCTGAGTACATCGCCACCCTCCTACCACCACCATCATAATGAATATGATTAGCCAATCACTAACAATAAAATGGGTCTAATTCTCCAGCACTGAGCCACTTCACAGGTCACTTTCCAACCTGTATAGGGTTGCCTTCAGGTGAGATAATGATCCTAGGTTCAGTCACCCGTGGTGAAGGGAGTAGTCACATGGTAAAAGAGGGGCCACTAGTGAGGCAGGTACCCTGAGGCACCTTGCGTGACCTAGTACCACCTTTCTATTTAAATCAATCACCAGGGCCTGTTCGGCATCAACATCTAACAGACCAAACAGCCATACTGGTTTCATTTCATATTCATGTTACCACATCTTTACTGTGTGGATTTTATTTACTAGTCAAGCCATTAATACCCAGTCATGTATCCTAGAATCATGATGGTGTATTCTGATGAATAGAAATGAACCATGATTTATTGAGAGAAAAATGTCATGTATATAGCATGCTGAAGAGAAATTCAAAATACGGGAACTTATGAATAAGAGCTAGGGAGGGTTTTTTTGGAGGGGGAGCTTTTCATACATGACACTCCTATAAATCAGAAAACATTTCTAAGTATCTTGTTCTCAGAAAAACAATTTCCATGAAATCTCTGCATGCTGGCTTTTGCTGGTATACTTCATGAAATTACGGATAATGGGTCTTTCTGGGATACAGCACAAATGATATTGAATTCCCAAAACATGTGCCCATAGTAAATCTATCAGCTATTCTCAGAATTATGCCACATTGACCTGGTATAAAGTAGTGATCTGAGTCAAGCACTGGTGCTATGAATTTCCCAACTATGGGATATTTTCTGAATAAACAGTGAGTTCAGTTAGGCCCAGGGTACCACTGTCCATCTGTAAAAAGAGTTTCAAAATTGTTGCTTCTCATCAGGATGACGTGATTGCTAAATCAAAAGAATATTTCTCAGTCCTTACCTTATTTAACTTCACAACAGCCAGCATTTCTGAGCATCTTCTTCTATCTCATGATAGCTTCATCTGCTTCTATAGAGTAGCTGCCATTTGTACAGTGATGGTTTCTGAGTACTCTACATCCAGATGAGACCCCATCCCCAAGTTTCAGGGCAGAAATCTCCTCTGCCTTCAAACTGTCGGTCTAGACAATTAAAGGTCTTTCAAACAATATGTCTTGATTAAATACATTATACTCCTGTTTCCCACCATTACCCTAGCCCTCAGAGGCCAATCTGATTTTTCCGTGTGTTTCCTATCTATATGTATATGGTGGTCTACCAACTATTCTGAATCAGGGTAGGATTGAATGGTAGGGGTGGGATTGCTGCCCTCTTTCTTTGCCCACAACCAATCACCACTCAAATTCTACCAGGTCTATCACCAAACCGTCTCTCCAGTCTGCTTCCTCTACTCCATCCCTATTGCCACTGCCTTAGTTCAGGTTTGCGTGTTCTTGGGGTTGGAGCACTATAATAGCTTTTTTTGTCACCACCTTGATCTCTGTCTTCCGCTTTGTTGCTGAAACCATCTTTCTGAAATAATCTCATTACTGATTTATTAAAATCCTTTATAGTTTTCTGTAATCCACAAGATAAAACCCAAATTCATCGCTATGACTGTATTGGTTTGCTAATGCCTCAATAATCTTGTGTCACAAACCACTCCAAACCTTTATGGCTTAAAACAACAATTCATATTCTTGGATATATGGGTTGGCTGTGGTAGTTCTGCTCATCAAAACTGGGGATGATCTGTGGATCACGTGAGGTGGCTTAAGTTCCTTCCACTTGACTCTTATCTTCCAAGGACCAGCAGGTTAGCCTTGGTATCTGTTTTTCGTGGTAAAGACAGAGGCACAAGAGCGCAAACAGCTAAGTCCTCTTAGGGTCTAACTAAAAGCTATCATGTTACTCTCATTTTAATTGTCAAAGTCATGTGACTGAATCAGGATCTGGGAAATATATTTTGACCTGTTACTGGGAGAGACTGCAAGTTACAAGGGAAAAGCATGAATACAGAGAGGGATGAAAAACTGAAGCCAATGGGGAAAAAAGAGGGGGGCTGTCTAATGTACCTATCATTTGCACTTAACTTCCTTGAATCTGACCTTCTAATATGACATTTTGAACAAAATATTTTCTGTCATGCATCAGTGACATGCTTGAATCACATGCTAGGAACAGCTTCTGCCATCTCCACCCCACCCCATGTTGCTTTTCTGATGATGACCCCTTCATTCTCCAAAACATAGCTAATATGTTGTTTCTTGTTCCTAAGTAACCCCCTTTCCTAGAGAGAAGCAATTTCCTTCTCTGTGCCACCTGTTTTCTTTATGCATGAATTTTTCTCCTGCTATCAAATAAATTACAATTACTTATTTACATTGCCACCTCCTTTTTTAGATTAATAAATCTTTTTGAGGTTAAGTATTTGCTTTTCTATCTCTGTGTCTCTAGGGCCCAGCAAAGTGTTTGGCATGCAAAGTTCAATGAGTGCTGAATTGAATTAAAATTACATTAGACAGAAATGACATTTTGGAAATAAGACCAATTACATTGAGTTGCAAGTAGAGAATTTTGCCTGTGCAATTTGGAATAAGAAGGCAGCTAATGTTCTGTTCTCTCTGAAGCATGGCAGTATAAAATTATTGAGATATACACAGCAGACAAATAAAGGAATCTCTTCTAGAATTCTTTTTATGCTGCACTGAGCTTTTGGGTTCTGATAGAAGTAGCAAAAATCTGATTTTAAAAAATACTTTACAGATTGTTCTACCATGCTCTGTTACATGTGAACAATTTAGTTTCAATTATGAGTTTTCCCATTTGTGAAAAGGAGTTGGAGATTTTCTGCATTATTTTTGTATAGTCTTACAAACCTTTTTTTCTTTCTTAAAGCCTAATAGCATAATAACCTAAGATTGCTTCTTAAAAACTTTTGAAGAATTGGACTCTGCTCAAAATTTTTTTTTCTGAAATATCTGATCATGTACATTTTGAAAAAAGAGGTCATTGCTGTTGTTATATTCTGTTCAAGTCAAATGGTATGGATTTTTTTTTTTAACAATGAAAAGCACTATCATAGAATTCTCATTAAGATATGATGAACTGGTTTATTCTGATGAAAAGATTTAAAGGAACAGTAAGTTGATTTATAATAGACTTATACTAGCTCATTGAGAGTTTAATTGTACGTTGGAGTCCACTCATCACTGCTTCTGAAAACAGCTCACAGTATTTGGGGGCAAGGTAGTTTTATGTGATCCTTTAACAGGCATAAAGGGGAAAGTAATTTCTATGAAAACTCTACTGAATTTAATGTGTGTTTGGAAGGGTCATTCACTACTGTGTCTACTGTATCTAAGGTGTGCTCTTACCATTTTGTAGTACGTTCAAGTTTCATTAGGATGCATATAACTTTTTAATTTTTGGCTGCACCCGGCCAACTTGCAGGATCTTAGTTCCCTGACCAGGGATTGAACTTGTGCCCTCAGCAGTGAAAGTGCTGAGTCCTAACCACTGAATCTCCAGGGAATTCCCATAGGATGCATAGAACTTTTGATAGGATAGAGTAAGCAGTAAGCTCTCTGAGCCCTAAATTTGACCTGCTAGAAGGCGTCACTTGGTTGGGGAGCGTAGCTCATTTTTAAATGTCTTTTGTGGTATTGCTACCAAGTCACTAAGTCCTAGAGCAGTGTTCTCTAATAGAAGTACTATGTGAGCTACAGATGTAAGTTTATATTTTTCAGTAGCCATATTAAAAAAAAATGTTTTTAAAGAAACCAAATCTATCTAAAGTAGGGTCATTTCAACACAGAATCAACATTTTTAGAGTATTAATATGTTTTTCATTCTTTTTATCATACTAAATCTTTGAAATCCGATGTATATTTTAGGCTTACAGCACATTTCAATTTGAATGCTATATTTTCATTAGAAATAACTGATCTAATGCCTTGGTCACACTCTCCTGTCCTACTCTGGCTCTTTCTTTTTCACACCACTACCCTGCCTGGTCCTCACTGGTCTAGCAAATTTCTGCCCCCATGCCCAAGTTCAGCCTGACTTCTTACAGCATCCCTCATCTCCTTCATCTGTTTTCTCACAACGTTTGTATTTTTATTACAATAATCATCACATCACATTGTACTACAGCTTTTTAAAAATCTGTTGCATCCCAGTTGGAAGTGATCTCATTAGGAGCAGATTGTCATATTTATCTTTGTACCCTTGGTTCCTAGCAAGTGCTGAGCCTGAAAAATAGTCGACTGATTCATTTATGTGAAATGTGCAAGACAGGCAAATCCATATAGACAGGAAGCTGACTTGTGGGTACCAGGGACTTGGAGGAGGGAAGATAAAGAGCGAGTGCTAAACAGTGGGTGAAGTGAAGTCACTCAGTCATGTCCAACTCTTTGCGACCCTCTGGACTGTAGCCTACCGGTGTCCTCCATCCATGGGATTTTCCAGGCAAGAATACTGGAGTGGTTTACCATTTCCTTCTCCAGAGAATCTTCTCGACCCAGGGCTCAAACCCGGGTCTCCCACAGTGTAGGTAGATGCTTTACCGTCTGAGCCACAAGAAACAGTGGGTACCAGGGGTTTTTTCAGGGTGTTGGAAATGTTCTGGAACTAGACAATGATGATAATTACACCATGCTGTGAATGAATGTTCTAGATGCCACTCACTAAACTGTGCACTTTAAAATGGTGAATTTTATGTTATGTGAATTTTGCTAGAATAAAAAACTATATCTTGGTTGGGAAAAAAGAGAAATAATAGATCAATGTCTCAGTTTCTATAATTTGCAGTTGGAAAAAGTAGATTCACATACCGAAGTTGTTCCAAACAGACTTTTCTAATAATGGAATGAATAACTAGTCATTCAATTTAAATTAATTGGGAAATTCAGTTTCTCAGTTTCATTAGTCACGTTACAAGTGCTCAGCAGCCACTTGTGACCAGTGGCCACTGTGTTGGCCAGAGCAATTCTAGAGAAAAGTGATGGCCTCAGGTCTTCAGTGATTACCTGAGGATTTGTGCCCAGCTGCTGTCCATCAGCACAAGAAATAAAAAGGAATCAGAGGTCACAGTTCATCTCATAAAAAGATAAAAAGTATATAGTATGTGGTTTTATATCATAAATAAAACATGAGTTCAGAGAAAAGACAAATGGGTGTGTGTGAGTGTGAGCATTAGAAAGACTTTGGGCCCTGGAAGTCCACAAGGGTTTAGACAGGAATTGTTATTGTTGTTTAGTCACTAGAAGTCGTGTCCAACTCTTTTGTGACCTCATGGACTGTAGCCCTCCAAGCTCCTTTGTCCATGGGATTGCCCAGGCAAGAATATTGGAGTGGGTTGTTCATAATTAAACCCACATCTCCTGTATTGCAGGCGGCTTCTTTACTGCTGAGACACCTGTGATGCCCAGAAAGAATTTAGGAAGGGACATTATGTGGGGAATATGGCAAAAGTTTGGTGGTGAAGATACAGGGTTTAATGGAAAACCAAACTATATGGGACCATTACTAGGTGGTGCTTAAGAACTTAAGCCCCATAGTCATCCTCCTTCAGTGTGAATCCTGGCTCTGAGACTTCCTATTTAATTGACCATGATCATGTTATTTAACTTCCCTTTTCCTATTTATTTGATCGTAAAATAGGGCTACAGTTAGAACTGGACATGGAACAACAGACTGGTTCCAAATAGGAAAAGGAGTACGTCAAGGCTGTATATTGTCACCCTGCTTATTTAACTTATATGCAGAGTACATCATGAGAAACACTGGGCTGGAGGAAGCACAAGCTGGAATCAAGATTGCCGGGAGAAATATCAATAACCTCAGATACGCAGATGACACCACCCTTATGGCAGAAAGTGAAGAAAAACTAAAGAGCCTCTTGATGAAAGTGAAAGAGGAGAGTGGAAAAGTTGGCTTAAAGCTCAACATTCAGAAAATGAAGATCATGGCATCCAGTCCCATCACTTCATGGCAGATAGATGGGGAAACTGGAAACAGTGGCTGACTATTTTTCTGGGCTCCGAAATCACTGTAGATGGTGATTGCAGCAATGAAATTAAAAGACACTTGCTTCTTGGAAGAAAAATTATGACCAACCTAGACAGCATATTAAAAAGCAGAGACATTAATTTGCCAACAAAGGTCTATCTAGTCAAGGCTATGGTTTTTCCAGTGGTCATGTATGGACGTGAGCGTTGGACTGTGAAGAAAGCTGAGTACTGAAGAATTGATGCTTTTGAACTGTGGTATTGGAGAGGACTCTTGAGAGTCCGTTGGACTGCAAGGAGATCCAAGCAGTCCATCCTACAGGAGATCAGTCCTGAGTGTTCACTGGAAGGACTGATGTTGAGGCTGAAACTCCAACACTTTGGCTACCTGATGCGAAGAGCTGACTCATATGAAAAGACCCTGATGCTGGGAAAGATTGAGGGCAGGAGGAGAAGGGGACGACAGAGGACGAGATGGTTGGATGGCAACACTGACACGATGGACATGGGTTTGGGTGGACTCCAGGAGTTGGTGATGGACAGGGAGGCCTGGCGTGCTGCAGTTCATGGGGTCACACAGAGTCGGACACGATTGAGCGACTGAACTGACTGATACTGAGTAATACTTCATAGGGGTTTTGTGAGGACTAATGAACTAATACCTATAAAGCATTCAGTGTAGTGCTTACTGCTTAAGTGCTCAAGATACATTAGCTGCTGTTATTAACTAAGTGTGACTATTTGCTCTTTGGAATTTATGTAAAACAAGCCAGAGCCATTCTCTTTAAAACTTATCTCTTACAGCATTGAGCTTATGTTTACATAAACCAATTTATATTCCAAATATACAACCATTCTCAATGTTACTGAGTCTCAGTTTCCCCATTTGAAAATTTTGGAATAATTTAACCTACTTTGTAAAGTTGTAATGGAAATTAAATGAGCCCATTTAGGAAGCAGGCTTCTTCTACCTATTAACTACAGCCTTGGGAAACATACTCACCTCAGAGCCCCAGTTTTCTAATCTAAATGATAATATCACCCTTTCAGGATCAAATGTATAATATATGTGAAGTGCTGAGCACAATTACTGTCACAAAAATGTGCAATTATTTTTAACTTTTGAAAAGATCTTAAGTCTTGATGGCTTAGAGACCTCTAGCAGTTCAGCAAACCTTCAGATTAAAGATTTCCATGACTTCAAGTTTAGAGGCTTTCATATCTCTAAGAAGTACAGTCACTTCTGCAGGCAGGAACCAGAGTCATTTTACACTTCCTTATACCTGTGGTTAAAGAAGGTGGAGAAACAGGAGTCTCAAAAAAGGACAAATCAGCCAACTCATTTAAAAGAAGGTGGAGAATTGTTTACATGAACCGATACCTTAGCAATGACTCTGTGATCCTTCTCCCTTAGGAAGAAATGAACTGTAATAAGTATGAGTGAACAATTGGAAACAATTTAGAAATGGAAAAAATAGCTTGCCTTTCCTCTTGTTGCTTCAAGAACTAAAAGCACACAGTTTGATGGTTTTTTACTTACCTTAGAAGATTTATCTATACAATTTAATTAATTATACTAGTCTTTATTTCTACAATATGGTGAAACAGATCTACCAATCACCATATTTAAAACAGTCTATTTTCATGTGATGATTCTCAGTCACTTATTCATGATCATAAAGTTGTTCTTTTGTGACACTAAAGAGATTTTCTTCACATTTTCAACTGATTTACTGTAATTTTTACTTAATTAAAGATCCCCACGATTCCGTGACCATTCAGAACCTGAAAGGCTTAGAAAGCTTGCAGTATTTGCAGTGCAACTTACAGGCCAAGAAAAAATTATGGCAAGATTCTTTGTTGGGGGCTTCCCTGGTGGCTCTGCGGTAAAGAATCCACCTGTCAATGCAAGAGATGTGGGTTCAATCTTAGGGTTGGTAAGATCCCCTGGAGAAGGAAATGGAAACCCACTCCAGTATTCGAGCCTGGGGAAATCCTAGGGGCAGAGGAGCCTGGCGGGCTACAGTCCACTGGGTCACAAAAGGTTCAGACATGACTTAGCAACTAAACAATAAACCCTTCGCTGGAGTTCTATATTAGTTTCTTGGGCCATAGTAAATAAATACAACAAGACCGAATGACTTAAAACAACAGAAATTTATTCTCTCAGAGTTCTGAAGATGAAAAGGACAAAAGCAAGATAACTTCAGGCACATGCTCCCTCTGAAATCTCGGAGAAGAATCCTTCCTTGCCTCTTTCTGGATTCTGGTGGCTCGCGGCAATCTTCTACATTCTTTGGCTTGCAGCTACCTCATTCCAATCTCTGTTGCCTGGCCACAGGGCCATCTTCCATGAGTATCCTGTCTTCAAATAACTCTTACTTTATAAAGACACTTATAATTGGATTTACGGCTCACCTTACTCCAGCATGACTTCATCTTAACTTGATTACATCTGCAAAGACCCTAATTCCAATTAAGGTCACGTTCACAGGTATCAGGGATAGGATATCAACATATTATTTTGGAAGACACAACTCAACCCACAAGATCCTACTATTATAAGACAACACCAAAAGTACAATGAAAACATATCCTTCATGTATAAAGTTTGTGCCAGCCACTGATTTCCCAGCTCTCTAGCTTTATCCCTAGGGAATAAAATGCCAACTGGTATTACAAGTACAGTTTGTGGGCATGTACAAGAAAACTTTATCGGTGAATACAAAAGTTAACATGTATTGAGATCCTGCTCTGGGCTAGGTCATTTACTTGGTGTTAGAGATACAAGAAGAAAAAGGTACCAGTCCCTGCATTTGTGGAGCTCATTCTGTTAGCCTGGACTGGTTCCATGACCTTGGTAACAGTAACAGCCTTGCACTAATAAAGTGAGTAAACCAGTTATCTTCCATCACTTTAGTCAGTAAAAGACCTCCATTAAATACATAGTTTTGTTTACTGTGCCCATTTCAGCAAAACCTATCAAAGTTGAAGGGATTACCTCCTTGCTGAAGATAGGCTAGCTTTTTTGAAGTTAATTACTCAAGTCTTTGTGACCCCATGGACTGTAGCCATTCAGGCTCCTCCTTCCATGGGATTTTCCAGGCAAGAATACTAGAGTGGGTTGCCATTTCTTTGTCCAGGGGATCTTCCCGACCCAGGGATCGAAGCGGGGTCTTTACCGTCTGAGCCACCTCAGAGTCTTCCTGGAATGCAGGAGACCTGGGTTCAGTCCCTGGGTGGGGAAGATCTCCTGTAGAAAGAAATGGCAACCCACTCCAGCATTCTTGCCTGGAAAATCCCATGGACGGAGGAGCTTGGCCGCCTACAGTCCATGGGGTCGCAAAGAGTTGGACACAACTGAGTGACTTCACTTTTTTTTTTCAACACTAAGGGGATAAAAATGGAGAGTAAATCAGATAGAAAAGGAGGAAGGTTCCTGCCAGCTGTTTTGACTTGCTTCACCCACCTTCACCCCTCAGCAGGCAGGAAACAGAGATGTTTGTTTTGCTTGGGTGCTCCAAGGCCCAAACACACTTTATCACTAACACTTAAGAGTTGCCATGGTAGGTAGGTCATTATTTCCAACCATTCTTCAAATGTTTTAAACAATTATAGAATTGTTTTGGAATTAGAAAGAGATTATTTACTGCCTGAGTCCAAATACCTCACTTTTATAGGTTAAGGGAGGCTGTAGAATGTGACCTGACCTAGACCATGCAACTGCAGTAGTCAATACTGTAAGCTCCATCAGAGTAATGACCCTGTTTTTGGTGACTTTAGTGCTTTCAGAGACTAGCATATGCCTAGCAGATAGTGAGTGTTCTATAAAGGAGAGTTGAATGAGTAAAAAAAATAATTTGAAAAATAAATTAATGAGTCAAAAATATATCTCTTTAAAAATACTTTTTCCACTGCCATAATTAACTCCACATTTTTCAACAAATATAAGATTCTCAATCAAAAGTTTCAAGGTAAAAAGATTCAAGTCTAACAAATGTTCAGACATCATCATTTATCCATGTGCTGTAAAACTTAATTGTTTAAAAGATAATTCTTTTGTTTTCCAGATTATCCAATACTCTAAGCCTCCACTCTTTTTTTTCCTACTCTTTATACCTCTTGCAAATTTGGCAGAGGAAGAGGAGCTGAATCACAGATCTTGCTGCCTGTTCACCCAGTAAGCCTTTACAATAGCTGTTATCTAGTCCCAGCTGTTGTGCTAAATTTAGGATTTTGGATTATCTGTAACTGTCCTTTCTGTCTCCCATTACCAAGGTTAACTGAGAATTGATGTTAGAACAAATAAAACTTCAGTTCATACAATAAACTACATAATATAGTATTCAATAATATCTAAGTCAAATCCACTGGGAGTTAACATTTGTAGCTATTACATAGATTAACAAACTGTTGCCATTTGTCAGAAGTTTCATCTTCAAGATGCCAGAACATTTCTCATGAAAATACATGTTACCCTCCTGAATGCTCCATCCAGTTTTGACTAGTTACAGTCTTAGAGTTAAGGTTTTTAAATGCAGTTGCATACATAATTCTACTGTACATATGAAAACATCCAGAAAACATTATTTTTTCATAATAAAAAATATATGCATTTGATTGATTTGAGGCAAAAAATGCAATCCCAATCGTCATTTACAAAAATTACAATTTTTGTAAATTGTTACTTCTGATGTAGAAGTAAACAATCCTCACTGTAAAACTTCGGAAACCTCAGGAGAGTACAAAGACTAAAGGAAATCACCTTTAGACCCATCCTAATTACTTTCTTGTGATTTTTTAAAAATGATAATTTAGTTTACTTCTGAATATTTTAAATATAATGAAAACAAATATAACAGTTTTGTTTTCAAAACTCTTATCAACTATTAAAAGATAGGGGTTTGTAAAAAAAAACAGTGGTTTATTGAATACTTAGAACGTTTACACCTTCAATATTAATTCCATTTAATTTTAGAGGACAGAAGTGCACAAAACAAAAAGCTGTTGGAAACATCTTCAAAGTGGGAACCACATCAGATGGAACTGTGGCGCTAGACACTTACCCCCAACATATATGATGGTGGTGGTGGTGTAGTCGCTAAGTCGTGTCGGACTCTTTTGCTACCCCATGGACTATAGCCCGCCAGGCTCCTCTGTCCACGGGATTTCCCAGGCAAGAATACTGGAGTGGATTGCTATTTCCTTCTCATCCCGTTGTGATTCTTGTATGCAAAATTGTTTCTTTTTTTAAAAGTTTCTATACTGAACCCAAGAGGACTGTAAATTTTGTACTTTGTCTCTATTTTAAGCTCACAACCCGGTATGTACTTTGTCTATAAACTGAGTAGCTAATAGCTTCAGTCCTTGCTAGGGTTGCTTTTTTTAATTACAGCAGATCCTTGTCATCTGTTTGTGTTGAAATGATGATACAACATCGCAACACGAAATGTCATCATGTCACATTGTTATAGCACAACAACAAAATTACAGCTCCCCAACAATAACACGGTGTCAAAAGTGTCCTCTTGCCATGAGTCAGTGTTTCAGAGATTATAAAAGTTATTTTTAGCACCGCAAGTGCCTCGGGAGCTTGGGTTCTGAATCCTACTAAAATCCCTAGTGATGTGAAAAAAAAAAAAATTTTTTTTTTAGGGTGAGGAGGGCTTCTTGTTCTTAAACTCCCCAGTCCCTGAAGCGTATGGAGGCCCACGCTATTGTCCCGGCCACAATTAGATCCAGCTTCCACTGTGCACTGCAAGCCACTCGGGGATGGGTCACAACTCTGCGCCAGCATCCCGTGTGGAGGAGGAGGAGGAGACTATAATTATCCTCCAAGTCTGGGGCAGGCCCTCGGATGACATCTCCTCGGTTACCCTGTGCTCTAATAGCGCAGCTCTGGTTCCTGGTCCCAGACGCGCTTCAGCCAGCTCGAAGGGCAGACAGGAAGCGAGCGCAGCCGATGTGCCTGGCGCCTCGCGGGCCTTCGGGGCTCCGCCAGCCCCTCGCAACCCGCTGTACCTGCAAGGAAACCCAGGCCCCCAGGCTAGCGCCCCTGGGCGCGCCGGGCGTTGTCATAACAACCGGGCGCCAGCAGCTGAGGCCGCCGGGGAGGAAGTGACGAGCGGTGGGTTGGCTGTTGTTGGGACACGTGACCCGGGCAGTGTTTTGACAGGGCAAACAGCAGAGAAAGAACTGGGCGAGCGAGGGGGCCAGGGAGCTGGGGCGCCAGAGCTAGAGACAGCGGGCGGGCGAGGAGCTGGCAGAGGCGCGGGGCGAACGGGCTGGCCAGGTCGCCAGGCGGCCAAAGCCCGAGGGCCGCGGGGCTCGGGTGCGAGTCGGGCAGGACGAAGGGCTGAGCGTCGGGAGCGGAGCGAGGCGGCGGCCAAGGCGGGGGTGGATGGCCACAGGGGCGCCGGGGAGCCGCGTCGGGCTTGTTGTCTCGGGCCCCCATGGTCCCCTAGCGCAGCCTCGGGGGCCGCTGCGCGCCACGCTCCGCTTTTGCCGGCCCTGCGCCTCTCGGAGCCTCACGTCTGAGGTGGGAGTGTGATGTGAGCCGCTGGGCGAACGGCGGAGTCAAGTGCCTGGAGGAGGAGGTATTGGGACGGGAGGCGAGAGAGTTAGTCAGCAGAGGTCGGCCGAGGGAGCCATGAAAACAACTCTCCGGCTGGGAGAGGGGCCGGCGCGGCGCTCCGGACGGCGGGACTGAAGGAAATCCGGGGCCGCGGCGGGACGGAAGGGGCCCTCACCGGCAGGCTGCACCGAGGAGGGGCGATCGCCCGGCTGTAAACACCTTCCCGGGACGACCCTCAGGCCCGGCCTCTCAGGGCCAGGGGTGTTGCAGGGGCGACCCGGGGCAGCACAGTACAGTTCTTTTGGGACTGGGGGCTGGGCGCGAGGAGATGTCTCGGGTTTCTTTTTGACCCTCTTATTGTGTAAACTTGGCCGCGGTTGAGGCAGGAAGACTAGCCAGAGGGTAATTACACAGGTGAGGCCTTGCGGGGCGGGCAGAGCGTCGGCGAGGCGTTTGGGGTCTTGAAGAGTCTCCTTCGCTCAAGTCATCAGGTCCAAGCATTTCTATACGAGTCACTGCGGAGGTGCCACTGTTCCCAGAGGCGTTTTTTACAAAGGGGTTAGTTAGCTTGAGTTGCTTGATCCCCCCCGCCCCCTCGCCTGTACATTCAAGTTATAAATAGATCTTCTTTTTGGTTTGGAGACGCTGTGTCAAAGAAGGACACTTTGGCCTGGAGAGCACAGGGGCGGGGAAGAAGGGTGCTTGGTCCGGAGTCGATTGGGGGGGCGGGGAGGCGGCGGTGTAGAGTTTTGCTTTTTTCAGACCTGCGGATGGTGCTGTCACCGCTCTTACTGCCAGGAAGAGGCCTGTTAGCAGTAGTTTTCTTGCAAGATCGAGTGTTAGGGCAGGACCAGATTAATTTTATTTTGACCTCTTTTAGCGTTTTGAAAACGAAGCAGTAGCTGCAAAATCAGCGGCGAGCCTGTTGAAGAGAACCCACACGTGTATTTCACAGCACCTTGGGTGGATATCGACGTGAAAATGAAGCCAGACCGAGGTACATAATTTAAGTAGGATTTTTTTTTCTTGTGCCCCATTTTAGAAAGGTTAACCTAATTCTGCGGCAGGATCAACTGAATTACATATGATTATTTCTGTTACAGATTTCCAGCGGGTAAGGTAGAGAAGGGCACAGGGAAGAGTTAGGAACTAGATGGGAGAAAACATTCTTCAAAACTGTCTTCAGAATGTTAGTTTCAAGAGATACTAAAAGTGAAATTTTCAATAAAAGCATTTTTATCTGGTGTCACAAAATTTGATATCATTTGAGAGTTACACATTTTTAGGTAAAGTCAATCTAACTTAAGTTTTTAAAAAGTTTACAGGTTTCCTCAGTTTGAGAATTTGAACTTGATAAACAGAAAATTTAAGATCATTTGAGTTAACAGATATTATTTGTCATTGCTGATTTTTGTGCTTTAAGCAAACTCTCAAAGTTTGAACAAATCCCTGGAGTACTTTGCTGTATATCAGTATGTGGACAGGGCTACTGAAATCCCTATAATAAGTACTGCCATTTTCTTTCTAAACCTGTATTTTCAGGACTTCTGGGAATAATGTGTACACTGTGTTTTTCAAGCACTTCAAAGGAACTGAAAAACCCATTTATCAGTCTGCTTTTGATTCATAGCAAGGACCAACTTTAGAAGATTTTAATATAGTGGTAGTTAGGAGTTTCAGTAATATGGGAATTTGGTTTTAAGGAATATTATAAGAAGAGGATTAATGTATTTGGTAGGGAGTTGAACTAGATGACAGAGTCCCTTCCAAATATGAGACTTTTGGATTGGAAATGTTAATTTATCCTTATGAATTAGATGCTCATTTTAAAAAAAGATATAGGAAATTCCCTGGTGATCCAGTGGGTAGGATTATGTGCTTGCACTGTAGGAGGCACAGGTTTGATCCTTGGTAGGGAACTAAGATCCCAGGCAGCACAGTGTGGCAGTAAATAAGAAAATAAATAAGACAGAAAAAAAAAAAGACATGATAATTCTTAAAAATAAAATAATTTCAAAAGATATGTGTTAAACTGGTTATTTTTTCCATATATTATTTTCAAAGCAGATTAGAAAGTCAAATTCTCTTTTCTACGCAAATATGTCTTTGGTGGATATTGTCTTAAAATGCACTTGAAAGAAGTGAGGAAAGCCATACTTAATTTAGAGGTTTAAATTAGTTTTTAAGTGTTTTAAGTGTTTGGTTGATTCTTAAAATCAGCTTTGTATGTTTTAAGTATTAGCAATTATATTGCTACTAATCAGGTTGCTTATGTAGATTGCCAAGTTGAGACTTTTAGATTATATCCATGACTTTGGAAAGCTGGCACCAAAGTCAGTGATTGCATCTCAGAATAAACAAACAAATAAAATCAAAGTCATTGTTAAAAAGTTACTTTAAATACTTACACAAAATCTCTATTTTAGCCAAAACTAGTACTAAGCATGATAAAATGTTATCTATTAATGCAGATTACTAAAAAAAAGTAAATACATTTATGCATCAAGATTCCTAAAGAAGTGACATTTTTTCTCATTAAAATTGTAGCTTTCTCTAGCATTATGATGTAAAAATGAGGGAATCGAAAGTTTGGTACTGTGACTATATTTTATGAGTCTTTAGCCCATGGCTTTCTTTTGACCATGACCTAGAGTAAGTAATATCTTTTACTTTGCAAATAGTACAGAAATACTGGAATAAATGTTTCAGAAAACATACTTACTATGTGCATTGTGGTCTTGTATTTTTCTCTTCTATTTCAATTTTTAAAAATTGCTTGCATAACCCATTGAATTGATTTCTTGATCTGTGGTTGGCAAGGGACAGTTATGGGAGAGCTAGACAACAGTAATACTTCACTTTTTCTACATTGGTGTCTAAGAAACTAGTCTGTATGAGTTTGTTTTCTGGATGACTGAAACTTCACTCTTTAAATGCCAAAAAAATTTTCTGTTGTACTCATAATATGTGGACAAAGATTTTTTTTGCCTCTAACTTAAACCCCTTCAGCCTGTTTACTTTAAGATCTGATTTTTGAATTCCCACGCTGTCAGTAGTCTTTGTTGTCAATATGTTTATTCTTGCTTTTAATATCTGTGGTTAAAAAACTAGATAACCATACTTCACTGAGTTCTCTAAAAAATGAGAGTGAATGGGGAACCTTCAGATATTCATTCAGAAACTGAGAATGTATATGAATTCTAATGTAGAAAGTCTGAGATATTTTCCTAAGTGGGATACAGATGTGCATCAGAGTTTCTAAATAAGTACAAAAAGAGCCTCTTATCCTATACAGTTGCATGTGGTAGTTGGTTGGATAATCTAAAAAGTTAAAGTGAGGAATCAGAAAAAAATAATGCCTTAATTATTTTGCCTGTCTTTTGGATGTAGGCTAAAGGCCCTTCTTTAGAAATGGGATTGGCAGGGAATGGAGCCTGTTTAATCAAAGTTAGATGTGATCTTTCTTATGTAAACCACACCAAAAATGTAAACCTAAAGATTTCTACTTTTGATTTCTGTAAAGTGTAATAAGACTTTGTAAACAAATTGAAGGGTGGAATATTTTACATTTAAAAAATGTAAAATTCTTTTTTAATGTTTAGTGCAACTTCATAGATGTCTGTGTATACCAAGAATTATAAAGATATTTGTGTAGTCAACAGGAGTGTGTCTTGGGGGAAGAGGGAATATATATTCATCAAAATTATGTTCATCAAAATATTCTATTTCCAAAGCAGTCAACATAGTTTTCATAGAAATAACCTTTTGTTTGCACTCAAGTAAGTTCATTACTATAGAGTGGCATAAGCAAGTTTGGGAATAAACACCAGATATTAGCTATTAGTTAAGCACGCAACTCAACTAGCAGGAGTAGAAGTGCACAGGAAACTGGAAGTAATTTACTAGCTGCTAGTATCTGTCAGTTTACTTTATGGAGGAAATGGAAAGCACTGGACAATATGGCTAGTTGATTAAGTGAAAATTAAGAGACTTTCTAAATTAAGATGTTACTGTACAATGGCAATGTTTTACAGTATTCAATAGAATTTTATTATAGTCTGAGGTAAATCTTCTTTTCTCTTTTTTCTTTTTTTAAGATTTTTAAGCAGTTATATAACATTACTTGCACAATGCTGCCAGAGATGAGTCTTTGATGTTATCATTGGCACAGGTTTTCTAATCAGACTTCTATCTGTAATCTTGTTCCATTACTTGCTAGCTCTGTAATCTTCATTTAATTACTAAATTTCTGAGAGTTTCAGATTCCTTCTCTGTAAAACAGGGATAATTCCAACTTCTCATAGTTGCTAGAAAGTAATATGACACTGGTTGGCACATAGTAGTTTTAAAATAAATGATAATTATGTTAAACAAGATATTACAGATGCTTATATGTTCAGTTATAAAATATGTTCAGAAAAGGTAAAGAACTAGTCAAATGTGCAATAACCTAGTAGTACCTTGTTTTGTTCCACATTCATAGCCTGAAACCTGCTAAGGCTCAAGCAGATTTAATAGGCTTTTAATGTATAGGTATCTGAGAATATATAAAAGCTACAAAAGAATTCTTGATATATGTGGAATTTATTTTTCTGTCTTTGTTACTACAAGTATATATATGTTAATTTCTATGTGTAGAGGGTGGCATGGGCGGATCAAGCTTCCTAGGAATACCTGTTTAAGTGGTGTTAAATTCTGACTAGAGCTGGGTAATTGGCGAGGTTAAACAATGTTATTTCACCTTGTACTCAAGGATGTAAAGTTTGGATCTGATCCTAGTTAGATACTGAATACTCAGTGTTTCAAGAGATGTCTAAAGTATGGTTTTTGCACAGATGTAATTAAAGTATTTTACATTTTTAACATTTAATATTTATGTTATAAATCTGTGGTATTTATAATTTTGTATATTTTGAATGCATGGTTTTTTTTTCTATAAAAATGTATTTCAAAATAATATAAGCTTATGTTTTAATTTCAAGATCCCAAAGGTTTCAGAATTCCTAAGTTCATGGTATTGTATAACAATTTAAGTAGAATCAAAATCTTTTTAATTTAAAAGATAAATGTCAATTTTGCTGTGCTTTATCCTTTGTTGGTCTTCTCTGGTGGCTCAGTGGTAAACAATTCACTTGCAAGGCAGGAGCTACCAGAGATGCTCAGGGTTTGATCCCTGGGTGGGGAAGATACCCTGGAAGAGGGAATGGCAACCCACTCCAGTATTCTTGCCTGGAGAATCCCCTGGACAGGGCCGCCTGGCAGGCTACAGTCCATAGGGTCGCAAAGAGTTGGACATGACTGAAGTGACTTAGTATGCATGCATGCTTGCTTTGGTTAAAGTTTCTTCATCAGACATTTCCAAGAAAGTTGTCTGAGCTTATCAGCTGACCTTATCAAAGCTCAGTTGTCTGAGCTTATCAAAGGTTAAGGCCTATAATATCTAGGAAATCATCAAAACATTAATAATTTAAACATACTGTGTTTCAATTCATGAGTCATTCATTTATGAGTATTAAGTGAAAACTATTAATGCAAAACCTGTTGCACAAATAAAATACCAAGCAATTGATTTTGTTTTTGAGGTTTAAACTGAGAGGAATGCTTAATTTTTTTCCCCCTCTGCTGTAGATTGAATATTTTTGTACCCATAAAACCCACAGATTAAAATCCTTAGCTCCAGGATGATGGTAGTAGGAGGTAAGGGCCTTTGGTAGATGATTAGGTCATGAGGGTGAAGACTTCATGAATGGCATTAGTGCCCTCATAAAAGAGACCCAGGAAAGTACTCTCACCCCTTCCACCATTTTAGGTTATAATGAAAAGACAAATACCTAGTGAGAAAGCTGATCCTCACCAGGTACCCGTATCAGCTAGTGCCTTGATCTTGGACTTTCCAGCTTCTGTAACTGTGAGAAATAAATTTCTGCTGTTTATAAGTCACCTAGTTATGGTATTTTGTTATTTCAGACTAAATGGACTGAGACACCCCCTTTTTGATTATATTACAAATTTAGGCTTTAGCTTTAGTATTGCAGTGGCTTATGAACTTACCTATAGTATAATGCAAATCATTTTAATCTCAAACATTTCTTCCTGGGCAACTGAAATGGAGAAAGAAATGGTAAGGACTAGAGAAAAATAGCATGGGAGGTAGATGAGTTTCTAACTTGCTAATAGTTCATTGTTAGCCAATGTAAATCAAGCAACAGAGATGACAGAGGACGAGAAGTGTTGACTAGATTAAACAGAACAGCCTTTTGCTAAATTCCCTCATTGGAGGTAGTGGTAGTACTGTTACTAGTAACAGCTAACTCTTCTATATACTGTATGCCAGGCACTGATCCAAGTAGTTTATATAACTCATTTAAACATCACAATTGTTCAAGAAACTAGATGCTGTTGTTCATCTTCATTTCATAAATGAAATAGTCACAGTAACTTATCCAAGGTTACACAGCTAATAAGAGAGCTAGCCCAGATTCAAAGTAAGCTTGCACTGTTGTTCAGTCATTCAGTTGTGTCCGACTCTTCGAACCCATGAACAGCAGCATGCCAGGCTTCCCTGTCCTTCACTATATCCCTGAGTTTGCTCAAACTCAGGTCCATTGAATCTATGATACCATCCAACCATCTTATCCTCTGTCATCCCCTTCTCCTGCTTTCAATCTTTCCCAGCATCAGAGTCTTTTCCAAAGAGACGGCTCTTTGCATCAAGTGGCCAAAGTATTGAAGCTTCAGCATCAGTCCTTAAAATGAATATTCAGGGTTGATCTCCTTTAGGATTGATTGGTTTGATCTCCTTGCAGTCCAAGGGACTCTCAAGAGTCTTCTCCAAGCACCACAGTCGAAACCATCAATTCTTCGGCACTCAGCCTCCTGTATGGTCCAACTCTCACATCTCTACATGACTACCGGGAAAACCATAGCTTTGACTAGATGGACCTATGTTGGCAAAGTAATGTCTCTGCTTTTTAATATGCTGTGTAGGTTGGTCATAGCTTTTCTTCCAAGGAGCAAGTGTCTTTTAATTTCATGGCTGCAGTCACTGTCTCCAGTGATTTTGGAGCCCAAGAAAATAAAGTCTGTCTCTGTTTCCATCTTTTTCCCCATCTATTTGCCATGAAGTGACAGGAACAGATGCTATGATCTTCATTTTTTGAATGTTGAGTTTTAAACCAGCTTTTTCACTCTTCTCTTTCGCCTTCATCAAGAGGCTCTTTAATTCCTCTTTGGTTTCTGCCATTAGAGTGGTGTCATCTGCCTATCTGAGGTTATTGGTATTGACAAAACATGGTCCACTAGAGAAGGAAATAGCAAACCATTTCAGCATTTTGCCTTGAGAACCCCATGAACAGTATGAAAAGTCAAGCTTGGGTACATGCTGTAAACCCTCTGATTGGTAGGAATATGTTATATTAAAATGTTATAAGATATTGAGGCCAAATTTGTTTAAAAACAGGCCCAAGGGAAATAAAAAACAGACTTGCTAATTATTATGATCTTAGAAAACTATAAATCTTATTTGTGCCTTACCTTTTTCATCTTTGCAATGGAGGAAGTAATAGTACCTTGCCTTTAGAGTTATTTGAGTAAATAAGTTAGTGTATATAATGTGCTTAGAACTATGGCTGGGACATAGTAAATATTCATGTGTGAACAGCTTTTCCTACAATTGGACATATTCTAATTAAGTCACTTATTTAGGGAAGGCTGGGGAAAACAAAAGAAAGGGGCTAATTCAGCTGTACGTGTTTTATATACTCACTGTGATCTCAAGTCCAAAAATGACTACTGTTGACCTTTCATCCACTTATACTGATGGGTCTTGACACATCAGTATCTGTCAGATAATTGCTGGCTTGATACAACTTCTGAGACTCAATACTAAAGGGATTAACATAGAGGTTCCTTATGTTTTTGCCTGTCATCCTGTAAGAAAGATATGATTCAGTGGATAGAACACTGTCATTTCTTTGAAGGATGAGAAAAAAAGATAATTGGAAGGCAGAACTGAGAAGCTAATGTGTATACAGGGAGAGTAACTCAAAAGCCAATTTCCTTTTCAAAAAGTGAAGAAACCTGTGGGGCCTGAACATTCTGCACTGTGAACAAGTATAGGAAAAAAATTAGTTGTTAAATAAGAAATATTTACATTCATTTATTCTTTTGTCCTTCGCAACTTTGCATCTAATTACAATAGTATTTTCCACTCAATTAAGGCTGAGGGTTTTAAAAACTGAGGGAATGTTTAACTTAGAAATTCCAACTGAATACTGACTTTTTTTTAAATGAGAAAGCAAAATCACAGTACCAGGAAACAGTATTTCTTGCTCAGTAGGTAAACCAAAGTCAATTTTTCAATAGTTAATTCTGTCTTTCCTCAAATGGTTGAAAAACTCTGACATTGATTATGTCAGACTTTCTTATTAAACTGAAACAGAATCAACTGGCTAAAAATGCCAGTAGCTACTCAAAATATTAGACATTAATCCATGTGTAATGCCAAAAACAGACCCAGCAATAACCTGAGTTGAGATTTCACATATATTCCTTTTCATATAAAAGAAGCTCATTCAGTAAAATTATAATAAGGCTTTTTGAATGTCTTACCTTTGTTCAACTTGCCCAGTCCCACTGGCCACCTTTTTGGTTTTCAGTGACCATTCACAGCCTTGTGTCCATTATTTCTTCTGCCTGAAAAACCTTCTCCCCAGTCATCACATGGGTAGCTCCTTGTCATTCTTCTGATCTTGGTTTAAATATCATTTTTCAGAGAGATATTCTCTGACTACACTATCTAAAGTGCTCAGTTAAAAGTTAGCAGCTATTATTATTTATTAAATTAGGGTCCTTGTTCTGTGTCTCCACAGTTTCTTTCATAGCATTTACTGTATTATGTGATTTTTTTTTCTTTGTTTATTGTCTGTCTCCACAACTAGATTTTAAGTTCCATGAGGACAGGAACCTTGTCTCTTGTTCACAACTGGATTCTATCACCTAGCTGATGGTCTTATACATGGTAGGTGTTTAGGAGGTGCTTAAAAAAAATGAATCACTAGTTTACCTCAATATTTGTGAAGCAAATAGGAATAGAAGCAGATGATTAGAAATCATTGATTGTTTTACTGACACCAACTGAAATTCTCTCACTTTAGGGATTTGCTGCATTATTGACAGGCTATTATCACAACATTATACCTAATTAAAAAAAATAGATTTAAAATATATTTGCCCATAACTTAAAAGAAGATAATATTTTAAAATTGATTAAATCTCACTAAGTTGAAATAAAATTCTGTAAAATAAGGTGTAGGCAAAAGCTGTTTGGTATAGGTGGTTCTAAGTTTATATACATTTACTTAACAAATAATCCACACAGAAGCATTTGCTGGTAGCTCTCCTCTCTTCAACCACCATACTGAATTTGTTCCTGTTGCTATTTCTTTGAAAGAGAGAGAGATTAAATTGATTGGATAACTTCAGATTTATGAGTACAAGTAGAATAAAGACTCAGGATTTAGAGTGTAGACTTGGGGCCTGTTCTGTCACTTACAGGTTCTATGATTTGGATCAATTTCCAAACCTGTTTTCCCATCTATAAAATGTACTAGGCTCAAAGTGTTGCTTCTGAGCTGCAGGTAAGATAATGTGTCAAAGAACTTTATAGGGTGTGAAATGCTATAAATATTGACTGGTTTGCTGTATAGACAGGATGATCTGTACTCATGAGCAAAGAGCTAGGTGCTCTCAGGTGTATCTTAGGGGAGGTCATTCTGTCTAAAAATACCCATTTATGCAGTACCTGGTTTTTACAGTTTTTAAAGTTTCCCCTTGTTATCCTGATTGAAATTACACCAACAGGAGAACCATTTAGATTAATAAGTGTATATTTAATTATATATTTTTGAAGAATATTGAAATGATGGCTACCTTCTGTTATAAAATTGGCTCAAATGTGTCCTTTTTAGCAGCATAGAGTTAAGACCCTAAGGCTTGAGGATCAAACTTAGATATCAGCCAAATGATCTTGAGCACATTACATAACCTGTCAGAACTTCAGTTCTTTTTGTTCAAATACCATTAACTTTAAGGATTGTGGGAAAGGTAAACTGAGAACCCAAGGTTCAACAACTAGCATGTTCCTGGCATGATATAGGGATTGATTAGTGTTTCATTTCCAAGGATAAGCAACTTGAATCAGCTGCACTGAGGAAATAAATGTTTCAGTGCTGTGTTGTGAAAGATAATCATAAAAGGCATAAGAGATCAACAGATCTTTATTGTCACTCTGAACCTTGCATTCTGGAATATACAACTAGCAGAATTCAAAACCAGTATGGAACTACACATCTTGTGCATGCAAGGGGAGAGGGAAAGTAGGTAAGTGGAGCACACCAACTATTTCTGGGTGATCATACACCATTGTGAGCATTTAGAGCAGCATTAAGGCAGAGAGATTGGGATGGAGGTGGACACTAGAAGGAGGTTGATGAAAGTTATTAGAACGATCAGATGGTGCCCCAAATTGCTTTTTTCTTTATTTTAGAACATTAGCAAGGATTGATTCAGTGTTTGGAGCATGGCCCTTTTGTTTCTGTGAGTCAGAATCTAGACTTGTTCCTGATGCTGCAAGAAATGGCCTAATATTATAGGTTAAGAAGCTTTTGGTAGGCTAGCCTGGGAATCTAGTCATAACTTATTATTTGTAATTATTTATTATGTACTATTACTTATAAATAATATTTATTCAAAGTATGACCATTATTTGGACTTCAAAACTTATTTTCTTTGAGAGTACTACTCGTTTATAGTTAGGAATTGACATTTTAAATTAGTATGAAGTTTCCATTTTTTGTTTTCCTACTTATTAAGCTTATACTGAATGGAATTAAAATTTTATAATAGCTGAAATCAGGCTATTTATAAAACTTTATCTTGACATTAGAGAATTCCTGTACATTTTAAAAACCAAATTAGCCATTTTCTTTTGTGAAGAAGTATCATGGTTTTGTGAAAAGAAGTGATCCAGTGGGTCACTTCTACTTAAATTCATAATAGTAAGAGAATGTGTAACTTCAGCACTCAATATTGGC
Organism: Capra hircus; assembly: GCF_001704415.2. Lineage (NCBI taxonomy): Eukaryota > Metazoa > Chordata > Mammalia > Artiodactyla > Bovidae > Capra > Capra hircus. The sequence goes on along the minus strand of NC_030817.1, from coordinate 45,465,391 downwards.
AATTTTGATCTTTTTTGGGGGGGGCCGCGCTAGCTTCCGGAATCTTATCTCTGGACTAAGGATCAAACCTTGGCCCTTGACAGTGAAAATGTAAAGTTCTAACCACTAGACTGTCAGAGAATTCCCAAGATTTTGACCTTAAACATAGCTTGAGGTTAAAGCTCTATATCATATTTGGTATATGTCACAAAATTTTGACATACAAAAAAATTTTTGATGTACAAATTTTTTGATATATGAAAAAATTAGCCATAGGATTTCTTTAAACTTCCGTACATTGCATGCTGTATTTCACACCCACAAAAAAAGTTAGAATCATAATTTTCATAGATTATGAGCATCTTACCACTTTTGTTTTACCTCTCTTGAGTGGTAGGTCAGTAGATAGGTAGGTAGGTAGACAGACAGACATAAGGGCTTTTTTATTTTTATTTGTTTATAAATTCAAGTAAGTGGTGGACATCATGACACTTCAACCCCTGTGTACTTCAGTATGAAACTGGCTAGTAGCAGCATGTGACAGCTGATTGTATACATTTCTTCTCAACTCTGTCAAGTTGATTGCTTGCTATCAGCAAAGGTACCAGTATTTACACCATGGAAATTGGCAGTGCTACAGACCAGGACTTTTTTTTTTTTCCCTTTGTAGAACCAGTTGTTAAACATTTATCATCATACTACTATGTGTATCTCCTAAAAATAAGCATTCTTGGGAGGGGATATATGTATAATTATGGCTGATTCGAGTTGTTGTGTGTCAGAAACCAACACAACATTGTAAAGCAGTTTTCCTCCAATTAAAAAATTAAATTCTCCTATGTACCTGTAATACAGTTATCATATTCAAGAAATCTATTAGCACACGCTAATATCTAATTTATTGTTTATATTCATATTTCTTTAGTAGTCCCAGTATTGTCTACAGTAATACTGCCTTTTAAGGAAGTAAGTTGCTTTCTGTTACAAAAAAGGAGTTAGACCCTGGTGTTGGACATTTAGAAAGCTCTTGGAGAATACCATAAGAATATATAAAGGTACAAGTGAGTAAAAGTACTGGTTTTTGGGAAAAAAAAAATAGGTCATGTAAATAGGACAGTTAATTAGGATTTTAGGGTATTTTCCTTATTTTGTTTAACTTTTTTGAAAAAAAAAAATTACTTGGACTAAGTGGATTTAAGAGGAAAATGAGTATTGGTAAATTCCAGGACTTGCCAGTTGAAAAAGAATTATATTTTAAATTATTTTTGCATTGGAAAGAATTCCACTTTTAACCCTGAAGCCTCATGCTACCTCCCTGACCTCACTTCTTGGTACTCTTCTAAGGTTCCCTGTACTCTAGGCACATCGATTTTGCTGTTCTTCAGTCACTACAAACACATTGACATCATGCGGACTTGGCATTTGTTGTTCCCTTTTGGACTATAAGTCTCAAGATTGTCTTTTACATCATTTGACTTTCTACTCATTGTCACTTCCTCAAAGTGAGGAAGTTGTCATTTCCTAGACCATCTTATCAAAAGAGTACAGGTCTTTTCTTGTCTCTTGACTCTGCATTACTCTTCATTGTCCTTGTTACTACTTGACTTGATGTTTTATGTTTATTTATTTGCTTTTTTTGTTTTTCTCTCAATAGGAATATAAACTCCACAAAGGCAGGGGCTTAGTGGTGTTTGACCACTGCTGTGTTTGCCAGTGCATGGATTGATGTCTAGCATTTAGTAGCTAGTCAGTAAATATTTATCACTGAATGAATGCCTGCATGCATTTTATTATCTTTGTGGTATAGCATAAAACTTACTACTGGAAAAATTTTTGTATTATTTTTCTATGATTTGTTAGTTTCATAACTGTAAGAATTAATTCTACAGTGTCCATTTTTGTTTCTAAATGGAATATTTATTCCTACTTCTCAAAGTTATTGGGTGAATCAAATGAGATAACTATAAGCAAACATAGTATAAGATACTCACATACAGTAAATAGTAAAAGTAATGTCTACTATCAGAATTCATAGGGGGTGATTAATTTCAGAGAAAGCCTGTCTTTTGGCAGAGATAGCAGCTGTATTGAGCCTTAAAACACAGTATGATTTGGATAGATGGAAATGTACAGAGACTAAGAAGGGGAAGACTGGAAGAGAGGACACAGGAGCAATAAAGATGTTCCAGAGATAGCAGGTTGACTAATGTGAATTCGAGGGGTTACTTAAGAATGAGGGAGATTAGGGTTTTGAATGTCAAGGACTTTGAGCTTCATTCAATAGCAGGGCACCATTAATTAGCTTTCTATGATTAAAAAGAACTTCTTGGAAGAATAATTTCAGTACATTTCTATTATTTCATTATAAACCAGTACAGATACTGAATATCTGACAGTCTTAAAAAGTCAATTTTTTAGCTCTCAAAATTACATTATAACCTGCTATGATAAAAATTACCTAACACTCATCTCTGGAGAAGGAAATGGCAACCCACTCCAGTGTTCTCGCCTGGAGAATCCCAGGGACAGGGGAATCTGGTGGGCTTCCGTCTATGGGTCGCACAGAGTCGGACACGACTGAGCGACTTCACTTTCACTTTTCACTTTCATGCATTGGAGAAGGAAATGGCAACCCACTCCAGTGTTCTTGCCTGGAGAATCCCACGACGCAGAGCCTGGTGGGCTGCCGTCTATGGGGTCGCACAGAGTTGGACACGACTGAACTGACTTAGCAGCACACTCATCTCAACCATTGGCTAATTGTTTTCTCCTCTGTATGTTTTCCCTTCACCACCATTCTTTGTAATATATGAGGGATTATTAATTATTGCCTTTTATGAAAATTCTTGGGAATATTAATATGGTACACAATACTGGTTGTACCATGGCTCTTGTTTTATGATACGCTTTGTTCAGAGTGGTAAACTGCATGGTTCATTTTAAAATAGCTGTGTGTTAGAACGAATAAGAGGAAAACAACAAGATGAAGTTTGAGATTCCTTCTCTCGTGGCAGAAACTTAATGAACTCTGCAGGATTAGAAGCCTTTATACTTCCCAACCTCATGTGAGCTATAAGAGTGAGGAGATCCCCTCAATATTGATAAGCTCTTCTATCTTTGTTAAGGAGAGAATGAACATGTATCTTCTCCCCTATCCAACCCAATAAACATTTCACACCAAAGCTTTAAGAAAAAAATTTTGGTCATACAAGGGGTTTGTTCAATGGTGTATTGTGGCAGAAAGAACACAGCAGGAAATGTTAGATTCTGTCATTCATAACTCCTTTCTTAAAAATTGTTTCTCTGGGCATGTGTATTCTTAAGTTAGTATACTTGCTCTTTAGAAGTTGGAATAAGGAACATAGCTATGCCTTTGAGCAATCTGCACTCAAATCTTAGTAATTATTTTGTTGATTGAATGCTGGTCCTGGAGACATATTTCTGTAGTCCAGCATATAACAACCCTCCTGTGCTTTTTCTTGTAGCTTATGTTGCAGAGTTCAGGTATCTGCTAGGGGGCTCTGAATGACTAACAATGGAGGAAAAAAAAAAAGTTATCAGGTTATATCGTGGTGCAAATTAAATTCCATTCTGAAGAGCTCAGAACATGAAAATGGTTTTGTGATTCTGAGATTACTCTCAAAGTTAAGCTGTTGCCAGAAATCAGAATTGAAAAGGTCCTTAGTGTGTCTCTTTCATTCTTTTACAGTTGATAAAGCATAAGGCCCAAAGGAAAAAAAGTAACCTATCTAACTATAAAAGTAAAACAAATTACTTGCTAACCAGTTGAGAATTTTTCTATACTATATTATTACCTCTGGCAAGAACACAATTGCCTCTAGATTCTGGCCCCAGAAATGACATCATGATCATTCAGCCTTCCTCAAGGAATGTGGATGAAACAAAGGCTAGGTGATTATATTTTACCATTCTTCTCCAAGTAGTGTGTACATACTTTTAAAAGAAAGTCAAATGGTGATAAATAGACTCAATGTGAAATAAATATTTAATACTTGAAACTGGGATGCTAAAAAGAGAAAGGAATATAAAGAAATTAGAGATAATGTCTAAAATTTAAAAGTTAGGAAATAATGTGAAGCTTATTATTAAGCATTATAGAGGAAGAAGTCCATTTTTAGTTTTGTCATGTGAAAAATAGGGCTAGTAATAGTACCTAAATAAAGGACTGGCATAGTGGTTAAATGAGGTAATCCATGTAAAGTGCTTGGAATAGTATTTGACTCTGAAGAAATATTCAATAAATGTGATGTATTATTGTTACTATATTAACATTTCTTGAACAAGTAAGAAAATTACATGTTGTAAGTGCTCTGAAGGAAATATACAAAGATTAAGAATGTGACAACTTAGGGCAGGGAGAAGACTCCCTTGCTTGGGATGATTAGCTAAGGCCTCTCTGAGAAAGTGAGGCAAAGATAAGAAGGAGCCTGCTGTGTAACGAGTGAGGAGGAGAACATTGCAGGCCAAAGAAGTATGTTCAAAGGTCCTGAATGTAGAAAGAGCCTGGCATGCTCTAAGAAACAAAAGAAGACGAGGGCACATACCACTGTTTGGGCATCATTTACTTGCTCACTTTAGACTGTCTCCTTCACTAGAGTACTTATTCTCCAAGGGCAGGACAGCATCTGACTTCTTCCCTCACACCTGTTATGGTCCTTGGCACAGGGCTGGCATTTATTAGATAGTTGAGAAAACATTTCATCACTGTCAGTGCTTTGTGGGTGAAGACTTGATCTTTCAAGACTTGATCTTTCCTCCAAACAAGATAGCTAGGATGTAGTGAGTTGCTTATGGTTACTTTTTTAAAGGATATTTGGAAAACCTGATGCACAGTTGTAAAGTATTCACATACCATAAAATATCATAAATTTTATATTTTGACTCAGATTAGTGAGTTTCATGGAATAAAAAAATTACATTAAAATTTTAACTTGAATTAACTGTTTTATATATCTATTTTAACCATGAAGTTCACATTTTCTTGGGGGATGGGATGGGTTAAATGCTACCTGGGTTGGTCCTGGTTTATGCCTGATGTCCCTGTGTTCAATCCTATTTCACAATTTGTCTCTCCTTTTTTTATTGTTTTGTACAAAGAATTTTATGTTCACACTAGTGTTGCACTGTCCTGCTAGTGCACTCAAATCTTGTCTTCTGTTAAATTGTGTTTTATTCTGTATTTAGCTAGCTTGCTGTGTTGTGTAGGATATTGTATCTAATATTTTATAATTTATGTGGACCCTTGTACTAAATCAAGGTATTGACTGGAATGCTTGCTTTGACTTAGTCAAAACACCTGGACTTTGTTTCAGAAAGTCTTGATTTCTAAAATGTTTCTACCAAACTGCACATGTTTTAGCAAAACAAATTTTATTCAAAGTCTTATGAACAGTGTCTTCTGTGATAAATGTTAAATTAGTGATTACACAGTGTATGGGTAAAATGACTTTATTTTTAGAATTTACTGTTAAATATGGTAAAACTTTGGACAATTGGATTCCTTTCCCTCTCTTCTCCTGAATCATGTTCATTGAGTACCTGCTACATGCCTGGCACATACATGGTGGAAATACAATGACGAGCAAGAACTAACATGACCTTTGCCCTCTGGAACCTATAGTTAAATATAGTCTTTCCTGACTTTTTTCCCTGAGTCAGATTAGGACTGGAGGTTACCCTTTGCTGTTTTGGAAGAGGTGCAAAGGGCCAGTAGGGGAACTGGCCCAGAGGAAAAAAGTAGCAGATGGCTTGCACAGACTTATAGATCTTTGACATTCCACTACTCTTTTCTATTTGTTGTTTCAAATATTTTTGGTTTGAACATAGGGTTATGTGTGTATGTGTTGGTTGTTCTGTTTTTGTTTTTGAGAATAAGGAATGGAAATGTATTCTCAGTAGGTGCAGGTTTCACTTGAGGTGCTTAGTTCATGATACTTTGTTGACTTTCCCCTCTAGGTGATGCAACTAAAACCTTCCTGGTCTAAAAGGTTAGAAGCTATTGAGGTAGTCAAAAAATAAGTACTTTGCACAAGGTTGCTAGGTAAAATAATTGTGTAAATTGAAATTGTATCTATAATGGAAAGCTTTGAAAGGCTGACTACAACATTTGTGTGAATAAAAAGAAAATGCTCCCTCTACACAAAAGGGTAGATGCAGTAGTTACAGAATTCATGCATTCTGGTGGTAAATCTCTAGCAGCTACTTCTTTCTCAGACTCGGTAAAACTTAATATCCGCCTTTAATATGTGCTTCCAAAGTCCATATTGGTTGAATGTGATAAGGTAGAACCAAACACCTATTGGAGAGAATTAAGGTAGGGGGAGGGTCACTGAGAGGTGGTATCACATGGAGCAGTAGGTTAAAAATTTTTTTGACTGCTCACAATTGCAAAAACAATTGAAGTTGCTGTCCTATAACAGCATTCCCTCTTCCCAAACAAAATTCAGTACTCAGTCTTGCTCATGAAGTGATAACTGATCTTTTCTTTTTCCTGTTTTATTTAAAAAGAAAATGATAGTCCCAGCCCTCTAGATTAATTTCACAGCACATATAGTCCTACAGATTATTTTAGCATTTAGAAGAACTTGAAAGACCTTGGTTAAAGTTCTGATTTTGCTTATGGTTACTGGGTGGGAACAATAGGTGGGTGGGATAGTTAGGAAGTTTGGGATGGACGTGTACACACTCCTATATTTAAAATGGATAGCCAGCAAAGTCGTACTGTGTAGCACGGGCAACTCTGCTCAATGTTACGTGGCAGCCTGGATGAGAGGGGAGTTTGGGGAAGAATGCATACATGTATATGTATGGCTGAGTCCCTTTGCTATCTACCTGAAACTTTCTCAACATCATTGATTGTCTATATTTCAAAATAAAATAAAAAGTTAATAAAGTTCTGGTTTTGTCACCTGATCTATTTAAGCTTAATTAAATTACCTAACTTCTCTGAACTTCAGTTAGTTCAGTTCAGTCACTCGGTTGTGGCCGACTCTTTGCGACCCCATGGACTGCAGCACACCAGGCCTCCCTGTCCTTCACCGACTCCCCGAGTTTACTCAAACTCATGTCCATTGAGTCGGTGATGCCATCCAACCATGTCATCCTCTGTCATCCCCTTCTCCTCCTGCCTTCAATCTTTCCCAACATCAGGGTTTTTTCCCATGAGTCAGTTCTTCACATCAGGTGTTTCAGCTTCAACATCAGTCCTTCCAATGACTATTCAGGACTGATTTCCTTTAGGATAGACTGGTTGGATCTCCTTGCAGTCCAAGGGACTCTCAGGAGTCTTCTCCAGCACCACAGTTCAAAAGCATCAATTCTTCAGCACTCAGCTTTCTTTATAGTCCAACTCTCACACCCATACATGACCACTGGAAAAACCATAGCTTTGACTAGATGGACATTTGTTGGCAAAGTAATGTCTCTACTTTTTAATATGCTGCCTAGTTTGGTCATAACTTTTCTTCCAAGGAGTAAGTGTCTCTTAATTTCATGGCTGTCGTCACCATCTGCAGTGATTTTGGAGCCCAAAAATATAAAGTCAGCCACTGTTTCCCCATCTATTTGCCATGAAGTGATGGGACCAGATGCCATGATCTTCGTTTTCTGAATGTTGAGCTTTAAGCCAACTTTTTCACTCTCCTCTTTCACTTTCATCAAGAGGCTCTTTATTTCTTCTTCACTTTGTGCTATAAGGGTGGTGTCATCTGCATATCTGAGGTTATTGATATTTCTCCCGGCAATCTTGATTCCAGCTTGTGCTTCCTCCAGCCCAGTGATTCCAGCTTGTGCTTCCTCCAGCCCAGTGTTTCTCATGATGGGCTTCCCTGGTGGCTCAGAGGTTAAAGCGTCTGCCTGGAATGCGGGAGACCTGGGTTCGATCCCTGGGTTGGGAAGATTCCCTGGAGAAGGAAATGGCAACCCACTCCAGTACTCTTGCCTGGAGAATTCCACAGAGGGAGGAGCCTGGTAGGCTACAGTCCATGGGGTCGCAAAGAGTCAGACACAACTGAGCGACTTTACTACTTTACTCTGCATATAAGTTAAATAAGCAGGGTGGGTGAGTTTCAGTGTCCTCATTGGTTAAAATTGAGATAATGTATTCATTTTAGAAGTTTGTTGTAATGACATAACCTGAGGAAAGTAGTTGTACCAGGCTCTTAAACACATAATCAATGGCTATTTTTATTCTCTCCAGTTTGTTAGCTTAGGAAAGGGAAAATTATAATAATGGTGAATCCTATTTAGAGGAAAATTAATTCAGTTTTAGATACATTAGAGTTTGTATTCACACAGATAGCCGTAAGAGTTCAGTCACATCATTTGGAAACAAGAGTGTATGAAATAACCTGAAATTAACAAATTTTTTAAAAATGCAAGTAAACAGTATTAAAGCTTTGAGGACTTAACAGTTGAGTCTTAAAGCTATATGAGGTTTTCTTAATTCTACCTAAACTGTTTTACTTTACTAGATTTTGTTAACATTCTTCAAAATTTTAAATGCAGTCATTTGTATGACTATTGGCATAACTCGAATTTATGGCTAGTGATAGCTAGCTGTAGGGGGGTGGCGATGATGGTTGGGGAAAACAGACAGGACTTGGAATTAGACCTTGGTTAGATGATTCTGTTTCTTCATTCTTATTTCACAAAGTTGGATTGTCAAAGGGACAAGTAAATGTAAGATACATTATCTCCATGGAAATACTTTTACTAACATATCATTTTATCAAGATAAAAAATTCTTGATTGTTTCTGGACTTTTAAGACTGAATCAAACATACCGTTCTTTATAATAGTGAAAGACTGACAATATCCCAGACCATGTCTTTAAAGAAATATGGGTCTAGGTAAAGGGGAATCCATGTGCATCCTGGCACATATTTTATTTAAGAATGATGATATTATTTTTATTAAGACCCAAGTAGTATAGGATATTAAAAATTAACTCTTATTCCTGGTCTTGATACTTATTAAATCTGACTAGTGTGTAGATAAGATATTATTAGAGTGTTTGTCCAGTAGCTTAGATTATAAATAACCCCTGTTCTTGCTCATTTTAAACAATGTAGTATGAATGATGCCAAAAAAGAGGCTAGAACATTTTCTTCTCTCCAAGATCTTAGATTTTGTAAACAAGGCTCTGCTCCTAAAACTAATCTAGGTCATCATAACCCCAAATCTTTTGAAAGATGACAATCCCAGTTAAGCCTATTAGGTTCTTTTTAATCCTGCAAATTTATGAAGTGTTTTAGGTCTTAAAAATACAATATGTTTGGATTGTATAGTCACTTGGCTTATTTGTACCATGTGATAATGAATATAAATCACTGGGTAATCATTTCAGCAATAATGATTGCTGGAAATCTCCATGTGAGTGGAAATTAATGTAGCCTTTTATGGCTTAATTTATCCAATACTGACCTAACAGCATAATTTTTGAATAAAAACTGATTTAATGAGAAAAGCCATAAATTTTTTAATTCCTCAAATTGTAAAATTTAGTTTTATTTAGTCTTTCTTGCAAATAAGTTAGTGAACTGTGAAATGTGTTGTTAAAGTGACATTATTTAACAAACTGGAAAAATGTCAGTGTCATAAAAATCTTTCTATGATAGTCAAGATTTAAATTTTATCCCTATTGATGTTAATATGGGATACTACTAATGTATTACCCTTTTATTTGTTGGTGTGTGTGTATGTATGAATGTACATTTGCTGTTTAGTAACATATTTATAGAACTGATGTTTGCAGAATAAAAGAGGAAACTTAAATTGCTTGAGAGCCTGGTGTGCTGCGGTCCATGGGGTTGCAAAAAGTCGGACACGACTCAGTGACTGAACTGAACTGAACTAAGAGCCAAGTATTGGGCTAGATGGCTCATAACTCTAGAGAAATTATTACTGCCACTTTACAGATGAAGAAATAGACTCAAATAGCTTAAATCATTTGACGGCACAGCTTCTTAAGTGGAAAGAACTTGAACCCTAGACTCTAGCTCTTCTCCATTATGTCTTGCTGCTTTAAGGGATCTTTTCAGTAATTAGGTTGTATTTTGTGCAAACATGTTTACACTGTCAACCCCTAGAAGACTGACCATCAGGGATGACAATATCCTATTTGTGCTGTTTTTCAAAATTATTGTATCTTGTCCCATTTGATCCTTACAACATACCAACATTGCAGTCAAAAGAAGAAAAAAAATATTTCTGACCTAGAAATGAAGAATTTCAGAGAAGTACTTAAGGTGGAGTTTAGTCTAGAACCCAGATCCGTGGTTCCTGGTTCAATGTTCGTTTCTACCTCCTTTACTTTCTCTGAATCAGGTATGTGATCTGTGATTATGAAATAGTGAAGTTCACAGATTGAACCTTTTATTGTGTCCTTCATGTAACTATAGCCTGGCTCCCTGTTTATCGGTCAAATCCTGTTTTTCTGTATTGTAAGTAACATCAATGACAGTTCTGAGGTGTAATGGGGCTATAGTGGTGGTTATTGAATGAGTAATAAATAGAAAATGTTAGCTTGAAATTTTTGTATTTCAAGTTTATTCTTACATGATGCCATATTTGTCTTATGGAAATATAACTATGAAAGGAATTGTTAAAAGCACACAGATTTAGGAATACCCGTTTCCTGGCTTTGCCCACTTAGTTTTGCCTACTTGAGCAGGTTATAAAGCAGTTTCTTCATCTGTGAGGAGAGTAACTACCAGAGTCAGAGGAGATGGGCATTTAAAGAAATTAGCACTATGCCTGGCCCATGGGCCTACATATATAGTGGTGGTGGTGGGGTTTAGTCACCAAGTTGTGTCCAACTCTTGCAATATATATAGTAGCTATGTAATAATTACCTTTGAAGGGTTCTTTTTTTCTTCTAGCAATGAATCTTTTTTGTTTAAAAACTATCCAGGCTAGCATGGTTATCTCTTAAAGAGAGATATCTTAAAAGGCTTAGATACCTTAAAAGATAAGGTATCTTAAAAAGCTTCCTCGATGGCTCAGTGGGTAAAGAATCTGCCTGCAATACAGGAAACACAGGAGACCCAGGTTCAATTCCTGGGTCAGGAATATCCCCTGGAGGAAGAAATGGCAACCCACTCCAGTATTCTTGCCTGAAAAATCCCATAGACAGAGGAGACTGGCGGACTACAGTCCTTGGGGTCACAAAGAGTAGGACATGACTGAGTGACTAAGCACAGCATCTTAAAAGTAGATAGTTCAATTGTTTCTGCTAACAGAGGACTCGGATTATGTGAAATAGTTAATATTTCAAATTTTTCCATTCTGTATTTGGAATATGTAGCTTAAAAAAACTCATGGGAGATCTGCTTCCTACTTATTTCCTTACATTAGTATAATATAAATAATTTACATTTCTTGAACTGGCCCATTTGGAGAACACAATTATTGACCATACTGGGCAAAAAGGGTTTTTTTCCCTCGTTGAGGGTTGAGAATCTGAGACTAGTACTTAGCATAGTATTTTATTGATATATTATTCAGATTTTTAATTTGTTGACTGTTGAGATTATTTATAGCATTGTGTATCACAATGAACCAGGGGGAAAAGCAACCATTCTTCAGAATTATATAAAGTGCCATTTTGAAATTGATTTATCATTTAGAAAACTAGTAGCAGAGGAAGCATTTTGCTAAATAAATCTCTTGGTTGCATTTTACTTTTTAAGGTGGCATGTCTCTTCCAGTTCATTTTATTCACTTGTAATTACATGCTTCTGATTAAATTTAGTATTTTTAATAAGTTCTCTTTGAATATGTTAATAGTTTTAGATTATAGAAACTGGCTATTATTGGCCTTTAATTAAAAATTTTAAGAATTTTAACTGAAAGGAAGTATTCTCAAACAGTTTAGAGATCATATATTCTTTTTTTCATAGATATAAGAAGTTAATTTTGAATTATGCAATTATGTATCCAAAAATTTTTTTAAATGTGTTTTCTTTGGGTCTAGTTGTATGACTTGAATAAATAAATGTTTGGAATTGATATTCTTATTTGAACTTGTTCTGTTTAACTTTCCATGGTTATAAAATCAAATAAAGTAGAATATGGAATATAAATCAGTCATGGTGCTAGGTAAGCAATAATGTAGACAGTTGTAGTATCTCCCTTCAAAGCACTTACAGTGTGGTGGAGGAGAATGTCCAACCAGTCATTTTGCAAATAGTTATTTAACATTTTGTGAGCTAAGTACTAAGAAAAAAGTATAGAGAGACTGAGACTAAGCTCAGAGAAAGCTGCCCTAGGGAAGAGAAATTTAAAGGAATCAGTGGAAGGGATTGTGGGAGACCACTCCAAGCAAATGAGGAATAGAATTTGCAAAGGCTCTTAAGTTTTGAAGAACCTTAAGAGTCCTTAGTAACCAAAAAAAGCAGTCTGACTAGCAAAGAGCACCTTTTAGCCTTCACAATTAATTAATTAATTCCATTTTATAGACAAGAAAACTGAAGCTCAGAGTAGTTTGCTAATTTGTATAGGGTCTTACTGTTTGTAAATGGCAGATTCATATTTTGAACCCAAGTTGGTCAGCCTGACTCCAACATCCTTGTTCTCTCTATTCTGCCATTCTTTCTCTGAGTCACTTATCTCAGAGGTTATTGTGTTCCCAAACACATCTCTTTCCTTATTTCTCAAAAGGCTTAGCAGCTCTCCTTCTGGCTAATTGTTAAGCCAACAACGATCGGGTTCTTTCCTTATACTACTAAGGTAATAAGGTTTAACTCTTACAGGTTATATCTTTTACTTGTATTCTGTAGAACTCCAGGGATCCTGAAAGCTTTTTCAAGGGTAGGAATTTTGTAGATCCTGGGACTGATATGAAACTGCAGTGTTGTTTGTAGCCTCTTATTTAAAAATAGCCTCATGGTGCTCATGGAGTACTTTAATAGTGCCAACATTTCCATCAGCCTCTCTGCCCTATCCACAAGACACTCCACATAAACAAAGATCTGAGTAATAAATAGTATGCTTCTGCTGTTGCCTCTGCCTGCTCTCTCCTGTATAGAAATCCTAATGCCACCACAATAATGCATTTTATTGGAAGAATGCAAATTTAAAGGATTCCATTGCTTTAAAAGTTTGAAAAACACTATCTTAGTTTGTGTGAAGTTCATGGGAAATATTTCCTAAGTGAGAAATTTTTCTGATTCTTCATAACTGTTTATCTCCTACTACCTGCATTGACTCCCCCAAACATTTTTCCTAGAGGGAAAAAAATTCCTGAAAAATAAATTTAATTCAGACTCAGTGTCATTGTTTTATGTTTTTTTGTCATTGTTTGTATAAGAAGAGATATTTTAATGCAGATACCTAGTTAAATCTTTTATTGTCAGAGTTTACTGAGCAATTTTTTCTAAGCAATCTGTTAATCTCAGTTTTTCTCGCCCTCTTAAAAGGCACTGCATAAATTTGAGGGAGGGCTATTTTTAGGCCTTGTCTTGTTTTAACTAACTAATCTTGCTTTTCTTGGAATTTGTTAAGTTTGTTGTAAAGTAATTCATAGTTCTGGGTAGACAGAGGTTGATGCTTTATCCTGATTGTCCTAAATTTTTGTATGCTTTGTTTACAGAGGGTTTCACATGGTAGAACCTGATTTACTTGAAATGCGAAGTAATAAATTGATTCCCTCCACCACCCCTTTGTCCTCTGTTTTATGTGAAACACCGACTGAAGTGAATGTTTGCCCTGTGAATTTCTCTCCATTTCAAAAGCACCCAGATACGCACGTTTTAGGGGCTCATGCTAGAATACTTTGTCATTATCGTCACACCAATCTTTCCTTTCACGTTGCCTAAACACAGCTGAGTTGGTAAGAGGAGCAAAGACAACAAGATAGCGCTGCCAAGTAGAAGGGAAGCTGTAGTGGACCCAACGAGCAGGGGCGGCAGAGCACACCCTCCATCCAATCAGCTGTGAGTGCTGTTGCTATGTGCGCTCTTACTCTGCTGCCTTTGTGAAAAACCTTACACAGAGCGAAGCGAAATCAGCACCCACGGCTGAACATTTGTTTTAACCACTGCAGACATCTGGATCCCTCAGTTACTGACTGTATAGCTATTGACAGCCAGAAGGCAACTTCTTTTGTACAAGGATTCCAGTATGGTTTTCAGTGGAAACAAAGGGCTTCACAGAGAAGGTGTGTAATGAAGTGTTTTCAACGGCTTTATTTTTAAACTTCCAATTTTCAGTAGCTGTTTACAGTTGCAGTGTTTGCTTTGCGTGGATTTTTAATAAACGGGTCTAGGAAAATGATCTCATGTTGAAAAACATTAAACTTAGAGAATTTTCTTTACCTTCAAATAGCCTGTTTTCTTTGAACAGCATGGCTTAAAAGATTATTAAAATGCTCATCTGAACAATGAGGAGGGAGAAAAGAAACCAAAATACAATGTGCTTACTTTAATGGGGGAAAATATGACAAAAATAAGAAAATTGGGAAGAGAATGAGGTTTAAACAGAAGTATTAACTGTACTTGGGTGCGGGAGGTTTTTGTTGTTTTTAAATAGAAGCTGTTAAGGAGAATATATTCTATAGAAGTTACGTATTTTTAACTGAAATTCATTGTTTCTGAATTTGAAGAGATTATCAGAATTTAGCTTAGTGAGAATTTTTACATAGTTTTGATGTTCTGTCTTTCTGTAAAGGATTTCTGAAGATGCAACCTCAAATTGTATAAGCTCTTAATTGTTTGATCTGTTGGCTAGTTCTTCTCAGTTCAGATAAAGTATAGTAGTATAATCCAACTGCAAAGACAGTGGCGTGTTCTACTAAATAAATGTCCATATAGAAAATTGAAAATATAAAGGATTTTGCAGACAAACTAGAAATGTATAAGATACTATTTTAAAATTAAAGTAAGCCTTAATTAAATGTAATAATTCCTTATCTGACTTCAGATATAGCAGATATAGTAAAGTCTTATTAAACCTCACCAATTCAATATTTGTAATAATTAAACAAGATATGGGTTACAGTTTATGAGATCTGGAAGAACCAGTTTATCCAACTAATTACAGGCAAGTTTTAAAATATCTTAGATAAACAGAAATCTTCACGTAGTTTCAAATACTGTGAAATTATATTTTACATAGTTGATTTAGCTAATGACTCTTCTAAATTAATTAAAGCAGAACAGAATACTAATTAACATATTGTCCGTTTATAAGCAGTTTTCTTTCATCTATTTCACCTGGTTGTGTGTCTCCTTTTAATCCACTGGGTAATTTATGTCTGAGTAAAGTTAGTGTAATGCAAATTCCAAGCTAATATGCAAGCCTTACATTTTATCTCTACAAATTATATATTTTGGAATATGATTGGTTTTGACATTATTGTCTTCAAGAAGTGCTTGTCATTAGGAAGGGTTAGCATTATTTGATAAGCAAAGAAAGGCTTTTTTTTCCTCGGAAAGAACTCAGTATATTTCATGCTTTTGTGCGCATTACTGACCATTTTTAAGGGTACATGTACATTTATAAAGGTATTTTATGTGAATCTACATGTTGCTAAACTTAAAAAAAATCTGGCATTTCATAGTTTTTTTCAGTTTTTTACATGTAGCCAAAACTTGAACTTGATAGGAGTTATAAAAATTATGGCAAAATAAAAAAAGCTATTATATACTTTGTACTTGCTAGCCTTCATGATATAAAGCACTCATTTGCAGAAGAGAAGCTGGAGGGTGGGTAGGTAGGGATGGGAGGCAGAGGGATGTTAAATGGGCCCAAACTCATCAAATATAGCTCTAATCCCATGGAAGTCAGTCTAGTTATTTCCCTTTTTTGAGCTATCACTCTCATCAATTACTCATTTTATTTTTTAACTATACAACCACAGAAACCAAAGTGTTGCTCTTATTGGTTCCCCATCTGCGTGGTTTATTTCTTAAGAATTAACAGACTTTCCAAGAGAAGGATGATTTCATTCATATGCTGCAAAAAAAAAAAAAAAAAAAAAAAGGGAACATGATGTTGGCAAGAAATTTAGATCTGCTTCTGTGTCACACAAAAGCCTTGCAGTTGTGTTGTAGGAGGAATAGTCTTGGCAGAATCCCAGATTTTATTTCTGGGCTCATCACCTAAAGATGGTTCTTATATGTCTTATACATGTGAGAGTTCCTGTTCAGTAACAGAACCTCAGGGGTAATAGCTGATTTTTAAAAATCTGGTCAAGGCTAGTGACATTGCTAGCATACTTCAACTCTTTGAATTTATCTGTTATTTGACTATAGAATTTTAATTGTCTTATTCTGTGTCAAATCTTTCTGGCTTTATTTGTACTTGTAAATAGAAAAATACTTCAGTTCTCAAAAGTAGTGATTTCTTTTTTGCCTTAGCCACTTGATAGGATAGCAGTAGAAGTTCTCGTATTTATCAGATGCGGGGTTTGCTGTAACAGATTTTATTTCAAATAAAATATTTTTAATTTTTAAATCACCAGGCAATAATATAGAATATGTAAATAGTATTTTGTTTATAATTCTTCAAAAAAATTTCTCTTATTTAGAATTTCAGGTTAAGAAGGGGTAACAATCCAAGTATTTCTTTTTCTTCTGGTCTTTTGTAAAATCTTTTTTTAAAAAATAATTCCTACAGCAAGTGTTATCCCCAAGTGTTTGATTCCTACATGTATGCTCTAAGTATTGTAACACTTTATGCAGTGTTTCTTTGATTCTTCCTTGTAGAAATTCCATTCACTTACTCCTGTTCTGAACCCAGAAAATATTTGAATATTATAGTCAGCTAGGCAAGTAAGTTTTGTCTTAACAACTTTTGATCAGACATTTTCATATAGCAGCAGTGCTATTATGTAAACTGTATTGCTTTTGCAAGAGTATAATCTTTTAAAAAAAACCTTCGATGCCATTGTATCTAAAATCGGAGACCCAGGTTTTAAAAACATAGTTGTTTGGAGTATTGCTTGAATCTGATTATATAATCCTTTGTGATGAGGCTGAGTTATAAGCTATTACTTGATAAACTGGAAATATTGCCTTGTAGTTTTCTTCGCTGGTCTCAGTTTTACTCATTCAAAGATTTCTGAACATCAAAGGATTTGAATTATAAGGTTTATGATAAGCACAGGGACATTAAAAGTATAAATTACAGGAGGTAGTCAAGATAGAGTAGAAAAAAGAATTGGGTCCAAAGAGTCATGTATAGCTGGGCCTCGCATTTTGCTGTAAGCTTCTTGTTATCCAGAGTATGAAAAGAAAACTCT
Source organism: Capra hircus (assembly GCF_001704415.2). Taxonomy (NCBI): domain Eukaryota; kingdom Metazoa; phylum Chordata; class Mammalia; order Artiodactyla; family Bovidae; genus Capra; species Capra hircus. The sequence continues at coordinate 45,448,149 of NC_030817.1, read as the reverse complement.
GCCAGTTATTTGCAATCCCTGTTATTTATGTAACATTTTATTGCTAAATATTAGTCATTCTCTTTTCTTTAAAAATTATTCTACATTTTTAAATTCTGAGAATTTTAAGTATACTATAAATATAATTTTTTATATTTTTCTTCTAAGTTTCACATATGCAGATATACTTTTATGCAGAATCTCAATCTTCTAAGATACTTTATGACCCAGAAAGTCTTGGAAACTTGGGGGTTTGGCAGAAGAAAGGGCAGACCTGGACTTCCCTGGTAGTCCAGTGTTTAAGACTCTGAACTTCCAGTGCCTCCACTTAAGGCTGAGTGAGTTCAATCCCTGATTGAGGAACTAAGATCCCACATGCCTTGCTTGGCATGGCCAAAAAAACAAACAAAAAAGAAGAAGATAGGGCAAGGCTGATAGGGAAGTATGTGACTAAACCTCTAAAGAAAGATAATAGTCAATAATGGCAAGGAAACAATGAGTAAATGGGAAAATAAATGAAGAGGAGGAGGCAGAAAAAAATTTATTTGATACAGTGTTATTTTCGGGGGGTGGTGGTGTGTATGCATTAAAGTTCCCACCAGTGCTGGGCTGACTGACTAGAGCTGGTAAATTCACCAGGGATTTGTTTACTGACTTTTCTTTTAAATTCCTCAACTAGGTTGTGATAAGGATGACCTTGTATTTACCACTCATTAACGACAAGGGACAAGTCAGTCAGCTGTCTGAAAACCAGAAATTAAATTTTATCACATACATGATGAATGTAACTGTTTTGAAATATAAGAACTTACAGAATAAAAATCTGGTGATATAGGGGCTAAAATTTAAAAACTCAAAATTCCAAGCCAAAATGTTCAGAAAATGGTCTTTTGTCATTTTAATAAGTACATAAAATTTCAGGTTCTTTTTCAACTGATCACATTATTTTCACTGCTTTGGGAAGTGATAATTTTATGTTATTTTGGGAGAGGTTCAATATGGTTCCCATCCTGGTTTTCATATTTTCATCAAGTGCTAAGATTTTGTGATTCTTACAGAAACATATTTAGTCTTTCAGTTCAGCTGAAGATAAAGTTTAGCTTATTGAAAATTAGAGGACCAGCAAATGTAAAGAAAACACAATCTTTTACAGGTTTACTCCATTTTTTTCACTCTCAGTGCATTCAGTGGTACTGCCTAAGTGGCTTCTGCATTGGATCCAGAAACTATTTTACATCTAACAAAAAGGGTAGGAGAACCTTTTTAGAAATACATTTCCTGGTTTTACCTGACTGCATTGCATTGGTGTGGTTGTTTACCTTAAATCATTTTTTTCTGAAAATAACCACATAGAAAAAGAATAAAAAGGTTGATCTATGTCATTGTTTTATATTTTGGGTACTGACCCTTTTGAGAATCTGATGAAAAATATCAACCCTCTTGCTAGAAAAAAATGCATCTATGTATATACATAGATAATTTTGTGGAAAATAGCCAAAGGTTCATAAATTCTCTTAAGAAATCTTATTAGGCATAATTTGGTTTTAGTCAGAGAATAAAAGCATTAATTTTAGAGAACTGAGGTTTAAAACAGATTGGATAAGAACTTCAGGATATGAATGGAAGCAAGTATTAAGCAGTGAGTGTGCAGTGCTGTTTTGTCACTTTTGAGGAGAGGGGAAATGTTCTAACATGTACGCCATACATTTTAGTACTCTTGCAGATGGATTTGTCCCGGGGAGGACCCCGCATTCCTGTGCTGATTCCTCTATTCTGGATGAGCTTCTGATAGAGAACCTAGTCAAAAGGACCAGGCCTAGAATGTGTAATATCTAGATCTGAGGACCTACATATCTTCTCTGAGTTGTAGGTTGAGATTACAGGAAATCTCAAAGACACCTCCTTTGGCCTTAGACTTTCTTTCACCTGAGTGCTCTTCCAGAAATTGCTCTGTCCTAGAGATGACAGACCCACTGCAGTGGATGGTACCTAGTTCCATCTTTGTTCTAGAGAACTGAGCAGAACTGATCTTAGTGTATGTGCTCAAGTTTTCAACTCTTAATTAAAAACAATTCTACATCCACTTTTTATTTTTGCTGGAGTTTTAGGATTCACACATACCAACAGTCAGTGGAAAATACAAATGTTGAGGGTGCTTAGAAGAAGGGGTCATGCATGTGGCAGAGGGAAGGAGATTGAAAGGACAGAGTGTATTTTTGGGGACCAGCCTGTGTTATAACCATATTCCCATGAGGTGAAAATGTAAGAAAGACTAAATTAGGTTAAGCTTGAGGGTAATTTTGGAAAGCTCTGTGCCCGTTATCTGAGTTTAGTAAAGCTGGAACAAAACAAAACAGCACTAGAATAGTAGATGGTTGCTTTTTTAGCACAGGGTCATCTTTTGAGTGTAGAGCTAAATCTAGAACTTGTGGTTTTGAGAGACAGGACTCTGCTTCCTTTCGTGGCAGTGTTTTCTCAGCTTTTCGTCCCCTACTTCTTTCTGCATGTGGTATGGAGTGATAACTCCCATATGATCAGAAATATTCCCGCAAAGACAGTAGAAAGGACAATATTTTCTACTTTAGTATTTTCAGGCCCTGAAACAGTAGTGAATTAGGCTTAATGATTTACACAGAGAACAGAGAAATTAGAAAATAAGATCAGGGCAAGTAAGAAAGAAATGAATAAAATCTGTATAGCTCTGTTTGTGTCCGTGTATCTGTGGTGTATGGCGAAAAGCACAATCCTGGTAACCTGAACTTAAGGAGGCAAAACAAATGGACACTAGTAAATTTTGTCAATGACACTGACAGGTTCTAATTGTTTCATTTTAAATATCAAGACTTCTGGGAGCTTTCTGTGATATCTAAGATGGAGTTCCCACCTAACCATTCCCATAGCACTGAAATATACTTCTGTTATTTATCAAGCGTCACCCTGAATTAGCTTTACCTGAATGTACTCCGCAAGACTGTCCTCTGCTTGAAAGCAGAACAGCAGCTGATTCTGCCATTGCCTTCGGGAGACAAGCTGGGTTTCACTTGAATTTTTTAACACATAGAGACTTCGTTTTCCACTCTTACCTTCTAGCTAATCTTTAAATTGCTTAAAATTTAGTTTTCTTTCTAGAGCTTAAGTTGCCCTCAACTCATCACATAAACAAATAGGTTGGTATGAAGAATTCTGTTATTCCTTGAAAGACTGTTGAGACCTAGAAATTCCAAACACAGATATGGAAATTAGAACTCAGAAAATGCTCTCTTTCCTTTTTATTTGTTTAAATTAAATTTTTTGCCCTGGCCTAGAGTTTGATGACTACCTAATACAATTAAAAAAATTTTTAAAACAGATATTTCCTTGTCCCATTTAAGAAAATCATATAGATAAGGGCATTTTAAAAACTCACAAAAAACTATTTCAGTGCAAAATATCAAATTCAAGATAATTATCTGGACAGGGAAACAGTAAGCCTTTATCACTGTAACCGGAAGTAAGCTGAAATAGGGAGAAAACAAAATGTGATGGAATATTAACCATTCATTATTTTAGCAAGTGTTTGCGAGCTTGTTCATGCCAAGTACTATGCTGGGCAACTGTAAGAGAGATGATCCTTCTTCTCATGGACCTTAGTGGGTTAGAGAAGAGAGGTAAATAGTGATTTATTTGTGTGTGTGTGTGTGTGTGTGTGTGTGCGCGCTAAAATTTAGGAAGGAAAAGCATAAGATACAATGGGCTCATCTCCTAAAAACAATAAAGCATCATGGGAGGTTATAATAGGACCAGATGAGCTTGGATAAGACCTAATGAAGAATTGTGTATTTAAGCTAAACTAGAGCTCATCACGTTATTTTATACTCTATTCTCTTAATCTTTAGAACTTTGATCACATGGTAAAGTTAAATTTTTAACTTCGTAAATGTGTAGGTCATTAGAAAATGTAATTTTAAAAACTCATGCACAAGAGTAACAAATCTAATTTTTAATTAACTTAATAGAGACATTTTTAATATTTAAATTATTTATAATTTTGGGGGTGCACTGCGTCTTCTTTGCTGCATGTGGGCTTTTGCTAGTAGTGGCAAGTGGGGGCTACTCTCTAGTTGTGGTGCACAGGCTTCTCATTATGGTGACTTCTCTTGTTGGGGAGCATGGGCTCTAGGTGCACAGACTCAGTAGTTGCAGCTCCCGGGCTTTAGAGCACAGGCTCAGTAGTTGTGGCACACAGGCTTAGTTGCCCTGCAGCATGTGGGATCTTCCTGGATCAGGGATCAAACCAGTCCCCTGCATTGCAAGGCAGATTCTTAACCACTGAACCACCAGGGAAGCCCTGGAAAATTCTTTATGAAGAAAAAATTTTAAATCTTCCAAAGAATGTGAATGGTGAGATTTGAACCTTTAAAATGCAGTTTTTAAAAAGTTGGTTGAAGTGATTTTTGAGTCGCTAACTCTGATCTGGGGGACTCATTGAAAAATTACTGAGGTATCAAGAATGGAAAAGCAGTGAGTGTTAGAGAGTTGGACTGCTCTCCTAAAATAATACACAGAGGATGAATCACCTCCTTACCACAAAGTTTTTCCATGGTGTGACTTTAAGAATACTGGCATAGTTGGAGAGAAAGATAAAAAGATTGAGATGGGGCTATGAGGCTTGTGAGGAGGAGAGTGCTGGAAACAAGGAATTCTAGTTATTCAATGGAATAAAGAAGGGGTAAGATATCTTGAGGTGGCCCTGTGAGAGAAATAGATCAGGTGGGCCAGAACATTGGATGCATAAAGGGCAGTAATGACTAAAGAGGTTTTAAAAAGTGCGATAGCATCCCTCTTCACCTCATCTCTCACTGGTCCCCTTTATGAATCCAATGCTCTAACCAAACTGAGAATGCTGAGAGATGAGATATGGGAGGTTGTTAGTAGAAGCAGTCAGACTTCACCATTGAGGACTTGTTGGAGACAGGAGAAAGGGAGGAGGCATAGATCATTCTAAGATTTTAAGTCACAAAAAGCAAAAACAGCTGTAGTTGGAAACAAGTTTTGTACTCTGACCAGCACCCCCATGATTATTTTTAGTTTGTGGTAGGCTACATGTACCAGGATCAGTCTGTGCTTGTGGCCAAAGTGGTACTGACAGTAAATGGGATGGTAGTATTTTATAATTTCAAAAATCAGCACAGGTAGAATCAAATATTATTTAAATTGGAATGGGCATCTTGTTTCGCATTCCTTCATTTTACAAGTAAGTTTGTTGAGGGTCACAGAGTTTAACTGACCTTTCCCGAAGTCTTGGAACTAGTTCATGAGAAAGCTGAAATTGGAATCCAGATCTTCTGGCTTCTAGTATAGCATTTTTCATACTTTTTGCAAGTTACTGAAATTTTGTTTTCATTTGTTTTCTGTTTTATCGAGAGATCAATCAATTTCAAGATCTATTACAAGTAAAGGTCGGTGTCAGATCTGTTATTTAGCTATCAAAAAATTTAGGTAAGTTAAATATGGATTTAAAGCCAGTTGACAAGTTTATCTTCTAAACATATGATTTTAGAATAATCTAACAATAAATAATAGCTATGCTCAATTGATGATAGTTTGTGAATCTGTCCACTGAACTAAAACCAGTTTAACCTGGTTCTCAGTTCAGTTCAGTCCCTCAGTCGTGTCCGACTCTTTGCGACCCCATGAATCGCAGCATGCCAGGCCTCCCTGTCTATTACCATTTCCCGGAGTTCACTCAGACTCATGTCCATTGAGTCAGTGATGCCATCCAGCCATCTCATCCTCTGTTGTCCCCTTCTCCTGCCTCCAATCCCTCCCAGCATCAAAGTCTTTTCCAATGAGTCAACTCTTCGCATGAGGTGGCCAAAGTACTAGAGTTTCAGCTTTAGCATTATTCCTTCCAAAGAACACCCAGGACTGATCTCCTGTAGGATGGACTGGTTGGATTTCCTTGCAGTCCAAGGAACTCTCAAGAGTCTTCTCCAATACCACAGTTCAAAAGCATCAATTCTAAGGCACTCAGCTTTCTTCACAGTCCAACTCTCATATCCATATATGACCACTGGAAAAACCATAGCCTTGACTAGATGGACCTTTGTTGGCAAAGTAATGTCTCTGCTTTTCAATATCCTATCTAGGTTGGTCATACTTTTCTTCCAAGAAGTAAGCGTCTTTTAATTTCATGGTGGCGATCACCGTCTGCAGTGATTTTGGAGCCCCCCAAAATAACGTCTGATACTGTTTCCTCTGTTTCCCCATCTATTTGCCATGAAGTGATGGGACCGGATGCCATGATCTTCGTTTTCTGAATGTTGAGCTTTAAGCCAACTTTTTCACTCTCCTCTTTCACTTTCACCAAGAGGCTTTTTAGTTCCTCTTCACTTATCAGACTTTATCTTTTTGGGCTCCCAAAACCATAGAATCTGATTCTAGAAGTATCGTATACTTGGCTGATTCAAGTTGATGGTAATGACCACAGAGTTATTCAATAAAACATTACTTTAAAAGCATTATATTAGCATTAAATCCCACTGCTTGATCATTATCAAAGGATACTGCCTTGGCAGAGTTACACATTTGAAGGGGAAATAGAGCGATATGAAACTAAAGAAAAAAATAGAAACACTATTGTTTCTCATCTTACCGACCTAATATAGCAAGGTGATATCTTTATAATAGCCATTTTCAACTAAACTGTAACTTCTATTCAAAATAATTGATCTCTCCATACTTGTGCAGAGGTCAATGAATGAATCCACTTGAACAAATGGTTACAAGGGTGACATTGTCTGCTTGCTTCAACTGGTTGAATCACTGAAGGAATCAGTGGGTATTCTTGGTGCTATTACATCATCTCATTTTATTTTTGGCAAACTATCATTCTCATTGACTTCTGATCCATTGCGCCCTTCCCCCCCACCCACCTTTTTTAACGGATTGGTAGTTTTCTACTTTTGTGGAACATTGTGGTCTCTACTTCCCCATCATTGCTCCTTTAAATGATGGATAAGCTTCTCAGGCTGACTGAAGTGGGAGCAGTGGAGAGGGAGAGGGGAGGGACCTCTGGAGAATGATAGTTGGGTTCTTTGTTATTACTCACACAGGGCCTGAAGTCAAATCATTTTCAGGATAGTGGTGGTGGTTCCTGAAGTTTGGTCCTCAGACCTGTGCTAGTCTAATGTAAGTTTTTTCATTTGTCCATGGCAAAGATGGCAGCCATTCTCAAGAGAGACTCCTTTTCTGTGATCATGACTGTCAATTTTTTGTTACTAAGTGCCTTTTCTTTTATGAAATCATGTTTTTTCTTTGTAATTTTGTTTTAATTTTAGAAATGAAATGCAGTGTTTAAAAATCTCCAGGAGTTTTAGAAAGCTTATTTTAGGAAACTTTGGAGAGTTTATTTTAATGTTTTATATTTTATTGTTTCAGATAATCTTTAAGTTTATACATTATTGAAAAAAGTAAATATAAAATTGTGGGTATTGCTGTTTAACTTAATAGATTTTTTATGCCTTTTTATAAACAATGTAATTATTTTAATGGCTGTAGGATATTCCATCATGTTGACATAACATCACTCAAACCTTTTTCCATAGTAATTTTTAAAAATACTTTACTATTATAGTAGATAAAACATGGCTTTTCACTGTGATTTTAATTGGTATTTCTTTGATTAAATATCCTCTCTAGAGAGATTAAACATTCCGGTCTGTGTTTACTTATGTGAATTCTTCTTTTCAAATTTGAAAATAGCAAGTTTAATTAAAACAGCATATGGAATAATTTAATATATGCAGGAACACTTTGTCAACCATATAGTGTAGAAATATGTTCCCTTCTACTCTTTAAGAAATACTTTGATTTTATACATTTTAATCTGCCAATATTTTCCTTTGTGTATATTTTTCTCTTTTCAAGCTAAGAAATGCCTCATTTCACTAAATAAATACATATTGGATATTTTCCCCATTAAAACTTAGATGTGATTCCTTTTACCTGTGAGGTATTTATTTTCATGTATGATCTAAAGTGCTATTTCCCAAAGTGTGATTCAGAGATCACCTGCATCAGAGACATAAAGCTTTCTTATTAAACATGCAGACTCCTGAGTCAGAATCTCTGGGAGTAGGACCTGGGAATATACATTTTCTGCAAACTCCTAAGATAATACTTGTTTTAGGGTCTTGTTTCTGCTGTAAGAAATTTCTGCAACTTTATGGCTTAAAACAATGCATTTAACCAATTTCTAAATCTGTAAGATGACTCAGAGACCTCATCTGGGCCAACTCTATTTCAGTTGTTAAAAACAAATGAAAAAGAATTGCTGAAACGAAAAAACAAGAAAATTGGTAGTAAGGCCTATATTTGATCAGTAGCATATTGGCTAGGGACCTAAATATTGAAATGGAACTAAGATATATCAAGTCTAAAAATTTTCTGTGTATTTTTGGAAGATTACATACCTTTTCTAGATTTTTTTTTAATTTCTTTAGTCTTTCACCTGAGAGAATTTGTGAAAATAATTGAGGTAAACTATAAGAAAGTACTCCTGACTCAGAAAAATTATAATGTAAATAAAATGTGATATATTGACTTTTATGCAATTGTTAATAAGATTAATTCTAAAAATAGAAGGCCTACAGTATTAAAATCTGTATAAATTTTACATTGAGGTGGACTTTTAGATGCAGATGAGGAAAAATCACTTTAATAATTGAGTTTGGCTTGGTTTTATCATGTTGCACCTTATATCCGTAGTATTTATTTGTCTTCTAACTGGAAGTTTGTACCTTTTGACTGCTTTCATCCATCTTCCCCTTCACCCACCCCTTGCCTCTGATAACCACAATGATCTCTTTTTCTGTGAGTGAGTTAGTTTTTCTGTTTTTGAAGTACAGTTGACATCCAACATTATGTTAGTTCCTGTTACACAGTGATTTGGTATTTCTATACCTTTCAGAATAATCACCATAATAAGTCTAGTTATGATATGTCACCCTTTCAAAGATACTGCATAGTTACCAGCTGTCTTCCTTACATTGTTCATTTTATACCGATGACCTCTTTCTTTTCTTCACCCATCTGCTTCCACTTTGGCAACCACCTGTTTGTTCTCCTTATCTATGATTCTGTTTTTTTGTGTTTGTTTATTCATTCATTTGTTTTTTAGATTCCATATGTGAGTGAAATTATACAGTATTTGTCTTTTTCTGTTTCATTTATTTCACTTAGCATGATACCCTTCTAGGTCTGTCCATGTTGTCGCAATGACAGAATTTCATTCTTTTTTGTGGGTGAGTAATATTGCATTGTATAAATAAGTCATATCTTGTTTATCCATTCATGTTTTGCTGGGCATTTGGATCGCTTCCGTGTTTTGGCTATTGTAAATAATGCTGCAGTGAACATAGGGGTGCATGTATCTTTTCCAGTTGGTGTTTTTGTTTTCTTTCAGTAAATACCCAGGAGTTGAATTGGTGGATGATATTTTTAATCTTTTGAGGAATTTTGATACTGTTTTCCATAGTGGCTGTACCAATTTACTTTCCTACCAGCAGTGCATGAGGGTCCCCTTTTCTCCACATCCTTGCCAACACTTGTTTTATTTGTTGTCTTTTTGACAGTAGCCATTCTGATAGGTGTGCCAAATATGACTTCTTGTCAACTTCAAGATAATATCTGAGAGAGAGAAAGAGATATTCTAGAGTTCATAAAAAGTTGAAAGCCTCTTCCTTATATAATGGAACTGAGATTTTAATCCATTTAGTTTTTCCTCCAGGACTCCCCACAACTATTAAAAGAAATTTTTGGGGGCCAGCTGACATAGTTTTTTAATTTCATTTTAGAAAAATGAACTCCATATTTATTTTCATATTTCTTAGACCTCATACAACTATAAAACCAAAATAATTTTGAAAAAGCTAAATTCAGGCCATCATCAAAAAGTCTACAAAAATAAATGCTGGAGAGAGTATGGAGAAAAGGGAACTCTCCTACACTGCAGGTGGGAAAGTAAATTAGTATAACCACTATGGAGAACAGTGTGGAGGTTCCTTAAAAAATTAAGACAGAGCTACTGTATGATCTAGCAATCCCACTCCTGGGCATATATCTGGAGAAAACCATAATCTGAAAGGATACATGTACCCTGATGTTCATTGCAGCACTTTTTAACAGTAGCCAAGACATGGAAGCAACCTAAAGGTCCATCAACAGAGGAATGGATAAAGAAGATGTGGTGCATATATACAATGGAGTACTACTTAGTCATAAAAAATGAAGTGATGCTGTTCTCAGCAACATAGAGATTATCATACCAAGTGAAGGAAGTCAGACAGGAGAAAGACAAATATATGATATCACTCATATGTGGAATCCAATTTTAAAAAGATACAAATGAATGTATTTACAAAATAGAAGCAGACTTAACAGATAGTAAAAACAACTTATGGTTACTAGAGGGGAAGCATAGGGGAAAGGGATAAATCAGGAGCTGGGGATGAACACATACACACTACTGTATATAAGATAGATAACAAACAAGAGCCTACTGTATAGCACAGGGAACTCTACCCAATATTCTGTGATAACCTAATGAGAAAAGAATCTAAAGAATGAATATGTGTATATGTATAACTGAATCACTTTGCTGTACACTTAAAACTAACACAACATTGTAAATCAACTACAATAAAATTAAAATATTTTTTAAAAATAATAAATGTGGATAAAATTACAGAACCACTAAACTTTGTCATTGTGATGTATTACAAAGCTATTGGTCAAAATGTGACTATCATGCTTGGTATTATGGGCCAAGTCCTTTTGAGTTGAACATGCCTACGATACTATGGCTTGATATTTACTTGTCCCATTTCACTCACTGTCAACTTTTGTTGGTACCCCAGGTCACTGTTTTGTGGACTATATTAAGTCCACCTCTCTTCTTACCAGCCAAGAGCTATTCAAGTCATACTGTTTAAACACCAGCAAAACTGTCCATGTAAGTCATAATTGTACATAGGAATATAACATTGAAATAAGAAAGCAATCCTTGATTATCATTGTCTACAATGTTCCAGACAAGGTTTATGCTTTTTTTTTTTTTAGATTTTCATTGAAAATAAATCATGTGTTAAATTTGGAGAGAGAGTTGTCAGATCCCCAGAATGTCCACAGACTCCAGTCTGAGAACCAGTTCTACCCAGTTACATGTTATACATTGATACATGCAAATTCACAGCTACAACTGAGAACATAATTCCAGTGTAAAGCAGGTCCCTTGCTTTTCTAATGTCACCTCTGCTTTCCCTATATCCTACCTTGCCTAATATCCTCATTTTCTCCCTTTACTTAGCCACAAGTTTTCAACTAGAGCAGTGGTTTTCAGTCCTTGTTGCACATTAGAATTACATAGGGAGCTTTTATGTGGATATAATATCTAGTCTTAGATGTGTTCAAGTTTTGTTTCTGTTTTTTGTTTGTTTGTTTTGTCTTATACTTTGTTTTTAGTTTTCCAGTTTGTTCAATGTGTGCCTGGGATTCAAAACCACAAGGTTCTGGAACTATTGACAATTTCTATCAAGATATTTGGCTTATTAAGGAACAGTAAGGCTGTGTATTATATAATACTGCTTACTGTATGCCAGGCACTGTGTTGTTCAACACATATTATTACCTCATAAAATCAGTGATGCTATGAAATTGGTATTAGCTCCATTTTTCAGAAAGGTTAAGTTTAGAGAGACAAATTAGGTTCCCTTGGGCTGCATTATTAAGCAGCAGAATGGGGATTCAGATTGTCTGTTAATCATTATCTTAACCACAACACTATAAATATTCAGTCTTATTTCACCCTTTGATTACAATATAGATTTACTTTAACCAATCCCTGTTAAATGCACACTTTGATGAAGGCATTTTTACTTTGAGTAGTTTACATATTTTGACTAAAAATGTGTAAGCATAAAGTATGAATGCAGTTCATATGAACACCTGCAGCTATAGTTCTCTCTGTTTGCTGGATAAATGATTTCATTTTCCAAGATTGGATTTCTTTTCAAAAGAGGCTGAAAAGCATTCACTTAGTTAGCTCACTTTGTTTTCAAGTCTATTAAGAAACACTGCATTTGAATCACATTCTGATTAAACTTATAATTTTAGGGTTACCATATTTGGTTGATTTTAACACATTTTCTATATTTTACATCTTTGAAGTCAGAAATAAATTTGTTTCTTACATTTTGATGGCCCACTGTAGTTAAATTGGCAGATTTTTCTTTGTTAATGAAAGATAAAATAGTTATATGTCTTAAAATTAATGACATCTTGGATTTGATGAATTAACAGTAGTGGTTATATATGAATGACTGTTCCATATATAATCCGCCTATTTTGGGAGGTAAAACAGTATGATATATTCTCAGTATTGTGAAGATTAAATAAGATAAAATAATCATCATGGTATCTGGCACATAGTAAGAGCTTAGGAAATGTCAGCTGTTGTTATGATATTGTAAATATTAGTGTTATAACTGCATGATGGCTCCACAGCTATAGACCAGAGAAAGGTGACCAGCAGCCTTCAGTTTATAAGTGAAAGAAATTAACTGTTCTTTCAGTTATTTCCTGTAGGCAGGTTCTTTTATAAACAAATATGACTGGCATTAAATTAATATTTCCAAGACTGCTGTATATATAGAATGCTGAAAACCACCATTATACAATATACTGTGCTGTACTGCTCATTATGGACTCTTATTCTGGCATATTCTCAAAATACAGAACTGAATATAGATATTCACTAGTCTAGTCCAGGGGAATTTTGTCCAAGAAACGCAGCACCAGAGATTACACATATGAGAAACAAGATTGTTGTCAGTAGACTTTGAGTATGTCAGTTTTTATAAGAGCTTTGCTTCCCTCAGTCACACAACAGTTTTTTTTTTACCTGTAATACAAGTTAAATAGCAAATAATTGTTGCAGGAGTAATATTTTTCTCTTCTTTCAGTAACTCACACTTATTTTTCAGGCCCTGAACACTTTTAAGTATAGTCATACCTATCAGACATTAAAGTGCTTAATATAAAACATGTTGTTGTTGTTTAGTCACTCAGTAGTGTCTGACTGTTTGCGACCCCATGAACTGTAGCACACCAGGCTTCCCTGTCCACCATCTCCCGGAGCTTGCTCAAACTCATGTCCATTGGGTCGGTGATGCCACTCAACCATCTTGTCCTCTGTTGTCCCCTTCTCTACCTGCCTTCAATCTTTGCCAGCATCAGGGTCTTTTCTAATGAGTCATCTCTTCACATCAGGTGCCCAGAGTATTGGAGCTTCAGCTTCAGCATCAGTCCTTCCATATAAAACATAAATTATATTAATTTAAGTTTATACAGAATGTCCTTTTATTTTTGGTCCTGGGAGGTAAAAACTCACCTGAGCTTTGATCAATTTCTTTCTTGGCTTGTGACGTTGCTTTCAATTATTTTTTTTCTATGATTTATGTTTCCTAAAGGAAACTTCTTAAGTACAATTTTGGGGTAAGTGAATAGATTATTTTCATTATTGATTTTAATTTTTTAAATCTGCAGAAAGCAAAAAGAATATTTTCCTGGAATTGTATAAAAAGGAAATATTTTTTTAATTAATAAATTTTCTTTAGAAAGGATTTTTAGATTCTCAGCAAAACTGTGAGCACAAAGTGCCATATATACATTGTTACCCACACATGCACAACTTCCTTTACTATGGATACCCCATGACATGGTGGTACATTTGTTAGTCAGTGAATCTACATTGATACATCATCATCAAAAGTCTATACATTATGTTAGGGTTCAATCTTGCTGTATATATATATTTATTTGCTGAATTTTACAATTATATTATACTTTTTCTTTACTCCTCTCTCTTGAGCTCGACTTCTGCGCCCTACTCTCCTTTGTCTGATACTCTGCCCTGTGACTCTAGCCACCTAACCTCCCTTTCCCTTAGTTCCTTTGTCCTTTACTCAGGGAGACTGCTGGGTTCTGTCTGCCTTCTCCTCTCTCCTGGAAACTTTCTTCTTTCTTCAGCCTGGAAACTTTCTCCAGGCATTAAAGCCGGGCAGTTATAGGAGTCACCTGTTTATTTTTCTCTCAGAGATCACTGTCTTGCACTGTCTGTTGTCCAATGCCTGGAAACAGTTGTTTGTATTTTATCATGGTTTAGGCGTGTAGGTAAATCAAGTCCCTGTTACTCCATTTCGACTGGAAATAGCCTAATGACTACCAAAACCAAGCCAGTCATGTTACCCATCCTCCCAGTCTTGTGGAAGAATTCATAAAATGGGTGAATATAGAAATTAGTCATTTCTCTCCAGTATGTTCCTTGGTGGGAAGATAAGGGTTGTGGTGAAGTCTTGCTCTCCTCTTATGTACAGAGACCCAACCCAAGTAAAGGGGAGAAGTACCTTTCTCCCCTCTCACTTACCATTATCAGTATTTACATAAATTGAGTGACATGTCTCAGCTTGCCCAGGACTGTCCTCACTGCATCCTGCTGTCTTCTTTGTGAAAACAGTAAAATCAGATTCTGCAGTGAATGTTTTACTTTTGCAGTTGTGAGAGTTATTAAAGGTTAATTTGTTTTCAGAGCTTTACATGAATTTTTTTACTTTGGACATCAGTTATGTTGTATATAACCTCATTTCAATGAGGTTTGCTTTTGAAGGTTAAATAATTACTGAAATTTAATATGATAATTCCTACCATAGCAAGGGGCTTCCCTTGTGGCTCAGCTGGTAAAAAATCTGCCGACAAGGCGGGAGACCTGGGTTCCATCCCTGGGTTGGGAAGATCCCCTGGAGAAGGGAAAAGCTACCCACTCTGGTATTCTGGCTTGGAGAATTCCATGGACTGTATAGTCCAGGGGGTTGCAAAGAGTTGGACACGACTGAGCGACTTTCACTTTCACTTCACCATAGCAAGATATGCCAGAGAATCTTTTTCTTTCTCAGAAATTTCTGAGAGAATTATTATTTTAACTTGCCTACAGTTACTCAGTATTTGAATTTACCTCTGTTTGATATAACGTCAGTATTTACCTCCCAGTTAGGCCACATTTTAGAACCATCACAGTTCTATAGAAGAATATAAAAGTTTAATATTTTAGGTTTAAGATGAGTTATAATTTTGGCATCTTATGTGTCCCTTAGAAAAATTATCTTTTGAGATCATTTGTCTAAAGCCAACAGAAAAATCATTATAAGCAATATAATTGTCAAACAAATCATCTCTACTCTTATTGTCAAATAATAAATAGCTCTACTCTTATTCAGTTTATTTTTCCTTTTATATTTCCCCCTTCTTATTTTCCTATTTGTTCTTTCCTCTTTGTCTATTCTCTATCTCTGTCCCTTTCCTCCCCCTTTTTTCTCTTTATTTTGATCACAATTCTTAGTTACTTATCCTTCTGTTCTTTTCTGATTATTTTCTATAAGAATTCCCTTATCTCCACAGGAATTACTGTGGTTGAAATGGTAAGGAGCCAGAAGGGGAATGTGGATACTCGTATATAGAGGTTTCATGTAGTTGGGAATTCAGATTGTAAAAGAAATTATGTTTGTTGTGACAGACAATTATAGTCCTCTGGGAAGAGAGTCACCTTGCAGAATCGTGTGAAGTATAAGCTTTATCTTCCTTGGCTTCTGATGAACTCTTTTTATTCTTCTGTGCCTAGGAATATCTATTTGTTAACAACTGGGTAAAAATTCAATAATAAGTAGTTGAATAATTAGATTGAGGTTTTTTTTTTTTAATGAACTCACCAGTTGCTTTACTACTATAAAGAGTAGTTTCTTTTGTGTTATATCTTTAGAGCACTTTTAGTTAGAAATTATTTTGATGGAAGATATGTAAATACTAATCATAAATGCCTTATTTCTTTGTTATGCAAGCTTTTAATCTATAATATAATCATCTGAGTAGTTTAGATGACATAAAATATATGCTTTTTTAAAGTTTTACTGTAGCCTATGATAGTGTTTTGGAAACTACACAGCATTGTATTTTTTTATTATTGTAGTTTATTTAATAGTTATGGTAAACAAATTCAAATTGGTAGGTAGTTGCTATTTTATATTATGTGATATTTGCAAAGGTGGGAAAAGAGATAGTACTTATTATTTGACTGTAAATAACTTAGGGAACAGAGGAACTTAGCATGGGCTCAGTTCTGAGTAAATAGTCTTGTTATACCTCACATCAAAGGAGCACCTTGTATACTTCCAGAATTCTCTTATGTTCTTTAGTTTTAGAACTAGAACTATTTGACTTTTAACTTTTAGATCCTTGTATCAAGAAGTTCATAGTGCTTTAGAAAATACTATTAATCTTAAAATATCTTAAGAATGATGGAATGTATATCTTATATTGATTTTTTCACGATAATTAAAATTTTGTGTGTTTGTGTGTGTATATATACACATATATATGAAAATTGCACAATACCAGTTGTGAGCCTGATAGAACATCTACAAACATGAACAGATTTAGAAAAATTTAAGAAACATTTTAGAGCATTGAAGATAATTGAAAGTCCAAATTGTCACTTAACAAATCACTAAGTCTGCTTTTCTTTAGTGCATTTTCATTGGTTAGTTCTACTGATTGTTAACAGTAGAGAATTAGTGATTAGAGAATTAACCAAGGCTTTTTCCTTTGGTTTCTATGAGATTCGGTGTGAGATATGTGTAAGATCAGACCCTCAAAATTACCTGCTGTCAGCATTTTAGAGAATACACTATCAAATGGCAGAAATGGCTGTCAAATTGGAATTTAGGAAATAAATTCTCTTGAGATACTGATGATTGGGTCCCAGGAACATACTTGAAATAATCATTTTGGTTGGGTATATGTGTGTATTTTAACAACTTTTTGCTGAAATGTCAGTGTGAATAAGTTAAATTCTGTCTTTTAAAAAACATAGTAAAATAAAAGTTAAAAGAGCTTCTTGTGCATTGCCTGATGTTTTGACACCTTCAGTCTGCCGTTTGTTACAGAACTAATAATCTGTGCTCATTTGTCCGATAAAACCTGAATTCCTCAGTTTAATCTACTTTAATCAAACTTGGCCATACTTCACATACTTCAGTCTGTAATCTTTGATCTACACCTGAGATATTACTTATTAGTTAAATAACTATGCTTAATTGTTTTTCATTATGCTTATGTATTCATTGAGCATCTTCTATATATCAGGCACTGTCCTGAAAGTGAAATTCGTTCAGTCGTGTCTGACTTTTTGTGATCCCATGGACTGTACAGTCCATGGAATTCTCTAGGCCAGAATACTGAAATGGGTAACTTTTCCCTTCTCCAGGGATCTTCCGAACCCAGGGATTGAGGTCTCCTGCATTGCAGGTGGATTCTTTACCAGCTGAGCCACAAGGGAAGCCCAAGAATACTGGAGTGGGTAGCCTACCCCTTCTCCAGGGGATCTTCCTGACCCAGGAATCGAACCAGTGTCTCCTGCATTGCAGGTGGATTCTTTACCAACTGAGCTATCAGGGAAGCCCACTGTTCTAGACACTGGTAATAGAATGATGGCTGTGTTAGACCTGGTTTCTGCATGCCTGGATTTTATGGTCTCATTAGAGACATACAGCCATTAGAGCAATAGGAACACCTGAAGCTTATGAGAGAATTTCCCTTTGGATCTACTTCCCATCTGAGTTGAAATTTCACTGCAATCAGGTGCTAGAAAAAAGTTGGCAGATTTTCAACTTCTCCATTGGAATATACACAGTTTGTAACAGTGTACTCCTTAGTTAAGGCTTTTAACCCCTGCTTATCTTCTGGCTTTGGTTTTCCAACTCATTTACAACTCTTCTTTTGCAGCTTTCAAAATACCAGGTTTAGCTTGGGTAGCGATTGCGTATAGGAATCCCTATAGATATAATAGATATTGAGGACACAATCCTCATGTCTCAGTGCGTGAGCAAAGAAACAAAGAAAATTCTGTTAGGATTGCAGCAGAGTAACCATGTAAACAGGAAAGTCCAGTGAGAATTCAAAGGGAAACAGATTGGGAATTAGACATCAAGATGTTTTACAATAAGGGCTAGAATCAATATTTAGAGCTGGATAACCAGTACAGAATGAGCAGTAAGAATGACCTTGATACTAACAAATACATGAGGCTGACTGAGCTAGAATTGGATTTGGACTAACTGGGGAGTAGAGTTTAGGTAGGCATACTGGATGAAACTTGGAAATAAGTCCTCAAATTTTTAATGTTTTATATGCACAGGAGATCTTAGTTTAAGGCCTTAGTTTACGATTATATCGCTCTGTGTGTCTGAACTGTCACTTCTATGAAGTCTAATTTCTTCATCTGTAGATTAATTAAAATTCACAATGTTCCTTTGAGCTTTTAAACTGAATTATATACAAAAGCCAAGACTCTCCCGTCTCCACTCCTGCCCCACTTTTTAACTTACCCCTGTTTTCTTGCCCACAGAAGCTGCTCATTTTTCTTTGATAATAAAGGGACTAAGCTTGGTTGTAATTAACTGTAAGTGGTTTTGAGTACATAAACAGAACATTGAAACATTGAAAATTCTTCTAATACCAGGAATCCTTGAAGATATGTCTGTCTGAGGGGCTTTCTAGAATCTATGCCCTGAGTAGGTAGGGTAACTTATACTCTAAAAATGAGTCATTTTTTGTCTGAGGTGAAAAATAAGAATGAACTTTCATAATTGAGAATTATTAGAAACTATTGGTAGTGTAAAGTGGGCTCTTAGAGATGGTTCTCTGCTGATAATGTTTGTGACCTTGGCGAATGATTTTACAAATTTAGTTTTCTCATCTGTAAAGTGAGGGAAAGACCCACGTCATCGCATTTATTTTTATCTTAAGTTTAAGAAGCCATATGGTGCACTCTATGTGCCAGGCAATATTCAGAATATTTTACAAATAGCAATGCAGTCCTTTTAACTACCCTCTGAAGGTCAATACTGTTATTATTGCCATCTAATAGATTTTTTAAAAGCTAAGACAAAGAGAAGTACAAGAGGTATAACTTGTGCAAAACCAACCAGCAAGTAGCAGAACTGTTTGCCTGATCTAAGAGTCCATGTTCTTAACTATTACTTTGTGCTACATAATGAGAATTAAGATGAGGAAGCACTTGATAAAATACTCCACAACTCAAAATGATAGAGATCATCTTTGTCTAACTGAATGTTTGGATTATGTGACAGTTAAAATTTGTAGCTAATTTTCAAAGAGCTAGATTATTATAAAAATATACACATGACTTTGTTTTTCTGATTGAACTTCAGAATATTAATTGCTTTAATCATAATCTTGAATTTTGGTGGTTGCTGTATAATGTATATGTACAGCAGAAATATTTGGTTGAATTAAGACACACAAGTCTAGAAAGTTGTTTTTAAAAGTCAGTCTGTGATAAGTTTGTTTACAGATCACTTGCCTTTTTCAGAATAGAATGCTGAGGATCAGTTTAAGCTTTGTTCTTGGCTAACAAAAACAAAGCATATTTTTGTATTTGAAGGTACTCTTCTTCTAGTGAAAATATTTATGTCACTAGTATTAATAAAATAATACTGTACATATAAAGTTGCTTTCATTTATAGCCACAGCCTCTATTTTTTGCACTTGTCATTAAAGTTAACTTTGTCCTTTATTTTCTTCTTAAAGTTTTCTCATAGTGTATAAATCAAGTTGCACTGGGAATGAAAAAACCTAGATCCTGTGCAGCAGTATACATACAACTCTGAGAAAAAGGAAGTTAATGTCTTTTTACCTTTCTTCATTTGAAAGTAAGGTAGATTAGGCTACATAATTTCTAAGATCTTTTACAATTCTAACTTAAAACAGAAACACTCAACACATACCTATGAGACTGGAGCATGTAAATGAGAAACCGAGAATATTTCAGAGTCTGTAGAACCTCACTCATTAGGAAATAAACATCAACAGAATATTAAGTATATTTTTATAAAGAAATGGATGGGTTACTATAACTCTGGAAGTTCTTGCAGTTTGGAAGAGAGTTGGCTCAAGTTAGCAGTACAGTCTGTGTATGGAACAGAGTGAAATATATACAGGTGGAGGTGAAATTTATGACCTTAGGATTGCGTGCCAATACCCCGAAGTAACCATTCATGGCGTAATGGCTTACATAAGTTCTGGGGAAGAGTACCAAGTAAGTGAAAGATCAGTGTGGAAATGAGTTAAGAAAGGACTCTTGTAGGAAAAATGGAGTCAGGAAAGTTCTTCAGAAAACTTGAGGCATATTTAATAGGTAAAAGAAAAAAGGTGGTGGCACAAGATGAGAAATGAGTAGAGCTCGGTATAGACAGTAGTTTGGATAGAACAGGGTTACATGTAGGGAGCAGTAAAAGAAGAGATTAAGAACCAGAGCTGAAGTCCTAAGCAGGCTCACCTTGGTTTATAACTTCTGGAGGCAGTGTTCATATCAGAATCTGCAGTGCACAACCAGAGTAGCTGGCTCTGTATGGTGGCCCTGGCCCTAGTGTCAGGCTTAAGCATTTACACTGGGTTTAATAGGCAGTTAAGGAGCCAGTAAAACAAACAAAAAACAAACAGAAAAATGTTGAGCTGAGAGGAATGTGGTGGAATGGCTTTTCAGGAAGATTAATCTGCATCAGTTTGCAAGACAAATAAGGGCCTAGAGTCCTAGACCATAGCTAGGAGACTGGTGTAAATAATAAGACTCTAACTTGGTAACTGATTTGAAGTTGAAAAGGAAGGTTTAATTTCAAGAGACATTTGAAGAACAAATTAGTAAAATTCAGTTATTGGATTTTAGGCCCTGAAGAGGGAGAATCTCCTGCCCCTGTATCAAAGACTTAGAAGGGAACTTCTTTTATTCTCTTTTGGGATTTGGAGACAATTTTGTATGAGTGAGGATTCTACATGTGTAGTACTTATATTGTGATACATGAATCGTCATTGTGTTAAGTGAGGACTAGGAAAGTAGGCTTTTGTGTTTATCATATGTACCCTTCAGAATAATTGACAATATATGCCACGTCTATCAGAGAAGGCAATGGCAGCCCACTCCAGTACTCTTGCCTGGAAAATCCCATGGATGGAGAAGCCTGGTGGGCTGCAGTCCATGGGGTCGCTAAGAGTCGGACACGACTGAGTGACTTCACTTTCACTTTTCACTTTCATGCATTGGAGAAGGAAATGGCAACCCACTCCAGTGTTCTTGCCTGGAGAATCCCAGGGGCGGGGGAGCCTGGTGGGCTGCCGTCTGTGGGGTCACACAAAGTCGAACACAACTGAAGAGACTTAGCAGCAGCCACGTCTATCTAATCTTCCATCATCACCATCTATTGAGATCACTATTGTCAAAGTCACCAATGACTTCCTTAATGTCAAATCGAGTGGTCATTTCTTTGTTTATGTTTTATTAGACCTCATTACTGTTTGAGACAGTTGACCACACCCTCCATGAAACTTTTTTTTTTTCTTGGAACTTCCATTATACCATACTTGACATATACCAGCTCCTTTTGCTTGTTTATCATCTTCTACCAGATCTCTACTTGTTAGAGTGCCTCAGGCCTTTGTCATGAATTCTCACTATGTGCTTCTAGGTGACTCTTCACTCTAAATGCTGTCCAAGTGCCAATGTTTCCTAAAACTATATCTCTAACCCTGGAAAAAAACCAACCTCCTAACTAGTATACCCACTCTGATTCTTTTTCACTTATTTTGTTATTAACATATCTGTCAGGGCGATCATTTTAAAATGTAAATCAGATCATGTCATTTCTCTAGTTAAAACTGTCCAACAGCTTCCCACTGCATTTAGGATAAAATCTAATTTCCTTCCCCTTGCTTCAAAATTCTGTATGATGTAGTCACTGACCACTTTTCTTTTTTTTTTAATTGGAGGATAATTACTTTACGTTATTGTGATGGTTTTTGCCATACATCGACATGAATCAGCCACTGGTGTCCCCCCATCCTGAACCTCCCTGCCACCTCTCTCCCCACCCTATCCCTCTGGGTTGTCCCAGAGCACTGGCCTTGAGTGCCCTACTTCATGCATCAAACTTGCACTGCCTTGATCACCATTCTAAACAATAATTCTTACCACTTTTCCTCTCTGCTACTGCCTTTCCATCCTTACTCACCTTCTTTTAGTTCCTGGGACATTATTGCTTCATTCCTACCTTAGACCCTTTGCTCAGAGTGCTCTTTCTCCCAGTTTTTTAATGGTTTGTTCCTTGTTCTGACCTTGGCTTAAGTGTTATCTGCTGAGAAAAGCCATCCCTCAACAGTCAGTATAAAGCATTCACATAATTCCTCTCAGTTTTTGCAATTATAGTATAGCAGTTAATACCGTCTTCATACCTATATACTGGCTATATCAACTGAGCCCAATTCTCTAACCATAACCTCTTCTCCTAAATCTTAACACCCTTTCTCAGATTCATCCATATATTTTTCATATTATCAATATAAGATACTAGTTCTTACCTAATTATTTTTAAAAGATTGCTTTTAAAGAGAAAAAAAGAAAGAAAACAAAGCAGAAAAGTATTTGAAACTTCTAAGTTCTAATTTCAACACCAGAACCAGTAATGCCATTGTCTATGTCTGTTGTTACAAATTCCTCTACTAAGTAACCACACTATTAATGTGATCTACTTAGCAGGGGTTTTACAGAACAATAACTAATTAATTAATGTATATGACACTATGCAATTCTTTTATTTATATATTATTTTCAGCTAATAGGTTTTATCTTTTGTCTGATGCCAGAGACTAGAAATTTATTTAAAATTTAGTTTGTCTGTTTGCTTTATAGGAATCTATGCATGTGTGCATATGTAATCCCATGAACACATGATCATGACATTATTTCTTTTGAGAGTTGTGTTTTCACTTATATTGTGGATAATCTTTGTCAAAAGTAGGTCTATATCATTATTTTAGGTAAAACTTTACCACAGTGCCTTTTTGTTAGGGCATTTTCTTGGACATTTAGATTGATTGCATTTTTTGACTGGTATAAATGCTTTAATAAATATCCTTTGACATTCAACTCTGTGTACTTGTTCTGTTATTTCTTTGGAATAAATTCATGGGAGAATCTTTATTCATATTACCAGATTGTTCACTATATGTTTGAAAGGACGTGATTTTTAGAGAAATTTTCTTTTTAGCAGTCCCCCAGGTGTTCTCATGCTTCATTTTATTCCATATATGAGGGATGTGAAATCTACTACCTTGGCAGACTTTAGAAGTAAACTTAACAGCATAGACAGCAGCCCAATGATAGGAAGGACATTCTTCTTCCATTTCCTTTGGACAGAGCTTTGAAGTATTCTAGATTTTTTTTAAAATCAAGGATTCAGACACCACCATTAAGTATTTATGATAAGTTCTGGTTCAGAGGGACTCCAGTTAGGTCCTCCCAAGAAGGAAATGGTGGTTCTGGCCTCTCCCCTGGGATTTTTATGAAGTACTTCAGAGTAGAGATTCATAGACTCCCAAGGTTGAAAGAACCAATGGATGTCTAATTCAGCTATCACTTGACAGCTAAATCCCTTCAGCTACACCCGGGCAATTATTTATCTGTCTGTTTGTGAGCATCCTTAGTGATGAAGAATTTATTTCCCAGGTTAGCCTGTTTCACCTGTGGATCATTCTGATTGTTTAACATTTTCCCAATGGGAAAATTATTCACTTCTTTGTTGGAGAGAACAGATGAAGAACTTTAAGATGGCTGAACTCCAGAACTAGAAGAGAACACCACTAAAAGGGAGCCAGTCTGGTCACAGCTTCTAGTCAGGCAGTGGTGTAAGCAGTATCCCCGTTGAGGTCTTTGGGGGAGAGGGACTCAAGAACTATGTTTTAGTTGATTGACTTCTATTCTCTAATGATCGGTCAATGATAGCTTGTGAAAATTTATAACAACCTTTCTGTTCAGTTATGTTTTAAATCAATTTATCTCTTTAGAAAAAAAAAGGCTAATAGGTAAGCCTTTGCAGCCCATGTTTGTCTACGTTTCAAACACTTTTTGTTTTTATAAAAGTAAATTGTTTACAGAGACCCCCAAAATTATACCTTATTTCTGGGATAATCTATGTCCTTAAGATAGCAATTCATATCTAATGAATTTTTATTATGTCATAAAATTTCCCAGTTCATTAGTCATATTCTTTACTACAGTAAACTCTACTGTATGGCAGAGGTTTTAGAAATTGAAATTTTCAAAATTTTAATAATGCAACTTTTCTAATGACTACTGTCATTTAGTATTATCATTTGTTAAAATTCAGATACCCATAAGTTTTTCCTGACAAGTTCCTAAAGGCTGTCATCATGTTGTCACATGCGTTTAGTATTTTATGTGTTTCATGATACCATTGTTAGTCCATATTATTCCTTGCAGTAGTTTTGTAATAGTTACATAGATAACTAATAGGTAACCACTGTCATCTCTAATCTTTGGCATTTTTCATATAGATAGTTAATACCCTGGCTAAATTCAGTAAGCCTTCCAAAGGATTGCAGACTCCAGTCATGGTTTTGGAGTATTTTTAGTTTCCTATTTGAGGAGGTAATGACCAAAACAACCAATTTCAGTCAAATATTAAATTATTCAAAAATGCTTTTTTCTAGTTTGGTTTTTATAATTTTAAACAATAATTTCTAGTATGTGAGTAAGCCATATCCTACTAGGCTTGTTTTTTGTTGTTGTTGTTTGTCTTACAGTAGGTCCTTATTGATTATCTATTTTAAATACAGCAGTGTATGCATGTTAATCCGAAACTCCCAATCTGATCCTCTCCCTCCATCCTTCCTCCTTGGAAACCATAAATTCATTCTCTAAGTCTGTGAGTCTGTTTCTGTTTTGTAAATAAGTTCATGTGTATTATTTTTTTGGATTTCATATATAAGTGATGTCATATGGTATTTGTCTTTCTCTGTCTGACTTACTTCACTTAGTATCAAAGTCTCTAGGTCCATTCATTTTGCCACAAGTGGCATTATTTAATTTTTTTTGAGTAATATTCCATTGTATGTATGCACCACATCTTTATCCATTTGGAAGATGAATTATAATTTTAAAAATAGTATCAAATATGTATGAGACATTACTTAGGCTGTGGACCATCCTTAGTACTCACATGGAGTAGTTGACATCTTGGCAACACTCAGCATTTCATAGCTTAGGAGCAACTGTTCTGACACAGTTTTTAGCTCTCCAAGATTACCCCACAGTTTGAGAGAGGGAAAAGGATGAGCCCAGAGAAATTTTCTGAGAGCTAAAGTCACGCCATATTGCCAGCCCATGGCAAAGCTGTGCTAGTCTTGAAAACTCACAGAACCATCAGAGAAAAAAGGATGAGTGGATTTCTTTTTATGTCTTTTGATTCCCTCTGCAGGACATCATGATTTAACTCACTGTGTCTCAGGAGACCACAGGAGACCCTTGGCTTATGACCTAATTGGTTCCTGGAGGAAAAGTGAAAGTTCACACCTCTCTTTTATCCCCAGTTGGCACAATATTATAAATTATGGTCCTTTTCCTGGAAACAAACCCTGTACCACAAATATTCCAAAATATATTATTAAAATATATGTTGAATGTATATTATTTATATTTATATTTTTACAAGTATCTATTAAAGTATATAAAAGCAAAATTTGTAGCCACAAAAAAAGAAAGCATGTTTGGGGTAGTTAGGGACTCAGATTCTGGAACCAGACTTACGAAGGTTCAAATATCAACTTTGCAGCTTCCTAGCAGGGTGATCTTGGGCAGTTATTTAATCTCTCTATGCTTTGGTTATCTATAAAAATGGTGGTAATAGTCCCCACCTTCTAGAGGTGCTCTGAGGATTAAATAAGTTAATATATAGAAAGTAGTGAGAATTGACAATGCCTGACAATTTCACCAAGTGTTGACTGCTATTTTATATGTTGTAAATGCTCATTTTAGGGAAACTTTTCGGAATGGCCTTAAAATACCAGCTCAATCAAGTTGGCTCTCAAGGTTCCTTCTTTTCCTAATAAGCATTCCTGAGGCTAGATATAGATGCTTATCATCATACCCCCCTCAAGGCCATTCACAATCAGGCTCCACTCCTACCTTTTCTATACTTCTTTTTGTACAAATGCTCCCCTCAAGTTGTACTTACTCTTTACTAGTTCAGCCCAACATCTGCCTCTCTTGCAAAATTTAACCAGTATTATCTGAACTTCATTGGAATTTATTGTGTGCTTCAATGTTCCACTGTTTTAAAAATCATCTCTGAGTCAAACCGTTTGAGACTAGTAGCTATATGCAGTACAACTTTGTGTTCCCTCGTCATCTACTTTGGGATGTGCTTAGTCGCTTGTGTGCCAAGTTGCTTTAGTCATGTCAAATTCTTTGTGAACCTAAGAACTGTTGTCCACCAGGCTCCCCTGTCCATGGGATTCTACAGGCAAGAATACTGGAGTGAGTTGCCATGCCATTCTCCAGTGTATCTTCCCAAACCAGGGATCAAACCCAAGTCTCTTATATCTCCTGCATCAGCAGGCGGGTTCTTTACCACTAGCGTCACATCTTCCTGACCCAGGGATCAAACCTCCATCTCACATGTCTCCTTTATTACAGGAATGTGTGTCTCCTGTATGTACTGCTTAATTGGTAGAGATAAGAGAAAGCAGCCTTTTTAAGACTGTACTATAAATTGAATTTTGTGTGTGCATGTACACATGCATGCATGTCCAATCTGCATAGCAGGTTAATAGTTTTGAAAACTAACTGTACTTTTAAAATTGGAGGACTTGTAAGAAATTTAAAATTAATATAACTAAGTGAAACATTTGCAGGTTAGATTGTTTGAAACTGCATAGGAACCAAAAAACATCACACTTTGTATATTACAATCAGACCTGCATCTCCTGTTGGATAATTATGAAATGTCTACCTCTGCAACTACTGCTACTGTGTGGCAAATAAAAAGAAGAATGCTGTGACTGTGAATGTCCACATCACCGAATTAGGGCTCTAAGAACTAGGAACTAGTTAAGGAATGAGAAAAGGAGAGAAAGGGAAAAACATACTTTTGGATCTGCCTCTTTTTCTAATATTTAATAGTAATAAAACATCTTAACTAAAAATGTATGATGTAATAAGACATTTTAACCTTTTGGCTGTTGGCAAAGTTTTCTTCATGAAAGCTATTATATTTGACATCTAAAAATATTATTATCTTAAAGGATTTTCTGTTGTTGTTCAGTCGCTCACTTGTGTCCGACTCTGCGACCTCATAGACTGCAGCACATCAGGCTTCCCTGTCTTGCACCGTCTTTGGAGCTTGTTCAAACTCATGTCCGTGAGTTGGTGATGCCGTCAAACCTACTTATCCTCTGTCGTCCCTTTCTCCTCCTGCCTTCAATTTTTCCCCAGCATCAAGGTCTTTTCTAATGAGACATTCTTTGTATCAAGTGGCCAAAGTATTGGAGTTTCAGCTTCAGCATCAGTCCTTCCAATAAATATTCAGGACTGATTTCCTTTAGAATTAACTGGTTGGATTTCCTTGCAGTCCAAGGCACTCTCAAGAGTCTTTTCCAACACCACAGTTCAAAAGCATCAATTATTCAATGCTCAGCCTTCTCTATGATCCAACTCTCAGATCCATACATGACTACTGGAAAAACCACAGCTTTGACTAGACTGACTTTTGTTGGCAAAGTAAGGTCTCTGCTTTTTAATATGCTGTCTAGGTTGGTCATAACCTTTCTTCCAAGGATCAAGCATCTTTTAATTTCATGGCTGCAGTCCCCATCTGCAGAGGTTTTGGGCCCCAAGAAAATAAAGTCTCTCACTGTTTCCATTGTTTCCCCATCTATTAGCCATGAAATGATGAGACCAGATGCCATGATCTTCATTTTTTGAATGTTGAGTTTTAAGCCAGCTTTTTCACTCTCCTCTTTAATCTTCATCAAGAGGCTTTTTAGTTCCTCTTTGCTTTCTGCCATAAGGGTGGTGTCATCTGCATATCTGAGGTTATTGATATTTCTCCCAGCCATCTTGATTGCAGCTTGTACTTCATCCATCCCCACACTTAGCATGATATACTCTGCATATAAGTTAAATAAGTAAGTGACAATATACCGCCTTGATGTACCCCTTCCCATTCTGGAGCCAGTCCATTGTTCCATGTCTTGTTCTAACTGTGGTTTCTTGATCTGCCTCTCAGGAGGCAGGTGAGGTGGTCTGGTATTACCATCTCTTTAAGAATTTTCCACAATTTGTTCTGATCCACACAAAGGCTTTATCATAGTCAATGAAGCAGAAGTAGATGTTTTTCTAGAATTCCCTTGCTTTTTCTATTCCTTAATATTAAATATTTTAATTGACATTTACATAAAAATAATTTTATGCCGTAATTTTAAGCAGGTTTGTTATAAATGAAATTGAGGATTATCCATCAACGTTTGATTTTTTTACCTGGTTAATTAAGAGTTTATTGTATTTTAATTGCCTTGTTTTTACTCTTTGTTCAGTTCAGTCACTTGGTCGTGTCCTACTCTTTGCGACCCCATGGACTGCAGCACACCAGGCCTCCCTGTTCATCACCAACTCCCAGAGTTTACTCAAACTCATGTCCATTGAGTTGGCGATGCCATCCAACCATGTCATCCTCTGTCATCTCCTTCTCCTCCTGCCTTCAGTCTTTCCCAGCTTCAGGGTCTTTTCAAATAAGACAGCTCTTCGCATCAGGTGGCCAAAGTATTGGAGTTTAAGCTTTAGCATCAGTCCTTCCAATGAATATTCAGGACTGATTTCCTTTGGGATGGACTGGTTGGATCTCCTTGCAGTCCAAGGGATTCTCAAGAGTCTTCTCCAACACCACAGCTCAAAAGCATCAATTCTATGGCACTCATCTTTCTTTATGGTCCAGCTCTTACATCCATACATCACTACTGGAAAAATCACAGCTTTGACTAGATGGACCTTTGTTGGCAAAGTAATGTCTCTGCTTTTTAATAGGCTGTCTTGGTTGTTCATAGCTTTTCTTCCAAGGAGTAAGCATCTTTTAATTTCATGGCTGCAGTCACCATCTGCAGTAATTTTGGAGCCCCTCAAAATAAGGTCTGACACTGTTTCCACTGTTTCACCATCTATTTGCCATAAAGTGATGGCAGATGCCACGATCTTAGTTTTTCTCCACTCTCTTCTTTCACTTTCATCAAGAGGCTCTTTAGTTCTTCTTTGCTTTCTGCCCTAAGGGTGGTGTCATCTGCATATCTGAGGTTATTGATATTTCTCCTGGCAGTCTTGATTCCAGCTTGTGTTTCATTCAGCCCAGCATTTCTCATGATGTACTCTGAAAAGTTAAATAAGCAGGGTGACAATATACAGCCTTGACGGACTTCTTTCCCAATTTGGAACCAGTCTGTTGTTCCATGTCCAGTTCTAACTGTTGCTTCTTGACCTGCACACAGATTTATCATGAGGCAGATCAGGTGGTCTGGTATTCCCATTTCTTTAAGAATTTTCCACAGTTTGTTGTGATCCACACAGTCAAAGGCTTTGGCATAGTCAATAAAGCAGAAATAGATGTTTTTCTGGATCCAGTGGATGTTGGCAATTTGATCTCTGGTTCCTCTGCCTTTTCTAAAACCAGCTTGAACATCTGGAAGTTCACAGTTCATGTACTGTAGAAGCCTGGCTTGGAGAATTTTGAGCATTACTTTACTAGTGTGTGAGATGAGTGCAATTGTGCAGTAGTTTGAGCATTCTTTGGCATTGCCTTTCTTTGGGATTGGAATGAAAACTGACCTTCTCCAGTCCTCTGGCCACTGCTGAGTTTTCCAAATTTGCTGGCATATTGAGTGCAGCACTTTCACAACATCATTTTTTAGGACTTGAAATAGCTTCACTCTTTGTTAGTGGATATAATTGAATTTGGGCTGTGGTATTAGTTTTTGTAGACATTAAAAAATGAATTCTTATCAAGGATACCTTAAAGCAAGGACCCATCTTTCTTTCTTTTCTATCTTTTAATACTAGATACTCTGGATGAATATTTTGAGTATGATGCAGAGGAATTCTTGGTCTCTCTGGCCTTGTTAATAACAGAAGGACGAACACCTGAATGTTCTGTTAAAGGTCGGACAGAAAGTTTCCATTGTCCTCCAGCACAGTCCTGTTACCCAATAACTACAAAACATGAATGTAGTGACAAGCTGGCCCAGGTGAGAATTGTGTGTTGAATGCATTTTATCTGCCTTTTATATAAATTAGTTTAAATTCTGTCATCACCTTTATTACAATTTTAACATTCACATTTAAGTATAAAATTGGTTACAACATAAAGAAAAGTATAGTACATATTTTTTCCATCAGCAGGTAAGTGTGCTGCTAATTTCATACCTTTGTCCACACACATCAGATTTAAGATGATCCTTGTTAACTGTGAATTAGATTTCATTAGGTTTAGTCTCAGCCCTAGTTCATCAACTTTATGTTCTTGTTTATTTATTCAATTTATGTTTATTATTATTTTCCCCACATTAATGGGAGGATGCTTTTTACTGTCATTAATGTTTCTGTATAATACTGTTAAAAATATTTATTTTGGTATGTAGCGTATAATTTGCTGTAAAGATATTTCTGCCAGTTAGTTTTTTAAATGTAGTCCAAATTTTTAAACTTCTAAAATCTTGTCTATTTTGAGTGTTTAATGAAAATGAACTTTTAATATTTTGCTCTTAGACTGAATCTTTCATCTATAATTAATGATATCAAGATGAGACAAGGCTGGGTCATCTTGAGGCCTGTCAGACATTGTGCATGGCAGTTATTTTTTCACAAAATAGAGCAAAGATATCCTCCCACAAGAAAATTTGCATCATAATTGTTGTTAGCTACTAATCCCCAAACTCTGGAGTTAATAGTGCTGATGCATTGTTCAGTGAGGAAACCTAAATAGACAGACAAGCCTGAGCAAAGCCCTTGAATAGGCGACTCATTTTCATACAGATGTCTGCTTTACAATTATACTTTTCGAATTGAAATATAAAACTGGATGGGCTATTGAGCCATTTTGCTTACCTCCATCTTCTCCAAGTGTCGCCAAGCCAGACGAACTAGGTCTGAGGTCGCATTGTTGTGGAAGAATAACCTTCCAATCATGGTGGAAGTGATGCTACTACCAGACTGCTGCTACAGTGATGATGGGCCCACCACCGAAGGAATTGATCTAAATGATCCTGCTATTAAACAAGATGCGTTATTATTAGAAAGATGGATATTAGAGCCAGTTCCTCGACAGTAAGTTGACCTGAGTTTGAAGTTGTCCCTGGTAAATTAGATTTTCCATTACTTTCTATAAATTACTTTAATGATATGTCTTTGAATCCTTCTATTTATGTAGTAAAATTTACCAATTTTGTACTTCTGTGACTTCAAGTGACACTTATAAATGTACTCCCGCACTCTTGAAAGCATATATCCTGAGTGAGATATTTACCAGTTCCTTTCTAAAATTCAGTCATTTTATACTTGCTGACATTTAGATGATGCTTTTTTACTTTCCTTAGGAGTGGTGATCGATTTATTGAAGAGAAGACTCTCCTGTTGGCTGTCCGCTCATTTGTGTTTTTTTCTCAATTAAGTGCTTGGCTGAGTGTTTCTCATGGTGCTACTCCACGAAATATTCTTTACAGGTATGTCTAGGGCAGAAAAAGAACCATGTGTATTCAGCTACAGTGGTTAACTACTGAATGGTATTTGACCTTTTAAGCAGTTTACTTCCTTCATTTCTAAATGTAAGTGGATAAAATTTACTCAAGTTTTTCTCAAAGCACGTTAGAGAAGTTTAGATATGATATGACTCAAGATGAGTTTTGCTTCTTGGGTTAAATTTGGTGTAGAGTAGTTTTCAGAGAACTTTTAAGCTTACTTTGTAGAACCAACAATGAATTCATACCACCATTGTAAATAAAGTGGAAAAACTTTCTGGGCTGCTGAATTTTCACAATGGTAAACCTACTTAATTTTTAGATCTTGAAAACTGTAAACACACAAGCTGCTGAACAGCTGTCTTAACTGTCTCTTTAGGCAGGTAGCCATGAGATAGAGAGTATGTCTAAATCACCTCACAGAAAGGATATAATTATAATAGAATTAACTGAATTCATTTATTTAGAAGCAAATGGAAAGTTCCTTTTTTCTATTTTGACAACTAATTTTGAATTACACTATTTTTTAACTTTAGTGCTTTATTACTATAATGTTCTTAAAAAGAAGATTGTCTGTATTGCAGGCATAGTCTATTTATGTTGGTTTTGTTAGAGTGACATGCATGGTAAAGTAGATTAAAATCTCAATAGGAATTAGTGCAAACAAAGGTAAGTATATGATTGTTTAAAGTTTTGAAAATAAGATATAATAATTATATGTTTTATAATCCATTGATTCCATTTTTTTCTGTGTGATTCTAGAATCAGTGCTGCTGATGTAGACCTACAGTGGAATTTTTCACAGACTCCAATTGAACATGTGTTTCCTGTTCCCAATGTTTCTCACAATGTGGCCTTGAAAGTCAGCGTTCAGTCCTTGCCCAGACAATCTAATTATCCAGTTTTGACCTGTAGTATTCACACTAACATTGGCCTTTATGAGAAAAGAATTCAAGAACATGAACTTAAAACCCATCAGCACCGAAATTCTACAGAAGCAGATCATTGTAGTACAGACAGTTCACAACGTGTTTGCAGCAAACAAACTTGGACCATGGCACCTGAAAGCATAATATTACATGCAAAAAATGGCACAACTCCAGAATATAGTGCAGCTGTCAAAAATGTCAAGCTATATCCAGGCACTGGTAGTAAATCTGACTATGGAACATCTCAAGGCAATATTTTAGGCTTCAGTAGTATAGGAGAGAAAAAGTCACATGAAACATCAGTGAGAACCTTAAAATCATTTTCAGTGGTTGATTCCAGTGACTCTAGTCGCCAGAGTTCCTGGCAGTCAGTTGGTGAGACTAATCCTTTAATAGGCTCTTTAATTCAGGAGCGGCAAGAAGTTATTGCAAGAATAGCTCAGCATCTGATTCATTGTGATCCAAGTACTTCCCATGTTTCTGGACATCCACTTAATATGCAAGAATCTAGTTCACTTAATTCAAAACTTTTCCGTGTTTCACAAGAAAATGAAAGTGTACGAAGATGTAAAGAAACATTCTCTGTCTCTTTTGGCAGTCCAGAGCTCACCTCTTCAGAAGATACCAGTGAAGGGAAGATTCGAGTAAAACCAGAAACTCCTCGAAATGACACTTGCATCTCTAATGGTCTTCATTCTCATCAGTCTGTTGGTGAGACTAATCCTTTGATAAGCTCTTTACTCCAAGAACGGCAAGATATCATTGCAAGGATTGCTCAACACTTGGAGCATATTGATCCAATGGCATCTCACATGCCCCGGCAATCATTCAATATGCAGGACTCCAGTTCAGTTCCTTCTAAAGTATTTAGGAGTTCCTATGAAGACAAAAATTTACTGAAGAAAAACAAGGATGACACCTCTGTTTCCATTTCTAATACAAAATTTTCCTTGTTAGATGATATCAGTGAAGGGAAAAACTCAATATCTAATAAATATTTTAGTTCTTTTAATTGCAACAGTAAAGTCAAGCCTTCTTTGCAACCTCAAACAAGAAGAAATCTGTATAAGGACAATCCTAGTGAAATCCAAAGTACGTTTCAGGAGACACAGAACAAAGCTCCTGGTTTAATGACCCCTTCAAATATATCTCACTGCAAAGAAAATAACTTTGATTTGACAATCAGGTTAGAAAACACATGTTCTGAGTGTCAATTTAAGAAGCAAGAAATTAACGATGAGATTGATAAAGAGCATTCAAATTGTAACAGTATTGACAAACAGATTTACACAAATAAGTATAAGGACAAAATAATAAATGAAAATTATAATCCAGAATCTTTTAGCAATCACCAGTGTGATAATTCAAAAAAAAATGACTCGAAAGTAAAAGTTACTGTGTTGGAAATGTCTGGATATCTGAGTAAACATGAAAACGAGTGCTCAAATAAAGACCCAAAAAGGCCTAAGCCATGTGAACAAAACACTCAACTTAATAGTATAGAAAATTATCTTATTAAAGATAGTGAAGGTTTCAAATGCAAAAAGCTAGACCAATTAAGAAATGAACAGGATAAGAAAGATCCGATTGATGAAAACTCTCAAAACTCTTCTCAGAGAAAGAATATAAAAGACTGTTTGTCCACATGTGAACGACTGAAAAATAAAGAGGTGTTGGTAAGTAATATCTAACATTTCAAATATAATCCTCAAATACTTGTTATGGTTTGAATTTTGTTTACAGAAGATCTTGTTATAAAGGCCCAAGGTGCCCATTGTCTATAGAGCAGACTATCTGGCTACAGATCTAGTATTAACATCCTTATAAATAAACTACCCACTTAAGAGCAAATGCTAGGTAAATTCTTCCTCTTGCCCTTTTTTGTTTATTTCAATACTGGGAACGGTTGCTGGAGAGTAAAAAGGAGTCAGAAATGAAACTTGTATCATTAGCTTAATGTGTTATTTGTTAGCAACTCTGGCCCTTTACTAGCAGAGTGCCCATTGTGTTATGCCTCTGCCCAGCTAAGGAATATCTAGTGAAATCACTGACCAGTGGTCAAAATACCTACATTCCAGTCCTGACAAATTTGGACCTTGAGTGAAGCTGAATAAATCACTCACTTCTAAAACTTCCAGTCTCCTCAATTTTAAAGTAAGAATGATGAATCTCTTTTGCTTATAGTTGTGGTAATAATTAAATTGTAGATTTTTAAACATTTTTTAAACTTTTACTTTACTACATAAATCAGACATACTTAAGTTATTTCCATTTTATTTGTCCACCAAACCACTTTTTAACTTTAGAAAATTATTATTAGACTTAAATTTCCTTTGTTTCTCTAAAAAGCATTACAAATTTATATCTCAGTTGTATGGAAAACTACTTAGCTGCCTTGATCCAAATCTGAATGACCTTGGTTCATCTTCTTTATCAGGCAGATTAGTCTTGTTGGACATTAGAGTCTTAAAATTATGCCATGTTGCCAATTGCTGTTTTTCAACAGAAGATTTCCTCTCCTCTAACACATGGGTTTAATCAAATTTCAGTTTCCAATTTACTAAAACGTTACTTGTCACAAAAACCTACCCTGACCCTAAGAATACTAGCTTTTCATGATCCTTTCTGGTACATTATAGGGAGGCTTACTTTGACCATGGTATTTTTCAAGCCACTGTGATTAGTTTTTTTCATGTTCTTACTTTAAATATTGGAGAAGGCAATGGCAACCCACTGCAGTACTCTTGCTTGGTGAATGCCATGGATAGAAGAGCCTGGTAGGCTGCAGTCCATGGGGTCGCTAGGACTCAGACATGACTGAGTGACTTCACTTTGACTTTTCACTTTCATGCATTGGAGAAGGAAATGGCAACCCACTCCAGTGTTCTTGCCTGGAGGATCCCAGGGATGGGGGGAGCCTGGTGGGCTGCCGTCTATGGGGTCGCACAGAGTTGGACACGACTGAAGTGACTTAGCAGTACTTTAAATGTAACTATATAGCCTTTGCTATGTGCCTAGGCATTCTTATGAGTGTTTCATACATGTTTGCTTACTAAATCCTTTCACTATGATGTGAGATTAAGTGCTGTTGCTAACTAAAGTTTGCAAATGTGGACTCTAGGCCTAGAGAGGTTATATAACGTGCCCAAGGTAATAAAGCTAGGAAATGATAAAGCCAGGACCCATTAGTTCTTTCTGATTTATATTCATGTGTTTTCATGAAATTTTGATTTCTGAGTATAAACTTGCATAAATTCTTAAGAAATAGTCTATTTCTTATATCACTTCAAAAACATGGTACTGTGACTGTTTTAAGTATATTTTAAAATTCACATTTATATTCTTGTATCATGCACTAACTACCAAATTATATTTTCTGAGGAGGGCTCTTGCTATTGACATAGTTTCGTATTTTAGAATATTGTACTAATTTTTTCTAACTGTGAGAAGTTATTTTTTTCACAAATTAAAAGAATTTAATATTAGCTTACTAATGGTAGACTAAGTATAAAATACATTGACCTGACATGCTGCAGTCCATGGGGTCACAGAGAGTCGGACACAACTGGGCAACTGAACAACAACAAGGCATACATTAGACATACTTTCTTTATTTGAGTTTATTCAGCATCTAGAAAAAACTCTTAAACTCTGTTTTCTAATTAAAGTGTATATAAATGTGTGTGTATGTGGTCTTCTCTTGTGCCTCAGATGATAAAGAACCTGCCTGCCACTGCAGGAGATGCAAGTTCAGTCCCTGGGTTGGGAGAATACCCCAGAGAAGGAAATGGCAACCCACTCCAGTATTCTTGCCTTGAAAATCCCATGGTCAGAGGAGCCTGGCAGGCTACAGTCCATGGGGTCGCAAAAGAGTCAGACACAGCTTAGCGACTTAACAACAAATAATGAATATGTGTGTATAGATAGGTTTATAGGTCATTAACTTTACCACCAAGGGCGTAATACCTCAGTACATATTAAGACTAAATCTGAAAACAAAAAACTTGATGTTACTATTAAAATCTAATTCTTTTCCTAGCAGAAAACTATACCATTTAGACACGCAAGTGTCTGGCAGAAACATAATTTTCATTCCTTGG
This sequence comes from Capra hircus, assembly GCF_001704415.2. Taxonomy (NCBI): domain Eukaryota; kingdom Metazoa; phylum Chordata; class Mammalia; order Artiodactyla; family Bovidae; genus Capra; species Capra hircus. The sequence goes on along the minus strand of NC_030817.1, from coordinate 45,411,407 downwards.
ATGGAACCTCAACCAGAGCCTTTCATCCTCGAACTGGATTGCCTCTTCTTTCCAGTCCTGTAAGTGTTTTTCTCTTATTATGTAAAATGTTTGCAAATAATTTTATCCAAGTTTTAATTGAAAATTTTAAATTTAAATGCTTCAAAATAAATTTTTAGTGGGAAATCATTTTACCTTTTGATATACTTAATAGCTAAATGATAATATGGAAAAAGGAAAAGTGGATAAAATGCATTTATTATGTTATGATTATAAAATTTGTCTGAAATTCTCAATGTCTAGCATATTAATTCTTACTAAATGTAAGGAAAATAAGTGTCAAGTATATTTTTTATAAATAGATTTGTGTTATAGTACTGAGCCTTGTTGACACTACCAGCTGAATCATCTGGGATTCAGATTTGTGGCTGTCTTTGACTTAGGACCTGTATAATTAATCATCTTATTTTGAGATCTAGAGGTTTCCCCTTTCTACGTTTACAAATACAGATCTGAGTGTGATGGTTAACAGCTTTGTTTTGGAGTCACACCGACTATTCTCTAGCCATGTGACATTCAGTTCAGTTCAGTTCAGTTCAGTCGCTCAGTCCTGTCTGACCCTTTGCAACCTCATGAATTGCAGCATGCCAGGCCTCCCTGTCCATCACCAACTCCCGGAGTTCACTCAGACTCATGTCCATCGAGTCCGTGATGCCATCCAGCCATCTCATCCTCTGTCGTCCCCTTCTCCTCCTGCCCCCAGTCCCTCCCAGCATCAGAGTCTTTCCCAGTGAGTCAACTCTTCGCATGAGGTGGCCAAAGCACTGGAGTTTCAGCTTTAGCATCATTCCTTCCAAAGAAATCCCAGGGCTGATCTCCTTCAGAATGGACTGGTTGGATCTCCTTGCAGTCCAAGGGACTCTCAAGAGTCTTCTGCAACACCACAGTTCAAAAGCATCAATTCTTCGGTGCTCAGCCTTCTTCACAGTCCAACTCTCACATCCATACATGACCACTGGAAAAACCATAGCCTTGGCTAGACAAACCTTTGTTGGCAAAGTAATGTCTCTGCTTTTCAATATGCTATCTAGATTGGTCACAACTTTTCTTCCAAGGAGTAAGCGTTTTTTAATTTCATGGCTGCAATCACCATCTGCAGTGATTTTGGAGCCCCCAAAAATAAAGTCTGACACTGTTTCCGTGACATTAGTTGAGAAATATTATCTCTCTGAGCCTCAGTTTCCTCATCTGTAAAAAGGGAGTGATAATGTCTGCTTTAGTGTTAGGAGGATGATTAGTATCATTCCTGACATATGGTAAGCATTTGATAGTTAGTCACTAGTGCTGCCATTTCAGTTAAACTAAAGGTAAGCTGTTATTTTACTACTAATATAAAATAATTTTTGTTTTTATGTGAGTGTTTAAAGTAAAGGCAAAGCATATGTTTAAAAAATAATTTTTGAATAAGAGATCTAGATTTAAATTGTAACTAGGATCTTAGGTATTTGTTTTAGAGAAGTTGAATTCCAAACAATATAAAATAATCCCAAATATTTGACCTACCTATGAGATGCTTTCAAAATACCCAAGTGATCAGGAAACAGACTTGCATCATGCTGGTGTAAAGACCACTACATGCAGAATTCTGTTCAATATGGTCAACTGAGTTGATACAAGATCCTTCCTCTTTCCTAAATGCAGAAATACTGGATAAAATATAACACAACTTATAAATACATAATATAGTATATGAGCAGGAAAGACACATTTCCAAATACTAACTAGGGGTGAATTAATTATGGCTTTCCAGAATATCTAAATCTAATATAATGCTAAGATTTAATGTTCCTGCTGGGTCAGGAGTCAGGTCTATACCAATCATAGCTGAGACCTAAAACCAAACTCCATAAAGCCAGAACAGAAGAGGACAGCCATTCTAGAAATGGGAGAAAGGAGGGGAAAAAAATCACCTATTTAATTAAAAGGTACAACAGGAAGGTATAGATTAGATGGGAAAACAAGTCCCCCAAAGAATTTGGACCTAAGCCTAAATCACCCCAAGATAGGGGGCTCCAAATTTGTGCTATATATGAGAAAACATGAGATTATCCCACATCTATAACCCATGGCACCAAGGATTTATTTTCAGCAATAGCTCCTGCTAAAGATGATCTCAGGGGAATTAAAATTACAAAGCACCTTAAAAGAATCAATAAGAGAAAGAAGGAAGGGAATTCATATTTAGGAATCTTGTTATCAGAGCAGCATGAAAGAGAATTAAAAATAATTTTTTGTAAAATTTTCCAGGATATAAATGAAGATAAAGACAGGGAACTGAGATAACAGCACATGTGGAATTGGAAAAATAGAAATGAAAAATATAATTGAAGTGTACACATATGTGCACATACCCATATATATGAATTAAATGGTGGACTGAAATCATCTGAATAGAGATTTAATAAATAGACACATGTTAAGAAAGCACCTGGAATAAAGTACAGAAGGAAAGACAGATGGTACAGTATGAAAGTGGCCTGGAGGATAAAATGAAATGTTCAATATAAGCCTAGTAGAAATTCCAAAAGGAAGAGTAGATAAAGAAAATGCAGTATTAGAAGAAATTAAAGTAGAAAATGTTCCTGAATTGAAGACATGAGAATTTGGATTGACTATTTCACATTAAATTCTGACTCCAAAATATAGCATGGTATACTTATACAACTCTCAAAAATATTGAGATTGTTTAGACTTTCAGTATCATCTGTATCACAAATTAGACCAATCACTCAGATACTTTAATACATATTTAACTTTAATTTTAGAGACAAATTCATCTAACCTGCATGTTGTATGTGATTTTACCTTTTAATTTACGCTGGGGTCTTTGACTTTTAGAATATTTTGAGCTAGTTGGTGGTTTGTCTTAAATGTAATTTGGTATACAATAGTGATTGAAAATCCAGAATAGTGTTTTTCAAAACTATTCTCTGTGAAGCCCCAGCCAGGGTTCTTAGAAATGTGCACTGGGGTAAGGATAGGTAAAGGAACAGTGGAGTTGCCAGGACCCCAGGCTCCCATCACTGTTTAATTCTTTTGTCCCCTTTTATTGTAAAGCTATAAATCATTTATTTCTATCACATTCAATACAGAAGTATGTAAAGTAAAAAGTAAAAATCTTATTCTATGTTAAGATTACATGTAAAACTTGGTTTTAGAGAAAACTGGTTCTGATTCTTTATTTATTTATTTGACTGCACCAGGGTCTTAGTTGTGGCATGTGGGATCTAGTTCCCTGACCAAGGATCAAACCCAGGGCCCTGTATTGGGAGCCCAGAATCTTAAGACACTGGACTGACTACCAGGGAAGTCCCCGGTCTGGTTCTTAAAAAAAGTCAAAACCTAGGGAATTCCCTGGTGGTCCAGTGATTTGGACTTGGCACTTTCACTGCAGTGGCCCTAGTTAATCTCTGGTCAGGGAACTAAGATCCTACAAGCTTCGAGGCGTGGCCAAAAAAAAAAAAAAAACAACCAGTAAAAGTGCTTTTATTAATCATTTGTTTATTTTTTAACTAGTTAATAAAATGAAGACATAGGGACAATATGTAATAAAAAGGGTGATTTTAAGTACACTATTAAGAGAGAAGTTGTATTATTTTTTAAGATATGCTTAGCTTTCATTTGAAATTTGTTTGATCAATTCAAGAAAAAAATACAGTCTTTTGAAATTCTTTTGAAACCTAACAAGTGATTATTTTAACCTTAGGTTCCTCAAAGAAAGGCACAATCAGGTTGCTTTGATCTGGATTCTTCATTCCTGCATCTGAAAAACTTATCATCTAGAAGGTATTTATCTTAAAATTCATTTGTATATATGAAATAATATTACACAAAATTCTAGCCTTTCGTAGTAAATGATGTTGATTCTGAAAATAAAAATTTTAACAGGAGTCTTATTTTTCAGTTTATCATTTTCAAGATGATTTTACACATTCAGTTATTAAAGATGAGAGAGATCACCAACTATATAATGGCATCATAATAAACAAACACTTAACATTGGTTTTAACATTTAAGTGGGTTTGTCTGCTTCTGGTCATTCACCTCCTCCTTTGTCTTATACACTGCCTTGGCAGTTTGTTCCTTGTTGACAAATAATACCCTCATTATATTCCTTAGTCACATAATTTTGCTTTGTATTCTAGTTCTTAACTTAAAATGAAGATTGATATAGAAGACTACATTCAGTTCAGTTCAGTCGCTCAGTCATGTCCGACTCCTTCCGACCCTTTGAACTGCAGCACGCCAGGCCTCCCTGTCCATTACCAATTCCTGGAGTGTACCCAAACTCATGTCCATTGAGTTGGTGATGCCATCTAACCATCTCATTCTCTGTCGTCCCCTTCTCCTCCTACCTTCAGTCTTTCCCAACATCAGGGTCTTTTCAAATGAGTCAGCTCTTCACAGGAGGTGGCCAAAGTACTGGAGTTTCAGCTTCAACATCAGTCCTTCCAATGAACACCCAGGACTGATTTCCTTTAGGATGGACTGGTTGGATCTCCTTGCAGTCCAAGAAGACTACATTATACTACTATATATTTCCAGTAGATGCTTCTATGTGATATGTTATAAATTCTACCTTGAAATCTAGGATGCTTTATATATATTCTTTATCAAATACAATAACAAAGATTATAAAATCCAGAATTTAAGATATTTCATATCTTAACATTTGATTACATTAAATTTTGATTATGATACTTTGAGTAAAATTGATCAGATCTTCCTAATTTAGTTTTGTACAAAAGTAAATTAGAAAACATTATTGTTAATGTGCCCATTTGCTGATTTGTTCTTTTTTAATTTTTTGTTCTGTTTTTAAATAGTCCTCAACCATGTTTAAACATTGAAGATGATCCAGATATTCATGAAAAACCACTTCTCAGTTCTAGTGCTCCACCTGTAACAAGTCTTAGTCTCTTAGGAAATTTTGAGGTAATGTTTTTTAAAACTATTTTAAGAGTTGATGTTTCTTAACCTAGATCCATGGTGCTATATCATTTGTTTCTGAAAAGGAAATAAATAGATTATATTTTTCTAAAGCCTTGAAATCACCTTTTCTTCCTTTCCTATTTTTCCTTTTTCTTTTTTCCTTTTCCCTTTCCTTTTCATGACAAGTGAAGTTGGGAGATTGTTGGCAGTGATAACGTACAGTTGGGTAGCTGGTGGGAAGAGATGGAGCACATGGGTGAAATCAGGTTGGATGGAGGTATCCGTTACTCTACCTGGAAAATAGACTTGACCACATCTTATCTGGTGAAACTGTCTCTGGGATCCAGAAGGGATTGATGATGGGCTGATAGAAGCTGATTCATCATCAAAGGAGGTTGATTTTCAAAATCAAATGATTCTTTGTACTTTATTTGCAACTTCTCTGTAAATCTTAATTTATTCTAAAATGAGATTATTTTTTAAAAGTCAAATGGTCTCATACATGTGCTGCTTTGTTTAATGACTGTTGTACTTGAGATCAAGTATATCAAGGGTTTAGTAGTCTTCAATTAGAAAAGTCTTAAACATTGTACTTGTAAATGACATTAAAAATTTTTTTATTGAAATACAGTTGATTTACAATGTTGTATTAGATTATGCTATATAGCAAAGTGAATCAGTTGTAAATATGCATATATCTACTCTTTTTTAGATTCATTTCCCATATGGGTCATTACAGAGTATTGAGTAGAGTTCCCTGTGCAGTACAGTAGGTCCTTCTTAGTTATCTGTTTTATATGTAGTAGTGTGTATATATTAATCCCAATCTACCAATTTATCCTGCCCCACTTACCCCCGTAACCATCAGTTTTCTTTCTACATCTTTAACTCTTTCTGTTTTGTAGATAAGTTCATTTGTACCTTCTTTTTAGATTCCACATCTAAGTGGTACTATATTTTATTTATCTTTACCTGACTTACTTCACTTAGTGTGGTAATCTCTAGGTCCCTCCATTTCACTGCAGATGGCATTATTTCATTCTTCTTGTGACTCAGTATTACTCCATTGTATATATGTACCACATATTCTTTATCCAATCCTCTGTTGATGGACATTTAGGTTGCTTCCATGTCCTGGCTATTGTAAATAGTGCAACAGTGAACATTAGGGTGTGTGTATCATTTTGAATTACGGTTTTCTCCAGGTATACCAGTGGGATTGCTGGGTCATATGGTAGCTCTATTTTTATTTTTTTAAGGAACCTCCATACTGTTCTTCATAGCAGCTATACCAATTTACACTCCCACCAACAGTGTTTTTAAAGAATTCCTTGACAGTCTAGTAGTTAGGACTCCCTGCTTTCACTTCAGGGAGTAGGGTTTCAATCCCTAGTCAGAGAACTAAGAAACTGCATGCCATGAGGTACAGCCAAAGACTAAATGAATGATTTTGTATGTATTTATGGGTATGTGTGTGTGTGTGTGTGTGTGTGTGTGTGTGTGTACACACATTCCAATCCCAAAGAAAGGCAATGCCAAGGAATGCTCAAACTACTGCACAATTGCACTCATCTCACATGCTAGTAAAGTAATGCTCAAAATTCTCCAAGCCAGGCTTCAGCAATATGTGAACCGTGAACTCCCTGATGTTCAAGCTGGTTTTAGAAAAGGCAGAGGAACCAGAGATCAAATTGCCAACATCCGCTGGATCATGGAAAAAGCAAGAGAGTTTCAGAAAAACATCTATTTCTGCTTTATTGACTATGCCAAAGCCTTTGACTGTGTGGATCACAGTAAACTGTGGAAAATTCTGAAAGAGATGGGAATACCAGACCACCTGGACTGCCTCTTGAGAAATCTGTATGCAGGTCAGGAAGCAACAGTTAGAACTGGACATGGAACAACAGACTGGTTCCAAATAGGAAAAGGAGTACGTCAAGGCTGTATATTGTCACCCTGCTTATTTAACTTCTATGCAGAGTACATCATGAGAAACGCTGGACTGGAAGAAACACAAGCTGGAATCCAGATTGCCGGGAGAAATATCAATAACCTCAGATATGCAGATGCCACCACCCTTATGGCAGAAAGTGAAAAGGAGCTAAAAAGCTTCTTGATGAAAGTGAAAGAGGAGAGTGAAAAAGTTGGCTTAAAGCTCAACATTCAGAAAACGAAGGTCATGGCATCTGGTCCCATTACTTCATGGGAAATAGATGGGGAAACAGTGGAAACAGTGTCAGACTTTATTTTTGGGGGCTCCAAAATCACTGCAGATGGTGATTGCAGCCATGAAATTAAAAGACTCTTACTCCTTGGAAGAAAAGTTATGACCAACCTAGATAGGATATTTAAAAGCAGAGACATTACTTTGCCAACTAAGGTCCGTCTAGTCAAGGCTATGGTTTTTCCTGTGGTCATGTATGGATGTGAGGGTTGGACTGTGAAGAAGGCTGAGTGCCGAAGAATTGATGCTTTTGAACTGTGGTGTTGCAGATGACTCTTGAGAGTCCCTTGGACTGCAAGGAGATCCAACCAGTCCATTCTGAAGGAGATCAGCCCTGGGATTTCTTTGGAAGGAATGATGCTAAAGCTGAAACTCCAGTACTTTGGCCACCTCATGAGAAGAGTTGACTCATTGGAAAAGACTGATGCTGGGAGGGATTGGGGGCAGGAGGAGAAGGGGACAACCGAAGATGAGATGTCTGGATGGCATCACAGACTCGATGGATGTGAGTCTGAGTAAACTCCGGGAAATGGTGATGGACAGGGAGGCCTGGCGTGCTGCAATTCATGGGGTCGCAAAGAATCAGACACGATTGAGCGACTGAACTGAACTGAGACTTCCCTGGTGGCTCAGTAGTAAAGAATCCACCTGCCACTGCAGGAGCCGTGGGTTCAATCCTTGGGTCAGGAAGGAAATGGCAACCCACTCAAGGATTCTTCCTGGGAAATTCCATGGACAGAGGAGCCTAGAGGGCTACAGTCCATAGGGTCTCAAAAGAATTGGACATGACTTAGCAACTAAACAATAGCAGTTGGTGCATATATATGTGTGTGTGTTGTGTATATATACATATGTATGTTTGTATGTATATATATGCATGTAGGACAGAGGAGCCTGGCGGGCTACAGTCCATGGGGTCGCAAAAGAGTTGGGCACGACTTAGCAATTAAACAACAATGATGGGTGTGTGTGTGTGTGTACACATATGTATGTTGTATGTATATATATGCATGTATAAAAACATATCCTGAAGAAGGACATGGCAACTCACTCCAGTATTCTTGCCTGGAGAAGCCTATGGACAGAGCAGCCTGGCAGGCTACAATCCATAGGGTTGCACAGAGTCAGATACTACTGAAGCAACTTAGCATGCATGCATGCATAAACACATATATAACCACCAATCACCTTGTTCAACTGGCTTATTAATTTTGTTCATGGGGGGAGATTTTTGTATGTAGATTTCCAAATCATCTAGAAATAGGAAAGGTTTTATTTTTTACTTTGTAATTTGTATGCCTTTTATTTCCTTTTCTTGTAGTTTTGCACTGAATAGGGCCTAGCATGCATGCTGCTGCTGCTGCTAAGTCGCTTTAGTCGTGTCCGACTCTGTGCGACCCCAGAGACAGCAGCCCACCAGGCTCCCCCATCCCTGGGATTCTCCAGGCAAGAACACTGGAGTGGGGTACCATTTCCTTCTCCAAGCATGCATGCTAGTATATTCATTTAAAAATCTAAAGTCAGAGACTACTTTGGATCATTGACATGGTCTTTTTGACCATGGAACTTGAGAACTGCTGATGTCTCTTTCAAATTTAGACTCGTGAGGGCTTGGAGTGTTTCTTTTCAAAGAATTATTGAATCAAAGAAATGCTCCTCACATTTCATGATGTATGCATAAAGAGAGCTTGTGAAAAGATTTACTTTTTTCTCATACCTGAGCAGATAAATATTAAATAACAGAGTGGTTTCCTCAGTGAATGAACTTGGGAGAGATGGATAAGGAACTTCTCTACTGCTTTTATTTATATACTCTTAAATATTCTGCCCAACATGTATTTGCTGTTTTTTAAATTAAACTGAAAAATAAAACATATGTCACATACAGCAGTTTTTAAGAAGCACTTGTTTCTCAAAGCTGAGTACTTGACTTTCTGTTTTGATGCAACTTCTGTAATATAACCTGTTAACAAGCTTTCAAGTGCTTCTCTGTGGTTAACACTGGGATTATACTCTGTGAGGAATAAGAAAATTTGTAATGTTATACTTGCTCTGGTAGAGCATATTTTTCTTCACAGAGATAAGAATAACTTATTATATAATTATGTCTAAACAGTGGTTAAGTTTAAAGATAGTTCAGTGTAGATTGGAATAGTAAGAAGGCCAAACTTTATATGATTGATGTGGGAGGAAATTGATTTCTGGTCAGATGAACTTTTGAAATGAGGGCATGGCAATGGCAGTGACCACTCTCCTAGTGCCAGAAAGCATAGTTAACATATTTCTTTAAACAGAAAGAACATGTTAACTTTTAATTGTTCCTTAAAATTTATTTTATCTTATCTCCCAGGAGTCTGTCTTGAACTATCGTTTAGATCCTCTCGGCATTGTTGATGGCTTTACTGCAGAGGTAGGGGCAAGTGGTGTCTTCTGCCCCACCCATTTGACTCTTCCAGTTGAAGTGTCATTCTACAGTGTTTCCGACGATAATGCTCCCTCTCCTTATATGGCAAGTATCTTTCAATTGTCTTCTGCTGAAATCAGCCATCTTAATGACAAATGCCTTTAAGTTTAAAGAGATTTAGTACTGCTTTGGTACAATGCCTGAAAATATAAACCATTTCCTTAAGAGTGGATTCAGGGCCAAATAGAGACGAATATGCCAAAACAGCACCTTACAACTTCTTTCTGAGCAAGCTCCAATGACAGATATCCTCTCTTGTATTTGAGATGATGCTGAAAATTTACTTGTTTTATGTAATTCGAAGAAATGATAAAATTTTAGTGACACTGTAATTCCATATCTTGCTGAGTTCACACAAATTCTTAAGTTCTTACTGTGCACTCTAGTCCTATCAGTGTTGCCTTCACTATGAGCCTCATCTCAGTAGAGTTTAAATAAGGATTTAGTGACCTACATTTTCTGTGAAACCGTTTCACTCCCTTTCTCCTGTTTGGTTTATCTCTGGACCATTTTTTTTTCCAGTCCCAATCCTAGGATCCCTAAAACAGACGAGGATACTGTATTACACAGTTTATTTCTTTAGCTCTGAATGTGGCCTTGTGTAGTTTCTTGAAATTGATGGATAAATTGGCCCAGACCCGGGGAATGCCAAGGGTGAGACTTTACACCAGAAGCTGCCTGGTTTCCTGAGGCTCCTACTTGAGAGCATCTAACAGCACAGCCCTGCTGATCAGAGTTAGGGAAGAATGAGGAATCTGTGCAGAGTACGTAAACTGATTTATGACAATTAGCCACAAATGCAAGCTATTCTGAATCTACCCTCAGGACGGCAAACAAGTTTACCTGCTTGCTAAATATGGCCAATAACATCAAGTAGAAATGAATTTGGACTTCTCTGGTGGGTCAGTGGTAAAGAATCTGCCTGCAGTATAGGAGACCTGGGTTCGATCCCTGGGTTGGGAAGATCCCCTGGAGGAGGGCATGGCAACCCACTCCAATATTCTTGCCTGGAGAATCCCATGGACAGAAGAGCCTGGTGGCTACGGTCCATGGGGTTGCAAAGAGTTGGACATGACTGAGTAACTGAACAACAGAACAGGATTTTTTAGCTCAGTGGGCATGAATTTAAGCAAACTCCTAAAGATAGTGAAGGACAGGGAAGCCTGATGTGCTGCAGTCTGAGGTCTCAACGACTGAGTGACTGAACAACAACAAGGTTCTTTAGAATACTAGCTGTGTCTGACTCTGTGCCAATGTTTTAGTGGTGAGTAAAACACCTCAGGGGAATAAGAGCAGCGTCTTGAACCTTAAGATCCTATAATTTTATCTTTCTCATTTTTTTATTCCAGCAGATTTGAGGATAAAATAAGCCCTCAACTGCAAAAATGATACCAGGTCCTGGTGTGTGATTACTGTCAGCCCCTTGCCAAAAGACAAGTCAGTGGCTACTAATACAAATGTTTAAGAAGTTTACACTGATGGTATAAAATATGGAGTCAGATCAGGGTTTTTATGTTAGGCCTTACTTTGGGAAATACAAATTTCGATAGACCTAGAAATATATGTTTCTGGTCTTCCTATTTGAGTTTCCTAGCTTATCACCTGATCCAGTTTCTTTCTTTCCTTCTTTCTTTCTAATATCCTTTTCCCTCCATCTTCTAGATTCTCAAGGACATTAGCAACAGTGCATTTTGTTATGAATAAAAGCTATGAAAAGGAAATTCTATTACATAATTGAGAGTCAGGAGTCTGTGTGTTTCATAATCAAAAAAGCACAATGATATGTAATCATTTATTCAAAGTTTTCTTTCTTTGATAATAATTACATTTGTGAGTAATAATCGTGAAGATGCATAACAATGGTTGTTACAAAAAACAGGCTCAGTTCTTCACAAACTTGCCCAGTTATCATATCCACCAAAGGATATTCACTTAACATAGAAAGATATATCCACTTTTCAGTATAATTTTGAAAAAAAAACCTTAGATATCATTAAGATAAGCTTAATATCAAAAAAAATGTGCATACTGAATGCTTACAGTATTAAAATACATCTATAAAGATGCCCATTTTGCTTTACTAGAACATCAAGGAGTCTCATTAGTTTCACATATTCTGTTGGCACATACTAATACAGAAATGGAAAGATAAGGTCTGAGGTCATTAGTGTACAGAGTTCCTGACGACCGTTAGGGTAGTTAGAAACAAGATAAAAGAGTGAATTGTCTGAAAATGAGCTAAAAAAATATCTTGGTGTGAAATTTATGAGCAAGAGGTAATTTGAACTGTGCTTTAGAAAAAGCAAAACATTTATCCTTGACCTTGGTTGACATCTAAAAAATGAAGGATTAAGAGGTAAAGGATTTTATCATGCTGTCTCCAGAAAGTACATCCAGGTGATCAGAGATTTTGAATAAATATTGAAAAGAGTTTAAATTAGGTTAAGTTAGTATATCCTTTAAGAATCTTTTACTTTTCTCTGATAATTGTCTTTAATAAATTTTCCATTATATAATTTTTACTCATTAAAAATGAGTTGCCTTTGCAAATGACCCAGTCCAAATCTTAGACCACAGATCTTTCCTACTGTATATTAATAAAATTAATCTTGTTTTTTAGGGAATCTTATTTATATTTTGGTAGTTGTCTGTTTTCAAAGGACTGATCATGTTTTGATAAGGTAGTATATATCATAGGCCAGTGGAACTGAGACACCAAATCCCTCTTTGTTACTCTAATAATGACCTTGGGACTTCTCATAACAAATTATACAGTTGACTCACAAAAGTGAAATTTTAGCACAGAAAATTCTGTCTTTGTGGTGTGGAGATAGTATCGAGCTTTAAGATTAGCTGAAAGCCAGATAAATCTCTCTCTCCAGTCCAGTGTTAATGGTAAGAATATTCTCCAAGTGTTAGGTAATGTGACATTTCACTGTTTAGAAGCTATTGCATGGTGATACCAGTCAGAAAGGTCTAAAGCAGGTTTGCTCATGGCAGCGTCATGGTATGACTTGCATTATGATCATATTAACAACACTGTAGGGGCTTCTCTGGTGGCTCAGTGGTAAAAAAAAAAATTCAGCTGACAAAGCAGGAGACACAGCTTCAATCCCTGGTCCAGGAAGATCCCACATGCTGCGGAACAACTAAGCCTCTGTGCCACAACTATTGAGTCTGTGCTCTAGAGCCCAGGAACCTCAACTACTGAGCCCATACACCACACCTACTGAAGCCTATGCACCCTAGAGCCTCTGCTCTGCGACTAGAGAAGCCACCACAATGAGAAGGCCGCACGCAACAAATAGTCCCCACTCACTGTAACTGGAGAAAAGCCTGTGCGGCAACGAAGACCCAGCACAGCCGAAAATAAATAAATAATTAATTTTTAAAAAGCAACACTATATATTTTATATATTTTTTCTATTTGTAATTAGCCATATTAAGATATCTTCCTTCAGTTTTACTTAGTTTTGCATATTTTCTATTACACAATCACTTGAGAAAGAGTTTTTGTGTAAGATTTTGGCCAAATTGAGTTCTTCTTAATCCTTCTATTCCATTCTAAAATGCCAGAAGGAAATGTTTTTCTTCCTTATGTTATATACAGCAATTTTCTAGGTATAAATATTAATATGCCAACCAATTAAAATAATGAAATTGTTAAAATAATAAATTTAATAATAATACTAATGAAATTCCAAATACTTTCCTAATCTCTTTATAAAATTCCAAACTTGCCATTGTCAATACTAGTCTTACATTGCTTAGAAATTTTGTGAAGTGTTGCCTTAAAATTTGAGGTTTTAGAAAAATCTATATTCTTCCCTTATAAATTGATGTATTATTATTCTAAAAACTATTAGAATTATATTAAAGGAAATAAGTGCAGGCTTGGTAGTAGATTTTCCCTCACCAATATTCTTATATATATTTAACAGAGGATGGCAAGGAAATACAGTAGTGCATTGGCTGGAGTAATGTAATTAGAAAGGTAGCTATTATTTAGATATATTTTGCTTTTCTTTCTGGAACTAGGAAAAAGAGGAGCACTATATATACCATAGCATTTTTTCATGTAGAGAAAATTGTAAGAGAAAAATTATTAAAGCTTCATTACTGTTTTGGTTAGAGATGCAGTTTGTTAACATGCTGTTTTCACGCTTTAAATGACCATTGATATATCAGATTCGTTAAGCACCACATGTCTTTTCAGTGCCCTTGAAATGAACATGAACATTTCCCATTATCAACATACTAATTTAATATTCTGATTGTCAAGTGCTGTTCACTTGAAGGTTAGGTATTCACATATTAGAGTCTGGCCTTCCCTTTTACCTTTGTCCCCTCCCTCTTATCCCCCACCCCTACCCCTGGTCAGTCTTTCAAACCCAACAGAGATATTACCTGATAGGACAGTCCTATTTTATATTTACTTTTACATAAGGTTGGCATGTTTTGGCAAGTACAATGTAAAATGATGGGATATGAATCGTAAAACATGCAATTATTCTACTTGAATACTCAAAAGAAAACTATTCACCCAGTTAAATGAATCAGCATTTTTTTCTTGAAGCTACCTAAGAATTAAGTACCACAATCACCATCTGTAGTCATTTGGTCATCCTGGTTATCTAGAAACTTTCACACATTCAATTGTAGCTTCCTGTGTTTTAATTTATACTGTTTGCCATTGTTTGGACTTCTGCAGTAATTACAGCATCTTTCTCAGAAAATTATTTTGTGTAATATGACAGTACCTCTCAAACTTTAGTGTACATATGATGTCATCTGGGGAATGTTGTTAAAATGCAGATCTGATTTAGTAGGCCTGTGGGGAGAAATAAGAAGCTGTGTTTCTAACAAGTTCACAGGTGATGCTGGTGATGCTGGTCTACCTTAAGTCAGAAAGTCATTTATGTATATAACAACTTAATTTCCTGACTGAATAATTGACTTCATTTTTTGGGCCAGACCTAAACAGAATCATCCCTCATTTTTGACTTTTCATATGTCCAAGGATCAGTAAATTGTTTTGCTTCTTCGTTTCCTCCTCCCACATGATACAAGAGAATAATCTCCCTTTATCTCCTTTTTAGTTAAGGAGCTTCTTACTTCTATATCTTATATCTTAATAGAAATCTCAAGCAGCATGGTCATTGATGTTATATATTGTTTATTGCAACATCTCCGGGAAAAATAGTAAATTGTTTCCTTATGGGTGAAATCCTTACTAGTTTGTATTCCTTGAATGTATCTCTATTACTTCAATGTGAATTTTTTTTCCATACAAATACAGTTGTGAAAAGTTATTAATTACATAGTTTATCATTTTTATTTTAGTCTTTTGTGTGTATAAATATGCACCAGTTTGTACTCAATTTGTCTTCTTTTATTTTAAGGGTGTGATTACTTTAGAGTCCCTTGGTAAAAGGGGTTATCGAGTACCTCCTTCAGGAACAATACAAGTGGTATGTGTTTTATAGCCTACAATTGCAATAATCATTCTCTCACATACATATAGAACTTAGCCCTTTCTCCTGCTACTGCTGCTGCAACAACTTTGGTAAGTAACAGTGGGGCTGCAGCTTTGTTTGGAGTTTCCCTGCTCTGCCTCAGGAATGACCATTTGGGGACCTCCATAAAAGGAAAGCATTAATAAGCTAATCAAGGTGAATGGTTTAGAAAAATAGCATATGGCAGTTAACTTAAATAGAGCTATTTTCAGTATAAATAAAATTTAGATTACCGGTATCTTCTATTTAATATAATAAGACAGATTGAGATTGACCCATGTGAAAGGAAACCCCAAGTATTAGTATTGCTTTCGAAGGGAACTTGGGAAGAAAAATTATCCCTACTATAATAATTTCTAAAATTGATTTAATGAGATGGTTACACAAAGCAGAAATGAAGTCCTGCAGACGTCAGGGTAAAGAATGCATCTTTCCTTTTGGCCTAGATGTTGATCTAGTTTTGCCTTAGGAGAACTCTTCTAGCCCAGTGCAGTAATCCTTCATCATCTTTGATCCCCAGCTCTTAGAAGAATAATTTTATATCAAGGCCCATTTGTGATTCAGTCCATCTCCAAGTCAGACCCAGAATAATCCTGTGAGTCTAAGGTCTATTACAGTATTGACTCTTGTAACTCTTCAAAAGAGTCCAGCTGTATTTGTCAACTGTACCTCAAAAAAGCTGAAATTAAAAAAAAAAAAGAGTCTAGCTGAGTTCCTCACACTAAGGATCTGGTCTAATTCAGCAAGCTTTTCTATGACTTTTGGCTGCAGTGTGATCAGTTCTTTGTCAGACCACTTTTATGCATCCCCATTGTTCTAGTATGGCAGAGTCTGTACATTTGTTTATTTTGTGTCACACAGAAATGAAACAGTACTAAGGAATTTATATGCATGTTTATATTGGAGTATGTATACATATATATAACTTTACTTAGGAAAAATCACATTTTAAAGTAAGATTTTTATGTGAATGGATTTCTTGAACTAAAAGAGTGATCATTTTCTGATCTCTTGCCTCTGGCTATGTAGCTCTTGTGAAAGTGTGGGTCACTGGAAAACTAGCTATCAGTTGTCATAATAATGAGGCATAAACCCAGAGGCAGCACATTTACCCCTTGTTTGAAGACTGCCAACTCTGCTGGCTATTTTAAATCTGAAACTTGGGTATGTCTTTCATTCCTTATGTAAGTTTAATTATGTATAAACATGGCTTGAACTTCTGGCTTACTAGTTGTTGTAGTTGTTAAATTTATTAGCCTTAATTTTAAGACTCACTAGATTTCAAAAATTGGATCATAATATTGATATATTTCTCATTTTGATTCAGTGAGTGATGTCCAGTGCCACGGATGAGCTTCTGAAAGCATGGGCACCAAGTTACCTATTGATGTGTTGGTAATTTGGTTAAAGTCAAATCAGCAGCTTGGAATTTTGTTTAAAAATTAGTACTTAAAAAAAATAATATTCCTTCAGTTATTCATGGCCAAATAGCGATTGAATTTAATTTTGGTCTATTATGATATCGATGGTGGTAAAAAAAAAAGTCTAGTGTCACTGAAGTTTCTGAAATGAGTCCAACTGTAAGAATATAAATTATTACTTAGTGTACTTTGTAACTAATAATAATGAACTTTATTTTCTAAACTTGGAAAAATTTCCAAACAAAAATTTCTTTTTTGAGAACATATTTTAAATTTTATAATAACCATATGTAACTAAAACATCAAAGTCTAGTTTTACCAAACTTTTTATTTTTAAAAAATTCTATTTATTCACTTAAAATGTGAGGAAAGCTGAAATTTTATTTTGAATATTTTGCAGTTAATTTTAATAAAATAATATTTGAAGTATATGAACTGGAATGTTTTAATTCAGTGAAGCTGTATTTAATAGTTTAATGGAACTATTTCTTAATATATGAACAAGAGTGAAAGTTGTGTATTGTCTATTATTAATAAGAGATTTGTGACTAAAAGATTTTGATTTGTTACAGGATCTCTTATTTATGTAAATAAAAAATAAATTGAACCATTAAAAATACTGAATATCATTTCATAAACTTCTGAAATTTTATTAGCTTTATTCCTTCAAACTGAATTATATCCACTGGGATTAATTTATTATTACAAAGCCTATCTTACTGTTGGCATAATCACTGTAAGACAAATCAACAAATCATTGTTTTTAAAAAATAATTTTTATATTGTTTCTTCAGACCTTATTTAATCCTAATAAGACTGTGGTGAAGATGTTTGTTGTGATATATGACTTGCGAGATATGCCAGCCAATCATCAGACATTCCTACGACAAAGAACTTTTTCTGTACCTGTTAAACAAGAAATGAAAAGAAGTGTCAATAAAGAGAACATCCGACATACAGAAGAACGGTTATTACGCTACCTCATACATCTGAGGTAATGTTCTAAATGAATATGAAAATACGTTACTTCAGAAGAAAATTCTAAAATTTTTACTTTAGTTTAAAAAACTCTCTCTCTAACTAGACTACTGCCCCTTGGAATTTGCTTAACTTGGACACTATGATATGCCAGGATGCAGAAAGCACATGGCATATTTTTCTGCAGTCATTATTACTTGTTGACTTAAGGGTGTTTTTATTGGTAGCTGTGTAATGTAAAATATTTTATAGGGAAAAAATGCTAATATATCTGGAGGGGCAGTGAAACAGTTTTCTGAAGCAATGCTGCCCAATAGAAGTGTAATATGACCCATATAAATAGTTCTGTATTTTCTATTAGCCACATTAATAAAAGTAATAGGTAGTGGAGGATTAATATGTTTTATTTAACTGAACACATTTAAGTATTATAATTTGAAATGTAATATACATAAAAATTATCAGTGAGATATTTATGTTCATTTGCTGTCCTCAATTTGAACTAGCCACATTACAAGTGCTCAGTAGGTGCTTGTGGCTTCTGAGTTGGACAGGGAAATTCTTAACCTTCATTTATTCATTCATTCATTCAAAAAATATTGATGTGTCAGGCATGCTTCTAGACTGTAGGGAAGCAGCAGTGACAAAAATCTCTGTTCTCATACAGTTTATATTCTGGTTATTCTGTCAGAAAGATGTTTTTCTCAAACTTTTACTACATAGCTCATAGCTCTAGGTTGTGAGAAACCATTTGTTTGCTCTTGAAGTTCATACTTCCAGGGGTAACCCTTGTAGCCCTGATATCCTAGTGCAGTTCTTAGGTTCCATGAGCAAGTCTGTTGCTTAGTAGAAAGCTCAATAGTGTTTTGTCCATAACTCAATCAGTGAGGAGACTGACCTCATCAGTGACAATAATTCATCTTAACTTCTTACTCCAAGAAGCCCCATTCATCAGGAGAAGGTACCAGCCTTTTCTTTAATCTGTTCCAACAACCTTAGCCATATGTAACCAACGATTAGATACCTTAAATGCTGTAAAGAAACTACTTTAGAAAGTATGGTGTAATTCCCAAAGTTCACCATGTTCTTTTTCAGATTGAAAAGGTGAAAAACTTCAGACAGAATGAGAGTGAGCCAGCCTGAGGTCTGCTTTAATGTATACAACTGACCACCAGATTTTTCAGCTAATTTGGGAATGTCATCCACAGTCCCAGATATTTCTACTAGACAAAGGGAAAACCACAAAAATTAGCACTAAAGGGTATGTCTGACATACCCATAATCTGCCAGATAGATTTATGTGATTAAAGCCTCCAATCCCTGTAGTATGCTATAGATGTTAGCAGAAGACAGAAACAGTTCCATATACAGCTTTGATAACCATTTTTATTTCACCGCTAACTTTCTCCTCTTGATTTCTATTGATGATTAGGCTTTGCTAGCCACTAAGGACAGTAGCAGTCCTTTCTCAGCCTGTGGTTGTCCTCAAAGCTTGATATAGTTTTCTGTGGTAACTTTCCAAGTGTGGAATCCATTTTATTGTAGTCAAAATTGTAGGAGGGCAGGTTGTGTGAAATGGGTCATTCTTTGTATGAACTAGAGGATGCCTAAATGTAGTATAACTGGCTGACATGAACTGAAACTTAATGCTATAGATGAGGAAAGATGCATGTGCTTTGGTGTCAGGAATATAAAGTAGGATTGTATGTGAAACCCAGATTTACAGAAAGCACCTCTGTCATTGTAAGAGGGGAAAGGGAGTGTGAACTGTGTACAGAATAGGGAAGGGGAAGCATTTAACATAGCAGCATTTGCTTTGGCAATATAAGATGTCAAATATTTTGTTAAAGAGGGACTGTTAATACTATAACAAGACTGATTCTTCCTGCTTTCAAAACTTAAAACTTTCAAACTCAAAACTTACTCAGGTCTGTTTGTTTTAAACACTTATTTCCTGAAATGAAGCATCTTTTTGTTGTTTCTTTGTTTAGGTTCCAGAGTTCTAAATCTGGAAAGATCTACCTCCATAGAGATGTACGGCTCCTGTTCTCTAGAAAGTCAATGGAAGTTGATAGCGGTGCTGCATATGAACTCAAATCTTACACTGAATCGCCAACAAACCCTCAGTTTTCACCAAGATGTTGATAAAGAGTGACAGCTTAAAGTATTTGCCCAGTACCCAAGTTTGAAAGTAAAAATTAGCATAGAAAGGAGTGTACCAAATTAACAAGCAGGGGAGTGGATCTTCTCCTGTTTTCCTGGACCAGTTTTTAATCAAAGGATTCCTGGAATGAGCTCTACATATTCCAAGTAGACTGGAAATACTCATGTCCTAATCCTTTTTGTACTGTTGAAACCACTTCATTGGACATGTTGCAATAGCAAATCCCTTCCCCCCCACAATTAGATTAGTGTTTACACTTTTTATTTCTCAGTTATTTAATATTTAATGTTTTCCTTAATACTCAAGTGATGTTTGTCTCTAGTGTTCTAATGTAGCACAAATCCTATGTAAAATCATACTGTGTATTTTTGACATTACTGTTGAAATCTGAAATATATGCACAAGTCTTTTAATTTTGCGTGATGTGTTTTAAGTACTATTCATTTAAGTTATTGAAAATGAGAATGAAATGTTGAGCTTCTTTAAGATTAACGCACTATGCAAGCATGTGTACTTTTTATATCTCCCGGGTTTAGTTTTTACAACACCTCGTCCCGATTGCTGTCTCACACAGTAGTCCTGTAACATGCTGTCTTGGCAGTGCAATGCGGACTAAGCTGCTTCACATTCCCTTTGCAACTTCAGATCATCATGCCCATTCATATTCCTTCTAAAAATCTCTTATCCCCAAAACAGTTCTATTTTTTCCGTAATCACTACTACAGAGGATTTACCTTAAATCGCTGTCCCATTCTAGATAATTTTTGCAAATTGTTAAAAGAATATGTACTTTGAAGACAAATTAGTATTTATATTGTAAATATATGCAAGAAACAAAGAAATGTGTATTTGGCTTTTATTTTTGGATGAGACATTTATGCGATTGAGTGAATTTCTGGTACCCATCATACAGTTTCTATTCTTGATTTATAGCTGATAAGAGGAGAGGGAAGATGTCTTGAGCCTCATCCCAATTTATCAGTTTCTCATTCAGGGTCACATGGAAGGCATTTGGCAACTGGGAAAACCACTGAGTAAGAGAACTTGATTGAATGCAAGTCTTCCAAGTCTTCCATCTGTCCCCTCAGAAAGAAGAGTAGTTTTAGATCTTTCTACAGAGACAATGGGTAACAGCAGATCAGCTTACAAAGGATGAATACTGGGAATGCCCAAAGCCATGAATGCGGGTTAGAAAATATTTACCGTTCAAGTAGACCAGATTTGGAACACCGGGGAGCCTAGAACTAAGTGAGCAGTCTGGAATTTGGGAGATGGGAAGGTCTTTATTTTTGGTACTCAAATAATGGATAGACCATGCAAAAGAATCTGAACTGGATATGAACGTGTATCTGATGGCTTTGGGGGTGGTCAGCAAGAAGCCTCTTATAAATTTCCTTTTGAAATACCAGCTTAAAGAGAAAAGGCTTTTTATATTCCATAAAACTAAAAAATAAAGTTTTCAGTGGCACAAGTTTGTAAAGATTTGTTCTTAATCTTTAGCCATGTGGTAACAAAATGGGATTAGGACCCCAAAGGTTTGGATTCTAGTCCCAGTTGTAATGGTATCTGACGGAACTGACTTCAGAAATCCTCTAAGCTTTCTGGGTCTGTGTGATTGAGAAAATGAAGTGCTGCTGCTGCTGCTAAGTCACTTCAGTCGTGTCCGACTCTGTGGGACCCCATAGACGGCAGCCCACCAGGCTCCCCCGTCCCTGGGATTCTCCAGGCAAGAATACTGGAGTGGGTTGCCATGTCCTTCTCCAGTGCATGAAAGTGAAAAGTGAAAGTGAAGTCGCTCGGTCGTGTCCGACTCTCAGTGACCCCGTGGACTGCAGCCCACCAGGCTCCTCCATCCATGGGATCTTCCATGCAAGAGTACTGGAGTGGGGTGCCATGAGAAAATGAGGTGAGAGTATCATTAATGTGCCTTTTCTTAAATTCTATCAACTAATTATTAGAATAAGTATTTAAATACATGTAGCTAGAGTTTTAAAAAAAATAGTTGGAGTATAGTTGATTACAGCATTGTGTTAGCTTCTGGTATATAGCCAAGTGATTCAGTTATATATCTATATCCATTCTTTTTAAGATTCTTTGCCCATATAGGCATTATATTGAGTAGAGATCCCTGTGCTATATAGTAGGTCCTTATTAGTTATCTATTTTATATATACTAGTATGTATATGTCAATCCCAATAGACTTTTTATACACTTGACAAAAGTCAGTATTGATCATTTTATATAAAACTTGGAAAATACAAAAACATTTAAAACATCAAAATGCCTTTTTTAAATTAAAAAAATGTTATTGCTGCTTTAACCTCTCTAGTAATCCAAAAATTAGTGATATATATGTTTGCAGGTGTCTTTTATGTAGATACTACAATGCAGTCCTCTAGAATTTTTTCTAGTGCTTGGTTTTCCACTTTTCTGGACATTTTAAAGAAGATTTCAAGAAAATGACTGAAGAAGCTGGATGCATCTTGTGCTCTTCCTGCCAAGTTTGTGCATAGTAAAGACGTGCTGACCTTTTTACCCATCTACTTCTTAGGGCCTTTTTTGTCTGTGTTCTTTTCCCCAGTGAGGTACAGTCACCCAGCACCTGTCTGCTCTCACTTGCCCTGGCACTATCTCTATCATAACGGGTTTTTTTTCTACCCTTCTTTTGTCATAGGCCGAGACTTTGTACTCCCCCTCTTTGTACTCACAGATTATGTCACTGCATTGAGAGTGTTTGACATATGCAGGTAAGACAACCAACACTGCTACCTGTAAGAGTTCTCCTCACTTACTGCAGGCTCACTTGGCAGTTTTGCAGACTGAAAAAATGAGGGATAACTTGTTTTTAAAAGAAACTTAAGGACACAAGTAACCTCTGGGAAATCTTTGGAGATTTTATCAGGAGAAAATGAGAAATATTAATAAATGCTGACAATGGGGACTGGTTGGAAGGCACCCAACAGAAGCTTCCCTCCTACTGTCACTTTATTCCACTAGGTCTCTCTCATTCCCAGAGTGTTAATGAAAGGAAGTAATTTCTCCAAAAACTCCATCCTTGGGATCCCCACTCTTCTCTAATCAGTTTGTGAGTGAAGCAATGATTTGATTTTAATTTATGCAATGCATGTTTAAAAACTTTTTACACTGCATAGTTATATAAAGTAAATGTGAAAGTTCCTCCTGTCATCTGCCCTTCTAGCTATCTCTTTACAGAGATGGTAGCTGTTCAAATTTTGGTATATGAAACCTCAACTGGTCTACTGGACCTGGGACACAATATCAGTCTAGATGGGAAGCGGGCTTTTCATCATGATAGGAATTCAGTCTCAATCCCTAAGACTGTCTCTGTGTGGGTTGGAATCAACTTTCTCCATCATGGATTATCTGTGAGAGATGTATGTCTTAAACATGAATACTGTGGGAAAAGGCAGAGAGTATATGAATGCCTACTGTGTGCCAGGTTCTGTAAGTGATTTCTATGTTATTCAGTATTAAAGCCATGATTCAGAGATTATGGATATAGTCTACAGTGAAAGAAAAAAACAGGCTTGAAGTACTTGCCCAAGGTCACATGGTCAGTAAGTTGAAGAGCCAGGATTCAAATCTCAGTTAAAGCTTCTGACTTTTCCATTCAACTACACTAGTATTTTGCCCCTTTTTTCTTTTCTTTCTTTCTTTTTTTTAAACTGGTAACTGTGGCCTGGCATTAAAATATACTTTTCATCAATATTCTTGGCAAAGAAAGTTAATTTGCTCTGAAATAGGATATATAATAAGGCAATGCCTAAAGTTTTAAAAGTTTCTTCCAGACCCCACTGTTCCTCATTCTTTTTAATTCATTCAAGAATTTCCTATTCCAGCCTTTCTAGTTCATATAAAGTTCTCTTGTCTCACTGAATCCCTAGAGAGATGGTATCCCCCACTTTCTAAGTCCTACTTCCAACAGTCAAGTTGTTGAAACTTTGCTTTTTACAGTTATCTGACCTAGTCAGGTATGTTCCCTGAATTTTGTTCACAGACATCACCGTTTATACTCAGGGTTTCTGGCATTCTGTATCTTCATTTGGTTTCCCTGAGTTGATCTTGCAGTCTTTCCCTTTCATTAAAAATGTATTCTGTTCATATCATATAATATCATTTATATGTGGAATCTAAAAAATGATACAAATGAACTTATTTACAAAATAAAAACAGACTTACAGACAGGAAATTTATTGTTACCAAAAGGGAAGGGGAATAGGAATAAATTACCAGTTTGGGATTGACAGATACATACTACTATATGTAGAACAGATAAACAATTAGGACATACTATATACTACAGGGAACTATATTCAATGTCTTGTAGTAACCTACAGTGGAAAAGAATCTGAAAAGGGACATATATATGTATATACATGAATGAACATATAGATATATCACTTTGCTGTACACCTGAAACTACCACAACATTGAAAATCAACTATACTTCAATTTAAAAATGTATTCTGTTCTTGATATTTGATACAACACCAGCAGTGATGCAGGTAGACAGACTTCACTCAGCTGTGTGAGGAGTGGATTGGATTTAACATCTTACCTCTTTTACTCACTCCTACAAACTCTTGAACTAGGGCACCTAAAATGCAAAAAGACCCCTGATCTTTTAAAAATTTTTATATACCAAGTTCCAAGACTGAAAAATCTTTTGTGCATGTATGCATCAGAATCACAAGGGGGAGCTTTGGTTAAACATCAATTCTTTGACTTTGCCCCAGATTTAATGAGAATCTCTGTTGCTAAGTTTTCTCAATAATTCTAATCCTTGTAGCCAATTAAATTAAATTGAAAATTCACTTCCTAGGTTGTGCTAGTAACAGTTCAAAGGCTCATCATTCATGTATGGCTAGTGGCTACTCTGTTGACTAGCTTGTATACACAATACTTCCATCATTACATAAAGTTCTCCTGGGTAGCACTGATCTAAAATATATATATGACTATTGAAGCCATGAGGGTGGAAATGATTTCTCAGAATGAGTAATACTAGAAGAGAAGGGTATCCAAGGACAGAATTGTTAAAATCCCCACAGTAAGAGGCAGATAAAGACTCGACAAAGGAGGGACTTTCCTGATGGTCCAGTGGCTAAGACTCCATGATCTCAATGCAGGGTGCCCAGGTTTTAATCTGGGAACCAGATCCCACATGCTGCAACTAAGACCCAGTACAGCCAAATAAATAAATAAATAAAAATAAATATTTTTTAAAAATTCAACAAAGGAGGTTAAGAAGGAATGACCAGACAAGTAAGAGAAAGAGTGGTTTCTTAGAGGTCAAGGGAAGAAAAGTTCTGAGAAATAGGGAATTGGTGATCAATGTGTAATTTTAAACATTAAGGTACATGGTTGATGATGCAAAATGAACATTATTTTGGGGAGTATGGCCTCCCAGACAGTCCCCACAATGGGGCACTGGTCTTTGTAAATTCTGCATTGGTCAAAATTGCCCTTCAGAAATTCAAATTTGCCCTTGTGAGTATCACTATCTTTCAGGACCAGATTCTCTTTATCTAAGGTTACATATACTGATTTTCTATATACATGTCTACTAGATTTTATCTCACAAATACATTGACATAGATATATACCACAATGTCAACTCAATAAAAATAAAATTTTAGTTGCTCAATAAAAATTTTAGTTAAGTTAGCCTGACTTGTGCATTCTCCATTCTCCCTGTGCTCAGTTGCTAAGTCATGTCTGACTCTTTGCTACCCCATGGACTGTAGCCCGCCAGGCTCCTCTGGCAGTGGAATTCTCCAGGCAAGAATACTGGAGTGGGTTGCCGTTTCCTTATCCAAGGGATCTTCCCAACCCAGGTATCCAATCTGCATCTCCTGCATTGGCAGACGAATTCTTTACCACTGAGCCCCATGGGAAGCCCAAGAGGAATTTATACAGGGAGTCAAAAGAGGGGGGAAATAGCTTTTGGGTTCACAGTAGCTGGAACATTAACAGAACAGGCTGAGATTTTTAACAACATAACTTGCCCTCTTTTCCCTCTGTACTTTATCCAAGTCTTCACAACAGTGATCTCTATTAATTCCATCATGCTGCTTCTTAATTGCAAGCTGCACAGCCCTAAATCCTATAATTCTTGTTACTGTGATGGGACAAGCCCTGTAACAGTCAGCAGAGTTAAAAAAAAAAAAGATTACAGAAGGACAAACTCACACACACTTTACTGGGAAAAGTGGGAGAAATGTCAAGTAACATTATATGTCACTGTTGTTTATGAACATGGTTATTTGTGTCCACACTTTCTCTTCTTCATATTAGTATTGGCCTTTAGGCACCTCATACTCCCAAAGTGATTCTTGGCTTCTCCTTGTAGGTCTGCATAGAGTAAAGGCAAGTTTCCAATAAGTTCCTTTGTGAGTATGCTGCTACTGCTTCAGTCATAGACTTAGCAGACTTCAGCTGCCAAGTCGCTCAGTCGTGTCTGACTCTTAGCGACCCCATGGACTGCAGCCTACCAGGCTCCTCTGTACATAGGGTTTTCCAGGCAAGAGTACTGGAGTGGGGTGCCATTGCCTTCTCTGTGAGTATGAAATGAGAGCAAATATTTAGTTGATCTTGGGAAGTTTCTCAGCTGGACCAGCTTAAGTCAATCTCAATAGATATCCTTGTAGAAGAGTGGGCTCAGGCCCAGCATCTTGAACTGTATTATTTTAATTACTCCCTTGCCTGACAATCCCCATTTTCTTTCCCCAAAAGAAGTGCACCTTTTGTCTTTGAAGTTGCAACCCCAGTGCAATTTTTCCTGCCAGAGGTTCTGTTGAGAGCAAAAGCCAATTCTGACTCCATGTTAGAACTGTTTCTTTGACTTGCTTTTTGTTGCTTTTGTTATGATAATCATATACAATGACCTGCCTCAGAGAATCCTGCCCATCTGCCTGACTGGTGAAGTGCCTTCTTCCAGAAGCCTGTCCACATGTAGATGGCAGGATGAAGGAAATTAACACATCCCCTTCCTGAGCCTTGCCATTCTAGGAGATATTTGCAAGAGTAATGAATGGCCTTTTTACTTTGCTTCCTCACCTCCCCTAATCTCTGATCTATAAAAGAACCTGCCATTTATTTATTTTAGATTCATTGGCTTGTCCTGCAGCCAGCATAGAGAGCTTGGACTAGGTAACAATTTTACGCACTGGTTTGAGTTTTGATGATTACCAGATTCCCACAGAACTGCATTACCTGTGGCTTTTAACTAGCTTAACCCTTGGAAGGCAATCTTATTTCTAAGTTATATGAGAGAGGCTTCATTGGATCCACCACTTATTGCCAGTATTCAGATGTCAATGGCACCCCACTCCAGTACTCTTGCCTGGAAAATCCCATGGACGGAGGAGCCTGGTGGGCTGCAGTCCATGGGGTCGCTAAGAGTCAGACACGACTGAACGACTTCACTTTCACTTTTCACTTTCCTGCACTGGAGAAGGAAATGGCAACCCACTCCAGTATTCTTGCCTGGAGAATCCCAGGGACGGGGGAGCCTGGTGGGCTGCCGTCTATGGGGTCGCACTGAGTCGGACACGACTGAAGCGACTTAGCAGCAGCAGCAGCAGATGTCAAGTAGAATATGGATTAAATGTAAAGCCAAAGTTTTTGGCAATTTAAAATGTCATTGGAGGAGTTTGGTGCCAGCAGTTTCACTAAAGTGGGAATGGACCCCTGGGAGTTGACCAATGAATGGAAGTTTACTTCCTTCATCAGGTATTTATTGACTATGTAGGAATTGCTGGACACTGGGGACAAAATACAAGCAAATATTGCCCTGATGTGGCTTGTCTAAACAGGAAATGTGACATTAATAAAGAAATCCACAACAAGCACTGTCTAATGATAAAGTGTACATTCTTAAGCAACTATGCAGAAATATGACAGTATTTAAGAGGTGACTCTGACGTAGTGTAGGGGCTCAAGAAAAGCCTGAGGCCTTGATGTTGGATTGGGGATGTTAAAGATAAATAGGGTGAAGTAGGCAAGGCAGAAAGAATGAAGAGACGGAGCCAAAGCCAAAACAACACCCAGTTGTGGATGTGCCTGGTGATGGAAGTAAAGTTTGATGCTGTAAAGAGCAATACTGCATAGGAACCTGGAGTGTTAGGTCCATGAATCAAGGCAAATTGGCAGTGGTCAAACAGGAGATGCCGAGAGTGAACACTGACATTTTAAGAATCAGTGAACTAAATTGGACTATGGGTGAATTTAACTCAGATGATCATTATATATACTACTGTGGGCAAGAATCCCTTAGAAGAAACAGAGTAGCCATCAGAGTCAACAAAACAGTCCGAAATGAGTACCTGGATGCGATCTAAAAAACGACAGAATGATCTCTTCATTTCCAAGGCAAACCATTCAATGTTACAGTAATCAAAGTCACAGTAATCCAAGTCTATGTCCCAACCAGTAATGCTGAAGAAGCTGAAGTTGAATGGTCCTATGAAGACCTACAAGACCTTCTAGAACTTACACCCAAAAGAGATGTCCTTTTCTTTATAGGGGACTGGAATGCAAAAGTAGGAAGTCAAGAGATACTTGGAGTAACAGGCAAATGTGGCCTTGTAGTACAAAATGAAGCAGGTAAAAGGCTAATAGAGTTTTGCCAAGAGAACGCATTGGTCATAGCAAACACCCGCTTCCAACAATGCAAGAGAAGACTACACATGGACATCATCAAATGGTCAATACCGAAATCAGATTGATTCTATTCTTTGCAGCCAAAGATGAAGAAGCTCTATACAGTCAGCAAAAGCAAGACCAGGAGCTGACTGTGGCTCAGATCATGAACTCCTTATTTCCAAATTCAGACTTAAATTGAAGAAACTAGGGAAAACCACTAAACCATTCAGGTATGGCATAAATCAAATCCCTTACAGTTATACAGTGGAAGGGACAAATAGATTCTAGGGATTAAATCTGACAGAGTGCCTGAAGAACCATGGGCAGAGGTTCATGACATTGTACTGGAAGCAGTGATCGAGATCATTCCCAAGAAAAAGAAATGCAAAAAGGGTTGTCTCAGGAGGCTTTATAAATAGCTGAAAAAAGAAGAGAAGTTAAGGGAAAGGAGAAAAGGAAAGATATAACCATTTGAATGCAGAGTTCCAAAGAATAGCAAGGAGAGATAAGAAAGCCTTCCTCAGTGATCAGTGCAAACAAACAGAGAAAAACAACAGAATGGGAAAGACTA
The DNA here is from genome assembly GCF_001704415.2 of Capra hircus. Taxonomy (NCBI): domain Eukaryota; kingdom Metazoa; phylum Chordata; class Mammalia; order Artiodactyla; family Bovidae; genus Capra; species Capra hircus. Next base: position 45,382,430 of record NC_030817.1, on the reverse strand, counting down.
GAGATCTCTTCAAGAAAATTAGAGATACCAAGGAAACATTTCAGGCAAAGAGGGGCTCAATAATGGACAGAAATGGTATGGACCCAACAGAAGCAGAAGATATAAAGAAGAGGTGGCAAGAATACACAGAAGAACTATGCAAAAAAAGATCTTCATGATCCAGATAATCACGATGGTATGATTACTCACCTACGGCCAGACATTCTGGAATGTGAAGTCCAGTGGGCCTTAGGAAGCATCACTATGAACAAAGCTAGTGGAGGTGATGGTATTCCAAGAGCTATTTCAATCCTGAAAGATGCTGCTGTGAAAGTGCTGCACTCAATATGTCAGCAAATTTGGAAAACTCAGCAATGGAAAAGTTCAGTTTTCATTCCAATCCCAAAGAAAGGCAATGCCAAAGAATGCTCAAACTACCACACAATTGCACTCATCTCCCACACTGCTGCTGCTGCTGCTAAGTCACTTCAGTCATATCCGACTCTGTGCGACCCCATAGACGGCAGCCCACCAGGCTCCCCTGTCCCTGGGATTCTCCAGGCAAGAGCACTGGAGTGGGTTGCCATTTCCTTCTCCAATGCATCAAAGTGAAAAGTGAAAGTGAAGTCACTGAGTCGTGTCCAACTCTCAGTGGCCCCATGGACTGCAGCCCACTAGGCTCCTATGTCCATGGGATTTTCCAGGCAAGAGTACTGGAGTGGGGTGCCATTGCCTTCTCCGATCCCCCACGCTAGCAAAGTAATACTCAAAATTCTCCAAGCCAGGCTTCTACAGTACGTGAACCGTGAACTTCCAGATGTTCAAGCTGGATTTAGAAAAGGCAAAGGAAGCAGAAATCAAGTTGCCAACATCCGTTGGATTATGGAAAATGCAAGAGAGTTCCAGAAAAACATCTATTTCTGCTTTATTGACTATGCCAAAGCCTTTGATTGTGAAGATCACCACAAACTTGGGAAAATTCTTAAAGAGATGGAAATACCAGACCACCTGACCTGCCTCTTAAGAAATGTGTATGCAGGTCAGGAAGCAATAGTTAGAACTAGACATGGAACAGACTGGTTCCAAATCAGGAAAGGAGTACATCAAGGCTGTATATTGTCACCCTACTTTTTTAACCTATATGCAGAGTACATCATGAGAAACGCTGGGCTGGAAGAAGCACAAGCTGGAATCAAGATTGCCGGGAGAAATATCAATAACCTCAGATATGCAGATGACACCACCCTTATGGCAGAAAGTGAAGAGGAACTAAAGAGCCTCTTGATGAAAATGAATGAGGAGAGTAAAAAAGTTGGTTGAAACTCAACATTCAGAAAACTAAGATCATGGCATCCGGTTCCATCACTTCATGGCAAATAGATGGGAAGCAGTGAGAAACTTTATTTTTGGGGGCTCCAAAATCACTGCAGATGGTGACTGCAGCCATGAAATAAAAAGGCACTTACTCCTTGAAAGAAAAGTTATGACCAACCTAGACAGCATATTCAAAAGGAGAGACATTACCTTGCTAACAAAGGTCCATCTAGTCAAGGCTATGGTTTTTCCAGTAGTCATGTATGGATGTGAGAGTTGGACTTATAGAAAGCTGAGCAGCAGAGAATTGATGCTTTTGAACTGTGGTGTTGGAGAAGACTCTTGAGAGCCCTTTGGCCTGCAAGGAGATCCAACCAGTCCATCCTAAAGGAAATTAGTTCTGAATATTCATTGCAAGGATTGATGTTGAAGCTGAAATTCCAATACTTTGGCCACTTGATGCAAAGAACTGACTCGTTTGAGAAAACCCTGAAACTGGGAAGAATTGAAGGCGGGAGGAGAAGGGGACCACAGAGGATGAGATGGTTGGATGGCATCACCGACTCGATGGACATGAGTCTGGGAAACTTCGGGAGTTGGTGATGGATAGGAAGGCCTGGTGTGCTGCAGTCCATGGGGTTGCAAAGAGGCAGAAAGGACTGAGCGACTGAACCGAACTGAGGCAAGGTAGAGCGGGGAAAGACTTGTGAAACACAGAGCTTTGGGGTGCCCGAAATTCTTTGTGGGCACAGCGCAATGAGGTAGGAGGAATCCAGGACTCAGCGAGTCTGGGGAAGTGGAAATAGACAGGTTCTTGGATCCAAAGGCGGAGAAGGCAATGGCACCCCACTCCAGTATTCTTGCCTGGAAAATCCCATGGATGGAGGAGCCTGGTAGGCTGTAGTTCATGGGGTCGCTAAGAGTTGGACACGACTAAGAGACTTCCCTTTCACTTTTCACTTTTATGCCTTGGAGAAGGACATGGCAACCCATTCCAGTTTTCTTGCCTGGAGAATCCCAGGGACGGGGGAGCCTAGTGGGCTTCCGTCTATAGGGTCGCACAGAGTCGGACACGACTGAAGCGACTTAGCAGTAGCAGTAGCAGTGGATCCAAAGGAAGGGACCAGACTAGGCAGGCGGGACGGGGAGAGGCGGTTACAGGTTTAAACTACAGTTCCCAGGAAGCATTAGGCAGACGGATGTGAGGTTAGGCGCGAGCCGCGACCTTTGAAGGCAAGAAGGAAGTGCTTGGGCGTCGCAGAACTGGAGAAGCGGAGTAAGGTAGGCGAGGGCGCGGCGCGGGAAAAACGGCGGGGCGGCGGCGGGCCGCAGTGGTGGCCGCCCGCCGTGCGCGCCGGGCCTGCCTGTCGTCATAAGGCGGCGGCCATTTTCGGGGGCGGAGGCGGCCCGGGCGGGCGCTCGGGGAGCTGGCGGGAGGCGGGAGCGGGCGGGCCTGCGACGGCGCGGTGGTCGGGCGGCCTCAGCCACCCGGTAATCGCTTCTCTTCTCGGCCTCTCGTCCGTAGGGGGAGCAGTATGTCTGCGGAAGTCCCCGAGGCAGCCTCCGCGGAGGAGCAGAAGGTGAGTGTGCGCGCGTAGCGGGCCAGGGAGCCGTCGCTGCCGGAACCCGGCCTGGCGGCGGCCTGGCCCTGCCTGGAGCCGAGGGGCGCGGCCGAAGCCAGCCCGGCGCCGGTGCAGAGCGGGTGTGCCGCCCCTCCTCCCTGGGCAGGCCCGTCACTCCTTGGTCGGCGGTCCGCAGGAGCTCGGGTAGTTAGCGCCGGGCTGGTGCCGAATTGAGTATTCTCCGCGTTTGAAATGTGCCTTTTAACGCCTCGGTATCTCGGGGTTTTCTTAACCACTCATCTTTTTCGTTAGAGCCTTGAACCTTGTACGTGGAGCGTAAGGTTTCCCATGGGCTGCTGACCTAGGAACCTTTGTTTTTCCCTGGAATAACTAACTTCAACTACTTGTATTGTCTGCGTGCTCTTCACTTCAAAGGCGTGTCTCCTGTTTGGGCGGTGACTTAGACCTAGGTTGGAATTTCAGATCCAGTCATCGTTGGTCATGTAACCTTGGTCAGTTGCTGAACTCTTGCATCTGTAAAGTAATAGTAAGTCCTTGCTTGATACTGTTGTTGTTAGGCTTAAGTGCTCTGGGTAACAGTGCTTTGGCGCAACGTGTGCTTAGAAATGTGAGCCAGTGGGATTCGCATATAACTAAAAATTGGAATTTATTTTTTTCTTTTTAACCAATTTAGTTGATCGCTTTTTTGGTGTGGAAACATGGGGATATTTTGTAAATTCACTTGTAATATCTTGCTGGTGTAGAGAAATGTGCCACGGATCTGTGTGATTCAAATTACGAACATAAAGGCTTTATATTTTTGTAGGCTGGTGCTTGCTTCTTCCACCGTAATTATTTAGAGATTCAGAGGGCATTATCATAAATAGGATTTGGTCTAATACTTGGATTTTGTAAGGACTTCTGCTGAAGGTTACAGCCATGTCCCTAATCAGGCTGGAAATTTGATTAGTGTTCTAAACCCATTCCATATGTTCTTTACCATATTAACTTTTCCTAAATTGGATGGTTTTGTTATGATATTACTTGTAAAGTAACTGGAGAAAAAAAGACAGTGTAAATAATAGGCCAAGTCACTACATTATTCGAGAATAGTCCAATGAAAAGTTTGTTGGGTATTTTTCACACTTTGATAAAAATTGAACTTGTGGGAAAATAAAGAGAAGTATATATATCATATATATATGTATCTATAAAGATTGCAATCATTTATCATGTTGTTCATTATTTCTTTAGGATTTAGGAATCCAAATAAAATGGTCAAGCCATATCCCTGCTGTCTTGTCTTAAACACTAAATCAACCCCAGTTTCAACTGCTGATGTACAGTAATGTGCTATGTAATTTTCCTTTATGAGATTTGCTAGTATGTTCTTAAAGCGTGGAGTGTTGATTTCTGCGTTGTTAATGTTTTCACTTGGGACAGCCTAATATTATGTCTCTTAACAAGATTAAGGCTATCCTGAATGTTTTCTTATTGTATCTACATTAAAATTTTAATTCAGGTCCTTGGTTTTAGGGCTGTTGTCACTAACTCCAGTGTGAGTTAATAATATAATAATGTCCCTTCTTGAATTAAGGTTTGGCTGTAGCTGTTAAGTGCCTGTAGCATGGGTCCCGTCCCTAAACAGGAGGAGAATGTGCAGAGTCACTTCTCTGCTCCTGTGGGCCAAATCACCTGTTTCTTCTCTTTGGAAGAATAGTTAGATGACCTAAAAAAAACTAGATTATTGTCTGTGTACCCAATTGACCTTTCAATTAAAGCCAGAGTAAGTCAGCTAAAATATTTTTATAGTTTTATGGTACATTAGCCTATTGCCTCTGAAAAATTAAAATGAAGAGATGAGCCTGGCATGGAGTCACTGTCTAATCTGAATTATTGATTCAGTGTGGCATGTTTTTTTGCTGAAACTGAATTTCTAATATATTGAGAATATGGTAGCAGTTGTTAAACTGCAGGAGATTTTTGAGTTTGGCAGGTTAACACTCCCCTGGACCAAATGATCCCTCAGTTCTCCTTTTGTAAGAGTGGGCTGTGTAGTCGTAGGTACCTCATTTACATTTTAAATTTAGCTCTATTCTTTTTTCATTATTCTGGACAAATGGAGTAGTAAATGAAAGCTCTGACAAAGAAGTACCACAGAGGTGCTTAAATGTAAGATGGCAATTCAGATACCCTAGAATATGCTTATATTGTTCTTTAGATTATCAGTGACGTGAAAACAAAACATACTAGCAGAGACCTCGTGGATCCATCAGTCATCCACTTTGAGTAACATTAAGCTGAGACAGGCATGCAGTCTGATCCTGGGGGTAAGAAGGGGGATGTGGAGATTTAAAACATGTAATTCTGTAGTGAGCATCTTAAGCTTGGGCCCCTCCTTTATTTATCTTTTCTCCCATGGCCCCTAGCGTAGCATCTGGCATTGTTCTGAAAATGTTGGTTAAATGAATTTTTCTCCACACTTTCTGGTTGAACACACTGTCAAAGCACTGTGCCTATACCAGTGGCACTGCTAGTACTGCAGGTAGAAAAAAGAGAGGCTAGACCATGGTAATATAAAAAACCTTAGACCCAGTTAAATCTGAATGAAAGTAGGGGAATTTTTATATATATATTTTTTCATACATCTGTATATATGTGTGTGTGTGTATATATATATATATAGTGGCTTTTAGGGCTTCCCAGGTGGCTCTAGTGGTAAAGAACCCACCTGCCACTGCAGGAGACCTAAGAGATGAGGGTTTGATCCCTGGGTTGGAAAGATCCACAGGATCAGAGCATGACAACCCACTCCAGTATTGTTGCCTGAAGAATCCCATGGACAGAGGAGCCTGGCAGGCTACAGTTAATAGGCTTGCACAGAGTCTGAGACAACTGGAGTGACTTAGCATGCACACATATAGTGGCTTTTAATTTTTTAAAAGAAGATCTTAGTAGCAGATTCTCTAGAAAACAGTTTCTATTATAATGTTCATCATGTTCTTAGTAGGTTAAAAGGTATGCTGGTCGACTTCCCTGGCAGTCCAGTGATTAAGACTGCCTGCTTCCAATGCAGGGGGCATGGGTTTGATCCCTAGTTAGGGAACTAAGATTCCACTTGCCAAAAAAAAAAGATTATTGTTAATTGTAAAGAAAACCAGGGAGTTCCCTGGTGGATTAGTGGTTAGGATTCCGAGCTTTCACAGTAGAGGCCCAGGTTCAATCCCTGGTCCAGGAATCATTCTGCATGTCGAGCAGTGTGGCCAAAATAAAAAAATAAAAGGCATGTGTGGTGCTTTTGTGAGTGGTGAAAGAGGAAGAGAAATATTGTCTAAATTATTTCATTATGTCATCACTAAAGAGTGAATATAAATTGCCTTCCCATTTTCCAAGTTTTTAAAAAACTGGTTAATATTGGCATTTTCTGAGACTGTTTTTGACAGTACCTTCGGTAAGCAAAAGGCTCAAGATACATTCAGGAGCACAACCTGCTACTCCTGTTTGTGTGCAGCCATTGATTCTTAGCAGTCTAGAGGTAAATCTCAGAAAAGTTTTTAAAAGTTTCTTAACTTCTAAAAACCATTTGGAATATATTGTATTTGTTCATTCAGTAGACTTTTATTGGGCATCCGTTAAATGCCAGGCATTGGGCAAGCAGCAAGGACTTGGTAGAACTACAGAGTTTTTCCTTAGAGGTCGATAAGAGTATTAGTACCTTCCTGACAGTATACCAAAGGATTTGTTGGCTTTCATTAATCAGTGCATCAGTGAACATACTGTTGAGCAGATAGAGAATTTGTTCAAAGTGGTCAGATTTTTATTTGCTGATGTTGCTGTGTAACTTCTCTGCTCAGGGCCAAAGAGTGGTAATAATCATTCAAACGTGCTGTCAGTTCCATGACAGACTATAAACTAATCCTTAATTATTTGAATATATGTTTGTGTATACGTATGTTTGTGTGTTTATACCTTATGTCCCTGCTACTTAAAGAAAGGATAGCTACAGTATTTCAGTGGAGTAGTTCACAAAAATGTAAATGCCTCACATTAGTAAATGTTAGGCCGAGTTGTAGAGTGTATAACAAGGATTATTTGGGGCCATATGTTACTTGTCAAGAGACTATCAATCATTTAAAATATTGTTCTTAAATTTTTGGGTTTTTGTACATCATAAGCATATATCTGTTGCGATATCCTGGATTTCTCCTTCCTAGTTCATAGGTTAGAATGGAAGTTTCAAAATTCTAATGATGCTTCTTCCGCCCCTCCCCCCAAAGCTGTTATCAGCATATAGAAACTACTTAGCTAAATGCAGTCACTCATTCTAGCATGTTTCTTTAGAGTAGTAAAATTTCTGTGAAGGACAAAGGCTTCCTGGAGAGTAAAGTTTTGAAACCAAATTTGAATTTTTAAGAATACTTTATTCTTGGTTAAGTTGTCATTTCCTCTCTGTTGATTCTTTTTGTTGTATCTGTATTTCATTAATTTCTGTTTTTTACTTTCTCCTGTTTTCTTTGGGTTCTGTTCTTTGTCTTAACTTCTTAAGTTAGACCTAGGTCATTGAGTTTTAGTTTTAAGTCCTTAGACACTTGTGTTTTGCAACTTTGGTATGTGTAGAATTTTTATTATCAGTGAGCTCCAAGTATTTGTTTTATTCCGATGATTCCTTTTTAAACCATGAATTATTTAGTAATGTATTTTAGTTTCCAGATGACAGGGAAATAATTTTGAAATAATTGACTTTTAACTTCTGAATTGTAGTCAGATTGTGGTCTGTACCTTGACTACTTTGTCTTTCTTACTTGTCTGTATGAGGAAGAGGTGTTGAAATCTCCTATGCTGATAGTCTTGTCATTTGCTCCCTATCATCTGACTGATTTATATATTTTGATGCTTTTTTGAAATTAGAGGCATGAACATTAGATCCTCTGTATACCTAATAAAGCTTTTTGGTCTTTTTTCTCCTTTCTTGTTCTCCCCTCTTTTTTTCAACTGATTGATTTTCTTCCATTTTACCCCACTGTTAATTTGGAAGTTTTATACTTTAGTTCTGTTACTAAATTTATTCCCCCTGAAATTTTATTAAGCATCCTTAACTAAACAAATTGTAAAATTAGTATCATAAATCTTTTTCTGAATGAGACACAAACAGAATACTTTAAACATATATATTTTTACTCTGACCTTTTTTAGCCTCACATATTAAGATCTTAAAATCAGAAAAATGAATCTGTTAATTATTTCTTAATAAAGCTAGAGAAAATTAGAAAACTGACTCAGTATATATGCATATATACCAGTTTGTTTGCTATTTCCTTGTTTATCTCAAAATTTTTGAAGGATGTATTTTCATTCTAGCTGGAATAAATGCTCAAGAATTCCTTTGAAGGATGTCTAGAAATGCAGTCACACCAAATTTTGTGTCTTTTGTGTTTTTTAATATGATTGTAAGGATAAATTGCCCCAATTCTTTTAATTTCTGTTACAGCTTTTTTATTTTAAATCACTGTGAAGTGGAGTATTCCCATCAGACATCTCCAGGCTCCAGATGTTGATGAGGTTTCATAGGAATCAGAGTCAGGCATCTGGACTAGGCTGTCAGGTCACTTCTCCCCGTTACCCCTGTGTACACCCCCGTTACCCACAGCCCTGCCATGACCATCCTGGAGGCAAGGCGACTTTTTTTTTTTTTTTTTTTTTATAATAGTTCTAGCAAAAGTTATACAACAGTTTTATTGCCTTAAATTAACTTGCCAGTTTACCATACATACTTGGTATAATTGGCAATTTACATACATACTTCTGTCAGTTCACTTCAGTTCAGTCGCTCAGTCGTCTCTGACTCTTTGCAACCCCATGAATCACAGCACGCCAGGCCTCCCTGTCCATCACCAACTCCCAGAGTTCACTCAGACTCACGTCCATTGAGTCAGTGATGCCATCCAGCCATCTCATCCTCGGTTGTCCCCTTCTCCTCCTGCCCCCAGTCCCTCCCAGCATCAGAGTCTTTTGCAATGAGTCAACTCTTCGCATAAGGTGGCCAAAGTACTAGAGTTTCAGCTTTAGCATCATTCCTTCCAAAGTACACCCGGGGCTGATCTCCTTTAGAATGGACTGGTTGGATCTCCTTGCAGTCCAAGGGACTCTCAAGAGTCTTCTCCAACACCACAGTTCAAAACCATCAACTCTTCGGTGCTCAGCTTTCTTCACAGTCCAACTCTCACATCCATACATGACCACTGGAAAAACCATAGCCTTGACTAGATGGACCTTTGTTGGCAAAGTAATGTCTCTGCTTTTCAATATGCTGTCTAGATTGATCATAACTTTTCTTCCAAGGAGTGAGCGTCTTTTAATTTCATGGCTACAGTCACCATCTGAAGTGATTTTGGAGCCCCCAAAAATAAAGTCCGACACTGTTTCCATGGTTTCCCCATCTATTTCCCATGAAGTGATGGGACCAGATGCCATGATCTTTGTTTTCTGAATGTTGAGCTTTAAGCCAACTTTTTCACTCTCCTCTTCACTTTCATCAAGAGGCTTTTTAATTCCTCTTCACTTTCTGCCGTAAGGGTGGTGGCATCTGCGTAGCTGAGGTTATTGATATTTCTCCTGGCAATCTTGATTCCAGCTTGTGCTTCTTCCAGCCCAGCATTTCTCATGATGTACTCTGCATGTAAGTTAAATAAGCAGGGTGACAATGTACAGCCTTGATGTACTCCTTTTCCTATTTGGAACCAGTCTGTTGTTCCATGTCCAGTTCTTCTATACTTTGCATTATTTCCTGTCTTTTATATTACACAAATACTTTGTAGGAGATATTTCAATAAATTGCTCATTTTACCTGATTTTTTTTTATCAGTTGGTGTCCTCCTCTGGAGAACAGAAATCACTGAGGGTATATCAAACAGAAAGGGATATGGTTTAGGGGATTAGGTTACAAGGTTAGAGTTGCAAAAGAGGGAAAATGATGTTTCCAGAAGTGAGGAATTAAAAAAACTTTTGACCCTGCGAGAGTGAGCAGTATTCCGAACCCAGTGTCCTTGAGCCCCCATCTCATGTAGCAGCTACCATAGCCCCTGATCGTGAGCTTAATGCCCTTCTGCAAAACACACAGGCGCTGCTGCTGTCTGCATGTGTGTGGATCACCAGGAAGAAAATGCCTTTTAATCTGATATAGGTGCCACTGACAGACTCTTAAAGGAATTCAGTCTGGGAAATGTGCTTTCAGGCTTCTGTCGTGATTCAGAAGAGTGTTTAGAGAAGGGTAAGTGTGGGCTCAGTGTCCATGGATACAGTCCACTACCAGATGTGTTATTAATTCTCCACAAGCAAGTCTGGACCTATGTCAAAACATTGGTGAACATCCAAGCATTTGAAATTGCTTATTAATAAGCCCTGAAACTGTCTCCATCTGCCAAAGGTTTAAGAATGTTTCTGTATGATCCTTTAAAAGTATTGTAGATGTTTTGATTGGTGTTGACTACATTTTAAAAATGTAACTTTGGTCACATCTTGCACCTTCTTGGTATTAAATGTAGCTGAAATTTTGAATCCAACCACAAAGTTGCAGCTAGCAGGTACTTTCCATTGTGCTGTGAGTTGGGAAAGAAAGTTCAAGAATTGCTTAGTTTTTCTAGGACACATTACAGATTTATTGTAAATCTAAATATTTTGAGCTGTAGGTGCTATTTTGCCCAAAGTATTTTTCAGTAGGAAACAGTTTTGACTTAATTGAGCTGTTTCATTTAATTGGATATTATATATAAATATATGCATAAATGTATTCTTATTAAAACAAGGGAATGCCAGATAAAATGGCATATTGTGTACAACTTTTTTCCCGTGTGTATAAAATGGGGAAACCTGAATAAACACTGGAAACTAGGGAAAGTTAAAGAATATTTCTTAGATACAGAGAACTGATAAATAAGTGGAGAGCTCTCATTTCCCAGGCCTAAGAAAGCTGGATGGTTTTAGTGGAAATGTAGGATTCTATTAACATCCTTTAATTTGAAGGTGGTCAGGCTGTAATCAGGTTAGAGTCCTTTTCAACCAGTTTCCAAATTTAGCTTCAGCCTATCTAAAAAGCCATTGTACAGTGGACCCCTAGAGTAGGTCCCTCCCAAGTCCACTTCTAAATTAACCACTGTGAATACCTTGGGGCCATAATAGCAAAGTGAAGCCTCTGTGGTGACTACTCTGTTATACTTAATTAATGTCTCCAGCTTATCTAATGATAAGGCAAAAATCCATATAACTAAGTTCAGTTCATTTCAGTCGCTCAGTCATGTCTGACTCTTTACCGAATGAATCGCAGCACGCCAGGCCTCCCTGTCCATCACCAACTCCCGGAGTTCACTCAGACTCACGTCCATCGAGTCAGTGATGCCATCCAGCCATCTCATCCTCGGTTGTCCCCTTTTCCTCCTGCCCCCAATCCCTTCCAGCATCAGAGTCTTTTCCAATGAGTCAACTCTGCGCATGAGGTGGCCAAAGTACTGGAGCTTCAGCTTTAGAAGCATTCCTTCCAAAGAAATCCCAGGGCTGATCTCCTTCAGAATGGACTGGTTGGATCTCCTTGCAGTCCAAGGGACTCTCAAGAGTCTTCTCCAACACCACAGTTCAAAACCATCAATTCTTCGGCACTCAGCCTTCTTCACAGTCCAACTCTCACATCCATACATAACTACTGGAAGAACCATAGCCTTGACTAGACGGACCTTAGTCGGCAAAGTAATGTCTCTGCTTTTGAATATGCTGTCTAGGTTGGTCATAACTTTTCTCCCAAGGAGTAAGCGTCTTTTAATTTCATGGCTGCAGTCACCATCTGCAGTGATTTTGGAGCCCCCTCAAATAAAGTCTGACACTGTTTCCACTGTTTCCCCATCTATTTCCCATGAAGTGATGGGACCAGATGCCATGATCTTCGTTTTCTGAATGTTGAGCTTTAAGCCAACTTTTTCACTCTCCTCTTCACTTTCATCAAGAGGCTTTTTAGTTCCTCTTCACTTTCTGCCATAAGGGTGGTAGCATCTGCATATATGAGGTTATTGATATTTCTCCCGGCAATCTTGACTCCAGCTTGTGTTTCTTGCAGTCCAGCGTTTCTCATGATGTACTCTGCATAGAAGTTAAATAAGCAGGGTGACAGTATACAGCCTTGATGTACTCCTTTTCCTATTTGGAACCAGTCTGTTGTTCCATGTCCAGTTCTAACTGTTGCTTCCTGACCTGCATACAGATTTCTCAAGAGGCAGTCCAGGTGGTCTGGTATTCCCATCTCTTTCAGAATTTTCCACAGTTTATTGTGATCCACACAGTCAAAGGCTTTGGCATAGTCAATAAAGCAGAAATAGATGTTTTTCTGGAAGTCTCTTGCTTTTTCCATGATCCAGCGGATGTTGGCAATTTGATCTCTGGTTCCTCTGCCTTTTCTAAAACCAGCTTGAACATCAGGAAGTTCACGGTTCACGTATTGCTGAAGCCTGGCTTGGAGAATTTTGAGCATTACTTTACTAGCATGTGAGATGAGTGCAGTTGTCCGGTAGTTTGAGCATTCTTTGGCATTGCCTTTCTTTGGGATTGGAATGAAAACTGACCTTTTCCAGTCCTGTGGCCACTGCTGAGTTTTCCAAATTTGCTGGCATATTTAGTGCAGCACTTTCAGAGCAGCATCTTTCAGGATTTGAAATGGCTCAACTGGAATTCCATCACCTCCACCAGCTTTGTTCGTAGTGGTGCTTTCTAAGGCCCACTTGACTTCACATTCCAGGGTGTCTGGCTCTAGATTAGTGATCACACCATCGTGTTTATCCGGGTCGTGAAGATCTTTTTTGTACAGTTCTTCTGTGTATTCTTGCCACCTCTTCTTAATATTTTCTGCTTCTGTTAGGTGCATACAATTTCTGTCCTTTATTGAGCCCATCTTTGCATGAAATGTTCCCTTGGTATCTCTAATTTTCTTGAAAAGATCTCTAGTCTTTCCCATTCTGTTCTTTTCCTCTATTTCTTTGCATTGATCGCTGAAGAAGGCTTTCTTAAATCACCCTTAAATAATACTGGTAGAGTCATGATCACATTGAAGATAGCCCCACGTCAATTTTCAGGTCAAGTGATAGTCACTTTTTTGTCTAGTGTTTGAACAGATGGTTCAGCTGGTTTTTCAGCTGATTGCCAGCTGAGGTAGTTGACTCCTTTTGTATGGGCTGAGTTTTGAAACACTAGAATGATAAACAGTATGTTGATATGCTTACCTCAGAAAGAGACATAGTCTGGGATTGAGACTCTCATAGGAATAGCAGGTTTACATCACACATCTCACACTTGAGCTACCCTTTTTGAATAGAATGTCTGGCAGAATCACTGATACTATTTTGAGTCTCTGGCTGGGCACACATACATCAAGTGAATGAATGATGTGACCTCTGTAAAAGGAATGAAAATCAAAACATGTAGATGCATGAAGTGGCAGCTTCAAGGGAATAGAACACTTGAAACAGAAGGAAACATACACGTAAAAGAAGCCCCAGAGAAAGGATATATTTGACAGCAGCAGCTGTATTCTCAAAATCCTCTTAAGACTAAAAATGAGAAGAGGTAACAATGCATGAGGAAGTTGTCTCAGGTGAAAAAAAATATTGACCATCTATAAACTTGATTATAAAACATGCATGAATATACTTTTAAGGAAGTTATATGCAAAGATTACATGAAGTTGTTTCTTCAGTTCCTAGATTAATATGATTACTTGCTGCTTTATAAGATCAGTAGGCTTGGCATATTTATGGATAGTTTTTCTGCTTTTTTACTGCATAAATAGCTTAGAAGAATCAGGATATACAGAGGTGTGTGATTTTGCTGAGCTGGTGGGCAGAAATGAGCCCATTAGCTAGAAAGTGTACCTTGCCATTGCCCAGCCTCCCCTATCTAGGCAGCGCTATTTTTGTTCATTCTTTCTTCTGCAGTACTTGCCATGAAGTGGTAAACACTGCTTTCTTGTAAAATACCATTTCAGGGGATTGCCCCAACAGTCCAGTGGTTAAGACTTCATGGTTCCACCGCTCAGGTCGAGGGTTCTATCCCTGGTGGGGAACTAAGATCCCACATGCTGTGTGGCATGGACAAAAACAAAAAACAAATGTATCATTCTCTGGAAGAAAGAAGGCTATATCTCGACTACTGTTGAAAGTGAATAGTCTTTAAAATATTGATAGTCCTTGAACAGAAAACATATTTTCAGTACATTAAAGAATAGGATCTTTGGCATGAACAGTGCTTCCCATTAAATATGGGGAGAAATTAGGCAATAGAATCTAAGGATTGACAGATGGTGTTTCTCTCCTTTAAAAATAACAGGGTCTTATGCTTTGAGTTATTCAAGGAAAATGTATCAGATAAGTAAGCTGCTGTTAATTTCTACTAAAAAATCTCAGAGCTTCCAATTAAACATGATTTTGAATAAACACGAGGTCAAAAAGATTTTTTTTATTTTAACATTATTAAGGTAGTTCTCTAAATATGGGCAGAGAGCTGCTGCATTCCATAGAAGGTGAATAACTATAAATGTATTATACATGACCGGAAAGTAATGGCAAGCAAGACTTCAGAGCTGAGCTATCTTGGTATTTTTATCCAGTGTGTGGGGTGCATCACAGCTATAATAGAACTATCACATGGATCATTTAAAAAACAAGGCAGATTTTTAAAGCCTCTGTGCTTGGTTTCTTAGTCAGATGCTGCATTATTTGGCATTCGACAACAAAAGTCGGAATCCAGATATTTAAAAGGTGGAATTATCTAAAATAACTGAATTGTAATACAGAAGTAATTTATTTAAAATTATTTCAGGAAATGGAAGATAAAGTGACTAGTCCAGAGAAAGCTGAAGAAGCAAAATTAAAAGCAAGGTATCCTCATCTGGGACAAAAGCCTGGAGGTTCCGATTTTTTAAGGAAACGATTGCAGAAAGGGGTAAGTGCTCACATGTAAATCTTCGACTGTTTACACCCTGTGAACTCTGTGCTGAAAGAGGCTGTGAAATGGGTGCCTGTATTTATACCTCTGTACCTTACTACCAGATATGTGTGTGTGCACTTACATGTTGAAATCTAGTTATATGTGGATTATTTTCTCAAATCAAATTGCAAGAGAATATCTTTTCTGGCTTTATTGAGTTATAATTGATATGTAACATTATGTAAGTTAACAGTATAGTGTGATAATTTGATACATATACATACCATGAAATACTTAACATAGTGAGGTTAACTAACACATCTTTTACCTCACATAATTACCATTTTCTTCTTGTTACGGTGAGAACATTAAAGCTCTGCTCTCAAGTATATAATCCAATATTGTTAACTGGAGTGAACCATGTTGTCCATTTTTTAGATCCCTGGAACTTATTCATGTTATAATTAAAAGTTTGCACCCATTAACAGTTAAATTTCCCCATTTCCCCTAGCATTCATCCACTGGCAACCACTGTTCTACTCTGTTTTCTGTGAGTTTGATTATTCTAATTCTACATATAAGTAATACCACACACTAATTGTCTTTCTAAGAAAAGAAAATTTTTAAAAGTTTAAAAGTGGCACAATATAGAGTGGCATTTTTATATAGCATGAAAGAATGCCATTCACAGCTTTGAAAAATAGGATGACAAGGAAGAATTATAACAATTTAAAATTAAAATCCTTATTCTGTGAAAAGTAATTTGATGGGAAAATCATTACAAAAATGATAGTATTTGTAACATATAAAATAGTTTTTCAAATATACAAGAAAAACATTAAGATGCCCTAGATAAAGGATTTTAACAGAGGAAGTATTGTTATTAAAACACAGAAAAAAGTGTTTATACAGGATAAAAATCAATGAAATGTAAATTAGCACAATTATTTATTTGTATTAGTAACTGTAATTTTAAAAAGTATAATTATAAAGACCATAATATAGGGGATACATAGACAAAAGCAGAATGGGAGACATGTTCTACATTCTGTGTAAAATGTATTTGTGCCAAGTCTCATTTTGAAATGATACCACCAGATGTGGTTTTAATATGAATTATATAATAATCTTTGATTGTTAAATTACTATTTGAATTTAGGGTTTAACTGATTATTAGTGTTTAGGAAGCTCTATTTTCCTTTGCTAATTTTCAGCACAGCTTGTACCAGCAGGCTTTCTTCCAACAGTCAGGCTGTTGTCTTTGTCATTTTTCTCTAGCTTCAACTATTTATGACTTGTAAGTATTTTCAAGTTAGAATTTATATACATTGTATCTTGGAGTTGGTGTTATAGATGTAAATAATTGTCAGTAAGAAAATGCCACTTAAATCAAGAAATAATTATGTAGAATTTGAGATGGGAGCTCTTGAAAAATTTTGTATTTTACCAAAATGTCAGTGAATAAGCACTTTAAGAGAAGTCAAATCTTATATTCAACTATATCATTTCTTACTATGTTAAAAGATTTTTATTTTTCAAAAAATATCTGGTCACATGATTTTAGTTTTCTTCTGTTGTAATGGCAAACTTGCAGATTGTCTTAGTATCTTTAACCAGTTTCTCACTCATTTGAGAAGGTCAGTTGCATATCATTTATATTAAGTTTCTTTCTGTTTTATGTACTCCATGTTACTCAGATACCTATTTTTAGGCTTTAAACAATATGAGATGTGAGGGATATCAAGCAGCAGTCTGTCCCATGTTTTTTATGTTTGTGAAGTTTATGAGGTCCCCCAAAACTGAGGATCCAGTTTTAAGAAACATGACCTTAAAGGTAAACACTGTCACTTAGGTGATCCGTTCGTGCCAGTGCAGTTATAAATACGGTTGTAAGTATGGCCCTTAAATTGGGAGTGGGAGAAAGCTCTTAAAAAGTAAGATGATACAGAGTATGTTGGGGTTTTTCTTTCCCCACTTAAAAGCAAAATTTAAAAATTGTTAAAGACATGACGTTGCCATCTTGAACTGTTTCTTTTCCCACATGAAAAACTTTGATTGATTTTAGTTTTTTTCTAGCCATATTACATAAATTTAATTCCTTTATCTCAAGCAGAGTAGCCTAATCAGTTAAGTGAGAGCCTCTTATGATGAATCTTTGGTTACTATAAGTAGAAGTGGAGTCGCTCAGTCTTGTCCAACTCTTTGTGACCCCATGGACTGTAGCCTACCACGCTACACCATCCATGGAATTTTCCAGGCAATAATAGTACTGGAGTGGGCTGCCATTTCCTTCTCCAGGGATCCTCCCAACCCAGGGATTGAACCTGGGTCTCCCACATTGAAGATAGATGGTTTACCATCTGAGCCACCTAGAATAGCTATTGTTAGAAACTGACTTTACTACATTGGAGAAAATCTGCCTAAAATTTGCACTGTGTGTTAAATTTCTCATTTTGTGCTTTTGATTCTAAAAAATTTGGCAGGCTGCTTTCTCTTTTAGAGGCTACTAAACTTAAGAAGTAGCTCACTAATATATAGTACATCAGAAATTCTGGGATTCTTTTTTTTTTCACTGTATTCATTTTATTATATTTTTAATTTTTTTTGGAGTATTGTTGATTTATAATGCTGTGTTAGTTTCATGTGTACAGCAAAGTGAATTACACATATAGCTATATCCACTTTTTTTTTTGTTTTTTTAGATTCTTTTCTCATTTAGGCCATTACAGAGTATTAAGTGGAGTGCCTTGTGCTATACAGCAGGTTCTTATTTGTTAGTTATCTATTCTATAGTAATGTATATACTATTATCAGTCCCAGTCTCACAATTTACCCCTTCCCCCACAGTAGACTCATTTTAAAACATACAGAAATGAAGCTGCAGCAAATCTTCCTGGTCCAAGTTTCCTACTCTTTGTCTCTTGGCCTAACGTTAGGTGCTTATAAAAGAATAGTCCCTGGAGGAAGGCAGCTGATGAGACCTTTTTTTAGGCCACTGAACAACCTTAAACTAAGCTGTGATTTCCTATTTCCTCCATTTACCACCCGAGTTATCTCTAAAATCTCAAAAAGAGTATTTATATTTTCCCCCCTTCGCCCTTTGTCCAGGTCCTCATCTCATATCTGGATTATTCTTCTTGCCTATTCTGTGGGCTCTGAGTAACCACAGCATCTTGAGTATTTAAGACAGTATAATAGTGGATTCAGGTGGCTTTTGTCCATTTTTGTATCTCTTTTCATGATTCACATAGTGCCTTGTGTAGTATAGCAGGCATTCATTAAAGGCAGGCTAAACACGATAGGTGAAAAGTAGGAATCTGGCAAATTCACCTGTTTTTACTTTGGAACAGACCAGTTTATGTAGATTAGCTATATTAAGGTTGATCTTTAGTCCAGAATTTCTATTTCAGTGATAAAAGGGTATGGTGTTTACCTATTCATCTCTCCAACTAAAAAGAGTAATTGTTATACTTAGTGGCTTAGGTGAAAAACGGTGATATAGAATAGGGTTATGTATTTTAAATGATAATTTCTATTCAGTTTATTTCTTCTATTACCCTAGCATTTATATTTGAACCTTTAATTTTAGTGAACTGCTTTAATTCAAGTAAATGGTTTAAATCGTAACAGAAAATTTCATCTTAGTTGCCAGAGTACCAGCATCTATGAATAGTTTTCATAATTGTAAGCTTGATTGAAGATGGGTGGCACATCCCAAACACAAGTTAGTGAGTATGTGTGTGTTTTTCCCCAAAATCATTTAAATAGGAATTTAACCTAGGTGTTTACATTAGTAAATGAAAGGCTTGCCTCCCACTCTAAAGTCCAGGGCTATTCACTCCCAATAGATTGATTTGGAAGTTGATGTTAATCTTGAGGGTTCCATACTGGAACTAGAATGGTGTAAGTAAGCCTGAAGAAGGTATCCTTGCCTGACTTCTCACTTACTGACTTGAGATAAAATTCACTGTAGAGACATAACTATTTCACATAATTGATGTTTGCTTTTTTTCTAAACTTTAGGCTTGTTTTATATTGACAGTATAGAGTCACATTTATATCTTAAATGAGTGTAATTGCATAAAAACTTTTTAAACTCTAGTCTGAATTCTTCTTTTTTTCTCTTGTAGCAAAAATATTTTGATTCTGGGGATTACAACATGGCTAAAGCAAAAATGAAGAACAAGCAACTTCCTACTGCAACCCCGGATAAGACAGAGGTCACTGGTGACCACATTCCCACTCCACAGGACCTTCCTCAACGGAAACCATCTCTTGTTGCTAGCAAACTGGCTGGCTGATTAAAAAGAGCTGAACTGCATGAATCTTCTAATTCCCATTATTTCTCCTTAATATGTTACTCCCCTGCTTTTTATTTCCTTTTACTCCCTATGTCATTTGAGAGTGATGGCTTTGCAGGTAGCGGTAGTGTGTGCTGCTATTTTAAGGGAATATACATGTGTAGAGTTTTGATTAGTTTAACAGTGCACTGATGAAAAGAACACGTTAGAGCAACATAAAGTAATCTACTTGAAAATAATTGTATATATTACCTAACTTCTAGTGTAGGGCTGGATCCAACAAGTAACTAACAAGTTTTGCAGTTTTAATGTTGGCTTTCTTTAATTCATCTTAACTATAGCTTTGTATGTTATTCTTATTTGATATAACCTCTACTGTTGGTTTCTTCTGGATTTTCCTTTTGGGTTTTGTAAAACAGAAGTTTAAGACCACAAGTTATAAGAAAGGTCACATATTTCAAACACAAATAAATGGGGCTCCAAAAGATTTGTATCCTGTGCTTGAACGTGAATGGCCTTAAATCTGTTTCAGCTTTAACAATAGAACTTTACTTGGGCAATATTTGCCCATTCTGGTGTAACTTACGTGACTCTATTGCTTAACAGCTGCTGTTGAAGCTAGTGTTCTTGTTCCGTTCTATAGTGTTCAGAATACCTTTTGTCATTGAAGATGTGAATGAAGTGTGCATGTGCATCGACTGTTGAATTCACTTTTGTGCCATTTTTGTAAATACAATAGTTTTGCACAGCCTCTCACAACTGTCTGTATTACTTTCACATATTAAAGAGTAGATAATGTGCCAACCAGAAGCACAAGAGTTCCTACAAAAAACTCTGTATGTCATTAGAGCTTTTGTATAGTAAGAGTAGTTTATAGTCTTGGGGTTATGGAATACCAAACTGAAATCTTTGCTCAGTCTGCCATAGACTTAAGCTTTTTCATTTGTTAGTAGTACCCATGATATTCAGTGGCCTTGTGCAAATATGGTATGTTGCTTAGGCATATCTTTTGTCCTATGCAGAACGTTTCATTTTGACTTTTATGAAAATTACTATTCATATAATTTATATAAACTTTTTTAATGTAGAAACTTTTTACTTCCACAGTCAATTTAGGGGACACTAGAATAAAATACTTTGCTCTTGTGGCCCCTCCCTTCTGTTTTTTGCTTCTTTGACTCACATTGTGTTGGGCTGTGCGATTCAGCCTTTTCAGAAACATAAGTGTCTGTATGTTCACTCTTGAAATTTGCTCTGCTGAATGCTGTATTTTCTAACCCAATAATTACATTTTCCTTATAATTTCTCAGTTGTTAACCACTCTTAATCCTGTATTATTACTAACTGACAGTTGTTTAAATAAAAGGAAATTTATAATAAAACAAGTATTTGAGAAGATTGGCCCAGGAATCTAGTCAGGATGAGCTGAATTTTAAGTAGTAATAATAAGCTAAGACTTGTGACAGTTAGAGCAATTTACATGACAGGTGGAACAGATAATATGTATTTAGATATTTTGCTTCTATAGATGTCATTTTAATAAAATGTAAATTTAATTGTATGTGTGGTTTGTCTAGTTAGTAAGAACTTTAATTAACAGACTGCTGGGACAAATCTGCTGGTCTTTTAAGAGCTCTTCCCATAAGTTGTGATGTTGTAGCATGATGCAGAGGATCTGTAGCCTGAGATGATAGTGCTTTTTTCTCCTTTGACTTGTGCAGGGCCTCCACCTCTTTTGAGTCCAGGCATCTTTTCTGGATCTTGGCTTCATTAGATACTTGCTTTCCTTTAATCCCAAATCACCATAGATGGTGCGTAGAGCATGGCACCTGCACCTAAAGGCTGCCTAGCACTCTGAGGAAAGCTTGCTGACTATCTTCCTGCTCCACCCACCCCAAAAGAACAACAAAATCAATAATGTGCTAATTTGTTACTATAAGGATTGGTGGTTTTAGTTTTAGTCGCTAAGTTGTGTCCAACTCTTGCGACCCCATGGACTGTAGCCTGTCAGTCTCCTCTGTCCATAGGATTTTCCAGGCAAGAGTACTGGAGTGGGTTGCCATTTCCTTCTTCAATTATAAGGATCAGTTATACATAAATAGATTCGTAATGAGAGTAAGTAGGTTATTCAAAAGCATGTATAATCATTATAGGATTGATTTATGAATTACAAAATACCCAAAGTAGAATTTCTGTAATCTCTAGTGGGGTTTGGGTTTTGTTTTTAATGACTACTTGGAAGCTGTCACTGTTAAATTCACACACATCAGATTAATCTGAAAAACCATGTTGTTCTTGGTTATAGTAGGACTCCTGCTATGGTTTGCAATAAGTGATATAATCTCTGCCTGAGTTTTAGTTTGTAAAATAAATACTAATATTAACCTACCTCAAAACTTGTTGAGGATCTGTGAAATACTGAGTAAGTGCCCAAAATAAAATATTGTCTTTTTATTAAAAGTAAGTTTCCTCATTAAACCAGCCTGCCTTCTGTAAAGTCACAATGATTGAAATCTCAGGATTTTCCATCAGGAGAGCGGTCATGTAGGACTTGTAGGTTTAAGTAATTACTTAGTCTCCATTATTGGTGCTTGGGATAGAGGTTATACATTTTTATATTTCTGTTCTGCTTCTTAGCTCAGTTTATTGAAGGTATAGTTGCAGGCTGTTTCACCATTTCTTGAGTGAAGATTTTTGAATAAGATGGGCTTCATCAAACATTTTTATGGTTTCAGAATTGTGGTTTGAGAAATGGCCAATTTAAATCATTGTCCTTATTTTAAATGTATGTTGGCATAAACAAGTTGGAGAAAAATACTTCATGAAAACCAGCTAAAATAAATTACCTGTTTCATGTCCAGTAGCTCCTATTTGATAGTACAGTTCTTAGAAACATTTCATTTTTAAAGACTATATCTGAGTAAAACAATTCTAGTTATTGGCATGTTGGGATAGTAAGAATTGTTGGATTGTTTTGATGAACTGGAAGGAGCATGTTTGCAGTCTCTTTACAAGTTACTCAGTATTCTTGTGCTGCTCACCTAAAAAAAAACGTTTTAACTGTTCATCAAGGCCTGTATTTGTTCTTACTTAGCTTGGAATTTGTTCCCTGTTTTATTTGATGTAACAGAACTATACCTCTAAATGTTTATTGATACTTTTTACTAAATCAGACAGGTATTCTTCCTCAGTCCAAATTAGTGAAGTCTCATCAACACTGAAATGTGAGTGCTACTTGAATTGTGCCCCAAACTCTGGTGATTCAGGGGCAGGTATCCTGTAGGAAGGGCATGTCTGAGTGGCAGCAAAGAGTTTCTCTGGTGGCCTTTCCACGTTTCCCCAACATTCAGACACATTTCTTCATTTTTCATTTTCCTTTTCCACCTCATTTTCCTTCACTTCTCCCCTGTTCCCATCCCTGCCTATCTCTTAAGCCCCCTGATGGCATTCAGTAAAATATTTAGGTTTGATAAATTATCAGTCCTTTGATATTCTCCCCAATATACCACAACTGTAGACCCACTTAGAATTTTCTAAAACACTATCCTCATCTGGAAGTGACAGCTTTGAGCCACTGTCCTAATTCTGCAATTCAGCATGCACTGCCAGCCTTCCCCCATGTCCCTTCTCCCACCTTATCCCTTCTCCCCCTGACACACCACACCACACCTTGTAAAACTGGGATTGATAATCTAAGGATAAAAATGCTGATTTTAATAACCTTCACTAGTTCCTGCCTTTTAAGGTAGGTAGGCCTATGGGTTTTATTCTGGAAATCACTGATGGGTCACACCATTATGTTTGTATTATGTTATTTATCAACTAAACAGCATTTGGAAGAAAAATCCAATTTCTTTAATATGCCCTCATCTTTTACAGCATCTCTTATTTGTGATGCAATAGGACACTTGCCTGTATTAAAAGGGCCAAAAGTAAATGCCTTTTTTTGTTGAACATGTCTATAGAGTTGGCAGTTAATGCTGAAATTTGTCAAGTAGCCCTTCCAAAATTAAACTTGTAAAATACACAAAAAATAAATGTCTACCTAGTATCGATTTTATTTGCCGTTTTTGTCTCATTTAAGTGTTACATGGTTTTTTGGTATATTTTCTGAAGTTGATCCCTTTAGATTTCAGCTACTGTGATATTCAGAAAGAAGTTGACTATTAGAGTCTTAAATTTTGTTTCAGTTTAAAGTTGGTTTATGAGTTCCTGGCAGTCTAATTTATATTGGTAGAGACTTTGTAATTAAGATTAACATGAAATATTTGCAGATTGAGTCTTTTCTACCTCATGTATAAAACACTCAAGTACAGTACTGTCAGGAAGGTTTAGGAGACAACCTGAGAAATTGTATGTACACACACTTTACCACCAACTCTGGGGTTGGTTGAAAATTTGTATATAACTTTACACTGCCCCCCTTATCCGTTGTTATACATCCACGAATTCAACCAACCTCGTGTGTGTAGTAGTGTAGTACATATTTAGTGAAAAATTCCACCTAGAACTGGTCCTGTGCAATTCAAACCCCTGTTAAGGGTCAACTTTTTTTTTTTTTTTTAATATGTGTGTGTGTGTGTGTGTGTGTGTGTGTGTGTGTGTGTGAGAGTTGCACAATCATGTCCGACTCTGCGACCCCATGGACTGGAGCCCACCAGGCTGTTGTCCATGGGATTCTCCAGGCATGGATACTGGAGTGGTTTGCCATTTCCTTCTCCAAAAGTTAATACAAGGTAGAAGTATTAACATTCCTTAAGAGAAGTAGAGATAACGTTCTGGGAAGTCTAGAGGAATACATTATTCAGTCTAGGGGATAAATGGAATGGGTAGTAATCGGGAATTTGAGAGGCACTTTTGAGAGGTTGCTGTAGTCATTGGTGGAGGAAAAGGGAGGAAGAAGAGCATTTTAAGTAGAGAGCTGTTATTTTCGAATAGTCAAGGAGCTAGGAAAATGTGGCTCTGAATAAGGAAGTTTGGTTGGAGATCATGGCGTGTGAAGGTAACTTGATTTTTCTCTGTAGCGTTATCCTTCCTTCCAGCCTTTAACTCAGTAAAGGACACCTCTGTGCACTTGCCCACTGGAGTACTCAAACCAACTTTGGAAGTTACCCTTCATTCCTCAGAGGCTGTAACCAACATCCACCAAACTGCACACTGAATTTGTCGATTGCTCTTCACTGCTGGCACCATGCCCCGAGCCAGGATTTCCTACCTGGACAACTGCTGTAGTTCCTAACGTGCCACTTTCCACTCCTGCTCCCTGAGCATGCTGCATCCTGCCCATTCCCCCTGCCCATCTCACTTGCATTCTTAAATCATATACCCAAGATCTTTTTGCCTGTGTTGAATTTGGGTTTCTTTTCCATTAAACACAGCACTGGTTCCTAGTTTGGCTAGCTCTTTTTCATTCTCAACTCAAATTTAACTTCCTTGGAGGAAGTCTTAATTTATTATTGCCTCACTAGCACCTAGAAACAGCTTACACATACTCATGCTTGTTGAACAGATAAAGTGAATTGGAATATTTATTGGAAATTAAATGAGAAACCAGGTTAAGGATATGGATGCAGAGAGATTATGCTTGATTCTCCATCTTGGTCATGTCTAGTGTTTCCTTCCTTGCAGTAGGCCTTTATACCATAAAATGGTTTTGTTGTTTGAACTCATAACTTTTTAGAAAAACTTTTTTTTTCATTTGCACTGAATGCAGCAAGTGCCTTCAGTGGGATGTCAATTGCTGGCATCAAAATGATAGAACCAAAACCTGGTTCTAAATTAATAATTAGATTTCTTTTCCTGCTCCTAGCTTTTTTAAAAGGTAAAACTATACTCGTAGTGATTCTGCAGTGAAGTAGTATAGAAGTACATGGTGCAAAGCTAGGGATCACAAAATATGCCTCCACCACCAAGCTGAGGTCCCTAGAGGGAGAACTACTGGGCACATTCAAGCTGTTTCTTCTGGTCGTCGGCTCCATGGCTCTCACTGTTTCTTGATTTGTTAATTTTATACATAAATTAATAGTTTTCTGGACTGATAAAGGAGGATTAAGTTTACATTCCCTCCTCCTCCTTCTAAGATCATATCACTACTTCTGATTCCTTTATAGGCTTCTTTACAATGTCTAATAATATATTTTCAGCATTATTTCTTTACCTATTGGCTGTCAAACCATTTCTGGTCTCTAGTGTGTAAGAGGACAATTTTAACATCACTATCCTTCCTTTGACTCACTTTGCTTCTCGGCTTTTGTCATATGTTCTTACAATTCCCTTATTAAGGTTGGTAACTTGCCTTCTATTTTACAATCATTATTAAGAGTCCTCTTAGGTTTATAGGTTGATAACAGTTCACTGCAGATCACAGGGCATACTCTGATTTTTAATTTCTTACATAGCCTTTTGTTTTTCTTGGTGTTTCTAATTATTTTCCCCTCATCCTTTTGGCCTATATCATAGCCACAATTATTTTAATATCTTCCATCATATCAAGTATTCTGTAGAGTCCTTTGGCTCCAATTCCCCTGTAGGCATGTCTCCTTGCTTCAGTCTGAACCTGTTGCTTTCTTATCCTAACACACAGTTGTCACCTTGGGACTTAGCTGCTCTCCCAAACTGAATCCATTATTTTCTAGGTAGTATGTATGGCAACATTGCCTTTTACCAGTATCTTAGGTCAGATTCCCCAGAAGTGGGAACTTCTCTAGAAGTTGAATTTCTTTATTTTTTAAAAATGTCATGGCTCTTTTGTGTATATATCACGAACATCTTTCTCCAGTCTGTGGCTTGCCTTGGTGATATTTACTGATAACATTCCTAGTTATATTTTAGAATTTAATTCAGACATACCTTTGAAATTAATTCAAACATCCCCTCTTGTACATCATGTTAATTGTTTCATTTTCAGAGATACAATAACCATTTCCACAGAACACTATTTTAGCCCTTAGGCATGATACATTTTAATTGCCTTCATTCAGTTATCCTCTTTTCCAGGCAAAATATTTTATTTTGCTGTAGCACTTAGCCCAGTGTCTGGCTGTTTTAAGTGCCCAATAAATATTTTCTGAAAGAAAATTATACCCTTGGGATTGTAACCATTCCCACTCACCCCATTCACCCCATATACCACACTATAATGGTCAGTATTCTTAATCACAAATTCTTATTTCTGGCTTAGAAAGGGGATTCATTGAAAGATACCAGGTCACTTACAAAATTGTTAGAAAGGCTGGAGAAAGTCTTGATGTAAATCTAGGAACAATCCCAGAAACACGACACAACAACGGCCTGTTAGGGAAGCTGCTGCCACCTCCACCGCAAGCCAGGAACTCAACGCTGATGTGTGTTGTCTCCCAAACTTAGCTCTCTCTGCTACTACCTTCACTGACAAGTGGAAGTTCTGGGTAAGAGCCTGTTTCTCCGTATTTCTCACGCCTGTAACCTAAGTCTTGTCAAATGAAGCTGATCTTTGTGGATAGGTCATAGGACTGCATGCAGGACGCAAAAGAGGGGAGGATTTGCGACTATTGGGAGGCGGGACTAGTGTCGAAAATCTCCCCAAATAGAAAATGAGGCGAGCACAAGTATGGCAGACGCCGCCACGCCTGCTGGTGTGCTCCTTCAGCACGTTTCAGCGGCTTCTACCTGAAGGTGTGAAGTTTCAGAGTTTATTTCATCTCCTTATTCATTTCGATCTGACATGCTTAGAAGCATTAAAAGAGGACCTTAAATATACAGCCAGGTAGTATACCCAAGAAGTTAACAAATTTATACAGTCCTAAGCTTTGAGTTTTGTCTGCCTTCTGACTTGACTCCTAAGTTTGTTTAATTCCCGTCAAAAATACTGTTTAAGAAGTCACTTAATTCTTGATATATAACTTCTATATGATCTTGCTACATGGCAGAACCAGGCAGTCAAAGGCAGGGAGAGAATATGTGAGGACAGACAGGACTGAGAATTTGATTAATAATATCTTAAAATTCTATGGAACTATCCAGTTTCCAGTCCATTTCCTCATTTATCTCACTGAACCCCTCAACTACAATACACACAGAAGTTGCTCTTAAAAAAAAAAAAGCTCAGGTTTTTCACTTTAGTAGAGTTTATAAGTAAGCTAGGGGATGAGGCAAGAGAGATCTAGGTGGTAATAGATATGGAGTTGGAGACGTCAGTATGAACTCTGGTTTAATATAGGGGGCTACATTACATACACAGGTTAGCATACGCATAATTCCTTGCTCTGTTGTTGAGAAGGTCTAGAAGCAATAATACCCCTGTAGCAACAAGGCTGAGATCATAGCTTCTAATATTCTCCAGTGAAATGTATCAGGACTTTTTGGAGAAGTGGCTGATCCTAGAACTGTGGCAGGGAGTTTACAAGATGAGTTTGTAGAATCTTGTAGTACTAGAAAGAAAGTGCTAAAAATATTATAAATAAAAACCCCAAACCTACACAGAATGATGGAGGGGGTGGGCTAGTATGTGAAAGGGATACAGGTACCAACTGAAATTTCCCAATAACCAAAGCTTGAGCAATTTGAGCAGCAAAATAAAATAGTATAACATTATAATGCAAAATGTAAAATAAATATCCATGAGTCTGTATGTATAAGCAAATAAATGGGATGATGAGACAAATCATCCATGTAGAAGAAATCCAGGTTTATGGAGATACTCTCTCCTCAAGGAGGTGGAACATTACTCTCTCCTCAATGAGGTGGAGCGTGACTCTCCCCTCCTTAAGTGTGGGCTGCATATGGTGAATTTATTCAACTGTGTGGAAAGGGGGCCTGAATTACTTTGCTGGGGCTGACTTAGGAAAGTGCCATAGACTGTGGCTTAAACAAAAAAAGTTTATTTTCTTACAATCCTAGAGGCCTGGAACAAAAAAGGACACTAGGTAAAAACTAAGGAAACCTGAATAAAATACAGGTGTTTGTGGTTTCCAGGTGTCTTAACCTATTTAGGCTGCTATAACAAAATAGCATAAATTACTGGGTAGCTTTTAAACAATAGAAATTTATTTCTCACAGTTACAGAGGCTAGAAAGTCCGAGATTAAATTGCCAGCACATTCAGTATATGGTGAGAGCTGACTTCCTCATATGTGGCTGTCTTTTCATTATATCCTTACATGGCAGAAGGGGTGTGGGATCTGTCATTTTCACTCCTGAGGGATTTCCACCATTACCACGTGGAAGGGAGACATGTGTCAGTGGTTATTAGAGGCACAGAATGAGAGTGGCTAATAAGTATTTGAAGTCAAGTAATTCAGGAAGATAAAGGCAATATAAAGCAGATGAGTACTATGGATTTGAGCAGACAGTATTTCAAGATCTAGAACAAATAACTGCTAGAAGAAGCTAGGCTTGGAGATGCAGAGGCTGCTTCAATAGCAGGTGGTCAGCACACAGGCTAGAAGACTGGGAACAAAAGGCCAGAGCTCAGAGATATTTTAGGAAACCCAAGATTAGAATCTAGAATTAGAGTAATAAGTACTGGGAATAAAAATAATTGTACCTTTTGAGTTAAGTACGATCCTTTTTATCCTCCTTGCCTGGGGAGCCTTAAAGTGGGGCTAGGCCTAAGCTCCCAAGGGAGAGGAAGCTAGGATAACTGGCTGGAACTAGGGAACTGCAAGGGTGGGCATTCAGGCACACCTGATGTCTGCCTTCCAAATTTCAAGGCTTTTAGGTCAGTTTTTGTCTATTCTTCACTCTGCTTTTTCTGCTTCATAGCCTCGTTCCCCCTGGCTGTTCCTTTACATATCTTTTCAACGATAAATGACTCCCTCCCCAACCAGGGTTGCAAAGACTTAGTGACTGAACACATACACACACCCACACATGCCCCCGAGTCCATATCATCTTTTGGATCTTTTAATTAACTGTATGAGGTTCCCACCCAAAGGTCACCTATGCCTATGCATAGTCCTCTGAAACATTAAATATTAGGGTATGTAATTGCCAACAAAAGTACTGTAACCACCTACACTGTAATCTGCCTCTAGAGCTGGACCAGTGTTACAGAATTAGAATTACTACTTTATGTGACCATGCAGCATAGGCTGCCCCTTCCCGTACCCCTTCAGCTACTTCTTCCGGTGAGCTCCCCCAGGCCAGGGACTATATTTCATTCATCTCTGTCTTTATGGTCTTAAGAGCTATTGCATGACAGGCCCTTAGTAGATTTTTTTTTTTTCACTTTGAATAAAGCAATGACCACCCGACTAAAAAATGCTGTTTAGTTTTTCTCTCTCGTCTCTATTTAGTTTTTCTCCATTGCACATGGCTAACTGTTGAATTGTGCCCCCTAAAAGATGTAGAAGTCCTCACTCCTACAACCTGTGAATGAGATTTTATTTGGAAATAGGGCCTGTGCCGATGATCAAGATGAAGGTACTAGTACGGACCCTAATCCAGTATGACCATGTCCTTAGAAAAAGGGGAAATTTAGACAGAAGCACGTATGCACACAAAATACCTCATGAAGATGAAGACAGAGATTGATCCAACAGAAGCCAAGGAATGCCAAAGACTGCTAGGATGCCAAACCTTTAGGATGTAGGAGACAGGCATGGAACAGTCTCCCTTCCAGATCTCAAAAGGAACTAACACTGCCAACACCTTATTCTGAGACTTCTAGCCTCCAGCTGACTCTGTTTAAAACCTCCAGGTCATGGTTCTTTAATATGGCTCTAGCAAACTAATACACTTATCATCTTCACTTTCTAACTTTATAATTGTCTGTCTTCCTAACTAAAATGTAAGTTCCATGGGGGTCAGGGATTTTATTTGTTTTGTTTACTTTTTTTGCCCCTTAGTGGTATCTTAGTTCCCCAACCAGGGATCAAATCCACACTCCCTGCATTGGAAGCAAGGAATCTTAACCACTGGACTACCAGGGAAGTCTCTGTTTTGTTTACCCTTGAAACCTTAGCATGTAGAATATTTTCTGGTACAATGTAGCTCTCTCAGTGTCTGTTGAAACAAATACTTTGGAGGAAAGCGATTTTTCACAATAATTTGGACACTTCATTTGGAAAACAATCTACATGAAAAATTTCCCCCTTATAAAGCAATAATTGAAAACTTCATCAATTTAAAATAGCATATAAAATATACTCTGGTTACTTCTTTGGGAGGGGGAAATCTTAAACCCTCAGAAGTTGTTCCTACTTCTGGTTTCCCCTGTTTGCTGGTGGCAGAGTGCTTGGGACTACGAACATACATGGTTAAGGTGTGGAGGTCAGCCATCAGGGCTTCCTGACTGCTTCTTCCAGCTTTTAAGTCGATTCTCCTGAATGAATTAATGTAAGGTCCAGGGCAGAAAACCCTTCTCCTCTTCCTCATCCTCATTACCTTCCTCCTACAATGGGCCCAAATATTTGAGTGGTTCAACACATATGTTCAGGAATTAGAACATAATTCTAGTTTCTTCAGGGGAAACACAAAACAACCAAAAAACTTCACTGATGCCTATAACACTTAATTTTTTAGTTTTTTTCCGTTAAGGGGAAGAAAAAATTTTCCTCCACCCTCTGAGGGTCCCTGGCTGGGTCTGAAAATTAAACTGACAAAAATAGATTAATGCAAGAAAATCATTCTGATTCATATTTTACATGATACATGAGCCTGTACATGATACAAGAGCCTTCATAAGGAATTGAAGACCCACATAAGTGACAAAACTTACTAGCTTTTATATTGGGTTGAACAAAGAGAAGCAGTTGTGGGAAAGTGACAATGTGGGGAGGCTAAAGGAAGATAAGAATTATAACAAGGTCTGTTTGTATAGAATTCTCTTGCTCTGGATTTCTCGTCCTTGAAGATAAGAATGTTACTTTCCTTCTGGTACTAGGGAGAGTATCTTTCATATAGAAATTTCATATTCTGCTTTTGAGAAAAAGAAGGCAGGTCAGTATTTTTCTTGTATTTGATGTGTTTCAAGGTCCCCCAACTCAAAATAGCCATTATACCAAAGCAGCATATACCCTGAGGTGGTATACCCTGAACCCCTTCATCAGCACACTCCCTGGGAGGTAGGTTACTAAGCTGCAGGGTGAGAAAACAGAGTGGTTACCCCCCTTATTCAAGGCATGGAGAACCTGTGAGGGGTAGAATTCAAATCTCTTAAATCTCAATCCAGTGCCCTTCCTGGTGTACTGCTCATAGCTGCACAGATTATCTCTTTTTTAAAGAAAGAGTGGGATCCAAAGATGTGGTTTCAGAATTGGAAGGTACAGAGAATTCTGCAGGTCTCTTTAGTTATTACCTCTGGCAGCTCTGAGCACTGTGGACAGACAGTGAGTAAGGGGAGGACTGGCTCCAAGTGTCCCCCCAACAGTGATCTTCCTTCAAATACACATGCAGGATACACACCACTACCAAGGGCACCAGCCTTGAGAGACGCTCTTGATGGAAATTCCAGAGCCCCAGCACTGACACTAGGCACCACTTGAGAGTTCGAAGAACTGAGGGAAGATGGCCACACTAAAAAAAGGTTGGGATGAAAAATACGGAGATTAGCCAAGCTGGAATGAAAGTGTGGCTGGGTAAGAGGTAGGGGATGAAGACGGCATGGGGGTGGAGTGGAAGGATCACATTCTTGTGCTTGAAGTGCAAGGATAACAGCGACTAGATAGAGAAAGAGGCTGGGACCAAAGGGTATTGTACCGCTATACAGGCGCAGGCCTAGGAGTGGAGGTTCCAGGGCTGCCCCATGGCGGCATCTTGGTACCAGGCGCACTTACAGTCTAAAAACACCCCTATGCTTTGGTTTCACGAAACGACCCTGTGGCAGATGCTGAAGCAGTCGGGGTGACCATGGTGATTATTTCTCTCGGATTCCCGGTTCTTGCTCACTCCCAGGCCTCTAAGGCTAACAAAGCTCTTCTGGAATTCTTGGTTATTCTGTGACCTTCCAAGAAGCCTCTCCCCAAATTCCTTTCTCTACAAATTCTGGGACGCACAGGAGAAGCACCCTGCAGACTCGCAATCAGTTACCTGGCCACCCTCAGTGACACAGCTATCGCTTCCCCTCTCGGGGGCTGGGCTATTCTGCACCTTCCGGTGATTGCTTGGGGTCGGGGGCATCCAGGAGGCGACGCGCCCACGGGAAGGTTGTGCGAGCAGCGGGTGTCCTGGGGCGGGCTTCTGGGCTCTGCAGCGCGGGAGGAGGCGGCGGCGACGCTGGCTGGCAGGCAGATGATGCTTGGGACCCGCAGCCGTTGGGAGGCAGCGTGAGCCCGAGAGAACCCGAAGCCGCCTCGGTGGCAGCAGCGCCGGAGCGCAGCCTCCTCCCGTTCCCATAATGCACAGGGAGGCGGCGGCGGCAGCATCACTGGCCGCCTGGGTGGCTGTGGCGGCGGCCCGGAGGACCCCGGGCACGCCGCGCGCGCGCCACTGCTCGCGGCGAGCCCGGGAGTGATGGCGAGCCCCCCGCAGGCCGCCAGCTCCTGAGGCGCCCCGCCCCGCCCTACCCCGCCCCGCCCCGCGCGGCCCGCCCCGCCCGGCCCTGCCCTGCCCTCCTCCCCGCCGGCGGCTGCCGGGGCGCTTCCTAGTCGGCGCGGGCGGCCGCCCAGGAGAGGTGCGGCCTCCGCACAGGCGGGGGGCGTCGGCGCCGCGGGTCCCGCCATGGCCGCGTCCGAGCTCTACACAAAGGTAAGGCGCCTCGCGAGCCGCGCAGTGGAGAGAGGGCCGCGCCACCCGCCGCCGTCGGCTGTCAGGCCAGGGAGGGGCCGGGGCGCGGGGGCCCCGTGCGGCCCCGCCTGCACCATCCCCTTTCCGAGCCTTTCAAAATCCCGGTCCCTGCCCGTGGGTCAGCTGCAGGGGCGCCTTCCTCTTTCGGGCGTTGATGGTTAAGGCGGCGGGGGCAGCCTGCCTCGGGGTGCCTCTCTGGTCCCTGCCACGCTTCTGGGCCTGGAGCAGCGCGGGTCTCTAAGTGGAAAGAGGGCCCCTGTGGATTTAGTAGGGCGGGCCTGGGTCAGGATTGCTCAGCTCTCAGTCTTGCTTTAGGAAAAATCCTGGCTGATGGGAGATGATAGATCTGGTAGATGCTAGATCTGGTCGGTCTCTCCCTTAGGGACACGCGCTTAAAATAACGTCTTGTGTTGGTATGCGGTGCCACTTGAACCGCCAGCCAACCCTTCTGTGAGATTTGGAATCCTGCAAACGGTCGCGTCGATTTTCACCTTTAGTTGCCCGGTTTCAGATTGCTTACCCTGGGGTGGAGAGCCCCTGGGAAGATACGAATAAATGCAAGCTGATTTCACTGGGATGGTGGATACTCATTTGTCGCTGGGAATTTGCAATCTGCGTGTAATCCCTCAGAGCCTTGTTAGGCTCCATGTCTTCACCAGCCGCTGGGGCGAGCCTTCTCCTTCTGGGTTTAGTTCAAGGGAAGTGGCAGCTTTTCCTTTCTTATACTGACGCCAATATTCTCTGGTGCTGCTGATCTCTGAATGGCATATTTTGGAGAACTTACCCGTCAAGACAGTGTGTGGTGCCCTTTGTGACTGTGTGTAGTCATGGCATTTTATACTACCACTCCTGTGTAGATCAGTGTTTTGCCAGCTATTAATTACCTCTAATGCCAGTTAACAGAATTGCCTTAACTACTCAAGTTTGCATTTGTGTCTTGCATTTCAAGTCTACATTTATGGTCCCAGAATCATCGCTTCCAAATATGACCCAAGAAAGTCCAAGTTGCAGCATGTTATAGAAGGAAGAGGTCTGGACACCACCACACACACACCCCCAAGCCCCGCTCCTGGCCCCCCTCTCCCCCCACACCCCCCCCCCACTCCCAGACCTTGATTCTTCTAGTCTGGGCCTTTTCACTTACTGTGTGACCTTGTGCAAATCACTTAATCTCTCTGTACTTTAGTTTACACATCTGTAAATGGAGTTAATTTTACCTCCTCTGCCTCTCACAAGGCTGTTGTGAGTATCAAACTTAATGATAGATGGGATTGCTTTTGTAACCTGTGAATTTCTTTACAAGTATAAGGTGTATTTCTTCAAGCATGAAATGAGTTTGCAAGAAACATTTCTTGGGATCTCTTTGTTTCCAGCTGCAGATTTGAAAACTACACAATTGAAACTTCTCTCTAAACCTGGTCATTCTTAAGGCACTGTGGATTCTAACATATGATTGAATGCAATTGGAAATTGATCTGAATTTACTTCATTAAGCAACACTTATATAGAGCTAACTATGTGCCAGGTACTGTTTTAAGTGCTTTATACATATTAACTCATTTCTTAGAGGTAAGTGCTAAGACATATCAGTCATTTTCACAAGAAGAGATAGGGTCTATAAATATTCTTCAATTACTTTGTATAGACCCCATTCTTCACTGCCTGAGGAGTCCATCCTTCAGCTGCCTGCCTATTTGTAGCCTGCTTAACAAGACTGGTTGGATAATATGTTTCTCTTGGATTTTGGATCTGTATTCCCACCGCCACCCCCCATACACACACCCCCAAATGATTGGCAAGAAAAAAAATTTTTAAGATCCTGGGATTTTTTAAATTGTAAGTTTTGGGGCTTTCATAGTAGCCTCATCACAATCTGTTTTAAAATTCACCCTCTAGTCATTGTAAAGACAAACTGGTTTAGGCATCAATAAGGAAGTTGAGCTTAATTGTCTTCTCCTAAATACATTTGTATCTAAGAATAATCTGGTCACTTGGCTTGTTGGCTTATTCTTTTTGTGAGTGGACCTTAGCTTAATGGCAGGCAGAACTATTTATTGAGCTCCTCCTGAATGCCAGGTACCCTGCGGAATGTTCAGGAGTTCTCACATGAACAAGACACAGTCCTTTTCCTCAAAGGACTCACAGCCTGCTTCTTTTATTTTTGGCCCAATTTGAATCTCCAAGGGCATAAATAACCTGCTGTTGCCTCAGCAGCAGGCAGACAGCTGGTATGATATTTATTTGTAGAAGTTAGGGAACAGGTTGGGACATAAGAAGGTTGGAATGATTCTAGAGATAGAGGCTTGGGTAGTGATTATTAGAGGAAGAGGGAAATCATTAGAAGTAATATCAGTGGATAAACACAAGAATTTTTCCCTTGCAGAGAATTATAGGGAAGGAAGTTCTGGGGTAGTCTACAAAGAAAGACGTAATAGTGGCATGCCATAATTAGGATATTCAACATAAAGCAGTTAAATTTGTAAAGTGCCCTTTAAAAAATGTCATTCAGAGCTTAAAGGCAGATTTAGATGTGTGATACAAATCAGCTCCTATTACAGTGAAAGACAAAAGATCATTCAGTTTATTCTTTTTAGCTACATTGATAATAGTTTTGTCACAGCAATTTAGCAGGGTTTCCTCTTTGTAAATTTTTCAAGCTGTATAAACATTTTCAAGGCAATAGCCTGGTTCCTAGGATACAACATTTCTGGAAACTAACATTTTGATTAAAACATGTTTGTTGTTGGTTAAAATAACAGCTTTATTGAGACAGAATTCACACACCATACAATTCACCAATTTAAAATGTACAGCTCAGGGATTTAGTATAACCACACAGTTGTGTGTTGATTTGCTTTTAGATCCACCCGACTTCTTCCTGAAAGAATTACAGGTGGCTGTGACATCTGATTATATCTGGTTTTGGAAATATTTGCTAGTCATGACTTGCCAGTGGATATCTGAATCATGACATCACCTGTAACTACTTTCAGCAACTTCAAAGGATTCAGCATTTGTGGAGCAGGGTTTATTAATTAGACCTGGATGGATCACCAACAGCAATACAATGGCATCCCAGTCTTCCTCTCATGAGGTTCCCAGACTCCACAGGCAGCACATAAATGCTGTAGAATAGCCAGGATTACCTGAAGTTCAATTAGGAGTCCCATAGTTTGTCAGGATGCTGAATTGTCTAACAGTACAAAAGCTATCTAAACCCCCGACTTGAGAAGCCAAGTAAACTTCCTTAGGTGAAACACCTGTTAGGCCAATAGATCGTATTCTGTAATCTTCCTTTCCCATTATATTTCTTCATACCTACCGAAGCCACATGGACTAGATATTTTCTGGGATAGTTTCAATTTTATGTTCTATGCCATTGTCCCTTCAAGGCATCAATCCTGGAAATTCTAATATTTTGGTGTTGAAATTGCATTTCTCAGACTGCTTCCAACATCTTAAAGCAGAACAGAAATCTCTATATTGTGCCCTGATTTGGGGCTTTGGCAAGTATATTCGCTTTTCTAAAGTCTCCTGTCAGGCTCCTCTGTCTGTATTTCTTCCTAATGTTCTTTGGCCTGTTAATGGTTGGAAACCTCTGTAGCCTTTTGTTTGCCCAATTCTTCTCCTTTACTAATTGTAATTTCACTTGACATCCAGCTGACAGTTCTGTCTCAATGGCCTGGCTTGTACACATTTTATCTTATTATAGTTATTTGTGTGTATGTAAGCTGCTCCCGTAATACTGTTAGCCCCCTGAGATGCTGATCAGGTTTGTTTACCTCCTATAGAGCCTAGCACAATGTCTTCCACACGGTAGGTGCTCATTAAGTATTTGTTAGATGCATGAAAGAATATTTTAACAGGAGAGAAACAGAAAATAATGGCTTGGGATGATTAGTCCACTTGTAGGACGGAAACAGTATAAAGAAATGGTTAAACAAGTCAGCACATTTTCAGGCATGTTTAACAGGGTGAGTAATAGAGAGGAGAGCTGGGCATCACGGAGACCAAGGAAACTGTTGGAGGAAACAGAATGGAAAGTGATGGACGTCTGCTAGATTGAGGTACAGGCAGAAGGTGTGAGAGCTCTCTGTGATGAAGCAGATTCAAGGTGGGAAGGAGAGGGAATAGTGTAAGTTAACACCAGTGGCTCTAGCTTTAGAAACTGGCAGTTAATTCTCATTGTATCATGAAGTTTTGCTGACTCTGTGAAACTTGTAAGCTACTCAGAAATACTTCTTTAGACTGCTTGAGCAAAGCAGAATAGTCTTGATTTCCTCTTGAAATTTGTTACTGTTTCTTGAAGTGTGACAGTTTGATGTATTGCCCAGTGGCTAAAAGGTTACCAAAAAGTTACAATTTTAATGAGAGTTGCTACGGCCAGATAAATAGTTTATATTTTCCTGGTGCTTTTTGAAGTAGGTGGGCATTAGGATGATCTGAATGGGGTTCCAGGGATTTAACTTCAGCTTCCAAAAGGTTGATATGGGGTGGAGGGGGATAGCGTTCCTATTGAGAGTGTGGAAGAGGCGGCAAAATTAGTCAGGAGAATCTAGAGGCACATGGCCCACTGGAGGATGGATTGGCTTTGTTTGTCCCCACTTTGGGTAGTTTTTAACAAAGTATGAGGTATTATCAGAAGTATAAACTCCTGGCTGATTTGCGGAATAAGACCTGACCCTAGGTGAAATACCAAGTGGGCAGCCCCACTCCACTCTGACGGGCCTATCCTGTCCTGTCCCACAGTGGTTTTCCCAGACTTTCTCCATTTGTCTACCTGGGAGGTGGTCTTCTTCCCTTCCCTCTGGCTCCTACCTCTGTGTCTGTCTTTCGCTAATCAAATTTATTTATGTATAATTTGCATGTAATAAAATTCATTTTAGGTGCACAGTTTGAGTTTTGATATTCTGTCATGTACCCACCATCACGAACAAGATATAGAGCATTTCTTCACTCCCAGAAGTTCTCAGGTTCTTGGGTTCTTCTCTTTCCCTGCTTATTCAAAGCATTTACTGGAATTGGCTTACCTGCAGGGGCAGAGGAAAGAGTTTGTTTTTTTTTTTTTTTTTCCCCAAAAATGTATATTATAGTTCCACCTTGGAGCCCAAATGATACTGATAACAATACAGAGACCCACACTTCATCGACAGTGGGAGATGGGAGTAAATGGAAAGGAACTTAGGTGGTTTATTTAATCTTTCTTTCATTCCTCACCTTTGCTAATGGTGTTTGCCTTTAATGCCTCGTTTCCTAGGTCATGAGTGTGTTAAAATGCCCTTAAGTCAATTCTGCCCTTTAACAGTTCTCTTGCCCCATCGACCTTAGTTGTAATGCCTGTCTGGGTTTGTACTGATAGAGATTTTTAACCTTTACAGAAACATATCCCTGGCTTCTTCACACCTTAGACAGCCTCCACTTCTCTTTAAAGCCCTTTTCAGTTGAAACTCTTTAACCAGCTTTCATTTGCATTAAATGTCTCCACAGAGGCCTTTTGCCAATTGTAGAACTTAGGGATAATGTGATTATGCTTTAATTTCAAAATAATAGCTGCTAACTTGGCTGAAATCAAAGGAGAAGTGCGTCATCCACTCCTAAGTGTTCATGAAGAACATTTATCTACCTGCTTTGGCCTGAAGTGCCACTGTGTTCATAAATGTGAGCACAGGGCTGGACTGGAGATGGGACACACAAAAAACAGGTTTTGTCTCTCTATTCACTCATACAAAAGCATATGTTGTCTTGGCCAGGAATCCTGTGTCTATGGTTGGGGTTTTAACTTGATAAATATATTCTGAAGGAACTTCAGAATGGGAGAAATAAAATGATCAGGGAAGTGAAGAGGCTTGACTGAATAAAAAGACAGACTCTTCAAAAAGATGAAGGTAAACTGGGAAAATGGTGAATTATTTAATATCAAGATTAGAAGTTTATAACATCATACCCCAGTTTAGTAAGGATACTTGCTGGAGCTTGAAATAAACAGTCATTTAAAATGAATTTCTAATCTAACCATTGTTTTAGACATATGAGACACATTGTCTCAGGTTCATTATTCATATAATGAATATATGAACCCTCCCTGAATGGGAGGGTTTTTGACTGGAAGGATATTGGCTATCTTTCCCCTAGAGAATAACTTCCAATGAAAAGAAAAGCCTTGGAGAATCCATAACAGCAAATGTTGATAAAGCATATGAAGGGGGATAATTAGGAGTATGAGAGTAATAGATATATACTACTATATATAAAATAGATAAGTAGCAAGAATTTATTGCATAGCATGGAGACTATATTCAGTATCTTATAACAACCTATAATGAAACCTGATATCTAAGCTATGTGTTAGATAATAGAAAGGGTCTGGTTAATTCATGGATCATAGTTCTGACACGTAGAATTTCCAGATCTCTCTTTGACAGTTTATTAGCCAGAACTGTTTTAGTTGGAAGTGCCGGAAACCCAGCTCAAAGCCAAAAGGGATTTATTTGCTTAGATGTCCTAAGAGCCCAGGCATAGCTAGGTTCAAGACTCGGACATGGCCTCTGGGGTTCTCTGTCACTGGCTTTCATGTCGAACTGCTATTTCACATTGGTTTCATCCTCAGGACCGTTCTTTTCTGGATGAAAAAAAGTGGTAAGTAGCACCCGCGAACCACATGGTCTAGCTCTGGGCCTGGAAGAGAGCCTGGTGGAGGGTTTCTGATTGACCTTGCTTGTGGTCATGTGCCCTCTCCTGACACTGTGCTGAGGAGGTGATGGGGGAGGAAGGCAGTGAGCAGTCCAGTCTTGCTCATCTCAGAGGCCAGAGGGAGGATAGGACATTGTGATTGATGGTCCCACTCAGACCTCGTGGGGTTGCTGAAAGCTGTTCCCCGTCAGAAGGAATGGTGCTAGAGAGACAAAACAATATCCACTATGAATCAGTCACCAAAAGTGCCAAAGCGCCTGAGTTCTGCCTCCTGTTCTGATTTTTGAGCAGATGAAGGGGAGGGTTTTTGACTGGGAGGATATTGGCTATCTTTCCCCTAGAGAATAACTTCCAATTAAAAGAAAAGCCTTGGAGAATCCATAACAGCAAATGTTGATAAAGCATATGAAGGGGGATAATTAGGAGTATGAGAGTAATAGATATATACTACTATATATAAAATAGATAAATAGCAAGAATTTATTGCATAGCATGGAGACTATATTCAGTATCTTATAACCTATAATGAAAAATAATCTGGAAAAAAATATAAAATTGAATCACTTTGCTGTACTCTTGAAACTAACATAATATTGTAAATCAACTATACTTCAATTTTTTTTAAAAAAGCATATTAGAGGTAGATGAAAATTAATAATAAAAGATAATAAAGATAATAAAAATTATCTTTTATTCAATCTTAATTAGAAAGTAATTTTGTGTGAGTTTATATAAATCATTTTCTGCATATGCATGTTTTAAACAAACACTATTGTGTTAGACTAATTTTAAATTAGGCTAGACTAGTTAGAACCTAATTTTTCATCTTACCATACTGGAGTGATTAGAATAAGATAATCAGCTATTTCTTTAAGGATATACTGTCACTTTAAAAAATTTTTATAGCAGTACTTAAAACAACTTTTAAACAAGTTTGATCTCTATGCTCAAGCTGAAAAATATCTTCTAGTTTGCTAAGCATCATGCTCAGATTGGAAGCAGAACTACTAGAGATATTTTCCATAAAATTAAGAAAAGTACTTCTTAATAATAATAAATTTGGGTCAAAACCTGGATTAAACTTTCATCAGTTTAGAATGTGTATTCGTTAAAATCTTATTTTAGAGATGGGAAGTTAAACCCACTAGAGCTAATATTGTATCTTAACCCAGCCTTCCTGTTTATACTCATTTTGTTTATTCTAACAAACATTTCTCAGCTTCTGCACTATTCTGTTTTCGGGGAACATGTCCTGTGTGTTGTAGGATATTTAGCAGCATCTCTAACCTTTATCTGCTGGATCCAGTAGCATCCCCCACCCACAGTTGTGACAACCAGTCCATGTTGTCTACAGACATTGCCTAATGTTCCCCAGGGAGGAATCCCTGCTCCCCTGCCCCTGCTTGAGAACCACTGCCCTAGATCTTGAGACTTAGATTAGGGTAGGAAAAGTGGGAAAGAGAGTTAAAAATAAAAATGGAGATTAACTGGAAAAACTTTTAAAAATTGACTTTTTTAGTAATACCTCTTCTGCTTATAGGAACGTTGTATTATAGATAATTCAGAGAATATAGAAAAGCATAAAGGGAAATTTTGTAAAAACAAATTATACCATCCAGAGATTATAATTTTCAACCATTAATTTACTTCTTTAAGTCTTTTATGTATTTATATTGGTATTTTTATGATTTTTAAGCTTAATATATATTGAGATAATTTTTATATTAAAATATTTCTTTACTCAAAAAATTTAAAGCAAAAATTTTTAGACTCTGCTGTGCAGCCTGTAGAATCTTAGTTCCCTAAGTAGGGATTGAACCCATGTCCCCTACATTGGGAGCTTGGACTTTTAACCACTGGGAGTCCTATAACATATTCACTAAAAATGTTTTTCATGGCTGCATAATATTCCATCACCCAGGTGTACCATAAATTGTTTGCCATAATTTATGTTCACTGTGGGTTCCGTGGTGGTTTTGTTGGTAAAGAATCCACCTGCCAGTATAGGAGAAATGAGTTCAAACCCTAGCTTGGAAAGATTCCCCAGAGGAGAAAATGCCACCCACTCCCATATTCTTATCTGAGAAATCCCATGGATCAATGAACCTGGCAGGGTACAATCCATGGGTTGAAAAGAGTCTGACATGACTTAGTGACTAAACACTACCACTACCACCACCAATTTTCACTGTACAAAGAAATGTACTATGATGAACATTGTTGTACATAAATCTTTGCTTGGATTAGTAAGCTTTAGTCAATTTCAGACTCTACATCTCTCTGGCAAGGGTTGGCATTTATGATTTTTCAGTGTAGGGTATTGATAGTTATTTTATTTTTAAAATAGCACTTTTTATATATGTTGCTTCAGGGCTAGGATGGCCAGATGTCCCATTTCTGTGAGATGGCTTCTGCCATCCAGTACCTTTATTCTGTTTGGAAGAATCCTCTTAGAGTAGAATATATAAGTTTATTGAAAAAAACTAATCCTTTTGGAAATCTGAACTATTTACTTTTTCTGACAATTTTCCTTATTGTTGTTCTTATTCACTGTTTCTCCTTGATCTTGGGTGACTCTGGGTCAGAAAGCATAATAGAATTAGAAATATTTTTAAAAAGATAAAAAAAAAAAAAAAAAACCATGAAGCTGCTGTCTTAAAGTATAAACCATTACATTGTAACTTGAAAATTACCTGACTATATGTTATTTCATTGTAAACAACATATCCTTCTAATTAGAGCAAACTACTATTTGTCTGGAGTGGTCAGAGGAAGAGTTTTTCTTCAGTGGGCCGTGAAGAAGCTGAGAGGCCTGCTGCACAACACCTGGGCTCCCGGTGGCTCAGTGGTAAAGAGCCCGCCTGCCAGTGCAGGAGACGCAAGAGATGCAGGTTTGGCCTCTCGGTCGGGAAGATTCCCTGGAGTAGGAAATGGCAACCCACTCTAGTATTCTTGCCTGGAAAATTCCATGAACAGAGGAGCCAGGAGGGCTACAGTCCATGGGGTTGCAAGACGTCGGACACCACTGAGTGACTGAGCACACACCTATTTTAAAGCAATTAGGATGGGACAAAACACACCACTGATAAGGACATCACTGTAAAATGGACTCTTCAAACATAGAAGGTGTTTCGGGGTTTGTGAGGCCTGCTGGTATTGCTTGGTATAACAGCCCACTTTAAGGCCTGGTAGCCACAAATGTGGTTGGAGGTCGATTGTGTGGAAATTTAGGTATTGAAGACATAGGAAACTTGAGTTGAAGCCTTAGCATCCTTGAAAGTTCTTTGCTCTTCTTCCTCCACTAAAACATAGAAATTTACCTTATTTAGTTTTCATTTTCTTTCTTCTAAAAACTGTGAATTGCATAAAGGCATGATTACAAGGCAGTACAATTAACAAATCATAATGGTTAATATTTACTGAGGCCTCACTATGGACCAGACTGTCCAGAGGACTTTGTCACAACTGTTCCTTCCTTGGCTTCCACCTCTCCCAGTACCTG
Organism: Capra hircus; assembly: GCF_001704415.2. Lineage (NCBI taxonomy): Eukaryota > Metazoa > Chordata > Mammalia > Artiodactyla > Bovidae > Capra > Capra hircus. The sequence goes on along the minus strand of NC_030817.1, from coordinate 45,339,421 downwards.
AAACTCCGGCAGTGCATCATAGCTGTCAAGGCATGGACTCTACACTTGAATTCTGGTTTGAATCTTGGATTCACTATTCACTATCTCTGTGACCTTAACATTTCTGTGCCTCAATTTCATCATTTTTATAATGGGGATAACAATATCTACTTCATGAGATGGAGAAGCTCTATACAGTCAGCAAAAACAAGACCAGGAGTTGACTGTGGCTCAGATCATGAACTCCTTATTGCCAGATTCAGACTTAAACTGAAGAAAGTAGAGAAAACCACTAGGCCATTCTGGTATGACCTAAACCAAATCCCTTACGATTATACAGTGGAAGTGAGAAATAGATTCAAGGGACTAGATCTGATAGACAGAGTGCCTGATGAACTATGGACAGAGGTTCGTGACATTGTACAGTAGATAGGGATCAAGATTATCCCCAAGAAAAAGAAATGCAAAAAAGCAAAATGGCTGTTTGAGGAGGCCTTTTAAATAGCTGTGAAAAGAAGAGAAGCAAAAGCAAAGGAGAAAAGGAAAAATATACCCATTTGAATGCAGAGTTACAAAGAATACCAAGGAGAGATAAGAAAGCCTTCCTCAGTGATGAGTGCAAAGAAATAGAGGAAAACAATACAATGGGAAAGACTAGAGATCTCTTCAAGAAAGTTAGAGATACTCTTGAGAGTCTCTTAGACTGCAAGGCGATCCAACCAGTCCATCCTAAAGGAAATCAGTCCTGAATATTCATCGGAAGGACTGATGTTGAAGCTGAAACTCCAATACTTTGGCCATCTGATGCGAAGAACTGACTCATTTGAAGACCCTGATGCTGGGAAAGATTGAAGGCGGGAGGAGAAGGGGATGACAGAGGATGAGATGGTTGGATGGCATCACCGACTCAATGGACATGAGTTTCAGTAAACTCCAGGAGTTGGTGATGGACAGGGAGTCCTGGCCTGCTGCAGTCCATGGGGTCGCAAAAAGTCGGAGATGACTGAGCGACTGAACTGAACTAATGGACTTTAAAACGTTAGCGGTTATTATTGTTGCTGTTCAGTTACAGCTGTCATTCTCCTTTCTGTCATGCTGCTTTGTCTTCTTCATAAGCTCAGGTGCCTCTTATTTCCCTTTAGAGACCGGGGCTACTCAGCTCTGTCCTTGACCTTCCCTTCCTCCCACTGTGGCCTGACTGTCTCCTGATGAGTCAGGACCAGCCTTGTGCTGATGACTTCCAAATCTGTTTCTGACCTACTTGCTCTCCCTATAAACAACAGACAACTGCCTTATGGCCATCTTTAGAAGCATCTCAAACCTAAGGTATTTAAAATTGAACTTGTCATCTCCTCCTTCTTCACACCACTGTACGCTACTTAACTTCTCCATTCTAGTTTTCCTATCTTTAGGATGGGATAATAGTAATGCTTACTTCATAGTGTTTTTTTGAGGATTAAATGAGATTGTTAATGCAGAGCACTTACAGGAATCTCTGGTACATATTTAAGCAATTTGAGCCACTCTGACTATTGTTATTTGCATTCTTTATGTGGTGAATAGCATCAACATCTAATCCAAAACTCTAACCCCAAACTTAGAAATTATCTTGACTTTCTCCCCCACCCCCACCATTCCCATCCTACTCTAACTGATCAGTTTCCATTTCCTGGTATTATTTTTACTCTGTTTTCATCCTTTTTATTTCTTTCCTGAATCCCCAGATAGTGTCCTAAGCAATTTTTGGTGTTACTTCCTGTGATCTGTTTTTCATTGCGCTACCAGAGTGATATTTATGTAATATCTGATCCTATCACTCTCTGTCCTGAAATTCCTCAGTGATATCCCCATTGAATTTTGCCTTGAGAATAAATTTATTGATGTAGTGCTTCCTAAACTTTGGTATCCATCTGAATCACTTGGTCTCATTCAAGTTGAGATTCTGATGAAGATCTGGGGTGGGCCTGGGGGTGGGGCCAAGTCAACTAACAACTTCCAGGTGATGCCAGTGTTGCTGGATTGAAGGCCATGCCTCCAGTAGTGAGGCTGTAACGCTCAGGGCTCTTCCTAACTTACCTTCACCCCGGGACTGCCTCTTCACTCGTGTTTCCCTTGGGGCATTCAGGTCTTCACCTGAAGTCAGGAGCTTTCTAGGTGCCTTCTTGCTGCTTTGGAGCATTCCCCTTGCCTGGCCTTATCTACTCTTTGTGAGTTAGTTCCCCCAGACCCAGTCTGGCTAAGATGCCCCTGTGTCCTGACACCTACCACGCTGCATTACAGTTGTCTGTCTCCTTGTATATTTCTGAGCATTGTAAGGACAAGGGAGCTATCTTGTTTTGATTATAATTTTTATTGAGATATAATTCACATACAATGCAATTCATCTATTTAAAGCATGGAATTCAGTGGTTCTCACCTGTTTTTTGACCCAGCATCTAGACCAAGGCTTGGTCTAGTAACAAGCCCAGAATTCAAAGAATACATTAATTAAATAACATTAAAGTACCATTGGCAATTTTCCTCTAAATCTTCCTCTCCATACCTGTATTTTTGGAATTGAACATTTTAGCATTCATATTTATTCATCAGTAACTCTTCATGAGGCTTTCCTGGTGGCTCAACAGTAAAGAATCCACTTGCAATGCAGGAAACTCAGTTTTGATCCCTGGGCTGGGAAGATTCCCCTGTAGAAGGATGGCAATCCACTCTAGTATTTTTGCCTGGGAAATCCCATGGACAGAAGAGCCTGGCAGGCTGCAGTCCATGGAGTCACAAAGAGTCAGATATGACTTAGCGATTAAACAACTATTAACTACTCTTACTGAGCTTCTTCCTCCCAGCCCACACTCCTCTTTTTGGCACCAGCAATGGGATCCACTTGATTTTTCTCTTGGTAAGTTTTGATGCATTGTTATAAATCACTGTCCCTTGTTCTTCAGTGCTTCCAGTTCTGTTTTCAGCTCATGCTGAAAACAAGCAGTACTGACCCAAAGCACAGATCTCAACATGCTGCTTTCTTGCTCAAGACCCGTGCCTGGTCCCCAATCCACCCCCTCCCCCTCAAACTGCCTACTATTAGAATGAGCTTATTCCTTAGCGTGACATTCAAGATTTTTTCTAGTTCTAATCTCTTGATTTGGTGTTTTACAACACTGGAGTTCTTAGTCTGTCTTAGTTCCAATCATCTGAAATACTTTTTAAAATGTAAATTTCTGGGTCTTGCCTCCAGAAATTGATACAGTGATTTTGAGAGTCCCAAGTATCTGTTTTTCACGAGTGTGCCAAAGGGATTCTGATGCAGGTGGTCTGTGGAAGCCCTCTCTCAGAAGCTGAAGCAAGCTTGCTGCTAGAGGCTGTGTTCCAGCTTTCCTTGACTCTGGATTTTGTTCACCATGTTTCCCTCTTGTGTGTACGTGTGTGTGCTCAGTTGCTAAGTTGTGTCCGACTCTGCATGGGCTGTAGCCCGCCAGGCTCCTCTGTCCATGGAATTTTTCAGGCAGGAACACTGGAGCGGGTCTCCGTTTCCTCCTCTAGGGACTCTTCTCGCCGGGGATGGAGCCTGGGTCTCTTGTCTCCTGATTGGCGGGAAGACTGTGGGCTGGCACCAGTGGGAAGCACGGGGTTTCCTGCTTGCCATAGCGAAGCTCAGTAAGAGTTAGTGGACTGGGCTATTTGTTGAGTGGTGGTGATGAGCTTTTTTAAAAAGATGACATTACTGTTGACATATTTTCAGCCAATTTTTCCCCCCATGGCTATTCTTAATGTTTTACTTTTAATAGAATATGTGAGAAGACCTGGCACATAGTAGTGACCCAGTAAATAATTTTGCTGTTTTTAAAGGCAACGGGAAAAACTGCTTCACTTATGTTAAAACTTAATTGAGAGTCTTCTGTGGTGAAAGATGGTCCATTACTTTTACTAATAATAGGTGTGAAATAGCATAAGAAATGACTTGCAGAATTACTTTGGGAGCTTATTTATTTATAATTTTTAAAATTTTAATTAAAAAATTTTATGGGAGCTTTTTAAAAAATATAACAAAAAAATGTAAAAATAATGAATGTTCAGTGCAGAACCTTTGAAAATTCAGAAATACAAAAGAAAAAATTGCATGTAATCCCACTATCGTTAGATGCTTTTAATATTTAATATAAGTGTAGTGGGGTTTGTGTGTGTGTGTGTGTGTGTGTGTGTATTTTCTTTAACAAAACAGTTTATTTTGTGCAGACTATTTTGTAGCAAGATTTTTTTTCTCTAAAGAGTATGTTTTAAACATTTTCCTCTACCAACACTGTTTTGATCTCCTTAGAGATCAATCCTAAAGGAAATCAACCCTGAATATTCATTGGAAGGACTGATGCTGAATCTGAAGCTCCAACACTTTGGCCACCTGATGTGAAGAGCCGACTTATTGGAAAAAACCCTAATGCTGGGAAAAATTGAAGGCAGGAGGAGAAGGGGACGACAGAGGATGAGATGGTTGGATGGCATCACTGACTCAATAGACATGAGTTTGAGCAAACTCCAGGAGATGGTGAAGGACAGGGAAGCCTGGCATGCTGCAGTCCATGGGGTTGCAAAGAGCAACTGAACAACAGCAACAATACCAATGCATATTCTTAAATACTGTGTTTTTTAATGCTTCCGACTATTATACTGCATGAATTAGTCATGTTATTCAACCAATCCCCGATGATAAGTATGTCCAATTTTTTGACAATTTAACTAAAGAGAATCAAAAGCCTTTGTGTGTTCCTTTAAAAAGAAACCAATTGTAGTTGTCAGTGAATCATCTGACTATAATTATAGAACATCCAATTTTTCTGCAATAAAAATATTGGTGCAAAAACTTGATTATCATATCAATGTTAAGAAGATTAATCCAGTTAGAGCTTAGAAGGACTAAAAAAAAAATGCAAGAGTATCAAAGCACTCAGGAATAAATCCTTAAATACAAGTACATATTTGGTATATTAGAGTGTGTCAGCCACAACAGCCTGCTAGGAGGAAATTCTCCAGACTAGAGAGTTAGAAAGATCAAGGTTATTGATCAGTGTGCCAGGGGAATGAAGCTGTAGGTTAGCTCCAACCTAAAAGGACAGTGGGTCTCTTCCTTATCCAGGATTTTGGAAATCATATAGTGGGAGAAGGCAATGGCATCCCACTCCAGTAATTTTGCCTGGAGGATCCCATGGGCAGGAAAGCCTAGTAGGCTGCAGTACATGGGGTTGCTAAGAGTCAGACATGACTGAGTGACTCACTTTCTCTTTTCACTTTCATGCATTGGAGAAGGAAATGGCAACCCACTCCAGTTTCTTGCCTGGAGAATCCCAGGGACAGAGGAGCCTAGTGGGCTGCCATCTATGGGGTTGCACAGAGTTGGACACGACTGAAGCGACTTAGCATCAGCAGCATAGTGGGATAAGTTGTGTTGAAGTCAACACATTTCTGTACCTGCCTATTCTTGTTAGTTGAGGAGACTATCCTTGACTAATTAAAGCCATTTGAAATTTGCCAAGCTCCTGCATCCATATTTAATGATGGGACAGCCTGGTTGCTCAGAGTATGTGGGATTTAGAAATAAAAAGTTGACTTAGGCTAAAGGGAAAAGAGTTATATAGCAGAGTTATTTAAAAAAAAACAAACAAATCACATTTGCTAAGTAACTTGGGAAATAATCTCTGAGACATGAGATCTTGAAAAGTCTGAAAAGGAGTCTTTTTGTTAATGTATTTCAAATAGACCCCCTTGGTTTACAAATACTTTCCTATAATTTGCTTCCAACTGAAATAGGTTGGGAAACTGGGCAAGGGTTCTTAGGGGCCAGCTTCTTCAGAAGACATTAAGTCCCTTTGGGGCAGAAGTGGTACTTCTTTGGGTCCTCTAGTTTTCTGAGTTGGTGTCAAGAACAAAGCCTTATACTCAAGAAAGTTGGAATACTCTGTGGACCATGCAAATTTGCCTCCTTGGTTATTGCCCAATGGAGTCTTCCAGGTCCGGTTTGTCCCTTGGAGCCAGGGTTCCCACTATGGTATGTTTAATAAAGTGAAAGTGAAAGTCACTCAGTCATGTCCACTCTTTGCAACCCCATAGGCTATACAGTACATGGAATTCTCCAGGCCAGAATACTGGAGTGGGTAGCCTATTTCTTCTCCAGTGGATCTGCTCAACCCAGGGGTTGAACTGGGGTCTCCTGCATTGCAGGCAGATTCTTTACCTGCTGAGCTATCAGGGAAGCCCCATGTTTAATAAGGATGTGCACAAAACATGCAGAGTGCAATTTAACTGGTTAAAGTAAGGATTGGGGTGTGTCATCTGAGTTTATGAAAACCTACATGGTGGGGTCATTTAGAAGAACATAGTACCAGTTTAAAAAATCTGTAAGTCCACTGTAATCTATATCATTCTGTATATTAAACCTAGATTCTTAATCTTTTTCTTAAGGTTAAGTATCTCCCATATTCTTATTTGGGCTGCATATCTGTTGGTTATTTTTCAGGATTTTCTAAGGTAACTATTATAAGCTGGTGAAATTTAACAAATCTGAATGGGTAGAGGCCAGATTAATTGTTATAAAATATATATGGATAAAATAGTGCCACTACACATGATTCCAGCTTGCAAATTTCTTCTTTGGGGTGGAAATTAAGATTTTGTAAGTCTGAAATTATATAGTTTGATTTTATTCAGAATGTGGTCAGTATATAGACACAAAGTCACAGTCAGAGCACCAGAACTACCTCTGTGCATGCTTTTCACTTTAGTCAATTTAATTCCTTAAGTAGCCAGTTGTCCTTTGGTTTTCATTCTTCACTGTCACAGCGCAGTGACATCAGATGCAGCTGGAGCTTAAAGAAGAAGGGTCGTGTTAATTAATTCCAGTGAAACAAAAACTGCCTCAAATAATTAATAGAATACAGTCTCATTAAAGACTTTAGAACTTTTTTTCCCCAAGGACTAGAGAAGGAGAATGGCACAGATTGTTCACTTGAGACCATTTTTAAGCTATTGATGCATCTTACAGTTCTCATCTAGTGGTTCTGATTTCAACATGAATCATTCAGGCCGTGTAGTTATTTTCTCTTGAGGCTCTCTCTTTGCCTTCAGTGACAGTTTTCAAGAAAGAAGTTCATGAACTTAGGCTTTGTCACAATCTAAAAATGGCCTCTATTTTATCGTTTTATTTATAGCTGTCATATTTTAGTTTAAACACAGTTGACCTAGCAAGCAAACATTTGTGTGTACAAGTAGGGTGGCAAATACCAGGTCAGGTTGCCTGCTGGGTTATTGGAGGGAAGAAGAGGCTATGTATATTCCCATCATTGTTTCTGTCAGCTGATCTTGATATTATAAGGTTTTTTTTTTTTTTTTTTTGTCTTCCAAATAGTTAAGGAAAATGGGATTATTGGACTGAGAAAGCCAGAGTTAGGGAAAACTGGGTTGATTAATAAGTAGGAAGATCTTTTTCCCATGTGATTAATTATCTTGGTTTTCCAACTCAATGTTTTATAATCAGTAAAAGCTTGCATTCTGTGACCTATCCTTTGAGGACACTGCCTTTGAGCAAACTAGAAAGTTTAATCTACTTTTAGTTTTAATAATAGTTAAAAGGGGGCTTCCATGGTGGCTCAGAGGATAAAGCATCTGCCTGCAGTGTGGGAGACCTGGGTTTGATCCCCAGGTTGGGAAGATCCCCTGGAGAAGGAAATGGCAACCCACTCCAGTACTCTCCCCTGCAAAATTCCACAGATGGAGGAGCCTGGTAGGCTACAGTAGGATTGCAGTGATCCTACATGACTGAACAACTTCACTTCTCAATAGTTAAAAGGGGAATAAGAGGAAATTAACACATAACATTTAGTTTACAGATTTTTTCTTTAACAGATACAAAAGGTCTACGTTTTGTTGTGTTGTTGAAAACATGTTCAAAAGAGAATGGACTTACAGATGCACAGGGGAAGAAGAGGGTAGGACAAATCGAGAAACTTGCATTAACATATATATACTTTGCTCTTGTTCAGTTATTAAGTTGTGTCTGACTCTTTGTGATCCCGTGCACTGTAGCACACCAGGCTTTACACTATCATGTGTAAGATAGATCACTAGTGGAAAGCTACTATATAACACGGGGAGCTCAGCCTAGCACTCTGTGACAACCTAGAGGGATGGGATGGAGAAGGGAGGGAGGCTTCAGAAGGAGGGGATATATGTATAATTATGGCTGATTCACATTGTATGGCAGAAACCAACACAACAGTGTAAAGCAATTCTCCTCCAATTAAAAAAAATTTTTTAAGATTTTATGTATGTTCCAGAGCTGCATTTTTGGTAGCATAATAATGAAGATATAAAGAAAAATACATGTAAACATATATACATATCATAAAAATGTATTTTAAAAAAGGCTGAAAAGGATGGTTTGAGACTGGGAGATTTGGGTATGATTGCCCACATATGTGTTACCATGTGTGGGGCAGACAGTGTTATGTCTGGGAAGGGAACCACCTCAGTAACTCAAGGAACCAATGACTTGCTTACAAATAATATTGGCTCTTGTGCTGTAGAGATGGTACACTCAGAGTAGATGAAACAGAGGAGGGGTCAGAACAAACAGGGCTAATAGAGATATATAGTTCTGTTCCCACTTTTGTTTGTATGCTGTATTGTGATATCTTTTTTTGTTTGTTGTTTTGTTAGGTTAGTTGTAATTTTTATCTAAGCTTCTCAAATTTGGATTATTTGTCTAGGTTTTGGAAAGGTGTGATATGATTGAAACAGCTCTGCCACTTTAGGATTTGTGTGAATCAGATACACTATGAAAAGTAGAGAAAAGACTATTTAAGTATATAGACAAGAGTTAAGCTTTATAAATCTGGATGCATTGAATAACAAATACATAAAACAAATGGGAAATACTGAGAATAAATAAGGTAACAGTAATGTGACATGTTTAACAGTATGGTGTCCAGTATTAGGTTGAGTTTCTCCCAGTGTGACTGTAGGCAAATAGTGAAGGTACTCACTCATAGGGCAGCTCGGAGGCTTTATATATAAGTATGGATGTAAAGCCTTGGCCCAGCACTTGTTGCATCATGTTGTTGTCGCCCAGTTGTGTCCAGCATTTTGGGACCCCGTGGACTGCAGAACGCCAGGCCTCCCTGTCCCTCACCATCTCCCGAAGTTTGGGCTTCCCTGGTGGCTCAGATGGTGCATCATAGTGGAGTCCATAATGTTAACTCTTCAGCTGATTTTATTGGCTTATGTATTTTAAATGATTTGTAAAAATTCATTTCCTTAAAAGAGAAATCATAACTCTAGATAGTTCTCTACTTACCATATTCTTAAAGCTTCTCGGTGGTTTCAGGCGTGTGTTATATACACTAATATAATTCTCCCTTCATTCTAGATGGTGTTTGACTAGAAATACTCTTTCAGTTATGTCTACAATTCAACATTGTCAGCATCTGACATAGCTGTAGCTTTCATCGCAGCCCCTTTATTAATGTTTCCTTCATCAGCATTCTCAACCTTTTTTTTTTCTGCCAGAAAAAGGAACTTATTCTAAACCAGGGCTCTTGCAGGTCCTGCACCCAGCTGTAATTAACCAATATAACTAGCACTTTATGGATTATATAGATATGTGTCATAAGCTTAAATTTCAAAATAATAATGGTTAAATTTCAAAAACTAGACCCAACTCTATTTTTCTTGCCAGTATAAAGGACTGAAAGGCAGATATTCCTTTTTCTAACTTTCGTTATAGTTAGAGCTAGCCGTGTGGTTCAGTTTCGGTCAATGTGATATAACAAGAAATCTTCTAGAGGGCCTCTATGGGGTGGGACTGGGTGGAAATTGCTTTTCAGATAAAAGGTACAGAAGCAGAAGAATGGTTTGGCTGCACATCTTCTTTCTTTCATTCATAAGTGTGGAATATGATGTACGGGGTTGTGGCAGCAAAATTGCAGTCGTGAGATAACAAGGTGGAGAATGGAAAGTTAACAAGCGGAAGTGGTAGAGCAGAAAGATAGAGTCTGGGTTCTCAGTGATATTTCTGAGCTCTCAGAAGAACTTTTGAGGTAGCCTTCCCTGGACTTCTTGTTCATACATTATTAAAGTCCTAGTAGTTTAAGCTATTTAATCAGACTTTTCTGTTCCTTGCAGCTGAAAGTATTCCTAACTTAAACAAGATATAGCAACTTTAATGTGAATAAAATTAATATAAATTTGTGAATTTTTTTCAATTTGTACAGTGATATTTATGCACAAATAACATGGGAATATGACAGAATCCATGAACTAAAGGGTGAATTCTAGTCACGCTTTTGACATTGCAAAATATGATCAGTAATGTGAAATAAATTAGCCGTAGTCATAATTCATAGGTATTCTGGCCACTTTGTGGGTCTTTCCCATATTGCCTATGACTTGTAAAGCCTTGCTCTTCTTGGGCTTCGCGCCGTGAGCATGGCAGATGCATAGACGGAAGGTTCGATGGCAAGGGAAAAGCTCGGTGTGCGAGAACACGGATGGGTGGGAGACGCCAGTTAAGAGATGAGTGTGTGCGGACCACACCAGTCTTCCAGTCTCCCAGCCACGGTTGTCCCCAGGCTGTCCTGGAGTTCCATGTCCTGGATTCCAGTGGGAGAGGAAGAGGACAAGATACTTAAAAGGCAAAGAAGCAACAGCAGCAGCAGCCATTGAAGGCCTGGAAGAATTCCTGGCAGATACTAAAAGCTCCTTCAACTTTGAGGTTCATTTCCACTTGGTCTCTCAATCCTTATGTGAAGTTTATGGTGAAACCATACCAACCATGTGCTTAATTTGATCCTTTCAGATTTTCTAACGGTGTTAAGATGTTTGGTGAGTTTGTCCATTTGGTATGAAACTTTAGAGGTAGGCAAGGAAAGGAGTACAGGTGGGAAAATATAGAGAACTCTTAAGAAGAGTAGTTAGAAAATTAAGAAAATCTGATTGTATCATGAGATGAACATGGTGGTAGCATTTTTCACTGAGGAACTGCTCTCACTTAAATTTTGTCTTTTTCTGAGACTCCCAAGGAAATGCCTCTTTTGAGCATCTTTTAAAAGTTAATCATAAAGGAAGACTAGTTTTTTGTGTGTGTAATTAAAGAAAAAAACCAAAATACTTTTTGCCAGTGGCACAAAGAAAGAATTATACTTTAAATGGAGGCTGGCACTTGCAAACTCCTATACATATTCATTTGTTGGTCATCAAGCTTGACAGCCTCTCTGTTCTCTCACTATATGTTTGGGTCTTGACTGGCCTTACTGATCATGCGTTTCTGTAGATGCAGCCTTGTTTATGGTACAGAGTGAGTGAGTGATAGTTGCTCAGTCTTTCCAACTCTTTGTGGCCCCATGGACTTTAGCCTGCCCCAGGCTCCTCTGTCCGTGGAATTCTCCAGGCAAGAATACTGGAGTGGGTTTGTAAAAGCACTCACTGTGGGCAGATGTTGAAGGGCTGCAACTGCAGCACTGTTAGATTTAGATCTTACGTATGAGTGATACAGTGTGATCACAGGCTCCACCTTCCATTTCCTCCTCACTGTTCTTAACAGACTCTTAAGTGCTTTTGATCTTATTAGAGTCTATTTGTCTTGTGAATTTTTTAAAATTCACTTTTTGTTTACATATATGGATACTTTCTTGACTGCTATTAAAAAGGTAATTAACATTTCATAATGATATAGATGGATGTCCAGGATGTATTAAGTAACAAAACCCAAATTGTAGTCTGTATATATGTGTGTGCACATATGCCTGTGTTCTGGAAGAATTTGTACTAACCTCTTTAAATTATTGAAAACAGTTATTTCTAGAGGTATGATTATGGGAGACCTTTGCTTTTTAATTTATCTATTTCTATAATATTTGGATTTTTATAATCAGCATACTTTTTTGTAATCAGAAAAAAATAAATATTTTCTGTCTCTAAGTAGTGGAAATGAAGATGTTTCATAGAAACTTTTTTCAAGTTAAGAAAAGTTTCTTGACAGTGTATACATGTATATATATTAATATACCTATTAAAATAATTTATAATATATCTGACATGTTTGATGCTTTCAGAACTGAGAAGTCTCACTCCTTATACTTTTTAAGCCTTGGGATGAGCATCTTGGATTAGGCATGAACTAAGAACATTTTTTAGGGAATGGGGGAAAAGAGGAAGGCTGCCTGTTCAGTGTGACTTGAAGAATTCTGAGAGATGCTACCGATAGAGGAAAATTCATAAAGATCTCCCACAGCTCAACAACAAACAATCCGATTTTAAAATGGCCATATGACTTGAATAGACGTTTCTCCACGGATGTACAAATGGCTAGTAAGCCCATGAAAAGATGTTCAATGTCATTAATCATTAGGGAAATACAAACCAAAACCACAATGAGATACTACCTCACACTTGCCGGGATGCCTACTGTCAAAAAACAAAAAATAAAAGAACAAGTGTTGGAGAGGATGTGGAGAAACTGGAACACTTGTACACTGTTGGTGAGGATATAAAATAGTGTGTCCACTGTGGAAAGCTGTAAGACAGTTGCTCAAAAAATTAGCATAGAATTGCCATCCAATCCAGAAATTCTGCTTATGGGTTTATATCCAAAGAATTGAAAGCAGGGTCTAACAGAGATATTTGTACACCTATGTCCAACCACCACCACCAAATTCCTGGCAGCATTATTCATGATATCCAAAATGTGACACTCCAGGTGTCCAGCAACAGATAGTTGTGTGTATATATATATACACAGACACACACAACAGAACATTATTCAGCCTTAAAAAGGAAAGAAATTCTGACACAAGTTATAATGCAGATGAACCTTAGGGGTATTAGACCAAAAATAAATAAATCAGTTACAAAGTGATAAATACTATGTGATTCCACTTAGATGAGGTATGAGGAGTCAAATTAATAGAGACAAAGTAAAATGGTGGTTGACAGCCCTGAGGGAAAGGAGGAACGGAGAGTTACTGTTTAATAGGCACAGAATTTCAGTTTTGGAAGATGAAAAAGTTGCGTGAATGGATGGTAGTGATGCTATCACTGTAATGTGAATGCACATAATACTACCAAACTGTGTGTTTTTAAATGGTGAAGATGGTAAATTTCACATTATGTGTACTTTACCACACCTAAAAATAATAATAGTAGTAAATAAAACTCATTAATGCTTCAGAATCTTCTCTTCTAATAATATTCTTTTCCTACTGTTCATGGGGTTCTCAAGGCAAGAATACTGAAGTGGCTTGCCATTCCCTTCTCCAGTGGACCACATTCTGTCAGGCCTCTCCACCATGACCTGCCCGTCTTGGGTTGCCCCGCAGGCATGGCTTGGTTTCATTGAGTTAGACAAGGCTGTGGTCCTAGTGTGATTAGATTGACTAGTTTTCTGTGAGTATGGTTTCAGTGTGTCTGCCCTCTGATGCCCTCTTGCAACACTTACCATCTTCCTTGGGTTTCTCTTACCTTGGCGTGGGGTGTCTCTTCACGGCTGCTCCAGCAAAGCACAGCCGCTGCTTCTTACCTTGGACGAGGGGTATCTCCTTACCGCCGCCGTTCCTGATCTTCAACATGGGATAGCTCCTCTAGGCCCTCCTGTGCCTGTGCAGCCACCACTCCTGAACTGAACTGAACTGAATATTCTTAGATGCTCTCTTTGCAAGTTGTTCTTTTATGAGCATAAATATTTATGATGTCTTATTGTGAGCAAGTATCAGTCCTTTCTTGAGTGATAATGAGACAGGTACTGGGAGGACATATCTGGAGCTAGGGTTGAAGGTAAAAGGGCAAAAGTGAAAGTGTTAATTGCTCAGTTGTGTCCAACTTTTTCAGTTCAGTTCAGTCGCTCAGTCGTGTCTGGCTCTTTGCGACCCTATGGATTGCAGCACGTCAGGCCTCCCTGTCTATCACCAACTCCCGGAGTTCACTCAAACTCATGTCCATTGAGTGGGTGATGCCACCCAACCATCTCATCCTCTGTCATTCCCTTCTCCCACTTTCAATCTTTCCCAGCATCAGGGTCTTTTCCATTTAGTCAGTTCTTCACATCAGGTGGCCAAAGTATTGGAGTTTCAGCTTCAACATCCGTCCTTCCAATGAATATTCAGGACGGATTTCCTGTAGGATGGACTCTTAAGAGTCTTCTCCAACACCACAGTTCAAAAGCATCAATTCTTTAGCACTCAGCTTTCTTTATAGTCCAACTCTCACATCCATACATGACTACTGGTAAAACCATAGCCTTGACTAGATGGACCTTTGTTGGCAAAGTAATGTCTCTGTTTTTTAATATGCTGTCTAGGTTGATCATAACTTTCCTTCCAAGGAGTAAGCGTCTTTTTCATGGCTACAGTCACCATCTGCAGTGATTTTGGAGCCCAAAAAAATAAAGTCTGTGACTGTTTCCACTGTTTCTCCATCTATTTGCCATGAAGTGATGGGACCAGATGCCATGATCTTAGTTTTCTGAATGTTGAGTTTTAAGCCAACTTTTTCACTCTCCTCTTTCACTTTCATCAAGAGGCTCTTTAGTTCTTCTTCACTTTCTGCCATAAGGGTGGTGTCATCTGCATAGCTGAGGTTATTGATATTTCCAACTTTTTGCAACCCCATTAACTGTAGCCCACCCAGCTCCTCTGTCCATGAGATTTCCCAGGCAAGAATACTGGAATGGGTTGCTGTTTCCTTCTCCTGGAGATCTTCCCAACCCAGGGATCAAACCCAGGTCTTCTGCATTGCAGGCATGTTCTTTACCATCTGAGTTACCAGGGAAGCCCATTGAGCCACTAAAAATAATTTAAGTTGCATCACAATTTTGCCTTCACCTGTCCTAGCCCCACAAAGCCTTGATACAACAGTATCAAGGAGATACAATAGTATCTCCAATGTAAGTAAGAATCTAAAGTGGTATTTTATCTTTGATATGCTTTATAGAATTTTAGACTGCATTCCTGGACCAGCAAGTCATTTATAGAGATTCATCAAATATTTACTCATGTTTTTCCATTAGAAGTTAAAGCAGGTGATTTTTTTAGATAGTAATCTTGGTATTGGGCTGATTTTCCTTTATTAGATATATGCCTTGACATTGAATTTTCAGCCTTCCTCCTTTTGTAATGTATAATTTGAAGGCTTAAATTTCCCTCAAAGCACAACTTTGGTGATATTCTTCTGTTTGTTTGTGTTTTTTTTTTCTGGTTGAATTTTTATTATCATTCAGTTTTAAATGGTTGTATTTACCTTGAGAGTTTCTCTCTGACCCTTGGGTATTTAGAAATATATTGTTTTATTTCCAAAAATGTGGAAATTTTCTAGTTATCTTCTGCTATTGATTTGTAGTATAGTTTCACTGTTGACCGTGAATATATCCTGTTATCTGTGTAAGTGCTTTGAAATTTGTTGAGACTTGCCATCCTAACCCCCAATTCCATCTGCCACCAGCTGCTTTTAAGGCTTTTGTTTGGTTTTGGTTATCAGCAGTTGTACTATGACCATATCCATATATGATATCCATATATATGGTTTTCTTTTCATTTTTTCTACTATGGGTTGTTAAAGCTTTTTTGTATGGCTTAATGTTTTTAATCAGTTTTGGAAAATGTTTGGCTGGTGTCTCTTCAACTAGTTCTGCTCTATATTCTCTATCCTTCTAGAACTCAGCTGCATATAACTTAGACTGTTTCACTTCATTCCTTATGTCTCTGATCTTTTATCTATTACTTTATCTTTTCTATTTTTGGTTCAATATGATTATTTTATACTGACCTATCTTTTAACTCACAAACCCTCTCTTCTGCTGTGTCTAATCCACCTACTGAATTCTTAATTTTAGTTATATTTTTCAGTTCTAAAGCTTCCACATGTCTTTTTTTTAGAGTACAATTGCTTTGCAATGTTGTCTTAGTTGCTGCTATACAGCAAAGTGAGTCAGTTATACATATGCATATATCCACTCCTTTTTAGGTTTCCTTCCCATTTAGGTCACCATAGATCACTGAGTAGAGTTCCCTGTGCTATACAGTAGGTTCTTGTTAATTATCTATTTTATACATAGAAACTATACAGGTTCTACTTGCCTTTTAAAACCTATTCAAGCTCTCTTGTATAATTGCCAGCTATTTGTATCTTTTAAATGTATTAATCATTTATTGAGGTATAATTGACAGATAGCATTTGGTACTTTCAGGTATACAACATGATTTGATATTTGTATGTATTGCAGAATGATCACCACAATAAGTCTAGTTAACATCCATCACCATACATAGTTAAAATTTTTTTTCCTTGTGATGAAGACTTTTAAGATTTCTTAGCAGCTTTCACACATGCAGTATAGTATCAACTCTAGTCACCATGCTTTACATTACATCCCATGACTGATTTATTTAATAACTGGAAGTTTGTGCCGTTTGACCTCCTTCATCTGTTTTGCCCACTTCCTACCCCTCTGCCCATGGTAGCTGCCAGTCTGTTCTCTGTGAGCTTGGTTTTTAATCATAGTTTTTTGAAAAAAGTGTGTATTTGATCACTCCAATATCTGAGTCACCTGTGTCTTCTTTCTTGGATTTTGATCATTTAGTCCTTTTTTCCCACTCCAGTACTCTTGCCTGGAAAATCCCATGGATGGAGGAGCCTGGTAGGCTGCAGTCCATGGGGTCGCTAAGAGTTGGATACAAGTGAGCGACTTCACTTTCACTTTTCTCTTTCATGCATTGGAGAGGGAAATGGCAGCCCACTCCAGTGTTCTTGCCTTGAGAATCCCAGGGACAGGGGAGCCTAGTGGGCTGCCATCTGTGGGGTTGCACAGAGTCGGGCACGACTGAAATGACTTAGCAGTAGCAGCAGTCCTTTTTTCTGTCATGCCTGCTAATTTTTTATTGAATGGAGCACATTCTATATGAAAAATTATAGAGGCTCTGGATGGTAACTTCCAGAAATGATTCAATTTTCTTCTGGCAGCTAGACTGATAGCCTTACCCACTTAGAGACTGAGTTGTTTCACTGTGTTTCAGGCTTTGTAAGGGCAGTCAATTTCCAGGGGCCGTATCTTATATAGGATGTTTTAAGGATCTCAGCTGTTGATAAGAGCTGGAATGTATTCACAGACCTTTATTTCTAAACCTGAGCTCTAATTTTTGTTTCTTCACCTCTTGAGTTGCCGGAATTTCTACTTACCTGTTGAGCTTCTTAATGGTTGCTTTCTGCTTGGTTTTTCAGCCACTGTCTCTTCACAACTCTAGCTTGTGTGCTTAGTTGCTTAGTCCTGTCCTTGTAGAAACTGACAAAAAACTACAAAGGGAAATCATGAGCAATTGACACCATTTGCTTTTTTCTAAGATCCTGCCCTTCCCCCCCACCCCCATTCTTGGAGTTCAAGGCTGATTCAAGGTCCAGCTAGTTTTTGTCTTGTTAGACCATTAAGACTATTAAGTTCTAGGCTAATCCTCTCTGCTCAGCTTTCATACCCCATAAAGTGAATGGGCAAATGACCTGAGGGTAAAAAGTAGTAGTAACTGTAGGACTCACCTCAGTGTATTTCCCTCCTTTATCAGATTTGCCCTTCTTATCATGATTTTTTGATGTCTCCCAACACTTTTAATAAGCTGTTTTGTTTTAATTTGCTTTTGCATTTTATCCATCTTTATTAATTGTTCTCATTGAGAATACTAGTCTGATATAAGTTATCATATCTAGAACCAAAAGTCCTTTGTTAAGCTATTTTAGAAGTGTATATTCTAAATACTTTTGTTATGGATATGAGGAATTACTCAGATGGTTTGATAAAAAAATTTTTTGAGTCATTTTAAAGAAACTTTCTGGTAGGTAAAGTCACAGTTTATGAAAATTTTATTTTGGGTATCTTATCAATCATTCCAAAGATGTATATAACCCGGCATATGTGCATGTGGATGTGAAGTAAATCCTAAAATAGCTTTCTATTTTTAGAGACAGATTAGTTTTTCCTAATATTTTTAGAATCTTCACATTTTTGTTCATTGTATAGTGTACAAAGTGAAGACCTAATTTTGACTGGTATTGACTTATGATCTATTTATGAAAAGGCTGTTTGTATATATATACATATATTTATAAAAATCTTATATTTGTTTATTTTTTTTGAGTTGCACTGGGCCTTTGTTGCTGTGCATGGGCTTTTTCTAGTTGCAGCGAGCGGAGGCTGCTCTCATTGTGGTGTGCAGGTTTCTCATTGCGGGGGCTTCTCTTCTTGTGGAGCAAGACTCTAGGGCATGAGAGCTTCAGCAGCCGCAGCAGGTAGGATCAGAAGTTAATGGTGCCAGGGCTTAGTTGCTCCACAGCATGTGGAATTTACCTGGACCAGAGATTGAACCTGTGTCCCCTGCTTTGGCAGGTGGATTTTTATCTACTGCGCCACCAGGGAAGTCCTATATTTTTTAATAATGTTTCTTAGAGATGAATTTGGATGATTTGTTTAAATTTTTAAAATAATCAACCTTAGCTATACATGCTACATACATACTAATTTTATAATTAAAATTTCTCCATACTAATAATTACTTCTGTCAAGCAAGTTTATTTTTCTATTATATTAGTTATAAATCTTTCTAAAATCCGTTATTAAAAATAGGGTGTAATTTATTTTTTATTTGGAAAAGACAGAAGACCCTGTTGAAGAATTTTTTTTTTTAATTAAAAACTACCCTTCGAAGACAACCAATGCTAGTTTTTGAATATAGTCTCTGCTGTAGATACTGTGCTGTCCTGCCTAGATCTGTCTTTGAGAACTTCCCAACCCTTGTGGTTCAGCTGGTAAAGAATCTGCCTGCAATGCGGGAGACCTGGGTTCAATCCCTGGGTTGGGAAGATCTCCTAGGGAAGGGAACAGCTGCCCATTCCAGTATTCTGGCCTGGAGAATTCCATGGACTGTATAGTCCATGGGGTCACAAAGAGTCAGACACAACTGAGTGACTTTCACTTTATGTGACTTCAACTCCCTCTTCCCAGCTGCTGTGAGGTGGCTGGGAATTTTCTCAGCGTAGGAGAGGCATTTTGCCCAAGGTCATACTCTTCTAAGGCAGCCTATATCCGAAGACTGGTTGATGCAGGCCTGCCTGCATTGCAGGTCAACTTCTCCTCTGCCCAATGCTTCCTTCCCTTCCTCCTATAGCAATAGGTGCAGGAGTGCTCCCCAATAAACTACCTGCACACTAGACTCCATCTCACACTGTGCTTCCTAGGGAACACAAACTCTAACAGTCCCTTTCTAGCTGTTTTCATTCAGTTTTTAAATATATATAATATATATTTTATATATTTATAAATATATATTATATATTTATATATATTATTTCAAATATGTATGTATACACACACATCATCTGTATTTCTGTGCAGTTCTTTTCCCTATTTATGACATGAGCATTTCCCTTGTTATTTAAAATAGTTAATTTTTCAGATTATTTTATGAATTGGACATAGTTTATTTAACCTTTGCTCTATTGCTAGCATTTAGGTTATTTCCATAGCTTGGGTATTATAAATAATGCTGTTATGAATATTTGTAAAATACATTTTTATGTGTGTTTTAGAATATTTTCATAGAATTGATTCCTAAAGAGTTACTGAATATTTTAAGACGCTGTGTATATAATGCTAAACTGCTTTCCAGAAAGACTGTACCAGTTTATACTTCCATCAGTAGTATGTTAATGACTGTCACCAGGTGTCCCATTTGTATAAGTATTCTCTCCCTTCTAAAGAGAGGCTATTGAATATAATTTAAGCTTTTCTGAGTGATGGGCCGACGAGATATCATAATAGAGGTAACTAGTAATGCAGTGGTACAGTGAAGCTCTCATAGTCTACTAAGCTAATATACAGGATATTTTCCCATTTTAGGGGGCCTGCCGTCTTGATTATGAGGCCATAAAATCTCACTTTTTACTATTCTCTAATTCCCTGAATTTTTCCAACTTCTCTTCCTTTGCAATGCATATTCTTTGGAGCATCTTCCTGGATTGTGATGGACCTTCTTTAATCCTCAACCAGTTTGTTTAACTTGACATCCTCTTTCACCTCAGCCACCAGGGGTGACTAGACTAGAAGTGGCAACCTGTCCTATGTTGACCCTTCCATATCCATTTCCTGGGACTTTCTCAGGGGAGGGAATCTCACTCCCTGTGGTGAGACCTGTAGACTGGACACTCAGGATGTGTGTTGGGCATCTTTCTCCAGTCATGGGACCCAGAAAGCAGTGGCTGCAGATACACACAAAGGGGCAGAGATGAGAAGGACTGATTAGCTTTCCAAGTCCTGTTTCCAGTTCTGTCTAAAGCATTCTTCCTACTGTTAAGGCTTCATGAAGAGCCCTGTATCCTTAAAATCCTCCTTACCTGCCTAAATTAACTCAATCCTATTAGGACAGCGTTACTTTTCTGTCTTTAAACTGACATGAACTTGGGACAGATAAAATTATAAAATAAAACTAGAGGAAGAGTCTTTGAATGAAAACTTGAGGGATTCTCCTTCAAGTAAAGCTTAATAAAGCTTTAGTCTTTTCTTTTGAATACTCAGAGCCATTTATGCCTTTTATTCTTAGTAGTATTCTGTTTTGTTTTTTTTAAATAGTATTCTGGATAGTTGAATTTTAGCCACTTTGTAAGTCAATTTAATTTTTTAAATACTTTAGGCCAAGATATATTTTTCATTGCTCTCAGGAGTGACTGACTACTGGCTAACATTGGGTTTTCTAAATAGCATGAGGAAAACTTATTATTTATTGGACATTGTTGAAAACTATGTAATTGTCAACCTTTAACATTTATTTAAAAGTCTCTACAGTAGTTGGTTTTCTTGGTATTGAAGTGCTCAGGTAGATAAATTCAGCAGACTCATTAATATTTGCCCAGAACTTGGCATTTAGATAGCATAATACAAGACATACATTCTACCTCTTGTTTAATCAGAATAACTTGCGTTTTGATGACAGGTATCTGGAGGGAACTCTAACTAAATACTGGAGTGTATTTGTTACCCTCTGCTAAGTGTTGATCATAGGCTTTATGGAGTTGATATGCTTTTCCATTGGAAGGACAGATCTGTGGGTTTTAGTACAGGGTCAACCTAGACAGCATATTAAAAAGCAGAGACATTACTTTGTCAACAAAGGTCCATCTAGTCAAAGTTTTGGTTTTTCCAGTAGTCATGTATGATGTGAGAGTTGGACTATAAAACAAGCTGAGCACTGAAGAATTGATGCTTTTGAACTATGGTGTTGGAGAAGACTCTTGAAAGTCCCTTGGACAGCAAGGATATCCAACCAGTCCATCCTAAAGGAAATCAGTCCTGAATATTCATTGGAAGGACTGATGTTGAAGCTGAAACTCCAATACCTTGGCCACCTGATGCAAAGAATTTATTTGAAAAGACCCTGATGCTGGAAATGATTGATCGTGGTAGGAGAAGGGGATGACAGAGGATAAGATGGTTGGATGGCATCACCGACTCAATGGACATGAGTTTGGGTAAGCTCTGGGAGTTGGTGATGGACAGGGAAGCCTGGCATACTGCAGTCCATGGGGTCACAAAGAGTTGGACATGGCTGAGCGTCTGAAGTGAAGTGAAGGAGACCCTTTGCCCCTGTTCCATCTGTAAGTATTTTTCTGGTTTCCAGTCCAGAGATTTCATATTATGTTTCAGTCATATTGGCAGTTGCATAATGTGTAGGTGGATTAGTGGAAAGCCATCCACACCAGTAGGGAATGTTTTATTGATGATGAGTCATTGATGATGAGTCAAAATGCTTTTTGTTTGGAAACCAAGGATGGCACTGCTCAGTGACTAACACCTGTTTGCTTCATATAAAACAGGAAAAATGTGTGAGTCTGTATTCCTGGTTTGGGCTGGTCGTCCCTGCATCATTCTTCTTCATCCATTATGGGTTGAGCTGTCATATTGTAGGGGTGTTAGAGCAGGGGCCAGGCCGTGAAGTTTGTTACGCTGATGGTTCATCCTTGGGCTTTTAGTTGTATTTTTCACCCTTATATTATTATTAAAATCAGATTGCTTTGTTTCAGAGTAAAAAAGTATATACTTTTACTCATATTTCCCCCTACCTCCTATATACCCGCCTAAGTAAACCAAAATTCAATGGTGTCTGTGGAGACTGTGTAGCTGTGAGTCAGAATGCTCAGAATGTCTGGTGTTTAGAACTTGTTGCCAAGGTGATAGATGCTCTGAGTCTAGTGTTTTCCTGAGTACAGTATTATGTGAGTAACATGTTTTAGTATTAAAGAGCACATTTTTAAAATGGAAGCATTTTCCAGTCTTTGTTATTATGCTTTGGGAAAGAGTGGCTTCATGTTTATTTTATGGCTCAGCAATTAATGACTCAAAATATAATACACCTGATTTGCAAAACTCTATAAATTAAGATCATTTGTCAGCCACTTAATCTGTAGCTATAGTTAAGTTGCTCTTAAACTTTTGCTTTGATACATAGTTTGCCTTGGACAAGAGACTACTTTTTCTGTCCCTTTCCCCCAGAAAGAGACATGTTAACTGATTCTTGAATACCACAGTCTGTTCATGTGGTCTGGGACAACCGCCCTCCTTGAAAAGTGGTAGCAGCCCAAGGGTTCTACAAGCTTCAGTTCTTATCCCCACAAGCCCATATAGCTCTGTTGATTCACAGCCTAAGCACTGCTTCTGAGTTTTCTCCTATGATTAAAAGCAAACAAGGCATTTCATAATGGAAAAATCTAACACATGCTCTAAAGTAGAAAAAAAACAGTAAGTTCTCATGAACCCATTCTCCATCTTCAACAATATCAACTCTATCCCCACCCACTTCTGCTCTTCCATATTATTTCATAGAAAATCGCAGACCTACTGTCATTTCATCCCAAATGTTTCAGTATATGCAGAAAGGAATTATATTAGGCATGGCTGTTATCCATTGAAAGACTTGCTTACATGTTAGACCCTTGGTTAGCATCTGGAAACTTGGATTTCAGGAGGGTTCTCATTGTCTTAACTCATAGTGATGCACTGTGCCTAAGCTTTGTGTACAAACAATATCAGTTTTGCTCAACACTTGCTTTCCTTCTGGGAGTCTGGAATCTTGGTATGTGCTGGAGAGAGTGGGCCTCTATAATCAACCACCAGTGAAACCGTGGGTAGGCAATATTGTACAAGTCGTTGCTGGGGGGAATTAAGCACATTCTGTGTGACTGCACTGGGAGAAGACTCTTGGAAGCTCAAACTTGGTTTCCTGTAGACGTCACCCCTTGTATCTTTTCCTTTTGCCGATTTTGTTTGGTATTCTGTTCTAATAAATCTTAGCTATGAGTACGGTGTATACTGACCCTTATGAACTGTCCTAGGGTATCACTGAATCTGGAGATCTCTTAACACAGCATCACTAACACAAGCACTTAAAAAATATGGATATACATATGATAAACATATAATCTTTATAATATCTTTATATATTAATATAAATAAATATGTTAATATAATATCTTTATATATTGATATAACTAAATTATATCTTGATAATTTATTTATGAAATATTCATAACTTTTAATGACATCAAATATGAAATTGGTATTTGCACTTCCTGTTGTATCATAAACTGAATCAAGGTTCTGACACTTCAGTTGATTGGTATTACTTTCAGTTCAGTTCAGTCACTCAGTTGTGTCTGATTCTTTGCAACCCCATGAATTGCAGCACACCAGGCTTCCCTGTCCATCACCAGCTCCCAGAGTTCACTCAAACTCACGTCCATTGAGTCAATGATGCCATCCAGCCATCTCATCCTCTGTTATCCCCTTCTCCTCCTGCCTCCAATCCCTCCCAGCATCAGAGTCTTTTCCAATGAGTCAACTCTTCACATGAGGTGGCCAAAGTACTGGAGTTTCAGCTTTAGCATCAGTCCTTCCAAAGAACATCCAGGAGTGATCTCGTTTAGAATGGACTGATTGGATCTCCTTGCAGTCCAAGTAACTCTCAAGAGTCTTCTCCAACACCACAGGTCAAAACTATCAATTCTCTGTTGCTCATCTTTCTTCACAGTCCAACTCTCACATCCATACATGACTACTGGAAAAACCATAGCCTTGACTAGACGGATCTTAGGTGGCAAAGTAATGTCTCTGCTTTTGAATATGCTGTCTAGGTTGGTCATAACTTTCCTTCTAAGGAGTAAGCATCTTTTTATTTCATGGCTGCAGTCACCATCTACAGTGATTTTGGAGCCCCCCCAAATAAAGTCAGCCACTGTTTCCCCATCTATTTGCCATGAAGTGAAGGGACCAGATGCCATGATCTTAGTTTTTTGAATGTTGAGCTTTAAGCCAACTTTTTCACTCTCCTCTTTCACTTTCGTCAACAGGCTCTTTAGTTCCTCTTCACTTTCTGCCATAAGGGTGGTGTCATCTGCATAGCTGAGGTTATTGATATTTCTCCCAGCAATCTTGATCCCAGCTTCTGCTTCTTCCAGCCCAGCGTTTCTCATGATGTACTGTGCATATAAGTTAAATAAGCAGGGTAACAATATACAGCCTTGACGTACTCCTTTTCCTATTTGGAACCAGTCTGTTGTTCCATGTCCAGTTCTAACTGTTGCTTCCTGAACTGCATACAGGTTTCTCAGGAGGCAGGTCAGGTGGTCTGGTATTCCCATCTCTTTCAGAATTTTCCACAGTTTATTGTGATCCACATAGTCAAAGGCTTTGGCATAGTCAATAAAGCAGAAATAGATGTTTTTCTGGAACTCTCTTGCTTTTTCAATGATCCAGCGGATGTTGGCAATTTGATCTCTGGTTCCTCTGCCTTTTCTAAAACCAGCTTGAACATCTGGAAGTTCACGGTTCACGTATTGCTAAAGCCTGGCTTGGAGAATTTTGAGCGTTACTTTACTAGTGCATGAGATGAATACAATTGTGTGGTAGTTTGGGCATTCTTTGGCATTGCCTTTCTTTGGGATTGGAATGAAAACTGACCTTTTCCAGTCCGGTGGCCACTGCTGAGTTTTCCAAATTTGCTGGCATATTGAGTGCAGCACTTTCACAGCATCATCTTTGAGGCTTTGAAATAGCTCAACTGGAATACCATCACCTCCACTAGCTTTGTTCATAGTGATGCTTTCTAAGTCTTAATCTACATGTTCCCTTTCTTTCCTTCTCTTTTTCCTTTTTCTCTTTTTTAAATTTCCTTGAAATTTATTTATTGAAGAAACTGGGTCATTTGTCCTGTAGACTGTCCTACAGTCGGTTTCTGCTGATTATTGTATTGCCATAGTGTAGTTTACCGTGTTCCTCTGTAAGTTGGTAATTGGATCTAGAGGCTTTTTGTGTGTTCTGCATATGTTTTGAGGCTATGCCTTAATTTCTATTTGATTAATGTTTGCGAACCACTTTGAGGTTCTTGGATTAAAGGGATTTTAACAGTAAATATCTTTGTTTTCATTAGCATGAGACTACATCTTCTGACACTTGGATCCTGACTCATTGCTCTTTAGAGAATCCAATCGAAAGTGCGTGTCGCAGTGTTCACTGTTTGTCTTAGGGTACTAGCCCTGGCAGAGTTCCCTGGGCTAAAGCTGGCTTTAGTTATTTAGGGTTGGTATAGTGCCATGGGGAACAGATATTATGATGTAAGTGGAAATGTAGTTTTTTCTTAAAGTCTATCTTACTATTCTTGAAGACCCTAAAATTTAAAATAGAAAGTGTCAGAAGCCGACTAAAATCTGTAAACCCAGCATTAAATTTGCTATTTGACAGAATCCTTTAGTATCTCAGTAACAAAGTTCTAATTAATATTACTAAGTTGTTCTTACTTTAACTCTGTAGGTAGGAATAGTCGGACAACAGGATCTAATGTAGGTTTCATAGGCCAACTTTAGTGATGTATTTTTTTTGAAATGACCATGTATTAGGGCATTTAATAAACATTTAAAATACAGATGTACACTTTAATTTTTAAAATTTTTAACAATACACACAAAGATTCCCATTTTAACCATTTGTACATATATAGTTCAATCGTATTAAGTATATTCGTATTGAGCAACTATCTTTAGAACACTTTTCATCTTGCAAAATTGGATCTCTGTACACATTAAACAAGAGCTCCCATTCCTCCTCCCTCCAGCCCCATGGCAACCACTTTTCTACTTACTATCTATGAATTTGGCTACTCTAGATGTCTCATATAAGTGGAATTATACATATAAGTGAAATATATTTCTGTTTTTTGTGACTGACTTATTTCACTTAGCATAATATCCTCAGCCATCCTTATGGCAGCATGTCAGAATTTTGTTTCTTTCCAGAGCTGAATAATACTGCACTATATGTATATATTGTAGTCCCCCCTTATCTGTAATTTCACTTTCACAGTTTCAGTTACCTGTGATCAACCAAAGTCCAAAAATATTACATGGAAAACTTCTGACAACAGATTTGTCAATGATTTCTTGGATATGAAAATGTTTCATAAGTTTTAAATTGCATATTGTTCTGAATAGTGTGATAAAATCTCACACCATCAGGCTCCTTCCTGCTGAGGACATGAATCATCCCTTTGTCTAGCATACCCCGCCTGTTAGTTACTTAGTTAGCCATCTTGGTTCAGATCTGCAGTCCTAGTACCTCGGTGCTTGTGTTCAAGTCCCCCTTGTTTAATAATGGCCCAAAGCACAGAAGCAGTGATGCTGGCAACTCAGATAGTCTCTTACTGTGTCTTATTTATAAACTACTTTATGATAGATATGTGTGCATAGGAAAAAATTAGTGTATATGCATTCAGTTCAGTTGCTCAGTCATGTCCGGCTCTTTGTGACCCCACGAACTGCAGCACACCAGGCCTCCCTGTCCATTATAAACTCCCGGAGTTTACCCAAACTCATGTCCATTGAGTCGGTGATGCCATCCAACCATCTCGGTCTCTGTCGTCCCCTTCTCTTCCCGCCTTCAATCTTTCCCAGCATTAGGCTCTTTTCAAATGAGTCAGCTCTTCGCATCAGGTGGCCAAAGTACTGGAGTTTCAGCTTCAACATCAGTCCTTCCAATGAACACACAGGACTGATCTCCTTTAGGATGGACTGGTTGGATCTCCTTGCAGTCCAAGGGACTTTCAAGAGTCTTCGCCAACACCACAGTTCAAAAGCATCAATTCTTCGGCACTCAGCTTTCTTTATGTTTCAAATCTCACATCCATACATGACCACTGGAAAAACCATAGCCCTGACTAGATGGACCTTTGTTGACAAAGTAATGTCTGCTTTTTAATATACTGTCTAGATTGGTCATAACTTCTCTTCCAAGGAGTAAGCGTCTTTTAATTTCATGGTTGCAATCACCATCTACAGTGATTTTGGAGCCCCCCAAAATAAAGTCAGCCACTGTTTCCACATCTGTTTGCCATGAAGTGATGGGACTGGATGCCATGATCTTAGTTTTCTGAATGTTGAGCTTTAAGCCAACTTTTTCACTCTCCTCTTTCACTTTCATCAAGAGGCTTTTTAGTTCCTCTTCACTTTCTGCCATAAGGGTGGTGTCATCTGCATAGCTGAGGTTATTGATATTTCTCCCAGCAATCTTGATCCCAGCTTCTGCTTCTTCCAGCCCAGCGTTTCTCATGATGTACTGTGCATATAAGTTAAATAAGCAGGGTAACAATGTACAGCCTTGACGTACTCCTTTTCCTATTTGGAACCAGTCTGTTGTTCCATGTCCAGTTCTAACTGTTGCTTCCTGAACTGCATACAGGTTTCTCAAGAGGCTGATCAGGTGGTCTGGCATTCCCATCTCTTTCAGAATTTTCCACAGTTTATTGTGATCCACACAGTCAAAGGCTTTGGCATAGTCAATAAAGCAGAAATAGATGTTTTTCTGGAACTCTCTTGCTTTTTTCATGATCCAGCGGATGTTGGCAATTTGGTCTCTGGTTCCTTTGCCTTTTCTAAAACCAGCTTGAACATCAGGAAGTTCACGGTTCACATATTGCTGAAGCCTGGCTTGGAGAATTTTGAGCATTACTTTACTAGTGTGTGAGATGAGTACAATTGTGCGGTAGTTTGAGCATTCTTTGACATTGCCTTTCTTTGGGATTGGAATGAAAACTGACCTTTTCCAGTCCTGTGGCCACTGCTGAGTTTTCCAAATTTGCTGGCATATTGAGTGCAGCACTTTCACAGCATCATCTTTGAGGCTTTGAAATAGCTCAACTGGAATACCATCACCTCCACTAGCTTTGTTTGTAGTGATGCTTTCTAAGGCCGACTTGACCTCACATTCCAAGATGTCTGGCTCTAGGTGAGTGTATATGAAAGTGTGATACTATTCACAGTTTTATGCATCCTCTGTGGGTCTTGTAATGCGTGCACTACATTTTGTTTACTTTCGTCTGTTAACGGATACTTGGATTGGTTTTACCTTTTTGAATATTATGTATAATGCTGCTCTGAACATGGGTATACAAATATCTCTAAGCCAGCTTTCAGTTCTGTTGGGTATACACCAAGAAGTGAAATTACTGGATTGGGGGTTGATTTTATGTTTTTTTTTTAAGAGCTGCCGTACTGTTTTCCACAGCAGCTGTACCATTTTACATTCCCAGCAACAGTGTGCAAGGATTCCAGCTTCTTCACGTCCTCTTTAACATTAGCTATTTTCTTTTTTTTTTTTTTTTTTTTTTTAGAGTAGACATCCTAGTAGGCATGAGATAGTATCTCATTGTGATTTTCATTTGCATTTCCCTCTTTTGGAGAAAAATCCATTGCCCATTTTTAATCAGATTGGTTGTTTTTGTTGTTGTTATTGTTGAATTGTAGGGGTTCCTTATATAGTCTGGATATTAGCCCCTTGTCAGATATATGATTGGCAAATATTTTCTCCCATTCTCTGGCTTGCCTTTTCACTCTTGGCTGCATCTCAAGACATGTGGGATCAAATTGAACCCACGCCCCCTGCATTGGAAGCACGGAGTCTTTACCGCTGGGTCACCAGAGAAGTTCTTGCCTTTTCACTCTTGATTGTGTACTTTAATGCACAAATTTTTAATTTTGTGGTAGTCTAGTTTATTTTTATTTTTCTCTTGCTGCCTGTGATTTTTAGTGCAAGAGCCAAGAAATCATTGCCAAATCTAATGTCAGGAAGCTTTTCCCATTTGTTCTCTTCCAAAAGTTTTATAGTTGTAGGTTTTACATTTAGATCTTTGGTCTGTTTTGAGTTAGTTTTTATATGCAATGTAAAGTTAGAGTCTAACTTCATTCTCTACAGTTACACTTTTAAACTTCAGCTCAGTAATGCATGGACGTGCCATCTCAAAGGCTGGGAGAGGACTCTTGAGTCAGCTGCTTGCTGTAGGAAACTTGCCTTAGTTCCTCTCCCCATGGGCAGTCTTACTAATCTGTCTCATTTTTCTCCAAAGTAAGATTTTTAAGTTTTAATAAAGTAAGAGAAATTGTTAAATAATATTTACTAATTATAAGTAGTGATTAATTTATAACTTATAGCTTAGATTATTAAATCTTTTTATTATGAAAAATTTAAAATATACAGAATATAAAGAGAGTAGTAAAACAAATTCCCCAGCACAGAGCTTCATCAGATATCAGCATTTTGCATATATTGTATCTTCTCTTTTTCACTTTCATGCATTGGAGAAGGAAATGGCAACCCACTCCAGTGTTCTTGTCTGGAGAATCCCAGGGACAGAGGAGCCTGGTAGGAGGCCGTCTATGGGGCCGCACAGAGTTGGACATGACTGAAGCGACTTAGCAGCAGCAGCAGCTTCCGTCTCCCAACATTTTTTGTTTCTAGAGTATTTTAAGGCAAACCTCAGTCATTGTTATCATTTTGCTAATATTTCTATGTTTAATGTAAAGATACAAAGTTCAAATCAAATATGTATTGTGTTATAGTGTGCTTTTTCTATGTGCTTTCTAGTAGAATACTTGTATAATCAATTTATATTGTTTTAAAACCTAGGACTTAGACCAGTCTCATGGAAATAGTGAGAGACTTTATTTTTTTGAGCTCCAAAATCACTGCAGATGGTGACTGCAGCCATGAAACTAAAAGACGCTTGCTCCTTGGAGGAAAAGCTATGACCAACCTAGACAGCATATTAAAAAGCAGAGACATTACTTTGTCAACAAAGGTCCATCTAGTCAAGGCTATGGTTTTTCCTGTAGTCATGTATGAATGTGAGAGTTGGACTATAAAGAAAGCTGAGTGCCTTAGAATTGATGCTTTTGAACTGTGGTGTTGGAGAAGACTCTTGTAAATCCTTTGGACTGCAAGGAGAATCAAACCAGTGAATCCTAAAGAAAATCAGTCCTGAATATTCATTGGAAGGACTAGTGCTGAAGCTGAAACTCCAATACTTTGGCTACCTGATGCAAAGAACTGACTCACTAGAAAAGACCCTGATTCGGGGAAAGATTGAAGACATTTGTAGAAGAGGATGACAGAGGATGAGATGGTTAGATGGCATCACTGACTTGATGGACATGATTTCAGTAAGCTCCAGGAGATTGTGATGGACACGGAGGCCTGGTGTGCTTCAGTCCATGGGGTCACAGGGTTGGACACAACTGAGCAACTGAACTGAGGACCAGCAGCGTACTTTTGACATTTGAAATCACTTCACAGTTTTATAATTTTGCATATTGCTTTATGACATTTCTTTGATCATATCTGCAACTAATATGCCACTTTAGCCTCAGGAACCCAAACCTCAGTAGAAACATTGCTCTTTTAGGAAAATATGAACTGCTTTACAGCTCTCCACATTAGAGTGTGATTTCCAAGAACTCATTATTTACAGTTATCAGCTACATAGATTTCTAAACTGCTCATTTCTAATGAGAACTCACAGGAAAGATTACAAAAATTTGCTTCTCTTTTTTCACTTTCTCTTCTGATGTCTTGAATCCTGGTGCATATCATATAACGAGTTCACCCACCTGATTCATTATTCTTTCAGCCCCTTACTTTTTTTTTTTTTAATTAAACTGGAGAATTTAATAGGTTCAATAAAGTGGAAAACTTTTTGCTCTAGAAGTGCTGTGTGGAAGTTAAGAATTCAGAAACACATGACCGTTGAATTGAGAGATAATTAAGGGTCTTCCATTGTTATAGAACCCAAAGATGGACTCTGGGTAGGTCACCTCAGCAGGCTCTTTGAAGCAGGGCTGTTTCGAACTGGGGAGAAGGGATGAGGGGGTCAAATAAAAAAATAGGTAAACATTGCTCAATTATGTCTGACTCTTTTTCACCCCCCGGACGTAGCTCACCAGGCTCCTCTGTCCTTGGAATTCTTCAGGCAAGACTACTGCTGTGAGTAGCCTCTCCCTTCTCCAGGGGATCTTCCCAGCCCAGGGATCAAACCTGGGTCTCCTGCATTGCAGGCGGATTCTTTACCATTTGAGCCACCAGGGAGATATTTAATATACAAGTTAATTCCTTTAATCAGAGGAATGAGGACCTTATACAGAGTCTGAAAAGTCAAGAATGATGATCAAGAATAAAGCAAAATTGAAACAAATGAGAGCCCTAAGTGTGAAGCCCATTTTTAACACACTCTTCCATATACACCTCAGATAGTTTTGTGTCATATAATACATTTCTTCTCTTTGAGAGCCACCGTATTTTGAACATCGAGGTTAAAAATGCCTATCACAGAGTCTCCTGAAAAGATAGTTAAGAAACATTCATACATAATACGAATACTAATTCGTTACTTTCTTAAGAAAGCCCACATTCCCCACACTGATATTTCAAACTCTGAGTGTCTGCTTCACCCATGTGCCTAAAGGGGTGTGTATTTGTGGGGACACTTCCATAGAGACTTGATTATGAGCATCTAATGACTCCAGGAAGCAAGACAGTGTGGCCCCCACTTCTCTTGGCATTTCTGTGAATGATACGGGCAAGGTATAATGCTGTTTTATTTCTTTCTCTTTTTTTTCCCTCCTGTTTTAGAAGAATTTCACCTAAGTTATAATTTGAAAAAAATGGCAAAAGACTTTTTTTTTCCTAACTGGAAAAGCCTCTCACAATTTATTAATGGATTCAGTCTCTTTAAAAATGTGAAGAAAAAAACCCACTAATATAAAACGATGGCCTCTCTGAGATGGTGACATTTGCACAGAGGTTTGAATAAGAAAGCTCCTATTAGCACAGTGTAATGTGTGCTAAGTTGCTTCAGTCCTGTCTGCCTCTTTTCGACCCCATGGACAGTAGCCCACCAGGCTCCTCTGTCCGTGCAATTCTCCAGGCAAGAATACGGGAGTGGGTTGCCATGCCCTCCTCCAGGGGATCTTCCAGACTCCGGGATCAAACCTGTGTCTCCTGTGGCTCCTGCATTGCAAGTGGATTCTTTACCACTGAGCCCTAGCTCAGTATAATGTGACGTGAAGTGAAGTGAAGTCACTCAGTCATGTCTGACTCTTTGCGACCCCATGGACTATAGCCTGACAGGCTCCTCTGTCCATGGGATTTTCCAGGCATGAGTACTGGAGTGGGTTGCCATGCCCTCCTCCAGGGGATCTTCCCGACCCAGGGATTGAACCCGGGTCTCCCACATTGTAGGCAGACGCTTTACCATCTCAGCTGCCAGGGAAGCCCCAGTATAATGTAGACAGGTCGAATCCTGACTGCACCATTTAACTAGACATGTCATCTTGGCTACCTTACCTCACCCAACCTCAGTTCAGCCTAAAAGATTTGCTGTAGTGTTTTCAAAAGAATAACATTCAGAGCAGACAAATAGGTTTGATTGTTGTTTATAGGTATGACTTAAGAAATTTAATTATTTAACATTACCATAATGTTAAAAAAAAGGAGTGGGGTGGATCTAACAGTCTTTATTCTTGTCTTCTCTGTTAAAGTTCCAGGACTTTTTCTACCAAAAGTGTTTTGTTGTTTTTGTTTTAAAAGTAGTCCACTCACTTCACCTGTATAGTTAGTATCCATGGACAAGAATACTTAATAAATGTAAAAAAAAAAAATGAATAAAGATTATGCTAATTTATGTTTTCCTTGTTATTTCATTTCAAAAGCATTGATCAGTACAACCCAGGGTAAGATTTTCTAAAAGGAGACTTTGTTATGTGAGAATTCAGTATCTCATGATCTCATCAGAGGTTTCATGGAGAGATCAACTGACTTCTTTTAAACCAGCTTCTTAACTCATGTGACGGAAAACTTGACCTCTCCAGAGTGCCCTTAATTCCAGTAGTGATTGTGAATCTACTTTACTTTGTTCAAATCCAATACCCAAAACGTTTTTTGACATTGAAATGATTCATCATCTTAACAATCCTTTTTCACATAACAAATGCATATTTTACTCTCTTTTAAAGATTAGTGTTCTATCATTTACAGATCATTAGTAGAGGGGAAGTAATTTAAAGTATTGGGAGCTTCTGTGTCCACTGAAGACTGATTAGAAATGAAGATAATTTTTAGTGACAGATACCTAAGTATGAGAGTTCTGTAATTATTCAACTCAGTCTCTTTGCTTATTATGCTCACTCAAAAGAACAGTTTATTCAATTTTAAAAAGACCATATTGAATCAGGAAATAAGGAGATTCCTGCAGTTTTTTATTTTGTCTACAAAATTGTTTTATTACTTTAGAAATATAAAAATACAGTGTATATTCTATGGCATCTCAGGTAATGATCACTTAGAAATATTTACATCTGCAAAAGCCTGTGCAAAGTGAACAAGTGGTCAGGGTTAAAGTTCATCTCCTGCCCTGTCTTTTTCTGGTAGTAAAAAGAATTTAAAAGGTACAGTGTTTTCCCCCTAAATATCTACTTCCTCCCTTCCTGGCTATTGGAATAGTTTACATTCTTATTTTTTCAAGGGGTGTGTGTGTGTATGTGTGTGTGTGTGTGTGTGTGTCTTCTGTTGTAGCTACCCAGCTAGCCAGGGCCTCTTGTGTTCCAATTCTTTGCGTCTAATTCAGCTAAACTTTTGAGAAAAATGTCATGTGTAAAAGCAAGGCACAGCTATAAAGTGTTCAACTTTCAGAGTACTTTTGATTCTTCTTGTATAGTCACATTTGTTCATTTAGTGAATGAAACTAATCAACTTATTTTTCCTTAAAATGGAGCTTCAAAGGCCACTGCCTTCTACCTGACCCAGAGCTCAAAATCCCCATGTTTACTAACAAATCTTTGAGGAGGGATAAAGAAAGTGGTTTCTCTAGTGCTGACTGATTTCTTAGGGAGACTTTCAGAGCTCTGGTGTGGTTTACTCATTTAGTCATGTCCTGCTCTCTGCAATCCCATGGACTGTGGCCCTCTAGGCTCTTCTGTGCATGGGATTTTCCAGGTAAGAATACTGGAATGGATAGTCATTTCCCTCTCCATGGCAACTTCCCGACCCAGGGATCGAACCTGGGTCTCCTGCATTGAGGGCAGACTCTTACCAACTGAGCCACCAGGGAAGCCCCTCCAGAGATCTAGCTACCGTAAATGCTTGGGAGACATCTGCTTGCAGCTGCTCTAAGAAAGGATTAGCACCACCAGCAGCAAGGCTTTTGGTCAGAACTACTCATTTTTGTAGTGTGATATTAGCCATATAGACCTGACTGGTTTTTTTTTTTTAATTTATTTATTTTAATTGGAGGCTAATTACTTTACAAAGACCTGTTTTTCCAAATTACTGTAATGATAAAAGTTGAAGAACCATAGTTAGGGCTTTGATAAAGATGTGGACACAAACCTAAACTAAGGAAAGTTCATCTAGTTTAGGAGTGGACCTTCAAATCCTTGCCATTGTGTCTTTTAAGGTCATTTGCTCAATTAAAATGTGTACAGGACCTAGGATACTGGGGAGAGGGGTCAGATGTTTTTCTAAATTATGGGATGGGAGTGGGTGGGGAAGGAATGCTCAGTGCTGGGAAGGATGTTTCAGGAGTGTCTAGGTGTGTCCTGACTGCTAAAGGCCTAATATACAAAGTTTTTTTTATTGCTAAGTCTGTACTAACCACCCAGATGTCACTTTTTCCTTCTATGACTGAGACTTCTGCCAGAGCATTGCCATCATCAGCAGATCATAAATGAATTCACAGTGCTTGCCATACCCACAGTTCCTTCTGAGGGCAACTGTCCTCCCCTGCTAGGACTCCTGCTGAGGAAACACATGACCCAGCCTCTCTGGCCGAGTGACTGGACCAGAGGAGGACCTGACCCAAGGATAGCTCACTCATAGGCCAACTAAGCTCGTGTGATGTTGCTTGATCTCAAAAATTCAGTCGAAATAGAGACAGTAGTATTTAACCAAGCCCTTCAGATATTCTGCTTTGGGAATCACAACTGAGATAAAAAAGATAAACTAGAGAAGAATGATATAGACATATGGGCTAAAATGACCCCATTAACAGTGGTGCGTAAGAAAGACCACAAATCCCTACCACTGAGCTTCCTGAGGCTGCCTTGGAATCAGCACTGTGTATCACTGTCAGTTTTGGCCTCTATGAGGCTCAGCCCTTCTCTAGGTCCTTATCCTTTTGTTTTTCCATGTATTCTTAGTACTCTGTGCTCTTCCTGTTCTTCACTTGAATGAGTTTAAGTGAGTCTCAGCTTCTTGTAACCTCCAGAGCCCAATTATAGGCCCTTAGGTACACAGAGGAATAAAAACAGGTAGGTGGTCCAGGGGTGTCAGGGGTCAGAGTCACAGTTCAGGGCCAGGTATTAGGAACCTGGCCTCAGGCTCCCAGCTTTGAGCTGCTTTAACTTCTATGCTAATGGACTTGTCATATTTTATTTTGTTTTGTTTTTAACAGATTTTATGTTTTAGAGCACTTTTAGATTCACGGCAATATTGAGCAGAAAGGACAGAGAGTTCCAATATACCTACCCCTCCCGACCCCACCACACACACACATATACAGCCCCCTTTTTAAAAAATGCACTGTGGACAGAAAATCAGTGTTATAGATATCAAAAGGTTCAATTTCACCTTGTTGAGTTGTTTTCGATGTTTATGTTGAAAGATTTTTAGAATTTATGACCAGTTTTACAGTATCTGCCACCCTTATTAAACTCAGTGCTTCTGTTTTCTTATCGAAAATCTGTTCTGACCCAGAGTTCCTATATTTCTCAATATGGAATTCTTAGAGTATAGAATGTATTAACATCCTCTTCTCCCAGCTCTGGATGTTCTCTTGCCTCTTCAACAGCAACAAATAATTCAAGCCCACTCAAAAAACAATCATCAGGGATATGAATTCTATTCCTTCCCAGTTCGGGGTTTCCTCTGTGTGAGGCCTTGAGGAAACACAGGTACTGTTACAGACATTTGATTTATTTATATGGGCTGTTCCTAGGCCAGTGGGAGAAAAAAAGACATGGTTGCTATATCCAAGAAGCTCTCAAGCTCACAGATCCTAAGCGTACCCTTCTCACGTTTTTACATATGATCTCAGCCTATGTCTTCTGTACAGACTCCACCCCAGCTCTTCCCTCTCTTGTGGTCATAATATCAACACTGCCCAGCCACTTCCTGTTTCTTATGCCTGCATCTCCAAGGACCATGCTGAGTGAACCACATTCTTGCTGACTGCCTCATTTTCTTATAATTGTACTGATGCATTATCTTCTGTTTCTGCTAACAATATGGATATACAAAATTTGCCCAAACATATATAACCATGTAACGATACCTTTTCCTTGATGAAAGCTCCAGCCAGTTCTTTCTTCAACCAGTAGTCATTGAATATTTACTATATGCCAGGTGTGAGCTCTGGGTATCTCCCTGGTTTCTTCTCATTTCCTGTTGTTCTGCAAACATATTTCATTATGTTTTACATCTTCATGCTTTCACTCATGTTGTTTCTGTCTGCAACACACTTCCCCCAGTTGCCTCGCTAATACCTTTTCATCTTTCTAGCCCCAATTCAGGTGTCCCCTCCTTCAGGAAGCCAGTGCCCACAGTGGGTGATGTTTGCCTTCACTGGGCTCCCATGACCCCTTGTACATACCTGCACCACCACCATTACCACATCAGGGTAACCATATCTGTGTCCATCTCATCAGCAGACCCTTGAGGGAAAGGCCAATATCTTACTGCTTTTTGTTTCTACAGTTCTTAGAACAGTGCATGGAATAGAATATACACATGATAAACATTAGTGGAACCAAACCATATCAATCATGGAGTAAAGCCAAACAGAAAATCTTGTAGAATCACTGGGTAGTCCATGGTTACATTCAACTTTTTTTTTGTCTTTATTGAATTTGTTACAATATTGCTTCTGTTTTATGTTTTGGTTTTTTTTTTTTTTTTTTTTCCGGCCATGAGGCATGTGGGATCCCAGCTCCCCAACCAGGGGTTGAACCCACACTTCCTACATTGGTAGGTGAAGTCTCAACCACTGGACCACCAGGGAAGTCCCCTCAACATTATTTATTATTGCTTGAGACCATTTGCCCAAATCTTCAGCAAAGACAACCCTGGCATTCATTCTAGCAATATTGTCAAGCATGAGTAACATGCACACCACATTGGTTTTTACTGTACAAGAGCTGGCTAGGATTTGGGCAGTAGGGATTAATGCTCTTGAATCCAGCACTGGTCTCAGCCTCCAAAGGCCATTAGTAGACATGGTTATGAAGACTCTTAATAGATGATGAATGTGTGCAGTATGGTCCATTGCACAAACACCATGGCTCTTGCAGACCCTCTGGTAGCCCCAAGTGGAGGACTATAAGGCAACCCAAGCATAAGCCCAGCTGCCAGTGCAGATGCTATATCCCTGGACCTAGATCTGAGCCTGGTGTAGAGTTGGTGTTCAGTAAATACTTGTTGAATAAATAAGTACTTTGGGATAAATGGATTTAGTTATATATACCTGTGAAGGGAGCTATGATTTTTCACTTTGTAGCTCTGTAGATTTTGCTGGAGGCACAGCTTAGGGTTAAAGTTAAGAGGAAATGATGCGAAGAAAAAAGTTTTCTTATGGGACTTCTTATTCCACAGTTTTCAATAATTGTTTACTAGGGGAAAAGACTATAGGAAACCAAGTTGTGCAATAATGAAAGAATTTAGTTGAGTCTTGATTTTTCTTTCCTCTTGCCATCTGTGCTGCTGTACCATTTCTTATAGATCTGTTCGCTCTGACTCAGAGAGGGGGTTGAGGGGAGGGAGGCAGACAGAAGCAGAGGAAGCCAGAAAAGGACTTATGACATTCTGGCGCTGGATTGAGCCAGCTTTGCAGTTGAAATGAATTGCCCTTGGAACTTTACATTTCTTTGTGAATGAGATGTTTGCCCAAATCAGCTTTAACCTCTCTTCTGATTCTGAAATTTCACACTCTGTGTCATTTGAGAGAGTTAGGGGTTTTCCTAAATTCTGCAGATGTTTCCTGGGTGGATTAAAAGCTGAATATAAATAGATCAAATTGTGGATGATGTAGTGGAGGTTCTTTGAGTTTTAGCTAAAGACTTTGTAGCTGTTTAACAGTGAAGTTTCCATGGTGATTAGCATTTAGTTCTTATTCTCATTTGCTGTACAAAATCAAAGGAATCAATTTCTTTCCTGTCATAATCCCTATTAGTTATTATTAGAGCCAACACTGCAATTGATATGAAAGGACAGACCTCATTTACATATATAACGAATTTGAACAAAGTGGGTAACCTTCTTTTTAAGACTAATTTTTTTTTAGAGCAGGTTAGAGTTCATAGTAAAATTGAGTGAAAGGTACAGAAATTTCTCATATACTCTTACACAAGCATAGCCTCCTCCATTATCAACATCCCCTACTAGGGTGGTATATTATAGCGGAAGAACCTACATTGATACTTTATAATAACCCAAAGTTCACAGCTTACATTATAGTTCATTCTTAGTGTTGTACATTCTTTGGATTTATATAAATAAATAATCACATGTAGCTATCATTATGGTATCATACAGAATTTTTGTTTTTATTTTTTTCCTTGAAAGTGAAAGTGAAGTCGCTCAGTCCTATCCAGCTCTTTGCGACCCTGGGGACTCTAGCCCACCAGGCTCCTCCGTCCATGGGATTCTCCAGGCAAGAATACTGAAGTGGGTTGCCATTTCCTTCTCCAGGGGATCTTCCCAACCCAGGGATTGAACCCAGGTCTCCCACATTGCAGGCAGACACTTTAACCTCTAAGCCACCAGGGAAGCCTGTCTTTCTTTTTTTTTTTTTTTCCCTTAAACTTCCCTAAATATCTTCTGTACTGTGTCTGTTCATCTCTTCCCATCTCCACCCCTGGCAACCTTTGATCTTGTTATTGTTTTCCTATAGTTTTGCCTTTTCCAGAATGCCATTTAGTTGGAATCATATAGTGTGTAGTTTTAAGATTCCTCCCTGTCTTTTCATGGCTTGATAGTCCTTTCTTTTTAGTGCTGAATAATATTCCATTATCTAGAGATACACTAGTTTATTTACCCATTCACCTACTGAAGGACATCTTAGTTACTTTCAGATTTTAGCAATTATGAGTACAGCTGCAATAAACAGCTGTGTGTATTTTTTTTTTAATATTTATTTGGCTCTGCTAGGTGTTAGTTGCAACACACGGGATCTTCCATCTCCATTGTGGCATGTTGGATCTTTAGTCAGCATGTAAAGTCTTAGTTGCAGTATGTAAGATCTAGTTCCCTGACTAGGGATTGAACCCAGGCCCACTGCATTGGGAATGTGGAGTCTTAACCACTGGACCACCAGGGGGCTCCCTGTGTATAGGTTTTCATGTGGACATAACTTTTCAATTCCTTTGGGTAAATGCCATGGACCACCAGACTTTATTCTAAAGTTGCTCTACCATTTTGATTCCCACCAGCAATGAATGAGAGTTCCTGTGGCTCCACATCCTTGCTAACATTTGGTGCTGTCAAGTGTTCCAAATTTTGACCATTCCAGTAAGTGTGTAGTGGTATCTAGTGCCTGCATGCTCAGTTGCTCAGCTGTGTCTAATGCTTTGCAACCTCATGGACTGTACCACAACAGACTCCTCTGTTCATGGGATTCTCCAGGCAGGAATACTGGAGTGGGTTGCCATTTCCTCCTGCAGGGGATCTGCCTATCTAGGGATCAAACAGTCTCCTGCATTAGCAGGCAGATTCTTTATCACTGAGCCACCTGGGAAGCCCAGTGGTATCTCACTGATAGCTTAATTTGCATTTCTGCCTTGATGCACGATGTGGAACATCATTTCATATGCTCATTTGCCATTTTATATCTTCTATAGTGGGGTGTCTGTTAAGGCCCATTTTTACAGTTTGCTTTTTCTTATTGTTGTGTTTTAAGAGTTCTTCGCATATTTTGGATATTAGTCTTTTATCAGATATATCTTTATGCAAATATTTTTCTCCAGTCTATGATCTGTGTTTTCATTCTCTTGACATTGTCTTTCACAGTGCAGAAGTTTTAATTTTAATGAAATTTATTAGTTATTTTTTTCATGGATCACATGTTCGTTGTATCACCATACCCAGGGTCATCTAGGTTTTTTTCTGTGTTATCTTCCAGGAGTTTTGTAGTTTGATATTTTACATTTTAGGTCTATGATCTGTTTGAATTTATTTTTGTGAAAAGTGTAAGATCTGTATGGGTTTCCTAGGTGACTCAGTGGTAAAGAATCCACCTGCCAATGCAGGAGATGCAGGAGACAGAGGAAGAAAATGGCAACCCACTCCCCTGTTCTTGCCTGGGAAATCCCATGGACAGAGGAGCCCGGCAGCTACAGTTCGTGGGGTCACAAAGAGTCGAATCCAGCTGAGCACGCATGCACACAAGATCTGTGTGGATTCATTTTTTGAGTTTGGATGTTCAGTTATTCCAGCACCATTTATCGAAGACTATTTTTTCTCCGTTGTGTTGTCTTTGTTCCTTTGCCAAAGGTTAGCTGACTACGTTTATGTGGATGTATTTCTAACCTCTCTATTCTGTTCCATTGATCCATTTGTCTTTTATTTCACCAGTTCTGGTCTCCTTTCCCCAGAGAGGTCTCACAGAGGGTGTCACTGATTCATGACTGGGCAAAAGGATGAATGTTCTGATGACACAGACTTTAAGTGTTGTTCACAAGAGTGTAGACCATGAATGAAAACCTGTTGACTGTCAAGCCATTATTTTATAGGATATACGAAAGTGTATTAAACAAAAGTAGAATCATAAAGTGATGCCATTTTGCACTTGGCCTTTTCCAGTCAGCAGTATCTTTCCACATCAGTACATGCAGACCTATCTTACTGTTTTTTTAGTATTCCACTATATAGATATACCATAAATTATTAATTATATATTATACTGTAACTTCTATGTATTTCTGTAATTATATTAACCTTTATATTAATACAGGTACATATTAGCCTTTATATCATTGTATTGTTTCTAAATAATCACTTTTACAAACAGTGCTACAGAACATTTTTGGAAATAATTATTTGTATTTTCTAGTATTTCATGACAAAAATTCCTAAAGTCTTTCTGAATCAAGGATGTATATATTTTTAAAGCTTTTGGTTATAAAACTAATACTTATCAAAAAATGCAAAATATAGAAATACATAAAATACAAATCAGATGTCTACCTGCATCCCAGTTTGATATGCATCCCTGAAATATGCATTTCATATTGTAAAAGAAATTACCCGATTGCTATCTAAAAAGGTTGTACCTACTTATATCACACAGTATATGAAAATGCTTATTGTCCACTTTCTTCCCAACCTATGTTATTATCTACTCTAAGTCTTTTCAAATCCAGTACACATCATTTTAAATTGTGCTTTCAATTTGCATTTCTTTAACTACTGGTGAATTGGACACCTTGTGTTTAATTTTTTTAAATGATGCTCCTGTGAGTTGCCTGTTTTCTTTTGCCTAATTTGCTATAGGGTTATCTTTTTCTTATTAATTTGTAAGAGCTCTTTATACAATAAGGGAATTAGTTTGCTACAAAATTTTGAGGAGCCGATTTTTTTTTTTTTACTTTGTGATGTATTTTGCCACCCAGAAGTTTTACATTTTTCTTAAACATCTTTTGAGCCAGCCTTTTTTTTTTTTGTCCAAATATAAATCCTAGGACAACTTTTTCTGCTGCTCTTCTCAGCTAAAATTTAGTTAAAAAGACATCCCCCCCCCACGCCTTTTTTTAGAGAGGTGAATAGAATAGGAAAATGCCTGGAGCCCAGGGATTGTCGGTGCTTTCATTCAGAGGCAGGCCAGCAGGGTTCTTTTCCTTAGGTGACTCAACCAATCTGCAAGGTGTCTTGCTCAGTTGCCCTCTCAGAGCTGGCTTATTCAAGTGTCCCTCCCTTTATCCCTGCTGTTGAACTCACTCCCCAGGTTCTTGTTTTCAGGGTTAAGAATCTCTCCTCTAGCTCCCAACATTCACAAGGCAATACCAACTGAACTGCCCTTCCAGCCCCTGCCCTTTGGCAAAAGTGACTCTCTCTCCAATGCAAACCCCATTTGCCTAATATGAATGGCATTCTGGAAGCAATTGTGTATATTAAATAAATTCTGTCTACATTCAGAATGTGAGGGACAGTAGTATACACACAACTTGGGGCAAGAACAACTAATCACAAGCAGAAGTTGTACAAGATGTGCTCTTGACTGTTTACAGAACTGCCTATTTAGGCTGTTAGAAATATCTGGTCACTCATTACCCAGTTTTTAAAAAAGCCTTCGATGAATCCCTGTCTTCTGCAGTACAAAGACCAAACAACATGGAATGTGAGGTCTTCCATATCCTCGTCCTGACCTATTTCTTCTGCCATGTAAATATATGCTAACCATCTTATCCAAATGTTTATCAGTTTTTTGCCAGGAATTGTTCTAGGCTCTAGAATTTGTGGTTGTCCCTGCTTTTACATGGCTTTCAGATTAGCTGGGGAGACAGACAATCCCAAGTAAACAAATTGATTTATAGGGTGGCCA
Source organism: Capra hircus (assembly GCF_001704415.2). NCBI lineage: Eukaryota > Metazoa > Chordata > Mammalia > Artiodactyla > Bovidae > Capra > Capra hircus. Next base: position 45,296,483 of record NC_030817.1, on the reverse strand, counting down.
GGGAGGAACTTTCCGAAAAGGAGACATCTAAAGTGAGACCTGAAGAACGGGAAGGAACCAGCTGTAACAAGAGTTGGGAGGTCGAGAGAAAGATGCTCTCGGCAGAGGGCACAGCAACAGCCTTGAAGTTAGAAAGAGTTGGAGTGTTCTAGGAATAAAAGAAGGCAGGCATAATCAGACTTCAGACAAAGGGAGAAGACCACAGTGAGGTGATGTTAAATCCAAGGGCAGGGGCCAAGTTGCACAGTGCATTGTAGACTATAGTAAAGGAGTTCAGATTAAGCCAAATGAGGTGCTTAAATCTGGGGTTGGGATGAAATAAGGGTGATGACAACATAATGTAAAGGTCTTTAAACTTTAGCTCATTTATCTGTTAACAACTCTCTGATGTGAGTATTATTAGTAACTAGTTTTATGGATGAGGTCCCTCAAGAAGGAAGTTGGGTAATTTACTCAGTCTTCCAATACAGTTGAAGTATTGAGTCACTGGATCTGTCTGACTCCAAAGCCCATGTGCTTAACCTTGACTCTAAATTCTCATTTGTTTAATTGCTTTGTTTTGTGAGAAAATTAAAATTCAGAGATTAAAAATAAGCAAGAATGAGGCACTGTTCAAAAAAATCACACCCTTCAATCTGAAAGGATCAAAAAATGAACTTTTTATCTGGCAGAAGCTCAGAAAGCTAGGAAACATAAGAAGAGGGCATCATAGACTTATTCACTGTGTACATGAGAACTCAGGGGCATCTTTTGAAGCTTCAAAGAAGTAATTATAGGTCAAATAAAAGAAAGTACTTTTTATACAGTGGGGAGTAAATAGAAGGAGCTGATTATCCCAGATACAGATTGAAAATAAAATAAATTTAGAGTAGCTTTTATGAAGGCTGTAGAATGAGTTAGTAAAACAGAACCTCTTTTGTATGAAGCATGACAAAAATTGTAACAGAAGCTTAAATGACTAAAAATATTTGGAAAAATGAGTAAGGGAAAACTAATTCTATGTACAATAATGAAAAAGGAAAACAATTTTAGGTGTGATAATTCTGCAGCATTTAAAATTTTTAGTTTTTTATGTATTGAGAAGAAATACATAAACTCATAAAATTTTGTTAACAGTAGGAAGCCACTGTAAAGGGATAGAAAGAAAGACTGTCTTCCTCAGTCATCACAGACAATAAAATTCTTATTTCCAGGGAAATCCATTTTGTTAGACCAGAAGGGTGTGGTCACATCAGTTCCAGGATCCCAACTTGACATCTGAGGAAAAAGCTGAGGCCCCAGTTCTTTTAGAACCTTTGCTTGCTTGAGCTGCATTTGTCTTTCAAAATGTTTTCCCAGCCACATGCAGTTGAAGTTAACTCTTGCTTAAAAACAAATGTCCTTTATTTCATAAATTAGGAGATTTTTCAACCTGAAATTGAGCAACAGTGGGACTTGAGCTTTCTCTTATCCCCATTGTCCTGTCAGTTCCTGTCAGTCCTACTGAGAATCCCCAGCCCCTCGATGCAGATGCTCTTGCCCATTCAGTGCTACCCTTTAGTCCCTTACAGCTGTCACAGTTGAGGGGAGAAGAGTGTACACTCAGTCTCTCTAGAAGCCTGGGGACTGTCGAGTCAGGGCTTCATAACCTCAGTGTCTAATGATTTCTGCTTCTTGGTTTTCTAGTAACTGTCTCACCACAGTCAGGTTGCAAGCATGGCCAGAAGCTTCGTGGGTCCAGCACCGCTTCTGTGGTTCTCCTCTTCCTTCAGGATATCTGTGGGCGCACCTGCCTCCTTGGTATGCATCACACACCTAGTTGAGCCCTCAGCATATCAAGTGAACACTGCAACATTATATCAATAGCCTAGTCTGCCGTATATGCAATTTAAAATGTTAATGCTGCAAAGTCAAATTGTGAATTTTGTTCAGACAGTTTTTTAGGGGAATTCTACCACTAAAAAAAAGTCTACCCAAGCTTTGGAAAAAGGGATAGTTAGCACATAAGATATAAATATGGATATGTTCTTGTAACATAGAGACTCTTCATGTTTTATGCATGTTCTGTTCATTATCTTTAAAGTAATCTCCTGTTGAGAAATGCTGGGCATTTCATTTGGGCAAGCCAGGCTTGTATTTTTAAGTGTGTGTGACAGGATTATTGTTTCCACTCATGTTTGTACTGGTAGCTAATGAAATTATTTTGATTCTCTTCTGTGACTTCTACCATGATTGGTTTTCTGTTTTAGTATACCATTTCTTCAGATTTCAAATCCATGAAAGTTCTGTGGTTCTTAACAACTCATCATTCATTCATTTTTTATTTATTCATTCATTCAACTGATCTCTCCTGAACATCTACTTTGCTAAACACTGGGCCAGGTGTGAGGATGATGCCAATGGATATATCATAGATATTGTCCCCAAGGAGGTCACAATCTAGTTAAAGAGACAAACCTATGGGGAAATAATTACAATTAAGTTTAAGATGCCTATGAGACATTTAAATAGAGATCTTAGGAAGTTATATGAGTCTGGGTCTGGAGTTCAACAGAAAGGTCTGGGCCAGAGATCAAAATTTGGGGAAAATTGGTATTCAAACTCACAAGGGTAGATACGATGCAGTGTAAAATCAAAAATAACAATAGTAATATCTAATCATAATAATAGTATTAATGAGGATAGCTAATATTAATTTAATCCTCATAGTAACTCTTTATCATAGGCATTATTATTACTCTTTTTGTAGATAAGGCTCAGAGAAGCCTCAGTGTTAGTAAACCACAAAACCCAGTCCAGTCCTACAGCCTGCCTCTTAATCCTGCACTAGAAGAGAGAAAAGACTTCTCTGGTGGCCCCGATTGTAAAGAATCTGCCTGCAATGCAAGAGACTTTGGTTCAATCCCTGGGTTGGGAAGATTTCCTGGAGAAGGCAATAGCAACCCACTCCAGTATTCTTGCCTGGAGAACTCCATGGACGGAGGAGTCTGGAAGGCTACAGTCCATGGGGTCACAAAGAGCCAGACATGACTGAGCGACCTTCACTTTCAGAAGAGAGAAAAGACTCAGCTCAGAGGTCCAGGCAATTCCTGCATTTAGAGGTTGGACGGCAGAGGCAGACTTGTGAAAGGAGTGATGTGATGGGTAGGAGGGAACCATGAGAATAGGGAGTCTCAGAAGCCAGACTTCCAGGTAGGTTGCCAAGGCCAGCAGTCAAATGCTGCTGAAAGGTGGGCGCTTCTAGGACACAGGCATGAACTGGGTGATGAGGATAGGGAAAACATTTGCCAGGCTTGGAGTTTAATGTGAGTAAAGAGACAGGTATGGAGGAACCAGATGTTGTTAGAGGGTTGGTTAAACACAAGCAGGAATGGTGAAAGATGAGACCGAAGACGTTGTCAGAGGCCGGATCATGAAGGACCTGCAATACCCCAAGGTAGCTCTGGACCATTGATCTCTGCCAGAAGTGTGCATCCCCAAAGCTGGGGGCAAACAAAAGTGAGCTGTTATAAATAAGAGGGAACTATATATCTATGTTATCCCATATAATGTCTGTTTTGTCAGATTCCTTCAAAATTTAGCATGTTGAATGTTGATCATTTTCAATTTATAGACATATTGAGTCATTGTGTTGTGCACCAGGAGCTGTCTTAGTATTGCAGGTCAATTATACTTTAAAAATATACAGACTCATGGAAAAAGAGATCAGATTTGTAGTTACCAGAGGTGGGAGATTGAGAAATCAGGAATTGGGTGAGGGTACAAACTTCCAGTTATAAGGTAAATAAATACTAGGGATGTAACGCACAGCATGATTAACATAATCATGTTAATAACATAACAAATAATATAATTAACACCACTGTGTGTTATAAATGAAAGTTGTTAAGAGTATAAATCCTAAGGGTTCTCATCACAAGGAAAAATATATTAAAATTTTTTCTTTAATTTTGTATCTATATGAGATGATGGGTATTCACTAAACTTGAGATGTGCTAATCATTTCATAGTATATATAAGCCAAATCATGATGATGTACACCTTAAACTTATACAGTGCTGCATGTCAACTCAGAGAAGGCAATGGCACCCCACTCCAGTACTCTTGCCTGGAAAATCCCATGGACGGAGGAGCCTAGTGGGCTGCAGTCAATGGGGTCACTGAGGGTCAGACATGACTGAGTGACTTCACTTTCACTTTTCACTTTCATGCATTGGAGAAGGAAATGGCATCCCACTCAGTGTTCTTGCCTGGAGAATCCCAGGGACGGGGAAGCCTGGCTGGCTGCTGTCTATGGGGTCACACAGAGTCAGACACGACTGAAGTGACTTAGCATCAATAGCAGCAACATGTCAACTACATCTCAAAAAAACCTGGAAGAAAAAAATTTACCATGTTGAGACATTTTAATTTCAGATTTAAAAATTACCCATGACTTCTTTCAGCACCAAATCATTTATCAGACTGGTAGATGTTCTGTGTGGAAGGAAGACATCTATATACAAAGGTACATAATTAGCATGACTGTTTTTATACTTCTTTCTATATTGGGAGCAAGTGTTGAAAGCGGTAGGAAAGTGTGATTTGTTTTGCTTAATTGGGCAACCTTGATCACAATCAGGGGAAAGTGATTCATTGAGTTTCTGTCCTTCATTGTACATCCTGAGCAGTTTTGAAGTCAGAGATTGTCCTGGGTTTGAATTCTGCCTCTGTCATTTATTAGCTAAGTGACTTTGGGGTCAGTTACTTAACCTTTCTCAAGCTGTTTGTTGAATGAGAGACTTCTTTAATTATAATAATTATAAAGCATATTGCAAGAATTAAGTAAAGGATATGAATTAGGAATTTTCTTTATCTTAATCGAACAAAAAGCCTTACAGTGAAGATGATCAATAGGATTCCTTTCTTTGTTTTTGATTCTGTCTTGCCTTTGATTATTTTGCCTATTTAGAATTTTGTAATTTATCCTTAAATACCTGTAGCTAATTGTCGATAGAAATAGTAATTTTTTCTAGATGTGGATTTGAAGACTGTGCTTATAAAGTGAGACCTAGTTCCTAAAATAATCTTTACAGGAATAGTAAAGAACTGTAGTATCTAAAAATATTCATTCTGAAGCTCTACCATATCATATAGAATTCTAGAGAAGATTATTTAATTTTTGCTACTTGATGGTGACAAAATATATTCATTAATTTTCAAGGTTCTTGTTTTCTTCATGAAATTAAAATAATTTCATTGCCTGCTGGAAGCTGACTTCACAGTACATGCAGGGTAACTTTAAGAGTTACAAAAAAATTAAAAATCTTAAATTAACCCTGTCATTTTGTCATTTATAGAAGTAAATGAACTGGAATCATTCATTTATTAAAATCTCAGCTCTTGGCAGATTTTTTTTTTTTTTTTTTTTTTTTTTTGCTATTATTCCCTGAACTCATTTCTTGGCAGAGCTTCATTCTATGGTCACAACCAATTGGAATACTGAGGATGGATGCCTGGCTGACCACTGTGGCTTTGACAGATTGTCTTACATGAGACATCCTTAAGTCTCATCTGATGAAATGGACCAGTGTAATAGCACTTTTCATTACAACACAAAGGGGATCAATTTTGGAGTGGGGGAGGGAAGTTTCTTTCTGAAATCTATTTTAATTAGAGAGAAGAGAGGTAGAGTGGAAAGAATGTTTGGCTTATAGAGTAGACATGGATTTGGATTCAAGCTCTAACACTTTTAAGGTTTAAGCCTTGATGCAAGCATACCTTGGAGATGCTGTGAGTTTGGTTCTGGGCCACTGCAATAAAGTGAGTATCACAATAAAATGAGTCACAATAATGTTCTGGTTTCCCAGTGCATAATACAAGTTATGTTTACACTATGCTGTAGTCTATTAAGTGTTCATAGCATTATGTCTAAAAAAAAACAATGTATATACCTTAATTAAAAATTACTTTATTGCTTCCCTGGTGGTTCAGTGTTAAAGAGCCTGCCAATGCAGGAGATGCATTTTCAATCCATGGGTCAGGAACATCCCCTGGAGAAAGAAAGGGTAACCCACTCCAGTATTTTTGCCTGGAGAATCCCATTGACAGAGGAACCTGGTGGGCTACAGTCCATGGGGTTGCAAAAGAGTCAGGCACAACTTAGTGACAAAAAAAAGAAAAACAAAAAAGAACAAAAAAACCACAAAAGCTAATCATCATCTTTGCCTTCAGCAAGTTGTAATCTTTTTTTTGGTGGAGGGTCTTGCCTCCACGTTGATCTTTGCTTACTGATCAGGGTAATGTGGCTATGGCAATTTCATTAAATAAGACAACAATGAAATTTGCTGCATTAATTGACTTGCCCTTTCATAAACTATTTCTCTGTATCATGCACTACTGTTTGATAGCACTTTACCCACAAGAAATTCTTTCAAAATGGGAGTCAATCCTCTCAAACCCTGCTGTTTTGTTAACCAAGTTTAAATCCTTTGTTGTCATTTCAACCATCTTCACCAGGAGTAGATTCCCTCTCCAAAAAATACTTTCTTTGCACCTCCACAAGAAGCAACTCCTCATTTAGGTTTTATTGTGAGATTGCCCTAATTCAGTCACATCTTTAGGCTCCACTTCTAATGCTTGCTATTTCTATCACATCTGCAGTTATTTCCTCCACTAAAATCTTAAACTCCTCAAAGTCATCCTTGAGGGTCGGAATCAACTTCTTCCAAACTCCTGTTAATGTTGGTATTTGACCTCTTCCCATGAATCACGATTAATGGCATCTAGAATGGTGACCAGAGAAGGTGATGGCACCCTACTCCAGTGCTCTTGCCTGGAGAATCCCATGGACGGGGGAGCATGGTGGGCCTCAGTCCATGGGGTCGCTAAGAGTCGGACACGACTGAGTGACTTCACTTTCGCTTTTCACTTCCATGCATTGGAGAAGGAAATGGCAACCCACTCCAGTGTTCTTGCCTGGAGAATCCCAGGGACGGGGGAGCCTGGTGGGCTGCAGTCCATGGGGTCGCTAAGAGTTGGACACGACTGAAGCGACTCAGCAGCAGCAGCAGCAGCAAAATGGTGACTCCTTTCCAGAATGGTTCAATTACTTTGCCCAGTTCCATTAGAGGAATCACTGTCTATAGCAGTGAAAAGTGTTTCCTAAAGAATTTTTTTAAAGTATTTCTTAAAGAAAAGACTTGAAAGTCAGAATGACTCCTGATCTGTGAGCTGCAGAATGAATGCTCTGTTAACAGACATGAAAACCACATTAATCTTGTTTTATATCTCCATCAGAGCCCTTGAGTGGTCGGGTGCATTGTCAATGAACAGTAATGTTTTGAAAGGAATCTTTTTTTCCTTTGAGCAATTGGTCTCAACAGTGGGGTTAAAACATTCAGTAAACCATGTTGTCAACAGATGTGCTGTCATCCAAGCTTTGTTGTTCCATTTATACAGCACAAGCAGAGTAGTTTTAGCATAATTTTTAAGGGCCCTTAGGATTTGGGGTATAGTATATGAGCATTGCCTTCAGTTTCAAACTACCAGCTCCATTGGCCTCTAACAGGAGAGTCAGCCTGTCCTCTGAAGCTGTGAAACCAGGCATTAACTTCTCTCCAGCTATGAGAGTCCTAGAGGGCATCTTCTTCCAAAATAAGGCTGTTTTGTCTACACTGAAAATCTGTTGTTTAGGGTAGCCACCTTCAGTATTTTAACTAGACCATCTGGATGACTTGCTGCAGCGTCTACATCAGCAGTTGCTGCTTCACCTTGCACTTCTCTGTTATGGAAATGACTTCTTTCCTTCAACTTTCACATTCTTCTTCTGCAGCTTCCTTACCTCTCAGCCTTTATGTAATTGAAGAGAGTTAGAGCCTTGCTTTAAATTTGGCTTTGGCTTAAGGGAATGTTGTGGCTGGTTTGATCTTCCTTCCAGACCACTCCAACTTTTTCCATATCAATGATTTGTGTGTTCTTTGGAGTAGCACTTTTAATTTCCTTTAAGAACTTTCTTTTTGGATTCACAACTTGACTATTTGGTGTAAGTGTTTTTGGTCTAGCTCAACCTTCAATGCACCGTCCTCACTAAGCTTAATCATTTCTAGCTTTTGACCTTAAGTGAGAGACCTGTAACTCTTCCTTTCACATGAATACTTAGAGGCCATTATAAAGTTATTAATTTGCCTAATAGCAATATTGTTGTGTCCTAAAGAATAGGAAGGCCCAAGGAGAGGAAGAGCCAGGGAAATAACCAGTGGTTAGAGCAGTCAGAACACACACAGCATTATCAATTAAGCTCACCATCTTATGTGGATGTGGTTCACTGCACCACGAAACAATTACAATAGTAATATCAAAGGTCACAGATCACCATAACAAATACAACAGGAATGAAAAAGTTTTAAATTTTGTGAGAATTATCAAAATGTGACGCAGAGATGAAGTGAGCAAATCTTGTTGGAAAAATGGTGCCAGTAGACTTGCCTGACACAGGGTTGCCACAGACCCTCAATATGTAAAAAAGGCCACATCTGCAAAGTACGGTAAAGCAGAGTGGAGTGCAGTAAAGTGAGGTATGCTTGTATCTGTTAAAAAGCCTCAGAGGGGCACAGGACACTTCTGCTCTTCACTTCCAGCCCCATCCAGAATGCCCCTTTTCTTCACCCCCAGCCGTTCTCTTCTCTTTCCCCCATTTTGGTGTGACCCTCTTTCCCTGCTCCAACACCTTGGCTTACCTTTCTTCCCGTCCGTTCCCCGCTTTGCTGCTGTAGGAGATGGTTGGTGGAAATGGTGGTCACATCACCTCTTTTCCTTCTGAGTGGTGGAATTGGAGTGGGTCTCTCTGTTCTGGAAGTGAGGTGTAGCTTCCACTCTACATAAATTATGAAGGGATGGAGGTTTGTTTGGGGGAGGAAAGGGTGTTTCATTACTTCTCTGCTCCGTTTCTGTCTGGCTGTTTTTCCTTCTTTCAAACCAAAATTTCCTATATAACTCAGCTCTCCAAAGTCACTTTCATCTTTCTCTACTTCTGGAAATTAGAGACCCTTTATAAGATCCTGGGAGCCTCTTTCTGATACTTCTTTTAAGCTACCCTCTTAGAGTATAATGTGTAAGGCCAGGAACATTCATGTAATAAAGATTTATTAAGAAATTATTAGATGGGCCCTGTGTTAAGTGCCGAAGAGACGAAGGTGAATGAGACGCACTCTTCCTCTCAAGGAACCAACAGTCTATAGAGGGAGATAGGCAAGCAGAGTCATCGTTTAGTGGGATGAAAATTGCATGAGGTAATGGGGACATTGAGAGTAGAGTGCCAAATGATGGTGGGAAGTCAGGAAGTTCTTCTTAGAGAAGGCAGTACTTTAACACAGATGTGAAGGATAAATAGGAGTCTGCTGTTTGAAAGCAAGGGCTTATTTACGATACAGCAAACCCATAGTTTGGCATGACCAGACAGTGGCAGTGATGATTGAAAATGGAGGGAAAATGAAATGTTTAAGAATATATTCCACTGAGAGGTAAGGTTCTAATCCTGAACCTAGGTGTGTATATGGGAATTTATTATGTCAACAGATACTGTGTGTGTGCGCCTGTGTGTAGTTTCTAGAAAGTCCATCATGTGCTTTAACATAGTAGTTCCTGAATTTTCTACATGAAAAACATGCCTTTAGGGTTATTTGAATTACTTAGTAACCATTTGGCTATCAGTGTTAATGTCAGGGATCGGAGGAAAGGGTATTGATGATTCAGGATTTCTCTTCTGCTTCAGTTCATAGCCTAGAGGAGCACTTAGTTATTATAGGCTTATTTGAATTGTCACATAAAACATTCATTTTTGTGAATGTTTTCAATGGGGTATTAACATTGAACCAAGTAGATTCCTTGTTGCCAAACTGCTATGACTTAATAGGGGAACTATGAAAGATGTGCATATGTGCTGTCTGTAAGCAAGTAACATGCATGGGAGTTTGGGGAAGGGAGAGCATCACATGGATCAGATTTTTGGGATTTAGGGACTAGTCATTTACTGTCAGTCTTATTCCCAAGGTGTCTGAGGCCTCAGAAACTATTACTCTGAGTAGTCAAACTTTTGGGTTCCTCCACTGACAAAATGCAAGTTCGCAAAACTTCCAGTGAGTCACCTGCATTAATCAAGGACCTCTTGAGTGTTGTCATTGTGGTAGAATGCAATGAGAATGATGACTGCTGCCTCCTTCAGCACACAGGGATGGGTGTAACCCCTGAGAAGCCATGCTGTTTGGTGCCCCTCTCTGCAGGGACCAGTGCAGGCATGTCCCCTGAACCCGCCTTTCCAGGGCTCTCCCATTAGACTCAGTCAGCTGTACCTCGTCATAAATTATGTTGTACGACAGATGGTTTTTATTTTCCTTGCAAGCTACTAATCTTTGTGTATTTATATTTCAGTGTTTTCTGTTTTAAGCCTTTTTCTCTTTTCTTCATGTCCTACAGTTTTTTGTGGCTTTAGTCACAGTACCTCATATCCCAAATCCTTATTTTCCCTTCTTCTACACTTTCTGCATCAGTGTTCACTCTTTCTTTGCCTACTATTCCACGAGTCCCTTCTCTGAGTCTCTGACTCCTACCCCATCTCAGCTGTGCTTTGTGGCTTCAGGAAAACTCCTGAGGTGGGTCTGTGAAGTTTGCCTTTGCTACTTCTCTTCACCATTCTCCTAACTTTTCCCCCTTCCCTTGCCCTACCTCTGCCTTAAATAGAATCAACACAAATGTCCCACTAACTGTGGCTGAGGCGGTGAGCCAATCTAGATGGGTTCAAAGACGGCTTAAGGAGCATGCAGTCTAGTGTAGGAGGCCTGAGATATCGTAAGTGAGGCATTTGAAGGACTCACAAGGTAATGAGGGATAGAGTAGTGTGAGTTAAAAATGGAATGGGGAGCATTGCAGGAAAGCTTCACCTTCTATTAGCTAATGGAGACAGCTGGTGACAGAGTTGTTACAAGACACTGGACCTTCCCTTGTCTTGTCTTGCTGGGAACTGTCAGGACTGGTTCACTTTGGCTAGGATTATCTTTCGCTAACTGCTTCGGTTTCACTAGGTACCTGGGCAGACTTAGTGGCTAAGTATATCCACTCCTATTTCTGATTCCTCCCTGACTGTTGCTAACACATCTCTCTTTTAGGTTCTTGTGTGATCTTGGGACCTTGCCTTCTTGTCTTCCCCTTTAGTCTTCACACTGGATGTAGCTGAACAAGCTTAGTCATCTTCATCAGGGCTACCATGTGTATTTTCTCTGGGGGCCTAAGGGGACAATGGAAAGTAGGGTTGGAGGTGATAGAGGCAATAGGAAGGGGCGTTGTCAGGTTGAGATTCCTCTCTGTTTCAGCATCTAAGGTACATATATTTTCCCAACTGACCTAGTTCTGTATAGTTGTTTCTGCAGAGTCACTGATGCTCACTGATTCAGATGGAAAAGAATAATAAAGAGACAGTGGTAATAATAGACTGACTTCTGACCTATTTCTCCTTGGATACTTTCCTCAGAGATACAGATAAAATAAAGGGGAAGTTGGTTGTCAGAGTGATGTTTGGTATTTTAATATCTTGCCTCTGGTGAGTGTAAGGGCCTTAGCCTCTGTCTTCTATCTATAAGTGTTGTTAACATCTGGCTCTTGGAAATCAAACCTTTGGCAAAGTACCAGCTCATCACTGCTTCCAAAATACTTATAGAAGTCTGAGCTAGAGCTTGCTATGGACAAAACACAAAGGCACGTCTTTCTAGAGTTAGTTGAAAACTCGTGTTCCGAGCAGGTCAGCCATGACTCTGCACACTTACTTGGACCCATTTTGCTTTTCATGTTATCGCCAGTCAAGGTAATAGGTTATTTCACGACTCTGAATCTCATGTTTTAGACATCTTTTTTGGAACTAGTATATCCTTTCAGAAAAAGTCATAGAAATACCGGCTTTCTAAAGTAGGCTTCAGAGTGGAAGCAGTTAGTAAACAGAAATGTTTATTTTTTTAATCTATTTTTTAATTGGTGGAAAAACTCTTGGCAATTTTGTGATGGTTTCTGCCGTACAACAGTTATGGCAAATCAGCCGTGATTATGCATGTACCACCTCCCTCTTGAGCCTCCCAGAAATCTTTATTGAATGAGTAAGATTTTAGTAATGTATATGGATGTTACTCAGTTTAAGGGGCTGTATAACTGAGGGAAAAGTTATGAAATAAGTCATAGTAATGTATTTGATATATAATATTAATAATCACTTCTTATGGAAAAAACATTTAGTAACAATCTCAGCCTATACTTATATATTGGTTTATGCTTTTCACAGGGTTTCTGTGTGTATAAACCTTGGAGATAAACTAGATGAGTCTTGCTGTCATCCCCCATCTTGCAGATACCTGAAGTAAAAGCTAAAAGACCAATCTGGTAGTCCTGTGATTGGAACCCATAACCCGGCTTGGTACTCTTTTCTCTGCAAACTGTTCAGACCAAAAATCTGCATGAATCTATGGTAGTAAGAGATAAATAAAGCAAGGGGTGAGGTTTTTTTCTGTGCTTTTTTTCTTTTTTCTTTTTTTATGCTCACTTTTATTCAATTTAAGGATTGGCATTCTTTTAGCAAATACTCAGGGCCCAGCTGTGTACCAGATACACAAGCACTTGATACAGTGTTGAACAAGACAAATATGGAACTTACATTCTAACAAACTAAGAAAAATAGTAAATACGTAAACAGAAAATAACATAAGTAAATTCAGGTAGTAATAAAAACTCTGAAGAAAATAGAGAAAGACTTGTGTTGGTGATATTTTTGTATGTGATATATTCCTGAAAATGGGCACCAAGGTTTAGTGTACATATGTTTTAAAGGGAGATTCCTTTCTAGGGAATCCATACAGTCATAAAACACCTCTTCATTGTGGTGTTTGGAGGACCCAATCAAAATTGATCTGAAGTTCAGACTTGGCTTAAGTCCAGAGGGCGTAGTTAAGGCTGAAGATTTGCTGTTTTAGAAACTCCTCTTGATACCTCTTTCATGATATTGAGGCTAGGATGAATATTCCATTTTACCATTTTCACTCATCTTTATAAAATAATGAAGACAAAATATAGACAGCAGTGCCTTTTCATTTTTTAAAAATTAGCAACAGAACTTCCTTCAAAGCAAATTCCAGATGTCCAGTATGTAAAACAGCTGTGGCTCCTCTGCTCATACCATAATGATCCCCCATGAATACTGAGAAATCACTAAGGGTTTGCAGAACACAAGATGAAAACTACAGTAAAAAATTCAAATTTTAAATCTTATGATTGAAAAAAATAGCTGTGCTGCTGAAACTGGCACAGCCGCCATACCAGAGCTTCCAAATCTTGTTCCTAGACCTATGAAAGTCTGCATTCAGTGGAAAAATAGGTTTATATATACATTTTAATCTAAAGTTAAAATTTTGGGTAGCATTCTTAATATAAGGCGAAGTCAGATTTTAATCAAGGCTATTTCTTCAGAGCATAGTTCCCCCCACTTCCGTAGTGTTATTGAGATAGAATTGACATACTTCACTGTATGAATTTAAGGTGTATGGCATAATGACTTGAATTGCACATATTGTGAAATTATTACCACAGTACAGAGCATGCCTTTTAATAATGTGGGCTTGATGGTACTACTGAGGCTAAAGTACTTTTCATCTGCTAATTTTAAAGCTAAATTTCATATTTGGTACATTTTATTTTGTTCATAAACTGTTTAATTATAAATACATCCTTGATTTTTTAATATCATTATAAAGTAATTGAATTGCTGGTTTAAATATTCTTTTCTTCTTGTCTTCTAGTTTGCCAGGGTTTGGATACCTGATCCTGAAGAAGTTTGGAAGTCAGCAGAGCTGCTCAAAGATTATAAGCCAGGAGATAAAGTTCTTCTCCTTCACCTTGAGGATGGAAAGGTAGGAATTCTGCTTTTATTTGTTGTTATTGGCATAAAGTAAAGGAAATTCAAAAGGGTAAATTTGCTGTGAGATACTTAACTTCACTTGGAAGTTAAATTTTGAATTAATCTAATATTTTCACTTAACTGATAAAAATGGCAAACAATTTTCAATCCCAAAGGGTTAGTGAAATTAGCAGATACTTTAAAAAATCCATTATTTTGGCTTATGAATTTATTATGACCTGATTTAGATTTACATCTAATCCTCCCATAGATATTCCTGTTTATCTGTATTTTGTTTAGGATATCACTTAAATAATTCATATTAACTAAGAAAACAATATTTCAAGAACTAGTTTGAGATAAGATATTTGCTGGAAATAGGTATTTGAAAAATATTTACTTAGAAGCTATTATCTATAAAACCCTTTGCTAGTGGCCAGAAAAACCTATAACCAGTTGTGTCTCTATACTTTCCATCTGTATTCACTGCAGAATAGACTTAGTTCCACCCTTTTTATTCTCTCCACTGCCTTTGACAGGGCATGTCATACTTTTAGTGTGACATTAATTTCCTCTAAACAGTTTATAATCTAGCCAGGAGAATGCAGTATATAAAAAGTAGTTCAATACTGTAATACTAAAAATGTCAAAAGATAAGCTTATGATTAATTGCCAAGCGAGTAATACTGTCCTGACAGTTAATATGTATTGAACACTTACTATGTACCAGGTGTAATTCCAAGTCCTTTATATCCTATAACTCACTTAATCCTCACAACAATCCTATGAGGTGGGCCTGTTATTATTACCACTTTATGGGTGAAGTACTGAGGCTCAGTACTGCCTCAGAGTTACACAGGCATTAAGGGATGAAGTTGGGACTTTAAGCCAGTAGACTGTCTTTATGGTCTGTGCTCATGACCACTGTGCTGTACTGTAAAGACAGTGAGGACCTTAGGGTTCCAAGAGAGGGAAATATCACTGTGGGGTACTTCAGGGAAGGCTCCCAAGAGAAGGAAGAGTTTTGACTAGACAGAATTTGGATTAACAAAGAGAAAGGAGATAGACTTTGTGAGGCTTGGAATATATTTTGAAGATAGTGAATATCACAAGTTGACTGAACAGAGATTTAGAAAGGTATGTATTCTAGTTCAAGGCTAGTGTGTTAAGGTACCTGCTATGTATCATGTTAAGAGGCAAAAAATATTCTCTCTGACATTAATGTCAAATAAGAAAGTACATATACTTATGAATAGTGTGATATATGATAAAAAAATATAAATAAGAAACAAAAATAGAACAGAGTGGAGACTGGTCAGAGGAACTGATGAAGGCTGAGTCAGAGAGACATCGTCTAAAGAATGAATAGAAAAGGAGGAGTGCGTTTCAGGGATCTGGAGGAGCCTCGGCAAGGGCAGGGAGGCATGCACAGTATTGTGCATTTGGGGAACTGTACAAGTTTCATGTTGTTGGGATTTGACGGGAGAGGACTGGCAGAAATATGGAGGGGTGGGAACCAGATCATAGGGAGCCTCATGTTCATGCTGCAATGCTTAAACTTCAACTGGTATATCTGGGAAGTGATTGTAGTGTTTTTAAACAGAAGAAGAGTGCCAGATTTTCTGTTTTAGAAAGGACTCACTGGTGGTGGAGTGGAGAATGAATTTCAGGAGAGTAAAACAGAGGCAAGGCAATTATTCAGAAAGAAGGCAGGGAAGAATTAGACCAGATTAGAAGGGCTTTGACTACCAAATAAGGAATTAACTTATTCAATATTCATTGATCATCCACTCTGTGAGGCATGTTAGGTACTTTAGGCTATATTTTCTTATGATAACTCTCACAGCAAACCTGTGCGTTCGCATGTGGTATTGTAGCTATTTTCCAAGTAAGGAAGCCCAGACTCAGAGACATTAAGCAGTCTGCTTGAGATCACACAGCCATTTTTTGTATGGCAGGAGCCAATGCAAAGACTCGTCAGCTTTGGAAAAGGACATCAGACCCTAATAAACAGACAAAGAGAGGTCGAGGGTCAGACTGTAAAAATTTCCTCCTCATTTTACAGAATTCATTCCAACCTGATTTGAACATTTGACTGTTATGTATCTCTTTAGTATTAACGAAAGTATTAGCAAAAGGCTTTTTACAAAACTAACTTGTCCATCTCTGCGATTATATTGCTGTTTTTTTCCCTTTTGTGTGTTGTATGTTGTTTCCCCTTAATACATAATCTCCATGCTTGACTTTGCCTTAAAGCCATATTCCTTAAAATGAGTACTACTTCTTAATTTGGAGGGCCAAGCACTTCATTAAAAGTCTAATAAAAACTGTGGACAGTATTTTAAAGAAATACACATATGTATATGTACTTACACATACATGCATAGATGCAAAGTGTTAACATCCAATTTTAAGGGATTCTTGGGCCTCTCTGGGTTCAGGAGTTCCCAAGTACTTACCACATACCAAACACTGTCTCCTTTAATTTTTACCACACACCTGTGAGCTATTTCCATTATGCCCTTTTTACAAATGAAAGATTAAGGTTGAATGATATTCACAAGACCACACAAGGAGTAAATAACAGTTTCAGGACTTGAACCTGCATTGATCTGGCTCTAGAGCCAAGCTCTTACCACTCTCTTATCCTGTCTGTCACTTATACCAGGTAAAGAGAATAAAAAAAGAATTATTTTCCCATAGAACATGATCTGGCCTAGTAATTAGGTAGAAAAAATATTCTAGGCTTTGACTTTTCAAACTGTATTAGCAAAAAATGTTGCTATGAGTTAATACACCTAGTGAAGACAGACTCTCCTTATTTTTGCTGTTTCCACCAATTTCTGTGGTTTCGGGGGGGTACCAGGAAAAAATGTATTTAATAACTGAGAAACAAATCAGCAATAGGAAATGTATTAATACATGTCTGTATCTGGTTTTTGCCATGATTTATCCAGATGCTGTATCTTGTGCCTTTTCAGGATTTGGAATATCGTCTAGATCCAAAGACCAAGGAACTGCCTCATTTAAGAAACCCTGACATACTTGTGGGTGAAAATGACCTCACAGCCCTCAGTTATCTTCACGAGCCTGCTGTACTCCATAATCTCAGAGTCCGCTTTATTGATTCCAAACTTATTTATACATATTGTGGTGAGTGTGCATTGCTGTCTGAGTGAACTGTGAATTCTTTTTTGCTAATGGACATAACCATGGAAATAATGTGCATGAGAAAGAAGGCTGGGGTGGATCTTTTCTTAGAAACACATTCACTTCAGAGTTATCAAAAGATTTCAGGTCAGTTGCTCAGTCGTGTCTGACTTTGCACGTGACTCTTTGCACGCCAGGCCTCCCTGTCCATCACCAACTCCCAGATTTACCCAAACTCATGTCCATTGAGTCAGTGATGCCATCCAACCATCTCATCCTGTGTCGTCCCCTTCTTCTCCCACCTTCAATCTTTCCCAGCATCAGGGTCTTTTCAAATGAGTCAGTTCTTCGCATCAGGTGGCCAAAGTATTGGAGCTTCAGCTTCAGCATCAGTCCTTCCAATGAATATTCAGGACTGATTTCCTTTAGGATGGACTGGTTGGATCTCCTTGCAGTCCAAGGGACTCTCAAGAGTCTTCTCCAACACCACAGTCCAAAAGTATCAATTCTTTGCTGCTTTCTATATAGTCCAACTCTCACATCCATACATGACCACTGGAAAAACCATAGCTTTGACTAGACGGATCTTTGTTGACAAAGTAATGTCTCTGATTTTTAATATGCTATCTAGGTTGGTCATAACTTTCCTTCCAAGGAGTAAGCATCTTTTAATTTCATGGCTGCAGTCACCATCTGCAGTGATTTGGGAGCCCCCCAAAAATAAAGTAAGCCACTGTTTCCACTGTTTCCCTATCTATTTGCCATGAAGTGATGGGACTGGATACTATGATGTTAGTTTTCTGAACGTTGAGCTTTAAGCCAACTTTTTCACTCTCCTCTTTCACTTTCATCAAGAGGCTTTTTAGTTCCTCTTCACTTTCTGCCATAAGGGTGGTGTCATCTGCATATCTGAGGTTATTGATATTTCTCCTGGCAGTCTTGTTTCCAGCTTGTGTTTCTTCCAGCCCAGCGTTTCTCATGATGTACTCTGCATATAAGTTAAATAAGCAGGGTGACAATATACAGCCTTGACGTACTCCTTTTCCTATTTGGAACCAGTCTGTTGTTCCATGTCCAGTTCTAACTGTTGCTTCCTGACCTGCATACAGATTCTCAAAAGATTTACCAGTGTTCATTAGCTAGTTGTATTTTATGTTGAATAAACTCTTTTATGAACTTACATAATATTACTCAGAATACAAAGAACTAGGTCCATCTTTTGCTTTTTCTCTGCATAGAAGTTGTATGCCATATTCGATACTGATTTACAAGTTATATTCATCTCTTACAAAAACCAATACTTGAAGAGTAGACATCCAAAGACTTAGCTCTGGGGTGGGTTCAAGATGTTTTTTTCTTTTTCTCAGTTGCTTAGCAGTGAAGGACTGACTTGAGTTGCAGTAACACTTCTTGCTTGATCTGCTTGCCTGGGCCCCTGCTCATTCCAGTACTAGCTACCAGTGACCCAGCCCAGGATTATTTTTTTCCCTCTCCCAGCAGTTAGGCATACATGTGTATGTTCCCCCTTTCCTTCTTTTTCTTCTTTCTCTGTTTCCTTCTTATTCTTCATTTTCTCTAGCTCTTTTTTCTCTACTGACTTTTTATCCTTCTTTCACTAAGTATTATCTGCTGAGTCTCAGGTCTGGGATTTCCATCCCTTTCCTTCTAAGTCTCTGCTGCATGTACCCAACTTAGTGCTCAACATTCCTTCACTGGGCTCCAGTTTGGGCCAGGGACAGCTATCTTCTCTTCTTAAAAGAATTTATATTTTTTATATCCTTGATATTTGTTCTTTTTCTTTCCTACCTATTGTCTTTTGCTCAATTTTCATTTTTTCTTCAGTTTATATTTCTTGCTCATATGCTACCTTCTCAGTGAAGCCTTTCCTGTCCACTCTATATTTTCTTCTCCTAGGCATCAATATTCCTTCTCTGTTTAATCCCCCATTTTCCTTACTATCTGTCCTGTAATATATATATATATATATTTTTTTTTCCCTTACTTATTGTCTGAATTTCCTTCTAGATTACAAAGTCCAGAAGGACAAAGATTTTTCCTCTTTAAAAAAAAATATTTTTTTGAAATATAGTTGATGTGGTGGCTCAGACGGTAAAAAATCCACCTGCAATGCGGGAGACCTGAGTTTGATCCCTGGGTAGGGAAGATCCCCTGGAGAAGGGAACAGCTACACACTCCAGTATTCTTTCCTGGAGAACTCCATGGACAGGGGAGCCTGGTGGGCCCCAGTCCGTGGGGTCACAAAGAGTTGGATATGACTGAGCGACTTTGACTTTCACTTTACAATGTAATATAACTTACAGGTGTACAGTATAGTGATACACAGTTTTTAAAGGTTATACTCGATTTAAATTAGTCTTTTTTTTTTTTACTGCTATAAATATAGCACTTAGAAAAGACTCAAAACTTAATTGTAGTCAAATATTTGTTGAATGAATGACTAAAGTTAACATATATCTGCTATAAAATTTAAGGAAATACCAAGAAAAATATTAAAAAGGAAAAATAATTACATGTAATTCACCACTGAAAAATAACCAATATTAAGTTGTCTTATATCCTGTGTGTAAATGTAAAAGAGTATAAATAAATATAAAATTGGAATCTATAAAATTGGAATCCAATCTATAAAATTGGAATCAGTCTATATATAGTTGTGTGTCATTTTTTCCTATGGCACTTAATATTTGTCACAAACATGATCTGGATTACATGGATATAATAATACATATTAAACCACTCTCCCTTTTTAAAAAAAATTATTGAAATATAATTGATTCACAACATCATATTTAGTTTCTGCTATTAGCACGTGACTCTATTATACATATGTATATTCTTTTTCACGTTCTTTTCCATTGTGGTTTATCACAGGATATAGAATATAGTTTCCTGTGCTATACATAAACCACTGTCGCTCTGTTATGTATTTTTCTACTTTTCACTGTTATGAATAACATTATAATAAACATCTTTTTTTTTTAATCCCTTCACATGAATATATGTTTATTTCATTTGGATACATTTCTAGAAGTAGAATTTTTGGTTTAAATATTATAAAAATATTTGAAGTTCTTCCAATATTGCCACAATTTTTACTACTTTAAATAACCTAGTCTTGTTTGTAAATGGTGTTTTAGTTAGGACTTAATGGTTCACAGGCAAATGCTATGGTATATTTTGACTCTTAACAATTTGATGTTTGATGTTAATTGAATTTTAACTGTGATTCTGACTTTACCAAATTTGATATGCCCATTAGAATATTATTGACTTCTTTTGTTTTTTTTACCTTTCTTCCCAGGTATAGTCCTAGTAGCTATAAATCCTTATGAACAGCTGCCTATTTATGGAGAAGATATTATTAATGCATATAGTGGTCAAAACATGGGTGATATGGATCCACATATCTTTGCAGTAGCTGAAGAAGCTTACAAGCAAATGGCCAGGTTGGTGGAAGCTCTATTACTATTTCATTACTTTTATTGGATGTGATCATTCTTTACTGAGTCACAGATATTTTAAAATACAGTAAATAACAACTTGTAAATTTTTAAACAGCCTCGATTAATTTGTTTCAGGTGGCCTGAATTATTATCAAAATAAGCTAACATTTGTAAAAGGATATATAGTTTTTAAAAATTACCTTTGATATCTCACTATAATCCTGTGACTATTCAAGGACAGATGTCATGTTTTATAGATGAATGGGTCAAGGTTTGGAAGTATTAAGTGACTTGCCCAATGTTATTCATCTAGTCAGTGGCAGACCAGAACTAAAAGGCCTAAATGCTGATAGAAATCTGTCTGTATCTGGGGTAATTAAAACAGGAAACTGTGAGTTTTAAGTTAGCGAATTTTAGGGCATCAGTGATTCTGAACAGCATCAGGAAAATGTCTTTGATGATAACTGTGGAACCCTAATAATATTTTTAGAGTGGAGAATGAGAGAAAAATCTACTTTCAAGACTAGATTATGCTCTAGGTAATATAATTTAATGCAAAATTATGCATGCATTGAAGAATAGTCTATTTTTAACCTATTTCTCCAGTCTACAGGTAAGGATGTGGCATCTTATAAATATGATATTGGAAACCCTCAAGCAGTTTATGGAGAGAAAACTAATACTGAGGAGTTTTTTATTTTCTCCTTTCTAGCAAGAGAGAATGTTTGTACATAATTAGACCAGTGTGTGACAGAATTTTAGAATTATTTCAATGACAGAATCCATAGAAGTCATTATACCCTTTTGTTAGTAAAATAGTATTGATACTTCTAATGGCAGTTCAGTTCAGTTCAGTCGCTCAGTCGCGTCCAACTCTTTGAGACCCCATGAATTGCTGCAGCTTACCACGCCTCCCTGTCCATCACCAACTCCCAGAGTTCACTCAAACTCAAGTCCATTGAGTCGGTGATGCCATCCAGCCATCTCATCCTCTGTCGTCCCCTTCTTCTCCTGCCCCCAATCCCTCCCAGCATCAGAGTCTTTTGCAATGAGTCAACTCTTTGCATGAGGTGGCCAAAGTACTGGAGTTTCAGCTTTAGAATCATTCCTTCCAAAGAACACCCAGGGCTGATCTCCTTTAGAATGGACTGGTTGGATCTCCTTTCAGTCCAAGGGACTCTCAAGAGTCTTCTCCAACACCACAGTTCAAAAGCATCAATTCTTCGGCACTCAGCTTTCTTCACAGTCCAACTCTTGCATCCATACACGACCACTGGAAAAACCATAGCCTTGGCTAAATGGATCTTTGTTGGCAAAGTAATGTCTCTGCTTTTGAATATGCTGTCTAGGTTGGTCATAACTTTCCTTCCAAGAAGTAAGCATCTTTTAATTTCATGGCTGCAGTCACCATCTGCAGTGATTTGGGAGCCCCCCAAAATATAGTCTGACACTGTTTCCACTGTTTCCCCATCTATATCCCATGAAGTGATGGGACCAGATGCCATGATCTTCATTTTCTGAATGTTGAGCTTTAAGCCAACTTTTTCACTCTCCTCTTTCACTTTCATCAAGAGGCTTTTTAGTTCCTCTTCACTTTCTGCCATAAGGGTGGTGTCATCTGCATATCTCAGGTTATTGATGTTTCTCCCAGCAATCTTTATTCCAGCTTGTGCTTCTTCCAGCCCAGCGTTTCTCATGATGTACTCTGCATATAAGTTAAATAGGCAGGGTGACAATATACATCTAATGACAGGTAACAGCTATTAAGTACTCTTTCTGTGCAAGGCACTGTTTAATTGCCTCCCATTTACTAAGTAGTTTTATCCTTATAGGACTCATCTAAGGTTGGTATTATCATTTTATAGATGAGAAAGCTAATGATAGAAATGAACTTTTACAAATCAGAAACAGAGTCACAAACATAGAGAATAGATTTGTTTCCAGGGGTGAGGCAGAGTAGAAGAGGGATGGACTAGGAATTTAGGATTAGCAGATGCAAACTATTATATACAGAATGAATAAACAATAAGGTCCTATGTATAGCATAAGAAACTACATTCAGTATTCTGTGATAACCCATAATGAAAAAGAACATTAAAAAGTAAATGTTATTAGTAAAATGATTTCAAAATCAGTTAGTCTGACACTATGAAATATTGATATATTAAATATAAAATGACAAAACATGGTTTTGTTCTACATGTCATATTATTTCAGATTCTGCTTTAGAATAGTAACCAAAAGTTTACTTTTAAGTTTAAAAGTGAGAAAATTCCATTTATTGATATAATGTTTTCCCCCTGAAATATTGGACTGGCCAGAGTTCGTTTGGGTTTTTCCACTACATCTTATGGAAAAACAAACTTGAATGAACTTTTTGGCCAGCCCAGTAGAAAAGCCTGCCAGTATTTTATTTGTTTGGTATTGAGCTCTGCAAAACAGTGTTAGCACCTTACAAGTTGAACCTGAGAGCTACTGGGCAGAGAGGGGATTACATGGTATTCCCTACCTAAAAATAAATCCCTGAAAAATTTTTTACTGTTCATAGAGAATTAAATAACTTTTTTGAAAATACTATTTTTATACTTTGTTACTGGTAATCCACAGTTTTAGGTTTATATGAATATTTCTAGCTTTTTACCTTTTGATTTGCTTTGATTTTTTTACCCTTTGATTTTTCTTAAAATTGCCTCCTTAATATTTTCCCTGTGACTCCAGCATGACTTCTTAATGGCAAGTTTGTTTTCCCTTTGTTCAGTTTTGTTTTTAGACAGTTTTAAAATATGTATCAGTCAATGATGGTATTATGTTTGCCACTTATATGAATTAATCTACACCCATAAACTGTGCCACAAGCCCATGCATTGGGAGCGTGGAGTCTTAACCACTGGACCCTAAGGTGATTATTTTAAACTTTGAAATTAGTAAGTACCTTGTGGGAAAATACTTTGAGACTATGCAAATATCCTATTTCTCATAATGTACTTTCACCACTAATTTTAACATCCATCAGCGGTTCTTACCTGCAGCAGTTATTACTGAGTGGTTGTTTGCTATTTCCATCATTCCTTCTACAGGTATGAATAGGAAGTCTCATCTAAGGAAAAGCTATTTCTTCCCTCCCCAACTTACTTATTATTTATTTTGTATTTGTATCAGTATGAACTCATAACATGTATTTCATACTATGGATTATTCTGCATTCGCGTGTGTGTACTTAGTTGCTCAGTCATGTCCAACTCTTTGCAACCCCATGGACTGCAGCCCGCCAGGCTCCTCTGTCCATGGGTATTCTCCAGGCAAGAATACTGGAGTGGGTTGCCATGTCCTCCTCCAGGGGATCTTCCCAACCCAGGGATTGAACCCAGGTCTCCTGCATAGTAGATGGATTCTTTATCTGCTCTACATTGCTATCATTATTTATTTTGTTCAAACTGTCTCAGATTTGGCCACTGAGAGCTCTTTCCAGTGTCCTTTCACATTCTCCATCATCTTTTGAGCATTTCCTTACTTTCTAGCAGCACCTGACTCATTTTCTAATTTTCTTGCCCCAATCCCCAATGAATTCAGCCATTTCTTCAAGGACTTTGTACTGAAGAAATGGTACTTAGGAACTAAGATCTGGGTGCTAGATGCATTTAGTACTTGGGTATCCTTGCCTATAAACCTTCTCAGTGCTCACAGCTAAGAAATATGTTGCCAACAGAAGGCGTTGTCATAATTTAAAATTTCCACCAAACTGACAGGTGAGATATGGTATCCTGCTGCTGCTGCTAAGTCGCTGCAGTCGTGTCTGACTCTGTGTGACCCCACAGACGGCAGCCCACCAGGCTCCGCCGTCCCTGGGATTCTCCAGGCAAGAACACTGGAGTGGGTTGCCATTTCCTTCTCCAATGCATGAAAGTGAAAAGTGAAAGTGAGGTTGCTCAGTCGTGTCCGACTGAGCATGGGATTTTCCAGGCAAGAGTACTGGAGTGGGATGCCAACGCCTTCTCTGAATGGTATCCTAGTGTTGTTTTAATTTACTTTTCTCTAAGTAGCCACTTTCTCTAATGGCAACCCCACTCCAGTACTCTTGCCTGGAAAATCCCATGGGCGGAGGAGCCTGATAGGCTACAGTCCATGGGGTCTCAAAGAGTAGGACACGACTGAGCAACTTCACCTTCACTTTTCACTTTCATGCATTGGAGAAGGAAATGGCAACCCACTCCAGTGTTCTTGCCTGGAGAATCCCAGGGACGGGGGAGCCTGGTGGGCTGCCATCTATGGGGTCCACAGAGTCGGACACGACTGAAGTGACTTAGCAGCAGCAGCAGCAAGTAGCACAGACTTTGCACATCTTTACACACACACACATACTTGTATCTATATAATGTATATATATTTAAAACATAAAACCATTAAAATTACTGATTCCTCTAATTTCAGTTCAACATCACAGTTTTTATGTAATTTACATTTTATCTTTATTTTGTTAATTTTTATTGATGTTTATTCTTGCTTTGACTAGTGTTGGGGTACCATATGGTGATCTTCTGTTTTGTTTTAATTGTGTTTACTTATTTATTTATTTTTTGGTTAAATCGGGTCTTCGTTGCTGTATGCGGGCTTTGTCTGATTGCAGCGAGTGGGCTTCTCGCTGTGGTGGCTTCTCTTATGGTGAAGCATGGGCTCTAGGTACACAGGCTTCAATTGCTGAGGCTCGTGGGCTCTAGTTGTGGTGCATTGACTCAGTTGCCCTATGGCATGTGGAATCTTCCTGGATCAGAGATTGAACTCAGGTCACCTGCATTGGCAGGTGATCCTTAACCACTGGACCACCAGGGAAGTCCCAAAACCATAGTTTTTATTCTTGCTTTCTTTTTTCTTCTTTTAACTTCTTTCTTTGATCTTGAGAAACCTGACTCTCCTTATCCATAGTATATTTACTTGTTTGCTCATTCCTAGAATATTCTTAGTTTCAGAAATGCTAACCCATAGCCCTGTGAAAAGCAAATTTACCACTCAAGTGCAATATTGTGTCCAGGTCATTTTGTCTTTAGTCTTACATGGTATGAAGTACCAATTTCCAAAGGTACCTAGGTTGATTCATTTTTTCCCCACTTATTTTATTAATTTGTGGAACCACTCCCCCATATATGATCACTTAGATTATTTGCAACATTTTGCAATTACAAACAGTGCTACAATAAATAAGTTTGTATATTTGTTATTTATTATATACATTTTTATATTTGTATTTCTTTATTTGTTTCTCTTCCAAGTTGCTTTTAATGAAGTCTTGGGAACAAAATATACAGTCTGACTCAGATGCACCATGGAGCAAGGCCTAGATAATGAGATAATTTTGCCCACATCTTGGGGATGAGGGTGATATATATGTTTTTATGAAAACTATTTTTTTTTAAATGTAAACTCTGTACAACATTCTCCAAGAGCTAGAGCCCAAGAGAACCCACTGGCAGTCTACTATCAGTAGGACCTCAGAGGTATCTCAGGGATGGAAGGAGAGGTAGGTAGTTTCTCCACAGCTGGAGGAGGCTGCAGCTGTCCTCAGCTCTGCCGGGAATACCAGGCAGTGGCAAGCAGCATTGAAAGAATGGAGTGGGGCAGTGGTATTGGGCAGTCCTCAATATCTTGATCATAAATATTTGGAACAATCCATTTGGTGATATTTATTGCCAATGGGGCCAGAGCTGGAGGGAGATTTCTCATCCACAAGGGGCAGAGAGTGCACCTCTCTGCTTGAAGAGGGACAGGAGAGGTGATGGGAGCAAAGAGATAGAGCAAGGGACTCTCACATTCTTCGCTACCTCAACTGGACAACTGCCACAGGGCCATGAGCAGCTTAAACCACCCAGCTGCTTTTGGGAGGAGGGTGCAGAATCTAATCACTGACAGGCTTTGGTAGTTTAGGTTCATACCTGTTTCAGAGCTTTTCTCTACCAACTTGTTATCACAGGAATTCCTCAGCTGGGGTAGCAGGTCTGGTTGAATGTGTCTTCATGTCCAACATTGGTGCTTTTGCTCCAAGCCAGGACCAGTTGCTCTTAGAATCTATGGCTCCCATGTCTAGCACAGTGCTGTTTGAACTAAACACCATGGCCTTGGTGACTTGTGACACAATGGTTTGAAAATCAAGATCACTGTGTAAGCAGATGGGGGCATTGCTGGGTTTGGGGCCTATCAGCTAGTACATAGCAGAAGTGGGGTTTGACTTCACATTGTACACGGTCTTACCCCCAAATCCTAATTGCTTGCATTGGGTTACACAGTGTTCAGTGCTAATGCAGTAACCTTGACCAGTCTTTAAGAAGACAAGTTAGAGGTGGAGCGCATTTTTCTATTTTTAAAAGTGGCATGGTAGATCAAAAGGTAGGTATAAATATATTGCCTGATTCCCTCTAAAAGAGTTGTTCTGGTTTGCATTTTTGCCTAAATTGTTCAAGAGTGTCTATTTCCCCATAGCTTTATCAACAAAATATGTAATCTTTGTGTGTGTGTGTAGTCACTTATGACTCTTTGCGACCCCACGGACCATAGCCTGCCAGATTCCTCTATCCTGGAACTGTCCAGGCAAGAATACTGGAGTGGGTTGCCATTTACTACTCTGGAGGATCTTCCCCACTCGGGGATCAAACCTGCATCTCTTGTGTCTGCTGCATTGGCAGGGGATTCTTTACCACTGTGTCATGGTCTTGCCAGTTTAATGGTATCTTAATGTTGTTTTCATCTGCATTTCTTTAAATATGAGTAAGTTTGAATATCTTTTCATATGTTTAAGAGCACTTTCATTTTTTGTTTGTTTTTTTGTTTATGGGCTGAATTGTTGATTCAACTTTTTCCATTTTTCTGTTGTTTTTTGTTTTTTTGATCCTCAATTTTAATAGTTAAATATATATATATATATAAGCCCTTTATCTGTGTTATATTGCAAATACTTCCCCTCAATTTTATTTTGCTTGTAATGTCCTTTTCCAAGCAAATTTATTAATCTTTTTTATTTCTTTGAATTTTAAGTCACTGTTAGAAAACCTTTCTCTACACCAAAGTAAAAAAGATTTAATTCTCTTTTCTTCTAGTGTTTGTATTGTTTTTATAGCTTACCTTTAGATCACTGATCCCATTGGAGTTTATACATTTATATGATGAGAGATATGGATCTAAATTTGTCTTTTTTCCAAATGGCTACACAGTTATCTCAGTGTCACTTATTAAGAAGCCCATCTTTGGCCCAGTTATTTGAGATGCCACCTAAAATTTATCATGCCCTCAATTTTCTTATGTTCTTGGTTTAATTTCTTGGCTATATTCTTTCCTCTTCCTTTATTCATGTCCCAGTACCACACTTTGATTATAGTGACTTTATAGTATATTTTATGTTTGTGTGTCTGATACCATTAACCACCCCTCCCCTGACACGGTGTCTTTTTCATTATTTTCCTGGTTATCCTTAGGCATTTGTTTTTATATGTAGATTTTGGTATTAACTTATCCAACTCCGTAAAAAATAAAGCTAACTTTTGAGTAATAACATGAAGGAAAGGAGGAAGCAAGCCATTCAGATACTGGAGAAATAATATTCCAAGCAGAGAGATTAGCAATTGCAAGGACCATACAAAGCCTTGAGGACTTTTGTAGCATATTTGACTTTTTCTCTGAGTGTGGGTTTTGAGCAGGGGAATGACATGATCTGGCAGCTGTGTTAAAAATTCATGATAGATTCCTACCAAAAATGTATATCCTGAATCTAATCATAAGAAAAACTGAATGAGGTGTATACTGAAAAATAGCTCTATATACTCTTCAAAATTATCAAGATCAAGATAGTCAAAGAAAGGCTGAGGAACTGTTCCTGATTAAAGGAGATTGTGGAAACATGCCAGTAAAATGCAGTGAATATTTGGAATTGAATCCTTGATGATGAGGGAGACAGGGTAACTTTGTAAGGGGCAATACTGGATGATTGTAAAATAGGAATACAGACTGTAGATTAAATAATAGTTTTTTTGTCAATTTTACATTTCCTGATTTTGATCACAGTACATACGTAAGAGCAATGTCATTGTTCTTAGGAAGTATACTCTAAAATATGTAGGAGTCATCGAGTCTATAATCTACTCGCGGATGTTTCAGAAAATATCAAAATAAGAGAAACAGAGACATTTATGAAACAAATGAGCAAAATCTAAACAATTGTTGAATCTGAGTAAAGCATGTACAGGAATTCAGTTTACTCTTTTTGCCATTTTCTGTAAGTTTGAAATCATCTCAAAGGTAAAATACAAACAAAACAAAAGGACTGAATGTAATGAAATAAGGGTCAATTCCAGGTAACTAGTTAGGAGGATTTTGTATTGATCCAAGCGAGAGCTAATGATAACCTAATAGAGGAGAATATATTCAGAGATGGTGAGAAGTAGATAGGCTCTGGATAAATTTTTAAGGTAGAACATAAGACGGCTTGCTTATATGGGGGTATGAGAGAAAAAGAGAAGTCAGGGATAGTGGCAAAGTGTTTGGTCTGAGCACCTAAAAGTTTGGAGTTGCTGTTTACTGAGATGGAGGAAATTCAGGCAGAGCAGGTTGTACACGTAGGGGTGGAAGAGTTAGAAGAAGAAGGGGGTGGAGTTCCATTTTAGATATTTAAGACTGAAATGGCATTTTTGACATCTGTCCTTGGTTCATTACTTCTTTCTCAGCATGACGCTTACAGAGAATAGTGTCCTCATGGAAGATTTTCATAGACTAGCCTCTTAATTTTAACTGTCCTGTCAGCTTACAGAAGAGAAGAACTCAGTGGGCTGCTATGTCTGTCTGTCTTCTCATATTTTTGTTTCACATTCTTATTAGTCTTTTCTCATCCTGAAACTGATTGCTCTCTGATAATTAAAGCACAATATTATTTTCCTTAAAACATCAGGGGTTTTTTTTTTTTTAATCTCTTTTTTTTCTTTAAAACCAAGTAATCTTGATTGCTTGATTTGGTATTGTTTTCCTCCACTGTGAATGGTAGAGCAAATAAATTTTATTGGTTGTTTCATTTATGGGTTTTCTTAAAATAAATTTGAGAGTTACATGCATAACCTTAGTGTAAGGGAAACAATATCCATACTAGCCGAAGCTACATAAACAAATAACTGCATAAGCTTAAGTCTTCCGGTCTCCCTGGACCTCGGCTTTATTACCTGAAACAGAACACTTGCACTAGATGATGTAGCTTTACACTGAAGGCATTCTTTGGTGTGCATTTGCTTCCATTTGGTTCATGGGGATTAATGCAGAAATCTTTTACTCTTTCCAGTGAAGGGCAAACCATGGTGAGGAGCTTGCAGAGACACAGAACGAGCGTAGTATAGACTTTTCATCTGGAAACTAAGAGATGTGGAGTGTACAACTTACCTCTGCTTTAACCTTGGATAAGCCATCTGACCTCTCTGCATTGTTGTTTCCCCCAACCAAGAAAAGATAATATTTATCATGCTCACATCAGAGATGAAAATTACCTTAGATGATAAACATAAAAAGCATTTTGAAAGATACTATTTAAATCTAAGCCGTTACTATCATCACAGTCTTCATCATCATGGAGTCTCACAACTTTATTGCTAGGCCTTTGCTTAGGGTGGGCCCTTTTTGCATTTGTTTAGGCAGTCTCTGAAGCTTCACTCTGAGTTTCATTGGCCAAGTGGATGCTGGCTGTTATAGATCATAAAATCTCTCCTGTTACTGCCTGTGACTCACCAGCCATGTGGTACCAATTATTTCTACTTATGCAGATATGAAGTAGCACATGCTATGTGATAAGGAATTTTATATATGAGATATATATATACATGTGTATATATATAGGGACTAACTTCTGTTAGTAATTAGGAGCTACCTTTTTTTTTTTTTTTTTTGGAGCTACCATGTTTAGAAATATACTGTGTGCCAAGCATAAGGTCAGGCATGTTACCTCTAATTTCATTATACCCTTGGAAGCAAACATCATCACCCCTGCTTTACAAATGAGGAAACTGAGGAAAGTAAATTTCAGACCATTGTGCTAATAGTATCTGGGAACTGAGGTTTGAATCCGGCTCTGAGTCTCCAAAGCCTATCTTCTTTGTTGTTTAATTTTCTTACTTCCAATTACATGACCCTATTTATATATATCCATTGCTGGAAAAAACAAGCTATTTCTTTTGTGGCATCTTTACATTAATTTCACAGGCTCTATAGAAATGGCACCCCACTCCAGTACTCTTGCCTGGAAAATCCCATGGACTGAGGAGCCTGGTAGACTACAGTCCCTGGGGTCACAAAGAGTCGGACACGACTGAGCGACTTCACTGCACATGCTGATGAAGGGCTTCCCTGCTGGCTCACTGGTAATCTGCCTGCCAGTGCAGGATACATAGGGTCAATCCCTGGGTTGGGAAGATCCCCTGGAGAAGGAAATGGCAACACACTCCAGTACTCTTGCCTGGGAAATCCCATGGACAGAGGAGCCTGGAGGGCTACAGTCCGTGGGGTCACAAAAGAGTTGGACATGACTTGACGACTACACAATAACAACACGCTGATGAAACAGGGAAGTCAAACTGACATGAGAAGAACTGACAGTCATATGACAGACTTCTCAGCAGGAATTGGGTGTATCTCTAAGAAACACTTGTTTTCATTTCCTGAGTAATCTTTCTGCCTCTGTAGCCCAGCTTTCACTGATGCACCAGCACAGTCTTATAGCAAATATTTCTCCTTAAAAACTGATAGGATGTATTGTCTTATTCACTTATTATCTAGTAAGTTTTAGAGTTTAAATCTGTTCTTCTTGGGATTAATCGAAAGCAGAAATCTTGGAGAAACAGAGCAGAGCCTATCTTAATGCTTGGCAACAATAAAAATGTAGAAAAAACCTTGTACCTTCTAACAAGAGAAATAGAGACTACAGTCTCAAGTAAAAGCCATATCGCAGTAAATACATAGCTTTGGAAGAAAGCATTTTATTACACTAGCTTAATATTTTTCTTTTTTTTTATCAAGGGATTGAATAAGGGAGAAGCAATTAGATTGAGTGCCTGTAAAAAAATAAACCTCTAGATTTTGTTTCATGAGAATATGTTCACTTATAAGGTAAAAGTTAGACCATGGCAACACCTGAGAATTAATACTGAGGTGAGTGGATATAGTAAATTGTATTCTGTGTGAGTCAGGCTGGCATTATTTAGTTTCCTCATTAATGACTTGGATATGAATGGAAGGTATGCTCATTAAGTTTGCAGAGAACGAGATGATGGTCTTGGAAATATGAATAGTATTCAGCATGAGCACAATAAACTAGAGAGATATTTTTAAACAGTAAAGTTCAGAAGGAAAGTGTGTAAAATAATACACATGATACAAAATGAAATCTTGATAGATGTAATCTAAGGAAAGGCTGGACAGACCAAACAGATACAGATTGAAGGAAAATAGACTCAAGTATAACATCTCTCTCTTACATCAACCCAGAGTGGACATTCTGTCCTTGAATAATTTAGTTCCTGGGGTTTCAGGTGCTTCTCCATAGTTTAATTCTGTTGCCTTTTCCCGTACAACCTTGTTTCTCGTTATTATTATATATGAGTCAATTCAGGCATCACCTTCTCTAGAAAGCATTTCCTGGCATCTCCTCCTCATATCTCCCTCTCCTTCTCCATGCTTTCATAAGATCCTGGGTAGACCTCTTTTCTTGTAATTGTTGTCATTGTTTAGTCGCTAAGTCATGTCTGACTCTTTGCGACCTCATGGATGTGTAACCCGCCAGACTGCTCTGTCCATTGGATTTTCCAGGCAAGAATACTGGCATGGGTTGCCATTTCCTCTCCAGGGGATCCTCCCAATCCAGGAATCTAAATTGCATCTCCTGCTCCAGCAGGCAGATTCTTTAGCACTGAGCCACCAGGTCCACCATATTTTGACTGTACTTTTCAGTCTGTCTCAATAGGCCCTGACCATAGAGTCTTTTATCTTCATAACGTGTTTGACATATTGTGACTACTCATTTCATTGTTTAATGAATGAATGAAGCCGTATTTTTGGGTGGTAGCTTTTGATTCACATTCTAGACTCTGGAAGTACCATCGACTAAACAGATCACAAGAGTTCACTTTTACTTCAGGGCACCCAGTACCCAGGCCATTTAGGATCATTGCAGAGACACTTGAGAGGACTGGCTAAGCCAGAAATCATAAATTCTCAGTTCCTGCAGCCTTAGGATGCTCCAGATTGATTTGTCCTTGATGAAGAATGGTAAATCTGTATTCCTTAATTTTGTTTTATCAGGTCCTGGAAATGATATCTATATCCCAGTAGTAAATGAAGGGTCTTATAAGGACGCGAGCGCCTTAAGGATCAGCTAATCTAAATTTGGAAGAACAATAAATTATTATTTACGTATTTTTACACTTTCACTTTCAACATTCTAAAACTTAGAGCTCAAATAAGTAGAGTAGGATAGACTCTGATATTCACCTTAAAACCATAAAATTTTTTGTCCCTTATGTTTTTGGCTGTTTTCTCCCTATCTCTATTATACTTTTCCTATTTTTCCCTTTTCATGTCTTTATTATGTATTACCCTTCTTCCTTTTATGTCTCTAGTTGTCTTTCTTACTTCTACCTATCTCTGCTTTTGTCTCTTTTTGACATTTCATCCTGTGGCCACATATAGCTGAACAACATTTTAAAGATGACTGTATCACGGCAGATGGTGACTGCAGCCATGAAATTAAAAGACACTTACTCCTTGGAAGAAAAGTTGTGACCAACCTAGATAGCATATTGAAAAGCAGAGACATTACTTTGCCAACAAAGGTCCGTCTAGTCAAGGCTATGGTTTTTCCAGTGGTCATGTATGGATGCAAGAGTTGGACTGTGAAGAAGGCTGAGTGCCAAAGAGTTGATGCTTTTGAACTGTGGTGTTGGAGAAGACTCTTGAGAGTCCCTTGGACTGCAAGGAGATCCAACCAGTCCATTCTGAAGGAGATCAGCCCTGGGATTTCTTTGGAAGGAATGATGTTAAAGCTGAAACTCCAGTACTTTGGCCACCTCATGTGAAGAGTTGACTCATTGCAAAAGACTCTGATGCTGGGAGGGATTAGGGGCAGGAGGAGAAGGGGACAACAGAGGATGAGATGGCTGGATGGCATCACCGACTCGATGGACATGAGTTTGAGTAAACTCCAGGAGTTGGTGATGGACAGGGAGGCCTGGCGTGCTGCGATTCATGGGGTCACAAAGAGTCGGACACAACTGAGTGACTGAACTGAACTGAACTGTACATATTTTATACACCTTTCTATTTCCTGTTCTTCATTTAAAAGCAGGTAGAAAGAGCTTACATTTTTTTCTCTTTGTAGCCCTGTGTTGATTTTGACCATCTCAGATTCAAGGGTCCTACAGAGAAGAAATGTTTGGCCATGTCAAACGTAGCCCTTTAAGACCATCTGAGCACCTGTCGGCCTGTCCTATTCCAACTGTACTTGGTCCCAAGAGTTTACCTGGCTTAGAGTACAGGTTGTGGCATATCCAACATCTTAAAAATCAACTCTGGAGTTAAACTGTTAGTTTATAAGTATTGATAGTTTAGAATTAAGAAGGACTTTGGGTGCTATTTAATCATTAAAATGAGGGAAACTGTGACCCAGAGAGGGTATGCAGTTGCTCAAAGTCATGAAATTGGTAAATGACAGGTCAAAGATCAGAGCCTGATTCAGAGAAATTTCTATAATGGAAGAGTGGTGCTTATTTATATATTGGAGTGCTCTACTAGTCTTGGGGAAGAAGAGAAGACTTTGCCCAGAAGCAGGGGGATATAATAAATATTGGAGTCCCTTAAAAACTGCTGGTCATGTGGATCCTGGATCCTAAATCTCCTGAAAAAGAAAATGTATCTTTTGTGTGCTTGATATCACTGTGTGTTTGTGTATATTTGTACAAATATGTGTGATCCATCTGATCAATCTCAACCTTATCTCCTTTCAGAGTTCTCTTTTTCCCCATGGTATAGGAAAGGGCTTCTACATAATGAAGTTTAAATTTTTTGGTATAACATTTTATCACGCATGCGTGCATGCTCAGTTGCTCAGTCATGTCTGACTCTTTGCAATCCCATGAACTGTAGCCCACCAGGCTCCTTTGTCCATGGGATTTTCCAGGCAAGAATACTGCAATGAGGGTGCCATTTCTTTCTCCAGGGGATCTTCCCGACTCAAGGATCAAACCTGCATCTCATGCATTGGCAGGTGGATTCTTTACCACTGAGCCACCTGGGAAGCCCCAACTTTATATCATAAAGACTTGAAATAGTATTTGAAAGGCAGTACAGTTTAGGATAAGAGTTCCCACTAATATTTCCTTTTCATCAGACTAGTGGAAGCCTCTTCACCTTGTTTATTGTTGGAAAGCATGCTGGGAGAATTTTGTCAAGGTAGCTGTCACACAGGGGATAGTGACAGAACTGATCATGCAGGAATTAAGAAGAGATAATTTGTCTAATTATATTATAGAAGGGAATCCAAAGACTGCCGATACTGTCCTTTGATTAATGTATCTGAGAACATGAAAATGTTCTAAGTGAGTGAAATAGAGAAAGGTGGTACTGGTCCTACAACGAGAACTGGTTAAGAGTGATTTATCTTGAAATCATTTGTATAGAGGCAGTGAGAGTATCTGAGTCTAGAAATTCAAATAAAAGGGAATGAATTGATGACTGTGAGATTCAAGGATTTCTTTTAGAAATGAGAATTATATGCAAGCTTTTACTGTTAAGTATTAAATATTCCTTAGTATGTCACCTCGGTCCTAATTTTCCCCATAGTATGGGAGTCAAAGTGTCAGAACAGGCTGTTTACCAGCCCTGGTAGTGTGATGTGAACTACTTAATCAGGCCTGAGTTGGATATTCCCATTGTACTTTTCAAATTTTCTGAAATAATGTGGTAACTCCTATTTCTCAACGAAAAAACAGCCTTTATCATAGAAAAATCTTTGTACTTTGGAAACTTATTATGAGTACTTTTGATTCTACAACTTTGGTGTCTCTTAAACCCACCTGCCTGTCTCAGTCAAGACCACCACAGTCTTTGTTCAGACTTTCATACCTTTTCATCCGGACCCCCTGCCACTCATATCCACATTGCTGCCAGAGTGATTTTACTGATTGGATTGTTTATTTTCTGTTTAAAACCCTGAAGCAGCACTCTGT
Source organism: Capra hircus (assembly GCF_001704415.2). NCBI lineage: Eukaryota > Metazoa > Chordata > Mammalia > Artiodactyla > Bovidae > Capra > Capra hircus. Next base: position 45,260,754 of record NC_030817.1, on the reverse strand, counting down.
GACCTGTAGGTAAACTTCAACTTCCTTAACATCTCATGTAAGATCTTTGTGATCCACTTCTTACTAACCTCTGTGGCCTTATCTGTCGTTACTTCATGTTCTAGCCAAATGTCCTCCTTTCCCTGGAATGTTTCTTTCCTAACCTCTTCCCTTGTTTTCTCTTACTCATCTTTCTAGACTTTGCTGGATCATCTCTAGGGAGCCTTTCTTGATCACCTCTTCTTCTCAATACCTCATTACATTTATTCTAGTCTTTAACTGTTAGTTTGTCTTTCCTCTCAGACCATCAACCACTGGAGGATACAGATCATAGCTTTTTAAACTTGTATCCCTTGTATCTAGCACTATGTTTGGTGTGTAGTAGGTGTTTGCTAAATGCTTGTTGGATAAGTAAATCTCTTTTAAAAGACAAAAAGGTCATCTTCTGTAGTGAAATAACTTCCCAATCTTGTGGTGTGTAGGATAGTTCCACTAAAAACCCCTAAGTCATCTTGTCTCTCTGTAAATTAAGGGCACAAAGGATACCACCTTTATGAACTTGTTCAGTTAATTTGATGGGTTGTAGCTGATTGCTAGTTTCATCTCAGGAAGTTTTAGTTCCTGCTTCTGTCCCAGTCAAAGTCATAGCCAAGGCAGATTTATTCCTAGACTCACTTTCACTCAGTGCACGTTTACTAAGCATTTGTGATGTGTAAACTCTGGACTAGGTGCTGGACATTAACAGTATGGTAACATAGGTCCTTATCCTCAAAGAGATGTTAGTCTTATGAGCAAGTTCATCACCTAGAGTTTTGAGTCACTGTATGAGTGAATTAAAGATGTATGTACTAATAGATAGTCTTTGAGTTCTAACATATTTGAATGAATCAGCCAGCAAATGAACTGTTTATTCTCTGCTAATGAGGGTACTCTAGTAAGAACTGGAATTTGTGGGAGATAGTACTTTATGGACTGTTAGCCAGTAGACAATTTGTCTTTTTAATTAAGTAGCATTTTCTTCTAAGTTCACTTGCTGTAACTCCTGTCTCTTCTGAAGGTGGTTGACAACAGTGCTGCAATATACAAAAATAATTTTGTTTATTAATAAAGTAATATATTGAGATATGTACACGCAAAAAATTCAGACTGTTACAGATTCATTCTTAGATGCAATGCTCTCAAATTTAATGCTTGATATCTTCTTCTCCTTCTCTATTCATTGTTACTTGGTAAGTTGTTATTTTTATTAGGAAATGTTGTTCCTTGGGTTCCTTCTCACAATTTTGCATGTGTGAACCAGCAAGAACTCACCTTGGCTCATTGATGAGAACACAGAGAAAACGATGTTAATCACATTTAGAAGTGGGCAGTAACGTCAGTTACTCTTCTTTGTTTTACAGAGATGAACGAAATCAGTCCATCATTGTAAGTGGAGAGTCTGGGGCAGGAAAAACAGTCTCAGCTAAGTATGCCATGAGATACTTTGCAACAGTCAGTGGTTCTGCCAGTGAAGCCAATGTTGAGGAAAAGGTGTTGGCTTCCAACCCCATCATGGAGGTAAGACAGCAGCAGCCACGGCCTTCCAACTGTATCCTCTCCATAAGAACCACACTGAAGAATTTGATTGAAACAGCCCATGTCAGAAAGTTTGGGACCTCCCAACCACTAAGAGTAGGAAAATACTCTTCCAGATATTAGTAAGAGATCTAGGAAAAGTAAAAATTCAGTAAAGTAGGCATTTTAAGTAAAGTCCAGCTATGAAGGATTCCACTGTATTCCATAAACCTGTGCTTTTAACCTACCACTGCAATGTTGCCTCCAAGTAGCTGGCAATGGCACTTCTTTTCCTCAATTAATGGAGTTGTGTCTATTGCTGCTTGTACTGGAAGAATAAGCTACTCCTTTCCCCTCAGTCCTGAGCTTATTTAAGCTCCTGCTGAAACGCAGGATTCACTATGCTCAAGCATGAATGAGTTTTAGTCTTCCTTTACCCACATTTCGTTTTCTGTATGTAGGCTAACCTGTTTAGCTGTAAGTTTTTATGTTTTTCCAGGTAGAATTATAAATGTAAATCATGATCTTGGAAACATTTTTCTGCATGTTTCTGTCAAGCATATCACACAGTTTTAGATTAGAAAAAGAAATTTACTAATATAAATTCTTGAAAAAAGGAAGATCTGTGAAAAGATGTCCTTTTTCCCCCCTTTTGTTAATTTAACTTAAAAAAAATTTTTTTATAATGTTGTGTTGGTTTCTTCCATTCGGCAACATAAATCAGCCATAATTATATATACATCCTCTCCCTACCTAGCCTCCATCCCATCCCCCGCTACATCCCATCCTTCCAGGTCATCACAGAGCTCCAGACTGGGTTTCCTGTGCTACACAGCAACTTCTCACCAGCTATCCATCTTATACCCAATTGTGTATATATGTTGATGCTACTTTCTCCATTTGTCTCACTCTCTCTCTCCCCCAAGACCATTCTCTTATGGAGTCCATCTGTATCTCCATTCCTTCCTGCCAATAAGTTCATCAATACCATTTTTTCAGATTCCCTATATATGTGTTAATATATTTGTTTTTCTCTTTCTGATTTACTTCGCTCTGTATAACAGGCTCTAGGTTCATCCAACTCACTAGAACTGACTCAAACTCATTGAAAAGATATCCTTTCAAAAGTAGACTATATAGACAAAGTAGATATGCTCAGACCAAAGAAAACAGACCTTTTCATGTGAAAATTTGAGTATTTTAGGATTTGTAACTGGAGGATTATTTGTGTATTGATGTGATTTTAGGAAAGACACATTAAATGGAGAAAATAAGTCTCAGTAAATGGAGAGAAATGACTTTGGACATACAGAAACAAACCTTTTTTTTTTTTTTTTAATACTAATAATCCTAGTCAGCATTCTTTATCCCTGTTTCTTTCCTTTTGTCAAGTCTTATTTGTCACCCAAACACAGATGGCGTTTAGAACTGGCCTGGTGCACCAGTGATACAAGTGGTTTTTGCACTAATCAGTCCAGAGGTAATTGTGCCTGGTGTGCAGTGCTGTGTGTGACACTTTATTATAGTATGCTGTGACCCCTTGCCCACAGGGCTACCTTCTAGAGCAGCAGGACTTCTGTTCTTGGGATTGAGAAAATAAGAGATGCTGGGGACGTTAAGAGCCTCCTGGACTGGGGGAGCTATGGAAAGAGAACTGGAAATGTTTTCTGAAATAGCAGGTACAAGAGAAAACAGATGCTTATGTCAAAAGAAAGCAGTAAAGATCTTAAGAAAATATTAAGATTTTGAAAGAATTTAAACTATATAGATATAATGGTGGATCCTACTCATGTTACTGTTGTGATAATATAGTCTGTATAGCCCATTTCTTGTTTTGGTTTAGATAACAGCAGGGATTTACTCTCTGTTGTTCTTTTTACTGTTTTTGATCGTAACAACAAATTCTTGGTGTTCAACAGTAGTTTAGTCCATTCTTAGTCCCTAACATTAGAAGATACCAAAGTCCTATGGCGTTAGGAAACCCCATCTCGTCTAGATTCAGACCATATAATAACATATAAGTCTGGAATGAAGCTTCTGGAATATGTCTAGTTGAATGAAATATTTTATGAAAATAACTACATTTTTTCCTACAACACAGATTTGTGTTATGTAGGAGTGATATTAAAATTGAAACGGCTACAGATACTACTTTTTAAATAGTTATAAGGAATTTACCTCATTCGCTAGGAAGAACAAAAAAAGATAAAGACAGCAGTTATACATTTAAAAAATTAATTTATTAAAATGTTTAATGACAGCAGTTATGCTTAGCTGCTTCATTCTATAATATTGTTTAGTTTCTCTGCAGGAATTTGGATTAATAAAATTTATTAAAGAGATAACTACTTTTCAACAACTACAAATAAGGGCATCCCAGTTTGAAAGGTTAAAATGGAATATAGGGCTGAAAAATGGTGGCAAAGGGTTTACAGTTACAGGAAGAAAACAGGTAAAATATTGAATATGTGACCTAGAAAATCTGTAGCTTTTAAGCCTGCCTCGGGATTATGTCTCTGTATCAGAGCCCTTTACTGTGATGTCAAGAAAGGCATGTCTATGTCTCCAGTGATTACAGTCATCCCACACCTTGAACATTGTAGCCCAGTGACTTATGGGATTTGCACATTATCCTTTGGAAAGCCAGCAGCTCCTCATCCTCAGCATAGACTCCTTTTGCAAAATACAAATGATGTACAGAGAAATACATGATTCTTTTTTGCTCAATTTTATGACATTTGCTTTTTTGCCCTTCTTATTTCCTAGAAATTTTTATCCTAAGATAGGGACTAGCAAGTGATGGGGACACACTGGGTCTTAATAGTTCTTTTTACTCTTTAATAAATTGTAGTTGAAGATTTCCATCTCCCTTTAGTAAAGAAGAATAATGCACTCAACATGTCATTGAAATCAGTAGTGAAATCAAGACCACAAAACTTCTTTCCTTTAACAATTTCTTGCTGATTGAAATGAAAATAGCATTAGGAAGGCTGTTATAAATACAGTACTTGTAAGGCTGATGAAATACTTAGGGGGAAAGGACAAAAGGCACTGTTTATATTCAGAACCTTGTTTCCGTATTGGGTTAAAGGCTTAGAATCATATAGTTTTATTTTTGAAAGGGATGCTACTGCTCATCTATTCTAGAAGCTGAAGCTGAATGGTTCTATGAAGACCTGCAAGACCTTCTAGAACTAACACCCAAAAAAGATGTCCTTCTCATCACAGGGGACTGGAATAGAAAAGTAGGAAGTCAAGAGAGTAGTCTGTTACCTGTACTCCAGTTACTTGGAGTAACAGGCAAGTTTGGTCTTGGAGTACAAAATGAAGCAGGGTAGAGGCTGACAGAGTTTTGCCAAGAGAATGCACTGGTCTTAGCAAACACCCACTTCCAACAACACAAAAGATGAGTCTACCCATAGACATTACCAGATGTTCAATATTGAAATCAGGCTGATTATATTCTTTGCAGCTGAAGATGCAGAAGCTCTATACAGTCAGCAAAAACAAGACCTGGAGTTAACTGTGGCTCAGGTCATGAACCCCTTATTGCCAAATTCAGACTTAAATTGAAGAAAGTAGGGAAAACCACTAGACCATTCAGGTATGACCTACATCAAATCCCTTATAGTTATAGAGTAGAAGTGACAAATAGATTCCAGGGATTAGATCTGATAGACAGAGTACCTGAAGAACTATGGACGGAGGTTCGTAACAATACAGGAGGTGGTGATCAAAACTATCCCGAAGAAAAAGAAATACAAAAAGGCAAAATGGTTGTCGGAGGAGGCCTTACAAATAGCTGAGAAAAGAGAAGCGAAAGGCAAAGCAGCTCCTTGGGCTTTGAAATCACTGCAGATGGTGTCTGCAGCCATGAAATGAAAAGACACTTGCTTCTTGGAAGAAAAGCTATGACAAACCTAGATAGCATATTAAAAAGCAGAGATGTTACTTTGCTGACAAATGTCTGTATAGTTAGAGCTATGGTTTTTCCAGTAGCCATGTAGAGATGTGAGAGTTGGACCATAAAGAAGGCTGAGCATCAAACAATTGATGATTTTGAACCATGGTCTTGGAGAAGACTCTTGAGAGTCCCTTGGACTGCAAGGAGACCAAACCAGTCAATCTTAAAGGAAATCAATCCTGAATATTCATTAGAAGGACTGATGCTGAAGCTGAACATCCAGTACTTTGGCCATCTGATGCAAAGACCCGACTCATTAGAAAAGACCCTGATGCCGGGGAAAGATCGAAGGCAGGAGCAGAAGGGGATGACAGAGGACGAGATGGTTGGATGGCATCACCAACTCAATGGACATGAGTTTGAGCAGGCTCTGGGGGATGGTGAAGGGCAGGGAAGTCTTCCGTGTTGCAGTCCATGGGGTCACAGAGTCTTACACAACTGAGCCACTGAACAACTACTGCTTGTCTAGTCTAGTCAGTTAACACATGAGGACACTAATGCTCTTCAGAGGATTAGATGATGCAAGTTGGTGGTAGGGCCTGCTGTGATACCCAGATCTTTAGACTTGTATTTCATTTACTCCTCTACCATTCTTTGCTACATGTTCATATACCTTATACTCAAAGACAAAAGGATCTGTTTCACCCCTGGCAACTCGCTGCTCCTTCTCACAGAGTGTAGTGATTTTGGCAGGTCCACTCCACACTCTGAGGAGATCCAAGGGAGGTGACATGTGGAGGTTGGGATAGGAATCAGGAGGGAGGAGAAGCTGTGGACCACCCTCTCCCAGCTTGCGTAGTTGATGGGGAAGGTGCTGAGGACAGTGCCCCGGAAGCACTCAGTGACTCTCACTGCTCTGCCGCTGCCACCACATGTAACCTCATCTGCTCTTTGACAGAGTGTGTTGTGTTGAAAGAAAACTTTGCATTGATCCATTAGTTTCATTTTCTAAACAAAATAAAAAAATAGGAATATATGGAGACTTTTGTTGTGTATTTTGTAGTGTCAAGTTTTGCTGGAAAAGTAGTTTTCAGCCATTCTTTCCATCTTTAATGTTAATCTTAAATTTAGCAGTGTTCTCATTGTCAGAACAGAATAGGATAATACCTGTCATATTTCAGAGACTAAACATGTTTCTTTGATTGATCAGAGATTCTAATGTGTTAACTTTTGTGGCTGTGCTACTACTGTTTTCATCATTTGTGCCTTTTTTTTCCTTATATTGCTTTCTTAATGCTGCAGAGCATTCTCATATCTTTCTGCTGTGGTTTCAGTGTACTAATCCTAGTAGTCACAGGCTTTGCATAGGGAAAGATATTAATTATATGAAATTATCTAATTAAGCATTTAATATATGCACTGTGTGAACCCTTGCTTTTCTAACTGTAGCATGCTTTTTGCTTTGCCTTGAAGGTAAAAATTATAGAAGCATGTCACCTAAATCAGAAGGCAGTGCGAATGCCATATAAGTGTTTAAGATTGTATTAAAAATTTAGCAGAAAGTTACATTCTCTACATTCTGTAGCAGATGTCTTGCAAGTTAGATACCACTATCAAATTCAAAGCCAAATTTTACTGTGTCTGGTTTCTGAAAATTGCTTTGAATTGAGGGGGTAATTACTAACACTCCACTAATAAGCAATTCAGCTGAAACAAAGAGACCCTGAACACCAGGGCAATATTTCCAGGAAAATATTAATTTGTTTTAGCCAGTTTTTTACATGAAACAGACTGCATTTCAAGAAATCAAAAACCTAGTTGTTTAACCAGGATGACTTGTGCCTAGGCAGCCCCGGTCCCATCCGTTCTTTTCCTTTGCTGACATGAATGAGTATGTTCCATGCCTTCTTCCATGGTGAAGACCTCCCAACCGCTGGCCTCCTGTCTGCTGTTTCTGAAAATCACTTGTGTGAAAATAACAAGGCTGATACCGACTGTTAGTATATACCTGTGTCATTGTGCAGTGACAAAGCATGCAGTTTGCAGGGGCAAAATTGGTTCTGTTTTTAAAAGAATCACTTTTAAAAGGTTGTGTTCACCTCTGTTCTGTCTCTCCCTGAACAAATCTGTTCATGTCAGGGCATGAATTGCACTTCTAAAACCGCATTTTTCCCCCCTTGTTTTTCAGTCCATTGGAAATGCTAAAACCACCAGGAATGATAATAGTAGCCGTTTTGGGAAGTATATTGAGATTGGTTTTGATAAGAGATATCGAATCATCGGTGCCAATATGAGAACTTACCTTTTAGAGAAATCCAGAGTGGTGTTCCAGGTAAGCCAGGCCAGTATACATACAGATTGCTGTATCATTCCAGAGCTCACTTTATTCCCAGATTCTCTTGAGCATGTTATGTCAGTATTACTACAGACTACATCTGGACAGAAACATGTGAAACAATGCCTGTCAGAGAATACCCCTTAGACTAATAGTCTTGGGACTGGACAGTGATGTAGGTTTAATGGTTTTTACTGTTTCCTCCAGACGCTTGTATGAAAAGATTAGTTAAGAAGAGGTGCTGATAGTTTAGTCTTGTCTGTCACATTTCCCAGTTGATAGGGAAGACATTGGTCTATGCTTCAGTGAGTTATAGCTTGAACTCAGTTCAACAAAAATGTTCTTGACCTTTTTCCTTCCTTCTTTTCTTTTAGAATATGGTATTGTTTAGATAGAATGTTGGGAGTTCATAGATCCTCAGAACTCACTTGTGAACCACTGTCAGAGAACACACTCAAGTCTACGTATTGGTATAAGACTTTCATTCACAAATATGCTCCTAGTCCTTTTGAAGGAGGGAGTGGGGGTGGCTTCCAGGATCTCAGTTCCCCAACCTGGGATTGAACCCAGGCCTTGCAATGAAAATCTGGAATCCTTCCCATCCCCAGGGAACTCCTGCTCTTACTCCTTTTTAATTTGTGAATGGGAAACACTATACATTACAACACTGACAGACATGTTTATGCTCCGGGAATGTGGACTTACCGTTGGAAAACTCCTAGTATAGGACTCCGGGTGACCCACTGCAAACTGTGAGATGGGGTTCCTCTAGCTCCTTCACTGGATGCCTGCCTCATGGAGATTCCAGTAGCCCTGGCACTGCCATATAGCTGAGTCTATAGTTTCCATCACACAAGTCTATTAAGGCTTAGAACGTGTGTAGGAAAAACATACTGAAAGTCATGAGTTTGGGCAGCCTAGAACTATTCAGGCTTTGACTTTAGGGATATGCCTGATTTGTGGCTACCTAAATGTAATACTGTGAACTGTGGTGTTGGAGAAGACTCTTGAGAGTCCCTTGGACTGAAAGGAGATGCAACCAGTCCATTCTAAAGGAGATCAGCCCTGGGTGTTCTTTGGAAGGAATGATACTGAAGCTGAAACTCCAGTACTTTGGCCACCTCATGCGAAGAGTTGACTCATTGGAAAAGACTCTGATGCTGGGAGGGATTGGGGGCTGGAGGAGAAGGGGACGACTGAGGATGAGATGGCTGGATGGCATCACCAACTTGATGGATGTGAGTCTGAATAAACTCCGGGAGTTGGTGATGGACAGGGAGGCCTGGCGTGCTGCAATTCATGGGGTCACAAGGAGTCAGACACAACTGAGCAAGCGAACTGAACTGAACTAAAATGTAGTACCTGATTTGTATAGTAAAGCAATAGTTACCCTCCTCCATTGTTCTAATATCTAGATACACGCAAAACAGTGTTATTGTACACACATGTATGCTCGAATGGGTTAAAAAAAATATTTAGTAGCCAAAAGAAACAATGGGGGAAATATATGATCTAAGAGAAGACTGAATCTAAATAGTACAACTTTGATTGATAGGTAGACAATGAAAGGGAAGATTGGTATGGTGACCAAAGGCTAGTAGTGGGGCCTAACCCTTCTTGCCTAGAAACTGTGAAGCAATTCTAGCTGTTCCCCAACCCTCAAGGCTATATAATATTGAGGATGTTTGGTTATATCAAAGTGAGTCAGACAGAGAGTACATATTTGATATTGCTTCATGTACAAACATGATCAAATCATTTCTGTAGATTCTCCAGCTTTTCTAGTTGTCTGTGTACTGAACCCCCTAAAATATTGCCTGAAAAGTGAAAGTGGCTCAGTCGTATCCGACTCTTTGTGACCCCATGGACTCTACAGTTCATGGAATTCTCCAGGCCAAAATACTGGAATGGGTAGCCTTTCCCTTCTCCAGGGGGTCTTCCCAACCCAGGGATCGAACCCAGGTCTCCTATATTACAGGCAGATTCTTTACCAGCTGAGCCACAGGGAAGCCCAAGAATACTGGAGTGAGTAGCCTATCCCTTTCCAGTGGATCTTCATGACCCAGGAATCAAACCGAGGTCTCCTGCATTACAGGTGGATTCTTTACCAACTGAACTATGAGCGAAGCCCTCATATTGCCTATTCGTGCTTATAGTCATTGGTATATTGTTTGTTTGTTTAGGGTCTTCTGTCCATGTAATAAGTTTTCTCTGCCAGACACCAGCCCCCATTATGCATGAAACCTGACATTAGCCTTACTTGCTGTATTCTTCTGTCAACTGAGTTCAGCTGGTAGAGAATCTGCCTGCAGTGCTGGAGACCTGGGTTCAGTCCCTGGGTTGGGAAGATCCCCTGGAGAAGAGAAAGGCTACCCACTCCAGTATTCTGGCCTGGAGAATTCAATGTACTGTATAATCCATGGGTTCATAAAGAGCGGACACAACTGAGTGACTTTTACTTTCACCTTCTGTCAACTGAATACACTGCAGAATTCAGGAGTATGATGATAGAATATAAGAATTATGTTTTGTATGAGCAGTATTATTACATTGTATTTTGAAAGTATATATGTGGAAGAAGGCAGTCAGAAAATACTAAGAAATGGTCTTAGAATTGTACACAATTTATTTTCTATCTGAAATATATTTTTATTGACTTTTAAATATATAATCTAAATTGATATGGATGATGCAGTGCATTCATGGATTTCTTACAAACAAGTACAGTAGAGGGTCCAGTCTAAGATATGGGAAAGATGGGACTTTTTCCCCAGAGTGTTAGGAAGACCATGAATCTAAGAGGTACTGTGCGAAAATATGGGTATTGGGCCAACAGAGATTTTAGTTTCCCCAAAAGTCACTGATCTCATGACAGTGCCATGTAGCAAGCTGTTTACTAGTTTAAAAAGCATAACTGTCACATATATTATGTTGAATGTGACCAACAGATACACTCACACAGGTGTACATAGTTAATAAATCACTTTTCAATAATCATAGATATTAAACATAAAACTTTTCTGAGTTTTAGATTAAAATTCTCTAATTGAAAACTCTTCTTATTTCAAAGGCAGAAGAGGAAAGAAACTATCATATCTTCTATCAACTTTGTGCCTCAGCAAACCTACCTGAATTTAAAGTGCTGCGATTAGGTATGAATATGACATTAGATTTGTTGTGCTGGTATTATCTTCTATTTATTTCCAAGTTCATAACTTTACTTCTTAAAAAGGAGACTATCTTGTACTGAAATATTTATGGATGAAATAAGAGGTCTACAGTTGGCCTTAAGATAACCCATGGGATGGATAAGGGGTAAGTGGCTGTATACATGGAACAAGGTTAGTCTTGAGTTGATACTTGTTTAAGATGAGTGTGATGAGTACACAAGGGCTCATTATACTAGTTTCTCTACTTTTGTGTATGTTTGAAATTTGCCTTGTTTAAAAGGAAAGAAAATAAAAAGGAGTTTATGTGGTAGAACCATATGAAGTCTCTGATGAAGAAAGCAGGAAAGTGTTTGAAGAAATTATCCTAGCATGTAGATTGAAATAAAACATTTAGGAAAGGACTATTCACTTAAACTCTACAAACATTTTGCTCCATTATTTAATTTGAGTCTTGTATTAAAATGTAACTAAAAATACAGACAGTCAGACTCCAGACTCTATACAATTAATTATGCTTTCACTGCCTCTAAAGCAGAGTGGACATAAGGTAGAAGTCAAGGCCTTTTCATAGACTGCAAGTCTTTTAAAATTTTTTCCTTAATTGTAGGAGATGCAAATAACTTTCATTACACGAATCAAGGTGGCAGTCCTGTGATTGAAGGAGTAGATGATGCCAAGGAGATGGCACATACCAGACAGGCCTGCACTTTGCTAGGTATGTAATCTTATCCTTGAATTCTTGGAAGCAATAGCTCTCTGACTCAAACAACCTTTGATTTGGAATATTAGCTTAGCTTCATATTAAGTGGTGAAAATTTGGGGGAGATTTAGCTTTGTTTTTTTCAGATTTAACATTCTTCATAAAAAACATTTGGACATCAAATGGGCAGGGAGTTTCTCTTGGGGATGATGGGAACTATATGGAAAATATGTTATGGTAATGATTATACAACTTTGTAAATTTACCCAAAACTTTTGAATTGCATACTGAAGACGGATGAGTTTTATGATATACACATTATTCTTCAATAAAGCTGTTCAAAACATACATTCAGGGCTTCAGGGGAAAGATATGGGACTGTTTACTTAAATTTTTACAAAATCTGAAACGTAGAGCTGAATGAAATGGGTCTCTATTCAGAAACTCATGTTTTATAGGATTTTTTTGTGTATTTGTTTCTTTTCATTTTGGGTATGTTTTTGAGGCCTGGAAATGTGGTTGAGCTGGCTTGGTGACAAAATAATGTATTACATGTAGTTTATTTGTTTCTGAAATGGCTCAGGTCACTGTTTTTGTTTCTAGATTTAAAAAATATATTGGATCTACATATAAATAAATTGACCTTTAGAAATGTAGTATACAACTTTTAGTGCTGAATTATTTATTTAAATCTTTCAGCATATGAATAACTCTAAAGTCATATATTGGTATTTTGAGGAGTAACCTGAGATGAGTTAATTTAATTTAAAAGTATTGCTAATCAGAGTACTCTTGCCTGGAAAATCCCTTGGACGGAGGAGCCCGGTAGGCTGCAGTCCATGGGGTCGCTAAGAGTCGGACACGACTGAGCGACTTCACTTTCACTTTTCACTTTCATGCATTGGAGAAGGAAATGGCAACCCACTCCAGTATTCTTGCCTGCAGAATCCCAGGGACAGGGGAGCCTGGTGGGCTTCTGTCTATGGGGTCGCACAGAGTTGGACACGACTGAAGTGATTTAGCAGCAGCAGCAGCGATCAGAGTATGATCCAGGACCACTATGGAGCCTGTAAAAATTTAGAATCTCAGACTTACTAAACTAGAATCTACATTTTAACCAGATCCATTGGTGATTCACATATGCATATTACAGTTTGAGAAACATTGCTTTACTTCCAGTGCTAACTCTGTTTATAAACAGAAAATTGTGAATTTGAAAAAGCCATAATGCAGGAGATGGTAGAAACATTCCTTGTAAAATGAACTCTGAATTACCTGTATGTGATTGCATTTTTGGAAATAATTTTAATTTTTTTACTTAAACATAATATATATCTAATATTCTGGAAAAATCTTACCTTATTGAAAAGTGAAGCCTCATCTGATAAAACACCAAGGGCTGACCTGCATTCTCATCCTGCCTGACCTTTCAGGTCCTGCTCTAGTTCTTTGTTTAGGTACTCACTTGTCAGGCTGGGGCATAGCACCAGCCTGAACATTTTTAATTGTGTGGTCTCTTTGAATTATGCTTGGTCTGTAGTTAAAAGAAGTGACTGAATAATTTGACTTAAAACAATCTTACTGAGCCACAACTCGCATTTAGAGTAGAGCTAAATCGTAGTGTTAGTAAGATACTTAAATCGTGTGATGAATTTGTTTAGCACTTACCATGTGTCACACAGTGTGTTAACTTTACTAACTGTATTATCTCATTTAATGTTTACAAACTCCCTTTGAGATAGTCTCTAATGTCCCTGTGTCTCAAATCAGAAACTAGAAGGGTGAAGGTGTCTGCCTGTGTGAGATGGCAGGTCAGGAGCAGAGCCTGGCTTCCAGCTGAGGTCTGTCTCACTGCACAGCCCATGGTCTAAACCATAGTGCTAAAGTGCATCATGTATTAAGGTCAACAAAGGTGAAAGTGTTGTTAACTATGGCACATTATAATGTGTACAACATCTGGCAGTATTCAACTGTTAAAAATTAAACTCTTAAAAAGTTAAATTATCTGCTTTAATTGTTTAGTTCCTATTCTGAAATTAATCACTGTTCATTTACTCTGTTGTTTCAGGAATTAGTGAATCTTATCAGATGGGAATTTTCCGAATACTTGCTGGCATCCTACACTTAGGCAATGTTGTGTTTATGTCTCGAGATTCAGACAGCTGCACAATCCCTGTGAGTTCAGAGCAAGCTTCCTGTGATGACAGCTGATTTCTGTTTTAGTTTTGTTGATTCTTTATGGAAACAATGTGTTTGAAGTCTATTAACTAACATTAATAATTATCAGAGAGATAACTACTAGAAAGATACACTGTCTAGAGTAGAATTTTGAACCATTGATAAAGAAATGTGGATTCAGATCCCTGGTTCACAGTGATTGCTTGTGTGTGTGTGAGGGATAGGGGAGGAAAGAACTTGGGTATATGTGTGAGCTGTATAAACAGAGGTGGGAAATATTTGATGTGAAAGTTGGATTGGTGAGTCTACAGTGAAGATCTTGTTTGGCCCATGACACACATACCAGAATTGATAAGTTTATTTGTCCTGTGGAATATGGATTAAAAGTTACTGAAGAAATTGTTAGCAGTGATTACTCCTGGGAAAAGGAATTAGATGACTGGAGAGAGATGGTGTCTTCACTATGATTTACATATTCTTCCCCATGCAGAGATGACTACACACTGAGAATTAAAATCCAATTCATTTGTTTAAACTGTAATAAAACCTAATAGTCTCAGAATGTTCTCATTGGGCATTGTGATTTGCAGTATTTTCTGATCACCCCTATCAAAGATCACACACAATGCACACACTCACATATACATGTAGATAATTATTAGGTGTTTTTTAACTTTGTTAAAATGGAGGCAGTTTTAATATTATTAACTCTTTTTCCATCTTGCTTCCTCAAGGATTATAATAGGAAACAATTCTGAGATTTATGTTTCACTCTTCAGATACCCAAGTTGATATTTGCAAATCTACATGTAGATTAATTCATGTGACATAAATTTGGGTAAATTAGACCTTAGTTTTGAAATATATGTTTCAGCATCTCCGCCTGGGTTCAATCCCAGCTTTACTATTTATGCACTCTGTGTTTTGGGGTGAGTTACTTAGCTTCTCTGAACCTTAGTTTCCTCATTTTTAAAATGAAAGAGACTTTGTTTTTTACCAATTTTGGACTGGTTGCTCTGATCGCACTTTATACTGGATAAATTATATTCTAAAAATATTTGTAATTAATACATAAGAACTTTAATAAATACATAAGAAATATTTTAATATATATATATATAAACTGAGTGAAAATAGGAACTCGGAACAGAGCAGAACTCTGAAGCATAGACTCACCTGAGAGGCGTTTGCTAAACCCAGTGACGTTGAGCTATGGTTTTCATAGCCAAGTGGAGTGCGGAAGACAAAAAACAAAGCCTCAGACTCCTATAAACAGGGGAACAGGAAGGCAAACTTCTGCCTGTAGCTGAGACCCTAAATGAGGAACATGCTCACCACCTCCTCCAAGAGTACCAAGAAAAATCAAGTCTTTAAGCTAGGCGGGGGGTAAGGGGGAGGGCAGAAATAGTTCCCTAAAAATTTAGAGCAATGAGCTGCCCCTCATGCTTATTTCCCAGTTTGTTTTCATAGTTCCTGGATGGTCCCCAACAGCAACATACACAAAACTTAGCTTAAATTGATCCTGGATTGGTAGTGCCCTGGATGCCTGACAGAAGCAAATGCAAACCCACCTTCAATCCAGGCCTTGACAGAGTCCCATGAGAAGAGTTACAAGAATACTGACTCATAGTCAAAAATCTCAAATCTCGTGATACAACAAAATAGAAGGAGCTAGGCAAAACAACAGATAGCAGTCAAACCTACTAAGAAGGCTGAAAGAAATTAATAGCAGATTTGACACAACTGAATAGATAAGTGATAAGCTGAAAGACAGACATGAAGAAATGATCCAAAATGCAAGATGGGACCCACAGATGGAGCCCTTAACAATAGTTAAAAGAGATGAAGAATGGAGTAACAGAATCTAATTTTAATATAATGAGAATTTCTAAGGGAAAGAAAGAAGAGAATGAGGCAGACAAAATGTTTGAAGAGGTAATTACTAACAAATTTCAGAACCTGTGAAAATGACACTACACCACAGATTTGGAAAGGAGAAAAAATCCCGGATAGAATAAATAAAAAGAAACCCACCTCTAGTCTCACCATAATTCTACCATAGACAGAGAGAAAAATCTTGAAACACAAAGATAAGACATACTAGTGTTGAAAAAGTAGCAATTAAACTGATTGGTCACTTCCCAACAGCAATAATAGAAGTCAGGAAACAGTGGACCATCTTCAGTGTTCTAGAGTAAATAATTACCAACTTAGAATCATATATCCAGTAAAGATATCTTTTTAGAATGAGGAAAAGATAGATGTGTTTTTGGATAAATAGAAACTTGTGAGAATTTGTCACCAATAGGCCCTCACTAAAGGAAATATTAAAAGACACGGTTAAGACAGAAGGAAAGTGATCTGGATACAAGATCTAAAATTCCAGAGGGAATGGTGAATCAAAAAAATGGGCAAATTTTGATTAATTAAAAGAATAATAATTATGAATTGAGCTTCCCAGGTGGCACTAGTGGTAAAGAACCCACCTGCCAATGCAGGAGATGAGATGTAAGAGATGCAGGTTCAGTCCCTGGGTCGGGAAGATCCCCTGGAGGAGGGCATGGCAACCCACTCCAGTATTCTTGCCTGGAGAATCCCATGGACAGAGGAGCCTAGCAGGCTACAGTCCATAGGGTTGCACAGAGTCAGACACAAATAGTGTATTGGGCCACAAAATACTTTTTACAAAAAACTCATTACAGAGGGAACAGTAGTAGAGAAACCTCACAGACATTCCTGTAACCAAGCAACGAGTCAGCATCACATGAGTTCTGATGCAGCCTCCTGAGGAGGGCACCACATGCTTCTCTAGTATTCTCACCAGAAAGGCGTGCTGAACCTGATCATGAGGCAACGTCGTACAGACCCAAACTGAGGGGCACACTACCCTTCTAAAGTATCAAGTTCTCAAAAAGACAAAACAAAAGAGGGAAGAGCTCCTCAAATTAACAGAGATTAATGAAATAAGATAACTAACTTCAATGTATGAACCTAGACTGGATCCTGGACCATATAAGAGGGATCCTGGTCCCTAACAACCCGATTCTCAGAGGACACTATTAGGTCAGTCAGTAAAATTTACTAGGTAATAGGGTTGTATCACTGCTAATTTTCTGACTTTATTCATTGTACTATAGTTATATAAAATAATTTTAGGAAAATACACAGTAGAGTATTCAGTACCAAAAGGGCATCATGGTTGCAACATGCTCTCAAAAGACTCTGAAAAATAATATGTATGTAGACGTATGTGAAAGAGAGAGAAAGAGCAAACTCGGTAAAATGTTAATATTTAGGGAATCTGGGTGAAGGAAATACTTTGTACTTTTTTTGCAACTTTTCTGTTAGTCTGAATTTAGTTTAAAATAAAAAGTTTAAAAAACTAAAGTGAAAAAAAAAAAAACCTAAAGTGCATCACCAGCCCTTTCTTCCTCCCAAAAAGTTAATAAAGTACTGGATAGCAAAGCTTATAGATTGGGATTGAGTGTTTGGAGTTCATGTTATTTAATTACATCAAGATAACTAATGTATCAATTCTTCTATCATAAAAACAGAAACAGAAAGTGAAGCTTTCAAACTAATAAAGAGGAAAACGAACTAAAAAAATAATCCAAATATAGCAAGAAAAGGAGAGAAATTTTTAGAAAAGGAGGGACAAGTAAAGGCACAAAAAAGGTACTAATAGAAATAATTACAAACGAACCAATGTTTTAGTTAATATGGATTGTCAGACCAGTTTTAGAATTTAGGTATATACTTTTGAAAGAAACATTCCTGAAAAATAAAGGTACAGATGGTTTCAAAGTAAAAAGTTGAGAAAAGACACACCATAATAGCTAGAAAAAAACCTGGTAGAGCTGTATCGATACTGGACAAAATAGACTTTGAGGCCAAAAGCAGTACTAGAGATAGAGTCACTATGTACTGATAGAGATTTTTATTCACCAAGAAGATGTAATAGTTCTAAACTTGCGTGTACTTAATGATGTAGTCTCAAAATATATAAAGCAAAAGATTACCACAAGAATAAAAAGAAAATCTGTCACAGTGGGATATTACTGACTTCTCTCAATTACTGATAGGTAAAGAAGTCTAAAAATTAGTTCAGTTATAGAAAATTTGAACCGAACAGTTAACAACGTTGCCCTCATAGAACAAAATGGTACTACCATTCAAATAAAATGTTTAGAGTGCTGATCCACTTCTAAATGATGTCACACAATTCATATATAAATGAATGAAATAAGCTGCTTATTCAAGGGAGTTGATCCATGTTGATGGTGATGATGCTGATTTGTGTCTAAAGTGATTACTTGGGAGGAGGGAACATGAAAGAAAAAAGGGACTGTGGGAAGGGTCAGGGGAGGAAGGTGTCAAGAGACTTAGGGTTTAATGACAATTCTGGCATAAACTGGTGGTGTGCTTTTTGCCAAGCTAGTCTTTTGGATGTTATGTCCTAATTTGTCAATTAGAGATAGCAGTGTTCACCCTGCCTGTTCCTCAGGAATGTTATCAGATGCAATTGAAACATGTGAGTGAAGATGTTAAAAAATCTAATGTACTAACATCAGTTAAATTAAATAAGTATTTTTAATTTATGAATACTTTGCATGCCTACTCATGCAAAACCTATGGAAGACATTGTAGGGGATACAGGGATCCCTATAGGTAAGGGGTTCCCAACCTCCAGGATCTAATGCCTGATGATCTGAGGTGGAGCTGATATGATAGTAACAGAAATAAAGTGCACAGGAAATATAATGAATGCTCTTGAAGCATCCCCAAACCATTCCTCCACTCCACAATCCATGGAAAACTTGTCTTCTCCAGAGTCAGTTCTTGGTGCCAAAAAGGTTGGGGATCCCTGCCATAGCTGATGCAGGGGATCCTTAGATTAGAAACACTAGTCTAAGAAGCCACACAAATAACTATTACGTTGTCTGTTTATAACCTTTTAGTATCTCCACCTCCCATCTCCCTGCCATTGGCCCTCATTGCTCTTAGAGGAAAGACCAGCCATGGAACAGCCTCTGGCTTCATCCCCTACATTATCTCCCTCACATAGCTTCAATGCCTCACATCTCTGGTTTCCCTCCCACCACAGGACTTTTATACCAGATGTCCCCTCTACTTGGAAGACCCTTTCACCAAGTTAACCCCTTCTTATTCTTCAGATCTCAACTCCATTTCTCAAGGCCACTGTCTCCTGTCTCCCTGAATAGGGCACATTCCTTACACATGGAATCTTAGCATGGTGTCCTCCTTTGTAGTAATTTTAATTTTAGGGAGCAGTCATTTAGTTAATGTCCATTTCCCCTAGTGACTATAAGTTCTAGGAGGACAGGGTGAAAGTAAAAGTGTTAGTTGTTCAGTCGTATACGACTCTTTGTGACTCCATGGACCGTAGCCCACCTCAGTCCATGGAATTCTCCAGGCAAGAATACTGGAGTGGGTAGCCAGTCCCTTCTCCAGGGGATCTTCTTGACACAGGAATCAAACCCGGGTCTCCTGCATTGTAGATGAATCCTTTTACTCTCTGAGCCACCAAGGAAGCCGGTACATGTCTATTTTTTTCTGCTGGCATATAATATATTTGTAGACAAGCTGACTCATTTTCTGACTGACTAAATGAATGTGCCTGAAGACAGATGCAAATAAGTACAATAAAGAGACAAAGGAAGAGGTCATTTTTTGAATTGAGTCCTAGAAGAGATTACAAAACGCTGCCTAGATTCTGGTTTGATGGATGGTTGTGATTATCACTGATCAGCTTCAGAGGCTCTTGGTGTTTGTTGTAGCAGAGAAATTGTCAAGTTTAATTGTTACCTCTTTGTTAATATTTTTTTAGTAAATTCTTACTTGATTGATCTGGTCCTAGGAAATAACCCATTCTCTTTTGTCAGCCCAAGCATGAACCCCTCAGCATCTTCTGTGACCTCATGGGTGTGGCCTTTGAGGAGATGAGTCACTGGCTCTGCCATCGGAAGCTGGCCACTGCCACAGAGACGTACATCAAGCCCATCTCCAAGCTGCAGGCCACTAATGCCCGTGATGCACTGGCCAAGCACATCTATGCCAAGCTCTTTAACTGGATTGTAGATCATGTCAATCAGGCACTCCATTCTGCTGTCAAGCAGCATTCTTTTATCGGTGTGCTGGATATTTATGGGTGAGTGTATTTGGCTTAGTGGTCTGAGCATTTCTTTCTAGACATTATCTAGTAACTCCAAGTAGGCATTTGATTATGTCTGCTACTGGTGAGCTAAAGGGAAAATTAGAAGACAGTTTTTTAAAGCCTAGTTTCATTTGCTAGTTTGCCTTCTCTGGGTGCCTTTCTTTAATGTTGAACCCCTTCCTATACATTTGTGCTTTTTGATGCCTAATTTTTCATCATCTGGTTCACTTTTCAAAAAAACCTATGACATTTCTATTCCCCTCCTTTCTGTGTTTATGTAAACATTGTGAATCTGTGAATTGACAAGAGCAGTAGCTTTATCGTAATTCGGATTGTTCCCTACTTGGGGGTGAATATGCCCTCAAAAATTCATACTATTGAATATATTCACATGCTGCAGCCTTGAAAAAAAACTCTGCCACTTTGCTGATGTCTATCTGCTGGGTACATATTTCGTGTTACTAACTTAGAAAGCCTTATCTTCACTGATGTGGAAAGTAAGTTTTGCAATGTTAGGGAATTTCCTATTTCTCTCTAATGTGCACATTTTTAATATTTTTTAAAAGCTATTTTTTCCTTTTTCTCCTCTTCCATATTATTTTTGATTTTACAGATTTGAAACATTTGAGATAAATAGTTTTGAACAGTTTTGCATAAATTATGCAAATGAAAAACTACAGCAACAATTCAATATGGTAAGAATTTTCTTGCTTAAATAATATTCTGCCAAAAATTATTCTTTGAATTCCTGGTATGTGTTTAAATACTGGCTCCTGAAGTAAAGTTATGAATTTCAGTTATTATCTATGGTTTAAAGCAGTTAAACTGCTGAGGAACTTATGATTAATGAATGATGCAACCTTGGAAAGATGTTTATGGTCCAGATTGGATTCAAGGTCATCTGCTGTCTGAGAATAGTTAAAATTTAGTCCAAATAAATTGAGAAAAGGAAGCAGAAAATGTTTTAGATAGTGACATAGGGATGTGAAACTTTGACCCCAGGAATATCATTCAGTTGGTCGTCCCTGAGGCTAACTATATGTGGAGTTAATACTGTCTTAGCCCTGGGTGTTCTTTGGAAGGAATGATGCTAAAGCTGAAACTCCAGTACTTTGGCCACCTCACGCGAAGAATTGACTCATTGGAAAAGACTCTGATGCTGGGAGGGATTGGGGGCAAGAGGAGAAGGGGACGACTGAGGATGAGATGGCTGGATGGCATCACCGACTTGATGGACATGAGTTTGAGTGAACTCCGGGAGTTGGTGATGGACAGGGAGGCCTGGTGTGCTGCGATTCATGGGGTTGCAAAGAATCAGACACGACTGAGCGACTGAACTGACTAACTGAACTCTTACTTACTGTATTAAAACCTTTAGACTATTTGATCTTTGTAAAATATTGCATAAAATATGGTACTTTGATAAAAATTTGGACCCTCTTTTTAGCAAATTAAGCTACTTAGTATAGGGAAATAATGTAGAAGTGATCTTAAATTTTTAAGCTGTTTCCATAAGAATGTGACTAGTATATTTTGTGTCTCTGCATAAGGAATATTAATAAAAACCTGTCAGACACTAAGTGGAATATTATTTTT
The DNA here is from genome assembly GCF_001704415.2 of Capra hircus. Lineage (NCBI taxonomy): Eukaryota > Metazoa > Chordata > Mammalia > Artiodactyla > Bovidae > Capra > Capra hircus. Next base: position 45,239,163 of record NC_030817.1, on the reverse strand, counting down.
TCTCAAGGTTTTCCTGAGTTTCTCAATACTTTAATCAACAGCGGAGCCTTCTGCTCTTTCCCAGAATATTTTGGCACAAGGTGACTGGAAGTATTAAGACACTAACGCCAGCCTCATTAGGGACTGGCTAATTTGTTTATTTCTCGAGGACCTCATGTCTCTGCATGTGTGTTTCTGACTTTCTTCTTTCCCTTTCCCTCTTTCTGTCTCTATCCATCTGTTTCTTCTCTCTCTCTCTTTGCTCATACACACACACACACACACACACACACACACACACACACACACACTGCAGCTTAGCCTCTCTCTGCATGAGAGAGAGGCTTCCCTCTTGCTCTTATTTCTCTTCTTTCTCTCTTCCCTCACTCTTATTATCAGATGGCATATATTTTCCTTCAGATGGTATATATTTTGTCTAGGTTTTTGCTTCCTCACTTACCTCACACTTCCTGTGAACAAGCAGTGGTTGAGGTGCTTCTATCTTCTTAACTTGCTTAAATCCCATTCATCTTGACTTCTAGCAGCGTCAGCTTTCACTGTTAATTGTCTGTTTCCCAGTTCTTATATCTGAGAAAAGAGAATGTGCTTAACCCAGTTCATTTGCCCATCAGAGATCTCTGGCCCTTGACTAGCTGTGTCTTGCAGCATGGGGTCTTACAGTAAAGAACCTGGTGCTTAGGCTGCTCCCACAGCAGGAGCTGTGGGGTGGGCGGTGGGCAGGAGAAACATGGTGACTGGCAGCTTTAATGCTTGGAGTCATTACCTTATCGAGTAAGCATCTCTTGTCATATTGAACCTCATGCCCTTAATTTTGCAATTAAGAATGGAAAACTAGACATAGAGACTTGTATGAGAAACAGGCCCTAAAGTTTGGAGCAGTGTTTCTATTGTCAATGTGAAGACCACACTGCATATAGATTAATGAATTAAAGGAAGATAGGACTCATTTGTGAGGAATTATTGGTACCATCAGCCAGGGCATCTTGCTGACACATGGTGCTCCATTTGCCTTCTCATTAATCAAAAGAACAGAAGAAATTTGCTTTCTAATTAGCATTACATAAATATTCATATGTATGGCAAGTTTTTTTTTTTTTTTTAAACTAAAGCTTTCACACCTGGTTAGACTATGAATGCTGCAAATGAGCCAAGAACAGCATTATAATAAGTATAGAATAAAGTGGGAAAGTTCCAGATGTGTGAGGAGAGTAAAGTATCAGAAATCTTGGTAACCCTTAGGTTTCATGGGGGTTTGGGTTCTAGGAAATATGTGTTGTCTGGTAATAGCCACAGAGGGATAATCTTCCCAGAAAAGCTGCAGGACATGTGAGAGAACCAGTGTGACAAAGGAGACAAGAAAGGAAAGCAGAATCCTGCAGGAAGAAATGAGTACAGGTCACCTATAGAAACTAGAATGTGTGGGTTGGTGCCATTGGCTGATCAGCTTGATGCGGTGCTTCTATTGGCCTTCCTTCCTAGACCAACCTAACTACCTTTCCCTGCAGACCTCGGGTCACACAGCCCTTCCTCAAGGAAGCCTTTTCTTGCTACCATGTTCCAAATTAGTTAGGGACTCCTGAGCTCATAGCTGGCCATTATTTTTCTCTGGAACATTATTACAGTTTGTAATTCTGTTTCTTGTGATTGATTTCTGATCTGTTTTTCTCACTAGTCTTCAAAGTCTATTAGGGCTGAGTCTGTGTCTATTTTGCTAATGGTGTGTAGTGACTGGGACATGGTAGACAAGTCAATACATATTTGTGCTTAAGTGAGTGAATGGAGATGAGAAGCAGTGGCTGAAGCATTTAGCAGAAAAAGTACTGTGTTTGTAGTGGTTGCAGCTGCTGGCAGAATTGGATGTAGAAGCCAGAAAAGTGAGCCATAGATTCCCTGACTGTGGAGGATAATCAAGACAGACACAAAAGACCAACTGTTATCTAATTCTGAGGCACATGAACTTCAACACCATGGTCCCTTAAAAGAATTACTTTGTCATGCTGTAAGCATCACCCAGAATGTTTCAGTAGTCTGGAGGGCATCCTCTCTGCAGGTTGTTCAAGGCCAGCTAAGGCATTTCTATGCCCATATGGTTAGCAACACTGTGTGATACTTTAAGGGGCCAAAAGTACATAGTGTGGTTTTGGATATGTACATATCAAAAAATAAAAAGCTGCCACACTTATCAGATATTTAAATATTCACATACCTAGATTTTCTTGTTTGCCAAAAATCCGATGTAGCTGAGGTTTTTCCATGTGTGGTTTACATTTGCTTTCTTACGTTGTTCTCTGCCTGTATATCGTGTTTCTCCAAGATTGCTGCTAGAAGCCATTGACTGTCTCAAATTCTGTTTTATGCATGTTTATTGACTAACATTTATGACAGTAATATAGTAATACCAGTTTTTTTCTTTTTCATTTCAGCACGTTTTCAAATTAGAACAAGAAGAATATATGAAAGAACAAATTCCATGGACACTCATAGATTTTTATGATAATCAGCCTTGCATTAATCTTATAGAATCTAAACTGGGCATTCTAGATTTGCTGGATGAGGAATGCAAGGTAAGTATGATTTTCTGATGTATTTAATATATCAAAATTGTGCGTTGAGGTAAAATGGTAAATAGGTTTAAGCAGAGATTCACTAGTATACCATGAAGTGCCACAGTGGCAACAAGTGGGGGTTACCCTAACTTGCATTCTGAAGGATCACTAGCTCCAAAGGGTTCAAAATATAGTTGAAACTAGGAGAATCTCCCTTCCCTTTTCAGCTGACTCTAAGTTATGTGAAAAACTGGCATTAGATACAGCTACTACCAATTTTAGCCACTTTTGTTATTGATATGCTTATATTTGGTACTTCTGTTCAGTGGTATGATATAGTTCAGGAAATGTAAGAAATTGTACAAAAGGTATTTTGAATAATAGTTGTAAATATCTATAATTTTAAACTTGACTAGTTGTTCTTTATTACTTATATGTATGGTAGGTAAAGAGTTTTAGTTTTAATATTTGAAGATGCAGCATGTGGAAAAAATATTGGATCCCTGGCTTCACTGATGTGTGATTCTTTTCCCTTAGGTGTTCTTTAGTTTATATGTCATAAGTTACAAGTTCATGTACACTGATCCTCCTAAGCATCCAGATTTCCTACAATAAGAATGCAAAGACAAATACTGTATGTTTTCACTTATATGTAAAATCTAAAAAAATAAAATGGACAAATGAATGTAACAAAACAAAAAGAGCCTCCTGGATCCCAGAGCACAAACCAGTGGTTTCCATTGTGGAGACGGTTGGTGGGAAGGGCAAGACAGGTGCAGGCAGGATTAAGAGGAACAGACTACTAGGTATAGAATGAACAAGATGCAAGGTTGCAATGTATAGCACAGGGAATGTAGTCAGAGTTTTATAGTAACTTCACATGGAATATAATCTATAAAAATATTGAGTCACAATGTCGTACTGAAACTAATATAATACTGTACATCAACTATACCTTCAATAAACAAAAAGAATACATGTAAAGGTGCTCAGCTTCACTTGAAATTAAATAAAACATAAATCAAAACAAAAATAAGACACAGCTTTTTACCTATCAAGTGAGTTTAAATTTGATAATACCAAATTAGCATTTATTGCATATATACTCCTGATGAAGGACAAAAGTTAGTGGAACATATTTTTGAGGAGTATTTATCAAGATTTTAAATACACATAGCTTTTGAACCAGAAGTAGAAATGCTGAGAGTTTACCCTATGAATATACTTACAAAAGAATCCAAAGTTTTTCTTTAAAAGGAGCCATTGTGGCAGTTTTCATAATAACAAAAAATCAGTAACAACCTAGTAGTCATAAATACAAGAATGCTATTATTAAGAAGAAAAAAAAAATACAAGGATGGCTAAATTGAGGATCCCTCTTGGCAAATGTCACATTGCACATGAAAATATGTGGGTTATTTTTAAATATCTTTTGATACTGATTTCTAGCATAATTCCACAGTGATAAGAGAACAGACTTTGTTTAATTTCAATACCTTTAGACCTTGAAATTTTTGCAACTTGTTTTATACCCCTGGATATGTCCCAGTGTCTCCTTGTTCACAGTCTATGGGAACTTGGATAGAATTTGTATCCTACTGTTGTATAAAAATTGTGTAAATCTTAATTATGTTGAATTGGTTCACAGTGCTTTTCAGATCTAGTAGATCCTTCTACTTCTCTGTATATTCATTCTATTAATTTTTGAAGATTTGATATTGAAACTCCAACTAAAAATCTTAATTTATCTACTTAAAAAATACTTGTAATATATAGTGAAACTATATGTAACCTGGTTTTATATTTTTCAAATCTCCTGTAAATGTGTTATCATACTTCCTTAATTTAGAAAAATAAAAATTTTTAAAAATGCAAAAAGTTTATAGAATGATACTATTTGTATCCATGCCTTTAAAGACAGATAAAGCAGTTGGAAATGGTGAGAGGAGACTGTTCTCTGTTTTATACCTTTCTGAATTATATAAATAATCTACTATGTGCAAATGTTGTCTTTATTTAACAAATTGTTTGAAATATATGATAATCATAGTATGTCATCTTTCATTTGTGAGGCTTTCATTGCTATAAAAGTATATTGAGTATTTATTTGATGACCCTTGGTCCAGGCAGACTGAGTTAGTCGAAGCTTGGGCTGAGTCACCCATGGGCAGGTCTCAATTGTTGCTTTTCGTTCCCAGGTGGCGCTAGTGGTAAAGAATCTGCCTGCCGTGCAAGAGACCCAAGATCCCTGGGTCAGAAAGACCCCGTGGAGTAGGAAATGGCAACCCACTTTAGTATTCTCACCTGAAAAATTACATGGACAGAGGAAAACACACACACACACACACACACACACACAAATTACATGGACAGAGGAAAACACGCACACACACACATTACATGGACAGAGGAAAACACACACACGCACACACACACACACACACCCACCCCCACCCCCACACACACACCACCTACCCCCCTCCACACACACACACACCCCAATCATTGATTTGGGACCTCTGAGAGAGAAATGTGAAAGGAATGAGTTCCTGAATTGGATGTTAAAGTTGTTGCTGCTGCTGCTCCTAAGTCGCTTCAGTTGTGTTCGACTCTGTGCGACCCCATAGACGGCAGCCCACCAGGCTCTGCCGTCCCTGGGATTCTCCAGGCAAGAATGCTGGAGTGGGTTGCCATTTCCTTCTCCAGTGCATGCAAGTGAAAAGTGAAAGTGAAGTCGCTCAGTCGTGTTAGGCAAAGCCAAAACACGGTCTCTTGGGTGATGCATCAGAAGAATCCCATAACAATATTCACCTTGTTTTCTTACTCTTTTTTTTCTCCTGAATGTAGATGCCTAAAGGTACAGATGACACTTGGGCCCAAAAATTGTACAACACACATTTGAACAAATGTGCACTATTTGAGAAGCCCCGCCTATCAAATAAAGCTTTCATCATCCAGCATTTTGCTGACAAAGTAAGGAAGCTTTATTATCTCTTTTCTGTTTGAATACTTAAGTTCAAAGAAGAAAAAAATCACGAATCGATAAACAGCAGTTTTCTCTTTGCTGAGCTTTCATTCTTTAGCTCTTTTTAGGAAAAGTAAGCTTAATTGTTGGCTTATTGGTTTAACCTAAATGGAATTATATTATTGAAATAAGTGAGTGTTTACAGTCCTGTATCTACAATTCTGAAATCCAAGAAACTGAAATACACAAGTATTTTCATAATTCATTTAGTGGCTAAACCTGATCTTTGACCTGAAGTAAGATGAGGTTATTTATAGTCTTTATTTACCCCAGTTAGGTGGATATTTATATATTTCAGTGTAGAAATATTAATATGTTTGATTACAGATTGCTGCTTCAGATCTACTTAAAGATTCTACTTAAAGATTCTGGATAGTGACCCTAGAGGTTTCAGAAAAGAAATTATAGACGAGTGTGGCCCTCTGAGATTGATTGAGTGGGTCCCTGCTAATAAGGCATGCAGGCCTGCTGCTTCACAGGTTCTAGAGTCTACTCAGAACATCTGGAGCTGCGACACTAGTTTATATTTCAAGGAGGTTGTGGGGGTAGGCTTCTGGTCAGCGTCCCATGGTCCCTGCCAGCAATTGAGGGTTTTCAGAGTCTGTCCTGTGTCTAGCTGGAGATCTTTGGATGGCTTCAGGGCCATCTAAGGGCTTTGTTCTACAGTCTGGGGACCCTTGAGTGGTAGATAGCTGAAGTCTTTTAGAAACAAGGAGAGTCCAGTCTCATGTAGTCCTACTTACCAGCTCATACAGTATTTACCCAGCCTCCACCTCTGTCTGTGATCATCACTTCAGCTTTCTGCCAGATAGCTGTTTGTTCCTTCTGACCCTCCCTCTCACTTCAGTCTCTTCTTCCCAAAGGAGACTTTCCCCTGCAGAAAGGTGAAGCAGATTTGGAGGAGATACAGTGGTTGGCCTTGGGGGAGCTCTCTTTGGTTTACCTGAGAGAAGAGAACAGCTTCTTATGAGTCTGCTTATGCATGAATTGGGATCATCTTTTAGATCACAGTTAATCAGCACTGCCACTGTTCTCTAGGAAAAGCAGTATTTGAGAGTTTTACTCTGGAGTTAACATGCTTCTTACCAAGAATGATACTAGTTTCTTAGAATAAAACTAATAACACTTCACTGAGAGCCCATCATATAGCCTGGGCCTAATACTTATTTTTGTTGTTGATGATAAATTGTATCTATTCAAAGCTTTTATTAGCTAAGGAGATTTTCCAATGTGTTTTCAGGTGGAATACCAGTGTGAAGGCTTTCTGGAAAAGAATAAAGACACCGTTTTTGAAGAACAAATTAAAGTTCTTAAATCAAGCAAGGTAACCTTGTATAGGCTTTCTCCAATTAGGATATATTCATTAAAATGTTTATGACTTAAGCATTAGCTTTTTCACATATTATAATAATAATTTTTCTAACAAAATCAGCCCTACTGTTGATTTAATTTATCAAATAGATGTGTCATGTAGCATTTTAAATGCCTTACAAATGTTAATTCATCTAATCCTATGATGAGGTGATATTATCACTGCTCCCATTTTACAGAGGAGGGAACTGAGGTATAGAAACTTTGTAGCTAGTCAGTTTCCAAGCCAAATTAAAATTCAGGCTGTTGAGCTGAGAGTCTGCATTTTTAACCACGATGCAGTGGTATTTTATGTGAAATTATTGCCTCACAGCAGTTCTAGGCTCTCTTGTGCCTTTGTGAGATACCATGAGAGAAAATTGATGGTTTTTGGTTTTTGCTATGTCATTTTGAAGGGATGCACCAGAAACACGGCCTTAAGCACTCCATCCAGGTAAAAACTGACTTCTGGATCACTGAGTGCAATTTCAGATGTGGTCCGAAGCACTTTGAAATTATTCTTCTTAGGCTTAGATACCAGAAACATTGCATTCTAGTAGGAAAACAATATTCCAGATTGTAACAAACTGTGATGTGTATCTGAGGTTGATTATGAGGTCGATCCCAGCCTCCACCTTCTGACTCTCATCAGAAAAGCACTGGGAGGGGAGCACGGCTCATGTCCATCCTATAGGGAGCACACCAGGATGTTAGTTACTTGGTTACTTAGTTTAACAAAGTAGATATTCAAGTATTCAGTGAAAGGTTAAAAATATTCATGTGAATTCTTACAAATTTCTGACCAGCACTTTCTGTTTTTTTCTAAGAAAGTCCTTTAACTTCAATGGAACGTTATATGAACATTTTGATTCTTGTTTTTGAAATAAAGACTTTTACTTTCAATAGAAAGATCATATAAGGACCAAATTCTAGTTTTAACCCTCAGAAAATAATGAGTCTATAGTCTTAACTATCTGTAGGAAAAGTCAGTTTTTCACTTATCCTTGTAAGCCCTGATTATTAGTGCTTTATAACTCATAGGAATGATGTATAAGAGAAAATACTCTCACAGTGCCAATCATTGATGTTGTTTAGTTTTTGTTGTTGTTCAAAAACAGTCAGGTCCGACTCTTCACGACCCCATGGACTGCAGCACCCTGGCCTCCCTGGCCTTCACTATGTCCTGGAGTTTGCTCAAACTCATGTCTGTTGAGTTGATGATGACATCCAACCATCTCATCCTCTGTCACCCCCTCTTCTTCTGCCCTCAATCTTTTCCAGCATCAGAGTCTTTTCCAACAAGTCAGCTCTTTGCATCAGGTAGTCAGAGTATCAGAGCTTTAGCTTCAGTGTCAGTTCTTCCAATGAATATTCAGGGTTGATTTTCTTTAGGATTGACTGGTTTGATCTCCTTGCAGTCCAAGAGACTCTCAAGAGTCTTCTACAGCTCCATGTTTCAAAAGCATCAATTCTTTGGTGCTCAGCCTTCTTTATGGTCCAACTCTCGTATCCATACATGACTACAGGAAAAACCATAGCTTTGACTATACGGATCTTTGTTGGCAAAGTGAAAAATCATGGAATTCTAATGGTAGTGCTCTAAATAATTTAGCTTACACAGAGCATTCATTAATTCTTATTCCCCAGGCACCCCAGTCATAATCTTTTGTGACTTTATTCTGAACTTTTCTGATTGGCTAGTGAATCCTTAATTTCCAGAAAGTAGCTCTGCATTCTGAGGAATCATTTGGAGTGACTTCCAGTCTCTGTGGGGCTTCCCAGGTGGCACTAGGGGTAAAGAACCCTCCAGCCAATGCAGGAGACATAAGAGACGTGGGTTCGATCCCTGGGTTGGGAAGATCCCCTGGAGAAGGGCATCTTCTCAGTATTCTTGCCTAGAGAACTCCTGGATAGAGAAACCTGGTGGGCTGTAGTCCACAGGGTTGCAGAGTTGGACACAATTGAAGCGACTTAGCACAGCACAGCCAATCTCTATAGCATTGTCGCAGTTGGGATAGAGGTGGTGTGAGATGTACATCCACTGCTCCCAGTCAGCAGAAAAAACCCAGCCCAAGGGTATGAACTTTATATTTTAATTTTTCTGTATCTGATAAGAAGTAAGTGTAACTTACTGTTGATTTGTACTCTTGGAAGTACTAACTTTAGAAGATCAATATTTGTGTTATGTGCTTTATTTTTGTGGTAATACAGTGTGGGTTCTGTTTGTGTGTGTATGTGTTTTGTCTTCTTTTTTTTCCTGTAATTTCGCAGCTTCTGGCCAAAATTGTTAACTTAAAAAAAGAATTAAGGTATTAAAAAACTTAACAGAAGGTGTCTTAATTTATATTTTCCCACCATAAAAATATCTTCTGTTGCCACATCAAGTATCAAGAAACACATAAATTGGGACTGGACTAAATACTATTAAATTGCAACTCTACCAAATACCATGAAAAGGAATTGTAACCTCTGCTCTCAGTGTTGCTAATTGATGAGGGAAAGCACAGTTCATCTACTGAGTTTATGCTGCAAATCTCTCATCTGTAAAATAGAATCATGATAGTATCTTCTTTCAAGTGTTGTTATGAAGATTAAGTAGGTTGTATTAAGCTTTCAGAGTAGTGCTTCATGTATAAAAAGCTTAGTGAATAATGGTGCTGTTACTGAGATGATTTCCCACATCTTCATGAAGCAGTCACTTGGATGCTTCTGTCTTTTTAAATACTATTTCATAGACACATAATTTCAGCCTTAAACTATTCAGATTCCTGTCTTAAGTATAGACAGATCAAAGAAACAAGACGGAATGTCCAGGCATATCTGCCTACTTATATATCTGTCTGTTTCTCTGCTTTTCTCTCTTCGAATAAAGTTGGAATCCTCAGTCAATAGGGTGAGGAGTGCTGAGACTGTATAAACTGGTTGGTTTGAGATCCATCAGGAAGGCCAGTGTGGCTGGAGTGAGTAGGTGATGGTAGGTGAGTAGAATGTGTAGGATGGGTAGAGAGAGGCCACTTTTTGGAGGAAAGTATAGTAAAGAGTTAGAGAAGGAAATGGCAACCCACTCCAATATGCTTGCCTGGAGAATCCCCCAGAGCCTGTGGTGTGCTACAGTTCATGGGATCGCAAAGAGTTGGACACAACTTAGCAACTGAACAACAACAATGGTAAAGAGTATGAATTTTATTCCTGTTCCTTTGGAAAGTTTGGACAGTTTTCATGTGGGGGATGATATGCTATTGTGTGGAGATATGGGGGAGGCTGAAAGTGGAGAGTAATAATCCAGGGGAAAGACAGTGGATTAAGATACTGAAGTTATGTGAGTGGAAATAGCTTATCATTTATTTGTGGGGAGAGTTGACAGGTCTTATTGATGGTTTGAGTATGGAGAGTGAGAAAAGGGGAGAAATTGAAGATTATTTCTGTGTTTTGGGCCTCAATGCTGGATGAATAATGGTGCCACTTACTGAGATGAAGACATAAAAGGTCAGGCTTTGAGAGAAAGAATCAAAAGAGTTCTGTCTTGGACTCACGGAGATGGAGAACAGACTTGCGGTTGCCCAGGGGGAATGGATTGGGGGAGGGGTGGGGTGGGAGGTTGGAGTTAGCAAATATAAGCTATTATATGTGGAGTAGATTAGCAACAAGGTCCTACTGTTGCAGCACAAGGAACTATTCAATATCCTATGATAAACCATAATGGGAGAGAATATGAAAAAAGAACAACATATATCTATGTATAATTGAGTCACTTTGCTTTTAGTGGAAATTAGCATGACATTGTGGATCAGCTATGCTTCAATTAAAATAAAAGTTCTGTCTTGGACATGTTTTGCCCGAGATGGCAATTAAGTAGTCAAGTGGACATATCATATAGGAAGTTGGAAATGTAAGTCAGCAGGTCAGAAGGAAAGTCAGAGTAGGTCATATAAATTCATAGTCTTTAGAGCAAGATGGCACTTAAAGCAACAGTACTGGATAAGATTGCTTAAGGAGAACAAGTAGGTAAAAATAGTAGAGAATAAGGCTTTCAACTTCTGGAGACTGGCCTGAGGAAGAACCAGGAGAGAAGTCTGAGAAAAATGGCCGTGAGGAAGCAGGAACACTGCCTAAGGAGGAGATCATAGAGTAGTTTCTAATATGACAATGTAAAACGCACTTGTTAGAAATGGAAACTCAACGTGGAGAATTTTAAATTCATAATTTGTATAAAGAGGACACAAAACTCATACGTGTGTGTGTATGTATTCTGAACTCTCAACATTGAGCAGTTTTCTGGTAGATATTGTAGAGACTTGTTAAACTGTAGCACCAGTGCTGAATATGATATTTCAAACCAGCTCTATTAACCATTGTACACAGACAGAAACAAATTTAGGTAGGTATTGCTAATGTAGAACTAGCAATTTACTTGTGAATGATAGAACAGTATAGATAGATTCCAGAGTACTTGGCCTAATATCCAGTAACTTAACATCTTAACTCCATGCTGAGTTTTCAGATCAAATCTATTAGGAACTCTTATTTTTCCCCTTTGTAATACAATATAATGGTAAAACATTCTCCCCTCCCCTACTTTGTAGCCAACCAAGCTATATGAACTCTGTAAGTCAAAGGATATATTCATTTGTGTAGCAAACAGCCATTATTGGTATGTCATGTATAACAATTTGTTATATAAATCATGAATCATATCCTAAATTATCCTTATAGTTAATATACACATTGTAGCAAACAAAATTAACTGATTTTGTTGTGTAATGAAAGAATTCTCTTAAGAAAATTATTTCTTCTGGAGATACTCTGAGATTATTAGATAAATAATTGGTTGTTGCAATTATAGTTTGACTTATAAGAAGGATTTATTTTATTTCTATGGAATGCATCACTATTGTAAAGATATGTACATATATCAAAACGTTCCTGTTGATTAGTTTGAAGTCTCTTTTGTTCCATAACTTTTTTTCCAACCACTTTAACTTATACTATCCATCCATTTATTAACTATCAGATCTTTTAATAGTCTTTCTTCTCGCTATCCTGATAGAACACAAAATTGATTACAGGAATTATGCAGTTAAGTTATAAATCCTTTGAAAACAAATGCAAAGCTTTACTCTTTTTCCTATAATCCAAACTACTTTCTAACAATTACTGTTAATTCATGATTTTTTAAAAATATTATATTGTAGAACTAGTTCTTGACACCCTTCCCAGTCATAATGTTTTTTAGCTGGTGCTCACCATTTGAATTGATGTGTAGATAAATGAAGCATGATGATGGAATATTTTGTGGAACTGAGGTGATAAGATAGGACTTTCAGTTAGTCTTTTGCTCATAAAATAGTTATTATTCAAAACCAGTAAAATGTTTAGAGTGGGCATTTCCCATGGATTAAGATTTCAGATCTCAAAGGAGCAGTTTTGATTTCATTTTCCCCTCAAAAGGTTGTAGAATTATTGCATTTTCCACCTGCATTTCTGTAGCACTTATGTCCCTTCTGCTCATATTTTTGGCTCCTACCACAGATATTGATTATTTCTGGAATGTGACTCTGAAAGGAGTAACTTAAGAAAGGGAATCACTATGGATTGCGAATCATCCTAATGTTTCTGTAAAGATTTCCATTTGAGTTTGGGTTTAGAGTGTGATTTCCTTTTACTGTTTCTGACTCAGTTTAAGATGTTACCAGAATTATTTCAAGACGATGAGAAGGCCATCAGCCCAACCTCAGCCACCTCTTCAGGGCGCACGCCTCTCACCCGCACCCCTTCAAAGCCCACCAAAGGCAGACCAGGCCAGACAGCCAAAGAGCACAAGAAAACAGTGGGGCACCAGGTGAGTTCAGGGAGCTGCCGCTGCGGGGCTGCTCCCCTTAGGGCCCAGCTGGGGCCCCAGGTCTTCTTTTGTCAGCCTCCCAGGTGGGGTCCTCAGGTGGCAAGAGGCTGGAGTGCTCGCTCTGAGAATGTGGAACTCTGTCCATTCATGCTTCCATACTTCTCCTCTCATATCATAGACCCGTGACTGCAGAAGCTTTGCCCCAAATCATTTTTTCTACATTTTAATTCTTCTAGTGCTTATCTTCACAAACCACTGCTGCCTTTGTTTTGGTCTCTGGCTGTTTCCTCTCTAGAGCTGTACAACTGCTTTAGCCCGGGAACCCTGCCCCCTCATTTCTGATGTCTTGTGCGCTCAGGGGTTGGGGGTTGGGGGAGACCTGGGAAACATGACACACAAGCTTTGTGCCCCAACAAGGGCTCGGGCTTGGGCAGGGGACTGAGTGCTAGTCAGTTTGTTTGCCCTGAGGAGACAAGAAGCTGGGCCTGATACGGGCCCACAGCCCTCAGTCTCATCCCGTGTCCCGAAAGGGAACCCAGCCTGGCTGTACTCTCAGATTCTTTCCCTCATTTCCTATCCTTTTTTGAAGTCATCTGCTACTTTTTTCAGTACTGATCAGCAAGATTTCCACTGTACACGATTAAATGACGTTAATATCCTTAACGCAAGGTTGTGTTTTTAGTCAAAGTTTTGAGTGTACAACAGAAAACCACAGAAGTCTATATTAAAAGTGGGGGGGATGTGTGTGGAAGAGTGAACTCTAATATAATAAGAATGATGATGTGTCCAAATAGGTTCCTCAACTGTAACAAATGTACCACTGTGGTGGGGAAAGTTGATAATGGGGAGGCCATGCCTGTGCCAGGGCAGAGGGTATGTGGGAAGTTACTGTGTCTTCTGTCTGACTTTGTTGTAAACCTTGAACCACTCTAAGAAAATAAATTGTCACAGAGTAAGCATGTGAATGGTAGGGTTTAAAGAAATTTGAACCAAAAGCCCTAGCAGCTCCGCTACTGGGGGCTGGTCAGGTTCACAGGTGGCCAAGTCATCTCCACTAGTGCCATTAGAAGAAAAGTTTAGTTGTTTAATGTCATCTTTGACTTTGACAAACCCTGATGCGCCTTTCTGCTCTTTTTCATGCAGTTCCGAAACTCCCTCCACCTGCTTATGGAGACCCTGAACGCCACTACACCTCACTATGTGCGCTGTATCAAGCCTAACGACTTCAAGTTCCCATTCACGTAAGTATTTCTCAACTGCTGAATTTAAAAGAATCCATATCTCATAAGGATTGTCAAACCGGCAGCTGGGAAAAAAATACATGAGTAAATCTTCTTGTCTGGTAGAAGGAATAGTTAATAGAATTTTTTTCAGTTTTTGTTCTCTTTTAAGAGTTTGAGAACAGGGACTTCCCTGGTGGTCCAGTGGCCAAGACTCCATGCTCCCACTTGTTGGGGCCAGGATTCAATTCTTGGTCAAGGAACTAAGATCCACAGGCCATGCAGTGTAGACCCAAAAAAAAAAAAAAAAAAGTGAGAACAAATTAGCAGCTGGCCTTATGACAATTTTAAACATTTGAGGTCAACCACACATTTCTAGTTCTACTTTCTATTTTGAATTTACTTCAGTTTAAGACCTTTTTGGTTAATTTGGGCTTCAGTTAAAACCAGAGCTGGGTGAGATAAGATTGCTTTAGCAAAGGCTTACAGTCATCCCTGCTGCTTTTCAACTGTTGAAAGCATCAGAGGAGTCTGCTTTTTACCATGTATCTTGTCTCCATCAATATCATACGTGAGAGGAAGTTTTTTCCAAAACAGAAATATTTCTCTAATTTTGAAGGTAATGCATGCACATTGTAAAAACAATTTTCAGGAAATATAGAATAGTATAAAAGTTAATGAAAAAGCATTTCATTATACCTAGAGAGGTAATAGGTATTAACTGACATAGATCCTTCTTGATCAGTCCTTCCCTGCTCTGTGTGTGTATCTGTGAAAGAGAGAGAGAGACATTAATAAGAGAGAAGGAATCGTGCTGTAATTGCTGTTTTACTTCGCTTTCAACTTAATAAATTGTGAGTGTTTTCCATGTTCGTAAAAGCAAATCGTTATCACCATTTTAATGGCTACATCATATCCCATTATAGAGTCATACCATCATTCATTTAAGTTATTCCCTGTTGATGGCCATTTGGGTTATTCCTTGGCTATGATAAACATCTTTTGCCAAACATTTCTGTATATTCACCTGCCTGAATATCTCCTTAGACTACTGCATTTCTAGGACAGGAATTTGTGGGTCAATGATTAGGCACCTTCCCGAACACTGTAATAACTCCCACTCTGCACCGTGTGGGTGCTCCTTTACCTATGCCCCTGTCCCTCCCACTCTGCCCCGTGGGAGATTCTGCCTTAGACTACAAGGCCCTTCTCAAAGGCTGTTGTATTATTCTCATTCCCAAGAAGCCTTTCTGGAGGAGGTGAGAAGCAGAAAGAAGCTTTCATGCCCTGGGCAACTCTCCTGGACAGCCCCAGGGCCCATTACCTTGCGTCAACCAACCCCATCTCCCATCACCAACAAAACACTGAGAAGATGGCACCACAGAAACCTCAGATAGGTCATTCAGGGCACAACTAGGGAGTAAGGGGAGTGATCATCCTGTAAGAAGCAGGCCTTGCTACTTCCTCTTTTAGTGTCAATTTAACATTCAGGTGCTGTTTATCTGAATAATAAATGCAGGTAAACAAATGCAGGTAAGATATAAAATATTTTTCACTGACGTGGACACTGTTAATGATTAGTATGTATACACTGAGTTAAATAGCTTTTAGAACACCAGTAATTAACAACAACAACAACGAAAAACCGAATGGGGCATGTTTAATTTGTTCTTCTTGTTAAAGAAATCTCCAGAGCTGGCCAGTCTTTATTCTGGGGTAGCTCTGGATGGTGAACTAAAGAATTATGAGACCAACTAGTCAGGCCAAGGCATGTACTGAGCATTGCACGGTACAGAGGAGCTTGGGCTTTTTAAATATGCTCAGTGGTATTTCTTATGAGTTTTTGGTGCATGTTCTTACTGCTGGTGATCTTCCCCACTCTCAAAATGGAGTTTTCAATTTTGAATCAGTACTCCAACATTTGAATTTTTTTTTCTAATTTATTCATTTGGCTCTTTACAAAAGAATTCAGTCTCTGGATTGAGGACAGTAGTTTGTGGCTAGAACCAGACTTTTTTGTGTATTAATGATTTCCACCTTTACTCATAGGTTTGATGAGAAGAGGGCAGTGCAGCAGCTGAGAGCATGTGGTGTCCTGGAAACCATTCGGATCAGCGCGGCAGGTTTCCCCTCTCGGTGGGCCTGGCAGTTTTCAAATACAAGGGATCCTCATGGGGGAGGTTCCTGCTCCTTTAGATAAGCTGACATGAGTCTCTTTTTATAGGTGGACTTACCAAGAATTTTTCAGCCGCTATCGGGTCCTAATGAAGCAAAAAGATGTACTAAGTGACAGAAAGCAAACATGCAAGAATGTTTTAGAGAAACTGATAGTGGTAAGAAAGATTTTCACTCATCTGTATCTGAACAGATGTTTGCCAAAGGCCTTGTGATTATAACCTGTACAAGTTCTAGGGGTGTCCAAATAGCACTAATTCAGTGAAGTCAGGAGTGGGAGGGTGGAGAGGCACACTGTCTTGGAGTTCGAGGCTCCCTGTCTCTATGATGGAAAGACTAGTAAGGACAACAGCCCAGTGTCAAGAAACAGGATGGTGAGGCCTGAACCCAGACTTCAGATGCATTCTTTTTAGAACTGGATCATTTTCAATAAAAATTTACCGAGTACTTACTTATGAAAGACACCAGGCCAAATGCTATGTGATTAAGGAAAAATAAGTCTTATCCTCAGGTAACATAGTATGTCTTTGAAATCAATGCATTTTAAAGATGAGTATAATATACCTTAGTGTCTATGAAATGCTGAGTGAATGAGACAAGAAATCAGAGGAAGGCAAAGCCACTTCTGCTGTGGGAAGGAGGAACAATTCATGGGAGACATGTATTTTGAGTCAGGCCCTGAAAGGTGGGTAAGACTGTGTAAAACTGGAAGGAGACTATCCTAGTAGGGAGCAAAGAACGTGGAAGCAGGAAAGCATAGTTTTCTAAAAAAAACGGTACAGTAGGATTTATGTTTTTGCAGTAAAAAATTGGTGCCTGGGAAGTAAGGAATTCATTAGGAAATCGGGGTTGGTGTTTGAAGGGTCTTGCCTACCAAGCTGAGGCATTTGCAGACCTTAGAATGCATCAGAGTCACCTATAGGACTTGTTACAGTACAGATTGCCAGGCCCCACCTCCAGAATTTCTGATTTGGTCGTCTGGGATGTGCCCAATAATTTGCATTTTTATCAAGTTCCCAGTGATGCTGATGGTGGTCTGAGGACTACACTTGGACAGTCACTGATGTACGCTGTAGAGAATTTAAGCTTCATGAAATGTTTTCTAAAGAATATTATATTTTCACTTATTTGACATTAGATTGGATGGATTAACTCACTTTGAAGTAATTAGTAATAATTACTAGCTATTAATTAGATGTAATATCTCTTCTCTGGTAATAATTTTTTTTTTCCTTGAAATAGCTTAGACCACTTTCCTGGTGATGTGTAAAAGAACTGGTCCATTTTGAATTTTGCCCAAGTCTTTTCTAGGGAATGAAGAGCAGAAAGTAGGGACAGTCGTCCCACACCAGCTTCCTCCCCTAGACCTCTCCCGGCTGAGCTTTGGGACCACAAGGCAGAGGAGGGCAGGCTTGGGGAGCAGGGAGAGGGGAGCTGAGATGAGATGGGGCTGGGAAAGGGAACTACTTACTAGCTTTTCCAGCTAGCTTCCTTTGTAAGATTTATTGATTTAAACTGAAGTAGTTTTAGATGTATGTGATTTCCTATTTTCTCTTTTTATGTACAAGATAGGAAATATTTGCTTACAGTGAAAAGTTATTTTCTGTTTTCACTTTGAATTTTAGATCACAATATTGATTGTTACAAATAAACTCTACTCTTTCAATGTGAGATGCTTAATAAATCACATGCTTTTGAATACATTGGATCAGAATATAATAGACCGAAAATAACATGCCTATCTATCTGTGTTTACTGCTCAGCTTTGCTTATAATCAGAAGTCAGTGAGCATTATAAATGATTATATTTTTGAAATTTGTAGACAGACTTACTATTGATAAAACCAAGAGATAACTGTTGAGAAACTTAACTCTTAACATGAATATGCAGCATTTTTAATCTTTTTGTTTTTATTTTGTATGTATTACTTCCTGCCTTTTTCTTCACACTGGTGTTTTTGTCCCTTCAGCTTTCTCATGGAACTTACAGCCCGATGTAATCCTTACAGCCCGGGTCAGTCAGAGGGAGTGTCAGCATCTCCATTTCCTTGAAATATTTAAAATACAAACAAGCAAATAGTAGCTGCCTATAACCCACAACCAAGTTTTGGGCTTCAGATAATAATTCCAGGTAGACTAATTCTGGAAAATAACTCTTAAACTGCAGTTTTCCTTAAAGTCCCTTCTATTCGCTCAACTTGCCTAGGATCAAAAAGCTGGCTCCATTAGATATTTGTGATGTAGCCCAAGTTTTAGCTAATAGTTTCATCCCTTTACTGATACTGCTTTTAGACATATTTTTTTTCTCTTTAAAATTCGCTTATTTGGTCATCATTTCTACTTCTGAGTATACAGTTTCTTCCAAATACAGGACAAGGACAAATACCAGTTTGGGAAGACAAAGATCTTTTTCCGGGCTGGTCAAGTGGCCTACCTAGAAAAATTGAGGGCAGACAAGCTGAGGGCTGCCTGCATCCGGATCCAGAAGACGATCCGAGGGTGGCTGCTGCGGAAGAAGTACCTGCGCATGCGCAAGGCTGCCATCACCGTGCAGAGATATGTGCGAGGCCACCAGGCCCGATGGTAGGTGTCCTGGTGGCATGTACACGCTGGCTCAGGGGCAGCCAAGATTGGAGAGTGCATCTGACTTATTGTCTAAGCTAGGATAGTTTGGGGTGGGGTGGTCACCCTATCACTCAAGGCAGTTCAGTTCAGTCACTCATTCGTGTCCAACTATTTGTGACCCCATGAACCGCAGCACACCAGGCCTTCCTGTCCATCACCAACTGCCAGAGTTTACCCAAACTCATGTCCATTGAGTCGGTGATGCCATCCAACCATCTCATCCTCTGTTGTCCCCTTCTCCTCCTGCCTTCATCTTTCCCAGCATCAGGGTCTTTTCAAATGAGTCAGCTCTTTGCATCAGGTGGCCAAAGTATTGGAGTTTCAGCTTCAACATCAGTCCTTCCAGTGAACACTCAGGACTGATCTCCTTTAGGATAGACTGGTTTAATCTCCTTGCAGTCCAAAGGACTCTCAAGAGGCTTTTCCAACACCACAGTTCAAAAGCATCAATTCTTTGCTGCTCAGCTTTCTTTATAGTCCAACTCTCACATCCACTCAAGGCAACACCTTACCTTTTCTTAGTTCCAAGGAATTAACTCATAAGACAGTTAAATAGAATATAATTTTACTTACCTTTAGGAATCAGATTGAACCTCAAAAAAAAATTACATATTACTGTCTACTCATGTCCTCAGTATTTATTTTTTATACATTTATATTGGGCTTCCCTGGTGACTCAGCTGGTAAAGAATCTGCCTGCAGTGTGGGAGACCTGGGTTTGATCCCTGGGTTGGGAAATCCCCTGGAGAAGGGAAGGGTTACCCACTCCAGTATTCTGGCCTGGAGAATTCCATGGACTGTATAGTTCATGGGGTTGCAAAGAGTCAGACACTAAGCGACTTTCACTTTCACTTTTAATGGACTTGAGGAAATCATCTGTAAATTAGGACAATCATGAATATAACCTGTTAAAAATGATTCCATTGAGGTGTTTTTAGGAGCAATAAGCTGAGAACTATAGAAAACAATTAACTTACATGTGATTACATATTAGGATAATTTTAATTTAGAGCTATCAGAAGACATGAATTAAAAACTTATGCCCAAGTAAATAGATTGAGGAAAAACATCATGTGTTCACAATGGATAGAGCTCAGGAAACTGGTGATAAGTAGGTATGGTATTACTGTGTAAACTGGTCTGCTGTGTAAAGGGGACATAGCCTAGGGTAATGAACACAGTCCTAAAAGGAATAAACCTTTATGACCTTTAGCTTCTTTGTTGTAAAATCGAGTAATATGGGACAGCCCACATTTTAGGGTTAGGTAAGGTCATTTGAGATAACAGATGGACAGATATTCGGGGATCATAAAATAACTACAAATATAAGAAATATAAATGTTGATTTAACATGTTCGTTATTAGAATAATCAATGGAAGTACTACTTATTATGGCAAGATATTAGTGCTTTCATAAAATTAGTGCTCTACAAAATGTGTTCCCGGTTTTTCTGACTACTGACAACTCGCCACTCTTTCTCTACCAGCTATGCTAAGTTCCTGCGCAGAACCAAGGCAGCCACTATCATTCAGAAGTACTGGCGTATGTATGTAGCTCGCCGGAGATACAAGATCATGCGAACTGCCACAATTGTCCTTCAGTCTTATTTGCGAGGCTACTTGGCCAGAAATAGGTATCACAAGGTGAGGCATTGTTTTCAACTTTTTTATTCATCCCATTAATGTTAATCAGGTTCCATGTCTATGTAGGATTTGTATGGAAACAAGGAAGATCCCCTGGTGAAGGGATAGGCTACCCACTCCAGTGTTCTTGGGCTTCCCTTGTGGCTCAGCTGGTAAAGAATTCACCTGCAATGTGGGAGACCTGGGTTTGATCCCTGGTTTGGGAAGATCCCCTGGAGAAGGGAAAGGCTACCCACTCCAGTATTCTGGCCTGGGGATTTCCATGTGGTTGCAAAGAGTCAGACATGACTGAGCAACTTTCACTTTCTCTTTCAACCAACAATTGAAATATATTTTTAAATATTAAATAATAAATACATATTGATTTATTTATTAACATGACTTAGAAAAAGAAAGCTTACCTTTTTATTCCCTTTGCCTATGTAATTTGGAGGGAAAAAAGTGACATTTTTGTTTCCTGTGGCTGCTGTAATACATTACCACCAACTTGGTAGCTAGAAACAAGAGAAATTTCTCATTGAACTTTCTCACAGTTCTAGAGGCAAGAGCTGTGAAAACAAGATGTCAGCAGAGCTACACTCCCTCCAGAAGCTATGGGGGGAGAACCCATTCCTTGCCTCTTCTAGTGCTAGAGGCCACCACTATTCCTTATACTTTTGTGTCTATATCACTCCAAGCC
Organism: Capra hircus; assembly: GCF_001704415.2. Taxonomy (NCBI): domain Eukaryota; kingdom Metazoa; phylum Chordata; class Mammalia; order Artiodactyla; family Bovidae; genus Capra; species Capra hircus. The sequence goes on along the minus strand of NC_030817.1, from coordinate 45,218,060 downwards.
CTGCCTCCATCTCCATTTGCATCATCTTCTCTCTGTGTCTAACTTTACTTCCTTTTGTCTGTCTCTTGTGAGAACACTTATGATGGATTTGGGTCCCACCTAGATAATCTAGGATAATCTCTCCATCTCAAGATCCTTAACTTAATTATACCTTCAAAGACCCTTTCCCCAAATAAGGTAACATTTACAGATTCATGGAGAAATCTAGGGGTCTTTATTCAGCTAATTATGGTGAGCTTTGAATAGCTAAAGTATATAACAGATGAACAGAAGATTAAGAGTGAAACAAATTTGGAAGAATTTACCATGATAAAGTGAAATCAAATGTAATATCAATGTAGTTAAAGTTGTGTTAACTGGAGTATGATTCCTATAGAAGTATTTGACAAGTAAGCTTTATGTCTAGCACTAATCATTATGATTAGAGATAGTGGATCACCAGATTAGTCTTACCTTATCATCACCTCTAACAATATATGGTCTGGTTGATGAACATTTTTTCTCTCTTTTATTTCAGCAACGTTTTGAGTCTGTTCTTTAGGTTCATCCACCTTATTAGAACTGACTGAAATGTGTTCCTTTTCATGGCTGAGTAGTATTCCATTGTATATATGTACCGCAGCTTCTTTATCCATTCATCTGTTGATGGACATATAGGTTGCGTCCATGTTCTAGCTATTGTAAATAGTGCTGCAGTGAACATTGGGGTACATGTGTCTTTTTCAACTTTGGTTTCCTTAGGGTATATGCCTAGTAGTGGGATTGCTGGGTCATATGGTGGTTTTATTCCTAGTTTTTTAAGGAATTTCCATACCATCTTCCATAGTGGCTGTATCAGTTTACATTTCCACCAGAAGTGCAAGAGGGTTCCCTTTTCTCTACACCCTCTCCAGCACCCTCTTCAACATTTATTGTTTGTAGATTTTTTGATGATGACCATTCTAACCTGTGTGAGGTGATATCTCATTGTAGTTTTGATTTGCATTTCTCTAATAATGAGCAATGTTGAATGTCTTTTCATGTGTTTGTTAGCCATCTGTGTGTCTTCTTTGGAGAAATGTCTGTTGAGGTCTTTTTCCTACTTTTTGATTGGGTTGTTTGTTTTTCTGATATTGACTTGTATGAGCTGCTTGTATATTTTTGAAATTAATCCTTTGTTAGTTGTCATTTCCTGTTTTGTTTGTTTTCCCCATTCTGAGGGTTGTCTTTTGTTCTTGCTTATAGTTTCCTTTGCTGTGCAAAAGCCTTTACATTTAATTAGGTCCTGCTTGTTTATTTTGTTTTTATTTCTATTACTCTAGGAGGTGGGTCATAAAGGATCTTGCTGTGATTTGTCATGGAGTGTTCTGCCTATGTTTTCCTCTAAGAGTCTTATAGTTTCTGGTCTTACATTTAAGTCTTTAATCCCTTTTGATTTTATCTTGGTGTGTGGTGTTAGGAAGTTTTCTAATTTCATTCTTTCACTCATAGCTGTCCAGTTTTCCCAGCACCACTTATTGAACATGCTATCTTTGCCCCATTGTATATTCTTGCCTCCTTTATTAAAAATAAGGTACCCATAGATGTGTGGGTTTATCTCTGGGCTTTCTATCTTGTTCCATTGGTCTATGTTTCTGTTTTTGTGCCAGTACCATACTGTCTTGATGACTGTAGCTTTGTAGTTTAGTCTGGAGACTGTTCTTTAGAACATATTTCTAATAAGCCAGAATTACCCTGATGCTGGGAAAGACTGAAGGCGGGAGGAGAAGAGGATGACAGAGGATGAGATGGTTGGATGGCATCATGGACTCAATGGACATGAGTTTGAGTAAACTCCAGGAGTTGGTGATGGACAGGGAGGCCTGGTGTGCTACAGTCCATGGGGTCACAAAGAGCTGGACACAACTGAGCGACTGAACTGAACTGAACAGTCTAGATCTTGGAGCCCTTTGGGCATCGTTAGGAGAGTCAGTTGAGTGATATAGCACACTTATCTAATCATAGGCAATATGTGGGCATGCCCTGGACCCTATTCATGTATGTATTTTACTTTCTTAATTTAAATTAATTTTAGACAACAAAGAAACATGGAAAGCTAATGAGGCTTGAATGAGCATATTTAAATAGCTGTGCTTTGAAGAAAATTTGAAGACAGTTTCTCTAGGTGTTTCTGCCCATGCCTGCTTTATGGTTAGGTGTTGTTTCTTTTCAAGCATGAGCTTTCAAGGGAAGGTAAAACCTTATTAAACCTGACCTATTAGACATGCCAAACCGGTTACTCCCCTGTTTTCCTCAGTACTCTCTTTGGGAACATCTGAACTGGGGTTTGAGGCTATTGGTTAGCAGCAGAAGTCTCTAGCCAGCTTAGCTCCCACTGTGACTGGACCTAGTGAGGGTACCAGCTTAGAGACTAGTTTATGTGTAGGCCAGTGGCACCCCCTTAGTGATCCTTCTAGCTGTGATCCAGTCTCAGCCTCCCCTTCTCCAGCTTTGGGAGGTCTTAAAGTGAAAGCAAGTGTTATTTAATGTCTCTGACTCACCAATGGAAATGAGATTGAGAATGGAAGCTCTAATTATATACCGTTTCCATTTGACTGAAATTACAGAAATGAACCAATGTCTGAAGTTACGTGGGAGAAGGAAATTAAATAGGAAAATTGGCATTAATAGCTTTGCCACTCTGTGCTGCTTGAGTTTTTTTTAATTCTGAAAGCCTTCAGTTTGCCATCACTGAGTTTTACCCAGTTTGTCACTAGTCATCCAGATAGACAGGGGCTTCCCTCAGGATTCTGATGTTGAGTGAGAGCAAAGGATGCCCTGCGTCACTGCGGTGTGATGCATGGTGACTGCACTTAGTGGGAACTGAAGGCTGCCTTGGCATTAGGAAAACAGCCCAAAGGTGCAGTCTTGAGTTAGCTGAAGACACTATATAGGTCTCTGAAACACCTATGTTTATTTTGCTGTTGTTTAGTTGCTAAGTCATATCTGACTCTTTTGGGGACCCCATAGACTGTAGCCTGCAAGGCTCCTCTGTCCAGGGGAATTTTCAGGCAATAATATTGGAATGGGTTGCCATTTCCTTCGCCAGAGGATCTTCCTGACACAGGGATCGAACCCATATCTCCTGCTTAGCAGGCTGATTCTTTACCACAGAGCCACCAGGGAAACCCATGTTTATTTTGTAATTGATGACTTTAAACCAACCAGTTATTTCTTTTGTATCATCTGGGATGGCATATGATTTCATTATTTTTCTCAGCTACATAACCTAAAAATAGGAACTGTTTTTTCAATGATCTTACCAAATTGCTACTATCTGAATAGACGGTTTCAGAGATTTTTTACACATTTAAAAAAGTTTCATAAAAGATATATTGTATCCCTTTATCATAATCACTAGTGAGTACTTAAGTAAATATATTGTAACATTCATGTCACACAAGTTCAGTTCAGTTCAGTCACTCAGTCATGTCCGACTCTTTAGGACCCCATGAACCACAGCACTCCAGGCCTCCCTGTCCATCACCAACTGCCAGAGTCTACCCAAACCCATGTCCATTGAGTCGGTGATACCATCCAACCATTTCATCCTCTGTCGTTCCCTTCTCCTCCTGCCCTCAATCTTTCCAGCATCAGGGTCTTTTCAAATGAGTCAGCTCTTCGCATCAGGTGGTCAAAGTATCGGAGTTTCAGCTTCAACATCAGTCCTTCCAAAGAACACCCAGGACTGATCTCCTTTAAGATGGACTGGTTGGATCTCCTTGCCGTCCAAAGGACTCTCAAGAGTCTTCTCCAACACCACAGTTCAAAAGCATCAATTATTTGGCACTCAGCTTTCTTTATACTCCAGCTCTCACACCCACACATGACTACTGGAAAAACCACAGCCTTGACTAGATGGAACTTGGTTGACAAACTAATGTCTGCTTTTTAATATGCTGTCTAGGTTGTTCATAACTTTCCTTCAAAGGAATAAGCATCTTTTAATTTCATAGCTGTAGTCACCATCTGTAGTGATTTTGGAGCCCCCAACAATAAAGTCAGCCACTGTTTCCACTGTTTCCTCATCTATTTGCCATTTTATAAAATCATAGTCTTGAAAGGACCTCAGAGTCTTGCTAGTTCAACCCTTCCTAAAATTTAAGAATTTTCCCATCATTCCTGAAAATTATTTGTACAGTCTCTGCTTGATGGTCATTAGTGACAAGAGATTTATCTCATAAGGATGAATGAGTGTTTATCAGTTTAGGGGAATATCTTTGTTTAAGAAAACACAATATGAAATTAAGATCTGTTTACTTTATCTTCCTTTTAGCTTTCCTTTTAAAGTTCTATCCCTACGACCTTTGAACCCCATGAGTGGATCTGTGCTACATTTGTAAAGCAATGGGAAATCCTCACTAGAGTGGTATTCCTCAAAAATGGCAAATGAGAGAATCATTTTTCTGTTTGTTTCTGGGGGGGGCGGAAATCAATAAATTAATAATAAACTTTGCAGTACCCTAAGTGTTGGCTTCTATAGCCTGCTTACCAATCAGACCCTATGTCCTCAAGCCAGAGACCTAATGCACAGTGATATGGAACCAGCAGTAAGGGTGGTGGGTAAATCTATTTTATTAGCACATGATTCACGGGGTATCAAGTTCTGTTTGTTTTCTGAAGGATAACTGGTTGCTTTTAGAAATCATGTAGTCATAAGAAACCTAATGAATTTTTCTTTCTTTTTAGATTAGTTTTCTATTTAGTAATCTGGTGCCTTTAATTTTGATGGCTCTTGTGTGTATACTCTGTTTATCATCATACATAGACATGTAATCCCACATAGGACATGTGGATATAATACATGTTTTATATATGTTTCTCAAATTGCCTTTTAAAGATTACATTTCAATCATCTTTTAAAATAATTTGTGCCTCCATATATTTGTGATAAGTACACTCCACATAATACATTGTTGCTTCAGCCTTTCCGGTGTCTTTCCCTTTAGTTAATGTGTGGTTCTCAGACTGCATCCATAGGTTGATAGAGTTGAACATTGAGTGTAGTCCAGGGTTTGACATTTCTGGCACCTACCTTTCTCTCCAGATACTCCGTGAGCACAAAGCAGTCATCATTCAGAAGTGGGTCCGTGGCTGGCTAGCTCGCACCTACTATAGGAGGAGCATCCACGCCATCATCTACCTCCAGTGCTGCTTCCGACGGATGATGGCCAAGCGCGAGCTGAAGAAACTTAAGATCGAGGCCCGCTCTGTGGAGCGCTATAAGAAGCTCCACATTGGCATGGAGAACAAGATCATGCAGCTGCAGCGCAAAGTTGATGAGCAGGTGTGTTTTGAACAGCAGCCCTGAAAATGCAGCATGCCTAATGAAATACACTGGGATTATCTTCAGCAGTGTCTCCTCTTGACTTTACCTTTCAGTCTCAGCGAAAAAAAGTAAAACAGTAGTGACATTAATGAGCATGGAAATAGTGACAAGCTCATAGGTAAGATTATAATTGTGAGGACCAAGGCAGGAAATTGTTTTTGAGAACACAGACAGGTTTACTAACAGTCCAAAAGGTTAGGACTGAAAGTCATATTTTACACAGCTCTTTCATCATTATCATTCAGTTATGTGTAGTGTATTGTTCCTTTTGTAGATGAGTTGTTTAGCACTGAGATGGCAAAAGAAGCAGGAAGATGTCCATGCTTCTGAGGAATCTGCAGTCTATTTGCAGAGATAACAGTTTGATATCTCACAGATAGCTATTACCAACTAATATTTTAGCACCTGCAAATTATATAGGTAGTTAGTGACATATAAATACTAACAATGACAAAGAAAAACAGAAAACAGAGTGAAATAAAATTCATCAGAAAGGTTTTCTGAATGGGAGGAGTTTCCAGATGTTAAACAAAGAGATTTGTAAGACGTGATTTTGAGGCCATTTTACTATTCCTATACATCACTAGCCAGCACATGGCTTTCAGTAGCACACTGATTTGTTTCTAAAAACAAATCTAGATTTTCCTATTCCTGGATTGAGAATCAGGAAAGAGAATTTAGTATGGTAACTCTCCTTGTGACTATGAGAGAATCACATCTATGTTGCTCATCTCATGTAAAATATAAACAATTGTGTCTGTTCTCTTTTGGTATCACTAAGAGGGTACTGGTTGTGTTACTTTAAGTGTTGTCACTAGTATTTTGGTTAGAGGCTATATCAGTGCTGCAGTGACATAGCATGAATATGATGAATAGGCATGGTTTTCTCACCAAGTACAATTCATGGTGTGTATATTTACTTACTGTCACTCATGTGTGTGTTTAAAGAACAAAGACTACAAATGCCTCATGGAGAAACTGACCAACCTAGAAGGAACATACAACTCGGAGACCGAGAAGCTACGAAGTGATTTAGAACGTCTTCAGCTAAGTGAAGAAGAAGCTAAGATTGCTACTGGACGGGTCCTCAGTCTGCAGGAAGAAATTGCCAAGCTACGGAAAGACCTGGAACAAACTCGGTCTGAGAAAAAATCCATTGAGGAACATGCTGATAGATACAAGCAAGAAACTGAGCAGGTAGGAGCTAATGTCCATATCCTCATCTACTTCTTTCACAAAGATGTGCTGTCGTATTGACTTGGTTGGCCATTGTAGCTCAAGGTAGTTCTCGGTTGAAGGTAAAACACGCATTTCAGTCGGTTGGCTGTTCATTATTAGAGTTTTTCCCCAAGGAGTTCTTCTATATGCTGGATGAGTAGCTATAGGTCTTTTAGTAGAATGGTTTACTCTACTAAGAATAGAAGGAAAGCAGTATTATAAGAAGAAAATTGATGGCCAATTACCTATTATACACTCTTTTTGCTGAATGTATAGATCTGTGTGGAGGCAGCCAGCTTAAGATGATTAAGAAGTAAATTAAACAATAAACTGTCAGAAGCTAGGAATTTTTATGGAAACCTACATTAAGGCTGTTTTGAGAAGTCCACCAGAAATCCAAATGTCTGCACAGTGGCCATAGTCAAGAACTGCTATGCAAAAAATAACAACAAAACTACTTACATACAGATTGACGAATGTTTCCACACTACAAATTTGTATTAACTTATATCAAAACTTTATTAAATATAGAAAACACGAAGGCTCTCAAGAAGTAATGAGGAGTATTGTTTAAACATAAGAAAAAAATGCCTCAACATAAGGCTTACTCGGAAAAAGTAATAGATTTTTAGAGATCCTACTAGTATTACCATGTTTAAATGAAAACAGAGCTGACTCTGTTGGCTGTAACTACTTCTGAACCTTAACAGCAGCTCATGCAGTAAGAACCTCTGAAGGAGCTTAGACAGTTCAGGTAAGATAGTGTCACTAATAAGATGGCAATCCTTCCATGATATTCAGGATCCTGATTAAAATAAACCTGTCTATATCTTCAGGTTGACTCTGTGTCTGGAAACAGTTTCCTTGGTAGCCTAGTCCATAAAGAATCTGCCTGCAGTGCAGGAGACCTGGGTTCAATCCCTGGGTCAGGAACATCCCCTGGAGAAGGATTCAGTATTCTTCAGTATTCTTGCCTGGAAAATCATATGGAGAGAGGAACTTAGTGGGCTACCGCCCCTGAGGTCGCAAGAGTTAGACACGACTTAGCAATGAAACCACCATCAATATATGTTACTTTGACATGGCAAGCTTGTTCTATTGAATATATATCCAATGAGATACTCTTGAGGTTTAGGATCTGTCTTTCTCATTTTCTCTCTTTCTCAATCTCTTTTTTCCCCATTTCTTGAGTCCCTGAAAGCTTCCAAAATTCCTTAGAAACTATAGAGTATCAACTTGGTAGGGGTATTCTCTTTTCCTTTTCACAGTCAAATTCATACCTTTCTAGTTAGATAGAATAGTATACCCAAACATATTCAGATTTCTCCTTTCTTCTTGTTTTATTATCTGCGGCTTTCACAGGGATATCTATAGGCACTACCATTAAGTCTTTTAGATGGAGTGTGGTAATGAAGAATGGAAACATTTCCCTGGGAGAGCTAGCCTTGTGGTCAGGAAAGCTGCATTGCCAGTCAACCTGATCAAGGAGCCTAGAAGGTCCAGAGAGCTGTGCTTCTTAACCAGGAATGTGTATCAGAATTGGCTGGAGAGTTTTTAAAAAAGATACCTGCCCAAGCTCTGGGAGTGTGGGTCGGACACATTTATTTTGAAAAAGCACAACAGGTGATTGGTTGCATAGCCCTGACAAAGAGCGGCTTCTCTCAAGAGCACCCTAAGAACCCAGCCTTTGTACTGAGAGCAGACCTTCTCAGGACAGAAGGAAGAGACTGGACAATCAGAAAGAGCACCTCCTGGCCTGATGTCTGCCGTGGCTCAGTGCTGTAACTTCAGTTCTCTGTTCTTCAGGGATCCTTTGTCACAGCCCGTTGTCTCCATCGCTGAACTCTTCATACATTCTCTTTATTACTAAAGCTGTACCTTTAAGAGTTCTATAAACTTACACTTACAGAAAGAAATTCACATTTCACTTATTCAGGTTTCACTTCAGCACACATTCTATTACAAAGCTAAACTATATAAATTATCAACTTTGCAAAGTTACCTTTGGTTTTGACTTTCGCCTCCTGAGAATCCTTATCTAACCAGGAGCCAGAAAGTTAAAAGGTCAGCATTTTTTTTATTGTGGTAAAATATGCTTATATGTAACTTTAAATTTACTATTTTAATTGTTTTGAGTGTAAAGTTCTATGACATTAGTTATAGTCACATAGTTGTAAGGCCAATGCTTAAATGTGGAATAAGTTTACAACCTTGCAAAACTTAAAAGGAGATGAAAGTAAAATTCAAGACAGAGAGCAGGGAGCTTCGGAAGGCCTTCAGTGGATTTCATACTTTTCTCGTCCCCTGTAATCTCTCTGTTGAGGCTTGGGTACACATAAGCATTGTGTGAGTCTGTTGGGGTGAAAGGGCGTTATCATTACTTTAAGAGCAAATGCTTACTAGGTGTCAGGCAATTGGTAAATGCTCAAGGTACAAAGTAAAACAACAACAGCAAATCATCTTTGTCCTCCAATAATTTCTAGTCAATCAGGGAAGTAAAAGTAAATCATTTATAAGGGCTATAAAGAGGCATTTACAGGGTTCTGTAGCAGTCCAATGGAGAGACATATAATTGCAAGAAGTTTCTGGGAAAGCTTTCTGGGGGTAATGCCTGAACCAAGTGCTTTCTGGGAGGTAATGCTTGAACCAGGTTTAAAGGATGACTGAATATAACTCAGCAAAGAAGTGAGACAGTGAGACATGAAAGTAAGGAGTGACTACTGTGTGGTCTTTGTGTTCAGTATCAGGTTTCCTCTGTCTGTTGCAGCCATATCAGTTTATTGTTTCATTTTATAGCTGGTGTCAAATCTGAAGGAAGAAAATACTTTGCTGAAGCAGGAAAAAGAGGCCCTCAATCACCGTATCGTGGAGCAGGCTAAGGAGATGACAGGTAAGGCTCATGTGGGCCCAGCCTACTGCACTCCAAACAACCTGAGACCAAGGGTTTGTAAGTTACAACTTTGCTTGTTTAGGCTGGCATCAATAAGGTTTCAGAGTTCCAGAGGCAGGCACTCTAAATAATTGGTTGAATTAGTTGGTGAATTTGTAAATCGTATCTCCCTATGTACAAATATGAATTCATGCTTAGTCAATATTGTATATAACTTAAAAAAATAATTGTATGTATGATTTATAGCTTATAGGAGTCCTCTTGATTTAAGACAAATTATTGAGCTAAAATGTATATTATAGGAGTATATGTATCTGTGTATATTATTGATTTTGCTAAATGAATGAATAAAAATTTCCTAAGATCACCCACTCTTTGCCATCTTAAAAAAAAAAAGACACTGACTAGAGGTAGACATTTATTTGCTGTTGGTAAGATAAATTAAAATGGTGATAATTTACAAGAAATCCACATATACATAAACATGAGATAAGATGTATATCTAAACTACAGCAATTGGTGGTAGAAATAAAAAGGAAGAGGTAGGTTAGAGTGAAAATATATGAAAAGAATTAACAGGTTATTCTCATTTTTGATATGGTATTCACAAGAGGAGCAAAAATTTTCTAAAGTGTTGCAATGAGTTATCAAAACAATAATGTGTTATTAGTAATGCGGAAATTGAGGAAAACAAGTCTCTGTTTATGAGGCAAATCAATTAAAATTTGGATGTTAGCTAGGGTCTCCAGATAGAGATGATCTGAAAGCAAATTGAGATTAAAGTGAGAACCCTCAGGGGTTTTCTCCACACCATACCCTTCTTCCCAATTAAAGGGAATACTACATAGAAAAGAGAAGAAAATCTGGAATTCATAGGATAGTCATAAAAAAGGATAAGGTGAAGAAAAAGAGTCATAAAAGAAAGTTAAGACGGAAGGAGAAAACAGTCATTGAAGACATGGAAAGAAGGTTGCTAGGATGCAGAATATGGTGGAAAAATCCAGAATGATGAGAATTCTTCTAGGAAAATAGGAAATGTCATTTGATACTAAAGAGAACAAAACAAATAACGGTGGATTTGCCTAGGAAAATTTGTTGGTAGCCTTGGGCAGGTTACCACAAACTTGTGAGAATAAAAGGCAATTTATAGAATGTTATTGGAGAAGGCAATGGCACCCCACTCCAGTACTCTTGCCTGGAAAATCCCATGGATGGAGTAGCCTGGTAGGCTGCAGTCCATGGGGTTGCTAAGAGTTGGACACGACTGAGCGACTTCACTTTCACTTTTATAGAATGCTGTATAAAGAAAAAATTCTTTTATTCATTTATTTGCAAATTATTAAAGCTCTAGGACAGGGGAACACTGTGGAGGCAGTCGTGACAGGACACTGGGAAGTCCTTGCCCTCATGGAGCTGACAGATAAAGAGATGGTGAGCAACAGAAGCAGGCAGGACAGATTAAGATATAGCCACAAAATATGAGGTAGGAAGCCCAATATTTATAAATGTGGCTGGTTCAGCTCATTGAGAGAAAGCACATGGCTGAGATTTAAGGCTGTTTTATTGATACTTTGATCTGCAGTCACGGGGCTAGTCTCCAGTCTCCAAATGATGTCCTATCTACATGCCAGCCACTAGCGATAGAGAGGGTAGAGTGAGGTGAGTAAATGGAAAAGTCCAGTCCCCAGCAGCACATAGGAGTGGTGACAACAGAGGACCAGGTGTGGCAAGTTACCTGAACAGAATGGAAGGAGTAACAGGACAAGGGCCTTCGCAGTGCTGGGAAATTGTAAGACCAAAGCCAAGGACTGAGAGATGAGTAGAGAGATTCTGGAGAGCAGGACAGCTGGGTCCTCTGAGAAGTCACTGTTCCCCTAGCGGCCTGAGGAATGTCTCTAACTTTTTCAACAAAAGAATTTTATGAGTAGCCTGAAACAGAATACTATTGGAATAAAAAAGTATATACTTCTAGTTACTAAATGCTGATTAGAGGAAGTTATCAAGAATGTGCTATAACCAATGAATAAACTAGTTCTGTTCATGGAAGAACATGATAGATGATTGTTGTTATTAATAAATTATTTTATTCTTTGGTCATGATATTTTCTGTTTCCCTACCTCCAGTAAGATGCTCTTCATAGGTCATAGTGCTGCTAAAAGTAGAACCCCTCCCAAAGACTGTAAGGCAGTGCCCATGGTTTTATTCTTGCATTTGTGAAGCTGTCTTTGGTATGTTTTTCTCTCTCTCTTCTTTCAGAGACTATGGAGAAGAAGTTAGTAGAAGAAACAAAACAACTGGAACTCGATCTTAATGATGAAAGGCTGAGATATCAGAACCTTCTGAATGAGTTTAGTCGCTTGGAAGAACGCTATGATGACCTCAAGGAAGAGATGACTCTGATGGTGGTGAGTCAAATACTTTTGCCCATTTCTATAAAAAATTTCCCTGGTGGCTCAGAGGATAAAGCGTCTGCCTGCAATGCAGAAGACCTGGGTTCGATCCCTGGGTTGGGAAGATCCCCTGGAGAAGGGAAATGGCAACCCATTCCAGTATTCTTGCCTGGAGAATCCCGTGGACAGAGGAGCCTGGCGGGCTGCAGTCCATGGGGTCACAAAGAGTCAGACACGACTGAGTGACTTCACTTCACTTCACTTCACATGTGTGCAAAACTAGACAGAATAGTAGCATAAACCCCCATGTACTCCATGTACTCATCATTCAATTCCAAAATAGTCATCACATTTCTATCTCCCATTCTAACCTATATCACATTCCATCCAATGGATTGGATTGTCTTAAAGAAAATCCCAGGAATCACATCACTGTATTCATAAATAGTTTTATAAACTCAAACACTTTGAAGACTAGACTATGAGTCAGTATTGCTGGACTTTGTTTATGCACTGAATGACAATGTAAAATTTGCTTATAAAGCAAATATTTATAAGGTCAAGTATTTTCTCAGTAGTTTTTGTAATTTCAAAGGCATATTCCTAAACAAAGAAAATTCATCTGCTATTTGTAATAAATTGTCTTACCTATTTCATGGACTCTTCTGCATCCGGACGAGTACTTTTTGTACTTTTGATAGTGCTGCACACCATCCCTGGTCTACTTATTCTGATATCAGGAAACAGAGTTCCCTGACACTCTTGTTCCTGCAACTATCAGCCTTAAATGTAACCTAATAGCTGAGACATTATTTTGCCAACAAAGGTCCGTCTAGTCAAGGCTGTGGTTTTCCCAGTGGTCATGTATGGATGTGAGAGTTGGACTGTGAAGAAAGCTGAGTGCCGAAGAATTGATGCGTTAGAACTGTGGTGTTGGAGAAGACTCTTGAGAGTCCCTTGGACTGAAAGGAGATCCAACCAGTCCATCCTACAGGAGATCAGTCCTGGGTGTTCTTTGGAAGGAATGATGCTAAAGCTGAAACTCCAATACTTTGGCCACCTCATGCGAAGAGCTGACTCATTGGAAAAGGCTCTGATGCTGGGAGGGATTGGGGTCAGGAGGAGAAGGGGATGACAGGATGAGATGGCTGGATGGCATCACTGACTCAATGGACATGAGTTTGAGTGAACTCCGGGAGTTGGTGATGGACAGGGAGGCCTGGCGTGCTGCAATTCATGGAGTCACAAACAGTCGAACATGACTGAGCAACTGAACTGAACTGAATGGCACAATGGCCAGAAATGCCCTGAAATATTTGCTATAAAACACAAGATAGTTTGGATGGGTGTGGTCAAGATGGCAGAAGAGGAAGACCCTGTGCTCAACTCTTCCCACAGGCATACCAAAATTATAACTATTTTCAGAGCAATTGTGTATAAGAATGACCTGAAGACTAGCAGTGTTAAAGTGCTATTAAACTGCTGCTCTCTATATTCCAGCAAATTTGGAAAACTCAGCAGTGGCCATAGGACTGGAAAAGGTCAGTTTTCTGTCCAATCCCAAAGAAAGGCAAATGCCAAAGACTGTTCAAACTACCAGATAATTGCGTTCATCTCACATACCAGCAAAGTAATGCTTAAAATTCTCCAAGCTAGACTTTAACAGCACCTGAACTGAGAATTTCCAGATGTTCAAGCTGGATTTAGAAAAGACAGGGGAACCAGAGATGAAGTTGCAAACATCTATTGGATCATAGAAAAAGCAAGAGAATTCCAGAGAAGCATCTACTTCTGCTTCATTGACTACACTAAAAACTTTGTGTGGATCACAACCAACTGTGGAAAATTGTTCAAGAGATAGGAATACCAGACCATCTGACCTGCCTCCTGAGAAATCTATATGCCAGTCAAGAAGCAACAGTTAGAACTGGACATGGAACAACAGACTGGTATTAAATTGGGAAAGGAGTATGTCACGGCTGTATATTGTCACCCCACTTATTTAACTTCTATGTAGAGTACGTCATGCGAAATCCTGGGCTGGGTGAAGCACAAGCTAGAATCAAGATTGCCAGGAGAAGTATCAATAACCTCAGATATGCAGATGATACCACCTTTATGTCAGAAAGCAAAGAACTAAAGAGCCTCTTGCTGAAAGTGAAAGAGGACAGTGAAAATGCTGGCTTAAAACTCAAATTAAAAAAACTGAGATCGTGACATCTGGTCCCATCACTTCATGGCAGATAGATGGGGAAACAATGGAAACAGTGACAGACTTTACTTTCTTGGGCCCCAAAACCGCTGCAGATGGTGACTGCAACCATGAAATTAAAAAATTCTTGTTCCTTGGAAGAAAAGTTATGACAAACCTAGACAGCATATTAAAAAGCAGAAACATTACTTTGTATACAAAGGTCTGTCTAGTCAAAGCTATGGTTTTTCCAGTAGTCATGTATGGATGTTAGAGTTTCATAAAGTAAGCTGAGCACTAAAGAATTGATGCTTTTGAACTGTGGTGTTAGAGAAGACTCTTGAGAGTCCGTTGGACTGCAAGGAGATCAAACCAGTCAATCCTAAAGGAAATCAGCCCTGAATATTTATTGGAAGGACTGATGCTGAAGCTCCAATACTTTGGCTACCTGAAGTGAAGAACTGACTCATTAGAAAAGACCCTGATGCTGGGAAAGATTGAAGGTAGGAGGAGAAGGAGATGATAAAGAATGAGATGGTTGGTTGGTATCACCAATTCAGTGGACATGAGTTTGAGCAAGCTCTGAGAGTTGGTGATGGACAGGAAATCCTGGTGTGCTGCAGTCCATGGGGTTGCAAAGAGTTGGACACTACTGAATCAGTGAACTGAAGACTAGCAGAAATTATTTCATGCAACCAAAGATATAAAAAAGGAACCACAACAAAATAGGTAGAAGATTAAAGGATACACAGAACAAAAAGATGTAAAATATGATGACAAAAACACTAACAGTGGAAGAGGAACTAAGAATGCATGGTTGTTATAATGTTTTGAACTTGAGATCATATTTAAATAATTATATATGTGTGTGTGTATGTAAATGTATATGTATGTATATGTAAATGATTGAACCTCCTTTATTATTGCTTATATGATCCTTGTCATAACCACAAACATAGATGTACATACATATAAAAAGAGAGTAATCTAAATATAATAGTAAAGATAGTCATCAAATCACAAGGGAAGAAAGAAAGGAACCAAAAGGAGCTATACTAACCAGAAAACAACTAACAAAATGGCAATACGTACATACCTATCAATAATTACTTTCAGTGTATTAGACTAACTGCTGTAATCAAAAGACATAGAGTGGCAGAATGGATAATGGAAACAAGACATAAAGACACACACACACACCTGTGAGAGAGTCACATCAGTTATAAAGACACACAGAGACTAAAAGGGAGATAATGGAAAAAAGGTATTCCATGGAAATGAAAAGACAGCTGGGATGGCAAGAGTCAGACGAAATAGACTTTAAGACAAAGACTGTAACAAGAGACAAAAAAGGACATTACATAATAACAAAAGGATCAGTCCAACAAGAGGATATAATAGTGGTAAATATATGTTCACCCATCATAGGTGCATCTGAATACATACAGAAAATATTAACGAATGTAAAGGGAGAGATTGACAGTAACGCAATAATACTAAGGGACTTTAACGCCCCACTTCCATCAAAGGACAGATCATCCAGAAGACTGAGATCATATCAGTCATCTTTTTCCACCACAGTGCTATGAGAATAGAAATCAACTACAAGGAAAAAACCTGAAAAAACAAATACATGGAGCTCAGTATACACTATTAAACAACCAATGGGTCACTGAAGAAACCAAAGAGCAAATTTTGAAAATATCTGGAGATAAACGAAAGTGGAAATACAATGATTAACATCTGTGGAATGCGACAAAAACAGTTCAAGAAGGGAATTTTAATGGCAAATAAATAAGCAGTCTAGCCTTATACCTAAAGGAAATATTGTCAAAAAAGAACAAACAAAATTCAACATTAGTAGGAGAAAAAAAAAGATTAGAGTGGAAATGAAATAGAAACTAAGAATCAGTTAAAAAGATGCACAAAACTAAAGAGCTGGTCCTGTGAGAAGATAAACAAAATTGATAAACTATTAGCCATAATCATCAAGACAGAAAGAGAGAGCCCAGATTAATAAAATCAGAAGTGAAAGAGTAGTTATACCACAGAAATATACAGGATCATAAGAGGCTACTAGACAATTCAGTTCAGTTCAGTTCAGTCACGTCACTCAGTCGTGTCCGACTCTTTGCGACCCCATGAATCGCAGCACGCCAGGCCTCCCTGTCCATCACCAACTCCCTGAGTTCACTCAAACTCATGTCCATCAAGTCGGTGATGCCATCCAGCCATCTCATCCTCTGTCGTCCCCTTCTCCTCCTGCCCCTAATCCCTCCCAGTATCAGGATCTTTTCCAATGAGTCAACTCTTCACATGAGGTGGCCAAAGTACTGGAGTTTCAGCTTTAGCATCAGTTCTTCCAATGAACACCCAGGACTGATCTCGTGTAGGATGGGCTGGTTGGACCTCCTTGAAGTCCAAGGGACTCTCAAGAGTCTTCTCTACGTGCCAATAAAATTAGCAATCTAGAAGAAATAGACAAATTCCTAGAAACATACAATCTCCCAATGCTGAATTAGGAAGAAACAGAAAATATGAACAGGTCAAATATCAGTAATGAAATTGAATCAGCAGTCCAAACACTTCCAACAAAAGTCCAAGGCCAGATGGCTTCACAGGTGAATTCTATCAAACATTTAAAGAAAAGTTAACACCTATGCTTCTCAATCTATTCCAGAAAAATTCCAAACTCATTCTGTGAGGCATCCCACTGATAACCAGAATCAGACAAAGAAATCACACACACACACACACGCACGCACGCACACACGCACGCACGCACGCACGCACGCACAGAAAGAAAATTGCAGGCCTATGCTTCTCAATCTATTCCGGAAAGCTTCCAAACTCCTTGTGTGCAGCATCACACTAATACCAAAATCAGACAGAGAAATCACACACACACACACACACAAAGAAAATTGCAGGCCAAAATTACTAATAAACATAGAACAAACAAAGTGGTCTGGCTTGAGACACCAACTACTCCTGAGGGCTTGTTTCCCTGTGGTCGCACAGATGGGCCTGCTTTATCTAAGCCTGGATGTTGGAAGGAATGAGGCAAAAAGCTCTTTGTGGCTTCTGGCTCTTTTCCTGCACCTTGGAAGGAGTAAAGGACACTGGACAGATCACAAAGCTTTCAGAGGTCTTTTTGAAGCTCTCAGGATTTGTAACCCTAAAATATCCAGGCCACTGAACCTCCACCTCTTCTGCGGGGGGCACCCTCAGAGCAAGGGGCCCAAACCCCACCTTTTTATTTCCTCTTCCTTCAAGTCATTCTTTAACCACTTCTCCAGAAAGGAAGGGACTGCAAATACCTAATTTTTCTATTCCCCAAAGGCTTGCTGAATACTAGTTCTTTAGTTACCACATGTCATGAAACTATCACTTGGACTCCCTGAATTAATAACCCAAGGATCTTCCCAGAGCAGCTTCCTGTTCTGCACACTCATCCTTGCCACTGCTGACTCCAGAGCTTCAGTTACATGCATAAAACTGACAGAAGTTGTAGTTGCCTTTGTGAAAACCCCCCTCCTGTGACCTATTAATATGGTGCAGTAAAATGATTATGCTGTCCCTGAATATATCCTGTGGACTTTTGGGAAGATTTTGTTTGATTATAATATGAAAGTCATCATACTTATGCCTCACCTAGTGCGACTAGCCACTCACAACTTAAAAAGCGATCTGCCGATAATCAGAGATGATTTTTATTTAAGTGTTTAGTTTTGTGACTGTACTCTTCACGCCCTCCTGGTGCATCTTTCTGTGTCTTTGAGGAGCTCAGGAGGTGACCCCTTGTAAGAGTTTGTTAAGACAACATGGAATAGATTGTTTGGGTATGAGAGCATTAGGTCATGAAGATTAGAACCAAGGTAAGGTGGATGCTGTCTTAACTATGCCAAGTTCAATTATTTAATTATGTTGTGTTAACTGTAGCTGCTTATTTGTGTTGCAGAATGTGCCTAAGCCTGGACACAAGAGAACAGACTCTACCCACAGCAGCAATGAGTCTGAATACACCTTTAGCTCTGAAATTGCAGAAACTGAAGATATTCCATCAAGGACAGAGGTATATTTTAGACACCTATCAATAAAAGTAAGATGTGCCCATCCTGTTATTAACAGAGAACATTTCCATTGCAGGGAGGACCCCATTTGTTCATAAATGTAACATTTGTTTTATATTCTTTATAAAAACTTGAAAGTACTTAATTAGCTATGTATATACATACCTATTACATATTCTTGTCAATCGATATTTAAATTTTTAATGTGATTTTGAGGAGCAGATTTTCCCTTTTGTAATTCCTTTTATACCTTAACATGTTCTGTGTGTAAAAAGTATAGCCTATCATGAATTTATTTTAGACTGAGGTCATTTTTTAAAAAGTAAGCTTTTATCCTAAAATATTATAATATAAATACCAATGCCTTAGAGTTTAGCAAAATTGCTGCCTGTTTGGTGACAGTTTGTACCAATGTAATTCTCTTCTACAAAAATGCGTGGAAAACAGATTATGAATCTGTCTTAGTGTTTTGTATTACATGGTTTGAAATCAAAATGACATATTACTGTAACTCCAAGAGTACAGTGACTTTAAGTTAGATTGTTCCCAAAGCAATTCTCATATCTTCTTCAAATATGATATTAGTTTCTGTAGTGGGTAATTCAGGCACATTATTTTCTATTTTTAGCTCATATTCTGAGAAAATGGCCAAGTCAGAAATAGACTGCTTCTGGCAGAACAGCTGAAAAAAATTGAATGATTCTTTCCTTTCTTAGTTCTACTTGGGAATGAAAAGTTTCTCCATCTCATTCTGCTCATTTTAAAGAAATTGTCACGTAGTTGGAATGTCATATAGTTGGACTCATACATACAAGGGGGCCAAGTAACTGGTCCAAGGTCACAGCTTGTAAGTGGCAGAGCCAGTATTCTAACTGAGACTTGTCTGTTCAGAGTTCCACACTTCACCTCCTCCCACTCAGGGGTTCTACACTGCAGTTTTCCAGTCCCCTTTCTACCTACGCATAAACAGATAACATTAGTCTGGGGACATTGATACAGCCATATGGCCAGTATGTAATAGCAGAGGTTGTTCAAGTTATCTGTTGTGCAACAAACCATCCCTGACTTTAGTGGTTTCAAACTACAGCAGTTTATTATTGCTCACATTTCTTTGGGTTTTGACTGGGTGGTACTTCTGTCCCTCATGGTGTGGGTTGAAGTATCTCCCTGCATTCAGCTGGGGTGAGAAGGTCTCCTCCTTGGGTCTCTCCATGTTGCTTCTCTCTTCAATAATGCAGTGAGTGGATTCTAGGAGTGCAAGGGCAAAAGATGTCAGGCTGTTAGGGCCAGACCCAGAACTGGCATGGCAGCCAGTTCTGCCACATTTTATGGTCAAAGCAAAGTATGAGGCCAGCCCAGATTCAAGGAGAGGAATGGACTCCATCTCTTAATGGGAAGAAAGTTATTTTTGTTGGGTGATTGTTGGTAGCCATCTTTGGAGATTACCCCAGAGTTAGACTTTGAAGATTTTAAAATTACAGCTTCTGAGCCTTTAGTGGATATAAAGATGTTTTCTCCAAATTCTTACAGATTTGAGGGGAGAGGTAACCTTTTTCATTTCTCATTCTCACTTGTTTTATGTCAAGTGACTGAACTGAACTGAACTGAACAGTGGGATTTGGTACAGTTTTCATCTTTTTTGAAAAATGAAGTATGAATTGTGCTTCAGAAATCACCAACAGATCTTGGGGTATTGATACTGTCTGTCACATGCACTGACCACCAGCAGTAGGTCATACACAGGAAGTCTCTCAGTAATGAGGCAGGGTATTGACTGAACTAGTCATGCTTGTTGCTTGTGACTGAGTGTGTGCATCTGAGATGTGGCTGGCTTTGGTTAGTACTATCTTCATCATGCGGCAGACTGCAGTAGCTCTCCTCCTTAGGACTGAGTCCATAACCTTAGCCTCAGTCTCTCTGCATTTCAGTTTCCTCCTCTATAAAGTGGCACTGCTATTATTATCTTACTTTATAGTGATGTTTTGAAGATTAAGTGAGTTAATTTTTACACACTTGCAACAGTGTTAGATACATAATAAGTGTTCAATAAATAAAGGTTTTTGCTCTAATAACAGGCTTTAAACCCAGTATAATAAACAGACTGGGTGTGGCCAGGATCAGAAAGATGGGAATCTGTACAACTGATGATAGAAAAAGAAAGACTGATCATCAAAGGGAAGTTGGGCAGGAGACATGGCAGTCTAAGGCTGTGGTTGTCACTTTGCTCTTCAAGTTACTTACGACCTTCAGGTTTGCGTTTCTTCCTGCTACTTCCTCTATAATGGCCAGGTTTACAAACCACCTCTTAACAAACTAAAGGAAAACTTTCAACTCCTATATGTAGTATTCCCAAGTAACTCCTTTAGAATCCAGGGGCCAGGGCAATAATGGGATCACTCTTGCTTATAAATTGATTTTTTAAATTAAAATAGATTGTTTTGAAACACAGAATTCTGACCTCAGTCATGTATTAATAGCAAAATTTGATGTAAAAATAAAGGATTAATGTCTCTTTAGTCATAAATCACAGACATGTGATTTTCTGTTCACAAGTCACAGTGGCACCTCCACTGCTGCTTCTCTGTGGAGAACTCACCAGGTAGCTCCGCTTGCCTTGTAGCCCGCCCACACTTCTAGCATCTTTGTGGTCTGGGGTTACAAAGACCATGTAACAGTTTTGGGAACCATTGCTTTCTCTGCTGTGTCATGCACCTTTCTTAGTAACCTTTGACTAATTATCTCAGTTCTGCTTCTGCTCTCAAGCTTCCTCACACTTGTCAAATCCAGGGAAAGCGTCACTGTAACTTTCTCAACTACTGTTAGCAATAATTCCAGGATGACTGTCAGGCCTATCATGGTCATTTTGTGAAGAAATTCAGTTATTTTCCTGATTTTCCTCTAATGAGAGATTGTTGTTATTTTTTAGATTAGTTTTTAAAGCTTCACTTTCTTGGAAAAGCCCTAGATGACAAAGTCCTTACAAAGGAAACCCTAGACGCCTTCCTGAGCTAGATGGTCCAGTCATCCTCCTTGCTCGTGTGGTATGGGGAGGACAATATCTCTTCGATTATACATGTCATTAGAGATGAGAATGGGCACCATTTGGAGCACTCTTAGTTCCTAATCATTATGTCTCAAGCACTTTTGCACTTATCTAGTGTTCCTATCCATAAAATTTTGTTCTTATCTATACCAATTAGTTAATTTTTTGTGTAATATTAGCTGGTATCTAAAGAATTATCCCACCCTATTTTAATAAAAGGATTCCTTTTCAACAAAAATGACCATTCAAGGCTGGAGAGGAATTATTCCCAAATGATGACATTTTAAGTACAGTGAATGAAATATTATATTCACTCATAGGATGAAGGCTTCAGTTATAGTATGAAAAAAGGATTAAGTAATTAAAATTTTCAGGGATGTATACATCATTAATGGGCTTCCCCAGTGATTCAGTAAAGAATCCTCCTGCAATGCAGGAGCCACAAGAGACACAAGTTCAATCCCTGGGTTGGAAAGATCCCCTGGAAGGGAGAGAATGGCAAGCCACTCCATCATTCTTGCCTGGAGAATCCCCATGGACAGAAGAGTCAGGTGGGCTACAGATCATA
Organism: Capra hircus; assembly: GCF_001704415.2. Taxonomy (NCBI): domain Eukaryota; kingdom Metazoa; phylum Chordata; class Mammalia; order Artiodactyla; family Bovidae; genus Capra; species Capra hircus. The sequence goes on along the minus strand of NC_030817.1, from coordinate 45,196,339 downwards.
GTGTCTCAAGGAGTGGGACATGCATGACTGAAGCAACTTTGCACGTATATGTACATCATTAATAAGATGAACTAACATTAAAATACATAAGATGGAATGTTTATATTATAAATAAGCTAAAATATCAGTATTTGTGGGGTGTATAGAAATAAGTATTTATATGAATGAAATTCTGTAGTGATTTTATGTTCAGGGAATATGTTATCTCTATTCTACCGTCAGGACAGACTATATACCCAAACTTTTTCTTACTCTTAGCATGATAAAATGGACAGTAAGAAAAAGTCCAGGCCTAACTAGCTTGTAGATAAATGACCCTGATAGCCTATAAGTGCCCCACTTTTTGGTTTAGTTGATTCTTCTTAGGTGTTTGTCTTTTTTAGAACTAGAATGATGCTGAACTTGGCACTACTAGGAATTCACAAATGATCAAAGATAGCTAATGAATATAAAAATTATTCAACCTCATTAAATGGCAAAGAAATATAAGTTAAAACAATAATGAAATACCACTATTGGTATGTCAATTGAACCAATTTTTTCTTTAATGATATAACAGTCATTGCTGCTCCAGGCAAGGTGGTGGTTACTGATGGAAGTATAAACAGGCCTAATAGACTTTAAAACATTAATGTTTAGATATTTATGTACTGTACTAGGGGCTTCCCTTGTAGCTCAGAGTTAAAGCATCTGCCTGTAATGCAGGAGACCTGGGTTCGATCCCTGGGTCAGGAAGATCCCCTGGAGAAGGAAATGGCAACCCACTCCAGTATTCTTGCCTGGAGAATCCCATGGACGGAGGAGCCTGGTGGGCTGCAGTCCACGGGGTCGCAAAGAGTCGGACACGACTGAGTGACTTCACTTTCACTTTCATTTATGTACTGGAATGTTTATTTTAGTATATTTCAATACAAAAAGTAGAAATAACTTCAGTGCTCATCTGTAACATGATGAAGCAAATGATGGTATACATTTTAATACAGCCATCAAAAATAATGCTTTCAAGTATCATATATAAATTTGGAAAACATTTATAATAAATGCCAAGTTTTTAAGATGGTACAAAATTATGATGAAATGTTTTTCCTCTTCTTTAAATTTATAGAAAAAAGACTGGACAAAAATTATGAGTTTTCTCTAAATATGAGGTTATACTTACAGCTCTCATTCTTGTACTTTTCTTATTTCCTAAATTTTCTATGAAAACTTATTTTGCTTTTATATCAAGAAAAAAAAATTTTTTTTTAATTGACATTTGGAAATATAAGATTTGCTGATCAGTTAAGAGGGCTTCCCTTGTAGCTCAGTTGGTAAAGAATCCACCTGCAATGTGGGAGATCTGGGTTCGGTCCCTGGGTTGAGAAAATCCCCTAGAGACAGGAAAGTTTGATAATTATGCTTATTAATTATTATTAATTATAACCATTATTTATATTTATTATAATTAGTAATTATACTTTGATCATTTAATTAAATAAATAAATTGTTGTTACCATTCTTTTTCTCTCTGACAAAAAGAGACTCTTTATCCTCTCCATTGAGTCTAATGATACAATTCTTTCTCTTAACTCATTAAAAATTCAAACACAAAGTAAATGAGGTAAAACAATTATCACATTCTCAGAATTTCCATGATGGTTAATTAGTTCCTTTTGCTTAGCTTGAATTAGTGTATCTTTATTTGTCCTGGTAGTTCTTGCTGTGATTCTGTTTTGGAACAAGTTGACATACTTTTAAATGCTACTAGGTTATCTTTTAGTTTATTAAGGGCTATATATGTTTTGGTTTTTTTGTTTTCTGTCTGTATGACCTCAATATATTTATACTAGCATTTCACCTTTTCAAAAATCATTTTTCCTAATTACAAAAGTAGTACCTGCTTATTGTATACAATTCAAATATAGAAATGTATGAAACTGAAAATGAAACTTTCCCACAGTACCTCCCATTTTCTAAGATAACCTTGATGGCCTTCTAGATTTTTGTATGCCATGGGCTTTGTATGTTTAAAAGTCACGTGTTTTTTTTTTTTTTAAGAAAAATTAGATCATAATATAGATACTATCCTGCAAGTTGTATATTTCACTTAGTACTTTTATCTAGAACATATTTATCTACTTGTGTAGATCTACTTCATTCTTTTTAACAGCTGTAAATATTTCATAGTTTGATTATACCAGAATTTATTTAAGTAGGTCTCCTATTGACCAGTATTTGGAGTCTTTTCAGGTTTTATGATTACAAAAATACTACAGTGAACATCTTTTGTATTGATATTATTGTGTACTTGTACTTGTGTAAGTATTTTTGTAGAATTAATTCTTAAACATAGATTGCTAGTTTAATGGATATACAGATTTAAATTTTAATGAATGGGCCTAAAGGGCCTACTTATACTTCCACCAACATCATGTAAGACACTGTTAGTCTTTGTCAATATGATGGAGGAAAGTGGTACCTCACTGTTGTTTAATTTGCACTTCTCCATTTATTAGCTGGTTGGATGTGCTATTCATATACTCTTTGGCCATTTATATCTTTCCTATAAGTTTGCCTATTTTTCTATCGAGCTGCTCATCATTTTCTCATCAGGTTTTACATCTTATGAATCATCTTGACCATCTTATAATTTCTGGAGTTTAGGAGCCAAGTGAGAAGAAGGTGCCTCTGGACATGTCATTGTTCCTCAAGCTCCAGAAGCGGGTGACAGAGCTGGAGCAGGAGAAGCAGGTGATGCAGGATGAGCTGGACCGCAAGGAGGAGCAGGTGCTCCGCAGCAAGGCAAAGGTGAGCAGTGCTCTCCCAGCCTAGGGCCATGGCAAACTGGGTTCTGTGGGCTCTTCTTTAATGGGAACTCAGGCCAGAAATACTTTAATCAAGTAGGATTTCCTTCAAGTGAGGGCTGAACTCTCCTTACTGTTTCCTGCAGAGCTAAGTAATATTCTGAGTAAAAATTAACAATTAAATTATAACTACTTATTTATAAAGTTCTTAACTTTATGTTTTTCCCTAGGAAGAAGAAAGACCACAGATTAGAGGTGCAGAACTGGAATATGAGTCACTCAAGGTAATGGGGAGTGTCTGGTCAAGACTTTGAATATCTTGTTTTGGCAAGAAACCCATTCAGAGCCTCTTTCTCTCAGAGAACATCCTTAATGGTACCTGAGGCCCTAGCTTAAGCTCTTTTCAGGCATTATTTCTAGCCTTGTGTTGTTACCTTTTTAAAATTCTCTTTCACATAAGCTAGATTTCAGCCTAAGCAGTAGCTGCCTTTGGAGGCTGTAGAAAGTAGTAAAGGACATGGACCCCGGTGTTAGACTGCCTGGGTTCAAATGCTAGATCCACCACTATATGGCTGTATGCAAATAATCCTTTCTGTGCCTCAGTTTTCTCATCTATACAATGGGAATAATGATAATATTTATCTTATAAGACTTTCATGAGGATTATATGAAGTAATTCATGTAAACTGTGTAGAATAGTGCTAAGCACATAGTAAAGACATGTTAGCTGCTGTCATTATCTTCATTGTTTTAAAATACATCAGCCTTAATTTTTAACAACAATCCTGCAAGTAAGCATTTTAATTCCCATTTTATAGACGAAGAAATCAACACTAAGAAGTATAAGTAACTTCCTAAGATAACCCCACTAGAAACTGACAGGAGCCGACTTTGAATGTTGGTGTCTCTGACTCCAAACCCCATGTTCTAACCATCAAATCCCACTGAAACTATGTGTTTGTAGAGAAAGACAGATATTTGTTTACAGAGAAGAAACATATTCCAACATATTTTAAAGAATAGTTGGAGGGAAGGGGATGGAGGTGGAGAACTGTATCTGCTTAGTGGTTCAAGGCAGAGTCTCACTAGATGGAGATAAGCTGCCACTGTGTGTTCTAGAGCACACGAACACAGGAAAAGGCACTAGTTAGGAACATTAGTTCCTAAAATGCAGAGCATCTTGGGTAACACAGAGATGAAGCCCAGAGGGGAGACTGTCCCATTGCTTGATTCAGAGCTGGCTGTGCACCACCTGGCTCCTTCCTTTGCTTTCCAGAATCAAAATCTTGAGCCCCTAGAAGTCTGAGCTATCAGATTGTCAGCTGTCAAGTCACCTCCAGCTCCAAAAGTTCCCTAGGGTATTAATTAATTTATTGCCTTAAATTTATTATTCTCAATGTTTTCTGATTATGCCAGTTTTTAAACTTCTTTTCTGCTTTTGAAAATTGTGGTTTTAAATAGCTGGAAAATCGCAATAATGTTCATAATTATAACCAACCAAAACTAAAAATTAGAAAAGCCGCAAAATGTTTAACAGTAGGCATTTACATAAACTTGAGAACTCCTGAGGTCTCTCTAAACAATCATGAGTTTTTTGGGGCTTGTTTTTAGTAATATTATGCAAGTCTAGTCCTGATAAATTATTTCCTAATACTGTGATTTAGAACATAATCTATGCACATTTAGAGGCCCTGTTCTGTGTGGATTGCTACTTCCCACAGTCCAGAGCCGCTGACATGTGCCTCCTCTCCAGGCTGTATGGCATCTTGGTGTGGAGAGTGCCTGTCCTCTACCCGCCCAAACCCGCAATGCCTTGTTCAGCTCCTTCCCCTGAAGACAGTAAGAGTGATTCTAAACACTTGACTGATAATACCTTATATTTACTTTACAATTTGAAATGTTTTTCCTTTACCTGATCTTCTTTAGTCATGGTCACACTTCTGAGATAATTTTTTATTTCCTTTATAAGATCAGTTAACTGAGGCCTTAGAACAGTGAAGAGACTTACTATTAGTTGGTAAAGTCTGATCTTGAATCCAGATCCCCAAACAATAGGAAACATGCTACGTTCCCATCACAACTTGTTTGAAAACTAATTTTCACCCCCAAAATATGATATTTACTTTTAAAATACCCTGCAGGACCTTTCCCTTTCTAAATTATAACATAATTAAATATTTTGCTTCCCCAGTGAATGTACTACTGGGGTAGTACATTTTTATGTTTGTGGAAAAAGAAAAGGGTGGCAGCAAAGGGTCATCTCCATTATTCTCCTTTGTCTTTTATACTCTTTGCCTAGAAAACCAAATCATGATATGGGTTATGCAAGACAGGAATCAGATGGGATGGGCTGGGACAGGCCAAAGGAACAGGGATAGGAATCTGATCTCCAGATCTTCTGCTTCTGCCTGCCTTTCACAAAAAAATGGACAAAAAGAGACATTCCAATGTGAAAATGAAGCCCAGATCACAGAGTTCCAAAGTGTTAGCATGGTGTTTCTTGAAATGTGGTCTCTGGGACATCTGTGTCAACATCACCTGGAAACTTGATGGAAAAGCGAATCTGTGGGCGTCACACCAAATCTAAAGCCCTCCACCCTCTAGGTGATTCTGATGCACGTTAAAGTTGGGAGACATGGCATCAGAGCTTAGGTGTTGAAGTAGAGACATTCATATGTTTTCTGTTGCAGAAACAGAAATATGAATCTGATTACTTTGGTGGGATACTGAGGATAGGAAGGAGCATTCATTTACACATCAGTTCAGTTCAGTCGCTCAGTCGTGTCCGACTCTTTGCGACCCCATGAATCGCAGCACGCCAGGCCTCCCTGTCCGTCACCAACTCCCGGAGTTCACTCAGACTCAAGTCCATCGAGTCGGTGATGCCATCCAGCCATCTCATCCTCTGTCGTCCCCTTTTCCTCCTGCCCCCAACCCCTCCCAGCATCAGAGTCTTTTCCAATGAGTCAACTCTTCGCATGAGGTGGCCAAAGTACTGGAGCTTCAGCTTTAGCATCATTCCCTCCAAAGAACACCCAGGGCTGATCTCCTTCAGAATGGACTGGTTGGATCACCTTGCAGTCCAAGGGACTCTCAAGAGTCTTCTCCAACACCACAGTTCAAAAGCATCAATTCTTCAGTGCTCAGCTTTCTTCACAGTCCAACTCTCACATCCATACATGACCACTGGAAAAACCATAGCCTAAGAATGAACTAATCCATGAAAGAAAAGGTTATAAATTCTTAAACCAGAAAAAAAACTGTCTTCAGATAGTCTTAGTATGACATATTAAAAGGTCTAATTTGGTACTACAAACCTAAAATTGCTTCTCTGGAAGAAACAATAAAATGTTTTATGTTTGTATGGAAGGGTCTCACTTTCATTATTGTAAAATCTTAGCACCATCTGCTAAATAAATCAGCATGGTACTTTTAATGCCTGCCTGCTTCACTATTTCCCACCCAGTATCCTATGACCTTTGTATTTTAGTGTCAGTAAACAGAGTTTAGCATCAGAACTCTATTCTGGGTTCCTGTTGCCATTGTTTGAGCAGAGCGTGCCAAGGGCAGCGCTAACTGGTGACATGAGGATGGCTGGTGGTATGTGATAGTATGGAGATGGTGAAGGATGTGTGTGTCCATCTGGATGGCTGAAGGAGGAGGTGGCCCATCCTCTCCTTCCACTTCTCAAGGTTTCTGCCAGCACCTTCACAAGACTGTCACACAGGAAAAAGTTTCAAAAATATATTGTTTGTTGTTATTGAAACATTATAGAGAATTTTATTAGCTTAAATGTCATATAATTTCTTAATTAGAAATTAGAAGCCTAAAATTTCAGTGGTTTTTCTCTTCCGCTTTACAAAGGAGATAAGAGGATGCTACTCAACATTTCAGGGATCTGCTCATCTGAACCATTCATTAGAAGTACCCTGACAGTTGGGCCCTCATACTTGCTCTTATATTTATACATAAAGAAAACCTGAGCTTCTTAGTACTTATCCAAACTCGTACCTGAGGACTTAGCATTTTCTTTAAGCCTGTGAACACACCTGGGCAGATTCTAAAACCTGGGTTGATGAAGCAAACTATCACTCATCTTGCTCAGTTCCACTTGATGTTGACTTTCTGAATTTGCAGAGCTGAGTTCCCAGGGGAGCCATTCCCTAGGGTGGCTCTGGTGGTCTTTTCCAGAAGAATTCTTCTGCTCTCCTGGGGAAAGGTAAGTAATCCTATGTAAAGCTGAGGAAGACGGTGATGAACCATTCTTTGTCTCGTCCTACAGCGTCAAGAACTAGAGTCAGAAAACAAAAAACTGAAAAATGAGCTAAATGAGTTACGAAAGGCCCTCAGTGAGAAAAGTTCCCCTGAGGTGACTGCCCCAGGTGCGCCAGCCTACCGTGTCCTCATGGAGCAGCTGACCTCTGTGAGTGAGGAGCTCGATGTCCGCAAGGAGGAAGTCCTCATCCTGAGGTCTCAGCTGGTGAGCCAGAAGGAAGCCATCCAACCCAAGGTGAGCATGAGCAAGTGGCAAAGGTGGTGCTGGGGACTGGCCTCTTCCTGTTCTTTCCCTCCAATTTATGTGATGGAAACATAAGTGTATTTAGTCTAATTGAGGATATCATCATTTGAAAAAAAGAAACTCAACATTGTTTAAAAACTGTTGCAAACACCAATTAGACTGAGCAAGAAGCAAGTGAAATCCCAACTGCTTCTCAAAGTTTCACCTCTCACTCATTAACAAAGGGCTTTTAAAATGAATATTTTTATAGTAATCTGATCACGGTAAATTTTGATCAGAAATACAATTAAGTACAAAAATCCATAAATTACCTTGCTGTGGGAAGCCATTAAATACAATTTTAAATTATTTGTTGAAAATAGCCTGTTTAACTGGGAAGATAACACATGTAAAGATTATGCATGAGATCAGTGAAGAGAAGCGACATGGAGATGGTTTCTGCTCACCTCAGGGAATTCTGTTTGAGGTGGGAGTGGGCCCAGATGGAAGGGGCTATATTTAGTGATTCCACAGAAAGGACCTAGGATGGAGATATAGATGGTTCTTTGAAGTCCTTCCCTGCCCTCAGGTAACTTCAGATCCACCACTGCTGTGTGTTGGTGAGAAGTGGACTTTTTGTCATTTGATACCAGAGGGAATTCGAGTAATCATCATAAAACCTGGTCTGCGTTCCTCCTTGCCCATGTTCATGCAGCAAAGTGTTACCAAGAATTAGGCAATCAAGTATCCCAGCTGCATGACATGTCATGTGAAAAATGACTGTAAGTCAGACAGAGACCAGTATATGCCATACAATATCACTTACACATGAAATCTAAAAACAGAAGCAGATTCATAGAACAAACTAGTGATTGCAGGGTAGGAGGCATGTAGGGTGTTGGGTAAAATCGGTGAAGGCAATTAAGAGGTACAAACCTCCAGTTATAAATAAGTCATAGGGATGTAATTTATAGCATAGGGAATATAATCAATAGTACTGTAATAACTCTGGTGACAGATGGTAATTAGACATTTTAATGATCATGATCATTTTGTAGTGTATAAAAACATCTACTCACTTTGTTGCATAAATGAAATTAATATAATATTGTATATCAATATAATTCAATTTTTAGAAGGCTATAGTATATAATGAATGGGATGCCTAGAAGGTTCAAGAGCACTTCTCTTAGAAATGGTAGTTCTGCACGTGGTTAAGATACCAGACCTGGCACATGACGTACTTGATAACAACAACTCACACAGAGGACTGAGCCTCTGAGAAACCAGCCTCCCTCTGCATGCTAGCTGGAGTAGCGTCCAAAATGAGGATCCCTCTGTCTGCTTTCCTGTGGCAATCTGATATTCTATAATAACCAAAAACTTTAGTAAAAGTTAATGGAAAGAAAAATGAGCCAAGGAACATAAAAACAGCTCAGCTCACAAGAGCATGTAGTTCTGGTATCACACACTCTCACCTACCTGCCTCACATATTCCATGTGATGACTTCTCTCTAGACCCTGTTGGGCTGGCCCTATCTAATCAAGGTCCCTGCTCTCCAGGTTCTCAGCCCATGGATAGCATCAGCTTGTTCTCTCTTAAGAAAAATGCACAGGACACTGACTAAGACCTTTCAATCCCAGGGTTGTTTGTCCCACTCCGTTTCTGGTCGAGAGACATTTCACAGCTCCTTTGCAGGCAGTGACACCCCATGAGCCAGGTGAAGATAGAGCCCGGCCACGTCTAGTTTGCCTGCTCTGCCTCCGCAAGTACTCTGGGAGGCTGCATTTGGACTAATGAATGACCTCCTGTCAAGGCACTGCTGAAACTCTCACAAACCTAAGATGAGAATTTCACCCCAATACATGAGCAGGAGGCTTGTTTTCTCACATCCTCACAAATACTGTACAATTAGAAAAATCAAAACAACTCAAAAAGAATTTCAACTGAGAAGTAAGAGTTGCCATTCCATAAATGTATGTTAATGTCCACCGCATGCCAGTTCCATGGATACTAATTTACATATAGAGTTAGTTTTAGGAGAAACCAGTCTAGGTTGTTTTCACAGTTAGCTTTTTTCTGTTTTGATGGGGACTCATTGATGGAATTTATTTATGGAACTAAGAGTTTGTTGTTTTTTCCATTTGTTTTTCTTGCTTGCTGACTTGTGATTTTTCAGGATGACAAGGTAATTCTAATTTTTTAATAAGTATCCCCCAGTATACGCAGTTGATCCTTTCTGGCCACCAAATCTACTTTGGTATTTACAAATTAATTTCCTGTTTGACCTCTTCCTATTTGAGAAGTCAGTGGTAAAATTTTGGATGTCATAGGTTCCTGTCTGGATCACAGAGAGGCCTCCATGACTTTTGAACTCATAGTCAGCTCTGTGACCCTCAGTGGTCGTAATGGTGGGTCCCCACAAGCAGGGAGGAAAGCCCTTAACTCAGAAGCACAAGCTCTCACTTCTACAAGCTGTGGGTTTGTTAGCCAAGGGTGAGGAGGAGCCTGAGGAGCTGAGCATCACCTTCTTGGGAAGGGTGGGATTTTCCTACAAGGCGCAGCCCTTTCAGCCCTGGTTCCTGTCTTGGCAGAAACTCTGAGCAGTGAGTAAGGAACTTCATACTGCTGGTAGTCTGAGTCTGATCCCATACTTACCAGTTTCTTAGCTAAGGTAGAACAGAGGAGGGAAGGACTGGCTACTTTATACCATCTTTCCTTTGGACTGGCTCACTAGATCAACTTACCTAATTTACTACAAGTTCAAAACCACATCATATAGGTTCTCAGATGCCAGAGAATACATGTAGCATTATTTAATATAGAAATTGGTTCTTTGAGTTATTTCTTAACACTAAAATTCTGAGTGTGAGGAATTCCCTGGCAGTCTAGTGGTTAGGACTCCATGCTTCCAAGCTGCAGGGGGCATGGGTTCAATCCATGGTTGAGCAACTAAGAGCCCACAAGCCATGCAGCACCGGCAAATTTAAAAAAAAATCTGAGTATGGCTTTTTAAGAATAGAAAGATTTTATGCCTTAATAAAAGAGAAAAAAAGAAATTTCCTATCAAATGTATAGTAAGATATTTATAAAACATAGCTAAAATACTTTTTAAATGCTATATGTAGTGTTTATGTGAAAGATTTTTAAAATTCAGTAGAATATAAATTCTTTATAGCTTTTATCATATTTTAAGTATGAATTTGTAAACTCAAAAAAGGACAGCATTAGCATATAAGTAAGATTTTTTTTTTAAATAAATACTGGAATTCAAAAGCAAGTATTTATGGGCCTCTTGTTGGCATTAAAGTTATCTTGGTCTCTAAGATCACAATATTTGAAGTGTATTCTGTTATCTCCACTTTACTGTGAGACCTGGCTTTAGAGCAAACATTGACTAAAGGATTAGGCATATACTATTTAGACAAATAGAGTGGGCCCATGGATTCTAAAGGGTGTTATGCTTTAGAGACGATTAGAACAGTTGTTCTTATTGTCTATTCTTGCCCTGGTTTAGGAGGGATAGAGACTGGCTGGAGTAGAAGCAAAATTTTGAAATTATATTGGTTGTCAAACAGATTAGACCAAAAAAGAAAAAAAAAAAATGAAGTAAAAATGTTAGCAGAAAAGTCCTTTCTATACAAAATCATTCGTTATTCTGACCTGCTAGATGTTTATTTCAAAAGCTTATATACTATTCCTATACCATAACAGAGTAAAAAACATTAAATAACAGCAAGTGGTAGATAGTTCCAAGGAGCTATATCCTTCCCATTTATATATCTCTAAAGATATGAGAAAAAACTTTAGTTTTGCTGAAACATAATCTAAACACCACTTTTTTTTGTACTGAGTTTTTAATAGAAAAATGAGTTTTGTGTCAAACTTTTCATATTTCTTAGGGCATTTGTTTTGTTATAATCAGTCCAGAAGTAAAAGAAAGAACAGCTTTGTACATTACATTGAATACTTTCTTGGCGCTCTTGCCTAGTTATTGTTTTAAAGCTATGTATACTGGATGGATAGATGGATGGATAGACAGATAGAAATAAGTATATTTAAAAGTGTATATACAGCATTAGAATAGTAACCAGGCATGATATTTATGTATGTATTTCACACAGCATAAAACACACATGGCCCATCAATGATTTTGTTTTCTCTAGAATCACACCATCTTTGTAGTAGAGTGTTAGGGATTCTCAAGAGAGGGACAGAGGTGCCTCGTTCTCTTAATTGCCTGTGCCCCACTCTCTGTAGTCACCCTGGGGCTAGCGTAGATCTCTGGTGGGGCAGGTGTGTTGTGGAACACATAAACCCCCTATTCTGTTGGAAAGAAAATTGTTACATGTGGTCCAAAGCTTTTGAGTTAACACTTAATGTGGAAATGTCTTTTCCCCTTTAGAACACAATGACAGATTCCACAATACTTTTAGAAGATGTACAAAAAATGAAAGATAAAGGTGAAATAGCACAAGCATATATTGGTTTGAAAGAAACCAACAGGTAAGTTGATCTTTCTTTATTCATTTTGGTTTAATCATGTTGATCTCTAGTCTTCAAGCCAGCCTCTTGTACAGTGAGTACAAATGTTTTTGCATTGTTTTGTTAGACATCAGCTGACCTTCAAAAGGGATCCAACGTTTCCAATATATTCCCGGTTAAAATCTCATTTATAAGACGGTAGCATTACTGATAAGAAATTGAAAGGAAAATGTTCTTTACATCAAGGGAGTATATTTCTGTGTTTTTAGGGCCTTAGCCTTGAGAAAGAAAATCAATTGCTTACTCTGTAGCATGGACTTTCTTGGGTAGTCACTTCCATTTGTTATTCAGGATGGTTATTTGTGAAGGTTTGTAGGGGCAGCTGCAGCTTTCAGTAATTGAAATTTAACGTAAAGAGAAGTGATGAAATAGCTGAATCACATCCGTGTTGGCCATATAATTCTCAAAGGGTACCATGACTTCCCAGGATGTGACCTTGATATTTGAGACCAAGTTTTTGTCACGTTTCCTAAGGTGTTCTGAGAAAATCCTAACACTGGTTTTTATCTCATTTACTCTAAACATGAATGAAGTTGTGGATGGCACTTAGCTCAGTCTTAAGAGTCTTGGGTGGGCTGAGAGTGCAGATTTGCACAGTCACTAAATGACTGAACTTTCCCCAAAGCTTTCCTGTAGCTAAGATTATCACTGCTCATTTCTGAAATTCCTCAACCTTTCTGCCACTCCTGCTTCCCAAAGAACCTTCATGCTATTAAACTCTGAACTTAAAAGACTACATACTTAAAAGAACTTGGCCAGTGATGATAACAGAGATTATCAGTGTACATCTAGATCTCCTGATGCATAATATCAGAATTGGTATACAGAAATACTTCACAGACTAAAGAATACTGCCATGCAAGATATAAGGTATTTACTACCTTCTTTTATGGACAAGAGTAGAGAATGCTTATAAAAGTATTTGGTTAAACTTAAATTTTAATTTATGAATGTAAGTTGTAAGCATACCTTATAGCTGAGAATGTGTTAATGTAAAAAGAGCTATATTAAATTGTTCATCCATCTGCTCAGCTATTCAGTCACCAGATATATATTGTATACCTGTTTCATCCCAGACCATGCTCCAAATACTGGCAATAGAGCATTAAGCAAGGTCAATGCAGTCCTTCCCTTCATAGAGTTTGTAGAGTGTTGGGGAGATAGCCAAGAGAATTTGGACTTCCCTCGAATGACAGTGGAAGCTGTTGAAAGATTTTTAGTAGGAGAATGGTATGATGAGATTGGAAAGCTAGCCTTGGCTTTTATGTTAGAGCATAGACTGTAATGGAACAAGATTAAAATCATAAAGACTAGTTAAGAGGTTATTCCCATAATTGAATGACTGGTTATAGTAACTTTGACTTAGTTGATAGCCATTGGGATTGAAAGAAGTGGGACACTTAGAAAGATACTTAAGAAGATGAGGTGAGCATCCTTGCAGTTTACTGGATGTGTGATCGGGGAGGGGGATCATGAAGAGCAACTCCACAGCATCTGTGGTGGATACTTGGTTATATAGAGATGCCACTTCACGATGCTGGGTCTGGGATGTAGGGAAGTACAGGAAATTATCAATAGATTTACAGATATTTAAGGAAGAGAACTTCATTCGGAGATTGAAAATATAGATCTGGAACAGGAGAGACGTGTGGGCTGATATGTAAATATTGAAGTCATCGGCATGTAATAATACAGTTGAGACCATGCAAATAGACTAACTCTCCAGGGAAAGATGGTAAATGGAAAGTAAAAGAGCAATCTATGAAATTCATTTATGTAAACATGGTATCAACAACAAAAGTCTAGTAAGAGGAGTAAGATCCTGGGCTCTGTAGTCAGATAGCACCTGCCAGGTATCTAACTTCTAAACTTTGGTGTCTTCTTCTGCAATATGGCAAATGATATATATTGTTACTAGGAGAACTAAATGAAATAATGCCTGTGGAAGGATGTAAAACAGTGTCTGATACTTGGCACACACTCAACATATTATTTTTATATACTCTAATCAGTTTCATCAGTTTTATTTGTTAATTATACATTCTTTTAATAAAATGTGTGACTTTTCTAGTAAAAAAAACACTTTCCCTGGGTCTTAAAATTAATTTTTGACACAAAAATTTTTTTTAAGTTGTGTCATAAAAGCTGGGAACTTTGGACATATTTATCAGTTACTCCTATAAGAACTTTTTAAAGCAATTTAAAAAATACAAAACTAGATTTTATCAAGCTAAAACAAATTCCTACCCAGAAGACTTAAAACTTTATTTTGAAGTGAATTATAAAAATTGCCACATGAAGACAATAGCTTAAATTTTCATTCTATATGTGTATGACTGTTGTGGTTAGTCTCTAACATAATGTGTGACATAAGATCACTCTGCTAGCTGAATAGAATGTTAAAAACAGATGTCTTTCTCACCTCCTGAGTCATTTATTATTTTGCAGGAAAAGTAGCCCTGGATCCTTGATTATTTTGTTTTAAATTCCCCACCTTTACATGTGATGTTACATATTACTCATTAAAAAAAGAATATTAACCAAAAACAATTTCTGTGGTAATGTCTTAAAGTCATCTGTAATTAATAAAGACAGTCCTAGTGATTTAATAACATGTTGAAGTACCATGTGCTGCTGTTGACCGTCGTCATCTCATTCCCGCCCTGTATCCCTTTGTGTTTTGCATTGTTGTTCCTTTTGCATGGAAGATCATCTGCTATGGATTGCCATGAGTTGAATGAGGATGGAGAGCTGTTGCTGGTTTATGAAGGGTTAAAACAAGCCAACAGGTTATACTTGTCTCCTCAAAATGGAATGTTATTAATTTGTTGTTTTTCTTACTAACAGTGGCCTCCTGACTTTAACTTCTATATTTCTTACACATTGTCTTCCTGGGTAAATTGCCGACACTAAAATTCGTGAATGTCTCACTAAGAGAGGAAGGAAACCCAAACCTCTCAACTAGAGCCCAAACAACTGTGGGAATGATTAATACATATTACTTAGCTGTTTCTTGTTTGGAATCATGATCAGTTCAAAGGATATCTGTGCCTGGGCAATATAGCTACATTCTCATATATTATCATCATGCTGCCTAACAGCAGTATTCAGTACATGACTTGGCATTCAGTGTGGTTATTGTGAGATTCAGATTTGTGAAACAGCAAACCAGGAGGGTTTCCTGCACAGCTGTAGTTCAAAATAATTACCCAAACTCATCATGTTAAACATGTTTAGGAGAAAGCAAATAAAATTGAAATAGCAACACTTTTCTAACATAGACACTCATCTCCTCTAGTGATACTTGTGTCTTAAAATCTTAAAAATACTGGGTTTTTTTGGTCCTAAAAATACTGTTTTTATGTCTTAAAAATACTGTTTCAGTGATTAATTTTTAAACTACTTAATAGACTGTTTTGTTCAAGGAGCTTCTACTTATTCTGCTTTTTTCTTATCACATACTGTTGTCATTAACTTTGTGGTGTTATTGGTTAAGATCCTTTGGAAATTTCGTAATCCCCAAAATACTTTTAGTCTGTTGTTTGCTCTTTGCTTATAGTAGTATCCGTAAGTTTGCCCAGCATTTGCTAACCAAGGGGATTGGAATGAAAACGTCTTTTCTTTCTTCCTATTAGTTAATTCCTATCTATAACTTTGTCTTGTCTTTGGGAAAGGGAGTGAATGTAGAATGGAGGTGCCTGGTAGAGGGAGGTTGCCAGTTGGCTCTGCTATTCTCTGGCCAGTGCCCTAGTCCATGGCACAGCTGACCTGTATGTTTGCTCAAAGCTCAAGAGCAAATCTGTTGGTCCCACTAACAGTGATCTGCCAAAACCATATCTTGTTAGGATTCTCTTACTGATAAGGAAGTTATAGGGGAAAAGAAAATGACAAATTTAAAATATAAACAAAATTTCAGAACTCTGTCTGCATTTGGGTAAATCTGTATTTCAGAATAGCATTCTAGCTTTTCTCCCCTTCAGAGATAAAAGTAGGACCCTGGTCACAAACCCCCGTCTGGAATTAGTAATGCTAAAGGTCTTCAAGGCAGATTTAATTAAAGTGGGCATTTGTAATCTTGCCCTCCATAGTAATTGTTTTGTGGCAAAGGCATTATAGTAATACTAATTTTGCCAACTTAAATGCTACTTTAAATTAATGCTACTGCAAATGTAGTAAGCCAGGTTAAAGTTATGCCTTTTAATTGTTTTAAAAGACATGTCTTTTAATTGTTTTAGTTTCCTATGAAACTTTCAAAGGAGTAAAATTCTCCTGTTTTTCAGGGCCTCTGAGAACTTTGTATTTGTAGCAGGGTCCTCAATTCAGAAAGACATATATGTGAGTGCATTCATTTCGTTTCTGGCTCCATTTGAGTTTCTAGACTCTAATCAAGTCAGAAGCTACACAGACACTACAGAGTCTCCATTTTTCTGCCCTTGCAAGTGAACACAAAGCCTGACACCCACCAGGTAGGGACTCAGATGTCACCTCCCTTTCCTCCCTGTGTGGCTTCTCCGCAGGCTCCTGGAGTCCCAGCTGCAGTCTCAGAAGAGGAGCCATGAGAATGAGGCTGAAGCTCTCCGCGGGGAAATCCAGAGCCTGAAGGAGGAGAACAACCGGCAGCAGCAGCTGCTGGCCCAGAACCTACAGCTGCCCCCAGAGGCCCGCATTGAGGCCAGCCTGCAGCATGAGATCACTCGGCTCACCAATGAGAACCTGGTAAGGACAGCAGAGCAGCCCTCCATGCTTTTGGAGCAAAACCTCCTTCCTGGCTGGGGAAGATGCCGTTCACTGCCCCACACTTATGACCCTCTTTCTCTAGTCCAGACACAGTAAGGAAAATACAACTATGTTGGTAGAAGTGAAAAACGTGTGTACTCGGGTGGTTTGTCACAGAAGGCTCAGGCGCCTCTCAGCACCTCAGCCCTCGCTTGGAGGGTGTGGAAGATGCTGGCCGGCTGTGTGCTGGGGTCTTGATAGCTTGAGAGCTCAGCTTCCTCTGCTGCAGCTGCACAGTCTGGGCCATCCAGGAGGTTGTGTGGTTGCCGCAACCTTTGGTCCCCAGGCACCACTGAGGCCCTCTCAGCCCCTTCTCAGGCAGACAGCAAGGTTAGAGTTAGTCAGCTAGCCGATGGCAGAACCAAAGAGGGCTGCAGGTTGACCTTGGTTGGGACTCCAGGGTCAAGGAGAAACATCAGGATTCAAGATTCTACATTCTTGATTCTTTTTAATAGAATTCAGACAGTGAATGGAGAGATTTATTTTTTCCTTGCCAGCTAGATTCTGAGTAATGGCACAAAGTCCAAGTTGTTTTTTTTTTCTCTTTCTGTCCTTCTTTCTTTTATAGAAAATATTTTCCAAAATATTTCTTTCTCAGCCACAAAATAACTTTTATTACAGATTTCTACTTAGGTTTGATGAACATATTTATTAAATTAAAAGTCACTGAAAAGTTATATTTCCTTTTTTTTTTTTGGCGGATGGTGGTGGGGCTTTGCCACATGGCTTACAGGGTCTCAGTTCTCTGACCAGGGAACTCCTAATTCCACATTTCTATATAAAATCTATACTGAAGTGTCAGACTGGTTTTGAGAAAAGCTGTTTAGGGCTAGTGGTAATTGTTTCTTTAATTCAGGATTTTAATAACTTGTAATAAAATAGTTTGGATTTTCTCTGAAGATTTAGCAACCTGAATTATCCATTAGTGATCATTTGCATTACAGGTAGTTTTCTAGTGTCACCTGTTCAACCAACTTTTATATTAGTTGGAAGCAAAACCCAAAGGTATTCTTTTCCCAGTCTGTCCTTCCTTCTGAGGACAGCATGCTGGTGAGACTGTGGCAGTGGGAGAGATGGGTGAGGGACTTGAAGCCCAGACTCTTTCCAAAGTGCCTGAAATATCACTGATTTGTGGAGGAAGATCTGAATCATGATGTCATTTTATTACTCACAAGTATATTGTTGCTTAAACTAATAGTGCTTCAGTGCCTAAGAATTGATGAATAAACTCAATAACACAATAATGATTGATTAGCATATAAATTCTGTGCTTTTAAATCATTATCTTAAAATACAAGGTGAAACCATATAAAGATGCTTCTGGGTGGCAGATTCTCAGAGTTGTTTTGCTAAGTTGGTTAAGCATTTCCCTTGCAATCTTGTGTGCATTATTACTTTTCTTTTTGATTTTGTATAGCTGATACAAAAATAAATCAATCCCTTCCATATTCTAAGCTGGTGAAACCTAGTTTGAATTTTAGGAAAACTCTTTGTAGGTTCATAGGCTTCTCCTGCCTCACTGATTGCTAATTCAGGAGAATGGATTCAAACTTACCTACAGGGGATGATGCAGTTTTTCACTGTCATTAGAGTGTCTTTTTTTGCATTTCTGTAGGAAGCACTTGGGCAGAATGTTAAAGCACCGGTGGGCCTGGGCTTTGTGTTCTTTGAAACTCTACCCTGAAAACCCTTCCCACAAACCCTACCCTATAAACACAAACACAGAGATGACTGTTCTGCCTCCTCTAGTGAGCAAACTTCACAGGTTGCCCCAAGCTGCCCTTCAGAGAAGGAAGGCACACAGCTTCTGCCCAGTCCTTCCAACATCAAACAAGAGCTCCAACTTTGCCATTATTCTCACTTTTGTTTGAATTCCCTTCCCCACTCTTGCTGCTGCTGCTGGCAGCAGAGAAAGTGCAGCAGCGTAGGAGCAGGTCAGAGGAGTGAACTAACAGCCTTGTCTGGGGAATATGGACCACAACTCTGTTTACCTGCTAATATCGCCTGTTTCCTCCAAGCATGTGAAAATGTATTTGTGGATATGGAATCAGAATCATCTGCACTAGAAAAATTAGAGGGCAATGACAGATGTCAAATCAGAGCCGTTTGAGTCTATATATATAGATTCCTTATCTGTGTTTTAAGATATTTTAAAATTGATTTTGCTGAGATAGCATTCCCCTCAAAGACACAAAGAAAAACGAATGTCCATTGTGCCTGTTTTTTCAGTATTTTGAGGAATTATATGCAGATGACCCTAAGAAGTATCAATCATATCGGATTTCACTTTACAAACGGATGATTGTATGTAAAAGAGTGCTTTCCTGTTGTCTTCCTCACTGTTTCTAGCCCTCTATAAGCGAAGAGCACTCTGCCTGCCCTTCCTGGGAGGTCTCTTGAGGAACTTTCACAAAACCTGTTTCTCCCCACAGCTGTCTTTTAGCCAGTGATGTCGCCTCTGTCAGTGTCCTATGTCCATTGTCACCTTTGGTTTGTTATTAACACTAGGCTTACAGTGTGATGGAAGCAAAATATGATTTGAAAGGTAAAGTAAAAATCCAAGAAGCACAACTGAACACTTTGAAATGTTAGCAACTGTTCCTTTTGAATCATTGGTCGAATACCTAAATCAGCCCTGTCTAAATTGGAAAAAGAATGAATACTTGTATTTATAAACGCCTTTTAAAATCCACAACCTGAATAACAACCACAAACCTCTTAAATCATTGCTTTATTTCCGCTTGAAGCTCCTGGTTTGCTGTTGCCCACTTTTCTTCTTAATTATTGATTGTTTGTCTCTGCCTGTCATTTGAAAGAATTCTTGATTAGGGAGCCAAGTATCACACCTTTGTTTTTTTTTAACTCCTGCCCATGAACGTACTGCTTTTGTTTTCTCTTTTTGCAGAAATCATATGGAATTATCCCCTTTTTTTCCCTATAAGCAAAATTATATTACCCAGGAGATTTCTATGGGTGTGTTATCTAACTGCCGCTTAGTCTGTCAACCACTCTGTACTGTTCTCTGTGGTTATTTTTTAACTTACCTTTTAATTCCCGAAACCTCTTAACTTTTCTTAGTTACAGGACTAGTTTTAGCCTCTGCAAAGGGTGGAACTCGTAGAGACAGTGCTTCACACACATAGGTGTCAGTTAAAAGCCCCTAAGTGCAGCCATCCTTAAAACTTCACACAAAACTGTGCATTCATCAAAATTTACCTTGCTTATTCCCCCTTTAAATGAAAAACTTTCTACTGAAATAGCAGTACATTTTATGAGCTTTTAATTGTTTTGCCCCCACGGAATCTACTGGAGTCTACTCACTCCACAGTGAGCCTGCTGTCCATCACGCTGTAAAGGAGTTACTGCACTGTATATTTTAACATTTGCTTTTATTATAGCTGCCTTTCCTATTGCCTGCCAGTTTTAGCCAGCTGGGGCTCCACCAATGAGCTTTTATGGAGCTTTTATGTAAAACTAACTTTTTGTGTAAAACTAAGTACTGTTTCTGTAACTTTGTGTCTGCTTTCCTTCCTGCATTTTAGATGATTTATTTTGATCTTTCTGTTGTATTTCTCATTTTGATCTTTAGGATTTGATGGAACAACTCGAAAAACAAGATAAGACTGTCCGGAAACTGAAAAAACAACTTAAAGTATTTGCCAAAAAAATTGGTGAACTAGAAGGTATTTAAACATGTTTTTATGACAATTGCTGAACCTTGGTTTTATATACTATACTAGTGGCTTAAGAGTGTGGCTCAATTTGTGTGTGAATATTAGGGACAATAACAAAAATGACTTTAGCAAACTTGGCCTCCGTGGAGTAGAAATTTTCATTGCTGAGTGGGGAAAATGTTCTTTTCATGATAGTACTAACTTACAAAAAGAGTGAATTCATTCAATAAACATCTAATGGCTGTCTTCTGTATGCCAGGCACTGTGCTAAGCAATGTTGCGTGTCAGTTAAGCGCATGGATTCTGTAGCCAAGTTTCTTGGGTTTAAATACTGGCTCTTGCACTATTAGTCATCTGATATTGGGCAAGTTACTGAACCTGTCTATTCCTCACTATTCCCACCTGTTAAATGGGAATGATAATGATATCTACCTGACATGGTTTGTAATGATTAAATTAATTAATATGTGGAATGAATTTAGTATGGTTCCTGACACATAGTAAATGCTATCTACAACTTATTTTTATTACTGTTATTAGTATTAGGGATACTAAGATGAATAAGACAGAGTCTGTGTCCTCAAAGAACTTACCATCAAATGGAGAACAAAAAGAGAAGTAAATAAGAAAAAATGAATTGTAGTTATAAAGGAGACTCTATAAAACAAGATTTATATATGATGATGATGGGAAAACACCTTGAGAAAGAATCAGATATCAGTTTTTATTATATACAAACGATTCTGGTGGGTGGGTGTTTGTTCCTTCAGTAAGTAGGTGCCAGGGATGTGGCAGTGAACAGGGCGAAAGCCACATTGTAAGCTTATCCCAGCAACGATCTCATTGCTGTAGAGATTTTGAGCCCCTCTTTGGAATTGCCTTCAGACCTACGCAAGCTATTACCATTTTGACCAGAAATGATACTGTGCAGTCTGACTACCCATCTATTCTGTCATTGTCACGGAATAATTTTTGCTCTGCTCAAAGGGTGAACATTCCCCATCACTGGGAATGTTCAAAAGAATCTGCCATGATTGACTGTCTGGCTTTCATTCCTCCAACATGCCAGGCCTGCCATAACTCTTCTACCTGTTTGATCTTCCCACTTCTCTTAGTCAAGGCCTGCTTATCCTTTGAGACCAGAGTTATATGTCAAATGCTCAAGAGCAGCCTTTCCTGATCATCCAGACAGACCCTACGGCTGTACCCTCTGTGGCACCACAGTTCAGCTCCCACCTTTATGGTCTTCACTGTCATGTTTTTAGCAAATTTGCTGTCTGATACTGGCTTCCTCAGTGGATTGTGATCATTTTGAGCATGGTGACCATCTGTTATTTCCCCTTGTTTTCACAGCACCTAGCATATTGTCTGACCTGTCATAATCATTCCATTAATGTTTGTTGAATGTGTAAATAAGTGTCAGAAATATTTAGAACAGCAACATGGATATTTACTTTGAAGAGGATAATACTCCCTCCTATGTACAAATACTGAAATATTTGTTTAGATATCAGATAGATTACTTTATAGTCATGTTTTATTATATAATCCTTTAGCATTATGTGATTCATCTATTAAAATTTTGAACCTCCAAATCACATACATGGGCTGTAATGTCTATTGGCAGAACTTTAAAAAACCTTTATTCAGAGAACCTTTCTGCACTTAACTCTGCATTAATTATATCATGAGATGATAATTAGACAGCAGCGGCTGCTGCTGCTAAGTCGCTTCAGTCGTGTCCGACTCTGTGCAACCCCATAGACGGCAGCCCACCAGGCTCCCCCGTCCCTGGGATTCTCCAGGCAAGAACACTGGAGTGGGTTGCCATTTCCTTCTCCAATGCATAAAAGTGAAAAGTGAAGGTGAAGTCACTCAGTCGTGTCTGACTCTTAGCGATCCCAGGACTGCAGCCCACCAGGCTCCTCTGTCCATGGGATTTTCCAGGCAAGAGTACTGGAGTAGGGTGCCATTGCCTTCTCCATAGACAGCAGAGTATCTGCTTAAAAGAAACTGATTTTAAGGGTATTAACTTGTAAAATTATTTTTTAAGCTCCTAATGATTCATTTACCATATGTTAGTAACTTTTGATAACTAGAAAAATCACTTATTTTACATTTTTACTTAGCTTTCTTTGATATGTATATTTTTACTTAAAGGGATACCTGAGAATATTTCGTGATGTTAATGATTTTAAGCCATTATCAGTCAGAATTCAACCTCATCAGTTAAACTATCCTGCCAATTGTATTCTTAACTCTCTAACGACATTTGAGAAGGTAATTCATAGATTAAACAAAAAAGACATGATAGTCTTAAAAACAGAGCTAAATGATACACGGTCTACAGAATACGATGAAATTGGCTTATGTGTCTTGAGCACTTACTGAGTGCAGTGTCCTTCCCCTCCCCAAGGCAGAGCATAAAGGCAACAAGCTCTTCCCACACCTTTGTCTCCTGTTGTCTTATCCCCACGGTGCGTAGAAAACGTATAGCAAAGCACCTTCTAATAGCTAAAAGTTTTCTTATTTTTTCTGAATATATAATAATGTACTTAAATTCTTCTGGTTGAAAATAGCAAGACTTACCTCCTCCTATGGGCTATAATTAATTAAAAAGACATTTTTAGACACCATCTAAGACTTTTTTTAATGCCAACATGCCTAATTTTAGCAGAAATTATAAATTTAAATCAAGAGTGTTTCAAAGTTTGATGTGCTTTGTGCTATATTTTAATCCAGGAGTGGGTGTTCCATCTCAATTTTCATAAAGTCAGTGAATTTAGACCTAAAAGAATTCTATAAATCAGTTAATTACTTCATAGGAGACAGAGCTGAGACCCAGAAACAGTGACTTCCAAAGTCTCAGCCACTTAGTGGCCAAAGTGAAACTAGAATCCATACCTCCTGAGAACCACTGACTTCTCTCCTTTATGTTGTATTTCTCAACAGAGTCTTTCTTCTTATAGTAATTCATTTGACTGTCTCAGTTAAACCTGAGATCAAGGTCTTCCCTGTACCAAAAGTGAGGGGGAAAAAATCCTCCAATTTCCTTTCTTTTTCTGGGATAAAAAGGTCCAGGAATGTTTTTCTCTCAAGTATAAATAATCTAGATGATAGAAATAGGTATTGCTTCAGATCTTTCTAGAAAGATGTCTGTATTAGATGGAGCATTGGGCTAAATGACCCGCAGCATCCCTGGAGTCTTTAAAAACTGTGTGGTATTCTGGCTTCTCTCTTTCAGGCTTTATATTTTCCTGATACTACATAAGGGTTGACATTTTAATTAATATATGATTTGTTAAATAAATCAAGGTTATGTTGAGCTGATACCTATATTTTATCTGTATTTTTGTAAAGACTCTAATCTCTGACAAGAATTCAAAGACAGAGAAAATTTCAATGAAAACATGGCAGATTTTATCTCTGGCATTTTTGTACAGAACCGAAAATATCTTCTTTAGAGATATATGAAAGGAAAGTGAAGGTTTCTTTTAAAACATGTAATTTCTTAGTTAAAATATTCACTATATTTCATAAATTCTGAGGCAGACAACTTTTCACATTTTAACATCTGAAATTATGATGTATATTATAGCAGTTGTTAGGTTGTAGTTTAATTGGCAGTATTTTTCCTTCCTTGGTGTTATATAAAATAATACTATATATTGTAATCAAATATGATAAAATTGGTAGGTTTAAAATGTTTTGAGTTATTCAGAGTCCACATATGTGCATTGTTCATAAACTTAATATCAATACATTGAATCTGTTGCCTTCCAGTTTCCCCTCATAGAATTGTTCCTGTGGCTCAAAGCAACTAGTTCATAGATGGTAGGGATTCTATTATTTTGTTTTACATACAGAACATATACAGGAGCTGTGAGGGCCATTGTATGCTGATTCTGAGATCCCCCTGGTGTTGTGTTTAAACTGTCTCCAGAAATAGTTTATGTAAAACTAAATAGCTTGAATCTCATATCTCTTGTGAAGATGCATGCATTTTTCCGTTAGTCCTGTGGTTCCAGACTGTATCATACATCTGAAACACTAGGTTATGCAAGATGGCCGCAGCCCTGAGTTGTCCAGTTACAGTATGACGGCTCTTTAGATATCATGATATTGATAGACGGTGGTGCTTTTCAGCGCTGATAGCCCCAATGTGTGATGCTGCAGCGTGAGGTGGACAAGGAGCCACGAGGCTCTCTGCCACGCGAGCAAGAGCGCTGGCAGGTATTGGTGTTCTCTTTGATAACCTTGTGCTGTGAAGCTGGCTTCCCAGAGCTCACACAGGAAATTGCCCGGAGTGACTGGAGAAGCACTACTGATACCTTGTGGACTCAGCAAGATAGAACTTTCTAATGCATCAGATCTGCATTTTGTTTGCCAACAGTCTCTGAACTCAAACTTAATCTGCACTTAAATAGATGTCTTAACTGCTGCTCTTCCTATAGATAAGAGAATTAAAAATGTGCTTGCTAGCATTTAGCTCCACAAACACTGTTGTAACTCGAGTTCCCTTGCATTTCCTAGATGAGATGAAATTGGAGACTTTTAACCCCGAGTTATTTTCTCACAGCTACCATCAACAATGGTGATTAGTTTTAACATCTGAAAGGGTTGTTCACCAGTGTTTGTACTTTTTTGGTTGCAACTTTGTGGTAGGATTTTTAACACTTTACTACAAACAAACAAAAAAAATGAATAAATTTAGGAAATTATTTTAATATTAAATACAGAGGCTTCCCCAGGTGGCCCAATGGTAAAGAATCCTCCTGGTAGTACGGGAGATATGGGTTCAATCCCTGGGTCTGGAAGATCCCTTGGAAAAGGAAATGGCAACCCACTCCAGTATTCTTGCTTGGAAAATCCCATGAACAGAGGAGCCTGGCGGACTATAGTCCGTGGGATCACAAAGAGGCAAACACAACTGAGCACACACAGACACAAACATATTAAATACAGGTTGTTTTTTATCTGCTCATGGTTTCTTCAAGGAATGAGGGATGCCTCTATAGAATATTGAATTTCCTTCTATGAAATAAAGTCAAATATATTTAGACACTTATGATTGATACTGATGAGTTAACTAAGAAGTGAAGTGAAGTAGCTCAGTCGTATCCGACTCTTTGCAAATCCGTGGACTGTAGCCTACCAGGCTCCTCCCTCCATGGGATTCTCCAGGCAAGAATACTGGAGTGGGTTGCCATTTCCTTCTCCAGGGATCTTCCCGACCCAGGGATAGAACCCAGGTCTCCCACATTGCAGGCAGACACTGTAACCTCTGAGCCAATTAAGCCACTTACTTTGGGGACATTTAATCTTATTACAAAATAAAATGTATTACAAAAAGATGCTTTTGAATCAAGGAAGATTCTTGATGTTGATAGTAATAAGTACTAGTTGTTGTCAGAGTGACATTAACATGTAATTTTACCATCTATCCATCCAGTTTTACCAAAAAAAATTATTTAAGAAGGGACAATGAAGTGGCAAATAGGGCAAGTTTCCGTTGTTACAGAGTTCACTTAAAATTAATAGGAACATGAAACCGCTCATCTTTTCTACCTGGAACACATTTTTCTTCTTTTGTTTCTAATGAAGTGGGCCAGATGGAGAATGTATCGCCAGGACAGATCATTGATGAACCCATTCGTCCAGTCAACATTCCCAGGAAGGAGAAGGATTTCCAAGGAATGCTGGAATACAAGAAGGAGGATGAGCAAAAACTTGTGAAGAACCTGATTCTGGGCAAGTATTTCCTGTGTGAGATGAAGGGTCTTTCTGGTACGTGTCAGTGGTGGGAGAGATTAGTCACTCATTTATTACATATTCACACTGGTTTCTTTGGTCAGCCTTGCGTGCTGTGTGCAGGACTGCCGCAGCATTCTGATCCCACCATGGCTGTCAGTCACCCTCCAAGGACGCCAGCGAGGACTGCCTATTAGGGTCACGTGAGGTCTTCTCAGCTCCTGTTGCCCGTTATAATAATCCAGGAAGCTTTTGAAAAGTGTTGATGTATGTTCCCCCCTGCAGACCAATTACATCAGAATGTCTAGAGGAAAGAACCTGGCCATGTCCCTAGTTCTTTTTTTTTTCATCTCTCAAGGGATTCTGACGTGTAGCTAGCTGCAGTTGAACACCACTGTCCTAGGCCATTTAAGTCCCTGAGTTTCTCTTGTTCCTTACTTCCCTAGGAAGGGTATATGGCTAAATATGTCAGGAAAAACAGTTTAATAGTAGGGAAGGAACAGAATTAAGGAAAAGATTCCAGCAGTGGCAAGAGAGGACTGACTGGACAATGGAGATGGGACTAGAAGAAGCCCTTCAGAGCAGCAGAAGGCCTTTGAGTCTGGGTATGAGCCCACTGGCTCTACAAGACTTTTTAGGGGAGCATGGGAAATAGTTCAGGAGTGTATGCAGCCCATAAGTTGTGAGCTCAAAACACTACAAGCCTCTCCTTTCAGCCTTTGCAGAGCATTCCTCCCCCCAGGTGCCAGGGTGGCAGCAGTGTGATCAGCAGTGGTTTAATGTTC
Organism: Capra hircus; assembly: GCF_001704415.2. NCBI lineage: Eukaryota > Metazoa > Chordata > Mammalia > Artiodactyla > Bovidae > Capra > Capra hircus. The sequence goes on along the minus strand of NC_030817.1, from coordinate 45,169,526 downwards.
CTAGAGTTCGCGGTGTTAAACTTAGAACTATATGTAGATGCAGAGGCGCTTAGGTTTCAGTGTGATCTTCATTTTGAAAAAATGGTAAGAAGCCACTGGTTTTTAAGCATAGAATTAAAAAAGATTCATTAATTCAATAAACGTTTGGGGCATTCCTACTGTGTGCTAAGCATTTTCTAGGTATTGGGTAATGAACAAAGTCTCTTTTCTCAAAGAGTTTATATTCCATGGGGTGGGGGGAGGTAGATAAAAACAAATAAGGGGATGAGAAAAATAAATGGTGAAGGCAGGTGTACGAATTTATATAAAGTTGTTAGGAAGGGCCTCTTTGACGAGGTGATCTCCTTTGGACAGAGACCAAAGGAAGTAAGGAAGCAAGTCCTGCTGATAGCTGAGAAAAGAACATTCCAGACAGAAAGCCTTGGGGTGGGCACATGCCTGGTGTCTTCACCCAGCAACAAGGAGACCCATTTAATGGGGGAGCACAGTGAGCTGGAAAGGGGAGCAGGCCAGATCACACAGCCATGGTGAGGATTTCGGGTTTTACAAATGAATGAGATGAGAAGCTACTTGGAAGATTTTCAGAACAAGAGTGACATGATCTGACTACATTTTCTTATAGAATTACTCTGGTTGTTATGTGGAAAGTGTACTACTGAGGAGCCAGGTGTGAGTCAGGGAGACCAGTTGGGAAGCTCTCACTGGGATCCAGGAGAAGATGGTGGTGGCCTAGACTAGGGGAGCTGGCAGAGAAGTAGCAGGATTGTTCTGGACATGTCTTATGTGTAGAGCCAACAGGATTTGTTGTTAGATTAGATGTGTGATGTGAGAGAAGAAAAGAAGACAAAGATGATGACAAGGTTTATATCCTGAGAAACTAGAAGGCAGAGACTGCCACTTACTGAGATGGGACAACTCCTGGAAGAGCAGGTTCCATGGGGGATGGGCTTTGTGGGACAGGCCTGAGCAGAGATGTCAAAAGCCGCTTGTTACATGAGCCTAGATTCAAAGGAAAAGTCAGGGCAGAAGATAGACATTTGAGAGTTGTCATTGTGTAAGCAACTAAGAATCTCGTGTCCCTACAGTCAAGAAATCCTCTATTCTAAAATATGCTTTTTTAAAAACATGACCTATTTACCCTGAATGATTGAACTGTTACATGAGAACTGTGCTTTTATATCTCAAAAAGCATTCCTTATGAAGACTTTCAAAGTTATGTAAGACTGTTTTTCTTCTTTTCTTTTTTAGAGCTGAAGCCACGTGGTGTGGCAGTCAATTTGATTCCAGGGTTACCAGCGTATATCTTGTTTATGTGTGTTCGGCATGCTGACTACCTGAATGATGACCAGAAAGTAAGGTCGTTGCTAACATCAACAATTAACAGCATCAAGAAAGTACTGAAGGTTAGTTCATGTTCAGCAAATCTCTCATAATGAATATTAATGATGACAGGGTCTCTACAGAGGTGTTTTTCCATCCTTAGACATAAGCTAAGTTGCCAATTGTGGCCACATTTTAGTCTTAACTGATACCTTCCATTATAGGAAATATTCATTATGTAATGTGTCTGTGTGCTTTCTTTCAAAACAGGGCTCAGATTAAACAATAATCAAAATTAATTCAATATACTTACATTTAGCTGTGAAGTAAACCAAATTTCTTCATAGAAATAGTCTGCTTTGAGGTCTGTCTTAGAACTAAATTAAAAATACTACTTAGTGAAGTTCTTATATACAGGGAATATGATGCTATAGTTAAAATAGGTGTTTAAAATATTTAGTGACTGAAGCAACTTAGCAGCAGCGGCAGCAGCAGCCCATTCATATAAAAAGCTGTCTGATAAAATATTTAAAATTCTCTTCTGACTTCTCTTCCCATTATTCTCCAGCTCACTCCATAATTTTCCTTGTTACCTGAAATGCCTGGTTTCATGTGAGCAGCAACACATAGATACTAATCAGAGAGGAAACACTTGGAAAAGGCAGCGAAGTTACATAATAGAACAGAAAGCCCTACATAACTCAGTAATCACTGAGTCACGTTGCATAATCATCCTTTTGACAACCTAGAAAAACGGTGAACGTTATTCTTAGTTTTAACCATTTTTCAGTGCACAGTTCTGTGGCATTAAGTACATTCATATTGTTGTATAACCGTCACCATCATCATCTCCAGAACTTTTTCATCTTCCCCAGCTGAAACTGCACCCATTAAACACTCTGCCCCAGCCCTGGTCATAACTTTTAATGCCAGTTCTCAATCCCTACTGCACAGATACTCTATGTGGTTACATTCTGCAGTGGTTACTAAAGTGTGGAGTTTCTAAATATGTTAACATTCAAAAACTGATGAATGTCTTCTGAATGGAGCTCATGTAATTTCTGGTATTGATGGTATACTGCATCTATTAGACTATGAATTTTACTACTTCTTAAGTTAACGCCTATGAAGACAGCAAAACCAAATCATGAAGTTTTCTCCCTCTCATCTTAATTACAAGAAGAAGTTTATCTAATTTGACTAATTATTGTACCAGATTGTTTAAAGATTTAAAATGAGTAGCTACTTGGAACTTCCCTGGTGGTTAAGACTTCCACTTTCCAATGGTTAAGAGTTCGCCTTCCAATGCAGAGGGTGTGGGTTTGATCCCTGGTCAGGGACCAAAGATCCCACATGCCTTGTAGTAGAAAAACCAAAACATGAAACAGAAGCAATATTGTAATGAATTCAATAAAGACTTCAGAAAAAAATAAAATAATTTAAAAATGTAAAAAGCGTAGATTCTTGAACATAGCACTCTTTTGGAACATCCTTTTTTTAAATTGAAGTCCATTTGTCTCGTGTCCTGTTTTGATTTAGAGCTGTTGTTTGACATGTGGCCCAGGACTGATGAAAAGCCAGACTGTCCAGTGCTCCGCACAGGACTCCCTCCATCCCATGTCTGATTCGCTCCTCAGAAATTGTATCTTAATCGCTGACAAGATTTTTAACCTAATCTGGGTTTTAGTGCTTCACAGTGCTTGTGATTCTCTTCTGTACCTTTAGTCCTTTCTTATTCCCTTCAGTAACCCCCAGGGAAGTAAGTTTGGGTAAGCTAGACTTGGTGAATTGTTTTCTGCCTAAAGGGACTAGTAAGCTAATATCAATGGAATGAATGGGCATCACTTTCTAATGGCAAGAAAACAGATGCCAAGCAAGGTAACAACTAATGAATTCAGTGGTTGAATTCTGTAGCAGCAACATGAGGCTTTACAACTGTAATGTGACTGATTTTTATAATTGTTGTTAACAGTAAGTGAAGGAAACGGGCCTTCTGGTATTGATTCAGTTTTTTCAGGCTTTTGTTTCCACAAGGAAAAAACTAATTTAGGCTTATTCTCTCTTTTAGAAAAGAGGTGATGATTTTGAAACCGTCTCCTTTTGGCTTTCCAACACATGCCGATTTTTGCACTGTTTAAAGCAGTACAGTGGAGAAGAGGTGAGAAAACCTTGATTACAAAACCGGCATGCTATACTTTATCTGAACTTTTTAAGGAAAAAATTTAAAGCACAAAATGCTTAGTCACTTGTTAATGTAGAAACCTGAATTCAGAAGTGGCTTGACAGTTTATAGGTCTATTTGACATTCATTATTTATGAAACTGACTTGGGAAGTGGCGTAGTTTCTTCGCTCTGAGAGTTTGTATTATGAGAAAGCACAGCAGAAATAAAATGAGCATTGGTCATTGAATAGTTATTGCACTGAAACTTTTTGTTAAGGTGTGAAAATGGGGTTTTCAAGGGTTGATATATGGAGCTGTTTAAAGAAATGAATCAATTTTAGCTTTCTATAATACATTAAAAGTGATCATGTTAAAAGATATCTCAAGACTTTTTCAAAAATATATTTTGCTTTTGCTTATAGTGATGTGTTCATCAGTTAGTTGATAGACTTCCTGTTTCAAAACTACATATTTGTAATTATTATTTATTAATGGCTACATAGTATATATCAGACATCACCCACTATATATTATGTTGTTTAATTCTTACATCTCTTTGAGGTCGGAATTCTAACCTAGTTTTACAGAGGAAGAAACTAAGGCTCAAAGCAGTTCATCACTTTGCCCACGTCCTCTCAGCCATAAGGAGCTGAGCTAGGATTTTGGGTCTGCCCACCTTCAAGAGCTTGTGCCCATAAATGCTGCCCTTCATGCCTCCCCATCCTTTGCTGTCAGGACAGGCAGAGAAGCTGAGCAGTGGCCACTTTCTGAGCACTCACAGGCTTGGAGCAGAAGACTGTCCTGGCAAATGATGGGAAATACAGTATGAATAAGACATGGCCCCTGAGCAGGTGGGACTGTACCAGAATCCCTCAGAGGGCCTGTTCACTGTCCTGTCAGTCCCCAGTTCTAGACCATGTTGTCAAGTAAGTTGTAGATAGGCAGATGCTTGAGTGTGGCCAGAATCCATCACGTAGGCAAAAGTACCTGCCTGTACAGTTGGCTTTCCGTGTTACCACATACCATCAAAAGATTCCGTTCTAAGCTTGGACTGAGAAGCCTGTATGAATACCATAAAATATAATTAAGGAAAAATTTTTATTTATTCACCAGTCTCTGTAGAAATGGCCAGTTTTAAGAAAATTATGTATGTCTTTCAGGTTCGGAATTTATAAATAAGGCTCTATTTAGTGAACTGAAGTTAAGAAATTGGTATTTTACATAATTTAGTGTTTGGCAGTAAACCAGCTGTTTCATAACTGAAAACACTCATTAATTTTTTTTTTTCAAATTGAGTTCCCCTATCTCATTTCATTGACATTGCTGGTGGAAAGGCTTAAATGCTAGACTGCCAAGTTTAGATATTATTCAAATGCTAGTAAGAAGTGGAAGCAGGGATGTGATAGAAACAAACACGCAGAATTTGGGAAGGATTATCCTGGCACTTATGTGGAGGTTGGATGGGAACTCTTAGGAGAAAGGTGAAAAAGAGCATGAGGATGTTGATCAAATGAGAGAGTTAAACAGACAGGAGACATTTTATTTCATGTTTGTCATTAACTCTGCATTATGGCTCTAGGGCTTTATGAAACACAACACCTCTCGCCAGAATGAACACTGCCTCACCAATTTTGACTTAGCTGAGTACCGGCAGGTGCTCAGTGACTTGGCAATTCAGATCTACCAGCAGCTCGTGCGGGTGTTAGAGAACATCCTTCAGCCAATGATCGGTAAGTCCAGGGCATTGCTGACATCCAGGTCTGTCTCGTGGAACGTGTGTCAGAGCATGTATTCATGTGGAGGAGGTAAAGCAGTAAGACTCAGTCTCAAAATTAGCTGAGGTGTCTCAGAACCTCAGCCATGACTAACTGGGGCACATCAAAATCCCTGCTTCTATGTGATGGAAATGGCAGGATCAATTAATAGTTTCCCTCTCTAATGTGTAATGCCTCTCTCTTAAGATTAGGTTATGCTTTATATCCAGCAACAGACCTCAGACCTTGTCCAGTTTTCAAAAACAAAAATACTTGAAATTTTCATCAAGGGCACTACTGCAGAGAACTTTCTAGGGACCCAACTAAAACTAAAGAGACTAAGAAGGGTTTGCAGATTACCTGATAGGCTATAGTAACAGGGCTGGAAAGGTACCATGGCAACAAGAACAGGTCTCAGACACTCCATGCTGAGTTGTTCATCTCATGGCCCCTGTAGAAGGGGCAATTAGGCAGTTTGGTTTAAAGTTGCAGTTTCTCTTGGATGAGCAACTGATCAGCGTGTGTGTCTATGTATATGAGATTCCATGTACCTCTCTTTATATGTGTGCACTCACTCTGGGTATGTATGTACATATCATGCTACCTAGATTCCTTTGGAAAGTGTAGCAGGTGTGAAACTGGAACTAGAGGGCATGTAAAAATTGCAGGCTGCTGATTTTGTGCAAAGCTGTTGAAGGAAACTCAGGGCAAGGAAGGGCCCAGCTCTCCAGCCCCATGTGACTGCCCTCTCCCAAGACCACTGCCTGGTATCCTGCTTTTCTTACTACTTGATTTGTTTGCTTCTGAGGCTCGATATTACTGGAGAATACTTATCTTCTCCCTAATTGCCTCTCTCTTAAAAACCTCTCTCTCAAAAATCCTCCCAAGAAACTTTACACATGTGCTATTAAGACTACTGCTTCATATTTTAGAAAATAATCCATTAAAATTTCATGGTAAATTTTTGCATTTAAGGATAATTATTTCATTAAGTTTAAAATCCAGATGCCTTTTTACTTGTAGTTCCTCTCCCCTCTAGTTTGATGCTCAAATCATTTTCCTAAATTGTGTGTGTGTGCGTGTGCGTGTGCGTGTATTTCCATCAGAATCTTCTTTGACGTATGAACTTCTCCCTTAGTCTCCGGGATGCTGGAACATGAAACCATTCAGGGTGTCTCTGGGGTGAAGCCCACAGGGCTAAGAAAGCGAACCTCCAGCATCGCTGACGAGGGCACCTACACACTCGACTCCATCCTGCGGCAGCTCAACTCCTTCCACTCGGTCATGTGTCAGCATGGCATGGACCCCGAACTGATCAAGCAGGTGGTCAAGCAGATGTTCTACATCGTGGGGGCCGTCACCCTGAACAACCTCCTCTTGCGGAAGGACATGTGCTCCTGGAGTAAAGGCATGCAGATCAGGTGAGCGAACTCCAATACCTGTCATGGCCTTCTCGGGCTGCCTAACTGTGTGCTGGGCCTCACGTGAGGCCCGGGGCACCTGACGTCTGAAACCCCCCAGGTGAGCAGTAAGGGCAGACCAGGCATGGAGCCGCTTCCTCCTGCCTAACTGAACTTCCTCCACTGTCATTCGTGGTTGCTCCCAGCGTGCCTTCAGCCACTGCTTGTTGGAACTCGGCTCCATGTAAAGTTAACTCATTTGAGGGAGTAAATCTTTTACTGATGTTTGAAGTATGCCCCTCTCAGTTTTAAGAAAAGCTCCACTCAGTTTTGTCCAACTGCTCCTTAGCATTACCTTATTAACATAATAGAATTATTTTTTGGCAAATAATTTATTTTAAAACAGCTAGAAAATTCACCAAGAGAGGGGGAAAGTATTTCTCCTATAAAAGTCTATAGTTACTCAATCTTAGGAAATTTGACCTTCTTTCCAAATTTTCCGTTCTGTCTCGTGTTCCCTGTAGACAGCAGTCAGAAGGTAATGCCTTCCACTCAGTCATTGAACATATTTCTCTGCAAGCTCTGTTTATACCTGCGAGCCCCTCTTTGCCTGATTACTAAGTCCTGACTGTGGATGTTTTTATCCGACTCCTGTTTTGCAAACCACTGTCACTTGATTGGCCACCTCTTAAAACCTCAGCATCTGTCTAGTTTCTGTGTCTCTCTCCATATTTTCTGTTTGCCTCTTCCTCTGTCCCGACTTGCCCTTCTTGCCTACATCCCTAAACTTCCTCAGGCCACTACCTCCATCATCCAGGCTCTTCTCTGAAAAGGGTCAGAGCACAGGGTCTAGGTGGGGATCTTATTATATCCACTAGCTTGGAGTTTGATGTAGAAACAGAGAGTAATTAGAGGATTATCAGTTCTCTCCTCTCAAGTTGTAAAAAGCTGGAAGATGTTTTCTGCTCTGCTGTTTAATAATGACACAACCATACTATGTGTTCTATTTTTTTTTAAGCACACTTTATTTTATAACTTGCTATTATGGCTTCATTTCTTTCATTAAAGAGAATTATAGTCTCTAGAATAATACTCATATAATTATGATTATACACCTGATTATTTATAGTGATAAATTTTTAAGCACGGCCAATGATTTAAAAAACAGAATTCAACAGAAATTCCTAACAAAGCCATGCAAAGAAAAATTAAGACATTTATGTTAACATTCGGTAAATTTGCATCCCCCTCAACCCTTTTTTGACATAGGTACAATGTCAGTCAACTAGAAGAATGGCTGCGTGACAAGAATTTGATGAACAGTGGGGCTAAGGAAACCCTGGAGCCTCTCATTCAGGCTGCTCAGCTTTTGCAAGTGAAAAAGAAAACAGATGATGACGCAGAAGCCATTTGTTCCATGTGCAATGCTTTAACTACTGCCCAGGTAAGGCAACTTTCCCTATTATAAAATTCATCAAAAGTAACATTTAGGGAAGTCACGAAGGCTTCTAGCTATTGTTCTTGTCTCTGAGCTAACTTCATCTGTGTCAGAGATGATATATATCAATACTGTAGATCTTGAAGACAGGTGATTTTACCACAAGTTATATTTCAATATTGTCACACTCATGCACATACAACATTCAGTAAATATTTATCCATTCTCTACACTGTTCTGTGTAACATACCAGCCACTCAGATAAAACCAGGAACAAGGCAAAGTTTCTGTTTTTATGGGGTATACATTCTATACATCCTATGGAGCTTGAACTCCAAAGAGTCTTATATATTATTTAATAATTGAATGATTTTTTAGACTTATCTATTTAAGACAGATAATTCTCTTTTAATTGAAATGTAGTTGATGTACAATATGATGTTAGTCTCAGGTATACTACTCAGCGGTTTGACATTTGTATACATTATGAAATGATAACCATAAGTCTAGCAACCATATGTCCCCATATAAGATTATTATAATATTATAAACCATATTCCTTATATTGTAGATTGTATCCTCATGCTTTATTTACTTTATAACTAGAGGTTTGTACCTCTTAATCCCTTCATCTATTTTGAACACCCCCATGTCCCTCCCCTCTGGCAACCATTTGTTCTCAGTATCACTTAAGTTGTCCCAGAGGTCTCTTAAAACCATCCTTATTTCTTTTTATTCTTTTCTCTATAAAGTTTCAGTGATTTGATTTACACTACTGTCTTCCACCTCACATTCACTCCCTTGTATCATTTAGTCTACTACTGATGCCTTCCAGTCTTTTTTAATTTCAGTTATTGTATTATTCAGCTTTTTCTGGTTCTGTATATTTTCTAACTCTTTGTGAATTCATCCCTACTTCCCCTGAGTACAGTGAGCATCTTTATGATCATAACCTTGTACTCTTTATCAGGTAGATTGCTCATCTCCACTTCAGTACTTCTGAGGTTATGTCTCATCCCTTTGGTTGAAACATATTCCTGTCTTCTCATTTTTCCCCATTTTTTTTTCTTTTTTTCTATGCATTAAGTGAGCTGGTTACATTTCCCAATCTTAAAGAAGTGGCCTTATATAGGAAACATCCTGTCGGGCTCAGAAACATGCTGCCCTCTGGTTGCCAGAGTTCTGTGCCCAGGGGTACCCCCTGTGTGGGCTGTATAGGCCCTTCTCTTGTGACAGTGGTTCTACTGTGGGCTCCCTAGTGGGCAGGGTTGGCCCCTGGCCTGGTCGGCTGCCCCACCCTGCTCCCTTTGGTTTCTGCTGCCCCATGTTTTGGTGGGACCAGCTCCTAGCACAGCTGGCCACAGGGCTAGGGAAACCCAGGGCTGGTGCTAGGCCCTTGGTAGGTGGTTAAGCCCTGAGCACTAATAAGCTAGTGGGAGGACTCCAGATGTTGCTGAGGATCAATAATTAATCATTCAGGGAAAGTCTTGAATTTAAGGCAGTGAAAAGATGGGAAGGGCATTGGAGGACAGTGGCCACAGCATGGGGCAAGGCACAGGCATAAACATGCCCACTCTTCTTTTACCTAGTTATTTTTGTGCTGACTTTTGGATTTTTTTAAAATGTTCATCACTTATCTCAAAACGTAGAAGTCTTACATAGGCCTTACACATAGAATATATATAGAAAGTAATTAGCTGAATACTCAGGACACTGATAACTGTTGTTACTTTGAGAGAATGAGAGCATGAGAGTGGGAGTACTTTTACTTTTCATGATTTTTCAAATGTATATTGCTTCTTAAAATGTACAGATATTATATTAATACACTCTTATTGTAAAAATTTAAATAATAAAGGTAAATGTGCCTTCAGAACAGCTCCCTCTCCCATCTTGTCCTAACCAAGCCCTGAGTAGAATTGAAAGCAATAGGCAAAGATCTTTTTCTTTTTCCTGATTAGAGGTACCTGGAATGTATGTATTTGATAATATGCTAAAAATTTTGATCATTTTATTTCTCCCAGATTGTCAAAGTGTTGAATTTGTATACACCGGTTAATGAGTTTGAAGAAAGAGTTTCTGTGTCATTTATTCGTACTATACAGGTAAGATCTCCCAGGCTTCCTTTTGCTTCAGTTTACGAACACAGTCATTTGGATGGAAATTTTATAATTTATTGAAGGATAATGCAGTTTTTGTTATATTATTGTATCATTTTCATAGTGCATTAATTTTTTGATAATAACTTATTGAGGAAATGAAGTGATTTTAAAACAAATATAAACATTTGTCATTCATTGAGGGTTTTTGGTAGAATTTTGTCTAAAAAAATAAGTTTATAGATTCAAAGATTGATGTTCTGTTTTTTTTTTTTCTCAGATGCGTTTACGAGACAGGAAAGACTCTCCTCAACTACTCATGGATGCAAAACACATCTTTCCTGTCACCTTTCCTTTTAACCCCTCTTCCCTTGCGCTAGAAACTATCCAGATTCCAGCCAGCCTGGGCCTGGGATTCATATCACGGGTCTGAAAGTGATATCAAGGCAAATATTGACAATACATTTCTTGCCTGAAATAAGAACCCATTATTTCAAGCGAGCTACTGAAAACACATTTTAAAAGATAGTACTTATTATCTCCCAAATAAGGGATTATTGACTAGAACTGCCCCTAGAATACTTTTCATCATCTTGGAAAGAAAGATAGGTTCCTTTGTGCCGTGTTACCTTCATAACAACACTTGTCCTTGGTCAGTTAGGTGTCTGCCATTGACATGCAGGTGAATGATGGAAGAAAACAACAACAAAAAATGTGTCTTCAGCTGCCAGCATTTATTTTAAATCCTTATCACTGCATCTAAATGATATAAAAAACCTGAATTCCAGATATGAATATGAGCTGTTGTTAAGAAGGCACCATCAAGGAACCTCCTGTGTGCTAACCAGAAGAACTGAAAGAAAAATCACCACCGAGTACATATTATACCAGCTTAGGAATCAATTATGTTGATAATGTCAAACTGGAACAAACAAATAAACTGACATTATGTAAAGTAACTGGATAAGTAGCTCCCTTCTATGTGTCACTATGATGTAGAGATATTAAGAGAATGTTGGTTTGCTTAGAGCATGGAAGTCCATTTGTACTGTAGTTTACTGAGCATTTTAAATTGCTGCTACATACTATGTTCTTTAAAATGTAAGCGATATTCATATTAGGCACTACAACAATAAGCTTCTCTTTTATCAACTCTGTTTACAGTCCAATCAGATTAGTTTTAACTGGATTACATGCACATATCTACAGATTCACCTGCACAAGTAGCAGACACTGGGAAGTCATGTAGTAATATGACACAGCGTTTGACATTTAGGGATAGGACTAGGCAAAGTGGTTATCGTTGATGTCATTTATTCAGGATGTGTTATATTGATGTGCTCATTAACTTTCCCTGGGTGATATCACATCAGGGTACAGTGTTCTGTGAAGTGACTTATTTTTGGTTACCAGATCTGATTCCTGCAGTGCATATTTTCAACCCTGACAGGTTTTCTTTCTTCTTAATTTATTAAGAATTAATCTCACTATCTAGAGAGGATTGTCAGAATATTCGTGATTCAGGTCTTGAAATCTTGATTCTTTTATAAATTATGCAAAATAAAGTATATAATAAATAATTGATTCCATTTTTTAGGCTTTGCAACTTCTATAAATGTTCTCAGTACCACTAGATATTTTAAAGAGCATCATATTAGAAATACTTTGACCTATATAAAAATATAAGGAGATTGCTGAATTTTACAGAGGACTTGGTTTAATAAGACCCAGATTCTATAAGTTTTCATTCAGACATTCTAAGTAAACATATTCTCCATTTGTCCCACAAATCTTAAACAATAAATGTTTCAGATTGTACAAAAGCAAATTCTTAGCTTTCACTAGAAACTCTGGTTCAGAATTACAATCATAGATTTGTATAAATTAACTGTTAGATAATCTATAAAATATGTGCAATATTATTAATGGAAGTAAAACATTTTCAAATCAGTGATAAAGATTGTTATTAAAAGATAAATACTGTCTGTTAACTTATTTGAGCCTCAAATTCCTCATTTATACAGTAAGAGTGTTAGACAGCCAGTTCCTAAGGTCCCTTCCACTTCTGAAGTTCTCTCCTTGGAGTGCTTGGACCACAGAGAAGTGAGCTCAGGTATTTGGTAAGGTAGCCTAGTGTTTGGAGCACGTTAATTTTGAGGGATGAATAAAATGTAAAATTATAGGTTTATGAAGCTATAATTTTCCTTAAATGTGCATGATTTATAGTCATGCTTTTAGAAATTTAGTTCAGGTAATTTTTATTGAATTGTGTGCTGCTGTATTCAGATTGGATACATTTATTCTTTTGCAAAATCAGGCAAAAATGCTACTTCGGATTCTCTCAATTTTCCCGGATGTCAATGTGGTTTTCAATAACTTTTGAAACCACCTAGTTAGTACTGAATGCGTCAGAGTCTAAGAACATAGATGGGACTTGGGTGGGAAAGATGTCCCCTCAAATGCCACTGTGATTGTAGGCTCCCCTACTGAAACCCGGAAATCCTCCCAGGTCCTTTCCCAGGTTAGTCCTGTATAGCATGTTCCACACACACCCTGAGTCACGTCGGGTCTTCAGGCTCACGCTCTAGCTTCCACTGCCACTGCAGCCCTTGTCTTTCCCACAGACAGGTTGTATCCTGAGGCATGTCTAGTCTGGGCCTTTCTCTCTCTCCTGTCTCCCATCTTTCTGCTACAAAGAGCCTCCATTCTATAACCAAGCCACAGGCTCTCCTGTTCAGGGATGGCCGCACAAAGATTATGCTGTTTCAGGGCTCCAGCTTCCTCCAGGGCCTATCCAGAACCCCAGATGGGGCTCTGAATGAATTTCTCTTAGTGGCCTGAAGATCTTTAGTCGCAACAGAAATACCTTACAACCACAGAACTCCAAATCCTGGTAAGTCATTCTGTGTCCTAGTTTCTTGGAGATTCAACAATATTCTGCTGACTGTGGGTACCCTTGGCCTCTCTGAGGGCTTCTCACCTTTCCCTCTGTCCATTCACACTTTATTACCCAGCCTCAAACAAACCTCTGCCAGCCCTCCCCACCATCCATCCACTCACTTATCCATTCATTCTTTCCCTTCCTTCAGCCATGTCAGGTATCCCCTCAACTATCTACTCACCTGCTCTGACTATGTTGAAGGCTGTGGGCGGAGTCAGTCTTCAGTTGTTCCGTAGACCTGCCTGAAGACTTCCCTTCAGGCCAATTTTTACATGAGTTCTTACTGTTCCCACTTCTCTGCAGTACTTCTTAGCATTACCACTAATACGCTTGTTCATAATTCCAACATGACACACTATAGGAACTCAAAGAAAGAATTCTTTGAGAAAACAATTCACTGTCTCAATAGCCACTTCTCAATAGTCTCTTCCCCCACTCACTTTACATGGAGACTGAGCTCACACCTTGGAAAGCAAACCTGAAAACTTAGAAGCAGTTTCCCTTCTTGTACCTTCTCTCAGGTTAAGGTTTTGCTCTGCCTGAGAGAAACTGTAATGAAGGGGAAAGATGAGCATGGGGTAAAATCCATGACATGTAGCTTCATGGTTCCTTCTGAAGTTGTGAAAATTCCCCGTGCACCTGACACTTCTTTCCTCGATTGCAAAGGTACAAAAATATGTATTCCAAAGCCAACTGAGAGGAGATTTGGGGATTTGGGTCAGTTTGTCTCGTTTGCTTTATTTCATTCCTTCCAATGGATAATTGAAAGTTGCCTCTTTCTGGGTAAGTGATTATGTATAATATAGATCAAAGCTTTTAGTAACACAGTTTAATAATTTATTTGATTAGAATTTCAGTATAGTGGTGGTTGTGAGAAATGTCTTCCCTGGCAACCCTAGGTGAAGGGGCGCTTGGCACCATTCTGAGATGTCCTCATATTCTCTCTCTCTCTCTTTTTCTCTTCCACACATACACAGTCTTCAGTAACTTCAACTGTTTAACATAAAACAAAGGAAAAGGGCCACTTGAAGGTGGCCCTTCAGCCCTCCGAGTGAAAGGGCGTGTAGAAACAGCACCTTGTGTCTGGCCATGCTTGACTCCAGCTCACGTGCTCTGGTACCTCATTGTGTCCTCACAGCAGCCCTGGAAGGTAGGAGGGTCGCTACTGCCATCCTTGTGTGTATGGACACTTGAGACAGAGATAAGGCCAGTGACTTGCCTAACTAAGGCTGCCTAGGTTGCCTAAGCTGTGCCATCATCCCACACTCAGCAGTGGCAGTGAGAGCACATGTGGGGCAGGAGACTTGAGAACGTCCCCAGGTTCCATTTTGTTCCTCCTGGTACCCGTGGGCTGCCCTGGCCTAGCACAAGGTGCTCTTTTTCTCTATCAGAGTTGGCTACTGCCCTATGGGAGGTGAATAAATGCTGAGAACCAAGTTCTTTGTGCTGATCACAGGGGGTGCCTTGTGCTTTCCTTCTTGTCATAGTTACCAACTATAACTGGGCTTCCCTTGTGGCCCAGCTGGTAAAGAATCTGCCTGCAATGCGGGAGACCTGGTTTGGGTAGATCGCCTGGATAAGGGAAAGGGTACCCATTCCAGTATTCTGGCCTGGAGAATTCCATGGACTGTATAGTCCATGGGGTTGCAAAAAGTTGGACATGATTGAGTGACTTTCACTTTCACCAACTATAACTATGTTTGGCTTTTGTAATAGATCAGTGCCCCACCCCCACCCCCCGGAGGGTGCAGGACTCTGTTCTGGTCATTATTTAGTAGCAGGCTGTCCCAGCCTGACAGGAAATGGAGAGAGCCTCCCAACAGTTAAAAAGAAGGTCGCTGTCAACACACAGCCCTCAAAGTCACTATGAGGGCCACCAGGTGAGCTAGCTGAGCAGCCTGGAGAGAACCTGTGGAGACAGGCCAAGTTCCTGGGTCCCTTCTGAGGGCTGTCTACCAGGCAGGCCATACACAAGTCTTTGTGTGTTTGAACATGGCAGTGTGTGCACGCTGCCAGTGTTGGCTTTGGAGCCAAGAGGTTAGGGAGGCACTGTGCATGCCTAAGGGCATTGATTTCTTCTCAGGCTGTGCTGTGAGGGCTACCTTAACCCCCACTCCCTTCCCTCCTAGAGCTGCCTTAAGTTCTCTGGAACTCCTCCTCTGTCAAGGGAAGTCTTGCCTGGAAAGGTATCTTGCCCTGTTTCTCAAGGTGTGAGGGTGTGGGTGGGCATGGCCTCCTTTCTTCCTTCCCATTCTGCATGACTCTCCCCTTCCGTTCCTTCTTCCTTTGCTCTCATTTCCAAACAGGTATTGGAACTCTGAGGCAGCAACAACCTCAGAGCCAATGAAATGTAATCTTAGAGAGTGCTTCCTGAGTTTGGGGGCCTCTGTGTTACAAGTAAGCAAATGAACATATGAAAGAAATACAGAGATAATTTAGATTCTTGGTAATTCTTAAATGGCTTGTTTCCCACTGAACTGACATTTTCTTAGGCTAAAGGGTATAATTGTAAAACCTTTCATAGACATTCATTAAAAATTTTTTTAAGAACTCTTTACCCATATCAAAACTGGAGTGAAAATAGGAAACAGTGCTATAATTCTAATTCGTTGTATTACCCTAAATTAAGTCAAACTGAGATTACAATAGATGTCTCAATAGATCAGAAACTGGAAAGCACTATGTAAAATATCTGCCAAAATACATTTTATACATTTTTTATTTTATAATTTGGTCTAGTTAAAATGCTCATTAGCTCAATTTAATGGGTGTTACTAGATTCATTAAGATGTCTATGAATACCATTTCCTCAGTATTGTAATGTTGCTTGAAATATTTGACAGAAAACATTTCTTTTTAGAAAAATGTTTTTTGAATTGAAGTTTGTATGTACAATTCAATGCTTAGTAGGTCAGTATACATTTTCATGACATTTTTCAGAGTCAATAGTTTTAAATATCTTATTGTTATTATATGTTATAAAAACTTAGCCTACATTTCAGGCTCTCTACAACACTTGAGCCATTTAATTTTTCCAACATATGCTGAATTTTTCCTTCAAATGTGGATATATGTGTTATAATTTATGATCCTAATTGTGAATTTTTGTGGAACCCAGGAGTTATGTTTATTTTCTTGTGTCCTTGGAGAATTTAAGTTGCTCTAACAGTGTTGCATAGAAATGAGCTTATGACATTTAATATATTGTATTTTAATTACTAACTTCAATTGTCAACTTACTGTGAAATGGATAACTACCATGGCATTGAACATTGCAGTTTTTCTTTTTCCTTGTTGGTCTAGAAAAGGAATTCTACTTTGACCTACATGGAAAAACATGATCTGGTTAATCTTTGAAAAGTTCTTAGGTGAAATATTCCTCCATGAAAAAGGAAGCAAAAGTGCTGAGAAGTGAAAGGCATTAACAAACAACACTAGTTTTAAACTAAACCCACCCCAGCATATCTCACATGAAATTTTTAAAAATAAGTTAATAATGCACCTCATGTCAACAAAAGCCTTTGAAACATGGGTTTTCACTAGATATCACCTAGTGCTAAGATGAAAACCAAAACAATATCAGATAGACATTTATGCTCAAAATTTGTAGTTGTCTGACGTTGTACTTAGTAAATATGTGTCATTAATGCTGTATTCTCCTAGCTATTAAAGAAAATTGTTCAAATAAAGATATGGATGTAAAGGATTTTTGTTAGTGTCTTAAATAAACCCACATCACATACACCAACATAGATCACATTTGGGGCCATGAAACACACCTATAAAATTTAAAAGACTAACACTAAAAATCAATGACAGAAAGACAGCTGGAAAATCCCCAAATACTTGGAGATTAAACAAGTTCTAAATAAAACATGGGTCAAAGAAGAAGTCTAGAGAAATTTTAAAATATTTTGAACTAAATATTAGTGAAAATACAGGTTAAAAATAAATCTATATACAAAAACAGAAACAGACTCATAGACAAAGAAAACAAACTTCAAAAAAAGAAAAATTTCTGTTTCAGTTCAGTTCAGTAGCTCAGTCATGTCCAACTCTTCGTGACCCCATGAACCTGAGCATGCCAGGACTCCCTGTCCATCATCAGCTCCCGGAGTTCACTCAAACTCGTCCATTGAGTCAGTGATGCCATCCAACCATCTCATCCTCTGTCGTCCCCTTCTCCTCTTGCCCTCAATCTTCCCAGCATCAGGGTCTTTTCAGATGAGTCAGTTCTTTGCATCAGGTGGCTAAGTATTGGAGTTTCAGCCTCAGCATCAGTACTTCCAATGAACACCCAGGACCAATCTCCTTTAGGATGTACTGGTTGGATCTCCTTGCAGTCCAATGGACTCTCAAGAGTCTTCTCCAACACCACAGTTCTAAAGCATCAATTCTTCAGTACTCAGCATTCTTTATAGTCCAACTCTCACATCCATACATGACCACTGGAGAAACCATAGCCTTGACTAGATGGTCATGCAAAAGCAAGAGAGTTCCAGAAAAACATCTATTTCTGCTTTATTGACTATGCCAAAGCCTTTGACTGTGTGGATCACAATAAACTGTGGAAAATTCTGAAAGAGATGGGAATACCAGACCACCTAACCTGCCTCTTGAGAAATCTGTATGCAGGTCAGGAAGCAACAGTTAGAACTGGACATGGAACAACAGACTGGTTCCAAATAGGAAAAGGAGTATGTCAAGGCTGTATATTGTCACCCTGCTTATTTAACTTATATGCAGAGTACATCATGAGAAACGCTGGCCTGGAAGAAACACAAGCTGGAATCAAGATTGCCAGGAGAAATATCAATAACCTCAGATATGCAGATGATACCACCCTTATGGCAGAAAGTGAAGAGGAACTAAAAAGCCTCTTGATGAAAGTGAAAGAGGAGAGTGAAAAAGTTGGCTTACAGCTCAACATTCATAAAATGAAGATCATGGCATCCGGTCCCATCACTTCATGGGAAATAGATGGGGAAACAGTGGAAACAGTGTCAGAATTTTTTTTCTTTGGGTTCCAAAATCACTGCAGATGGTGACTGCAGCCATGAAATTAAAAGACGCTTGCTCCTTGGGAGGAAAGTTATGACCAACCTAGATAGTATATTCAAAAGCAGAGATATTACTTTGTCAACAAAGGTCCGTCTAGTCAAGGTTATGGTTTTTCCAGTGGTCATGTATGGATGTGAGAGTTGGACTATAAAGAAAGCTGAGCGCCGAAGAATTGATGCTTTAGAACTGTGGTGCTGGAGAAGACTCTTGAGAGTCCATTGGACTGCAAGGATATCCAACCAGTCCATTCTGAAGGAGATCAGTCCTGGGTGTTCTTTGGAAGGAATGATGCTAAAGCTGAAACTCCAGTAGTTAGGCCACCTCATGCAAAGAGTTGACTCATTGGAAAAGACCCTGATCCTGGGAGGGATTGTGGGCAGGAGGAGAAGGGGAAGACAGAGGATGAGATGGCTGGATGGCATCACTGACTCGATGCACATGAGTTTGTGTGAACTCCAGGAGTTGGTGATGGACAGGGAGGCCTGGTGTGCTGCGATTCATGGGGTTGCAAAGAATCGGACACACTGAGTGACTGAACTGAACTGAACTGAAGGCTTTTAAATCAAATTTACTACATGTGCATGGGGAAACCACATAAATATGAAGAATTTCAAAGAAGTATACATATATTCTGAAATATGGCAAAGAGGTCATATATTCTGGACTAAGTCTCAAAGTCCCTTTGATACTTCAAAGGGAAGTAAGGTAATTTCAGGAAGATAATATTGTTTGGTAAACAAATATTTGCTGGCAATGGGACACAGAGAAGACCCTGAGCCTGCTTGTTTTCAGCTGAAAATAATCCACATGCCAGAGTAAGCGAGCACATCTTGGAGTGGTGTGTGCCCTGAGCCTCATCATCACAAAATGAAACAACCTAAATACTTAGTAAGAAAATGAATCCAAGTCACAGCATTAGAGTTACACCTGGTGTCTGCCTTCCTTTTGGGCTTCCCTTGTGGCTCAGCTGGTAAAGAATCTGCCTGCAAAGAATCTGCCTGCAATGCAGGAGACCTGGGTTTGATCCCTGGGTTAGGAAGATCCCCTGGAGAAGGGAAAGGCTACCCACTCCAGCATTCTGGCCTGGAGAAATTCAATGGACTGTATATATTCCATGGAGTTGCAAAGAGTTGGACATGACTGAATGACTTTCACTTTCAAGAGAATGAATCAATAAACTGTAGAATATTTATACAATGGAATATTATACAGCAACAAAAATAATGAACTACAGCTACATGCAGCAGCATAAATAAATGTCATGTAAAAAGCCAAATGCAAAAAGTTACAAACATGATTCCACCTATAAAAAACATCTAGGTTAAATTAATCCATACTGATAGAGGTCATAAAAGTGGTTATCTGTAAGGGGTAATGGCTTGAAGTCACATGGAAGGTTTAGGGTGTAAGAACTGTTCTGAGTTGAGTGGTGGTTACTTGAGTGTGTTGCTGTATTCCATGTATAAGAATATATTGAGATATACACTTATTATTTGTGTACTTTTCTATATATAATTTTATTCTTCAATAAAACTTTTTTACTTACAGAAAAAGGTAGGAATTCTCTGCTGATCCAATGGTTAGGACTCAGCACTTTCACCGTCATTGTCTGGTTTTAATCCTTGGGCGGCGAACTAAAGTTCTACAAGCTGTGTGGTGTGGCTAATAATAATACTAAATTTAAAAATCAAGAAAAAAGTAATTAGACCTTTAGATTCCTCTCTTAACTCTGAGGAACCACACAGCTGTCCCTACCCAAATTATGCCTTTTCTTTTTCTTTATGTTATTTTGGACAATAAGTGCACAGAATTGAATTTACCATAGTTTTCTTATTTTGGCTCCTATTGTGGTTGGTCCATGTCAAGCCCTTTTTAATATTTTTGGCTTTGCTTTTTGCTTTATCCCCAGTCCCACTTCCCTCAACCTAATAAATATCTACTTTTGTTTATTTAATGGATGACTTTATAATTTATCACCCACACTTTATTTATACATGCTTATATCCATGCATAACATATAGTATTGCAGTTTTTGTGAGTTTAAAATATATATGACTTGTGCTAGCCATCTATTCAGCATTGTTTTTCATATCTCTCTAAGTGGTATAGGTAGCTCATGTCCACTCCTACTAGAAGCTGTACAGTTTTATATTGTAAGCACACATGATTTTACTCACTCATCCCCCCTTTTGATGGATATTTAAGTGTTTCCATTTCTTTGATATACAACTGTGTTGTGATGAACATCTACTTAACCGTCTCTCTGGGTGACAATGTGAGACTATGTGAGAAGATTTTCTGCCTGAATTTATTTTCACTAAATATTCTCAGATTGGTCTCTCGAATAGGAGTATCAGTACAGTCAGTTCTCCATATCCACAGGTTCTGCATCCACAGATTTGACCACCCTCAGATCTAAAATATACATTTTTTTTAAAAATTCCAGAAATTTCCAAAAAAGCAAAGCTTGAATTTCCAGCAGCTGTTTACAAGCATTTTCATTGTATTAGGTATTATAAATAATCTAGAGATGATTTAAAATATATAAGAAGAATATGTATAGGTTATATGAAAATACTATGCCATTATACACAAGGGACTTGAGCAATGGAAGAGTTTGTATCTTTGCGGGTCCTGGGACCAGTCCCCTCTTGGATACCAAGGGATGACTGTGTAGTTCCCACAGCTGTGTGAGCAAAACAGTTCTTGTTTCCTCACATCCTAGGCAACATATGATGTTGTCCAACCTAAACATTGTTCCCTATCATATGGGAGCAAAGTGATATCTTCATTTACATTTCTCTACTAATAAAGTTGACATGTCTTTATATGCTAACCAGCCATTTGAGTATCTCCATACACAAATTGCCTATTCATTTCCGCTACCAATTGTCCAATTTTTAAAACTGGAATTTTCATCTTTTCTTTAACCAATTTACAATAGTTTCTTATATAGTCCAGATATTGTTTTTTTAATTGCAAATATATTTCCTAACCTGTTGCCTTTTTTGTGTGAATGGTGTTCTTTACTGAACAGAAATGTTTCATTTTGATGACCTCAAATCTATAATTTTTCTCTTTTATAGCTCTGCTACTTTGTATCTTAACTCATTCTTTCTTAACCCAACAGTTAAGACATTGCCCCCGCCTTCCTTGGCTTAAGACAGTGCTTAAGACTCTGCCATTCCACTGCCAGGGGCACAGATTTCCACATGCCAAGCACTGCAGAGATACTACTCCTGTTTTTTTTTTTTTTTTTTTTTCTGGTTTTGCTTTTAGGTTTTAATCATGAATCCATCTGGAGTTTATTTTTGGATGTACTGTTTGCCATCACTTGCTTTTTCCCCCTATATAATGACCCTTCCATTAAATAATCTCTTCCTTCCCCATCAGGTTCTCTAGGCCACTATATAATGTTGGAAGACTCCGTTCTGTTCCATTATTCATGTATTCATTCCCATTACAGTATCACACAGTTTTAATGGCTTTGTGATATCCCTTAATACAAGGTAGGGCTAATCTCTCCTCTTTGTTCTTTGAGAATTGTCTTAGTTATACACAGACTTTTATTCCATAAAAAATATAAAGTGAAGTTGCTCAGTCATGTCCAACTCAGCGATCCCATGGACTGTAGTCAACCAGGCTCCTCCATCCATGGAATTTCCAGGTAAAAGTACTGAAGTGTGTTGCCATTTCTTTCTCCAGGAGATCTTCCCAACCCAGAGATTGAACACATGTCTCCCGCATTGCAGGCAGACACTTTACCGTCTGAGCCACCAGGGAAGCCCCTCCAAAATATAAAACCACTTTGCAATTCTGCAAAAGTCCTGCTGGGATTTTTATTCCAGTTATATTAGGCGTATATATTCATTTGGGTACAACTGACACCTGTACAGTGGAAGTGAGAAATAGATTTAAGGGACTAGATCTGATACATAGAGTACCTGATGAATTATGGATGGAGGTTCCTGACATTGTACAGAAGACAGGGAGCAAGACCATCCCCATGGAAAAGAAATGCAAAAAAGCAAAATGGCTGTCTGGTGAGGCCTTACAAATAGCTGTGAAAAGAAGAGAAGCGAAAAGCAAAGGAGAAAAGGAAAGATATAAGCATCTGAATGCAGAGTTCCAAACAATAGCAAGGAGAGATAAGAAAGCCTTCCTCAGCGATCAATGCAAAGAAATAGAGGAAAACAATAGAATGGCAAAGACTAGAGATCCCTTTGGGAAAATTAGAGATACCAAGGGAACATTTCATGCAAAGATAAAGGACAGAAATGGTATGGACCTAACAGAAGCAGAAGATATTAAGAAGAGGTAGCAAGAATACACAGAAGAATTATACAAAAAAGATCTTCCCGACCCAGATAATCACGATGGTGTGATCACTCACCTAGAGCCAGACATCCTGGAATGTGAAGTCAAGTGGGCCTTAGGAAGCATCACTACGAACAAAGCTAGTGGAGGTGATGGAATTCCAGTTGAGCTCTTTCAAATCCTGGAAGATGATGCTGTGAAAGTGCTGCACTTAATATGCGAGCAAATTTGGACAACTCAGCAGTGGCCACAGGACTGGAAAAGGTCAGTTTTCATTCCAATCCCAAAGAAAGGCAATGCCAAAGAATGCTCAAACTACCAGACAACTGCGGTTATCTCACAGGCTAGTAAAGTAATGCTCAAAATTCTCCAAACAGGCCTCAGCAATACGTGAATCGTAAAAGGCAGAGGAACCAGAGATCAAATTGCCAACATCCACTGGATCATGGAAAAAGCAAGAGTTCCAGAAAAACATCTATTTCTGCTTTATTGACTATGCCAAAGCCTTTGACTGTGTGGGTCACAATAAACTGTGGAAAATTCTGAAAGAGATGGGAATACCAGACCACCTGACCCGCCTCTTGAGTAACCTATATGCAGGTCAGGAAGCAACAGTTAGAACTGGACATGGAACAGCAGACCCGGTTCCAAATAGGAAAAGGAGTATGTCAAGGCTGTATATTGTCACCCTGCTTATTTAACTTCTATGCAGAGTACATCATGAGAAACGCTGGGCTGGAAGAAACACAAGCTAGAATCAAGATTGCCGGGAGAAATATCAATAACCTCAGATATGCAGATGACACCACCCTTACGGCAGAAAGTGAAGAGGAACTAAAAAGCCTCTTGATGAAAGTGAAAGAGGAGAGTGAAAAAGTTGGCTTAAAGCTCAACATTCAGAAAACGAAGATCATGGCATCTGGTCCCATCACTGCATGGGAAATAGATGGGGAAACAGTGGAAACAGTGTCAGACTTTATTTTTGGGGGCTCCAAAATCACTGCAGATGGTGATTGCAGCCATGAAATTAAAAGACGGTTATTCCTTGGAAGGAAGGTTATGACCAATCTAGATAGCATATTCAAAAGCAGAAACATTACTCTGCCAACAAAGGTCCGTCTAGTCAAGGCTATGGTTTTTCCAGTGGTCCTGTGTGGATGTGAGATTTGGACTGTGAAGAAAGCTGAGTGCCGAAGAATTGATGCTTTTGAACTGTGGTGTTGGAGAAGACTCTTGAGAGTCCCTTGGACTGCAAGGAGATCCAACCAGTCCATTCTGAAGATCAGTCCTGGGATTTCTTTGGAAGGAATGATGCTAAAGCTGAAACTCCAGTAGTTAGGCCACCTCATGCGAAGAGTTGATTCATTGGAAAAGACTTTGATGCTGGGAGGGATTGTGGGCAGGAGGAGAAGGGGAAGACAGAGGATGAGATGGCTGGATGGCATCACCGACTGGATGCACATGAGTTTGAGTGAACTCCGGGAGTTGGTTGATGGACAGCGAGGCCTGGCGTGCTGCGATTCATGGGGTCGCAAAGTGTCGGACACAACTGAGCGACTGAACTGATCTGAACTGACACCTGTACAATATTAAATATTCCTATCCATGAAAACAGCATGATTCCCCATTCCGACCTTCTCTTTGACCCTTGAAAAGAAATTCAAACATTTTCTCCACAAAGGCAAAGTGCGTTTTTGTCAGCGGATACTTCGTTTTCGTTGATATTACAAATACCTTATTTTCTATCTATCATATTTTCTAACTGGCTATTGATCATACACAGGAGAATTATTCATTTTAACATCTGATTTGAATATGGTTTTACCTGACTGAACTCTTTAACAAGTTCTAGTGGTTCTCCTGGATTTTCTATGCAAATAGTTTTATCCTGTGCTCTTTCCAGTAAGCACGCTGAGACCTAAAGAAGCTAAAACTTGGTCGGGAACGCTTCGGAACACACCTTTTTCCTGCTTTGAGAGCCAGCGAATTCCCAGCGGGCCAGTTCTTGGCTGAGCGCTCTCTGACCCCGCCAGGTGGACCCACTTAACCGCGGGAAGCTGCGGGGCGGCGGGGCGCCCCGCCTGCAGCCCCCGTCCCGCCAATCACGGCGAGGCCTCGCCAGGTGGGCCGGGAAGGGCCAATCGGGGACTCCTCTCCTCTCCCGCCGCCAGCACTCGGGAAAGTTTCTCGGCTGCTGGAAAACTTCCACAGCATGACCCGGCTCTAATTTGTCGGGCCTGCAGGACGGTTACCTTCCGCTGGGCCGCGGAGCTGCCCGCCCAGCCCCCGAGCCTCTCATCTCCGCAGCCCTCGAGCTGCCCTGTCTGCCCATGGCGGTGGCCGAGCTATACACAAAGGTAGGCGGGAGGATCAGACCTAAGGGAGGGCGCGCGGGAGGGCAGCGGCCAGGCGCTAGTGCTGACTGTACTTGGCGGCCGGGCCAAACCTGTGCACCTGGCGTTCTCGCCTCGGGAAGGGGCTGCGGAGGAACTGCGGGTCCGGGGAGCGTCGCCCCCTCGAGGGCCCCGGCCCCTGACCGTGGGGAAGGCCCTCTCTTCCCCACCCCTCCCCCGGCAGCCAGTCCCCTCGGCCTGGGAAGACCGAGTGCTGCTGCTCCGGACTCGAGCTTCTGGGTTTCCGGGGGGGGGTCGCGTGTCGGTCCTGTTCCTGCGCCTCTCGGCCCCTCCTCCTGAGCCACAGGTGGAATCAGAGTTGTCCATGGAGACTTAGAAAGCTCAGACATGGGCGAATAAGAACATCCATAATCTTTCCTCTTGGGAGTCCCTTTGAACACCTCGACACAGAAGCTCGAACTGCAGCATTCAAGATGTTTTCTAGAATTCCTACATTCTGACTCTGGGAATCACTCTAGAGCATTCCTCTGAAACCTCCTCTTCGCCACCGGAGGGCTCCCCCCTCCACCCCAGTCTAGGAAGGCCAACATTCCCACACGGTGCCCAGAATCTTCTGAGATGAGCTTGGTTAAATACTAAGTGTGAAAGTGTTGGCCCTTCTGAAAAAAACAAAAAAAATCCAATCACATCGCTGTAATGCCATCCTCTACTGCAGTGGAGGAAATCTGTGGTCCCTGGTCCCCAGTATTCAAATGGAAAAGACTAGAATTCAACAATTTCCCCTGACATGTGCCCTAGATTTATAAAGACACTTTTGCTGTAGAAATAATAGCTGTAAATTTGTTTTAGTTTAAGAAAATTTTTTGTTTTAGTTTTTTAAGCAACTTTTTTTCTTCCACTTTGTTTAGTTAATAGTAAAAATACAAGTTAACCTAACTATTTCCCTCTCTAATGCATTACCATTAACCAGAATTCTAAATGGCAGTGTTGGAATAGTTTTACCTGGGAGAATGTGAGTCATCAGATATTCAACCGTGCTACTTAAGGCTTCAACTTATTAAAGGTAAAAGAAAATTCTTGAACAAAACTATTCTTGGAAGCTACTTTGGAGGACAGAGAAAAAAATTTTTGATTAATCCATTTTAAGTAAGTTTTTCTTGAAGCAAAAATACAGGGATGTGAGGGCACCTGTCATCAAGTGCCTCACACTAGAAATATTTATTAAATACCAGCTAGGTACCAGGCACAATGTAGAAAAACTACTATGGACGAGTTTTCTAGAGGTGAGCTTGGATGGACAAAGACTGAGACTCCCAGAGCCAAAAGGCGCCTTGATGGCCATCTCCACCCATTTTGTGTCCGAGTAAGTCCTGTGTCCGTAAGCTGCTACCTTTCTTCCTGGTAGCCAGTCAGCCTCCACTTTGTCAGTTTCAGAGCTACCCATCTGTGAAGCTCCCTGTTTAGGTTTTAGTGAACTTGCTTTGTCAAAGAGTTCTTCTTTAAACTGAGACAAAATCTTGCACTCCCTTGCTTCCCAATCACTCCCTCCCTCCCACCTTCCTGCTTGGCGGGTTGGGGGCGGGGGTGGGTAGAAAAAAATTTAAGTGATAGTCTTGCCTCGAGGAGTTTTCATTTTTAATTTAATTTATTTATTTTTGGCTGCACTGGGTCTTCATTGCTTCTAGATGCCGCGAGCAGGGGCTACTCTTCATTGTGCTGCTCAGGCTTCTCACTGAGGTGGCTTCTCTTATTGCAGAGAAGAGGTTCTAGGCACTCAGGCTTCAGTAGCTGCAGCATACAGTAGTTGGGGCGCATGAGTTTAGTTGCTCCTTGGCATGTAGAATCTTCCCAGATCGAGGATCAAACCCATGTCCCCTGCATCACCAGACAGATTCTTATCCACTGCACCACCAGGAAATCCCAGAAATTTTCTGGTTAATGAGAAGTGAGTACTGTCAAGGAATTCAATTTGCTGAGGCCTGGAAAGCACAGAGGTGCCTGCTCGGGGGTGGGGCTGAGAAGGGGAAAGTCTTGACTGCCAAAGAGTTAGGTCAGAGCTTCATACTCCAATGAAGATTTTGAATGGGGTCTTTTAGGAAGTCAGATATGCCAGCAGTGACCATGGGACTCTGTGCCCCTGGGAGAGAGGCTGGAGTCGGGTAGCTGAGTCGCAGGTCATCCTAAATGTCCGGGAAAGAATCAGGGCTGCAGTGTTAGAAGTGGAGGATGCAGGCTGAGTCCAGAGAGCATGTAAAGGTAGATAAAGAAGAGAGACTGAGCTGGGGCCTCTGAGCAGGGAGGGATGAGCCAAGAACTGGCGTGAGATTAGAGTCTGGATGACGGAAGCAGGGTGACGCTGTTGACGCAGCGACTTCAGGAGGAGGAGACGTTAGGGAAATTACAAGGCAAGGTTTGCAGAGGCTGAGGTGTTTGAAGTGGCTTCCTAGGGGCATTGCCCTGGCTGATTGGAGCCTGGTATAGAGGATGGGCCAGGAGTTTCTGCCCAGAGGTAGCCACTGAAGCCCAGGCAGTGAGGGCCTCAGCAAGAGGTGAAAGAGAGCCAAGACAGGACACTAGGGCTACATCCCCTCAGGAAGGGAGAGGAGACTGAGGGGAGGCAGATGGAGCCACCGCAGGGCGGAGGACACGGGAGGCCTGGCGTGGGAACCACAGGAAGAGGTTCTGAGAAAGGAGGCTCCTGCGAAGTAGTGTGTTGAGAGTAGTTGCTGCCAGTTGGAGTGTAAAATGACCCACCCCTTTTCAAAATCTATTTGGCAAAATGCCTTAGAAATGTTCAGAGCATTTGCTGTTCAGTAGCTCCACTATTTGAAATCTCTCTGAGAAAAACCGGTCTGGCCATCCTCTACTTGAGCCTCTCTGGGGCCCTTGTCACTTTCAGACTCACCAACCAGCCACAAGCCCCCCTCCCCCGCCCCTGGCAGCCACCTGCCAGCTCCTACCTTGGTTCATGCTTTGCCAGACTCCCTGCTGCCCTGCAGTGCATTCCTGCAGCTTCAACACTCTCTGTGCTGCTCACCAGAGCCTTACCTTTACAAATTCGATTTGAGCAGTGCCTCTGCGCTCTCTCTCTTTTTAATCAAAGTACAGTTGATTTACAATATTGTATTCATTTCAGGTGTACAGCAGAGTTACTCAGTTATATATCTTTTTTCAGATTATTTTCCTTGATAGACTAGTGGAAGATATTGAATATTGTTCTCTGTGTTATACAGTAAACCCTTTTTGCCTATCTATCTTATGTATAGTAGTTTGGATCTGTTAATCCTGTACTCCTAGTTTATCTCTCCCTTCTCCACTCCTTTCCCCCACTGGTAACCATAAGTTTGTTTCCATGTGAGTCTGTTTTGTATATAGATCCATTTGTATTATTTGTTTGATTATACATGTAAGTGGTATAATGTTTGTCTTTCTCCAACTTAAGGTGATATTCTCTAGGTCCACCCATGTTGCTGCAAATGGAAGTATTTCATTCTTTTTTATGGCTGAATATGTGTGTGTGTTTGAGAAACACATCTTCTTAAGCCAGTCGTCTGTCGATGGGCACTGGATTGTCTCCATGTCTTGGCTATTATAAATAGTGCTGCTATGAACATTGCAGGGGCATGTATCCTTTGAATTAGAGGTTTCATCTTTTTCGGATATAGGCCCAGGATTGGGATTGCTGAATAATATGGTAGTGGTATTTTTAATTTTTTAGGAACCTCCATACTGTTTTCCATAGTGACCATCAATTTATATTCCTACCAACAGTGTCAGAAGGTTTTTTTTTTCCATACCCACTCCTGCATTTATTAGTTGTAGACATTTTGATGAGGGGCAGTATGGTCACTATGAGGCGATACCTCATTATGGTTTTAATTTGCATTTCTCTAATAATAAGTAATTATTATTAGTTGTTGTTTAGTAGCTACGTTGTGTCTGACTCTCTTGTGACCCCATGGACTGTGGCCCGCCAGGCTCCTCTGGTCCATGGGATTTCCCAGGCAAGAATGCTAAAGTGAGTTGCCATTTCCTTCTCCAGGGCATCTTCCCAACCCAGGGACTGAAACCACATCTCCTCTGTCTCCTGCATTGACAGACAGATTCTTTACCATTGAGCCAACCGGGGAAGCCCAATAATTATTAATTAATTGCTAATAATTAGCAGCATCAAGCATCTTTTCATGTGCCCATTGGCCATCTGTATGTATTCTTTGGACAAATATCTATGGATGTCTTCTTCCCATTTTTTCATTGGGTTGTTTATTTTATTTTGAGTTGTATGGACTACTTGTGTATTTCGGATATTAACCTCTTGGTGAGGTTAACTCACATTGTTGAGCAGTGCCTCTTCTGAGAAATTTTTGCAGCCAGTCCCTCCATCCAGGCACATTTCATGATGATGTAGCAGCTCCTTAACTCTTTCTCCCCTGTTAACCAAGAGTTTCTAGAGAACAGGGACTCACTCAGTAAATGTTTGATGTGTGGGTGCATGAATGAGTTTTTCTGCTTTCAGAAAGAGCTATGGGCATGACAAAGACAGTGTGGATCATGGTTGCTTTTATCTTATAGCGCTGAGCACTTCTTATGTGCCAGATGCCATCCTCAGAGGTTTGTGAACTTTATCCTCAGAGCATCTTTCATTTAATCTGAATAAACAAGGCCATGTGTTAGATATTGCTATCCCACTTTTACAAATCAGTCAAGTAAGTTGCCTAAGGTTTCATAGAAGCAATCAGGCTAGGATTAAAAGCCTGTGCTCTTAATACATCCTACTGTTACCACCTATTCAACCACCTTCATCATCTTCAAGGGATTTGACCTTTCTCCCGACAACACAGAGGAGTTTTGAAAAGTCCATCCATTTCATAGCTACCTCCTCCAACATCTGGTTATTTATCAGATCAAATAACCTTCTAATAACTAATTAGTTATTCTCATTACTTCTAATAACTAAAATGGAACCAACCCCAATGTCCAGCATAGGGCTAGAGTTAAGTGAATTACAGAAAAAAGAATAGTATGAAGCCATTGAAAATGCTATTTATAAAGAGTTCATAACAACATGGTAAAATGAGGACACAAGAATGTATCTGCTGTGTGATCATAAACAAATAAAATATGCAAAGTATGAAGACCATGTATATCAATAACAATTCGGCAGTCAGTTCTATAGCTGCAGAGGAGTCAAGGAGAATGAAGGCTGAGGAAGCATCTTTAGGTTTGGCCTCCAGGATGTCCTTGGCATTGCTTCTCTGTTAGTAAAACTGTGAGGGCAAGAGGGGACACCTGGCCATGATCACAGACTGAAGGTATGGAACTGGTGGAAGACTGAAATTTGAAGATATAGAAAGGCACCAGGCATGGAATAGCTTCAGAAGGGACTGGTCGACCTGAGGCTGGGTGGCGGAGTTGAGACATGGAGCTCTTTAGAATGAGGTGTGGCAGGACTGAGGGAGCTTAGGAGAGTGACAGTACTACCGAGCTCTTTCTCACAGCATCATTCCAGACCTGTCACCGTCAAGGCCACCTTCCTCTGGAAGAGTTTCACTTCCTTGATGCCCGTCTTAGTGGCACTGTTCTCCAGGTCTGGTCTGCTCAGCCAGAGGACTGTGGAACTTGTGGGGCTGCAGCCTCCTATGAGCAGCCCTCTGTGCAGGCGAGCATTAAGTCGTGTTCTGTTTGTTTTAAGCAGAGCTGCTGTGTGCTGCTCCTGGAATGCACTGACACAGCGACTGGGATAAGTGTTGGCTCTGCTGCTTCCTAACTGGATGACATTGAACAAGTTGCTTAACTTCTCTGAGTTTCCACACCCATAGAATGGATTTAAATCTTGCCAGTCATTTTCATTGATTTTTACACAAGTCATTAAATAACTTATGTAAAATCCCTAGCACAATACCTGACACATAATGCTTAATAGAGGTTAGTTGTTTTTTTAACATTGATCCTATTGGAATACAGTTAATTTTTGGTACCTAACCGTTGGATGTCACATTTATTCCTGTTTAATTTTCCATCTTGTTGTTCAGTGTTCTGCAGCTTATCAAAACCTTTTTGAATCTTTAAAAAAATTGTTTTTGTATCTTGATCATCTTTAGCTCATCATTTTATGTGAGTATTTGATACACATGTGTTCTGGTTTTTTATCTAAGATATTGGTGACAGTGATGAATGCAGGGTGCAGCAGCAGAGCTCTATAGCATGCTTCTAAAGACCTTAAAGTGCTCTTTCTAATTAATCAGGACTCAGGTCCTAGCCACAGATTCACAAGTTATATTATCCTTTACCTATCTCTTTCTCTTTCTTGTGCTTGAGGAATTCACAAGGCATCTTCACAGAAGTTCTGCTGAGACTCAGATATGCAAGGTCAAGAGAAATGCAGTCCAGAGCCTCAGTCTAAAATAAGGTCAAAGCTGAGTTGAGTAATTTCCATTTGGGTATTCTAAATAGCTTTTAGACGTCTATATATCATTAACCACTCTGGAAAATTAGATTTATCTATCATATTTATCTATTGTATTATATATGAATAGGGATTTCCTTGGCAGTCCAGTGGTTAAGAGACTGCGCTCCCAATACAGGCGGTGTGGGTTCAACCCCTGGTTGGGAAACTGAGGTCCTGCATATTGCATGGCGTGGCCAAAAAAGAAAAAAATTAAATTATATGTGAGTAGTTCAAAAGAGTATAAAAAGGGGGATGTAAAGACTAAAATACCAAGTTTATTTGTGCAGACTACTTGGAATTTGATTTTTTTTGTTCAGTAGGTATTTTTATGTTTTATGCTAGCTATGGGGAATTCACTGTATTGAGTTCCAGGGCACAGAGACAAGGCCCTTGGAGCTCACATGCCAGTGGTGGAGAAGGGAAGCTACCTGAAACCCAGGGAAGGGGCAGAGAGAGCTCTAAATAGGAAGCATCCAGTCCTGCCTGGGGTGGCGGGTATAGTGGGTGGGGAGGGGGGCAACTGCCACATGTGGGAGTCTTGAACTGACTCCGACTGCTCAGAGCAGTTTGCTCACTGCGGGGGAGAGGATGGGTGACACTGTGGGTGGAGGAACAGAAAGTACACAGCAAAGAGCCAGGAAGAGTTTGGCATGTTCCAGAAACTGCTAGTGGTTTGGGTGGCAGCAAGCAGGGGATGGACTGAAAAAGAAGGTGAGGTTCCCAGGCCTGAGTAGGAGAACTGGCTTGACAGTGGTTCCCAGGCCTGGATGTTTACCACCATCCATCAGGGGACACTTTTAGTTTTCATCTTGCTGGGCCCCACTCATGGAAAGTCAGGTGTGGGTAAAGGACTGTGTGTGTCCACAGAAACCCTGCGTTCAGCCTGGTTGAGGAAGCACTCAGCAGGCTGTGGGACCTGTCAGGAGATTGGTGGGGGCAGCACAGGGGAACCGATTTGTGCCCGTGGCATGGGGGGAGTGGATGGGGCACACAGGTGAAACCTGTTTAAGATGTAGGCGTTCTAGCACCTGGTGTCCATTTGGTTGTTAGGGGTGAAGGGAAGGCAGGTGGGGGTGCCCAGCGGTGTCCCAGGTTTCTGATTTGAGAAGTAAGAGAATTGAGGAGGAAGATCGCATTTGAGGCTGGTATAGTGATCACTTGAGCCTGGCATTTGTGTGTCAGAAGACATTTAAGGGGTGACACATGGGAGACAGGTGGAAACATGGTCTAGACCCACTGAGAGATCTGGGCTGGAAGGCCTCCATGGTGCCGGGGGAGTGGTGGAAGCTGTGAGCATGGCTGAAAAGCTCCAGAAACAGTCTGTCATGAGGAGAGGCCACGAGGACCTTGGGAGACACGGGAGGAGGCTAAGGAGCAGAGAGGAGCCTGGAGGAATGGCTGAGGTGGAGGAGGAGGAGAGAGGGAGTGTGGGACCACTGCTCTGGCCTTGCTGACCGAGAGTGTGGAGACTCCCTTCCAATTCAGAGTGGTGAGGAAGAAGACCCCCAGCACCCTACACACCATGTAAAGTCTCCAAGCCATTCAGTGCCTGATGCCGGTAGATCCCTTAAATAGGCAGGAGGCATGAGCAGGTGCCACTCTCATCTCGTCTGAGCATGTGTGGGGGAAGGATGCAGCCTGTCCCTGGGGACATGTCACTTCCTAAGGGTCAGGACCCCTGAAGCCTTTGCCTCCTTCCCCAGCCTCCTGGGCTGGCTGCTGCTAAGTCGCTTCAGTCGTGTCCAACTCTGTGCGACCCCATAGACGGCAGCCCACCAGGCTCCCCGGTCCCTGGGATTCTCCAGGCAAGAACACTGTAGTGGGTTGCCATTTCCTTCTCCAATGCATGAAAGTGAAAAGTGAAAGTGAAATCACTCAGTTGTGTCTGACTCTTAGTGACCCCATGGACCGCAGCCCTCCAGGCTCCTCCGTCCATGGGATTTTCCCGGCAAGAGTACTGGAGTGGGGTGCCATTGCCTTCTCTCTGGGCTGGGGCACACCATGATTTCACTCTGTGGGAGGTGGGCCTCTCCTCTCTCCCAGCCCCACTGCAGGCGGCCCTGGAGGGCTTGGCAGGTGCCCAAGTCCAGGGGCACCTGCTCCAGTAGGAAGGAGCCATCCTGGGGAGGTCATATGAGAGCTAGTCACATTGTTTGTCCAAACGCTGCAAAGGTAGCTCTCTCTCTGCTTTGAAGTGTGGCCTTGTGGGTCAAGGAATGTGCGGCAGGAGGGCAGGATCTAATGGGTGGAACTGAGGTGGAACTGGGTAAACTTGGGCGTGTTTACTTAGCAGGTTGGGTCTCAGCTGCAGGGCCCTAAACAGCTGACAGCCTTGCCGGCGGAGACACCAGGCTTGGTGGGTTGTGGGCAGCCTGGGGGTCCAGGCCTGAGGAGGACATTTGTGTTCACGCTGGAGAAAAACAGACTTTGGTTTCACGCGACCTGTTATATTTCATGCTACTTTGAGCTGAAACAAACCAGCCTGTGCACTCTCAAGGAGATGGTTGCAGTTGAGAGTTCAGGATTGTTTTCTAGGCAGGCTCATTTAATTAACAAGTAGTTCAAAGAAGGAGTCCCAAGCTTTGGCTCCCTGGAGTCCTGGCCTTTGAGATGCTCTGTGTGGTATTGGGTGAGTTACTGACCTCTCTGGGCTGGAGTTTGGGGATCAGCTAAACAAAGGGCTTGGGTTGGCTTAGTGATTTTTGCATCACTTCTCAGAGCCCAAGGATTCCATGGAAAGGCCTGGGGGACCTCAGCTGCAGAACATGGTAGGCTACCACCATTTCGTTTGAAGCAATCTCTAAAAAGAACTTTGACCGACAACTTGGAAAAGACAGTCTCCCGGAACACTTCCAGCTATAAAATTCTATAGTGGCCAACTCTTGATAAATGGGATAGTCTCAAATTATTTTTATCATAAAAATATTAGTGATTTCAGTTTTATGAAGTTAGTAATAATGTTTTCGATAGCAGATCTGATGTGAAAAACAGTAGCCCATGGCTACAAGTATGTGTGGAGTGTGGGTGTGGGTGTCTGTGCTTGTGAGGCTTCTGTCCACCTGTTTGCATGGGTGTGTATTTCTAAGTGTGTGTCATCACCTGCCAGGTCATTCTTTTTTAATATTTGTTTGTTTATTTGTCTGTGCTGGGTCTTAGTTGCGGCATATGGCATCTAGTTCCCTAACCAGGGATGGAGCCCCAGCCCCCTGTATTGGGTGCATGGAGTCTTAACCACTGGCCCACCAGGGAAGTCCCTGCCAAGTCATTCTTTTTTTCTCTTTAATATTCAGTTGTTTGTTTGGTTGCACTGGGTCTTAGCTGTGGCATGTAGCATCTTCGATCTTTGTTGCAGCACATGGAATCTTTTAGCTTTGGCATGTGAGCTCTTAGCTGTGGCATGTGGGATCTAGTTCCCTGACCCCCCAGCCCCCTGCATTGGGAGTGTGGAATTGCTAGCCACTGGCCCACCAGGCAAGTCCCTGCTGGGTCATTCTTCCATTTTCCTCTCTCTCTCTGTTTCCCTCCCTCCCACTCCACCCCACTCACAAATATTACTCACCCCATGCCACATTTCAGCAAGCTCCTACTCTTAGCTAGCTGTCAAGAATTAAAGCAACCTAGATAACTTAGGGAGTCATGATTGATAATCAAACCAATGATATACATACATTTTTGTTTGAAAAGTGAGGTAGCTTATATTAACTAATAGATTAATAAATGTGTGTCTCAACCAACTCTGTCCTAGTCTAGTCCTGGTACCTGAATCTTTGTTTTATACTTATTCTTTATTTCCTTCAACAACTTATTATGAAGATTTAAAGTATACAAAAGAGTTGAAAAAACTTTATAGTCAGCATCTGTCCCACCACCTAGATTGCAGTATGAATATTTGACTGCATTTGTTGTATCGCGTCTGTGCATCCTTCTAAGTGTTCTGTCCACTCCTCAGCCCATCTTATTTTTGGAAGCATTTTAGGGTAATTGCATACATCGATCCATGTCCTCCTAAATATTTCAGTATACACATTGTTCACAGTTCCATATTCGGTTTTTGGCTTTTGTCCACACCACATGATTTGCAGCATCTTAGTTCTCCGACCAGGGATTGAACCTGAGTGATGGCAATGAAAGTGCCAAGTCCTGGACCACTGGACCACCAGGGAATTTCCAAGAGTTCCATATTTGTTTAGTTCTTTGTGTAAAATTTCCAGACAACAAAATGTACAAATCTTAAGTGTACATCCTCTGAGGTTTGAAAAGTGCTTAACACCTATTAACCAAAACTCCTTCAAGGTATAAAATGTTGCCATAGCCCACAAGAGTAACTCCCTGGATCCACCGTACCTGGAGGTGACTATTGTTCTGAGTTTTTCTTCACATTATATTTGTTTTACTTGTTCTAATACTACATTTAAAGGACTCATACAGAATGTACTCATTTGGGTACAGCTTCTTTAACTCAGTCTAACACTTGGAGATTCACTCATGTTCTTGCTTGTATCAGTAGTTAGTTCTTTTTATTGGTAAGTAGTAGTCTATTGTATGAGGATACCACAGTTTTATGTTTTTTTATTCTCATGGACACAGAGTCTAATTTTCAGCAATTATGAATAAAGTTACTATGAAATGTTCATGTACAAGTCTTTCTTGTAAACATATTTTTGATTTTTGCCTTGTTTTCTTTTGGCCATGGTGCATACATGCGGGACCTTAGTTACTTGACCAGGGGTCGAACCTGTGCCCCTTGCAAAAGTCTTACACACTGCCAGGGAAGTCCCATATTTGCCTTTAAAGTTGGCTTAAAGCTCAACATTCAGAAAATGAAGATCATGGCATCTGGTCCCATCACTTCATGGGAAATAGATGGGGAAACAGTGTCAGACTTTATCTTTTTGGGCTCCAAAATCACTGCAGATGGTGACTGCAGCCATGAAATTAAAAGACACTTACTCCTTGGAAGAAAATTTATGATCAACCTAGATAGCATATTGAAAAGCAGAGACATTACTTTACCAACAAAGGTGCGTTTAGTCAGGCTATGATTTTTCCAGTGGTCATGTATGGATGCGAGAGTTGGACTGTGAAGAAAGCTGAGCACCGAAGAATTGATGCTTTTGAACTGTGGTGTCAGAGAAGATTCTTGAGAGTCCCTTGGACTGCAAGGAGATCCAACCAGTCCATTCTAAAGGAGATCAGCCCTGGGTGTTCTTTGGAAGGAATGATGCTAAAGCTGAAACTCCAGTACTTGGCCACCTCATTCGAAGAGTTGATTCACTGGAAAAGACTCTGATGCTGGGAGGGATTGGGGGCAAGAGGAGAAGGGGACGACAGAGGATGAGATGGCTGGATGGCATCACTGACTCGATGGATGTTGAGTTTGAGTGAACTCCGGCAGTTGGTGATGGACAGGGAGGCCTGGTGTGCTGCGATTCATGGGGTGGCAAAGAGTCAGACACAACTGAGCCACTGAACTGAACTGATTATGATTTACATTACTTATAAAAATAAAATAGGCAAAATATAGAGAATATATAAAATCATAGTGAAGAATGAAAAATCATAATTATTGCCCAGAATTTTATGTAACTGAAATAAGTATGATCTCTCAACCTAAAGAAATATTTCCCCATGGTGGAAAGGGACCAGCAGGCCACAGGCCACATGTCAGACCAGGCCATCATTTGGTCATGACGTTTGCCTTCTCAGCTGTCCAGAAGCAGAGATTCACAGAGGACAGTGTCTTGTGCGTGACTGTCCCCAGAGTCAAGGATGGTGCCGGTGCCAGTTCAGTGACCAGGGACTGTACTCAGCAGGATGGCAGGCACTTAGGCAAAAGTGCCTTGACTTTCTCTCCTAAAGGCACAAACATTGCCTGTTACAAGAATTTACACGCTTGACAATTACCTTCAGAAAGTCCATCTGTCCTGGTGAGGGACAATGCCAGAGGACCAACATTTCTTTGGCCTGTGAGTATAAGGAGTTAGAACAGAGGTGCCACTGTAGGCACCAGCCTGAACTGGTTGCTCATCTCAGGTCTGCTTCTGGGGAACCTGGAGTCCCTGAGGCTAGTTTTCTCTGGAAATGAGGGTTAGCTGCTGGATGGCCTCTTAGGCTTCATCTAGATTTGGGATGGGTTATGAGCTATCCAGCCTCTGGATTCAGGAATTTTTTTAAGTGCTGCTTCATTTCTCCATGTGAGTGCTTCCCAGTTCTTGTTCCTTTTGGCCTGGTTATGTCTCAGGGCAGAGGGGTATCCTGTATCCCCATTGCTATAAACTACCGATATGTGAGCAGAGAGATGCAAATATGCACATATGCACATACAGCTCTAGGTCAGAGATTGGCTGAGTTGCTAAAAAGACCATGTTGACAAACCAGCACTGTGCCAGACACATACATGATAGATGCCTAGGAGTTGAATCTGTAAATTAATGGCTAGATGCATGAATGAACAAGAGAGTAAAAAACAAATTAATGAATGGATAACCATAGAAGAATGTGAGATGTGGGGTCCTGGTCAAAGCAAGCACAGTCAGTGTATGATGCTGACGGCACGCATGCAGGAGAGAGAAGAATGGCTCGCAGAGTCCTGTCACAGCTGCCTGGTAGGGACATGGCAGTCACTTTGTGTTTCTCTCAAGCAGCATTCAACAACCACTGGTGGATTCTGGAGAGTGAGGCTGCCTGCTTCCCAGTGTATGAGTGTGAATTGTTACATTGCCATAACAACATATCATAGACTGGGTGTTTCAACAACAGAGGTGTGTTAATATTTTCTCACAGTTCAGGAGGCTGGACAGCCCACGATCAAGGTGTTGGCAGGGTTGGTGTCTGGTGAGGGTCTTCTGTTTGGTGCAGACAGCTGTCTTCTCACTGTGAACTCCCATAGCCTTTCTTTTTATGCATGCAGGTAGAGAGAGTGTGTTTGCAAGCTCTGTTGTATCTCTTCTTCTTACGACATTAATCCTATCGGACCAGGGCCTTGTTACCTCATTTAGCCTTAATTATACCTCTTAAAGACCCTGTCTCCAACTATACTCAGATTGGGTTTAAGGCTTCAACATATGAAGTCTGGGGAGGTGGAACAATTCAGTACATAGCAGTGTGGTTCAAAAGCCTAAGGACTTGTACATCAGCACAGAGCCCAGTGGGAAACTGAGCTTGGAACTTCTGTGCTTCCCATGGAGGGAATCCCTGGCTGCTGACCAGGGACTGTGATAACACCACTGTAACAATACTTCCACAGCATTTTACAAAGTGCCATCAACTACACAGCTACACAGTCTTATTTAATTTTCC
This sequence comes from Capra hircus, assembly GCF_001704415.2. Taxonomy (NCBI): domain Eukaryota; kingdom Metazoa; phylum Chordata; class Mammalia; order Artiodactyla; family Bovidae; genus Capra; species Capra hircus. The sequence continues at coordinate 45,130,933 of NC_030817.1, read as the reverse complement.
TGGCAAACCTATGAAGTAAGTCTTGTGCCCATTTTGCAGATGAGAAAAGTGAGCAGGAAAAGTGTCTGGCCCAGAGCCACATAGTCCATTAGTGGTGAAACAAATCCCTCTGCTTCAACTCATGTCACAGTGCTCAGATCTTCCCACTAAGGGACTCACAGATTTCCTTTCCCCTCCCAGGCTTTCCTTTTCTTTTCAAGATATATTCAGGAGGCTTTGGGAATTCTGTTACTTCTGACACGAAGCAGCTAGACCTGGTGCATTGCAGATACACTAAAAATTACCTCAGGGGCTTTCCTGGTGGCTCAGTGGTAAAGAATCTGCCTGCCAATGCAGGAGACACGGGTTTGATCCCTGATCCGGGAAGATCCCGCATGCCGCAGAGCAGCTAGGCCCGTGCACCACAACTATTGAGCCTGTGCTTTAGAGTCCAGGAGCTGCAGCTGCTGAAGTCTGAGTGCCCTAGAGCCTGTGCTCTGCAACAAGAGAAACCACCACAGTGAGAAACCTGTGCACTGCAGCTAGAGAGGAGCCCCTGCTCTCCAGTTACAGGCAAGCCCACATGGCAGTGAAGACCTAGCACAGCCAACAAATAAACTTTAAAAGTATTAAAAATAAGTTACCTCAGGCTTCCTTTGTGGTTCAGCTGGTGAAGAATCTGCCTGCAATGTGGGAGACCTGGATTTGATTCCTGGGTTGGGAAGATCCCTTGGAAAAGGGAAAGGCTGCCCACTCTTGTATTCTGGCCAGGAGAATTCCATAGACTCTATAGTCCATGGGGTTGCAAAGAGTTGGACACGACTGAGCGACTTTCACTTTCAAAAATTACATCACAAGCAAAAATTAGGTAAAAGTATTTCTAGTGAACTTCAGTTCAGTCGCTCAGTCATGTCTGACTCTTTGTGACCCCATGGACTGCAGCATGCCAGGCTTTCCTGTCCATCACCAACTCTTGGAGTTTACTCAAACTCATGTTCGTTGAGTCAGTGATGCCATCCAACCATCTCATCCTCTGTTGTTCCCTTCTCCTCCCCCCTTCAATATTTCCCAGCATCAGGGTCTTTTCAGATGAGTCAGTTCTTCGCATCAGGTGGCCAAAGTATTGGAGTTTCAGCTTCAGCATCAGTACTTCCAATGAATATTCAGGACTGATTTCCTTTAGGATGGACTGGTTGGATCTCTTTGCAGTCCAAGGGACTCTCAAGAGTCTTCTGCAACACCACAGTTCAAAAGCATCAATTCTTTTGTGCTCAGCTTTCTTTATGGTCCAACTCTCATATACATACATGACTACTGGAAAAACCATAGCTTTGACTAGACAGACCTTTGTTGGTAAAGTAATGTCGCTGCTTTTTAATATGCTGTCTAGGTTGGTCATAACTTTTCTTCCAAGGAGCAAATGTCTTTTAATTTCATGGCTGCAGTCACCATCTGTAGTAATTTTGGAGCCCCAAAAATAAAGTCTGCCACTGTTTTCACTGTTTCCCCATCTATTTGCCATGAAGTGATGGGACCAGATGCCATGATCTTCGTTTTCTGACTGTTGAGTTTTAAGCCAACTTTTTCACTCTCCTCTTTCACTTTCATCAAGAGGCTCTTTAGTTCTTCACTTTCTGCCATAATGGTGGTGTCATCTCCATCTCCATCTCCATATTTCTCCCAGCAATCTTGATTCCAGCTTGTGCTTCATCTAGCCCAATGTTACTGACCTAAGTGAACAGAGAAAACTCCCTGAGTCTAGTCATCTAATGATTTGTATTTTGCTTCTAAAGTGCTGAAATTAAACCTGTCTTATTCTCTTGGTCAGTACAACAGGGTTTGGATTCCTGATTCTGAAGAAGTTTGGAAGTCTGCTGAAATAGCAAAGGACTATAGAGTTGGTGACAAAGTTTTGCAACTCCTGCTGGAGGATGGAACGGTGAGGGTCCTTGGTCTTGGCTATGTATAAAAGAGGAACCGTGGGTGTATACAGGAGGGACAGGCAAATGTTGCTGTGGGTGCAGCCCACGGGTGGGCACATGAGGGGCAGCTGCTGCTGTGGATCCAGCTGTATTTTTATGCCCCTCCCACCTGCCCTGCCCCCACCGCACACTACCTTAAGATATCAAGTTTCCTACATCAACCGAGTCTCTCTCTGGAGTGAGAAACAGTAGATAGGTCTGTGTTCTGCGCTGCCTTTCTGGGGATTCAGCAATGTTGGGAGGATGCTGAAATACGATTTTATTTTGGTTTTATGAGTCTCAGCACAGAGACTGGGTGAAGATGAGAAACTTGGAGAGGAAGTTATTTGAGTCATTGAGCTGTAAAGACATCTTACTAGATCCACAGCTAGGCTGACCTTAGGTTTTTAGAATCAAGTCTTTGGGTGCAGAGCTGGACAAAGGATTTTCATGATCTATCTGGATGTGGGAGTTAGTCTGGGGAATATCACGTGAATATTAAAGCGGATTTCCAAGGTATGGAAATGTCTCTTAGAGACAGAACATGATATTGCCCATCAATCAGACTGTCCTGGATTCGAGGGTCATTTCCTGAGATTCTGGGAAGGGAGACAAGGCAGTTTAAAAAGGGCACATGCTCTAGAATCAGACTATCTGGATTCAAGTCCTACCGCAGCCACTCAGTAAGTCTGTGCCCTGAGTCCTCACCTTTGTCACAGGTCAGCTGAAGTTAGCAGCAGCAGGACCTCACAGGACTGCTGGAGATCAGGTGAGATCATGCTTGGGGGCATATGCAGAAGCAGGGGATGAGGCCGAGATGCTGTTCTTTCCACTTAGCCTTCCCATTCCCAGCAGATACTCCTGGTGGGGGGGGGGGCAATTGTTGGGTCTCAGTCATCTGATTAGGGATCAGATGGCTTTGGAGAGAAAAATCTCAGGGCGGCAGCTGCAGTGGCAGTGTGCTGCTTTAGTAACATGAGCAGGGCTTCAGGTGGCCACATTCCTGGCCCTGAACCAGCTGCCCGGATGGAGGAGGAGGGCGAGAGGCAGGTAAGGTGATAGGCGGCCGCACTGCGCTTTAGCTAACCCATTGTCTGTACCATGAAGGACAAAGCCTGCTTTGTGTAAGAAAATGTCACCTCTGTCTCCCACAGTCAATTTCGTTCTTCACATTCACATTTTCCCCCTCCCCCAAAGACTGTCTATTCCATTTGTCTTTCCCTCTCCGTTTCTTTTACGCATAAAATGTACACGCATGCACACACACACAGTGGCTGAACTGGAAAAGGAGGTTGTTGATTTAAAACAGATAACAGAAAAACTCAGGAAAAGTAAAAAATTATGAGTAGCAATTTTCTTTATCTTATTCTTGAAAGTGTGTAGGTTAAGAATAGCCTGTTTGGGGCAGGTCCATAACATAATTGCATTGATAATGAGCAGGCAGCTGCTCTGGGGACCTGTGCCCAGTTGTCCTGGACTGCCCCGAGCTGCTCTCCTTATGGAAAACAGTCCAACAAATCAAACCCCCTGCCAGCACTGACTGGAGGCATCATGACCCAGGCATCAGACACAGCCAGACACATGTTAACTGAGTGACCTTGGACAAGGATCTTAACCCCTCTGAATCTGTCTCCTCAAGTCTCAGTCTGAGATGCCATGCCCTCCTTGGAGAGCAGTTTTGAGGATCAAATGGAAACCAGTGCAGAGTACTTGGCCCAGGGGCTGCAGAGCAGGTTCTTGCTAAGGGGCAGCTGGCTCACCTTTTGCATCTTGTGCCTTCCTTGGAAGGAAGGCAGCCCAGGAAGGTGGAAGAGAAGCAAGCCTGCTGGGTGACTTTGCTCAAGTCACTTCTCAAAGCTGAGAAATGAAAGTACAGGAAGGTAGAACAGGTGGTAAAAAGGGCCCTTAATACTCTAACACCTACAAGACCCACAAGACCTTCATTCTGCTCAGGCAGTTACTTCCAGAATATGGACTGGTGAAATCCCACAGAAGAGGGGCCATCCTGAGCCGGTTACTCAGCCCAGGGCTGAGGTTGATGGAAACAGGCAGCCCTGCAGCAGGAGACGTGTGCCTCTGGGAACACAGGCAGCTGCAGACAGGAGTCACCTGCACAGAGAGCAGCCCACAGACACCCACATAGGCTCCTTTGGACACTCCTCACCACCAAGAATGTCAGCTTCATTCATACAGAGACGCAGTAACTTTAGAGCTTTAATGGACCTTAGATCACTGAGTCAGTTAGCAACAGAACCTTGTTTTCAAATGAAAATGTTTGTGGCACCCAGCAGCTGAATCACATACAAATAGAGCCCCTGTGTCAGAAATTGGATGGGGTACCCAGGTCCCTGGCCATATGGCTTCCCTGTCACCCCTCCTTGAGGGTTCTGTAGTTCTGAGGACCCCCGATCCAGTCTAGCCCATCTTTTCACAGATGACAGAAGAGAGACCCAGAGAGGGTAAGTGACACACCCTAGGGCGCACAGTCAATACCTTGATCCCCTGGCTCCTAAAAGTCAGATTATTTTCTCACTGCTATACATACATTTGTTTTCCAGAGTGCCAAAAAGGGGTAGATAGGAAAGAGAACAGTGATTCAGCAGAAACACTCCAAATCTTTTACTTCCAGAACTTTAATTTCATCTTTGTCCAAAGGAGCTGGATTATTCCGTTGATCCCGAATGTCTGCCTCCACTTCGAAATCCTGACATCCTCGTGGGTGAGAACGACCTCACAGCCCTCAGCTACCTCCATGAGCCCGCGGTGCTCCACAATCTCAGAATCCGTTTTGCAGAATCCAAACTCATTTACACCTACAGCGGTAAGGAAAGCAATTTCAGGAGAGCAGGAATAACACTGAAATTTAACACTTGCTGTCTAGAGCATCCTGATTACGTTTTAGATTATGTTTATATTGGAAATGTTGACTTCTGCCAAAATGTGTAATCACACCTAAACATTTGCCCAGATTTCTATCTAAAAGGTACAGACATCTGAACTTAGAGAATCTGTTATAAAATGAACTATCTCGGTGGGAAGAGTCCTCAACAAAAACTAAGCTTGGACTACCAAGAAAAATGTATGTGGGTAAAGCTTGTGTTTGAGTTTCTATTGGATAGAATAAGTTTACTACTGGAGCAATAGGATGGTAAGAGCCTCTCAGTTTTAGTGCATTGCCATCTGTCGCCTTGTCTAACCTTAAGAGTGGCCTAGAAATGTAGGTGACATCAGCAGGGAACTGAGACTCAGCTCTATGCAGAGTCACACCGCAGGTTTAATAAGTGGCTGATCTGAAAGTTTCTCAAAACACCTGAGGAGGTGACATCACTGCATCCAACATCTTTCCTCAGGAATCATCTTGGTGGCCATGAATCCTTACAAGCAGCTGCCGATATATGGAGATCCCATCATCCACGCCTACAGTGGGCAGAACATGGGCGACATGGACCCACATATATTTGCCGTGGCGGAAGAGGCATACAAGCAGATGGCCAGGTGGGGCTTCCTCTTATTCTCCCAATGCTCCTACATTTCCTGGGCCCTCATAGTGGCAGGGAGACAGCTGGCCCAGTCTCTAAAAGTGACCCTCAGGGCCTTCCCTGATGGCCCAGTGGTTAAGAATCTACCTTGTAATGCAGGGGGATGTGGGTATGATCCCTGGTCTAGGAACTAGACATGTTGTGGAACAACTAAGCCCACTGCTACAACTAGGGAGTCCATGCACCACAAAGTTCCTGCATGCTGTTCCTAAGACCAAGAGCTAAACAAATAATTATTTTTAAGTGACCATCAGGCTGGAGGGGGTGCTTGGTAGGGCAGACTGACTTGTACTGAATAGCAAATGTTAGATATAGCTGACCTGTCTCCACCAAGCCTCCTGCTTTTACTCCTTCAAGGCAGTCCTGTCGCTCCTACCAACCTGGGAATAGTCAATGCTTTTCTTGCAATGTGTTTGGTTGGAAGAAAATGGATTTTTTCTCCACTATGAGATGTTTAGGCTTTTTTACCCAGCCAAGGCAGAAGACTCTAATGATAGATGAGCACAGGTTTTAGCTGTAGGATATTTGAAGTTTTATGCTAATTTTGCCTTTTCTTTCTTGTGTGGTATGTGAAGTTCTTATTTTGTTAGCCCAGGACAAGGCACTGTGCACATACTCCCACACATCACCCCAAGTGCCCTCAAAAGAGCCCATAATGAGGATGCCGAGGCAGTGGTCAGACAACTGAGATTTGAAGCCACCTACCCAAGGTCACTCAGCAAGAGAAAGGCAGAGCTGGGATTTTCCCTCAGATTTCTAGATTCCATGTGTAATTTCTTTTCCTCATAACTATTCTGTTTTATCTTCAACATCCTAATCTGTAAAAGGATCTTTGTAGATCCTTACAGTTTGCAAAAGAACTTTCATAGACAGTGGTCTCATTTGAGTCTGGAAACACCTCTGTGAAGTCTTCTGAGCTGCCATCATTTCCTTATTTCCAGATCAAATCTTGAGACACAGGACCTGAATCTGCTACTATTTACTGCATAACCCTGGACACAACCCTGAGCTCCCTCAGCTTCAGGGTCCTCATCTGTGAGCTGGATGCTCAGTGACTTAAGCGAGATAGAAATGCATGATTCTCTCATGCAGAAAAGTCTGATGGGTAGTCCAGGGCTAGCATGCCACCTCTACCAAGTCATCAGGGACCCAGTACTTTCCAGCATCCTGATCCTTGGGGCAGGATCCACATCCTCAGAGCCAAGCTAGTGCTCAGCCCTCTTCTCTCTTTTCTAGGCTACAGAGTGTTCCAGGGAAAGGGTGTGTCCCTCCTGGTTAAGGAGTCCTCCCAGAAGCCCCACAGAACACTTCTGCTCATAGCTTATTGGTCAGGATCTACTCACATGACTGTGCCCAGCTGCAAGGGAGGCTGGGATATATAGTCTTTTGTATGGGCAGTAACATGCCCGCTAAGAACTGGAGCTTAGACCCTAAGAAGCATGAGGAGGATAACTGTTGGGTCTAGAATTATCAATTAATAACCAATCACCTGGGACACCTGAACCCCATGTCCTCAAGCTCAGCAGGTGTCCTCCATGCTCCAGTCAGGCCATGAGGGACTCTGTGACTCCCTCTTCTTTTTTTTTTTTTTTCCCCTCTTCTTTGAAACACATCAGAGGCTGGGAGACAGGCCGGCTTTGCTCTTGAGCACACCAGCTGGCCCCGAACCTGCCATCCCTACTCAGGTGCTGTGACAAATGATGTAAATTCTCCCCCTTTCCTGAGCCCTGGTGGTAGCATGGAGACTCATGAGCAGAGGGCAGCCAAGCCTGACAGTGCCAGAAAATAAAAGATCTTGAAGGTTCCCCCCAAAGTTGCCAGTTACCTTGGCTTTTGCTGCAGCAAGTTTTCTTTCAATCCTAAGACACCATGGTTCTAGGATTTACCCTGGCCCCTGCAGGTCTCCAGGGCATCAGCAAGACTAGAATCTGTGTGTCTCAGAGCATATGGGACTACTCCTGGGTGTCAATAGCATGAGCTTATTGGAGCTTCAGGGCTGAGCCAGGTTCAAGCTTGAAGAGCCAGTTTCCTCTGGAGGCCTGTCTAACTGCAATAGCGGAATTGAACATAAAGCAGGCTCTTGTTGGACTTGTGGATACTACACTGGGAATCAGGAGAGCTGGCTTCAGTAACCCCAGGGTGTCATTCATGTCCTCAGCATCTTAGCGTCCTCTGTGGAACCAGGGACTGTCTCTCTAATGTCCTCTCCAGAGTTCCCAGGGAGGCTGTGTGTTCTGTGCATCACCGAGTCACTGTTATATTCATCTGTAAAATGGATATATAGTATGTGGTTTAGGATTTTTGTGAGGTTTAAACGAGAATCCTTGTAAATTATTCACCAAGAACCTGACACACAAGTGGTGCTAGGATGACACTGTAATAAGTTTCTACCATCATCATCTTATGACATGAAAAGTTCAGTGCATTTTTTTAAGATCTCCATGTTATATAACAGAATATGTTGGCTTATGGAGCACACGTTTCCAGGCACATCTCAAGTAATTGCTCTCAAATAATGTCTTAAAAATGTTTCTATATTTAAATGAAAGGAAAAAGGAGGTGACATAGGCCTGAGACTGCTGTCCTTAGAGACTTACGTGCAAGTTTGGCCCATGGTGAGCCTCTGGGAACTTGGATTTCAGGAGGGTTCATAGAATTTCCTAATTGCTGAATAACAATTATGAGTGGCTCACTATACCTAAACTGTTCGTGTGAACAAGGTGGTTCAGGCTGAACATCCACTTTCCTTCTGGGCATCTGGAATTTTGGTATGTGATCAGAGAAGATACCTATGTGACTAGCCCCCAATAAAAACCCTGGACACTGAGTCTCTATTGAGCGTCCTGGGCAAACAGTGTTTCCCATGTATTGTCATAGTTCGTTGCTGGAGGAAGTAAGTGCATCCTGCATGACCCCCCCCCCCCCCCCGGGAGAGGACTCTTAGACGTTCACACCTGGCCTCCTCTGGATCGGCCCATGTGCCATTTACCCTCGCTGATTTGCTCTGTCTCCTCTGGAGTACTAAGTCTTAACCATGAGTACAAACGTGTGCTGAGACCTGTGAGTCCTCCTAGTGGATCACTGGTCTGGGCTTGCCCTTGGGAACTCTCAATTCAGGGGACACAGCAGGAGACAGAGGTGTGTGTTCAGCAGGATCACAGAGAAAAAGACTAGAAGGAAATTCACTGGCATGTTAAAAAAGTTACTTTAGCATGATAAAACCAAGTCCCTTCTTCTGACTTATCTGCACTTTTAATAGTGTGCGTATATTGCCTTTTTAATGGGAATAAATTAACATTTTAAAAGAACTTTTAAAAAATCCTTTTGTTTGCCTTAGAAACAATAAAAACCAGTCAATAATTGTAAGTGGGGAGTCGGGTGCTGGAAAGACAGTGTCTGCTCGCTATGCCATGAGGTACTTTGCCACCGTCAGCAAGTCCGGCAGTAACGCTCACGTGGAAGACAAGGTCCTAGCATCAAATCCCATAACTGAGGTGGGTAGCCTGTGGGGATGGGGCACGGGGACAGAGGTGTGTATATGGAGAGGTGGCTAGTTCATGTATATAGGTGGACCTTGTTTTATCATGCTTTGCTTGATTGTGCTTTACAGATATTTTTTTTTTTTTTAAACTAACTGAAGATTTATGGCAGCTCTGTCAAGCAAGTCTATCAGCTCATTTTTCCAACAGCCTTTGCTTATTTTTTGTCTCTTTGTCATGTTTTGATAACTCTCACAGTGTTTCAAACCCTCCACCAGCAAAAAGGTTATGGCTTGTTAAAGGGTCAAATGATGGTTAGCATTTTTTTTCAGCAAAAAAAAAAAATTTATTAAAGGTGTGTACATTGTTTTTTTAGATACAATGCTATTTCACAGTTAATACACTATATAGTGCAAACATGACTTTTATCTGCACTGGGAAACCAGAAAATTCATGTGACTTTTATTGTGACATTTGCTTTATTGCAGTGGTCTGGAACCAAACCCATAGTATCTTCAAGGTCTGCCTGTATGTGGTCCTTTAAAGACCAAAGAAGTAAGGGCAGGAAAGAGCTAGGAAGTCTGTTCCCTGGTGGGATTTGTAGGAGACTGGAGCACGGATTGCTGGTTCCAAAGCTTCTCTGCTCTACCTACTGGGCTAGAAGTTCCACCATCAGGATTTTAGGAGTCCCCTGTTTACATTTATATCCCAGGGAAATTTCCTCAACCACAGACACAACTGGTACACCGAGACCAGCAGTGTTCTCTAGGCAACCAACACCAGCTTTCATAAGTTGATTTTTAAATATTCAGGAATTTTTTTGCAAGTTGTTGTTAAAGCCTTGGTAGTTTGAAATCAGTCGTGGTGGAAGTATTCACACCTTTCAAATTGGCAAATGTCACATATCCAGGCTCTTCCTCCTCCCTTCCCCAAGACTGACTCATTAGCACACCACTGACTTGGGCAGACATATGGGCAAGGCCACCTATGATGGCACCAAGGAGTAAGGAGACAGCCCTCAAGGAAGAAAGAGCATCTGACAGCTCAGGGGAGAGGGAAATGAATCGATTTGGATTTATTTGGAAGTGTAGCAAATAGTTAAGACTGTTAGATTCTTAAACCTTTTCTTTCTGCTCTCTGGAATCAAAATCCTCAATGAATATTTATCAGACCACCTATTTTGTTCAAGTCACTGCTCCTGATAATACAGGAAGTAAGGAAAAGATTAAGGTCCAATCCCCAAGTTTTAAGACTCCTCTAACATAGCATATTTTAAACTTAAATAGAAAGGTAAATCACAACCCAAGATAGCTATAAAAAGGTTGTCAAGAAACACTACGCTGTTAAATGCCCACAGGATAACATTGTGTGGCTGTTTCTTTAGGGTTGGTCTCACCTGCAGTTATAAGCTCCATGAAGGCGGGACCATGTTTGCTTGGTTCATCTTCACCTACCGAGCATGTGGCCCATGGCAGGTGCTGAGTAAACATATGTTGTCTGAAAGTACAATGACCTGGACAGGAGCGCAGTATTTGTGCATAGGAAAGGTACTTCGATATGGAGGGTGCCCAGGAAGGGAGAGGGCAAGAGGAGAGACAGAAGTCAAGAGTAGAAGTAAAAAGCAACAGTCATGCTCAGTGTGGGAGGGATGGGAGAGGACTGTGTTTTAGTTGAGTAGAAAGTTTGAGTAGGGAAGTGATAAGGACAAAAATAAAGGTTGGATGAAGGAAGTGGACTTTAAGCATCTCTAATATTTTAGGCATAGATGAGTTGAGACGCTTTATATTGATACTATCTCATTTAATCCTCCCAACTCTGTAAGATGCATCCTTATATTACAGATAGAGAAATTGAGACTTAGAAAGATGCTTGCTAGCATCACACAGATAGTAAAAATGAACCTGGGGCCATGAAACATCAGAACCCATGCTTTCCCTGATCCTGCTCAGTGTCTACCAGTAAGATTGAGGAGAGCCTTGAAGTAAAATTGAGGAGAGCTAAGGATATGTTTCATTCTTTGCAAGCCCCTGCCTTCCAGCCTCCCTCTCTAATCAGATCTTCCCCTAGCATACAGGATTGGATTTTACTATAACTGCTCCATGAATATGGATGCAGAGGTTTCTTAATGTTGTTGCTCTGTTTTGTAGGCTGTTGGAAATGCCAAGACCACCCGCAATGACAACAGCAGTCGGTTTGGGAAATACACGGAAATTAGTTTTGATGAGAGAAATCAAATTATAGGAGCGAACATGAGAACTTACCTGCTGGAGAAATCCAGAGTTGTCTTTCAAGTAAGGATAAAAATATTAGTTAAATTTCCTTTTTCCCGACTTTTATAGTGTGGCTCACATTTATGTATTCATTAGACAACCTATGTTGTTTAGTGACTTGAAGTAGAATTTTCCTCTTTCATTTGCAATGTGTGTTATTTTTTTCTGTTTCTTAAAAATGAAAATTGATGATAAGTACAGTATCAGTAGAATTTCACAGTCAAGGGAAAAGTTTATGACTTTCAATTTTAGGCACTTTAAAAATTCTTAGCATTTAAAGATTGTTTGTCTTTCTAGAACACAAAAACTACTTAAAATAGACCAAGTTGTTAGTTTTTTTGTATTAGGAAGAGAATGAGATCAGAGCTAGTGAGGTGGGGTTTAAGAGAAAGATTCTTCTGTCCATAAAATGGAGAAAATTATCTTCATTTTGACGCAGAAGGAGAGAAAGTAAGCCTTGTATTGCAAGGAGTTTCTTTAAAATTTCAGCTAGTACAAATTACATTATTCCCGTTTCATAGAATGTTTTCGTTTAATATGATTTTCTCTGAGGTGGTTATTTGGAAGGCGATCTTGGACCACCATGTTGGGTCACAGCAAAAACGCAGGTAGATGTCCATATCCGTGAGATCAGATTAGCCATCTAAGACCCCCTTATGGAAAACCTCACATTTTCATTTGTAAACGTCTGGTGTGATTTCAGGATTCCTCTTTATTTTACAGTCAGAAAATGAACGAAATTACCACATTTTCTATCAGCTTTGTGCGTCTGCACAGCAGTCGGAATTTAAACATCTTAAATTAGGTAAGTAATGCATGGTGTGTAGAAGAGTCTCTTTTTTGTGTAAGAATTTAAATTCTAGGTTAATCTCTTCTTCTTATAATAACATCACTTTTAAAAAGTATTCTGTCCAGAACATAAGATCCTTCAGTTCCAGGAGTGGAATTGATGCATTTAACTAAGAAGATAGATTAGTTAGGGGCAGGTTGGTCCAGGAATCAGGTACCCTTCAACTCCAGGGTTCTTTTCAAAACTCCAGACCAAGGGAGATCATCCATCTAGAATCACCTGAAGAAGGCTTCTGACCACTGCGACTTACTGATCTAAGTCCTCAAATTTTATTTTTTATCTGAGTTTCCTTGGATGGTAATTTTTCTAAGGTATGACATATTTCCCTTTCTCCTAAGACAGAGTATCTATGTCATAATTTGAACATCCTTGAAGATTCAAAATCATTATTAATTGTAATCATAATTAATGAGCCACTTTTCCTTTAGTGCAAACAGCCCAACTCCTGTGGTAACTTCAGCTCTCCTGTCTTGGTCGCCCAGGCTGGTTGGTAGATAGAATTGTCTAGTGTATTGGAGTTGAATGCAAGCTCTCTAATCCTGAAGAATTCGCTTGCACCTGTAGAATCTAAGTTTCTTTGGATGTTATCTAATGATAGTATCCATGCCTTATCTGCCAAACAGAATGCAAATAGTGAATGTGGAAGGGCTTTCTGAAGTGTCACTTACTATTATTTAGGTGTACATCTGGGCTGCCATCTATGGGGTCACACAGAGTCAAACATGACTAAGCAACTTACCAGCAGCAGCAGCAGGTTATTATCTTGACCATGGCGATGTTTTTATAACAGTATACCTATATCAAAACTCATCAAGTTTTCTACAAGTTTTTCTACAGCAAGTTTTCTACCTTCAATGAACCTCAGCAAAGCTATATGAAATTGTTAGCTGTGGGAACAAAAACCATGTGCTCTGGAGTCAGGCCTGCATTTTACTTCTCGCTCTGCCGCAGTCACTATTTGACTGTGAGCGGGCCATTTCACTTTTCTGAGCCTCAGCTTCTGAGTCAGCAACGCAGAATTCTAAGGAGTCAGTGGAAACACATTTGTGAAGTGCTTAATATAGCACACTAAGTGTGAACTGCTCTTCTTGCTTCTGATAAACCTGTATGTTCACCTTCTTGCATCACAAACATCATGATCTTTTCATTTCAGGGAGTGCAGAAGAATTTAATTATACGCGAATGGGGGGCAGTACGGTCCTTGAGGGTGTGAATGACAGAGCCAACATGATAGAGACTCAGAAGACCTTCACACTGCTGGGTGAGCGAAAACATCTGTCCCAGGCATGGCCGTCTTCTCTAAGAACGCGGGCATGCGCAGCATGCGTGTGTTCTGAAGACATCTGATGTATTCTAAGTTTAGGATGTGGTTGTTGTGTTAGTTGCTCAGTTGTGCCCAACTCTTTGTGACCCCATGGACTGTAGCCCACCAGGCTCCTGTGTCCATGGGATTCTCCAGGCAACTGGAATGGGTTGCCATTCCTTTCTCCAGGGGATCTTCCCAACCCAGGGATCAAACTCAGGTTGCCTGCTTTGCAGGTTGATTCTTTTACCATCTGAGCCACCAGGGAAGCCCAATTTTAGGATGAGTCAATCAAAAAACATATTTAGAGGCCAAATGATCTAGATTGTGCGTTTCCCTTGATGGATCTAGACATCAACTCCTTTGCACTCAGGCTCACTGGCTTGCTGTGAGAAGCATGAGCCATAAACCCTGTGGATGCTCATGAGCTCTTCCAGGCTGACTACAGAGAAGACAGGTGAAAGGAAAGGTCTGAATCAGTTTAGAGGTGTGATGTTGAGCCTACTTGGCCTTGACAGGTATCCTGATGATCATGGTAAAATAAGGGACACCTTTATGGAGTTCACTATGCACCAAGCACCATTCTAAATACTTTGTTATCTGTATTAATTCATTTAAACCTTATAACCACCTTATGAGGTAGATGCTTTCTTTCTTTTTTTTTTTTTGCATTTACAATAGGAAAACTGAGGCATGGGGATAGTAAGTGATTTACCCAAGGTTGGGGTGGCTAGTAAAGAGCAGAACTGGCATTTATACTCAGGGTCTTTAGACATCTCATTTGTTTACAGAAAACCTGATCTTTAATTGCTAGGATGCTGACCCAGGTGAAGTAGGTTCTCTTCAGTGTTTTCCCACCTTGTCTTTCCCACTGGAGCTCAAGTTTGAAAAGACTACAAGTGATGTTTATAAAAATAGCCATTCACTTTCCCATTTTGTATTAGTCTAGACATTCATACAAAACTGCCAGTCAAAGCTTCTGATGAATGTGACACTATAGACCATTTTTACATCTTACAGAAAATATTTATCTCTTATTAGCCCTAGCTGTTTTCATTGTTGTGGCCTAGTTGATGATATTTGAATGCAAAAGGCAAAGAACTTGAGGTTAAATATATCAGAGTAATAGGCAAATGAGCACAGTTGTGTAACTGAGAATGAACACAAGATGGTTTCCTAAGCACAATTTCCATCCAATTCTGCTCCTTCAAAACTGCTTTAGGATTCCCCTGGCAGTCCAGTGATTAAGACTGCCTGCCAATGCAGAGAATGAGGGTTCAATCCCTGGTTGGGGAGTTAAGATCCCACTTTCCTCACAGCCAAAAAAAAACCCAAAATATAAAATGGAAGCAGTATTGCAACAAATTCAATAAAGACTTGGTCCTTACCCTTTGGGTCCTTACCCAAATTCAATAAAGTCGTCCACATGGAAAAAAAAACTTAAAAGTGACCACTTTAAGAAGGGCAGTTTAGATAGTGTCTAATACTGTGATAAGCAGTTTTGGTACTTATGAACATTTTCTTAAAATAATAATCATGATTTCAATCTCTGTGTAACGTGCTCCTTTGAGAGGCAGCACGAGGAGGTGACAGGCAGCCTCGCTCTGGCAGGGCTTCCAGGGGACCTGTCCTTCCTTCCCACCTCTGTAATGCATCACCTCACAGTGAAATGATGCAGGCAAAAAGAGGATGCTCTGCAATCAAATAAGTAAGAATTAAAAGCCAAGCTGGCAGGACTCTGGAGGGTACCCTCTCCAAGACTCAGTCTCTTGATCTGTAGAACGGCTGTATTCCTTATCCACAGGACACTCACGACAACTGGAAGGGAAATGCACGTGGCACCAGGCTGAGCACACAGCAGATACTTGCTAAATGATCCTGCCTGCTTTCTGTCTCTATGAACTATACCCTGTTGTCCAAGTCCTAACCATCCTTTGAGCAAAACCATCCCCTCCTCCAGGAAACCCTCCCTAATTATTGGAAGTAGCAGCAGCAATTTTTTTCCGGTTTATCACATACATTACATCATTTTACAGATGTCCATGCCAGCAAGGCCAGGACTAACATGGGACAAGAGAGGCAACTGGGGTGCAGAGTTTAAGGAGTGCTTGCTCTCAGGATGGCATAAGTGCAGAGCTGGCCCTGGGCACCTTGCTTGTGTTACCATGGCCCCAGCCCTGCCCCCCAGGCCAAGATGTTTTAGGAAAAGCCCCCAAATTTTGTGGGGAATAAGAATAGCAGTCCACTGCCTCCAATGGCTTATAAAGGTGATGGCTGCCCACTGTGCTGTGTGAAGGGGGCTGGGAAGAAAGAGACAGAGCTGTCCTGCTTCACTCCATCCCGGGATTTGTCTCAGAGAGTGACTGGGCGTGATAGGGCAACCATAGAATCTGTACCTGTTTACTTACCACCAAGTCTTATTATTTAAAAACACTAGCCTGGTGACCTCCTCTCCTCTGATGGCCTGCACTTGGCCATTAGACCTCACAGTTTAGCCCTTAATTATCTATTGTCATGAATTTGCTCAGGTTTTTTTCCCATGCCTCATAGAATAGGTCTGTGGCCTTGCACGTGTGTGTGTGCTAAGTTGCTTCAGTCATGTCTGACTCTTTGCGACCCTATGGACTGCAGGTAGACCTCCAGGCTTTTCTGTCCTTGGGATTCCTCCTCCATGGTATCTTCCCCACCCAGAGATTGAACCCACGTCTCTTGCGTATCCTATGTTGGCAGGCAGATTCTTTACCACTAGCACCACCT
Organism: Capra hircus; assembly: GCF_001704415.2. Classification (NCBI taxonomy): domain Eukaryota; kingdom Metazoa; phylum Chordata; class Mammalia; order Artiodactyla; family Bovidae; genus Capra; species Capra hircus. Next base: position 45,114,795 of record NC_030817.1, on the reverse strand, counting down.
GGCACAGGTCAGTTATTATCTCTGGGCATCAGTTTCCCCATCTGTACACTGGGGCAGCAATGAAAATACTCAGTCATTTCAGTTATCTATTGCTGTACTGCAAATCTTAGTAGCTTAAAATGACTATTTTTGATAACATATGACATAATTTATCTGTTCCTCTATTACAAACTCTCAGGTTATTACTGGGTTATTGTCATTAAGATGAAACTTTAATGAACAATTAATTCCATTTAACAGATAACCATTAAAATTGAAAATAATCCAGCACTGTTTTAAATGATCTTAACTACGAGTGCTACTCTTTGAGAAAGTGATTTATGCCAGTGGCCCTCAATAGTGGAATGTCAGGTCACCTGAGACTTTTCTTTTAAACATATTTAACATCTAGATATCACCCCTCTCCTACTAAATCTGAATGAGAATATCTGCAAATAATGATATATCTGAAAGAGAAAAAATAATCATACAGAAACTTCTCATTCTAATCTATGAACTGTGTGTAAACTTTGAGATAGACATTTCCAATTTAAAATGTCTAACTCTGGGCTCCTTTCCATCAGGAATTTATGAACTAACATTCAATTTCTACCCTAGTCCATGGTTCTAACAAAACTTCTCATTTTAAAAAGATCAGGGACTTCCCTGGCGATCTAGTGGTTAGCACTTCGCCTTCCAATGCAAGGAGTGCGATTTCAATCCCTAGTCAGGCAGCTGATATCCACCTGCCTCATGGCCAGAATAACAAAACACAAAACAGAAGCAGTATTGTAACAAATTCAATAAAGACTTTAAAATGGTCCACATTTTAAAAAATCTTTAAAAAAAAGTACCACTCCTTTAAAAAATCAAATTTTTTTTGCTACAAAATTTTATTTTCCAAAGTTCAATTAAACTCAACAAAAGAAAATCGTTATAGAGAAATATACAGTTCTTAAAGTTTCTCCACATGCATGCATTGGAGATGGCCATGAGTCCTCTAAGAATAAGAACTTTATCAATAAGCCAGATACAAAATAATAAATATTGTGTGATTCCTCTTATATGAGGTACCAATAATAGGCTAATTCATAGAGACAGAAAATAGAGAGGTTACCAAGAGCTAAGGAGAGGGAGGAATAGGGAGTCATTCAATAATGACTACAGAATTTCTGTTTGGAATGATTTTCTTTAAAAGTCATGGAAATGGATAGTTGCACAATATTGTGAATGAGCTTTAACTGCATTGAGTTAGACACATCTGTATGCAGGTCAGGAAGCAACAGTTAGAACTGGACATGGAACAACAGACTGGTTCCAAATAGGAAAAGAAGTACGTCAAGGCTGTATATTGTCACCCTGCTTATTTAACTTCTATGCAGAGTACATCATGAGAAATGCTGGACTGGAAGAAACACAAGCTGGAATCAAGATTGCCAGGAGAAATATCAATAACCTCAGATATGCAGATGACACCACCCTTATGGCAGAAAGTGAAGAGGAACTAAAAAGCCTCTTGATGAAAGTGAAAGAGGAGAGTGAAAAAGTTGGCTTAAAGCTCAACATTCAGAAAACGAAGATCATGGCATCTGGTCCCATCACTTCATGGGAAATAGATGGGGAAACAGTGGAAACAGTGTCAGACTTTATTTTTTGGGGGCTCCAAAATCACTGCAGATGGTGACTGCAGCCATGAAATTAAAAGACGCTTACTCCTTGGAAGAAAAGTTATGACCAACCTAGATAGTATATTCAAAAGCAGAGACATTCCTTTGCCGACTAAGGTCCGTCTAGTCAAGGCTATGGTTTTTCCTGTGGTCATGTATGGATGTGAGAGCTGGACTGTGAAGAAGGCTGAGCGCCGAAGAATTGATGCGTTTTAACTGTGGTGTTGGAGAAGACTCTTGAGAGTCCCTTGGACTGCAAGGAGATCCAACCAGTCCATTCTGAAGGAGATCCGCCCTGGGTGTTCTTTGGAAGGAATGATGCTAAAGCTGAAGCTCCAGTACTTTGGCCACCTCATGCGAAGAGTTGACTCATTGGAAAAGACTCTGATGCTGGGAGGGATTGGGGGCAGGAGGAGAAGGGGACGACAGAGGATGAGATGGCTGGATGGCATCACGGACTTGATGGACGTGAGTCTGAGTGAACTCCTGGAGTTGGTGATGGACTGGGAGGCCTGGTGTGCTGCGATTCCTGGGGTCGCAAAGAGTCTGACACGACTGAGCAACTGAACTGAACTGAATTGGTAAAAAATATAAATAAGTAATATGACAATTTATCACTGGCTCTTGTGACTCTGAGCTGACTGGGCTCAGCTGGGCACTTCTCACGTGGGGACTCTTGTCTGGTGGTGGCAGGGGCTCGATCAGCTGAAGACTTCTGTTACCGGGGCTGGGGTGCCTGGAACTACTGGGGGCAGGCATTTCTCTCTCTCCATGTGGCCTTCCTCACGCATGCTGGTCTCAGGGTAGATGGACTGCACACGAGGCTAGCTTCTCCCAGAGCCAATGCCAATAGGCTCAGGTAGACTCTGTGGGTCTTTTTATGAACCAGCTTCAGAAGCAGTGCAGCATCACTACTGCTTATGTGCTTATAATCAAAAGCAAGGCATAGGATCAGCTCAGAGTCATGACCCTCAGGGAGGGAACCACAGAGGGTATGAACAATTGGAGGGTGATGCATTTTGGGGGGGGTCATCTTTGATAACCACCATAGTAACTGTTAGGGATATTGTGGGAATTAAGAGAGAATCTCTTAAATGGTTTGTGAACTGTGATATGCTCTGTCTGTGAGAGATCAGTATACATTTAATGAAAGCATGACCTCAATGCCTGAATCACTAAAAAAATGTCTTTGGCCAGAGATTGGCAGATTGCAGCCTTTTTTTTATAAATAAAGTTTTACTGGAACACAGAGACACTCTTTTAACTATGATCTGTGGCTGTTTTCATGCTGTGATGCTAGAACTGAGTTCTTGTGACAGCCTCTACAGCCTGCAAAGCCTAGTAAGAAAACATTTGTTGAACCTTGTCCCAGGTGATAAAGTGAGCATAGCTGATGGGTTCCTTTGACTTTTATTGAAATCTGTGAAAGGACTTGTGGATGGAGTCATGAGCCTAGCTTCAACCCCAGTGTATCTAAAACATGGACATCTCCTGAGGGCCCCTGACTAGGCAAAGAAGTTGCAGCAGTCTTTGGAGACCTGTTTCCTGCTGTAGAGTGGATTCACATATGGAACTTACTGTAACTTTGAGATTGCCATCATCCTGTGACCCCCACAGCCAATAATCTCATGCTATGTGTCAATTTCATGGTCTGTGAACCTTCCTTGTCCAACACAGTAACCACTAGCCACAGATGATTGTTTGTGTTAGTTAAAATGAGAAAAATTTCAAAATTCAGTTCCTCAGTTGCACTAGGCGTGTTTCAAGTGCTCATAACCGTATGTAGCTAATAGCTGCCATGTAGTTCAGCACAGATAAAGAACATTTCATCCCCAAGGAAAGATGTCCAACAGCACATCTCCAACAATGTGAATACCTCGTGTACACCGCTTAGCCCATGGGTCGTATCCTCTTGTTTGTGTCTCAGTGTTTTCTGTCTTAGATGTTGATTCCCTCATGAACAGACTACCCAATGTGAATCATACATAGGCTTATAACACTGTTGGGCAGATACCTTTCTTAAAATGTCGTTGCTAAATAGGTACTTGCTGGTTGATTTGTGCATTGCTCTGATTTGTTATGGAGACGGTTTGGAGAGACAGGCAAGGTTAGCAGCGAGGTCATCCGGCTCGGCACCCAGATCCACTTCACAGCACACCTGGTAAACAGACCTCTGGAGTCTGCTCACACTTCTTTGCCTGTTGTGGGGTTGTCAGGAGAGCATCACGTTTAGATACCCTGGGGTGACCTAGGGTAGATCCCCTGGGGTGACCTGGGGCAGCTTTGTGATTCCATGGGTCTTTTCATACACTGCAGTGGTCGCTGGCACTAAATTGCTTAGCCATGGCACATGCAGTGTGACTGTGACCTTGGCAAGTTCGCTAGACTTTCTGTGCTTTAGTTTCCTTCTCTGTAAAATGGGAATAGTTCAGTTTAGTTCAGTTGCTCACTTGTGTCAGACTCTTTGTGACCCCATGAACTGCAGCAGGCCGGGGTTCCCTGTCCATCACCAACTCCTGGAGCCTACTCAAACTCATGTCCGTCATGTCGGTGATGCCATCTAACCATCTCATCCTCTGTCGTCCCCTTTTCCTCCCACCTTCAATCTTTTCCAGCATCAGGGTCTTTTCCAATGAGTTGGTTTTTCAATACAGGTGGCCAAAATATTGGAGTTTCAGCTTCAACATCAGTCCACCAGTGAATATTCAAGACTGATTTCCTTTAGGATGGACTGGTTGGATCTCCTTGCCATCCAGGGGACTCCCAAGAGTCTTTTCCAACACCACAGTTCAAAAGCATCAATTCTTCGGCGCTCAGCTTTCTTCACAGTCCAACTCTCACATCCATACATGACTACTGGAAAAACTATAGCTTTGACTAGACAGACCTTTGTTGGTAAAGTAATATCTCTGCTTTTTAATATGCTGTCTAGGTTGGTCATAACTTTGCTTCCAAGGAGCAAGCGTCTTTTAATTTCATGGCTACAGTCACCATTTACAGTGATTTTGGAGCCTAAAAAAATACTAGTACTTTATATAGTTGTAAGGATTAGATGAGGTGAGGTGTGGAAAGTATTCAGGATAGTGCCTGGTGCAGTTTCACGCTCTTTCTCTTCTGGCTTTGCTTCTGAGGTACTAAAATGGTTCTGGTACCCAATTCCAGTGTGTTGCTGGGACAGGGGTCTCCCATACCGTGCTATTCCCTGGACACCAGCTGGGTTCCTATAGTCCAGCTCAGTGCTGACATTGTCTCCCTGGAGAAAGCATCCGATCTCACAGGTTGAGGGCTCAGTCTCACATGGCTGGACGCCCGGCCCTGTCAGGTGACAGCCTCCAGTCCAGGTTGTTACTGGTGCTCCTGACTGAAGGGCTGTAAATCAGAGGTTCCCTTAGCCACCTCCTTGAATTCAACCAATTTGCTAAAGCAGCTCACAGAACTCAGGGAAACATTTTACTTAGTAGATCACCAGTTTATTATGAAAGAATGTAAAGCTCAAGAAAAGCCCATTGGAACCGATACATAGGAGCAAGTATGTGGGAAGGAGCAAAAACTTCTGTGCTGAGTGTGTCACTCTCCTCAGTCCCATGGGTCCGCTCCAGGGCTCTCCAAACCTTGTCCTTTGGGGGTTTATGGAGACTTCAGTACATGTACACAGATTAAATCATTGGCCATTGGCAGTCAGTCCAACTTGCAGTGCCTCTCTGCTCCCCGAAGGTTGAGGGGTGAGACTGAAAGTTCCCACTCTCCATTGCAGGGTTGCTTCCCCTGGCAACCAGCCCCCATCCACACATGACCCAGGGGGCATTCCAAAATTGCCTCATTACCAAAAGACAAAAGTCTCTCTCACCACTTAGGAAGTTCCCAGGCTTTTTGAAGTTCTGTGCCAGAAACTAGATGAAGGCCAATTTATATATTTCTTAATACAAATCACAATATCACAGGGACCTTAGCAGATCACAAGTTACCCCCTGAAGAAGCAGAATGGGGTGCATTTTGATCAATAGCTTACTTCCTTTGTTCTTCTGCTGACTCTCATTTAATTCATCCTTTGATCTCTGCCTGACCATTAAGATCTCTGTCAGAAAGAAAACTCTGGAAACAGATCTTTCCTGGACCTCAGGTTCAAGGAACTTGACCACTGTGTTTCTTGTTGAAACCCACTTCAAGCCATCAGTGCTTTTGCAAGGATTTTATCTCACTGAAGAGAATTACTTAACTGAGGTCTTAAGTTCTTTCTTTGAGTCATTGCTTTGGAGTTATTTCAGTTTTGTCAGTTCTGGAAGGCATGGGCTTAGTCATGGATTATGCAGAGAGTGGGCGTGCCAGAGCAGATTCTCAAAGTTTGCATTTTTAGTTGCTTTTCCTTGTCACTTACCTGTCATTTATCGTGGTGATGCCCTGGAGGTTATTTCTTTTAGAATCTGCTATCCTTCAAATGGAAATGTTAGCTTGAAATGGAGTGACTGCAGATGTCTGGACTCTGGTTGAACTGGAGGCATCTATGTGATTTTGGTTTGAAATCATATCTGACTTTTAAAAAAATTTATTTATTTTTAATTGAAGGATAATGGCTTTAGAATATTGATTTGGTTTCTGCCATACATCATCAACATGGATCACCCATAGGTGTACATATGTCCCCTCTCTCCCACCTCCCACCATTTCCCATACCTCTAGATTGTTACCGAGCCCCAGTTTGAGTTCCCTGAGTCATATAGCAAATGAAATCATATGTGACTTTGATTTTGTGTGATCTTTGAAGGAGAGAAGACTCTCCAGGTTTTGAATTTCTTTTGGAACATGACCTAGCTGCTATTGAGATATTCCAGGTATCTTCAAGTCAGGAGCAGCAGTGACCGCAATGGCTCTTTCTGGGCATTTAGGGCCTGCTGCTTTTTTGCTGGAGGAAGTGAGGGTCTCCTGTTGGCTGAAAAAAAAAATGCACAACCTGAAAACTGAAAATTATGTTTTACTCAGTAGACAAAACAGGGCTTGAGCCCGGGATGTAGCCTGTCAGACAGCTCTGAGGGACCGCTCTGAAGAGGTAAGGGAGGAGCCAGGATATATAAGAGTCTTGCAGCAAAGACCAGGTAGTCAGAACATCAAAATATTACTGTTAGTTAAAGAAAACCAGGTATCTCAAATTAAGGAATTGAGCACTTTTCTATCGTATATATGGGAAGATGCAAAAGTCTGGGTTCAGTGAAATCATTCCTTTGATAGGCACCTTAGCTACCTAGGACCAGTATTCTGCTTTTCTTCATCCTGAGTGGTGCACCCCTGGGGGCGGTGATAGTGGCTGAGAGCTTGATGGCCACAGCATCCATTGTTTGCTGATGTGGCAGGCAACTCTTTTCATTCACAAGTGATATTCCACCTATATTGGTCAGGGTCCCATGCAAGGAACATGGGGCATATTCAAATAAGATAAAAGGAGGAGAGTTTATTTACCAAGGGAGCAACTACAAATTGCAAATTGTGTGGGGCTGAGAGGGCTGCAAGGAGCAGTAGGGGCCTGGAAATAGCAACTCTTTCTGTTTGGGCATAGGAGTGTTACTTGAGCCTGAAAAGAGGGTCGGGAAAAGTTAGCACCAGACCTGGAATATAGATACCTCCTGCACAGCCAGCCTGAGGCAACTTCGAGGAAAGAGATGGGGAGATGTACCCAATACCTTCTCCTCCTGTTCTCTGATCTTCTGACAGGGTACCCATTGGCCAGACCCAATCAGAGGGCATGAAAACCCATCACTTTGGTCCAAACAGGCCAGCCCTCTGGGTCAGAGAGCAGGGTACAGAACTGGAGAGGCAAATGCAGTCCTTCCAGCACCATCATAAAAAGCATTTGGGGAGCTTGTGAACAAAAAAGAAAAAAAAATACCAATAAAAAAAGCACAGCAGGGACTTCCTTGGCAGATCAGTGGTTAAGAGTTTGCCTTCCAAAACAGAAGGTGCAAGTTTGGTTGGGTAGCTAAGATCCCACATATCTTGCAGCCAAAAACAAAAACATAAAATAGAAGAAATATTGTAATAAAGTCAATAAAGACTTCTTAAAAAATGGTCCACATTAAAAAAAAAACTTTAAAATTTTATTTATTTAAAAAAGGAAGCACAACATACAGAATGAATGAGAGCCAATTCTCCCAGGAACGTGACATGAAATGGTTACTCAGATATTAATTTCTGAGTTGAACTTCCCAGCAGCCACCGCAGGGGGGAAGCCTGGTGGGCTGAACAGTTAACATTGTGTGTCTGCACATGTCAAACTAGAGAGACAGACTAGTGAGCCAGATTCTCCCTGGGGTCCACTCCCTTGTACCCTGTCCCATCGCTTGGCACTGATGGTATTAGGGGGTCCTGAAAGAATTCACGTGCTTATCTTACTAGTGATTATGCAAGAAAAGAAATGGAGTATTCCTAATTTGGGAAAAATTTTGTTTTCAGGTTTCAAGGAAGATTTTCAGATGGACGTTTTTAAGGTCCTGGCGGCCATCCTACATCTGGGCAATGTACAGATTGCAGCAGTGGGCAACGAGAGATCAGTGATCAGCGTAAGACACGTGTTTGTTTACCCCGTCCTGTGCTGGGAGGATCATCAGCAGAAGCTCTCAGGGTTACCCTGCTTTTGCATTTTAGCACCAGGCACACTGGACCTACTAGGGAGACTAGTTAAACAGGAACAAGGAAGATCGGGGTTTCCATGGGTTACCTTCAAAGAGTAAAGCTTCTTCCCCTTGCAACAGCAGAGAAGGGGGAAACACAGCCTCTGTGTGGTTTCCTTTTATTCATCAGATTTTTACTGAAAGCCTGCTCTCTGCCAGACACTGTTGTAGGCTCTGGAAAAACATCAGTAAACAAAACAAAATCAGGCCTTCATGAAGCTTTTGATCAGGGGGACAAAATGGAGGGGAGGAGACACAGTAAAAGTTATAGGCTCTGGCAGCTGGCAATAACCATTAAAAATGAAAACAGGGGGCTTCCCTGGTGGCTCAGTGGTGAAGAATCCACTTGCCAATGCAGGAGACGCAGGTTCGATCCCTGGTCAGGGAGGATCCCACATGCTGCAGAACCACTGAGCCCATGGACCGCAACTGTTGAGTCTGCTCTAGAGTCCAGGAAGCACAACTACTGAGCCCGAGTACCACAGCTACTGAAGCCCACACTCCCTAGAGCCTGTGTCCCTTACCAAGAGAAGCCACCTCATTGAGAAGCCTGCACACCGCAACTAGAGAGCAGCCCCTACTCACCACAGCTAGAGAAAGGCCTGCACAGCAACAGAGACTGAGCACAGCTCAAAATAAAACTAAATAAAAATTATTTTTTACAAAGAAGGAAGATAGGGACTTCTCTGGTAGTCCAGTGGTTAAGACTCCACACTTCCAGTGCAGGAAGCTAAGATCCCACACGCCATAGGACATGGCTGAAAATTTTAAAAAGGAAAATATAGCAGAATAGGTGGGGACAGGCTGTGCCTTTTCTATCGGGCATTCAGAGAAAGCCTTTCTAATTCAATAAGGAAGTCAAATTGTGTCTATATCTGGGGTTGGGATATTCCAAGTAGAGGGAACAGCAGGTACAAAGGCCCTTGGGGCAGGAAGTGTTATTGGAAAAATAGCCAAAAGGTTGGTAAATGCAAAGACGAGTGAGCGAACGGAGAAGTGGTGGGTGAGGTCAGAAAATGTGTGGGGGGGGGGCACAGATCATGAAGAACCTTAAGGGCTCTAGACGTGTCTTACCTCTTGACACGTGCCTGAATGAAACACCAGTGGTGCTGGCTTCCTCTCTGGAAATAGGCTTCCATGTAAGTTTTGTGACCAATTTCATCATTTCATGGACACAAGATAAGTTTCTGTATATGTGTGTTAGGCAACAAATGCTATGTTTTGGTATGAGGTATGTGGTTATCCTCAGCAATATCCGTGTAACGAGGACAGTCACGTGTTAACAATGTTTCTGTGAAATGCAAAATCTCCTTGCTGTTAAAGCTTTGAACTAACAATGTGTGTCTTAGTCAATTCCGGTTGTCATAACAAAATACCACAGGCCGGGTGGCTTAATAGAAGACTATTTTCTCACAGTCCTAGAGTCTGGAAGTTCACGATCAAGGTGCCAGCACAGTTGAGTTCTCAAGATGGTGGCTTGCAGACAGCTGCCCTCTTGCGGTGTCCTCACAGGGCAGAGAAAAGCCAAGCTCTATTCTCTTTCCTCCTCTTATAAGGATGATAATCTCATCAAGGGACCCCATCCGCATCGAAACCTCTTTAGCTTCCTAAGGCCCCACTTCCAGGTTAAGACTTTAACACGTGAATTTTTCATGTGGCTGAGACATTCAGTCTTATAACAATGCTCCCAGAATAACCGATGGGAACAATTGTTAATTTTGTACACCTGTTCATTTCTCAGCTCTGGTACCTACGGTTTAGGGGAGAGAGCGCTGAGCAGATGTGGAGGATGTGTTTTTTGGCTCAGTGCATCAGTCCTGTTGCCCTGTGACCAGGAAGCAGTTCTTCAGATTATCACACTAAGTGCCGTGCCCCATCCGCACCAGTATCCAGTCCTTGCAGAGTCAGTTCACAAAGGACTGGGAAGTTTGGGGGAGGTGATGGCAGGCCTGGGAGGTGTGCAGTGTAGTTCTCCCTCTGGGTCCTGGCTCATTTCCCTCGGAAATGGGCTTCTGCACTTTTTCTTCTGAAACTCACATAGACTGAAGATATGACTTCCAGATGCCCTGGCTTTGAACTCTGTTCTGTGAACTTTGTTGTGAAGGTAGCATTTTGGAGAAGGAATTAAAATTGCTATACTAAAAATCCTTTGTCTATTGACCTTAGGAGACAAATCCCACACACAAAAAATGTCAGATCTTTGTAGAAAATTATTTCCATTCATTTGCATCAAGAACGTGAAATATTGGGCAAATTTGATCTGAATGAAGCCATCTTACATTTTAAAATTTGCTGCCCCTTTGCATTTCCCCCTATGGCTGGGTGTTTCTGTCTCAGAAGGCTTGGTTCCTGCTTAGAAGGAAGGGAACCAATGGCTCAACCAAACCTCACAGTACTGACATGCTTTATATTATTGTGATATTGGTCACAATGGGTGGGCAGCAAGGAGGAGGCAGGACTTTTTAGGTTGTTAGAGCCACCATAACCTGATGCTTTTAAATGGAATCATGTGATTTTCCCAATTGACTGAGATGCTATCTACAGATTAGCCGATCTGGGAAGTTTTCCCTGCCCAAGAGGAATAGTGGTATGCAGTCACATGGGATTGCATCTCCTTGCCTAGTGACAGGGACCCCTAGTTCCTGCTGCCTAAAGCAGGAGCAGACCTTTCCTCATCTGCTGGCCAGTGGGGCAGCTCTCATGCCCAGGCTTTGGAGAGAAACAAGATTCACTTTGTACATCCAGAAGTCCCCCACCACAGCCCTCACATTGGCTGGTAAACACTTCAGTTCAGGGAACCCACCACGTTCCCCCTGACAACACCGCTGAGGTCCCTCCTGGGCCAGAGCCCACCTTGGGCAGACCCCAGCTACACAGCTACAGGGCAAGAGTAGGCTCTGACAGGTGGCCTGGGTGTGATACAAAAGGGCAGAAAGAGGCCTCAAGGCTGTGCCACAAGCGCAGGAGTGGGGGGAGGATTTCTTCTGTGGCTTAAACATCACTACTGACATTCTTTGGCCAGAAGGAAAATCTGGGTAGGACACAGCCTAGGATCTCCTGGCATCACCACAACGGTGCCCAGCCTAGGACCAGGTGTAGCCTCCATGCCCCCACAGGCCCTCCTGCTTCGCTCCCAGCCCTGGCTCTGTGTTGTGAGGCCTAATCGTGCGTAGGTCGAGGGGCACAGCTGGGTGGGCCAGTGCCTGTTTAGATGGCCTGACGGGGCTGTGTCTTTTGTTTCTGAAGGAAGATGATGGTCACCTGGAGGTGTTCTGTGAGCTCCTGGGCCTGGACAGTGGCAGAGTCGCTCAGTGGCTGTGTAATCGCAAGATCGTCACAACCTCGGAGACAGTGGTGAAGCCCATGACCAGGCCCCAGGCTGTCAATGCCAGGGATGCCCTGGCCAAAAAGATCTACGCTCACCTGTTTGACTTCATTGTGGAGAGAATTAACCAAGCCTTGCAGTTTTCAGGCAAGCAGCACACTTTTATTGGTGTTTTGGACATTTATGGGTAAGATTCTCTTCGTGAGCTTGTCTTTCCTCATTTAAATGTCAAATGCCTGTTATGTTTAGGTTGTTTTTAGTCTGGTTGTTCTTTTGTGTTTCACATTCAGGAAGATGGTGTTGTCTGATTTTGCGTCTGTGGATGTTAAGTACTGTCCCCTGGGCTACAGTGTCTTTTATGTAGGGTGCGTTAAAAAATTTCTAAATCAGTAATGGCCAACATGAAGAGTGCATGCCAGCTACCATGCTGAGTGGTTTCCATGCACTTATTTTATTCCTTAAACAACCTTATAATTATCCCCATTTTACAGATAAAACAACCAAGGCTTAGGAAGACTTATTCACGGTTGCTCTGCTGGTGGGAGAACCCAGTACCATATGAGGATTGTACCCACCTCTGTCTTCCTGCAGAGGCCCCAGGAGCTGTGGAACCCTGACATGCCTCTCCCACTTCACAGGGTGATAATGACAGCCCCAGAGGCCCTGCACCTCGCCCATGAGCACAGCGCCAGAGGCAGGCTCAGACCAGAGGCTTTTATCAGTCAGGCCCCTCATGCCTGCGTCCTCTTCCATTCTTGGATCATAGGGGTCATGTGCTTGCCCCATTCTCCATGAATTCTGACACATTTGGTGGGTCAAGCTACCACACTGGAGGATTTTCTCTAGCTTCTTTTCTTTGCCCAGGCCTGCTTTTCTGGGTCAGACTCATCCTAAAGACACTTAAAGAATAGAGTAGCCAGAGAGAGTGAGGGAGGGAAGCCCGGCCAGCATGGAGGCCAGCTCTGGGGGAAGTTAGCACTTGGGCTTTTGTTTGTTAGAGACTGGCCTCAAGCGCCTAACCCCTTCCCCTCCCGGGACCAACCCTGGCTTCTCAGAGGGAGAAGGGCAGACTGTCCCAGGGAAGGCATCACGGAGTATTCCACCTGGATTGGGGAGTAGCCCCTCACACCCTGGAGAAAGCAACTCACCCTCCTCCCTTCCCATATGGAGGGGCGAGCTAGCTCTGCCAGCCGGCTGCTACGTGCTGCGCGGTGAGGCAGGCAGAACTCCTACCCAAATACAGAGAAATCGTTATTTCATACGAGCCTCAGGGGTGTTACCTGTTTAACACGGTGGTAGTTCGGTGGTTTAGTCACTAAGTCGTGTCCGACTCTCACAATCCCATGGACTGTAGCCCGCCAGGCTCCTCTGTCCATGGGATTTTCCAGGCAAGAGTACTGGAGTGGGTTGCCATCTGGGTTCTAAGTTAATACATGTGACTCCCAATTAATAGTATCTGTCAACAGTTATAAAACTCTTACATTGCTGGGGTAGTCTAGTAAATTATTTACCTTAAAAATAAGGATTTGAGCAGCCAGTAATCATCTAAGTAGACTTTTAAATGGAAATAGTCCTGCTTAATGACAGTCTCTCATTGTGATGGAAATAAGTGATTGTTATATTTTTCTCTGTTCTTTTCTGTGTTTTTTAAAATAAATAGCCATTTATTTTTAAGAATATATTATCTCATTCAAGAACACATAGTCATGTGCCAGGACCTGTGTCAGGTGTGATGGGTGAACAGAATGGACATCTGGCCCCTGCCCTGTTGGGACTTAAATTTTAGTGGAGGAAGAAGCCATCAGAGATTGGGATGGTTCCTGGGAAAGGAATAAGTGGATGGATGTGCCACCAGTTAACCAGGCACCAGGAAGAGAGGGGGCAGCTGAGAATAAGAAGTCAGGAGAACAGCAGGCAGGCATCAGGCATCCACAAAGTTGATAGACCACGGTAATAAGGAATTTAAATTTTTGGCTAAGTGGGCAAACTTCAGACAGGAGGAACTGCAAATTTTTAAGAACTTGTTAGAGTATATTTTAAATTTAAATTTTAAAATTAAACCCCTCTTTAAAAATTTAAACAGTAACGTGCACTTGTCACCCATGAATTCATTTTACCCCTCCAAAAGAGTAAGCTCTCCTCTTTAAATAAGAGTGTTACTGTCTGCAGTGAATCCTTTCATGCCTTTCTCCAGTATACCCATGGTTGGATTAGCCCTCATCCCGTGGATGGAGGAGACTGGTGGGCTGCAGTCCATGGGGTCACTAAGAGTCGGACACGACTGAGTGACTTCACTCTCACTTTCATGCATTGGAGAAGGAAATGGCAACCCACTCCAGTGTTCTTGCCTGGAGAATCCCAGGGACGGGGGAGCCTGGTGGGCTGCCGTCTATGGGGTCACACAGAGTCGGACACGACTGAAGTGACTTAGCAGCAGCTGCTGCGAGAGCTGAGCTCAGGATGAGCTGGGAATAAGGCAGCCTGAAAGGGAAAGTTACCCTGCATGAAGACAATGAAAGCCCAAGCTGTGAGCCTTGAGATTTCAGCTTGGGTCGTCATGGAGGCTTGTGGTTCCCTAGCCAGCCAGATGTTTATGTTCTCTGGACGCCGAGCTGGAAGAGCTTGGGGCCAGGAGTCGGATCCCAAGGAGTAAGCACTGCACCACACCTGTTGTGTGGCCTGGAGGGCATCACTGAACCTCAGTTTCTGTGTCTGTAAGATGGGGCCTCTCTCGCAAGGATATTACTGAAGTCAAATGGAAGAAATTGTGAATGCATCTTTACAAACCATAAGGATTATTCTGATGTGAACAGGAAAAGGAATGTCATTGATGTTTGACATCCTGCCTCTGCCCTAGGAAGTCCTGCCTTTGGCCCCAGCTGTGGGCTGCAGGGCACAGTGAGGCCCTTCTGCCTCCCCTCCAGCTGTGGCCTGTCTGCAGTGTCCAGCCGGCCGAGCCTCTCGATCACCCAGGGCGCTAGTGGAATGGGGCTGTCAGGGTCTGGGTTCTCCTCTTGCTCCATGAACAGTCTGGGACCTTAACCTCCTCAGAAATTCTACACTGAGCCAAGTGGGCTCAGACGTGTGAGACTCCCAGGGGACCTGTGGTTGGAGCTGGCAGGAAACTCTCAGGATTAGAGCGATTAAGAACTAAGGCTTTAGAGTCACCACGAGCTGGGGTCAGATTTCGTGTGTCTGGCACCGCTCTGTGATGGTCACCATCTCTTCTGACCGTTGTGTGGAACGGTGGGGTGAGGGCAGCCCTTCACCTAGGGTGGTGTTAGGGTTAAGCATGGTGATGGGCATCAGCACCAACACCTAAAGTGCTCGCATTCCTCCTGGCAGGAACGCTCCTCTGCCCAGGGGGTGGATCAGGTGCCCCAGTTCTGTTCAGCCTACATCATGTTTTACAGAAGGAGGTAATTCACGTAAAAGTCCAGGTTTCTGGATTCTTTTGAGAGTCAGGTGACCAGACATCCTGACCTGATTAAGCCATGGCCACAGCTGGCTCGAGCTGAGCAGCAACCATCCTGTAGGGCAGACCTGGTTATCACGGGTCCCACCCAGTTCCAGCCCCTCTCCATGCTGTCGTCTCCCGGCCTTCTCAGCTCCTGGGTCTGCAACTCCAGAGGCAGCCACTGAAAGTCTGAAGATGGAGGTGGGGCCGTGTCTTCCTTGGGCCTGAAGGGGTCTGCTGGGCTGTGACCTTGCTCTTTTCCTGTGAGGACTATGAAAGCGCCCCTCGGGGAGGCAAAACCGTGCTGCCTCTGCCTTCAGCAACGGGTGGGGGCACAGTAGACAACGTTGCTTTTTTCACTGGGAGCAGAAGTGTTACAGTCAGGTGGACTCATAGCTAACTCTGACACTGACTGTGTGACCCAGACAAATTTTTGAACTTCTGTCTTGTTTCCTCATCTGTGAACTAAGGATAATGAGGCTGATGTCAGTGTTGTTGTACAGATTGTGTGATATGCCATATTGTGCACACGCCTACTTTAGTGCCTGCCTCAAGTAGGTGTTTTGTACACACCAGATTCCTTCCTGGGGCCGCCTGGAAAAACGTGACTTATCAGCTCACTGCTAGGATGGTTAAAACAAGAATTGAGGAATGTTTAAAACTCACAGAAAACATAAAAAACTGTGAAAGTTGTGAAAAATACTAACCGATAAACAAATGTGTATGTCCTTCAAGTTATGTCTTAACTAGTTTAAACTGTATTTCAGTTTTGAAACCTTTGATGTGAACAGCTTTGAACAGTTTTGCATCAATTATGCTAATGAAAAGCTGCAACAGCAGTTTAACCTGGTAGGTGACTTTTTTGCCTTCTTGAAACTAGCTCTCAGCTCTGTCTGTCTGTCTGTCTGAAAAGGGAGAGAGGCTGAGTTTGGCTCTTTGCCTCTTCAAATCTCGCCAGCATTGAGTCACATGCTAGCTCACTGCACCATCTTGTGGCTGTTCCTTGAAACTGCACCTTCCCACCCGATTTCATTTTTGTGGAGGCACCTGCCAACGTTTGTTTCAGTTCATCACCTGCCATTCTTGGATACAGACCCCTTCCAGCCAGACCAAGTCACTTAGTTTCCTGCAGGCTCCAGTCCTTGTGAGCCTCGGTATCTGCACCTACTCTCTGCCACAACCCACCTGCCTCTGTCCTTTCCCATCCCTTCCTCTTCACCTGGAGAGCTCCTGCCTGTCTTTTGAAATTCAGCTTCTCCCACACAACTCATGAGGAAAAGATAGTGTGACATCATAGACAGCATGAGCTTTTGCTGAAACTGAAGTGGATTTGAGTCTCAGATCTACCACCTCCTTCCCCTGGGGGCTTGGGTTCTCTGAGCCTCAGTTTTCTCATTTTTGAAAATGGGTCAGATGTATTTTCCTAGTATTCTTGTGAGGAGAACACTTAATATTGAATCACACTCAGTAAATGCTTCTTTGCTTTCTTATTCCTTGCTCCAGAGTTAATCCATGTATAAGCATTAAATTTTACCCCACATTTGTACTCTGTTATCATTCTCATGGATTCCCTGGAAGTTTAGCATTTAAAACTGAAACTAAGATTTATTCCAAGTGGATGTGCAGCATAACTCACCTGAAGTCAAATAGTACATGTGGATCCTGCCCCTCTCTGGACTCCAGGGCCACCTTGCTTCCCAACACACATATTCACCACAACCTTAGAATGATACATGTGTGAGACACCCTGAAAATAGCACATCAGAGGCTGAAATTTCATTCTTTTCTTTTTTTATTCTGCCTTTCCTCCTCTTCCACTAAATCCTCCTTATTTTTCCCCCTTTGATGTTGTTAGAGACATCTATCAATACGCAGATCCTCCTGGGAGGGGTAATGACTTAAAATATAAGTATAAGCCCTAGTGAGTTCTCTCCTGGCTCCTGTCCCATTGATCTGCCTTCTGCTGGACCCCTGCATCTGAGTAGCCTCTGGGAGCTAAGCCATGACAAAATGACCCTGCCACCTTCCTCTCTTGGCCTCCATGCCGTCTGTGCTCCCTGCTGTGGTTAAAGCACCACCCCTGACCCGGTGTCCTGAGCCTTGTGTTCACCCAGCCTCTGCTCTTACTCCCCTTCCTTGCACAGCATCCAGCCTCTGCAGAACCCTGGGCTGAGTCCTGTCTGGGCCCTCCCCTCCAGTTCTGGTCTCTTCAAAGCCATTCCCACCTCCAAACCAAGTTACCTTTACAGAACCTAAGTCTTGTCATGAACTCCATGGGTCCTCTCTCCCCCAGGAAAAGGCCACAGGACTGAGATTCTCTGGGGGTTCACTACAAATCTGGTCTGGCATGATTTCCCCTCTGCCGTCCTCAGCAGCCCCATCTATCACTCCAGCCATTACCATTGTGCGCTCTTTCTCTCTGTCTCTCTCTCTCTGCTTGTGTGGGCACTGTCTGGTTCCCAGCCACCTGTTGGGCTTCCTGCAGTTCCCAGTGGGATTCTCCCATGGGAGCCTTTCTCCTTGCAGCCCCTCCCCCTTCTGCCACCTGCAGCCAGGATGACCCTGAGCCAGCCAGCCCTCTGGAAAGCCTTCCCTGTACCCCTGTTGTTCAAACAAGTAATGCACAAAGCTCTTCAAGTTGTTAGCCTCTCACACTGGCCCCACAGCCAGCCCTCTTGGGTGGGCTTGCTCTTAACCCAGTCAAAGAGTCTGGCTCCATGTTTGACAGCAGCAGTGGCTGAGCAGGGAGAGGTTCCAGGACCGCCTTGAGTGCCAAGGGTGGCAGGCTGGCCCAGAGTTTACACCCCAGGATGTGGGGACCCACTCAGCCTGGGCAGCAAGATGACAACTAGACCCATGATAGGACCTCAGCAGCACTGATTGTGGGTAAGGGGAGTGACATGCACCTCGGAGGCTTCCATAAACATTACAGATCAAGTCATGTGCCTACATTTTCCAAATGTCTATGTCCTGTTCTTCAGAAGCACACTCTAATACTCTCTCTTACTTTCTATATTAACTTCTGGATTTCCAGCATGTCTTTAAACTTGAACAAGAAGAGTATATGAAGGAAGACATTCCTTGGACTCTCATAGACTTTTATGACAACCAACCAGTCATTGACCTGATTGAAGCAAAAATGGGCATTTTGGAGTTACTGGATGAAGAATGCTTGGTAACTTTTAAAAATAATTTTCTTTAACTTCAGAGCAATAATAGATGAGCCTATTTCCAAATAGAATTTTTAAAAATCTACATGTAAATTCCTGATTGATCAATTACCAGTTGATTTGCTGTTAATTCTGGGACAGCAGTCCATAGCAGGAACCCCAAGAGGCTGAGTAAACCTCCCACCCTCAGCATGTATAGCCCACCCATGGGTAACATGCATGACCTCTTAGGTCATGTCTAACAGGGAGGAGCACTTTGAAGCTGACTCTGGGTATGTATATGGAGTAGACATGCAAACAGCAAGTGACCACACTCCAGTTGTTAATGACTAACAGGGATTGAGTTTTGTCTTACTTCCTGATTCCATGAGTCACCCACTGGGAGGTGCAGCTGAAAAATCAACATCATACAATTGAGAAAAGAGACTCTAGGAATTTTCCTATTGTTATTACTCTCTGGGAGGAACAACTTTATAGTGAGTCAGCCTAGCAGTGGCCTTCATGGGGCCATAGGAAAAAATAATCCCTAGGATGGTATTTGGTCTTTTGGGTTTGAAATTGATATTTTAATGTTTAAACACACACATCTTATTTTTTTTCCCAAAGATTTATCACCCCCTTCCATGCTCAGATGGTGAAGTGTCTTGCTTACAATGCGGGAGACCTGGGTTCAATCTCTGGATCGGGAAGATCCTCTGGAGAAGGAAATGGCAACCCACTCCAGTACTCTTGCCTGGAAAATCCCATGGATGGAGAAGCGTGGTGGGCTACAGTTCATCAGGTCTCAAAGAGTCAGACACGACTGAGCAACTCCACTTGTCCATGATTGTTTTTTAAAACATAAGAAAAATAGTCAGTTTAATGATAATTACAACAGAGCGTGAGTAGTCAATTCCAGGACACCAGGGGGGCATTCGCGGAGCACCAGCACAGCTGTGAAAGGGGCCCCTGCGCGTCCTACGGAAACACGGGCACAGGCACCAGGGGCCCGTGGGGAGTTAGCGATGACGGTTCAACCTGCTGCAGAGCACGCCTCCGCGACGGCTCCAGTGCGTCCCCTCCCGCCTGGGCGAGGACGTGGCTCCGTCTCCTCGTCCGTGGAATTGTCCATGATTATAATGTTGAAGACGTACTGGTATTTTCTACCTATAATTCTCAATTCCATGGTTCTTCTCACAAACCATCCTTTCTGATGCCACCTATGTTTTAGTCCCTGCAGTGATGTAAGATTAAAAGGCAGGCACCAAGGCCAAACATTCTGGAATGATCTACTGGGGGCAGGGTGCAGAGGCCAATGTGGGCTCTAGGAATATTTGTACCAAATCTACAGAGCTCGCCTGGTGACTCATATGATAAAGAATCTGCCTGCAACACAGACCTGTGTTACATCCCTGGGTTGGGAAGATCCCCTGGAGGAGAAAATGGCTGCCCACTCCAATATTCTTGCCTGGAGAATCCCATGGACAGAGGAGCCGGGTGGACGACAGTCCTTAACATCGCAGAGTCGGATTCAACTGAATGACTAACACTACAGAGATAGTCCCCAGGTGACCAGTGTCACAAAGAAGTTTGCAGGTGTCATTTGGACACTATGGAGTATTAGATTCACAGAGTTCAGGCTATAGCTGAGGATAGCTTCAAAATCACCAGCAACTAGCTTAGTGTAAATAGTTAAGACCTAGTTCAAGGAGGGAAGTATTAACTAGGCAGTGAAACAATAGAAAAACTCTTCGTGAGGCAGGAGATGGGAAGGACTACATTTGGGTGCCAACCTTTCTCCATTCAACCAAGAATAAAAATTGTTTTCACCTAATGGAATTTATGCTACTTTTTCCTGAATCTTTAGACTACTTTGGGAAAAAATATTAAAATACTGCCAGTTTTGCAGAAATAAAATCCTTCATCTTTATATCATTATATCAGTTTCCTTTTCATTGATAACATCTTGTTCTTCTAAAAGAGCATTGATAAAATGTCTATTGAAATATCACTCTAAAGAATAAGATCAAAGATAGACTCATGCCTCTATTGCTGTTGAAAAAGGAGCCTCCCACATCGAGCAGTCCACTTGGAAGTGCAGCTCATCTTTGTTTCTTAGAATCAGCACTTTTCCTCCCCTTGGTTAATCTTTTGTCTCTAGTTGTCTTACTTGCTGTTTGGTTTGCTTTTCTCTTCCAGTTACCACATGGGACTGATGAAAACTGGCTTCAAAAGCTGTATAATAATTTTGTCAACAAAAACTCTTTGTTTGAAAAACCCAGAATGTCAAACACCTCCTTTATCATCCAGCACTTTGCAGATAAGGTACAGTGAGAGTCTGGAGCAGAGCTGTCTGCCCGCGGCTGTCTAGCTGTCCCCTGGGATGAGCAGGCAAGCCAGGGGCTTTTCCGGTCAGAATTGTCACAGTTAGCGTGTAGCTGTGATGAGGAATACTTGTGTGTATGCAAGCGTGTGTGTGTGTGTGTGTGAGTGTGTGTGTGAGTGACGGTTCTCTATTTGGCTTTATCACATGATACATGAGTTTCGATTATATTTTTTAAAGATAAACGTATTGGCAGTGGACCTCATTTCTGTTTTGGGGCTTATTGTAAGTTCATTAACCGTTTATGAGTTTATTTTTTCTATGAAGTTGTTATAATCAAGACTGGATAGGGACCTCCCAGGTGGTCCAGTGACTAAAACTCCATGCTCCCAATGCAGGGGCTTGGGTTCAGTCCCTGGTCAGGGAACTAGCTCTCACATGCCACAAATAAGAGTTTGTGTGCCACAGCTAAGACTCAGCACAGCCAAAATAAATTAAATTTTTAAAGAAGACAGAGTAGTTGTTTCCTGCACTGAAAGCTATGTCTTTTTTTGACCCTTTGCTTTTTTATTGTCATAATTTATTTATTACTTTGGTAACATAGATTGACTCAAGATGATGGGTTTTCTAGGTGATCTTTGTTTTCCTTGTATGTCTCCAATTTCTTATGGAAAAATGTTACTTTAATTTCAAAAATTATTTAAAAAAAATTACAGAAAGCTTAGAAAATGGAAGGATAAGAAGACAAACACCGTAGCCACCTGCCCTAAACCTGCTTTCTCATCTTACTTTCCTTCCACAAGAAAACTCCTGCTCTCTGCTTTATTACCCAGTTGGTGTTACTCCTGTAGCCTGGCCAGCACCTTGGGATCGTGGGGACAGCCTGGGCTTTAGCCGCTGATGCTGTGGGTCAGTCTGCTGGTCGTGCCTGGGTGCCCACAGGGGCAGCGGAGGGGACAGCAAGCTGCTCAGCTCTAATAACCCGTGTGGGCAAGAGGAGCGCTGTTAAACACAATCGCCTTTAGTGCTTTTAGGGCCTTTCAGTGCTTTAGTTTTTCACGTAGGCTCCTGAAGAGATGCACGTGAAATGAGTGTTGATGTATCAAGTTATATTTTCTAGTTGTCCTTTATAATTTCAATTGTGATCCCAAGTGAAAAAAAAAAAAAGGTATCAGATTTCCTGTAAAGCACATATAGGGGATTTACTTCAAGAGACTCTGTCTATAGTACATGGTTTCTGTACATTTAATTCTTGTCATTTGGTACTTCCAAGAGGATCCTCTTAAGAGAGCTAACAATGCTGCATTTTGTGTGGACTGTGGATTGGAAGGAAGAAACCACACATGATATAGCGTTAGCTTACGTTCTCAATTTAATTAGCCAGGGAAATAAAATTGTCTTCAGAACAAGGCAACTGTGCTTAGATACAGTAAGTCAGCACACTTTACCGTGGTCCTCAGAGCCCCGACAGAGACACTCAGCTGCCTGTGACACTGTCCCTGCAGACAGTCTCCTGGGAAAGCTCTCTTTTTATTACACCTTTGCTGGTTTATCTAGTGGCTCACACACCAGCCTGGAAGAACTTGCACAATAGTCCTCGTGCTTTATTCACACAGGTGTATTTACAGACAGCCAGCGTTCCTGGTTCCTAACCCAAACTGTGTACCAGTAAGGATACTTTCCTACCCATGGGACAAAGCAGAGTCCTTGTCAGTGGTCCCTGAACACCCTCTCTGCCTCCACATTCCAGCACCCCAAGAGCCTGTTTGTTCACAATTTTTTAAATGTTATTTTATTTATGAAGAATATCACATTTTAAAATAACAGTCAAGAAATTTGACTATTGTAAATAGTGCTGCAATAAACAACAGGGGTGCAAATATCTTTTTGAATTAGTGTTTTGGTTTTCTTGATATATATATACACACACACATACACACACACGTACACACCTCTACCTGGGAGTGGAATTGCTGGATCAAATGGTAATTATATTTTTAATTTTTTGAGTAAACTCCATACTCTTTTCCATAGTGGCTGCACCAGTCTACATTCCCACTGACAGTACACGAGTGTTCTCTTTTCCCCACATCCTTACCAACACTTGTTATTTGTTGTCTTTTCAATGATAGCTATTCTGACAGGTGTGAGGTTTACCTCACTGTGGCTTTGATTTGCATTTCTCCAGTGATTAGCAGCACTGAGTATCTTTTCATGTGCCTGGTGACCATCTGTTTGTCTTTTTTGGAAAAATATCTATTCAGATTCTCTGCCCATTTTGAAATAGGATTCTTTTTTTGTAGTTGAGTTATATAAGTTCTTATATTTTGGATATTAATCCCTTATCAGATATCATTTGCAAATAACTTCTCCATTCAGTAGGTGGCCTTTTTGTTTTGTTGATAGTTTCCTTTGCTGTGTAAAAACTTCTTAGTTTGGTGTAGCCCGACTTATTTTTGCTTTTGTTTCCCTGGTCTGAGGAAACATATCCTCCAAAGTATTAATAAGACCAGTGTCAAAGAGCATGCTACCTGTGTTCTCTTTTACAAGTTTTATGTTTTCAGGTCTTAGATTTAAATTTTAATCCATTTTGAATTTATTTTTGTGCATGATGTGGGAGTAGTCCAGTTTGATTCTTTTACATGTAGTTGTCCAGTTTCCCCAACATCACTTATTGAAGAGGCTGTCTTTTCCCCACCATATGTTCTTGCCTCCTTTGTCATAGATTAACTGACGATAAAAGTGTGGTTCATTTCTGGGCTCTCTACTCTGTTATACTGATTTATGTGTCTGTCTTTATGCCAGTGCCAGACTGGTTTGATGACTGTAGCTTTGTCACTAACTAGAGATTTGAATATTTAAGGAGCCACTCTGGCTACGTTGTTGTTAGGGATTCAAGAAGCCTTATGAATCAGAAAGGGCTTCATGGAGGGTTTTTCTAAACCAAACTCTAACCCACTGCAAATCTGACTCTAAGGGTTTTGTGCCTTGGAAAGCTGTGTGGTCAGCTGGTCAGTTTTTCTTCTCTTTCTACCACATTAATGATGATTCAGGAAGACATTTCTGTTTGAGCTCAAAGGATACCACTGAGCTTTTCTCCTCCTCCTGGTGACTTCAAAGGCAAAGAGAACCCTATGTGAGGTCTTCTTGTATTAATTGCACATATAACAGGGAACAGTCAGTCACCTGTGGCCAGTGGGAACTAACAGGTGAGTGTGGGTGAGTGTAGAGTGGCCAGTGAGAAATCCAGGCAGTGGGAGAGCATGGTGCTTTCCATCAGATGACACAGCCCCAGCTTTCCAAGCTTTCTATAATATAATAAGGTTGCTGAGACAAACAGAAACTGAATCTCTTTTTAAAACATGCTTTTATAGCCCCTTCATTAATCTTTCTTTAAAAAAAAAAAAGAAACTTGTGGTACTTAGATGCTATCAGCTTTTGCCTCTTTGGAAATAACTCCTTTGTTTGCATAGGTAGAGTATAAATGTGAAGGTTTCCTTGAGAAGAACAGAGATACCGTCTATGACATGCTGGTTGAAATCCTGAGAGCAAGCAAGGTTTGTAAAGTCCTAAAGGGTAGTTAACGTTATTCACTGTGTACTTGACATGGACCTAGATGTGTATCAAGAGAAAGAAACATGTGCGTGTTATCTGTCTTGTAACAACAAATTGTAGCTTCTACATACAAAAAGTTATCCTCATTAGTATAGTGGTGAGTATTTTATTTTATTTTTATTTTTAGAGAGCTTTTTAAAATATAATTTAAAACTATTTTGTGCCAGTACAATATATTAATTTCACAAATCTAAAATTTTATCTACACTTAAAGTATTTGCAAAAACCATACATCCTTCTTCAGCTTTATTGCACACTATCTATAAGAAAATACTAATTAAATTAGAAAATATAAAAATGCTTTCAATATAGAAGAGACAATCTAATTTTAAAGACAATACTGTATAAGAATGTCTACCCAGAAAACAAAAAACTTTCACAGGATAGCAAGCTGGCCAGATGTTTCAGAAGAGCCAGTACTAGTCCAAGATACTTAATCCCAACTGTATCATCCTTCTTCATCAGAAATCTAGATGCCACTCAAGGTGGTTTCATATACAAACAAAAAATGACCATTTTAGAATTGGCACTAAAATATGTTTCTAACTTCTGAGAGCATTCAAATTTTCACTACATGCAAAATCAAAAATCAAATGTGCCAAAGATAGAGAGGAAGGACAGTGAAGATGATCATTTAAAAAATCATTCACACTTTATACCTTCACTCCGACATTTATACGGCACATACCATACACCAAGCACTGTCCTAAACTCTGGGGAAACAGCAGTGAACAAGACAGATAGGGTTCCTGACCTCAAGGAGCTCAGGGAGCAACAGGGAGCAACATACCTCCAAGATGAGAGCAATTCATAGAAGTCAGTGCTAAGTAAGTGCTCAAGGAAACCAAAGCAAGGCAGAGCGCTGCTCTGAGAATGTGAGCTCCTTGAATCCATGGTACCATGTGCTGAAGTGTCACCGTAAGAGTGACTTCTGGCTTTTTCTTTTCCTCCTTAAACATTTTTCTCAATTTAAGAATTTTAAGAACTCAAATTCTTAAAGTTTGAGAATAAGGATGTTTCATACACAGTCCTTCATATTTTGTGAAGATTTGATTATCATACTTATTTTCCTTGTTTTTGAAGGTCTCTTGTCCTTTGTTAATGCTCAGGTGTTTTGACAATTTCCCGAATAAGCCTGAGCACTTCCCCTAATGGTCATAAATAAATCACAGGCCATGGAAACTTCAGTTATTAAAATTGATTTATGATAGAGAATTCAATGTAGAAATAGTCTGTATTTTGTGCACCAAATTAGTTGACGTAATTCACTGATTGTTTACTCACCCCAGGCCAGCTTGGGGTCCAGCATGCTGAATTCCTCAAGAGGGATTCAGATTGCCATGAAGCACAGATGGGTCTCGCCACTAAACCCACAAGCTATCAGAGGCCTGGGAATTTCAGATTCACTTGTTCCATGGGGGCTACAGGATACATCAGGCAAGAATTCTCCCCCAGAGGAGATTCTCAATGTCTCATTTAAAAGAAGAAAACATAAGGTCTTCTCCAAGAGATAAGGCATTTAAAGGAAAAAGTGATGCGGAGTAGAAAGTAGTGTCTTAAAAAAAAGTACAGATTAAAGATTAAGATAACTCAGAGGAAGTTGGAATTAATACATGCTGGGACACCAGGAAAGGTATTCTGAAAGGAGTGGGGCTGGGAAATATTATAATAGAACCTTAAAAAATGGATAGGGTTTAGATAGCATTACCAACTCATTGGACATGAATTTGAGGAAATTCTAGGAGATGGTGGAAGACAGAGGAACCTGGCAGGCTGCAGTCCATGTGGTCACAAACAGTCCAGCACAACTTAGTGACTGAACAACAGTTAAATCTGTAGGGCTGAGAATGTGAGGTTAGGAGGGGAGAGATTCCGAGTGCAGAGGCAACATGCGCCAAGGCACAGAAGGAGGAGGGTCATCTCATTTTCTGACTCTTGGAGTGATACCCACATACAAACATTCACATGGTTTGCTTCCTGCTCTCATTCCTGGGAAAAAAACCGTCAGTCATCCCCAGTGAGGGCGACCCCCTTGGGGAACTGAGGTTTGGCCAGGATTGTTATTTTACCCACCACTAGTTTAGACAGGTTGGGATTATGTTGACCTTTTCCTCGATTATACCAGCTAAGGACTGTGGGCAAACACTTTTGACATTAAAACCCTCTCTGTTCTTCCTAGTTTCATCTCTGTGCCAACTTTTTTCAAGAAAATCCGGTTCCTTCTTCCCCTTTTGGTTCAGCGATCACAGTGAAATCTGCAAAGCCAGTCATCAAGCCAAACAACAAGCATTTCCGGAGCACCGTGGGGAGCAAGGTACCCAGAGAGTGGCTGAGGGCCCAGCCAGGCTGAGGGCAGGGATGAGGGCTGGGTGAGACCATTATGGGCCTGGACACTGTGCTGTACTCAGTCGTATCTGATTCTTTGTGACCCTTTGGACTATAGCCTGCTAGGCTCCTCTCTCCATGAGGTTCTCCAGGCAAGAATACTGGCGTGGGTTGCCACGCCCTCCTCCTGGGGACCTTCCAGACCAGGGATCAAACTCACGTCTCTTATGTCTCCTGCACTGGCAGGCAGATTCTAACCATTGCATTGCCTAGGGACCCACGGACACGGGCACGGGCACTGGGCTTCTTCAAACCTCGTATGAATGCAAAGAAGAGTAGTAGTGCATTGTCATGGTGCCTCCACCTCTAAGGCTACACGCACCTGAGCAAACTGTATGTTTGCACAATAACCTGACTCACTAAGCCCTTGGCTACTGGGGAGTATTGCCATAAAAGTAGGATATACTGAGATAAGCCCAGTCATAGACTAAAACCTTTCATAATGGATGTTTATGCATGAACTTCATTTTCCTCTTCTTGAGTTGAACCTCTCTTTTTAACTTTCTATTTTGTACTGGAGCATAGCTAATTAACAATGTTGTGATAGTTTCAGATGAACGGCAAGGGGACCCAGCCATACATATACATGTATCCATTCTCCCCCAAACTCCCCTCCCAGCCAGACTGCCACACAGCATTGAGCAGAGTTCCCTGTGCCATACAGTAGAGGCCCTTTTTCTCTTTTAACCTTCATCTAAGCATTATATTCAGGGCGATGTTTGCCGCCTGACCTTGTTTCCTAGTTCCGCAGCTCTCTGTACTTGCTCATGGAGACTCTCAACGCCACCACTCCCCACTATGTCCGATGCATTAAGCCAAACGATGAGAAGCTGCCCTTTGAGTAAGTGTTCTGCATCAGAGGATGGTGGGGGCAAACACCGAGAAAGCCGTCTCTGTCATGATGTTGGAGAATTTGCTTATAATTGTCTACAGCTTTACTATTTCTGGGTTTTTAAATGATTCAAAACAAGTCTGCCCTCTAATCTAGTATTAGTTCAACCCCTCTGGCTAAGCCGGCTCATCTCTGGGATTAAGCAAAGGGGCTAGATCTGAAAGAATTATTCTACAGCTAGAGCTTATGCAACTGAGAAAGCCAGAACATTTTCCTTGATGGTAAGAATTTGTATGTGTTTACAGGAGAAAGGCTGTAGAGGGGTCTGAAGTTTTGCCTTCAAACCTGGCATGAGGTCTTAGGCTTGTTCTCTGGGGCCCCAAGAGGAAGACCCGAACCCACCAGTATAAGTTACAGAGGGTCTCTTAGGTGACTCGAGCTGAGAGGCACCTTAGGGGCTGCACTGTCCTGTGTCTGGGGTCCTCAGAGGGTCAGACCTAAGCCAGAGGGCCACCTGTGGCGTGTCTTAAACAGGAAACGTAGCGACATGTAGGTGCTAGGATGGGTGAACTTGGATGTTTCTCTAACTCTGGTTGTCATTTCCCACAAAGCTGCTCCCTGCCATCTTGGTCAGAATCAGCTGCTCCCAGAGGAGATGCTTTCAGTTCTTCCCCATCAAGAATAATGTTTACTGTGGGTTTATCATACAGGGCCTTTATTATGTGAAAGTAGGTTCACTCTATACCACTTTCTGGAGAGTTTTTATAATAAATTAATGTTGAATTTTGTTGAAAGCCTTTTCTGCATCTATTAAGATTATCATATGGTTTTTTGGAGCCCTCTAGTTGATCATACTATGAAGAATAAAACAGATGTTAAAAAGTTAGTTTGAGGTAAATATTTTGAAAGTCAAATTACTGGAATTAAGTTACTGTGTATCACTTTTAAACATTTATTCATTTGACTCTAAAAACTGAAGCAGATTTTCATGATCTGTTTCTCCTAAATGTTTGTTATTTATTAACTGTTTTCTTACAATAATTTAAAGTTTTTTATCAAGACATAAAATATTTTTAAAATGTTGTGGTTCAAAATTATAGTATCTACGGAACAACAGTTTGGATGTAGACCTAGTGAATATATTCATCTTAGCCCAAGTGATGGCATACCATCATAATGGAGAATGGTAAAGAAGTTATATATTTATGCAAGTATATATATTCTGCTTCATATTTATTATTTTAATAACCTAAATTTCAGTAGTTTACTTTCAATTGGAACTATTCTCAAATGTCATACATTCTTTGACTATTAATTCACACTTGATAGTCTTTAGAAAGCTGATTTGAAACTCCAAAAAAAAGGAAACAATCAACTGGTCCTTTCTGTGTCCTCAGTGTGGCTTCTGAACTGTTCCACAGAGGTGCCACTCTCA
This sequence comes from Capra hircus, assembly GCF_001704415.2. Taxonomy (NCBI): domain Eukaryota; kingdom Metazoa; phylum Chordata; class Mammalia; order Artiodactyla; family Bovidae; genus Capra; species Capra hircus. Next base: position 45,085,969 of record NC_030817.1, on the reverse strand, counting down.
ATGACATCCAACACATATTTATCAAGTATCTGCTGGGCTTGGGGGTCACACAGGCAGATCCTGTTCCCCAAGAGCTCACAGTTGGGGCAGGTCTGCTATACTGTTTCTGGGCCTGTTTGTCAACTATGATGGTTTAATACGTGATCAAATCGTCCTTAAGGTTTGACTCCAAAAGAATTGTTCAGCAGCTGCGAGCCTGTGGTGTCTTAGAAACGATTCGCATTAGTGCCCAGAGCTACCCTTCTAGGTATGTTGTCAGTTCCTCATCTGGGGGGAAAAGTGTCCAACTTCAGGTCCGTGCTGAGAACCGAGGGAGGAACTGCCTTGTGTTCGATCAGATCTGTCTATAAGATATCCCACCATGCTGTGGGAAGGTCAGAGAGGGTGACAGACGGGCAGCATGGTAGACAGAGGTCCCCACCCGCCACCCCATCTGTCCTAGTGAGGGTCACCTGCTGCCTCCCCAGGGCTCCTGGGACAGGGAGCTGGAGGGGGCGGGGGAGACAGTTGTTAAAGTGGAGCATTAACAAAAGTCATCCAGGGAGCACACGAGTGTGCTCAGGTGAGGCTTGGGCGGTGTCCCAGCAGCTCTGGGTCAAAGGTCAAGGCCATGTCCCCGAAACAGTGGCAAGTAAGCCTGTGGGGTCCACAGACAGCACGTGCTTTCCTCCAGCCTGCCTCCTCAGGTCTGCCTTGGTTTTCCAGGTGGACATACATTGAGTTCTACAGCCGCTACGGGATCCTCATGACCAAGCAGGAGCTTTCTTTCAGCGATAAGAAGGAGGTGTGCAAAGTGGTCTTACACCGGCTCATCCAGGTCAGTCCTCCTTCCTGGAATCATGGGCTCCCAAGCACTTGCCTCATCTTTGCCTGTGTCTCGGGGCCGTAACTGTCATGAATGCCTGGGAAGAAAGATGTGCCCGAGTGTCTGTGTGCTAAGGAGGTCAGAGCAGACTTATTCATGGGGCTTCATCTCCCAACAGCAGGACTCACCTTCAGGGTCCCTCCCCTACCCCACCAAGTCCTCCTGTCCTGCTGTACTCTCCTGCAACCCAGTGACTTCTGTGGGCCTAACTTATGTTACACACTCAGCTAGACAGTCATTAAGCCAGGTCGTGACTCTCAGTGTGGATTTAAAAGGTTGCTGAAGCCATGAGTTTTGACAGAAGAGAAATGGGGGAAGTAGCTCTGATAGCCAGGAGAGGAGAGGTGTCCAGTTCAGTTCAGTTCAGTCCCTCAATCGTGTCCGAATCTTTGCAACCCCATGGACTGCAACATGCCAGGCCTCCCTGTCCATCACCAACTCCCGAAGTTTACTCAAACCCATGTCCATTGAGTCGGTGATGCCTTCTCCTTCCACCCTCAATCTTTCCCAGCAATAGGGTCTTTTCAGATGAGTCAGCTATTCACATCAGGTGGCCAAAGTATTGGAGTTTCAACTTCAACATCCGTCCTTCCAATGAACACTCAGGACTGATCTCCTTTAGGATGGACTGGTTGGATCTCCTTGCAGTCCAAGGGACTCTCAAGAGTCTTCTCCAACACCACACTTCAAAAACATCAATTCTTTGGCGCTCAACTTTCTTTACAATCCAACTTTCACATCTATATGTGACTACTGGAAAAACCATAGCCTTGACTAGATGGATCTTTGTTGGCAAAGTAATGTCTCTGCTTTTTAATATGCAGTCTAAGTTGGTCATAACTTTCCTTCCAAGGAGTAAGTGTCTTTTAATTTCATGGCTGCAGTCACCATCTGCAGTGATTTTGGAGCCCAAAAAAATAAAGTCAGCCACTGTTTCCACTGTTGCCCCATCTATCTGCCATGAAGTGATGGGACCAGATGCCATGATCTTAGTTTTCTGAATGTTGAGCTTTAAGCCAACTTTTTCACTCTCTTCTTTCATTTTTATCAAGAGGCTTTTTAGTTCTTCTTCACTTTCTGCCATGAGGGTGGTGTCATCTGCATATCTGAGGTTATTGATATTTCTCCCAGCAATCTTGATTCTAGCTTGTGCTTCCTTCAGCACAGCGTTTCTCATGATGTACTCTGCATATAAGTTAAATAAGCAGGGTGACAATATACAGCCTTGACGTACTCCTTTTTCTATTTGGAACCAGTCTGTTGTTCCATGTCCAGTTCTAACTGTTGCTTCCTAACCTGCATACAGGTTTCTCAAGAGGCAGATCAGGTGGTCTGGTATTCCCATCTCTTTCAGAATTTTCCACAGTTTATTGTGATCCACACAGTCAAAGGCTGTGGCATAGTCAATAAAGCAGAAATAGATGTTTTTCTGGAACTCTCTTCCTTTTTCGATGATCCAGCAGATGTTGGCAATTTGATCTCTGGTTCCCCTGCCTTTCCGAAAACCAGCTTGAACATCAGGAAGTTCACGGTTCATGTATTGCTGAAGCCTAACTTGGAGAATTTTGAGCATTACTTTACTAGCATGTGAGATGAGTGCAATTGTGCGTTAGTTTGAGAATTCTTTGGCATTGCCTTTCTTTGGGATTGGAATGAAAACTGACCTTTTCCAGTCCCGTGGCCACTGGAAAACACTCCCAAGTTGTCCAAATTTGCTGGCATATTGAGTGCACCACTTTCACAGCCTCATCTTTCAGGATTTGAAATAGCTCTACTGAAATTCCATCACCTCCACTAGCTTTGTTCATAGTGATGCTTCCTAAGGCCCAGTTGACTTCACATTCTAGGATGTCTGGCTCTAGGTGAGTGATCACACCATCGTGATTATCTGGGTCATGAAGATCTTTTTTGTACAGTTCTTCTGTGTATTCTTGCCACCTCTTCTTAATATCTTCTGCTTCTGTTAGGTCCATACCATTTATGTCCTTTATTGAGCCCATCTTTGCATGAAATGTTCCTTTGGTATCTCTGATTTTCTTGAAGAGATCTCTAGTCTTTCCCATTCTATTATTTTCCTCTATTTCTTTACTCTGATCACTGAGGAAGGCTTTCTTATCTCTCCTTGCTATTCTTTGGAACTGTGCATTTAAATGGGTATATCTTTCCTTTTCTCCTTTACTTTTCACTTCCCTTCTTTTCACAGCTATTTTTAAGGCCTTCTCAGACAGCCATTTTGCTTTTTTGCATTTCTTTTTCTTGGGGATGGTCTTGCTCCATGTGTCCTGTACAGTGTCATGAACCTCCATCCATAGTTCATCAGGCACTCTATCATATCTAGGCCCTTAAATCTATTTCTTACTTCCAGTGTATAATCATAAGGGATTCGATTTAGGTCATACCTGAATGGTCTAGTGGTTTTCGTCATTTTCTTCAACTTAAGTCTGAATTTGGCAATAAGGAGTTCATAATCTGAGCCACAGTCAGCTCCCAGTCTTGTTTTTGCTGACTGTATAGGGCTTCTCCATCTTTGGCTGCAAGGAATATATCAGTCTGATTTCGGTGTTGGCCATCTGGTGATATCCATGTAAAGACTCTTCTCTCATGTTGTTGGAAGAGTGGTGAAGAGACGCCACATGAAGACAGAAATGAAGCCTTTCCAGGCACCTCTGCTCTTCTGTGAAAACCACCTATAAGTGGCTGGAGCTCCCCAGCAGCCCAGTTGAGAATCACCCACAATGCAAACATCCCTCCTCGTCCCAAGACACACCCCTCACCCTCCTGTCCACTTCTTCTCCCAAAGAGTCTTTAAACAAAAAAGATAAAACATAAACTTCCAGGTCACAATCAGAAGTTTTCCTCTTTATGTCAAAGAACAGAGATGTCATAATAATAATATTAGTGGTGTGTTTGAATCTCTAAACATCTTTTCCAAATACCGTAGAAAATCTGACAGTTTGTTCTGATTATGTCATTTTTCTCTTCCAGGATTCTAATCAGTACCAGTTTGGTAAAACCAAAATTTTCTTCAGAGCAGGGCAAGTGGCTTATTTAGAAAAACTCCGGTTGGATAAACTGAGGCAGGGTTGTATTGTGATACAAAAGCATGTCCGTGGCTGGCTGCAGAGAAAAAAATTCCTCAGAGAGAGACGAGCGGCCCTGATCATCCAGCAGTACTTCCGGGGTCAGCAAACTGTGAGGTATGTTGGAACCAGGAGTGAAAACTCAGCGAGTGTTAGTCGCTCCGTCATGTCCAACTCTTTGAGACCCCGTGATCTGTAGCCTGCCAGGCTCCTCTGTCCATGGAATTCTTCAGGCAGTTGGAAAGTGGATAGCTATTCCCTTCTCCAGATCTGCCAGACCCAGGGATCAAACCTGGGTCTCCTGCATTGTAGACAGATTCTTTACCCTCTGAGCTGGAACCAAGAAAACTTGAGCAACTGTACGACTTTCTTCCCTATCACCTCCAGGGGGTGGGGCCTCTTTTCTCCCAGGACCCAGGCGCAGATGTGTGTGTGGGTCTACAGGTGGCTGTGACCTGTGGACAGAGCAGACGGGTGTGTCCTTGGGGGCAGGTGGTGCTGACTCTGTCCCCCCATGGCAGAGGTGGCAACCAGGACCTTGATGAGAGAAAGCCCTGATCAGGGTGTTGCTGAAGAGAGCCAGAATTCCTGGTGAGACCAGGTAGAGAGGCTGAGCTGCTAGTCCTTGGGAACTGAAAACGCCTAAGGGTGATCAGGTCCAAGTAAGCTTCTGAGTTAGGACACCACTGACCAACCTAACTTGCAGGTAGAGGGGCAGACCATGCCTGAGGAGACTGTAGCAAGGCTCTGCCTGCAAGCAATGCGTCCTCTGGATAGGGCTGCCCAAGTGGAGGACACAGCCATCCCACCCCTCTGTGAGTGCTCCCAAGAGGCTGTCCTGGGATGGCCAGCAAGACGAGCATCCTTCCTGGATAGCATCGTGTGCATCTCTGTGTCTGCCCAGCCTCCCTCCTTCCCTTACTGTGACTGTAGTAGGAGAGCCAGGTTTTTAAAGATAGGCTGTGTAGCTCAGGTTCCCTCATCCTGAGCCTTATGCCTGACCTCCAGCAGTATCTGGGCTCCTCCACATGACTGACACACTACAGCCTTCATCTCAGCACACCCCAAACTGGGCTTGCCATTCCACCACCCTGCCCCTACCTCCTGGCCCACGCTCCCCTAGGCAACCATCTTACATACACTTACAGTCAGCCTCGCTCTCCCTCTCAAGCCTCTGGTTTTAGTTAGTAGCAAGAGTCCCCAGAGCAGGAAAGTCCAGAGTTATTGTCTTCCCCAAACTCATGCTTCCTCCATTTGCCTCCTGTGTCTGTCCCGCTTATTTCATTCCCACACCCCTGCCCTGCATGGAGCCTTCATCATCATTTGTGTTTCACTCTACAGCACAGCCCTCTACCCGCTGCCTCTCCTTCCTGACTTCTAAAGCAGCACCTCAGAGCTCCTGCTCCTGCCTCTCATGCTTGCGGTGGCCCCTGTTTCCCAGGGAAGGGCACTCAGCCTTTGACATGGTACTCATGGGTCCCCGTGGCTTGGATGGAGCCATAAGCATGGACGCTCTGGTAGGACCAGGATGATACTTGCCTGGTTGCCCCTGCATCCATGTCTAGGACCCAGCACAGCGGCTGTCACATAGTACGTGTTCAGTAAATACATATTTTGATAACAAACAGTCCTCATCTATTTTTCTCACCTCACTAACTACCAGTTTTCTCCATGTATCTTATATTCCAGCAACTCCAGACAAATTCTCTTTTTCTGAATGTTTCAGGCACTGCTAGGCTTCCATATCTTCACCTGTCCCTTAGTCTGAAATGCCTTTTCCAGCCTTTACTGTCTTCAGAAATGCTACTTTTCTGTCGAGCCTGGCTGACATGTCAGTTCTTCCCAAGCAGAATGATAGTTCAGTAAGATCTCCCTTACAGATCTTTTAGTAGTAATTTTATTTTTCTTCTTATCTCACTTGACCATTTCTAAGTCTGTTTTACAAGGTAGTAAACTCTGCAGGTAAGAACTTTCTCCTCACCTCCAGGCCGTCAGATAGGAGTTGACAAAGTTTTTCTGTAAGGGGCAAATACTTGGGCTTTTGAGGGTCTTGCAGTTTCTTTCACAACTATTAAACTCCACCTTTGTAGCATGAAATCAGTCATGGGCTATATGTAAATAATAAGTGCAGCTATATTACAACAAAATGTGATAATAGCAGGTGGGAGGGTGCAGCTGTGGCCCCAAGGCCATAGTTTTTCAACCCCTGATCTGGAGGTGCCAGCATGATCTCCCACATGAATCACTAGATGAATGGACAAGTGCAATGCCAAAGCACAGTTATGTTGTTACAGCCTTTGTGGGTATGTGAGTGATGGTGAGGTGATCGGCCTGAACGTGAAGAGTGGGAAAGTTCCCCTGTGGTGCCTCGTTCCTGGAACAGATCCATGTTCGGATCAGGATGGAAAGAAATAATAACACTGATCTTGACTAGACGTTAGCGTAAACCATTCCAACGTTTAATGCATAATTTGCAGAACTTTGGAATATGCCTCAGTTAAGAAGTGTTGCGCAAGCTGGTTGCTCTGGGGTGGAAGTCAGTGCCACATTGGTAGCAGGTTTACTCTGCATTCTTTTAATCAAGGAAAGCTGTTACTGCCACTGCCTTAAAAGAAGCGTGGGCAGCCATTGTCATTCAGAAGTACTGTCGAGCGTATCTCGTCCGCAACTTGTACCAGCTGATTCGCGTGGCCACCATCACCATCCAGGCCTACACCCGAGGATTCCTGGCAAGGAGGAGGTATCAAAAGGTGTGACTTTCTGGGATATGAATGTCTGTTCATATGTGTCTGCTGCAGCTAGGATTTGGTTATTGTTTCCAAAGTCTAGGTAGGAGAAAATATCTGCAAGTGATGCTACCAAAAAAGGGTTAATTTCCAAAACATACAAATAGTTCATACTACTAAACACAACCCAGTCAAAAAATAGGCAGAAGACCTAAATAGACATTTCTCCAAAGAAGACATGCAGATGGCCAAGAGGCACAGGAAAAGATTCTCAGCATCACTAATTATTTAGAGAAATGCAAATCAGAAGTACAGTGAGGTAGCACCTCACACCAGTCAGATTGGCCATCATCAAAAAATCTACAAATAATAAATGCTGGAAAGGTTATGGAAAAAAGGGAACACTCCTACATTTTTGGTGGGAATGTAAATTGGTGCAGCCACTATGCAGAACATATGGAGGTTGCTTAAAAAGCTAAAAATAAAGTTACCATATGATCCTGCAATCCCGCTCCTGGGCATATATTTAGAACCAATTCTAATTCGAAAAGATGCACCCACCCCTATGTTTATAGCAGTGCTGTTTACAGTAGCCAGGACCTGGAAACAACCTAAATGTCAATTCACAGATGAATGAATAAACAAGACGTGGCACATACATGCAGTGGAATGTTATTCAGCCATTAAAAAAGTGTGAAGTAATGTCATTTGCAGCAACATGGATGAGGCTTGAAATTACCATAGTAAGTGAAGTAAATCAGAGAAAGACAAACATCATATGCCATCACTTATATGTGGAATCTTTTAACATGATGCAAATGAACTTATTTACAGAACAGAAATAGACTCACAGACATTGAAAACAAACATAGGGTTAGTTACCAAAAGGATAGTGGGAGGGGAGTAGAAAAATTAAGACTTTGGGATTAACATATATACACTTCTATATATAAAACAGATAAACTACAAAGACTACACACAGAGTATACACAGGGAACTATATCTTGTAATAACCTATAGTGAAAAAATCTGAAAAAGAATATATATATAGGTATAGCTGAATCACTTTGCTGTACACTTGAAACTAATACAACATTGTGAGTAAACTAGAGTTCAGTTTTTAAAAATCTGAAAACAAATAGGTAAACAGAATTGTGTGGGTTGATTACAAAAAATTGGTATTTCACCTTGTAGGAGTATTCTGGTAGTTACATCTCTCAACACTGAAAGAGTTGATGAGAAAAAACAGGGGAGACCCATTTTGCATTTCACAAAATCTTCTTTTAAAGATGCTAAAGGAACACAAGGCTATGATCCTTCAGAAATATGCCAGGGCATGGCTGGCCAGACGCAGATTTCAGAATATCCGACGATTCGTGCTCAACATTCAGCTCACTTACAGAGTTCAGCGTTTGCAGAAAAAGCTAGAAGACCAGGTAAGTGTTCATAATGCATCCTTCATATTTACGCTTTCTAACAGATTTTAGTCCCAGACCAGTTCCTGAACTATGCTGTTGATGAAATAAAGTTATTTTAAGGCAAGACAAGAAAAATTGAACATAAAATTTTCTCTGCCATTTGAGCCAAATGTTATCCCCTTTAGTGGACATTGCGCATCTGCACTATGCAACAACTGGGTCCCCTTAGAAGACACAGAAATGTCTGTTTAACACCCCTCCCCACCCCCACAAAAGAAAGCAATTTCCTTCAGTTACCAACTAGCAAGGTAGCTCCTTAAGAGATAAGAGTCTGCTCAAAGTCTGTAAGGGGTCACAGTGATTCGCTACTTGCTTGTTGGACTGTGTAAAATATCAGTATTTTACTTTGATGTATAGCCCTTTGTTTGAAAAGCTTATATACTGGTGTTTTGATCTCTAACAGGTGGAACAGTCACCAGTTTTCTGAAAAACTGTCTCCTGGCTTATAATCCTCAGGTTGACTCAAATAAAATACTTTATTTCTTTTTTAGATTTACTATTGATTAATTAATTTTTTGTCAACACTGTTAAGATTTATGCCCATGATAGGAGGTTTAAACAGTTTCTATGGACTGCCTGAGCTAGGAAGCAGAAGTACACTGTAAAGGGCTGATACACACGAGTGTGTAGGTTGCACACTGCACAAGGGCACTTGCCCAAGAAAGGAGGTGGAGCTGAAGTCCAGTGTAACTTCACTTGCCGGCCCATGTGTCTTGGTGTAAAGTTGTACTGCCTTGAGGCATGAGTGTCTTTTTCTAATTTGCACAAAGATGCTACCTTCATGCCAAGCCATGCTCCCTCGGAGCTGCATTGGCCCAGAGCAGTTGCCATTTGTTACTTCCCCAAAGGTCCATGTGGTATGACTACAGCTCTGCCTAGTTTGGGAAGATTCTCCATTCTGTTCCTACTGATAGGAAAAAAACCACCCCAAACTCCATACACCCTCAGTCAGTGTGGGAAGGCTATGTCCAGGAATGTGTCCAGATCTATAAAACTCACTCCTGCATCTGTCCCAAGTAATAATCAGATTCTCCTCCAATAAACTTTAAATGTAGCGCTAAGCTACATCATAGGAGTCCTTGGTGAATGGGTGAATGTGCAAACCAGAAACCTGAGGTTTTGATACGGTCTCCCTTCCCTGTGTTGCTGTGCAGCAGTTCTGCATATTATGTTGCTGGTGGGGAACAGCCCTGAAAAACAGCCCTGACCAGCTGGGAGCAGGGCCTGTGGGAGACCCCACACTGCCTGAGCTCCATTCCAGGTACTCATGTCCTAGGGCTGCCAGGATAAGCCAGCACAGGCAGGGCAGCTTAAACAACAGATATTTATTTTCTCACGGTGCAGGAAGCTGAAAGTGTAAGATCAAGGTGTTGGCATCTTTGGTCTCTTCCAAGGTGTCTTTCCTTGGCTTACACATAACCTTCTTCCCCGTGTGTCTTCACGTCATCTCCCCTCCCCTCACATCTGTCCTATTCTCTTCTTATAAAGACACCAGTCATACTGAATCAGGGTCCACCCATATGACGTCGTTTTACCTTAGTTACGTCTTTTAAGACCAAATCTCCAAATACAGTGACATTCTGAGGTACTGGAGACTAGGACTTCAACATGTGAATTTGGGGAGATGAAGAGGACCCAGTTTACCTCACAGAACTAGGGTTGTCCTGGAGCTCCAGGGTTTGGACCAAAAGATCCACCAACTCAGGAAAGCATTTGTCTGAGCAGCTCCGCCTCCCTTTTCTCACCGGTGAAGTTGCTTACAGGCCACTGTGATGATAACCGTGGTCAGTGTAAAAAAAAAACCTCCCACTTCGATGAGAAGTTGCGAGAAGCTAATGGAATAGCTTATTTATTTTGGATAAACCCCTAAGTATCTGATGTTTCTTTCCTCCAGAACAAAGAGAACCATGGGCTGGTGGAGAAGCTGACCAGCCTGGCTGCCCTTCGGGCCGGTGACGTGGAGAAGATTCAGAAACTGGAATCTGAACTGGACAGAGCGGCCGCCCACAGGCAGAATTATGAGGAGAAGGGGATGCGATACAGGGCTTCCGTGGAAGAGGTCTGTGCTGGAAATGACTGTGGGCGTAGCTTGTGAGTCTTTCTGTGGAAGAGATCACGGTGCAGCATTTCCCACAGAGATGACTTCTGCAGAGAAATCAGATTTTGCTGTTGGCTTCCATTACCAGAGAAAGCCTGCATTTTAGAGGAGGGAGATCTGAGGCTTAGAGTCTGGGGGGAAAGGGGGTAGGGGGAAGAGGAGACCCGTGCTTCAAGAAGCACACTGTAAGGTTTTCACTGCCTTCCACTTGTGTGAAGTGATGGAGGCCCTGAGAAAGGGCCCTAGTCAATGTTTCCCTCTCATCCAGCATGACCTTGGTCTCCTGTCACTTGTCCACCTGACATGCACCCTGGAAGCATCATCCCCAGAGCAGCAGTGCAAAGCGTGGGCAGGTTTGCATCTCCGTGTCGTAGTGAAAAGAGCAGTAGATGTAAAAACCAGATGTCCCAGGTTTAGATCTTCTTTGTCTGGGAAACTTGGACAAGTCGCTTACCCTCTCTGAATTTTAGTTTCCTCATATGGAAGATGGGAATAACAAAAAGGGACTAACAGAATTACTGTGAGGACAAAGTTGTCAGGTGAAATAGTTTAGCCAAGTGACTCATATAGCCCTGCAAAAGCGTGAGCTGATATTTTCAAGCCCAGTATTTATTACTATCCATTCTGCACCTTCTAAAGTCCCACAACACCCAGAGTGGTGACAGCTTGGAGTCCTCGGGCTTCCCTCTGCCCTTCCCATGACCAGGTACCCGGCTGCACCAACACAGAGGCTGGCATCTCCCACACTGCCAGTCACCAGCCATCAGCACCCAGGGGCCCCCAGCTGCCAGCCCAGCAGATACTTTACTGGAGAACTCCTGTGATCATACGTCCTTCCTGAGTCATAAGACTCTCGAAGTGTGAATCCACTTTATATCATAAATTTCCTACATTAAATGTATTATTGTGTTAATACCCTGGCTATTTTTAGCCAATAAAAAGACAGAGGAGTTGCCTTGACTTTGGGAAGACCTTGGATTTAGTTCTTTCTCCTTGATTTCAGCCCTTGTTGGATGAGGCTGGGAACTAGTGTCTATTGAAGTCACATGGAGCCCTTGCATGTGGAGCTAAACACAGTGTCTCACAGTGGGCTGCTGCCAGCTGTTACCTATGGATGGGCGCCGAGACCGAAAAATAACTAATTTAAAAATATGCAGGCAATGGTGATGAAGCTCAAAGCAAGGTTTTCAAAAAACCATTTTTCCCCTTCCCTTTGCTAGAAACTGGCAAAGCTTCAGAAGCATAATTCAGAATTGGAAATACAGAAAGAACAAATACAGCTGAAGCTTCAAGAGAAGACTGAAGAGTTGAAAGGTAAAGCCCAAGGTGGCCCGATGCACATTCACCGGGTCACAAGCCTAGTCCTTCAGGAAATGGGCCCTGGGCGGGAATCACGTTCCAGACTGAACCAGAAGGATGTGGTGTAATGAGAAAACCCTCCACAGAGAATAACTGTATTTAAATTGTGGCAACTGTACCCTGCAGGTTCACCTGGCTTGTTTGCAACTTTTATCAGAGCACAATAGTCCCTGTCTGTGCCTCAGAATCTCCTGGGCCATTTGCAAAGTACAGCTGGGTGGGCCGTAAGCCTGGAGCTGTTCTATCAGAAGATGGGGAGGGAGTGATGACTGTGGGTGGTGGTAACAGGGATCGTTCAGAATCTCATTTTTTAAAAATTTTATAGTCATCCTCGTGCATTGTCAGGGCAATGCTGGGATAATGTTTGTGGCTTGCCAAGGATTTGCACTCAAATTTTAGCTCTGGCCAAGTTACCCAGTGTAAGTGGTACCCAGTCCTGGCCCTGAACAAAGATGCCTCCTTAGCACTGAGCCACGTCAGCCCTGGGCTGTCAGGTGCAGACCCTTGGGACCAGCAGTGTCAGTTTCCTTTGGCGTGTGGAGCAGCCATCTGCAGCCTAGCTTGTCTGTCTGTACTTGTCCAATTCAGATTCTAATTGCAGAATTCTAATTATAATTACACTCTCATCTTAAGTCCCATTAATAATAAGTACCACCTGATTGTTCTTACATTCTTACTTTCTTAAATGTGGCGTGAAACAATTGAGGCATTGCTTTTCACACCTATTTCAAAGAGCATTCATTCTCTTTTCACAGAAAAAATGGATAACCTCACCAAGCAGCTCTTTGATGATGTACAAAAAGAAGAACAACAAAGAGTGTATGAAATCTCATTTGCTTTAAAGCCACTGCTTCCTTCTCTCTGCTGTTTTCTAATTTGCTTCTCAGCTTGCAGGTTGCAGATCATAAACACAGGAGAGCACAGTGTGGATATTTTTAGGAAGTGAGAGACAGCTTTGTGAGAGCTACCTCCCCAAGGGTGCACATTTCAGACACTGCACAGGTTCTGGAGTTATGGGCACAGTGGACCACTGGGAATATCTTGCTTTCTCTTTATTACCAAGACAGAAGTTCAGAGACTGCCACCTTCTTCAGCTTTCAAGTCCAAGGATGAGAATTATTGCCTCTTAAATAAACCGTCCTTCTTTGCCCCCACCCTCACATTGTATCTGTAAACTTGACTCATGTGCCAGACAGTAAGGCATGTCACTTATCTCACAAAAGTTAAGGCAGGTCTAATAGCTCATGTAGCTCAATATGAAAAAAGCAACCCAATCAAAAAAAAATGGATGGAAGATCTGAATACACATTTCTGCAAATAAGACATACAGAAGACCAAGAGGCACATGAAAAGATGCTCAATATCACTAATTATTAGAGAGATGCAAATCAAAACTACAATGAGGTATCACCTCACACCGTTCAGAATGGCCATCATCAAAAAATCTACAAGCGATAAATGCTAGAAGGTGTGGAGAAAAGGGAACTCTCTACACTGTTGGTGGGAATAAAAATTAGTGTAGCCCTTATGGAAGACAGTGTGGAGGTTCCTTAACTAAAATTAGAGCTACCATATAATCCAGAAATCCCATTCCTGGGCATATATCTACAGAAAACCATAATTTGAAATATTATATGCACCCCAACGTTCATAGCAGCACTGCTTACAACAGTCAGAACATGGAGACAAACTAAATGTTTATCAACAGAGGCGTGGACAAAGAAGGTGTGCATATATATATATGTACAAATAAAAGCAAAATAATGTCATTTGCAGTGACATGGGCCTAAAGATTGTCATACTGAGTGGAGTCAGACTAAGATAAATAGCATATGATAATGCGTTCATGAGGAATCTAAAAGAATGATACAGGTGACCTTATTTATGAAACAGAGTCACAGATTTAGAAAACAAATTTACAGTTACCAAGGGGGAAAGGGATAAATCAGGAGATTGGGATTGACATATACTCACTACTGTGTCTAAAATAGATAACTAACAAGGACCTACTGTATGGCACAGGGAACTCAGTGCTCTATAATGATCTATATGGGAGTAGAATTTGAAAGAGAGTAGATCTGTGTAACTGGTGCACTTTGTTGTACAGCAGAAACTAGCAGAACATTGTAAATCAACTCTACTCCAATAAAAATTAGTTAAAAAGACAGGTCCCCATAACCTTGAACTGTACCAGCCCCATATTTCCTGTCTCAACAAACGCTTTGCTAAGATCTAAAGGCTCCAGTCTGTGCTGCTCTCTCTTAAGGAGTAAATTCACAGGTCTTCAGATCTCCAGATAGGGCTGCATGGCAGAGTGCTGGGAAGAGATGGAACATTCCTGGCATCTCTGTTGGAGGCTAGATGGCACAGTGTTGTCTTGGTGGCAGCATATACAACTTTCCTGGGAAGTTAGTTAGCAGAAGAACCTGGGTCTGGATGAGGGGGCCAGGATGCCGAGAAGTCAGGGGAGAGAGTGTCACTGAAGAACTCCAAGAGTTAATGTATACATAAAGTGTTTCATGATCCTACATCAATTTTTTTTCTTTTGATGTATGTGTGTGCATATGTGAAAGTGGCTCAGTACTGTCCAACTCTTTGCAATGCTTTGGGCTGTAGCCTGCCAGGCTCCTCTATTCAAGGAATTTTCTAGGCAAGAATACTGGAGTGGGTAGCCATTCCCTTCTCCAGGGGATCTTCCCAACCCAGGGATCAAACCCAGCTCTTCTATGTTGCAGGCACATTCTTTACTGTATGAGCCACCAGGGAAGTCCTTTTGATGTGTAGTTGATTTATAATACTATTTTAGCTTCAGGTGTACGACATAGTGGTTCAAAATTTTTATATGTTATGCTCCATTTGTAGTTATTATAAAATGTTAGCTGTATTCCCTGTGTTATGCAATATATCCTAGTAGCTTATTTATATCATACACAGTAGTCTGTAAGTAGTCTGAACCTTTTAATCTCCTTCCCCTTTCTTGCTTCTCCACCTTCCCTCTCCCCACTGGTAACCACTGGTTTGTTTTCTATGAGTCTGTTTGCTTTGCTATATTCATTTTTTTTTAATGTTCCACCTATAAAACACAGTGTCCTTTTCTGTCTGACTTATTTCATTAAGCATAAGATCCCTCAGTTTCATCCATGTTGTTGCAAATGGAAATTTTTCTTTTTTATGCCTGAGTAGCATTCCATTGTGGAGAAGGCAGTGGCACCCCACTCCAGTACTCTCGCCTGGAAAATCCCATGGACAGAGGAGCCTGATGGGTTGCAGTCCACGGGGTCACTAAGAGTCAGACACGACTGAGCGACTTCACTTTCACTTTTCACTTTCATGCATTGGAGAAGGAAATGGCAACCCACTCCAGTGTTCTTGCTTGCAGAATCCCAGGGACGGGGGAGCCTGGTGGGCTGGCGTCCATGGTGTCGCACAGGGTTGTCGCACAGAGTTGGACACGACTGAAGCGACTTAGCAGCAGAGTTCCATTGTATATATGTACATCTTCTTTATGCATTCATCTGTTGATGGACCCTTAGATGGCTTCCATAACTTGACTATTATAAATAGTGCTACTATGAACATTGGGGTGCATGTATTCTCTTAAAATAGTGTTTTCTTTTTCTTTGCATATATACCTAGGAGTGGAATTGCTGGATCATATTTACATCAGTTTTTAAATAGGGCTAGTTAACAGACTTTGAAAAGTCTGTTTTTCCATTAATTCTTAGCTTTAGAAGAGAGGAGCTCAGCTCTTGGCATCTCCTGGTCATCTGAGGCCACTTAGGAGCGATCATTTCAAGCAGGGGCTAGAGAGCCAGCCTGAGCTCTTTACAGTCCTCTTCAGCATTCTCCCACAGCTCAGTGTGGTCCCTGGTCAGCTGACTGGGAAAAACTTGTCCCATCACAACCCTCTAGAGGCTCAAGGGTCCCAGAGTCAGTGGGCACACTCCCGGTCAGCTTACAAGTCTTAGACTACAAGTCTTAAGATTCTCTTTACATAAGATTTCTGGTTGCAATTTGCTTCTTCAAATATATTTTCCTGGACTCTTAGGAGCACTGTAGTTTTTGTTTTGTGTGTGTTTTTTTTTTTAATCTGAAAACAAAGTTTAAATGTTTGTTAATATCTATAAGAAGAAAAGAAACAAAATCCTATTGGGAATATGACTCTTTTCCTCAGGATTTTCCCCATTGTACTATAAAAGCAAGTCATAAAATGGACTGAGTTGACAGCCCAGCAGGTGGGAAGATGATATAATAAACTCACAGAGCTCCTTGGACAGCTTCAATTCTGACTGGGCCCCTGTGGGCTGTGTGGGGCTGGTCTAGGTTCTGTATCTGTCTGGGGTTATTTTCTTGGGCACTTACCCTGTATTTAATTGTGCAGTCTTCTTACAAGGAACTGGCTTTCTGTGGCCTTTGGGGTATCTGGATTTGCTGCAGTTTATTCTAAAATGTTTGGCAAGCTGGACCCTTTTCCTTATTAAATGTCGATATTAACCTGTTTAGGACTAAGCCAAGCTGTTCCAGGATCCTTGATTTTAGGCAGGAGACAGGACTTGGCAGAATGTGCCAAGGTCTTTGCTGAGTGAAGTGGTCCCTTTAGGGGGCCACGTGGAACCAGGGTGGCTTGGGGGCTATAGTACCCCAACAACCATTGAGTCTTTAAGTTCAGCCTCCCTCTCCTGTGTTCCCTGTTTATGATCACTGTAGAGCCACAATTCTCTGATTCTGAAGATGTAAGAAGCTGCCTTAACCTAAGGGGACATAAAAACAGTCTTATAAAAATAATGCCACCATCCTCACAATAGGTCTTCACTTGGCTCTTCCTTTCTGAGTCTCCTCTTATTTCCAAAATGATGTGTAGTTCTAATTAAGGGTAAAGACCTTAGAAATGGTTCAAATTTTTCTTTTGATGCTTAGACTTCTTGAAAAAAGTTTTGAACTGAAAACACAAGATTATGAGAAGCAGATCCGGTCTTTGAAAGAAGAAATTAAAGCTCTCAAGGATGAGAAGATGCAACTGCAGTGTCAGCTCGAGGAAGAGCGGGTCACCTCTGATGGCCTGAAAGGGGAAGTGGCCCGGCTGAGCAAGCAGGCAAAGGTAGGACTCCTCGCTCATCCACGAGCTCTTGGCTGACTTATCTGACCTGCACGAGAGAGAGCAGCTTCACGTCTCCTCAGTTCAGTTCAGTTCAGTCGCTCAGTCGTGTTCGACTCTTTGCAACCCCATGAATCGCAGCACGCCAGGCCTCCCTGTCCATCACGATCTCCCGGAGTTCACTCAGACTCAGGACCATTGAGTCAGTGATGCCATCCAGCCATCTCATCCTCTGTCGTCCCCTTTTCCTTCTGCCCCCAGTCCCTCCCAGCATCAGAGTCTTTTCCAATGAGTCAATTCTTCGCATGAGGTGGCCAAAGTACTGGAGTTTCAGCTTTAGCATCATTCTTTCCAAAGAACACCCAGGGCTGATCTCCTTTAGAATGGACTGATTGGATCTCCTTGCAGTCCAAGGGACTCTCAAGAGTCTTCTCCAACACCACTGTTCAAAAGCATCAATTCTTCGACACTCAGCTTTCTTCACAGTCCAACTCTCACATCCATACATGACCACTGGAAAAACCATAGCCTTGACTAAATGGACTTTTGTTGGCAAAGTAATGTCTCTGCTTTTTAATATGCTATCTAGGTTGGTCATAACTTTTCTTCCAAAGAGTAAGCGTCTTTTAATTTCATGGCTGCAGTCACCATCTGCAGTGATTTTGGAGCCCCAAAAGATAAAGTCTGACACTGTTTCCACTGTTTCCCCATCTATCTGCCATAAAGTGATGGCACCAGATGCCATGATCTTCGTTTTCTGAATGTTGAGCTTTAAGCCAACCTTTTCACTCTCCTCTTTCACTTTCATCAAGAGGCTTTTTAGTTCCTCTTCACTTTCTGCCATAAGGGTGTTGTCATCTGCATATCTGAGGTTATTGATATTTCTCCCAGCAATCTTGATTCCAGCTTGTGCTTCTTCCAGTCCAGTGTTTCTCATGATGTACTCTGCATATAAGTTAAATAAGCAGGGTGACAATATACAGCCTTGACGTACTCCTTTTCCTATTTGGAACCAGTCTGCTGTTCCATGTCCAGTTCTAGCTGTTGCTTCCTGACCTGCATTCAGGTTTCTCAAGAGGCAGGTCAGGTGATCTGGTATTCCCATCTCTTTCAGAATTTTCCACAGTTTATTGTGATCCACACAGTCAAAGGCTTTGGCATAGTCAATGAAGCAGAAATAGATGTTTTTCTGGAACTCTCTTCCTTTTTTGATGATCCATTGCATGTTGGCAGTTTGATCTCTGGTTCCTCTGCCTTTTCTAAAACCAGCTTGAACATCTGGAAGTTCATGGTTCATGTATTGCTGAAGCCTGTTTGGAGAATTTTGAGCATTACTTTACTAGTGTGTGAGATGAGTGGAATTGTGCAGTAGTTTGAGCATTCTTTGGCATTGCCTTTCTTTGGGATTGGAGTAGGATCAGCTAAAAACATCTAAACTTGTTTCTCCCTCCATTTTTCAATGCAAACCATTTTAGCGAGATTGGAAAATTTTTAAGTTTCCACTAGATACGTGAAACACATGTTAGTAGAATAATTGTTACAGTTACACAAATATCATCTGTAATCATCATGGAATAGCCATGCATAGTTTAGAAGACATGTCATGGACTCATACCTGAATTTCTTAGCAGAACTGCCCATATTCTCTGGGCTCTGATTTCCTATTGTTTAAAATAGTAGATTGGACTGTGGAATCCAGAAGGACCACAGTATACCTGTGAGCCCTTCATCCTTGGCAGCCAGGTAAGACTGATGTCAATCTGGGAGTCACATCATCTGGCTGCACTTTGTGTCTTATGAGATTACGTGGCTGCCCTTGGGGTGAGGCACCAATATTGGCTACTCACTTCCTCTCTGGTGGCTAAAACTATGATCTGAACTCTTCAGTGTGGTATATGAAGGAGATTAGTCTGATTTTCAAAGAAAACAAACCCATTATCATCATTTATACCTGTTATAATAAGCCTATAGGTAAACACCTATACCTAAATAAGGGCTTCCCTGGTGGCTCAGTGGTAAAGAATCTGCCTGCCAATGCAAGAGATGCAGGTTCAATCACTGGGTCTGGAAGATCCCTTTGAGAAGCAACCCACTCTAGTATTCTTGCCTGGAAAATCCCATGGACAGAGGAGCCTGGTGGGCTACAGTCCATGGGTTGCAAAGAGTTGGACATGACCGAGCAACTAAACAACAATAGGTAAATACAGATATGACTTGGAACATTTACTTTAACAATACAGAGAGTGGAGCTTGAGGATGGATAGTCCTAGGTCCTGGCAGCTCACCATGTGACCCTGAACAATCCATGTAACCCTTTTGCATCTTCAGTTTTCTAGTCATTCTACTCACTTCATAGGCATGTTACAAGGGTGAGGTCATATATGTAAAATGATCAAAACATGCCAACTTGATCTCCTTTTTCACCCACTGTGGAAACAAGAGCTGTGTAACCTTTAAACACTTAGGCTAACTGAGAAAATATCCAGAGATGCGAGGGGAGTTCGGGGGAACATGGATACAAGTGTGCGTATGGCTGAGTCCCTTTGCTGTTCACCTGAAACTATCACAACATTGTTAATTGGCTATACCCCAATACGAAATGGGCTTGCCTGGTGGCTCAGATGGTAAGGAATCTGTCTGCAACGCGGGAGACCCAGGTTCAGTTCCTGGGTCGGGAAGATCGCCTGGCGAAGGGCATGATAAGCCACTCCAGTATTCCTGCCTGGAGAATTTCATGGACAGAAGAGCATGGTGGGCTACAGTCCTTAGGGTCACAAAGAGTTGGACATGACTGAGCTTAATGATTAGACAATGTAAAATAAAAAATGTTTTAAGTGGCTACACAAAAATTCACTAGTTTTGATGACTGGTTTTTTTTTTTTTTTCAATTTCACAGGCAAAATTTTATCTGTCCCAAACACTGTTACACCACACTTCAGTAACAGAAGCTGCAGGTTATCGTCTATACATATATTTTCTCCTTGTTTTTTAATTAAAAATAATAATAGCAATCTAGATGCATGGCTTTCCTGTGTCAATCCCTACCTTCCTTTGTCTCTAGTTATAACTCCATGAATTGGTAACATAAATGGAAGGGTTCCATTGTTAAGTGATGCTTCTGGGAGGTGCTTACTTTCAAAGATAAGGTGTATACCCTTTTCTCTTCCACTTCCATTTCTCTATCTGCCACCTGGAATGTGGGTCAGAGACTGGGGTTCCAGCAGATATTTTGAACCACAAGAACAGGAGCTGCTGAAAGGGATAGTGGAGTAATTGAGCTGGAAATTACCTGGGGCCATTCTCTCAGTCTTGGATTTTCTATCTCTGTGTTTTAATCAGTAACAAAAAAGGGCACATCTCATTTTTATATTAGCCAAACTTAATCTTAATTGATAAGCCTTCTTAAGAATTACCATCAATTTAGGGAGATCATATATATAAATGTCTGGCCTTACATCAGTTCCAGCTCATCTCTGAAAATTGTACCTAAAAATTGAGTCATATTAAACTAAAAATACTTTGACTATGTTTTCTGTTAAATGCTTGAATTTTAAAGCACATCCCTCCCCGTTTTTAAGGCAAGCTGAATATTCAGCTCTGTTTATAAGTACATTTTAAGGAAAAGTAATTTAAAAGCTTTTGTGTTTAATGATACAAAGAAATAGCAATCAATTTTTAAAGATGTTGTGAGAGCCAGTTGGACATGACTGAGCTCAATGACTAGATAATGCAAAATTTCAAAAATTTAAATGGCCACACAAAAATTCACCAGTATTGATAGTTTTGTTTTTTAAGTACACACTGATATGACAACTGTCACAAGAACAGAAAAAAATATCCAGGAGGGGTTATTCATCTCTGTACAGCTCCCACATCTACACAAGTACAAACCTGAGCTCACAGGTGAATACAGGCAGAATGCAGCCTCCTCCCCACAAGCAGCCTCGTCCCCCTCCTGGACTCGGACCATGCCCTCACTCCCAACTCCCACAGACCCAGGGCACACCCTGGTCCTGCCACTGGGTCCCATCTAAGCCTAGCTGGAGCCTGAACCCTAAATAGCTGATGACTTTGCCCACTTTTTTATGTGCAAGATTTCATCATACAGTGAGAGAGAACTTGGCCCTTGTGCCTGGACTTCTCTCAGCTCCCTCACCTCCCCTCCCCACCCCAAGTAGTAAGGGGTTACTTTTTCCCTTTATATAGTAGAGGGGCTAACTCTATTGATACAACCAAGTACATGTGAGAATAAGAGTAGCTCAGATAGTTAAACAATACTTTATGGCCAAACTTTATGAGCAGAGATGGTTTAACAAGATTTTAACTGAGAAATTGCAGTGAGGACAACTTGCATAGATAAATATACAGTAATAGTGTTCCCTTTGTCTGCTGTAAATTGTGACAGCTGTTTTTTCTTCACATGGTTCTGTCATTGCTGGGATTCAGACGATCTCTGAGTTTGAAAAGGAGATAGAGTTACTTCAGACACAGAAGATAGATGTGGAAAAACATGTGCAGTCCCAGAAAAGGGAAATGAGAGGTAATGAAAATATGAGTCACTGAGTCCATGGCAGGCAGGCTGAATGCATCACAGGTGTCTCCACTCAGGCAGTGTGTCCTTTGGCCTGAGGCTGGTTGGTTGGGTATATGGAAGGTTGAATAGTTGGTTGGCTTCATGGTTGGTTGGTTGGATAGCTAGTAAGTTAGCTGATGAGATGGTTAGCTAGAGAGTCTGTAGGGCTAGACAACTGGGCCCTAAAAAAGGAAATGGGAAAATAGAAATTATGCAAAAATGTAATTTATTCCAGTTCTGCCTTTTCCTCTCAGAAAAGATGTCAGAGATTACCAGACAACTTCTTGAGAGCTATGACATTGAAGATGTAAGAAGCAGGTAATCATTTTTGCGTGAACAAGTATTTAGAAACACATAACACACGAGAGAAATGATTCTCTCACCCTCATGTTTCAGGCTCTCTCTGGAAGATTTGGAACATTTAAATGAGGATGGAGAACTTTGGTTTGCTTACGAAGGACTAAAGAAAGCAACACGGTGAGAAATTTCCCTCAGGATTTTTCAGAGACAAAATACTATTGCAAAGTAAAAAATCTACTTTTCATAGATTTGATAGACAAAGTAAATTCCTTACAGAATGGTCTAATAATCGCTGGGATCTGCGAGGATGAGCAATTAGTGTAATAACGAAGAACAATCTCTTTGTGGGATAACTGGCTAAGTAGTAAAACACATAACCTATACAATGAAAACTGATTATAGCAAACAAGTTAGCCAGTGTTGCTATAGATATATTGTTGTTATTGTTTAGTTACAAGTCATATCTAACTCTTTGTGACCCTGTGGACTACAGCATGCCAGGCTTTCCTGTCCTTCACTGTCTCCCGGAGTTTGCTCAAACTCATGTCCACCCTCTTCTGCCCTCAGATTTTCCCAGCATCAGGGTCTTTTCCAGTGAGTCAGCTCTTCGCATCAGGTGGCCAAAGTATTGGAGCCTCAGCTTCAGCATCCATCCTTCCAATGAATATCCAGGGTTGATTTCCTTTAGGATTGACTGGTTTGATCTCCAAGGGACTCTCAAGAGTCTTCTCAGCACCACAATTCAAAAGCATCAATTCTTCAGCACTCAGCCTTCTGCAGTGCAGGAGACCCGAGTTCAATTCCTGGGTTGGAAAGATCCCCTGGAGAAAGAAAGGGCCACACACTCCAGTATTCTTGCCTGGAGAAGCCCATGGTCAGAGAAGCCTGGCAGGCTACAGTCCATGGGGTCGGTAGAATACAACACAACTTAGTGACTTCACCACCAGCCTTCTTTATGGTCCAACTCTCACTTTCACTTTCCTAGATATATAGATGTGTTTAAGATGTTTGCTTTCTTAAAAATTAATAAACTATTTTTAGAGCAGTTTTAGGTTCACAGAAAGTACAGAAATTCCTCATACCTCCTATCCCTACACACAGTCATCATCAACATATATCACCAGAGGGCGCATCTGTTAGAACCAGTGAACCTATACTGACACACCATTATCACCCAGAGTCAGTAGTTCACGCTAAGGTTTACTCTTGATGTTGTACATACTATGGGTTTTGAAAAATGTATGGTGACATGCTTCTTTATCGTTGTTGCATCAAACAGAGCGTATTTTTAATTATTAGAGTAGAAACATAATTTTAATAATGTCTAAAAATGTTTTATCACCCACTACATGTTAACACTACATAACATCACATAGCTGGAGTTTGTAATTATACATTACTAATTCCATAGCCTGTAACCTTTTGTACACAGGTAAACTTTATGTGCTTAGCACCTGGCTCTGATTGTGGGTTTTCATAACTGCTGAGAGTCGTCATCAGGATAAAGACCATGTGGTTAACTTCTTGACCATTCTTCTCACAGCGTTTTGGAGAACCATTTCCAGTCCCAGAAGGATTGCTATGAAAAGGAGATTGAAGCTCTGAACTTCAAAGTGGTGCATCTAAGTCAGGAAATCAACCACCTGCAGAAATTATTTAGAGAAGAGAATGACATCAATGAAAGTATCCGTCATGAAGTTACCAGGCTAACATCAGAAAACATGGTATGATCTCAGCCTTTATTCTAGAGATGTTATGCTTTAGTGAAGTAAAGTTCAGTGTCTCAGCGGGAAAACAAATTACATTTTCCAGGAGTGAAATAACTGGTTCAGAAGATAAAACTATAAAATTACACCAGCCTGGAAAGCTTTTTGAAAGTGTTTACCATAGGATGAGTCTGAGTTCTGTGATTTGTGTGTGCTTTTAAATTTATATATGTTAAGTCTAGCCCTAACCCCTTGGAAAGTCACAAAAAGCATAAAGATAAAAAGGTACCTCTTGAGAGGGGCTTGCATGTAGAAAGTCAGTTGCCCTCTTCTAGCTCTTCATCTCACTGTTTCAACAACTTACTTCTTCCATGATGCCTGCTCTTCTCCACTGCATTTGTCTAATTCCTCCTTCTCACTTTTATCTACTGGTATGAAGAAATGCCTTAGGAATCTAATTATCAAAAACATGCCTTTCTTAACCCCATACCCCCTGCAGCCACCGCCCCCTTTCTCTGGGGGACTTGGCCATACTTCTCCATGCCATCTGGCTGTGGTATCTCCACTCACCTCCTGTTTGTGGCCACCCCGTGCTGCAGTGTGTCCCTCCCGCTAACCCTCGTCTTAATCTCTCTGCAGCATTTGGTAATGTTTTTAATCACTCCCTCTTCCTGTTTATTGTTCTCTTGGCTTCCAGGACACCATGCTCTCCTGGGTTTCTTATCCCACCTCACTGGTTGCTCCTTCTCAACTTCTTTACTGGCTTTTCCTCCTCTGCCTAGCCTGGGAGTATTAGGAAATCTCAGGGATGTGTCAGCAGGTGAGGAGAAATGACCCTGGGCACAGCAGATGTGTTAGTTAAGGACCTGCTCATTTTTGTTTACTCCTTGGCTGAAATTTTAATGACGAATTTGCAGTGAGATCCGATTGCAGAATCAAACAAGTATTTTTCATCTTGACTTCAGAGGCACAGGTGTTTTCATAAACATGTACAATTAAAAAAAAAACCTCTCCTTACCTGACTATGCTCAGCTGGTAAAGAATATGCCTGCAATGTGGGAGACCTGGGTTAGATCTCTGGGTTGGGAAGATCCTCTGGTGAAGGGAAAGGCTATCTACTCCAGTATTCTGGCCTGGAGAATCCCATGGACTGTATAGTGCTTGGGGTCGCAAAAAGTCGGACATGACTAAGTGACTTTCACTTTTACCTGACTACAAGTGGAAATGGTGGACATTTAAACAAGCATACAGTTAGACAAGGACAGAAGATAATGAAACTTATTGGATCATTCCAGACCTCTGATAAGAAAGCAGTGCGTGGCCTGGAATTCACAGGGCACATCTCCTTGAGATGATTCTCCTATTTCTAGATGAGGAGATGATGTCTCTGAACCAAAGAGACTGGTTGTCATTCCTCCCATCATCCCTCCCTCAGCTCAGCAGAGAATTCCCAGAAGTCCTCACAGATGGTACCCCTCCAGGGGCCCTCGGGGATGTCGAGGGTGCAGCTGGGTGAGAACCACACACTGTGAGCATGCTGGTATTTGTGTCTAGGTCTTGAGGTAAAAAACATGATTTCATCCAGTCTAATACCTTGGCTAGCTGTGTTACATAACTATACTAGATGTATGTTCCATGGGGTTAAAGATCTAGGCATATGTTCCATGGAGTTAAAGATCTAGGCAGTTTAGTTTGCTTCTGAGCAGCTCTGGGATTTTAAAGTTCATACATCAGAGTGTTTCATATTCTAATATTTCCAATTCTTCTCTGAAGATGATCCCAGACTTTAAACAACAAATTTCAGAACTGGAAAAACAGAAGCGAGATCTTGAAATCCGCCTGAATGAACAAACTGAAACCATGAAAGGTAACCGGAACCCTCATGAACCTGCTTTTAGAAAATGGTTTCCTGTTGGGGGAAGAGGTGGTTAGGGAGTTGGGGATGACACGTGCACAGTGGTGTGTTTAAAATGAGTGAACAACAAGGACCTCCTGTACAGCACATGGAACTCTGATCAATGTTACATGGCATCCTGGATGGGAGGGGAGTTTGGGGGAGAATGGATACATGTATATGTATGGCTGAGTTCACCTGAAACTGTCACAACATTGTTAATTAGCTTTACTCCAGTATAAAATTGAAAGTTTTTTTAAAAAAGAAAATGGTTTCCTGTATCCAGGAAATGACCAAAAGGTCATTGTCAAACTGATTCTCCATGGACTTAGACAGGTGACATAAATATGAAAGTCGGATGTGTGGAGAGTACAGTAAGATTCACAGGCATTTGAAGGCAGCAGCTGCCTCCAAGCAAGCCCTGTTGACTTTTGCCAACTAAGATCTCAGGCTCCAGTGTTGCTTGATATTCCTATTTTTAAAGAAAAAATGGAAATCCAGGGTTTTATGTGAAAAATCACAATTTTAAAATAATGGCTTAAGAAGTTTTTTAACATTGTTCAGACCAAATGAAACATAATCTCTAGCTGGGTGCATTTTAGAACCCCTGATAACTGAAAATATGATCAAACCCAAATCAAAATGCAGTTGTATGGCCCCCCCAAAGGACTGATAGCTCTTCTTGTCTTAGGAAAACTAGAAGAATTATCAAATCAGTTGAATCACAATCGAGAAGAAGAAGGAACACAGAGAAAGTAAGTGTCAACCTGCATGTACCTCAAGCCCACACTCGTGTAATGCTTTGCTTTTCTGAAGTTGTGGGAGATACCGAAGAAGGTTATTAAGCCACAAAAGCAAGATACTCTTAAGGTATATGATTTGTTAGACTTCAAGTGTAAAAATAAATACTTGTGTACACACACACACCCTCCTCTGGGATAATGTACAAGAGATGAAACATTCGTTGCCTGCAGGAAGGGTAACTGGGTGGCTGGTGCCCAGAAGATGGAGACTTGCTTTTCACTGTGTACCCTTTTATGCCCTTAGAACAGTATGCCATATGCATAAATTATATCTTCAAAAAACTGATAAAATAATACCATAAGAGAGAGAACAGTGTTTCTCTCAGCAGGCCACTTAGGGTGCGGCTTAAAATCCATTTTGATAGAGAATCTTAATTTGATAACCACCACCCCCCCAAATTACATCCCGACCAACAGAGTACCTGGTGGAACCTTGTGAGAAAAATGTTTTGTGGCCAGCTTGTTGAGAAACTTTGTGTAAAATTTTTTCTATCAAAAATTATTTTAATAGAAATTTTAACCATTTCTCTGGAGAAGCAGATAAAAGAATAATCAGATAGTGGTGTTTTAATTCATTTAAAACGCACATTGAGTATTGACAAATACACAAAGGTGCGAAGGTGAGTGAGGCATTTGCCCAAACCCTCAATTTTCTTAGTGCCTTGTGTTCCAAGATTCTTACCTGTGTAATTTACTTCCACTAATCACTGAACTTCTTCCAGTCAATCAGAGTGGTGAATTCCCTCAGTCATACTCATGTACAGACACAGAGTGTGTGGGTTCTTTCCTCTCTCTTAGAAATATAGAAAGATTATGCATTTCCTGCTGACTTTTCCATCATGGAGAAGTTGACAAACATTCATAGAATCACTGGATCATAAGTTTAAAACATTTTTAAAGCTTTATTTTAATTCAGTTCTTTCATAATAAAATCTAGATTTAATTATTTGTATGTAACTCAAGTTAGAATTGTAATTATAGAGCTTTACATTCATTAATAGGGAACCATTTTATATCCTAGTGTTTTTCCATACCACATAACATTGCTCATATCAACTAATATTTTTATAGCTTAGATTAGATTGTGCTTTTGTATGGTAAAAATATTTTGGAAAATTTTATAATCTTTTGAAAAGTCAGTTACCCTGACTTCTTTACTGTGAATTTTATTCACAATTTTATTCACAATCATTTGGTTATCCTAATCAGATTAAAATCGACTCATATTATTATTTATCATCAGAGGAATAGATGTCAAACTTGTCATTCAGGTTCCATTCCAATTTAAAAATCATCAGGATACTTAATTTCAAGAAAAATAAATAGACACTCTACATCCCAGAGAGAATTTCTTCACTGGGAGGGTCGGAGCCAGGTGTAGCAAAGTGGTGGGCACCATTTTGGTACTCTGGATGGGTTCCCTTTTCTTCTCTCTCTGATCCCTGGATTTTTGAGTATCTGAACCCAGGCTTTTCACAAAGGAGATAATGACTGGGCTTTTGGTCATAAGGGTGGGTATGAGTGGGTATGGATGTCTTATGGGAGCCATCAAGGGGTGTGGGCAGGTGAGGATGAGAACTTTTCATCAGGTTAAGAGACTGAAGCAGCTGTGGACTTTTATACCCCACTAACCCTGGTCTCTTCCCCCACTGTGAGTACTCCCCTATTCAGGTACAATTTGTTTTATACTTAAGTTGGCCAAACTATTTTTCCACTGATTTTTCATGATGGTCAAACTGATACCAAAACTTCCTAATCCTTTCCTCAGGACTGTAGAAGCCCAAAATGAAATACATACCAAAGAGAAAGAGAAGCTGATGGATAAGATTCAAGAAATTCAGGAGGCCAGTGAGCACTTGAGGAAACAATTTGAAACTGAAAATGAAGTCAAGAGTAGTTTCCAGCAGGAAGCATCTCGTCTCACTATGGAGAAGAGGGTGAGAAGTTTTCTAACCTGTTGATAAATGACTGCCTATGTGCAGGTATCATTGAAAGGGGGGACAGGCCACCCCAAGCATCTAATGAGTAGCATCCACCTCTCACCAGAGGAGTGTGTTTCCTTTTCTCAAAAAACAGATGGCCTCTGAGCTTACGGCCACTGCAGGGGAGCTAGGGGATTTACACAGGCTGAGAGAGGACCAGTGGAAGGTCCTGAGCATTGTCCCAGGGGCAGTGCTTGTTTGAGATGACAACACCCTTGCCTGGAGCATGTTGAGGATGCCAGGCTGATATGTGACCTTCTCTGAACAAAGCTTACCCCATCCAAGACCTCTGCTTGCTTCTGGGGAAATGCTCTTCCCATAATTTTCAGAGTCAAAGTGTTCTTCTATGAAATGATCACAATAGTAGGTGGCTAACTTTTTAAACTGTGAAAGTATTCATCCAGTTATAAATGCCCCTGTCAAAATGGCATTTGGCAACTCTGTTAGCTCCCAGAAATTCTTCTGAAATTGTATTGGTGTGTGAGACCCACAAGGATGAGCAGCGCCAGAGCAGCAGATAGAGTGGTTTCCTGGGAGGTAGATGCTCTCAGGCGCCTCCCTGGCCTGGCAGCCTCCAAGACCATGACCAGGTAAGGGCTCCCCCAGGCAGTGGTCAGCTGCACGTGTCCACTGGCTCTGCTCCTCCTCGTCAGGCCCGCCCTGTTTCCTGTCTCACAAGAAAAACGATAGGGTAAAATCACATTTTGCAGTGGCAGAACTTAACTTAAAAGGGTAGTTATATATATAAAAAGAGGAATGCAGAGAGTTTAACATTTAATAGGAAATAATACATTCTAGTCAGATGATCCAGGTCATCACTTGGGTGATGACCATCTTTTTTGAGAGGGGTACGCCTTTCTCAGAGAATAGGTTTCTCAAGTCACACCATTAAGGATAGTCTTATTGAATTTAGGACCCATCTGATCAAGTGTGACCTCACATTGATCCTTGGTTTAATTGCAACTGCAGAGACCCTATTTCTAGTAAGGTCACATTCTGGGGTTCTAAGTGGATATGAAGGTTTTTTAACTTTTTATTTTATATTGGAGTATAGCCAGTTAACAATTTTGTGATAGTTTCAGGTGAACTCTGAAGGGACTCAGCCATATATATATGTATATTCATTCTCCCCCAAATCCCCCTCCCAGGTAAGCTGCCACACAACATTGAGCAGAGTTCCCTGGGCTATACAGTAGGTCCTGTTGGTTATCCATTTTAAATATAGCAGTGTGTACATGTCCATCAAAATGGATATGAATTTCAAGGAGATACTATTCAGCCCACTACATGATCCTCTGAATCAAAGAAAATCATTTATTTAAAATTGGAAAGAAATGTTTAAGCAATCTTCTGTTTATCAAAGAAATAGCAAATTAAAGCTAGGTGATTTGCAAATAATGGAGATCTCGTGGTGCTGGTGAGAACACCCTGAAGTACGCACAGCCACACATGATTTCGGGGGATAAAAATTGGTGTGAGCTTTCTTAGTGGCAGTTTGGAGGCAAATTATCAGGAACCTCTGAAAGTGCATTCCCTTTGACTTAGTGATTCAACTTCTGAGATTCTGTCCTAAGTAGATAATCAAATATGTGAACAAGGATTTTCATCTAGAATGGTCAGCATAGTATTAGACACAGCAAAAAAGAAAGGATGCCCAGCTGTAGTGGGTAGATTGAATTAGTGTATATCAGAAGACAGTTTGGTATATTATCAATGATGGGGGAAATATCTGTACTATAATGAGAAACAGAATTTAAAACTTTACAAGCAGTATGACCCAATTTTATAAAATGGAGATATGCCATGTTAGGAGGAAAAAAAATGAAATAAATCAAAATGTAAACAGTGATTTGTTCAGGTTCTAGATCGATGGGCGACTTTAATTATTAGATGTATTATAAAATAGGCTCAAATAGGAGGGAAGAAACTGTACCCACACTCCCACATGTGAGGCCAGATAAAGCTCCTAACGTGTTTAGCCAGGGACATGTCTATAGTAGGGAGAGGTAGCCATGAGTAGAAACAGCACAACTTCGCTGGGCTCTGAGAGTCCCCAGAGGGCCCATGGCTACGGGGACTGACTGCAAGGTGGGAATTGCTGGATCAGGGAAGCCTGAATCCTTTCTGTGTCAAAGCCCTTGGAGTTCAGGAAGAACCTGAATACTCTCTGCCCTTTATAGGAAATATTTATAGGTGTCCAAGACTCTTCTGGTTCTTGAGCCAAATTCAGCATAGGCAGGGCCACCCCCTTTATCAGGAAGGAGAGGCAAAGCCGGGACCCAAATCTCTGAAGCCTCTCTGCCTTCAGCTTCTGACATCAAGAGAGCGCATTTTCACACCTGCGTGTGAAAAATTTTAAACTCTCTACGATGGGCATGGCTTTATCAAGGAAAAAGTAGATCAAGATAAATGTGGTATATCCATACAATAGGATAGTGTAGTATTCAGTTAAAAAAAAAAAGGAGTGAAGTACTGGGAATTCCCTGGTGGTCCAGTGGTCAGGCGGAGAAGGCGATGGCACCACATTCCAGCACTCTTGCCTGGAAAATCCCATAGACGGAGGAGCCTGGTGGGCTGCAGTCCACTGGGTCGTGAAGAGTCAGACACGACTGAGCGAATTCACTTTCACTTTTCACTTTTATGCATTGGAGAAGGAAATGGCAACCCACTCCAGTGTTCTTGCCTGGAGAACCCCAGGGACGGAGGAGCCTGGTGGGCTGCCGTCTGTGGGGTCGCACAGAGTTGGACACGACTGAAGCGACTTAGCAGCAGCAGCAGCAGCCAGTGGTCAGGACTCGGTGCTTTCACTGCTTGGAGGAAACTAAGATCCCACAGCCAAAAGAACAATGAAGTACTGATACCTGCTGCAGCACAGATAAACCTGGAAAGCGTTATTCCAAATGAAAGAAGCCAGACATGAAAGGCCACATATTCTATGATTTAATTTATATTAAATATCTAGAATAGGCGAATATGTAGAGACAGTAGGTAGATTAGTGGTTGTCCAGGGCTGGGAAGGAATAGGAGGGCAAAGGGGTGCCAGCTAAAAGTTATATGTTTGTTTTTAATGTGATGAAAATATTCTGGAATCAGATGGTGGTGATGGTTGCACAACTGACTATACTGAAAATCATGAGTGTACACTAAGTGGGTGAATTGTGTGGTATGTGAATTATAGCTCAGCAAAGTTCTTACCAAATAGTAGAATTAAGATGCTTCTGCGCTAACGTCCTCTTTCTTTTGATTTTTGTAGGATCTTGAAGAAGAGTTAGACATGAAGGAAAGAGTGATTAAAAAGTTACAAGATCAAGTGAAGACTCTTACCAAGACAATTGAAAAAGGTAGAAAAACAACATCCACGTTCCAATTTTTTTGAACTTTCAGCTAAAGTTTACATGTGTTAACATATTATTTCCTGATGTGGTCCAAAGAATTTGAAAAAGTCTCTGCTGGTGTGTTTGGGGCTCAATGATGGGCTAGTGGAGATCCTTAGAGGCAGGCAGGTGGCTCACCACCTCTCAGGTGATACCAGATGTGCTCATGTAATTGTAAGGGGTACCCTGGAAGGAATGCTTTTAACCTCTTTCTCTGTTAACTCTCTCATTGTAAAAATGGAACTGTGAAAAAGTTTGAGATTTAACTGCTTTAAAGTTTATTTCCTCTCTGTTATATGGGGTCAATATCCTACTTTCTATTAGAAGAAAAGATACTAGATAGCTAATTAGATATCTATTAGATAGCTAAGAAGCCAGACTGAAGTCCTCAACATGAACTGAACTGTACACAGAGTGTCCTTATAAGTTCCAAGGAAAAAGATTCTCCACCTTTCTTTCCTTTGCCTGCTTCTGTGTCACTGAATTTTTCTTTTTTTAAATTGATTTTTAATTGGAAGATAATTGCTTTACAATGCTGTGCTGGTTTCTGCCATACAACAGTGTGAATCAACCAAAAGTATACATGCGTCCCCTCCCTCTTCAGCCTCCCCCCACACCCCATCCCACCCTTCTAGGTTGTCACGGTGGCCACAGGTTGAGTTTCCTGTGTTGTGCAGCAGCTTCCCACTGGCCATCTATTTTACATATGGTAATGTATATGTTCAGTGCTTCTCTCGAAATGCATCCCATCCTCCCCTTCCCCTGCTGTGTCCACACGTCTGGTCTCTATGTCTGTGTCTCTGTTCCTGCCCTGCAAATAGTCACTGAAATTTTCTGACTTTTCTCTTCTAACTCTTTACTCATTTGTTCAATATTGCTGCTTTCACCCAATCTCTGTCACTAAGGCTGTGTCTGCAACTCTCTGTTCCTTTTGCTATCCTCATTTCTTTGAAGAACTTCTTTATTGTTTTGTTTTTTTTTTTCAACTCTCGCATCAGACTTTAAGTTTCCAAAACCAAAATGAGGCTCTTTTCCTCTCAATAATTATTGATAAAGGTCATTCTGACCCATGAGGGAAGAGACCATGTCTGTCTTCCCATTACCCCATGGTATCCCCATTGTTGGAAAGAATGAATCAGTTGCCATCTCTACATAAGGACTTTCAAAATCCACCTGCCGTTCCTCAGTTTTCCTGAGTCCTACTCCCTTTTTGCCTCTAAGATTACTCCTTCACCTTTCTATTATCACCTCTAGCCCAACTTGTTTTAAGTGGAATGCATCAGCTTCCATTCCTCTATCAGGTATCTATTGATATAACAAACTACTCCCTTGTAAAGTAATTAACCTCCAATTAAAATAAATAAATTTATATTAAAAAAACAAACTACTCCCAAATTTAGCAGCTTAAAACAACAAACACTTAACAGTATAATTTCTGAAGGTCAAGAATCTATAAGCAGCTCAGCTGCGTGGTTCTAGCTCTGAGTCACAGTAAAGTAGTCAGCAAGGATGCTGACATCTGAAGGCTTAGCTGGAGCTGGAGTACCTGCTTCCAAGCTCACTCACATGCCTGTTGTCAGGAAAAGCCAGTACCTGTAGGACACTCTTTGGGTGGTACTAGCTCCCAAGGAACATGCTCAGGTACAAGTAACCACACTTAAGAATACCTGGAATATGATGTCCTTATCAGGTACTTCTGCATCAATTATTGGTGTTCCCAGTCTAGATGCAGTTCAGCAATCAGAGGTCCTTCTTACCATAAACAGGTTGCTTAGTGAAATACTTAACATTCTACCTTTATCAGTCTTCAAGGGAACAGGGCTAGTAAATCACAGAACAAATTCTCAAGCAGTAGAAGAGAGTTCGGTTAATTCTTTGCCTGTATTATCTTCTTTCTCACCCATCAGAGCCTACTCACTTTTCTTGGCCCAGCTGGAGTGCTACCTCCTTCAAGAACCGTTTTTCAACAGTTCTAACCTACCTCTGCGTAAATTCTTATGTCCTCTGTATTTATTTCCCATGGCTGCCTAGCAAATCACTGTGAAATTAGTGGCTTAATAGAACACGAAACTTACAGTTCTAGATGTCAGAAGTTCAAAATGGTGTTCACTGGCTTAAAATCAACATGTCAGCAGGGCTTCTGGAAGCTTTAGGGGGAGATTCTATTCCCTTGCCTTTTCCAGCTTCCAGAGGCCACCCACTTTTCCTGACTGGTGGGCCTCTTCCAGCATCTTCAAATTTGGCAGCTGAAAATCTTTAGAGTCATTCTGACATTCTAACCTGTGCTTCTGTAGTCACATCTCCTCTCAGAGTAGACATGAGTCTTTGGGGACCAGAGGGCAGACTGTGGCCCACCCAAAGATGTCCACATCCCAATCCCCAGAACCTATGAGTATGTGACTCTACATGGCAGAGGGGCTTTGTATATGTGAGTATGTGAAAGACCTTTTATTTTAAAAAAAAAAATTATTTGCTTGGCTGCCTTAGATCTTAGCTGTGGCAAGCAGGATCTCCCTGCATCATCTTTGATGTGGTGCACTGACTCTCTAGCTGTGGGCACAGGCTCCAGAGCACACAGGCTCAGTAGCTGTGGTACACAGGCTCAGATGCTCCATGGTATGTGGAATCTCAGTACCCCAACCAGGAATTGAACCCATGTCCCCTGCATTGAAGGTGGATTCTAAACCACTAGACCACCAAGGGGAGTCCCTACGTGAAGGATCTTGAGATGAGGAGAGTATCCTGGATCATCCAATTACATCCAATATAATCACAAGAGACTCGGTAAGAAAGAGACAGGAATGACAGAGTGAGGGAAGGTGATGTAACAGGGGAAGCAGAGAGAGAGAAAGAAGTGATGATAGAAGCAGAGGTCAGAGTGACGTGGCCGGAGCCAAGGAATGTGGTCAGCCTCTAGAAACTGGAAAAGGCAAGAAATGAATTCTCCACTAGAGCCTCCAGAAGAAAAGCAGCCCTGCTGACACTTCGATTTTTGTACTATAAGATCTGTTTTAGTCTATGAACTCCAGAACTTTAAGATTTTTTAAATTGTCGTTAAACTAGTCCAGCCGCCTTGGGATCATGCAGTCTGGTGACTGCACACTACATGTTTTGTGAATCTCATTTTTTTAAACTGTAATAAGGCAGGAGCAACATCCTGGATTGCTTTCGTATCCCTACTGTACCCATTATATACCAGGTGACAGTGAGAATATACACTGGCAGCTATACTCATGGATATGCTCACAGATAAGAATTGCTACCAGAAGAAATTCTTCAGGATTCAATAAAGTTTGCATTTATCGGAAAGCCAGAGAATTTCATGGGCAAATCAGCCAGAGTGGGAATGAAAGAGATGGAGTAGTCTCATTATGATGCTGGTGGAAGTTGTTATTATGTATTTAGCTGATTATTTGCCTCTGCCTACAGCCAATGACGTGCACCTGTCCTCAGGACCCAAGGAGTACCTTGGAATGCTGGAATACAAGATAGAAGATGAGGCCAAGCTCATTCAAAACCTCATTCTTGGTAGTGAAACCTGGAACTGAATGTTTGCTTGATTTTTGAAAACATGAGTGTTAGTCATTGCCACGGTCTTGGGCAGGGATGATGGTTCCTCTTGTTCCTCCACTGCTTCTTCCCCTAGCACAGAGCTTCTCAGCCTCACCATTTTTGACCATGTGATTCTTTGTTTCGGGTGACTAGGGGCTTTGTATTGTAGGATATTGAGCAGTATCATTGACTTCTATTCTCTAGAAGCCAGTGGCAACCCCTAATCATGACAATAAAAAAAAAAAATGCCTCCAGACATTGCCACATACCCTCTGGCATGTGCTACCTTGCCTTCAGTTGAGATGCACTACCCTAACCTCTTCCCAAGTCTCATCACGTGGTCAGGGTAGAAGGCAAATCTCCTCATCATTGTGTCTTAGCACAGGAACCATGGAGAAGTAACTGTGGCTCCCTTGTTCCATTTGCCTTCTGCTGAGAAATTTGTTTGCAGGTAATATGGCAGGGCCTTCTCAGCCGTGGCTATTGCAGGAATCTCCCGATGGGCATGCTCTGTGGTTGGCAGTCTTAGAACAAGTCCTCCTAGCCTGCCTGTCTTCACCATGGAAACCACATAGTCTTCTAGGGAGAAGGCGAAAAGCTGCCTCCCTATCAGCTGGTCCCAAGATCTCAAAACAGAAAGCCCATGTATAGCCTTACTCCTCTTCTCCTAAGTGACCCTGCTCAGAGCACAGACGCCTCCTACCCATTTTTTCCACCCTGCACTGGTACACAGCTGAGAGGCCTCTTTGTTCCCCTGTCCTAATGCAGACATGGGGAGGTCTTTGTCTGCTTTTCTTAACTTGTTCTATAAAGTTTCTCTCTACATCCCTACTCTGACTTCCAGCCATCCTCTTCTCCTCAAGGCGAACTGATCCTCCTCTGCTGGACTGTTGTACACCTGTTTTCATGGCAGATGCATGTGATTGCTAAGATCATTTCATCCTCATCATAGAGGCTGAAGTAGGGGTGCATGGACTGGGGTTCCTCTCTTACCCTGGAGATATGAAATTCTGTCTTTTATTCAACCTTGGAAAAGAGAAAGTACTTTGCAAATGAGAAGTAAGAGAAGCAGGTGGCACCTGCATGTATATTTTTGCTAAGGAAAAAAGCCAGCTTTAATTCCTCAAAGGGAAAAAACATCTCTCAGTATTCAGGCACTGCATCAAGTACAGAAAAGTGGACATCCCCACCCATCATCATAGGTTTCTTATCGGGAGCACTGTAATCCTCACCGGCTCTCTCTGCTCCAGACCTGAAGCCCCGCGGTGTGGTGGTGAACATGATCCCCGGGCTGCCGGCTCACATCCTGTTCATGTGTGTGCGCTACGCAGACTCTCTGAACGATGCCGACATGCTCAAGTCCCTCATGAACAGCACCATTAGTGGCATCAAGCAGGTGGTTAAGGTAGGAACTACTTTTTTGACATTGGACCTTGGTATTATGGCTACTTTAGGAACATTTGTGGAAATGACCAGATGCCCAGACTTTTCCCATCCTACATCTCCAGTGTTTGGTCAACCACATGCTTCTTCAAACCAGTCAGGGGCCCAGTCAGTGAAAGACGCCAAGCTATTAGGAAAAGACAGCTTAGGACAGACAGCCCTAAGGGTGGGACACTGCCAGTTACACCTCAAGTCCTTACCTGTAAGACTACAACCTGATGGCCACCACCCCATCACGTCTGTCCCCTCAGGTGTGAGATTCTTGACTGTAGGGAGTATGTGTCTATCCACGTAACAAGTTTGAATGCCAAGGAATAGGAATAGCCGAAAAATTACTCATCTCTTCCCTTGGCACTTATGTAATTCTCCCTTATGAAACCACAGTATATACTTCTATTCTTAGCCCAGACATGAAGATAAGGTATATGTAAGGGACCAGTAAAATATAGATCCATTATCCTTTATTCCCCTTCCAAATAAGAAGTAATGTTTGATTATGAGATATATTTAAAATGTTTAGTTGGGAAAGTCCTATCTCACTTTTAGTAAAATATGTGTTCTAGAAAAGTCATGAGCACTCAAACTCTATCTTAAATACTCTTGGAAAAAAGAAGAAATAAAAACAGTGAGTGCATCAGGAAATGGGTAATTATTCCACCATCCACCCTGCCCAATTTTATACTAAGAATTCATTATTCATCGGAAGTTAGGAGTAGAAAACTAACATTGATTTGGTGCTTTACAGTCAGTCTTCATGGGAGCCACCAATGTGTTCTTAGAAGAGACTGCCATAAATTCATGTTTTCCCTGTTCCTATTTTCATAAATTGGGTTTTCTCCAGACACGCTTGCATTATGTTCCAGGCTGTAGGCACACAGTATTTGCCCCTTCTTGCTACTCTGGAACGTTTAAATACTTTGAAAGTGAAGGATACGTAACATACGGAGTATAAATCCTTTCTTGTGAGCATCTTCCATCTCAGCTTCTTCAGCAGCTCCATGCTCCTCCCACTCCAGTGCACAGCACGTTAAAGCAACCCTCGCTTGTTCCACATACCCCGTTGACCACTGGGCCTTTTTCTCACACACCCCCTCCTGGCTGCCAAAGCACTTAAAATAGTTGTCTCCACCAATTATTTTTCACTCCTTGCAGTCTGGCTTCTACCCACATTACTCCACAGAAAGATCACCAGTAATTCCTCTTGCTAAATCCAGTGGTATTTTATTAACTTATTCTCTTTAAGTGGATTAAACGGTAGCAGCACCTCTTTGAAACTCTCTGACGTTGTTTTCAAAACCCAGGGCTCTCCCAGTTTCCTTCTTATCTCTCTGGTCTTTATTACCTCTGACTCCTTTGCTCATTCCTCTCCTTCCTGTCCCATAAGTTGGAATGTTCTTGCCAGCAGAGTCCTGGATCCTGAGCTCTTGTCTGGCCACCCTTTTCCTTCAGGGAGGATATCCTGCCTCTCTCTGTGGTTTTCTCAGCTGCCCTGGTTCCCCATCATTTCTGCATCCTCTGAGTTTTTGCAGCACATCCTATGCCTATCATGTAAGCTGTCAGCCACCTATTTAGCTGTGTCCTATATATGTCATGTCTGCCTTCCCAGTCAGAATGTGACATTTGGAGGCCAAGGACTGAGACGTTTCTCAGGCATTCCTACAGTGCCTACTTCAAGTGTCATAACAGATGATATAACCTGTACAGAAGTACTTTGCAAACCATAACCTGCTAAATAAATATGACTTTATTTTCATGTTGTTGTTGTTCAGTTGCTCAGTCATGTCTGACTCTTTGCAACCCCATGAACTGCAGCATGCCAGGCTTCCCTGTCCTTCACTATCTCCCAGAGCTTGCCCAAACTCATGTCCATTGAGTTGGTGATGCCATCCAACCATCTCAGCCTCTGTTGTCCCCTTCTCCTGCCTTCAATCCTTCCCAGCATCAGGAGGTCTTTTCCAGTTAATTTCTCTTCATATCAGTTGCCCAAGTATTAGACCTTCAGCTTCAGCATCAGTCCTTCCGATGAATATTCAGGGTTGATTTCCTTTAGGATTGACTGATTTGATCTCCTTGCAGTCCAAGGGACTCTCAAGAGTCTTCTCTAGCACTGCAGTTCAAAAGCTTTGGCACTCAGCCTATTTTATTGTCCGACTCTCACATCCATACATGACTAGTGGAAAAACCATAGTTTTCACTATATGGACCTTTGTAGGCAAAGTATTGTCTCTGCTTTTTAATATGCTGTCTAGATTTGTCATTGCTTTTTTTCTAAGGAGCAAGTGTCTGTATTTTAATTTCATGGCTGCAGTCACCATCCTCAGTGATTTTGAAGCCCAAGAAAATAAAATTCTTTTTATAGTATAAATTTAATAAAGTCTTTAATGAATAAAAGAAGAATTATTTTTGGTCAAAAGCCACCAGCTAGAAAAACAAGTAAGATATGTCTGTTCTTGGCTCAGAACAATAACAAAATCCATCTTTGTCTTTTCTTGTTTTTTTTTAAGGAACATTTAGAAGACTTTGAGATGCTGTCCTTTTGGCTTTCCAATACCTGTCATTTCCTCAATTGCCTGAAGCAGTACAGTGGAGAAGAGGTAGGGACGCCTGCCTGCTCTGTGTTCTGTACTGCCCGCCAGTCTGCAACCCCCTCGTGGCCCCAAGCTCGCCGGAGGAATTAGGAATCAGATTGCCCAGCCCAGGGGCATCCTCTGCTCCAACTGGTCTCCTGGCTTCCTTCTTACCCAGGAGACCAGCTTCACGTCACCAGCTGAATGGAGGTCACAGGCAAAAACACTTCCAGAAGGAGGTTTAGACCTCGGGCATGATACTAAGCCTCAGTGTCCTTGACTTCCAAATTACATGAGGTGGATTCTTCCCCGGTGGTCCACTGGTTGAGACTTCATCTTTCAAGGAGAGGGCGTGGGTTCAATCCCTGGTTGGGGAGCTGAGATCCCACATGCCTTGCAGTCAAAAAATAACAAAACATAAAACAGAAGTAATGTTCTAACCAGTTCAATAAAGACTTTTAAAATGGTTCACATCAAAAAATCTTTTTAAAAAATTCATGAGATAGATTCAGTGATTTTTTATTTTCCTTCTGGCTGTACAATTCTGAAGTTGTTAATGTTATCACTCCAAAACATAGCCTTTAGTTCAACCTGCCTACTTTTTCATAGCTGTTATCACTACAAGATTTTGATTATTCCTCCATCATCTGTAAATCCTTTGCCATTCTGACTCTGCTTTCAAGGGGCTGACATTATAATGAAGTTCTTCACCATCAAGTACTCACAGAACATTATTTCATTGACCTAAAAGAACAAAAATGACTGGGATTTTTAATGCTCTGCAAAATGGTTATACCATTTTATAGTCCTATCAGTAGTATATATAGTTCTGGTATCTCATACCTTTACAAACACTAGGTATTGACAGATATTTTATCATTTATCAGTCTCATGGGTATAAGATGATACTCTGTTGACTTAAATTGTAATTGCTTGATCACTAGCAAGGTCAAGCATCATTTCATATGCTTACTCATCAGTTGGATTGTTTTTTAGATTGCCTAGTCACATCCATTCTCCGTTTTTAGGGGTGATTCTTTTTTCTTATTGATTTGTAGGAGATCTTTACATAGATTCTGGCCTATCACTGACTTTTCTTTATGGAGCCGTTTGTCATCCACAAGTTTTGAATTTTGATGTACTTAAATCTATCTGTCCTGTTCTTTTATGATACATGATTCAGTGTCCTGTTCAAGAAGTTCTTCCCTACCCTGAGATCATGAAGTTCTTTTTTCTTCTAAATAATTCAAATTTAGAGTTCATAATTATGCTTTTATCCATAATTCATGTGATTATTTATCCCAAATTGACATGTGAAGTAATGATCACATGTCTTCTTTCAGGAGAGAAAATAAAATATGAGTAATCCTACTAGTATTAAAGAACAAAAGCAGAAATAAGTAAAGAAAATCCAACTTCTTACATTGGGGCAGAGAGGGGCACAGACCACGCCTTTTAAGATAAGCTGGCATCTGTGTGGCTTTAATGGGAGGCATATCATCACCATTTTTAAAAATTTATTTATTTTTTAATTGCATCACCATTTTAAAAATCCTTTCTTTACCCACTTTAACCATGTGTACAATGTTTTTTCCTTGTCTGAAGATTCTTTAATTACTGTATTTTTATTTCTAAAATTCCAATGATTCTTTTTTACCTCTGCCTTTTATAATGTCCTATTCTTATCTTAAAATTTTTTTTAAATGTTACTTCTTTGAACATTGTAAATGTATTACCATGTTCAGGCTGGGATGCTATAACAGAATACCACAGACTAGGTGGCCTAAACAACAGGAATTTATTCTCTCACAGCTCTGGTGAATGGAAATCTGAGATCAGGGTACAAGCATAAGTGGTGAAAGTTCACTTCTGGAATTGAAGATAGCCACCTTCTCCCTATGTACTCACATGGCCTTTCCTCAGTGCATGGGATAGAAAGCGAGAGTGATGTCTCTAGTGTCTCCTTTTATAAGAACACTAATCCCATCAGATCAGGACTCCCACCCTTGTGACCTTGTTTAACCTTAATAACATGGAGACAGAGACCCCATCTCCAAATCTAGCCACAATGGAGGTTATGGCTTCAAGATATAAATGTGAGGGGGAAACAAATATTCAGTACATAGCACTCATATTAAAGCATTTCAGATTGGCCTATACTCTGTAACTATAAAGTCATGAATCTCATTTATTGCATCTATCAACCTCTTACAGCAGTTTATTTCCTTGGATGCTTTGCTGTTTTTCCTATGAGCTTCCATGGGGGTTGTTTTCCAGTGTAGCCTAATTCTGGAGGTACATATTTGTTGAAAAGTTAAACAGAACAGTAATATTTATAGATCCTTAGATTCAATCAACTGTAGGTCATGGAGTACTATATAATACATAACTTAGTGGAAAAGGTCCACATGTAAGCAGACCTACGTAGTTCAAACATATATCATTTAAGGGTCAAGTGTAGTTAGTTATAGAAAATAAATGCTATCCTAAACATTAAGAATTCATCTGATGCAGATCAGACATCAAGTGTAGGAGTTATAGTAGAAACATTGTAATATCATTAGATACAGAGATAGTATTTTAATTTCCTATGTGTCTACATTATTCTAATATTTATATGTTCAAAATTACTTTCAGGAATTCATGAAGCATAATAGTCCACATCAGAATAAGAATTGCTTGAACAATTTTGACCTTTCAGAATACAGACAGATTCTCAGTGATGTGGCTATACGAATATATCATCAGTTCATTATCGTAATGGAAAATAACATTCAACCAATAATAGGTAAGAAAAGAATCGATGACTAAGAAATATTTATGATATTGAGACCTTAAAAAAATGAATCTGTGTGGAATGTGTAATTGAAAAGCACATAATTTTTTTTAAGCCAATAGTGAAATAATTTATTGGTTTAGTCTTATCCTTTTCTGTCCCACCCTTCCCCCAAAGAAAGCAACTAAGTCATGTTGACATAGGTGGTATTAGTCAGTAGGGTGATACTTAGTACTCATAGTAGCAGAAAAGGCCAGTGTGGTGTTGATGGTCCAAATTGTGATTTGGTCATGTTTCCAGTGGTATAAGCAAACGTTCACACAAAAACATCTACATCTTCCGAAAACAAGCATTAATTTTCAGAGGTGGTACAGCCATGATACTCAGGAAGGAAGAGACCCATTTTTTCCTCAAGTAATACTATTTTTAGAGATTTTCCCTAACCACAATGCAAATAAGAGATTCACAATATCACCTACATAAGTATGCTTCTCTACTGTAGCTTCAAAGAACATAATTTTAAAACAAGAAACTTTATTAATATAAATGCCCACTATTTAATTCTCTGATTGCCTAAAGTGATTACATGTATAAAAGTACATGGGTCATAGTTCTCTTTCTATAAGGGGGATCCATCCTGTAGGGAAAGATTTGGGAGAACTGCTGCTAGTTATGTGGCTAATCCTGGTTCTGAGCCAAGTATTTTTGAAATCCTAGAGCTCCACTCAAATTCTTGTATATTTTCTTTAGTTTTCTGAAATTTAAATACTGTTGGCTTTAAGTAGTTCCAGACCATGAGTTGTCACGCTAACCAGCTCTCTCTCCTGTCAAGTTGAAAGAAGAGGAACTGTTCCCCTGCTGTAGATGGTGGTTCATTCCCATCCACCGCTTACACCCCTGTGTTCCCCCACCCTCCATCCTTCTGCTGTCTCTGTTACAGCTGTATCCACACTAACTCTTGTGAACATTGTCCGACTCCTGGAATAGACGCATGAGAGCAGGGGAAGTGTCCTCTGGGCGTCCCCACTGCATGTGCAAGGAAAGCTTCCATTTCTCTCTGCAGTGCCGGGCATGCTGGAATACGAGAGTCTGCAGGGCATTTCTGGCCTGAAACCCACAGGCTTCCGGAAGCGGTCCTCCAGCATAGATGACACGGATGCCTACACGGTGGCCTCCGTCCTGCAGCAGCTGAGCTACTTCTACAGCACCATGTGCCAGAATGGCCTGGACCCTGAGATCGTGAGGCAGGCAGTGAAGCAGCTCTTCTTCTTGATCGGGGCGGTCACCCTGAACAGCCTCTTCCTGCGCAAGGACATGTGCTCCTGTAGAAAAGGGATGCAGATAAGGTAAGACCCGTAAGCCATCACTAACCCTGGAGAGCCTGGCTGGAAAGGATGCTCCTGAAGTCCGAGACTGCACACTCTGCCCGCCCTCCCTCCTCAAGAGCGGCACTGCTGGAGGGTGTGCAAAATGACTCTTAGAGCCATGGAGATGTCAGCCATCTGATGCCAGGCCCTCCTCCCATCATTCTACCTATGCTAACTTGACACTCTGGCAGAGTGGCTTCAACTAAGAACTAATAACTGTGTGTTTTAAATTCTGGCC
The DNA here is from genome assembly GCF_001704415.2 of Capra hircus. Lineage (NCBI taxonomy): Eukaryota > Metazoa > Chordata > Mammalia > Artiodactyla > Bovidae > Capra > Capra hircus. The sequence continues at coordinate 45,042,693 of NC_030817.1, read as the reverse complement.
CTCTGTGGTTATCATATATGCAGCCAGTATTTGTTGACCACCACCTCTGTGACTAGCACTGCTGGTGGGGGACACAGGAAACAAAGGAAAGGGTGATTTGATCCCTACTATTGAGAAGCTAAATGATGATCCAAGACCACTATAATGAAGTCATAAATAAGTGGTACAGGAAGTGCTTCAGAGAGGAGAGATGATCGTGGCCAGAAAAGTTAAAGAAGCCTGAAAACTGTTTGTGAGTGATCAAAAATGGAAGAACATTCCAGGCAAGGGAATGAGTGGGCAAAGCCATAGCGGTAGGACTGAGTGAGGACCCCTCCTCAGGCAGCAGTAAATATTAATAGCTCTGTCTAGATTAAGTGCAGAGAAGGAAATGGCAACCCACTCCAGTACTCTTGCCTGGAAACTCCCATGGACAGAGGAGCCTGGTAGGCTTCAGTCCATGGGGTCGCTAAGGGTCGGACACAACTGAGCAGCTTCCCTTTCACTTCTCACTTTCGTGCATTGGAGAAGGAAATGGCAACCCACTCCAGCGTTCTTGCCTGGAGAATCCCAGGGACGGGGGAGCCTGGTGGGCTGCCGTCTATGCGGTCGCACAGAGTTGGACACGACTGAAGCAACTTAGCAGCAGCAGCAGCAGCTGAATTAAGTGAAGGCTTATGTCAGGATCTATAGGACTGCAGTAGAGTGGTAAGCTGGACCTAGATTGGGAGGGCATAAAATGCCAGGTCAAGCATTGAGAGTTCATCCTGCAGACATGATTATCCAGTTTGTTTTTTTTAATTTATTTTTGTGTATTTATTTATTTTTGGCTGTGCTGAGTCTCTGTTGCTTTTCGAGGGCTTTCTCTAGTTGTCTCTTATGGGGCTATCCTTCTTTGCAGTGTGAAAGCCTCTCATTACAGTGGCTTCTCTAGTTGCAGGGCACGGGCTCTAGAGCTCAGGCTAAGTAGCTGTGGCATGTGGGATTAGTTGCCTGATGTTGTGCGGGGTCTTCCCGGACCAGAGGCTGAACCTGCGTCCCCTGCTTTGGCAGGCAGATTCTTATCCATTGTGCCACCTGGAAATCTAGTCATCCAGTTTTGAAGTGTGTCAGCTTCTCTGTCTCTAAACCAAGAAAACACAGATCATTAGCTATGGTTTGAATTAACACTGTCACATGATTAGAAAGCACATAATAGAGGGTAGATATTTAAGATTTTTTAATATGCACACGGATTTGATACCTGTAGGTGACGGGAGGATGTAGGGTGGTGATGATGGCAGTGACACAATGAAAAGTGACCTGAGAAGTTTACTAAGCCAAGTGGTACACAAGAGGCATCCATTACGTCTTCTTAGCGTTGGTGAAACCTGGACATCTCTACAAAGCAGTGTGTGAAATTCCCATGACCCCAGGTTGTGGTTTTCAGTTACAAAGGAGTATTCAGGAGGGCTGGGCTTTGTGGGTCTTTTCTTCTTCACTGAGAGGAAAGGTTTCTGTTTATTTCCCAAGCTCTGAACAGATGCCCTGAAGTCCTCTGGGGCAGGCCTCAGGCTTATTTAAAGTCAAGTTATAAGCCTACACATGTCACCAAAGTCTTTGCTAAACAATTCTTATTCCACCAGTAGGTCCCCAAGCTGAGTGAATGCTTGTCCCCATAGGCGCCCAGCACTCCTTCCTCTCACCGATTGGAAGTGCTGTTAGGGAAGTGCTGCCTTTCTAGTGTGTTGCTCTGAGTGAACAGCACATGCATCTTAGAGACATTTGTTCATTCAGACATTGATTCAGCTTCTGCCATAAACAAGGTACTTCAGGACTGGCAATGATTTTACCATGACAACGTAAGCACTGCAGTAGCAAAACATGAACACAAGTGGAAAATCAAACTCCAAGAAAAGAAACATAAACAGTGGACAGAGTGGCTTGAAAACAGGCACTGGGCTTTCTGACTGCCAGGAGAAAAAGGCAAAACACCAGTAGCTCTCTGGTCTCATCTGGCACGGAGAAGCAGACCAGTTCCTGGGAAAATGTAAAAGTTTTCCTAGTACATAGTTCTTTGTTTTTGTTCCTAGTGGACTGCCGTCTATGGGGTCTCACAGAGTCGGACACAACTGAAGCGACTTAGCAGCAGCAGCAGCAGTCATAAATTTATAAAAAATATTATCTTATGTGGAACTTTATTTCACTGTCTACACAGTAGCATTTTTATTGCAAGTTCCATTGTGGTGATTTTGCCCAGGCATCATATATATATGTATGGCTCTGCTGGATCTTCATTGCTGTGCAAGTCTCTAATTGCAGCAAGTGGGGGCTACTCTAGTTGCAGTGTGCAGGCTTCACATCGCAGCAGCTTCTCTTGCTGCCGAGCATGGGCTCTAGGTGCGGGGGCTTCCGTAATTGTGGCTCATGGTTTCAGTAGGTGTGGCTTCCAGGCTCTAGAGCACAGGCTCGACAGCTGTGGTGTATGGGCTTAGTTGTTCCACGGCAAGTGGGATCTTCTCGGATCAGAGATTGAACCCGTGTCTCCTGAATTGGCAGGTGGATTCTTTACCACTGAGCCTTCAAGGAAGCCCACCCAGGGTTCTTTGATAAGAACCTAGGTAGGGCCTGTGGAGACAGTTCTGTTAGGAACCAGAATGATGTGGCCCAAGTACAGACATTGCTTGTTGTCCTGAGGGAATCTGGGGAGAATACAAAAGGCATTGACTTGGGTCTTGGAGGACAAGAAGGATTTCAGCCCAAGAACTAGACAAATGAGCACAGGCCTCAGTGAAGAAATGCTTAGGGCAGGGTATGAATAGCCCTCCTTGAAAGGAGAACCAGAGTGATGGGTGGATCTAGAAAGATGACTTACAGAGACAGAGCAGAGTGCCAGCATGAGAAATACATGCTGTAGTCCCTTGGGAATGGCAGCAACCTCAGAGTTTTTTGTTTTTCAGAAGGCTTTAAACAATGGATTCGTGTTTTGTGTTTCTTGTTTTTAGTAGTTGTGAGATTATTCAGGTCATAGATTTCATCTTAGGTGAGTCTGGTAGTTTTTGGTTTTCAAGGAATTAGTCCACTTCATCACAGTTGAGGTAATGTGTGTATCTCTGTTCAGAATATTCCTTTATTATTCTTTTAATTTCTGCAGAATTTGTAGCAATGGCCTCTCTTCCACTCCTCTGTGAGTAATTTGTCTTCTCTTTTCCTTGGTCAATCTTGCTACAGGTATATCAATTTTATGATCTTTTCAAAGAACCAGGTTTTGATTTCATTGATTTGGTCTTATTTTTTAAATTTAATGGATTTCTGTTACTGTCTTTTTTCATTCCTTCTACCTACTTTGCATTTAGTTTTCTTCTAGTTTCCTAAAGTAGAAGCCTGGATTATTAGCTCTGAGACTTTTCTTTTCTAACATAAGCATTTAATGCTATACATTTCTCTCCAAGCACTAATTTAACTCTATCCCTCAACACACAGTTTTGATGTATGTTGTTCAGTTCATTTTTGTTCAATTCAAAATATTTTTTAATTTCCCTCAAGTCTTACCCTTTGACTCTTAGATGGTATAGAAGTGTGTGTTGTTTAATTTCCAAGTGTTTAGAGACTTTCTTGTTACCTTTCTGTTATTGATTTTAGTTTAATTTTGTTGTGCTTAAAGAATATACTTTGTCAGTCAGACTCTTAGAAACAAAAGGTAGAATGGTGGTTGCCTGGAGCTGATGAGAGAGAGAGAAAAAGGGAGTTGTTGTTCAATGCTTGTACAGTTCAGTTTTACAAAATGTTCTGGGAGCTTAGTTTCACAACATGGTGCATATAGTTAAGACTACTATGCTATACTATACACTTACAATGGTTAACATGGTAATTTTATGTTATGTATTTTCTACCACAATTTTTAAAAAGATCTCTAGATGCACACAGGTTAATATACACTGTAGATTATGATGCTAGAGTTCCCAACCATCCCACTTTGTCTTAGACTTTCCCAGATTTATTTTTAAAACACAAACTTATAAATACTTTTACATTGAAAAAAACAAACTTTATATTTGTTGTTGTTGGTCAGTCATTAAGTCATGGCCCTTTGCAACCCCATGAACTGCAGCCCACCAGGCTTCCCTGTCCTTCACCATCTCCCAGAGCTTGCTCAAACTCAGGACCATTGAGTCGGTGATGCCATCCAATCATCTCATCCTCTGTTGTCCCCTTCTTCTGCCTTCAATCCTTCCCAGCATCAGGGTCTTTTCCAATGAGTTGGCTGTTTGCATCAGGCGGCCAAGTACTGGAGCTTCAGCTTCAGCATCAGTTCTTCCAATGAATATTCAGGACTGATTTCCTTCAGTGTTGACTGGTTGGATCTCCTTGCAGTCCAAGGGACTCTCAAGAGTCTTCTCCATCACCACAGTTCAAACGCATCAATTCTTTGGTGTTCAGCTTTCTTTATGGTCTGACTCTCACATCCGTACATGATTACTGGAAAATCCATAGTTTTGATTAGACGGACCTTTGTCAGCAAAGTAATGTCTCTGCTTTTTAATATGCTGTGTAGGTTGGTCATAGCTTTTCTTCCAAAGAGCAAGCGTCTCTTAATTTCATGGCTGCAGTCACCATCTGCAGTGATTTTGGAACCCAATAAAGTAAAGTCTGTCACTGTTTCCACTGTTTCCCCATCTATTTGCCATGAAATGATGAGAAAATTTATATGATTTCAGTTATTTTTAAATTTGTTAATACTTGCTTTTATGACCCAGGATACAGTCTACTTTTGTGAATATTCCAAATGCAGTTGAAAAGAATGTACATTCTTCAGTTGTTGGGTAGAATATTCTGTCAACCAGACCCAATTTGTCAATGGTATTTTTGGGGCTTCCCTTGTGACTCAGACAGTAAATAATCTGCCTGCCATGCAGGAGACCTGGGTTCGATCCCTGGGTCAGGAAGATCCCCTGGAGAAGGGAATGGCAATCCACTCCAGTATTCTTGCCTGGAGAATTCCATGGACAGAGGGGTGACTAAGACTTTCACTTTCACTTTCATTTTTCATTGTTCTGTATCCTTGCTGATTTTCTGTCTACTAATTCTGTTGACTACTGAGAGGTGTATTAAGTCTTCAACTGTAATTTTGAATGTGTCTATTCTTTTAATCTGTCAGTTTTGCATTATGTATTCTGAAGCTCTGTTTTTCTTACACTCTGAGTAAGGTGCATACACATTAAACATTGTTATGTCATCTTGGTGAGCTGACCCTCCTATCATTATGTGGGGGTCTCTCTGTATCCCACCCTGTTAATTTTCTCTGCTTTAACATCTACTTTATGGACTTCCCCGGTGGCTCAGACGGTAAAGCGTCTGTCTACAATGAAGGAGACTCAGGTTCGATCTCTGGGTTGGGAAGATCCTCTGGAGAAGGAAATGGAAATCCACTCCAGCACTATTGCCTGGAAAATCCCATGGACAGAGGAGCCTGGTAGGCTACAGTCCACAGGGTCGCAAAGAGTAGGACATGACCGAGCGAAATGAGTCAGTTATATCTTGTCTGAGAGTCTACTTTTTAATTGGATCAGTGTTTTCGTAGTATACCTTTTCCCATCCTTTTGTTGTAAACTTATTTGTGTAATATTTGAAGTGTCAGTTCAGTTCAGTTCAGTCGCTCACTCATGTCCGACTCTTTGCAACCCCATGAATTGCAGCATACCAGGCCTCCCTGTCCATCACCAACTCCAGGAGTTCACTCAAACTCATGTCCATCGAGTCAGTGATGCCATCCAGCTATCTCATCCTCTGTCGTCCCCTTCTCCTCCTGCCCCCAATCCCTCCCAGCATCAGGGTCTTTTCCAATGAGTCAACTCTTCGCATGAGGTTGCCAAAGTACTGGAGTTTCAGCTTCAGCATCATTCCTTCCAAAGAACACCCAGGACTGATCTCCTTTAGAATGGACTGGTTAGATCTCCTTGCAGTCCGAGGGACTCTCAAGAGTCTTCCCCAACACCACAGTTCAAAAACATCAGTTCTTCGGCACTCAGCCTTCTTCACAGTCCAACTCTCACATCCATACATGACCACTGGAAAAACCATAGCCTTGACTAGATGGACCTTTGTTGGCAAAGTAATGTTTCTGCTTTTGAATGTCCTATCTAGGTTGGTCATAACTTTCCTTCCAAGGAGTAAGCGTCTTTTAATTTCATGGCTGCAGTCACCATCTGCAGTGATTTTGGAGCCCCCCAAAATAAGGTCTGACACTGTTTCCACTGTTTCCCCATCTATTTCCCATGAAGTGATAGGCAGCGTATATTTGGGTCCTTTTTTTTTTTTTTTATCCAGTCTGACAATCTGTTTCTTTATTGGTATATTTAGACCATTTTAATTTAATATATTTATTGATATATGTTATATTTAGATATAAGTCTACCATTTTGTTATTTTCTATTTGTTCCTTCTGGTTTTTATTTCTTTGATTTCCTGTTTCTGTCTTATTTGGGGTTCTTTGAACATTTTTGGCATCCTTTTTAAATTTCTCTATTGTGTTTTCTCTATATCTCACTGTATCTTTTTTAATGGTTGCTCTAGAAATTACAGTATCATCCTTACCTTTTTTCAATCTATTTGGAATCAATATATTTTATTTTTAAATTGGATTTTTAAAAAGCTGTTTATTTGGATTTTTTGGTCACACTGCATGGCATGCATGGTCCTGGTTCCCCAGCGAGGGACTGAACCCAGGCCCCCTTCACTGAAAGTCTGGATCCCCAGCCATTTATCACATTAAGTGAAATGTAGAAACCTTACCGTCACATAGGCCCCTTTCCTCTCTTCGGTTTGTTTCGTAGTTGTCTTATGCTGTACTTCTACATACATCAAAAACTCTACCAGACAGTGTTATAATTTTTAGTTTCAGTTTACCTAGGATATTTTCAAGGGCTCAAAAGGAGAGGAATAGTCTTTTATATTTATCCAGATATTTACCATTTCTTCATTTCTAATGTTTCAAGTCTCACTTGTTCCCCCCAGATCTCATTTTGATCTCCTTTTTCTTTTGCCTGAGAAAATTATTTCAGTAATCCTTTAGAGCAGATTCACTGGCAATAAATTTCCTTAGCTTTCTTTAATCTAAAAATATCTTTATCTCACCTTCTATACTTGACCTATACTTCCTGAACTATATTTTTGTAGGCTGCCAATGTCTGGGCTGACAGTCCATTTTTTCATGAGTTTTAAAATGTTTCACTTTTTTCTGGTTTCCATGGTTTCTGATGAGAAATGCACAATCATTGAATTATTATTTCCCTACAAATAATACATAGTTTTTCTCTTATTGATTTCCAGATTTTTTTCTTTGTGTTTAGTTTACCACAGTTTGATTATAATGTGACCAAGTATGGATTTCTTTGAGTTTAGCTTCTTTGAGATTCTCTGGACTTCTTAAATCTGCAGGTTTGTGGATCTCACCAAATTTGGAACATTTTCAGCCATTTCTTCAAATGTTTTGTCTGTATCATACTTTCTCCTTTCCTTCTGGAATTTCAGTGACAGAAATGTTAGAGATTTCATTGTTTTTTTACCCCTAAAGTTCTGTTCTTTAGGTTTTTCCTTTGGACTTTCAGATTGCATAGTCTTTGTTTGGTCCCTTGAAGTTCTCTGACTCTGTTCTGCTGTTGAGCCCATTCAGTGAGTTCTTTTGTTTCTGTTGCTGTATTTTTCAGCTCTACAATTTTTCAGTCATTTTTTAACATCTTGTGTCTTTTCTGAGATTTTCTGTCTTTGCATGTATTTCAAGATAGTTTGTCTTTACTTTTTGGAGCATTTTGTGATAGCTTCCTTTGTCAGATGATTCCAACATCTGTGTCATCTCAGAGTTGATATCTATTAATTGCATTGTACAATCTGATGAGTTTTTCCTGTTTCATATGCCTAGTAATTTTAAATTGTATTCTGGATACTCTAGTATTATGAGACATTGAGTCTTTAAATCCTGTGGAGAATGTCGATATTTTTATCAGATAATCAACCCACTGGGGTTCAGGTTCTGAGAATAATTCTGATTCCTTGGTCAGCTCAGTTTTCAAAGCCTTTGTAATGCTATTTGCTTCTATCTTATGTGTAACACATAGTGGCCAGTCTGAAACTTGGGTGGTGCTCAATCCATAGTTTAGTCCTCAAAGTTTTAAGTGTGTAGATTCTTGCATGGGCTCAGGGGAGTGCCCAGGAGTTCATCAGCAAATTTAAGGGTCACCTTCCCGAGCTTTTTCCTCTCCATAATACTCCTGGTACTTTCCAGATCTCTGAGGACCCTTTCTTTTGTCCTCCAGACAGAAAACTTGGGCTTTACTTAATTCACTCTGCTACACTCCCAGCACATGTCCCCATCTGGGGTCAAGTGGTGGGAGGATAGAGCTAGAGGTGTTCACCCCCATCCTCTTGAGCTACAGTTTCTCCAGCTGAAGGGAGTTCCTCTCTGCTTTAGTTTGCTGCTGGAGCCTGTTGCCACCACCATAGGACTGTTTGGGGCTTGTGCAAACAGAGTGAAGAAAAAGAAAGAAAAGGAGAAATAAGAAAAACAGAATTTCTACCCTCTCTCAGAGTATTAGGACACCCCTTTTCAGCACCTCAAACCAGAACTGGAGGGTTCCTCCTAGAGCTCTTAGTTGACAGCAATGTCCACTGCTGAATTTCAGGCTGCTTTGAGTTCAAACCAGTGACTAGCCAAGGGGAAGGTACTGGTAAACTCAGTATTAATTGGGTGCTACTTCAGATTCTGGTCTTCTTCCCCACACCACCTGCTGCTGTTTACTTTTCAAAGTCCTCAAATAGTTGTTCCAGGCATTCCATCCAGGTTTTATGACTGCATTCCGTGGGAGACACAAAATGGAGAGCTTATTCCAGCTTACCAAGAACTAGAACTCCCAATACAGATTTTTGAGTAGGAGGATTAAGATGCTCAAAATTCAGATTTAGAAAAACTGTGGCAGAATTGAATAGGGTGGATTAGAAGGGATGAGATGGGAGGCCCATTAGGAATCTACTGTAATTAGAACTTAAACTAGTGGGACAAAATTGACAATGACAGTGTTGGGGTGGGGTGGGGGTGCTTACCAGAGCAAGAGAAGTCATTTCACACTTCTCCTTATGGAATACATTAACTCAGCATTATTGTCCCAGTGATATAACCTACAGGGAATTGCTAATCTGGAAGGTCAGAGCTAGAGCTGATCTTAGAGATCACCTAGTTCACTCAGTTTCTTAAACAGCTTCATTGATATATAATCTCCATGCCATACAGTTCACTTGTTTAAAGTGTAGAGTTCAGTGAAGTTTGGTATATTTACTGAATTATGTAACCATCACCATAATATAATTTTAGAAAAGCTTCATCACTCCAAAAAGAAACCTTAAACCCAGTATCAGCCAGTCTTATCCCCTACCCACATCCCACTGAGGAATCCCCTTCTCCTCACCTCAGTTCACTTCAGTTCAGTCGCTCAGTCATGTCCGACTCTTTGTAACCCCATGGATGCCAGGCCTCCCTGTCCATCACCAACTCCCGGCGTTTACTCAAACTCATGTCCATTGAGTCGGTGATGCCATCCAACCATCTCATCCTCTGTCATCCCCTTCTCCTTCTGCTTTCAATCTTTCCCAGCATCAATGTCTTTTCCAATGAGTCAGTTCTTTGCATCAGGTGGCCTTAATATGGGAGTTTCAGCTTCAGCATCAGTCCTTTCAATGAATATTCAGGACTGATCTCCTTTAGGATGGACTGGTTGGATCTCCTTGCTGTCCGAGGGACTCTCAAGAGTCTTCTCCAACACCACAGTTCAAAAGCATCAATTCTTCAGTGCTCAGCTTTCTTTATGGTCCAACTCTCACATCCGTACATGACTATTGGAGAAACCATAGCTTTGACTACACGGATCTTTGCTGACAAAGTAATGTCTCTGCTTTTTAATATGGTGTCTAGGTTGGTCATGGCTTCTTTTCCAAGGATCAAGTGTCTTTTAATTTCATGGCAGCCATCACCATCTGCAGTGATTTTGGAGCCCAAGAGAATAAAGTCTGTCACTGTTTCCATTGTTTCCCCATCTATTTGCCATGAAGTGATGGGACCGGATGCCTTGATCTTGTTTTTGAATGTTGAGTTTTAAGCCAGCTTTTTCACTGTCCTCTTTCACTTTCATCAAGAGACTCTAGTTCCTCTTCGCTTTCTGCCGTAAGGGTGGTGTTATCTGCATATCTAAGGTTATTGATGTTTCTCCCAGCAATCTTGATTCCGGCTTGTGCTTCATCCAGCCCGGCATTTCACATGATGTACTGCATATAAGTTAAATAAGCAGGGTGATGATATACAACCTTGATGTACTCCTTTCCCAATTTTGAACCAGGCTATTGTTCCATATCCGGTTCTGTTGCTTCTTGACCTTTATACAGATTTCTCAGGAGGCAGGTAAGGTGATCTGGTATTCCCATTTCTTTAAAAATTATCCAGTTTGTTGTCCTCCACACAGTCAAAGGCTTTAGTGTAGTCAATGAAGCAGCAGTAGATGTTTTTCTGGAATTCTCTTGCTTTTGCTTTGATCCAATGGCAACATCAAACATATTTTCTTTCTCTACAGATTTGCTTATACTGGACATTTTTTAAATTTATTAAAAAAAACATAAAATATGTTGTCTTTGGTGAATAGCTTCATTCAATTAGTGTAATGTTTTCATATTTCACCCATGTAGCAGCATGTGTCAGTATCTCACTCCTTTTCACTGTTGAATAACATCTTATTGTATAGACAGACCACAATTTATTTATCTCTCCACCAACTGGTGAACATTAGGGTTGTTTTCATTTTTTGACTATAATGATTAATGCTCCTATGAACATTTGTGTATGATTTTTTTGTGTGGACCTTTCAATTCGGAGTTGCTGGGTCAGATGGTACTTCTGTGTTTAACATTTTGAGGAAATGCTTGTTTTCCCTAGCAGCTGTACTATTTACATTCTCACTAGCAATGTGTGAGTGTTCTCAACACCCTGATTTACCAAGATAGGTAGAGTAACTTTCCAGGCTCACAAAACAGATTAATGAGATTAAAACCCATGCCTCTTAATTCATAAACCTATGACAGTAAGTGACAGAAACTAGAATTGAAACCCCAGTGAACTTAGAAAACCTTCTACCAGTTGAAAATTTTCTGCTACTTTAGGAAAAGAGTTCAAACAATTTTTATACCAGTGTAAATCCCCTCTTGGAAGGAAAGTTATGCCCAACTTAGATAGCATATTAAAAAGCAGAGACATTACTTTGCCAACAAAGGTCCATCTAGTCAAGGCTATGATTTTTCCAGTGGTCATGTATGGATGTGAGAGTTGGACTGTGAAGAATTGATGAATTGATGCTTTTGAACTGTGGTGTTGGAGAAGACTCTTGAGAGTCCCTTGGACTGCAAGGAGGTCCAACCAGTCCATCCTAAAGGAGATCAGTCCTGGGTGTTCATTGGAAGGACTGATGCTGAAGCTGAAACTCAAATACTTTGGCCACCTAATGAGAAGAGTTGATTCATTGGAAAAGACCCTGATGCTGGGAGGGATTGGGGGCAGGAGGAGAAGGGGACGACAGAGGATGAGATGGCTGGATGGCATCACTGACTCGATGGATGTGAGTCTGAGTGAACTCCGGGAGTTGATGATGGACAGGGAGGCCTGGTGTGCTGCGATTCATGGGGTCGCAAAGAGTCAGACACAACTGAGCAACTGAACTGAACTGAACTGAACTGAAGTCCCCTCTTCAAATATCATTATGAGTTTTTCCTTTAAGATATTTTCAAATCTATTATTAAAGGTACATTAATAGATTGTTTTATAAATTATTGTAGTTGCTGCACTTTGCTCAGATTTTCTCCAAAGTTTATTGCTATTATGGCCACTCACCCTATACCATCATGATCCTTAGAATCATGGATCATGAGAGCTGATCACCTGGCCCAACCCCCTCTTGTTACAAATGAAGAAACTGCTGGACATGGTCCTAAGGATCTTAGTGAACACTGGTACCATGTTAGGACATGCTTGGGGACTCTACACCTTCCCCTAAAGTATTCTAAATGGATCACCCACTGTTCTCTGCTCCTCTGGCTTTTACTCCAGGTGCAACATCAGTTACTTAGAAGAATGGCTTAAAGATAAGAATTTACAGAACAACTTGGCCAAGGAAACTTTGGAGCCTCTTTCACAGGCAGCATGGTTGCTTCAGGTCAAGAAGACCACCGACAGTGATGCCAAGGAGATCTACGAACGCTGTACCTCCCTGTCTGCTGTGCAGGTAATCAGGTTTGTTCAGTGTCTCCCCAATCCTCACCAGCAGATCATGTGACTGGCATCCCCTTTCCTGGCTTAGCTGGCATGGGGTGCATCTGCATCTCTGTGTGCTCTTTGGGGAGCATACATATCTCCATGGCCCACCCACTTATCTAACAAGCATTTATTAAATACTAACTCTAGACCTTGAAAACCTAAAAGCTCGTATGGCACATTCCCTGCCCACAAAACCACAGATGTGGGGGGTGGGGGGCGGGGAGGATGTAGGGGTAGAGAAGGCTGGAAATGGGGAATTGTCTCACAGTCATCGAATTATATGATGTTCTTGCTCCCATCTGTGCTCTTCTCAGCTTGTTTTCTCTTTTCTTGGGGAAAAAAATAACACATGGAACCTAGAGCTAAATTACAGTATTAAAGAACCACTTGTGATTCCCAACTGTTCCCAGACCACAGGAACCATCATTTCATAGACAAAGTTATCCTTTTCGTGGCCTTATACCATCTTATGCATTGTTTGCAGATCATAAAGATTCTTAATTCATACACACCTATAGACGACTTTGAGAAAAGAGTGACTCCATCCTTCGTTCGCAAAGTGCAGGTGAGATGCTTAAGATGTGCGTTTCAATTTTTAGTGTGAGAAAGCGATATTTAATGACCACTATAGAAGTTCAGAATTAAAGTACATGTACCAAATATACAAAGGAAAGGCACACAGGAAAAATGGCAGTAATCTTCCCTGTCAGATTCCCCCTGTTTTCAGAACCCATTTTAGCCCTGGTGGGAAGGGTCTGAAAACACCAAAACCATGACTCACAGTCTACATCCCTTCAGCGTGTCGTTTCTCATCAGCTTTGAGCATAGACAAGGGAACAGAGGCTGAATTGAAACAGAGAACCTACGTACTTGTTTTTTCTTATTTTAATCCCTAAAGTTTCTTTCCCAATGCCTTAGGGCAGCAGTTCTCAAAGTTTCATTCAAGAGTCTTTGGTGAGGTGGGGAGGAGTGGATCCTTGAGATAATTTCAGAGAGTCTGCAAAGTCTTCCTGTTTCCAAATATATACCTGTGTGAGGCAGACTTTTCTTAACACACTGCAGCCAGAATAGCAAAGCACTACAGGTGGATGCAGAAGCAGATACAAGATTCCGCCTGTCATATTAAGCCAGTCACTAACATTTACAAAATTCTAAAAAACAATACTACTTCTCAGTAGTTTTTTAAAATTTTCTTTCAAATTTGAGTTATTTTTCCATAAAAATATGTTAACATGTCTTGGGCTTTTCTTGTTATTTTAATGAATTAATAAGTATTTTAAGTTATTGTTTTATTACTAATATGATAAGTATCCATAGCTCTAACCACACGCACGAAAGCTGTTTGGGGTCCTCAGTAATTTAAGATTTTAAAGGGGTCCTGAGACCAAAAAGTTTGCAAACCATTGAACTAAAAATAATTGTGAATGCAATAAAAATTTAATACTGAGCTCCACTCATAAGCTGAGAATTATGCCATGAGAATAGGTAAGAATAGAAATTAGATCGATTTACAGTCAGCCCATCCTGGGGGAAATTAACTTCTGAAGTGAAAAAGAGCAAGTAAGTCTTCACGAGAGCTGGCCTGGAAGACCCAAATAGACCATTTCACCTTGTGCTGTGCTGTTGAAAAGCCCTTTTGTGTGTTATCTCACATGATTTTGAAAGGAGTTTTTCACTGTTGTGTTTTCCTTACTCTTGACTTCCAGACAGCAACACAGCAGAGTGCACTGGTTCCCTTATTCATTTTCCCCCTGGTTCTCATTTCAGGCTCTCCTCGCCAGCCGAGAGGATTCCTCACACCTGATGTTGGACACCAAATACCTCTTTCAAGTCACATTTCCTTTTACTCCCTCTCCACATGCTCTGGAAATGATCCAAATCCCCAGCAGTTTTAAGCTTGGCTTTCTCAATAGATTATAGCAGGAGAAAAGGGCATAAGTGCACTTTTCTTTCAAAAGCTCAGTGAAGCTCAAATAAGAGGGATGTGGCTTACACCTGACTGGAACTGGAAATGCTCTGGAATGTGATTTAATGAAGAAAACAAGAATTCCCCAAATGGGCCACATCTCCTCTTGCTCATGGTGATGGTGCTGCCGCTGTCATCTTGTAAGAATTAACACACACCAGTTGAGGTTGGAAAGGCCACATCTACCTTTGGAATCTCTCGGGACACAGCTTATCCTGTTTTCTAAGGTTCATGGGAAGCCCAGATATTTATGAAGCCACAGATGGGTCCAGGATTGTCTTTCAAATAATCCCATTGGAACATGATCCATCAGAAATTCTCTCACCCACATGCTTGCTTGATGAGGGTGAAGGTGCTTCACTAACTCTTTTTACTAAAGACACTTCTGCATTAAAAAATATTTATTTCAGGCCCCTCTAATTTTTAAGAGAATATTCAATCTGAAATAAATCATGAAGTATTATGCAAATATTCATTTAAAACTAATATATCATTCAAGTCTAACTCCCATATCATTTATCATCTCCTCCAAAAGAATACATCATTAAATTTTCTCTGCCAACATGTTTGCCATAACTTTTCATTATTTAATATCTTTCATACAATGACTTAAAAAATAGTTTGAAAAGGCAACCTAAATGATTTTTTCTGTCTTATCAGCATTCAAATATGTTTTAAGATTTCCTCATAAAAATAACTGAAAAATTATGTCAGTTCCTTCTTTTGAGAAATCTCCCAAGTTTTGTGGGAACTGACTATTCATTGTTCCTCCAGGTTTCCTTATTTCTTCCTTTTAGAGCACAAAACGTGACTTGATAAGCACTCCTAGCCTGTGAACTCAGTGCTCTTCCATACCTCTCCAAAGTCACAGGCCATGGCTGACTCTGTAATATGGGCATATACCTTAGGAGTAGAAATAATCCATGATGATGAATCAATGTCACCCTTCCAATATGTAATAATGTCTTTTCGTATCATAAATGATTTAATTCAGTTCACTCAGATATATTGTATATGAAGAAATGAGAAGTAGAACTTTGTAATATTTTAATCAATAAAATTACCACATGATCTGGGTCAAATTATTTTATTTGCCAGGAGATTACATTTTTCCTAAGTGCACAAGGTTTATGCTTTTCTTTAAGGGTCATACTTAAAGATGCTGCAGATGTTACAGATCCATCACACCTCATAAAACACATATAAAATTTTTTAGCGAGGAAGTAAATATGCCCTCTTTGGCTATATCTCCATGTAGTTCCCAGACTGTGCCAGCATTAGGGGCTACTTGGCAGAGAGTTGGCTGGGTTTTGATTCACATGGATTGCCTTCTTCCTGCCCCTTCCAGGTCTCCCCTACACCACAAAGAGCCCATCACTCTTCCTTTTTGGCTCTCATAACTCTGGTACCCTGTGAGCTGCTGGAGAAAAGGTCATCTCAATGCTAGCAAGTGGAACTTCAGGAGCAGAGTCCTACTGAAGGCGGCAGGGTTTGTAGGGGATCAGTCTTGGGAAGGAGTAGATCTTGTTTGAAGACAAGGGGACCTGCAGAGCTTGCAAAGCATACGCTTGGAGAAAGGGGCAGGGGAGCACTCACTGCACTGTCTTGATCCATTCTACAAAGCTGAAGTTGGCAAGGGTGACCAAAACCATGAGGTACTGATGGGGTGAGGACTGTGAAAAGGCAGGAGCTGCTGCTAACCTTCAGTAACAGGTAAATGTCGGGGTCACTCAGTGAAGCAGGGTGTGAATTCACGGGGGTCAAACCTGCCAAACTCTGCTTCCTGCAAGAGCAGAGAACTGAGCTCTAAAAACTGGTCCACAGGGTTTCTGAGGGAACCTGGTGGTGTGGAGGGTCAGAAGGCCTAGGGGGTGAGTGAGTGATGCACCCTGCAGTGAGTGCCCCAGCTGTGAACACAGAGCTGGAGGTGGGAAGGAAGAGAGCCGCTGAGCTGTAAAGTCCGGATAAGGAGATTAGTTAGACGGATGCGGTTGCCTTAGCACCTTGAAGCTGCAGCTCTAACTTCACATTCTGCTGATTGGTTCCAAGTGTTGACTCTCTGGGAGGTATGTATGTGTTACCATTAGAGTACTCAGGCTTCCTTAAATGCTCAGAAAAGTGTTCAGATGTGTGCACACCAAGTTGTTGACAGGGGTCTTTCTGGGCAGTGAGAGTATAGGTAAAGGATGTTATGGTAGTTAATCTGTATGTTCTAATTTTTCCACATTTCACATGTATTTCTTCTGAGATAGGTGCTTTAAGAATATATTTATTCTTATATAAATTAAGCATCTTTACAATTTAATCAGTTTTAAAAACTGACCCACATAACACTTCACATGTCAACGTAAATCTTGGAGTGCAGCATATAGAATAGAAAGAGGTTTCTAACACTAAACATCACACAGTTTTAATGCCTGTGAGACTCACCCATTCATTGCCATGTGTATCAGCAGTTTATTCTTTTTTTTAGATGAACATATCATAATTTATCTATCTATCTAAATTGACAAATATTTGGATTTTTCCAGCCTGGGGCTATTATAAATAAAACTATTATGACATTCATGGTTTTTTTTTTTTATTCGAGGATGTAAGTATTCATTTCTGTTGAGTATATATCAAGGAGAAAAATGATATGTTTGCATAGCTTTAGTGGATCTTATCAATTAGTTTTCTAGTGTGGTTGCACCAGTTTGTTCTCTCACCAGCTGAAGTGGTCCACTTCTCTACATTCTCACCCACACTTCATGCCATCAGTCTTTTTACTCTTAGGTGTTCTGGTGGGTAAGTAGTGGATTCACAGTGTGTTTTAACTTGCATTTCATTGACGCCTAATGATGTTGAGCACCTCTTTATCTGTTTATTGACATATGAATATCTGCATTTGTTAAGTGTCCAAGTTTTTGCCCACTTAAAAATAGTCTGTACTGAGATACAACTGCACACAACATAAAGCTCACTATTTTATAGCATACATTTCAGTGGTTTTTAGTAAATTCACAAGCAAACTACATTATCTAATTCTAGAAAATTTCCATCACCCAAGAAAGAAACCCCATACTCGTTAAGCAGTCACTCCAACCCCCTGCCTCCCACCTGTTGGCAACTGCTAATCTCCTTTCTGTCTCTGTGCATTTGCCTATCCTGGATGCATTGTATAAATGAAATCATCATCTGTGGCCTTTTGCATCTGACTTATTTCACTTGGCGTCAAGTTTTCAAGGTTCACCCATGTTGTAGCACATCAGAACTTCATCCTTTTTTTAATTGCCAAATAAGAGTCTACTGGATGAACAGACCACATTTTCTTTATTCATTCCTCAGCTGATGGATATGCTAGTTGTTTCCACTTCTTTGGCTTAAATGCTGCTACAGATATTCATGTGTAAATTTTATGTGCACCTATGTATTTGATGGTCTTGGAATATGGCCAGGAGTAAATCTGCTTGGTCATTTGGTAGCAACCATGTTTAACTTCTTGAGTAACTGCCAAGCTGTTTTCCACAGAGGCAGCAACATTTTAGATTTCCACTGGCAAAGTATGAGGGTAATTTTGCCCATTTTTAATTGGGTCAATGAAGCACAATTTTAAAAGTGAAAACTGGGGGTACCCTATATATCCTACAGTAGGATGTTGGCTTATTAAATTGTGATACTCCATCACTCCATAGTATAAAATAATACTAAAGCTATTACCAAAAAACAGATAGCTCTGTAAGCAGTAACAGAATAAGTTAGGTAAAAAAGCAAGTGGCTAACAGTTCCATTTACGTAACTAACAAAGCTTCATCCATGGCATCAGAAAACTAAAAGAATAGCCTCCAAACTCAGGGAACTGAGTGTAGGGTAGATAATGGGAACTTTCACTTTTGACTTTCTATCCTTGGCGCTGACTCTTTAAAAAAATAAACATGGGGTAGTAGGCAATTTGGTAATTTTTTTTTTTTTTGGAACTGTATATTTAAGTGATACATTTCAAAGAAATTTTGTGCTTGGCTTAGGGTTAGGTAACTTCTACTGCAGTGCAATCTCATGTCAGAATTTGTTAAAAACGGGGTATTTTTATTTTTTTCTTGTCAAAGTGCCCACTGAAGCTTTTGCTCTAGCTGTGAAAAGTTCCCTCATCATAAAAATGATTATTTTCAATAAGTACAATAGACTGTACTAAAATTAAATTTAGCCCATGTTATAAAAACTAAATGGAAAATACCAGGATGTAAAGAGTGCTCACAAACAGTGTGACTCCTGGTCCTGAAAATCTATTCCTGCATAGCTAAACTCTGAAATGGAGTCTCTCTGGGCAGTGGGATTATGGGTGTTTTCTTCCTTATGCCTTTCTGATTTTTCCAAATTTTCTACAATGAGCATGTATAACGTTTATGGTTTTAAAATGCTATAATCTTCCAAGTTTACTTTGTCTCTTGCTCATGTTCAACCGACCAGGTCTAAAATGCTAGCTATACAATATAATTTACGGTTGATGTGACTCAAGACTTGTGGTCTCCATTTAAAAATTGGTGTTTTCCAAGAATATGCAATGACATGCGAAGATGAAAACACTATTAAGCAGAAAACTAAGTTCAAAATTGCATATGGCATGTAATTCCAATTTTTTTAATGTATACTCATAGATACCTATGGAGATACTAGAATAAAACAAAATGCTAACAGAGGTCAGTTACTTGTTAGGACAAGGCATGTAGATGACAGATTTTCCTTCTTTGTGTCCTTCTATTTCCAATTATGTATAATGAACATATACATCTCTTATAATGTGAAAAAATATAAAATTCAGTATGGGAAAAGTCTTTATCCAGATTTGGAATATTGGCAATTTTTTAAAGTTTTTATTGGAGTGCAGCTAATTTATAATTTTGTGTTTCAAGTGTACAGCAAAGCAAATCAGTTATACAAATACATATATCCACTCTTTTTTTAGATTCTTTCCCCCATAGATCATTACAGAGTACTGAGTTCCCTGTGCCATATAGTAGGTACTTATTCATTATCTATTGTATATATGGTATGTCAATCCCAATCTCCCAGTGTATCCTTCCTCCCCATCCCCCAGTAACCATAAGTCACATCTGTGACTCTTCTTCTGTTTTATAAATGTTTGTTCCTTAAAAAAAAAAAAAGATTCCACATATAATTGATATCATATATTTGTCTTTCTGTGTGGCAATTTTTCTACTTCTCTCTTGGTGGGAGTCGATCTCCCATAATTCCTAGACATCCTTCTATTCCTTCTGCACTTAGTTCCTGGGGTTCCTCTCACCTTCCATTCCTGCAGCAACTACTCTGTCCAGAGCTTATTTCCTCTTCTCCAGTACTTGATAAAAGTCTCTTAACCTAATTGATTTTCCTGCTGTACACTCTCTCTGTGACCTACTTGCAGAAGTGCAAATGCTGGAATAATCCACTTGAATGACGTCACTCCCTGCTGAAAACCCATGGCTCACCTTCCTAATGCTATTATTTGGAGTCCTGAGCACGACCTTGTGACTGGCCACTTTGGCAGGTTTGGGCAGTGGCGGGGGATAGGGGAGGTGGGGGCAGCATTACCAGGCCCCCACCCCAGGCCAGTCCCTGGTGGGCAGGCCCTTTCCCATTCTTTAACTCTCTGTTTGTGACAAAGCAGGACAGCTTGATGGGGGGGCTCTGTGGTAAGGGTCGTGGACTTCCTCTGCATACAGATTCAGGCTCCGTCACTGACCTTGCCCTTGTTAATCCCTCAGGTCTCCTTTGTGGTAACAGATGTCCTATGTCCCTCCCTGGGTGGCTGTGAGAGGTCAGGCCAGCACTTCGCGGTGGTCAGTAGCTGATTCCCTTCAGATCCCTCGTCCTTAGGGGACCGCCTTCTACTCCTTTGTTTCTTAGAGACCTCAAGAACTCTGCAGCCACCTCTTGGCTGTGGGAGTCCACTTCAACTCATGAGTTCCCTGGTCTCCCCAGCCCCATGGGGACCCCTGCATGGTAGACATCTCCCCCAGGGGTGTCCCCACTGCCACCTGCCCCACAAATACATCCCTCTCAATTTGGACTCTGTTCAAACATTCAGGCTAGTGCCCCCAAAGCTCTTTATACTCAAGGGATTTCTTCTTTGAACCTTGACATGGCCCACCCTCTGGAACATGTATTAAATTGGTGTGGCTACGATGGCTGCTCCCTTCCACCTTCACCCCCTGGTCCTCATTCTCCAACAGTGGTGCCCCGACCCCTCAGCCTTCCAACAGAAACCTAAGAGACATCCTAGACATCTCCCTCCCCTCCCCCAAACATCACCAAGTCCAGTTCCCTCTCCTTTGGAAGCATGGTCCAAATCCATTCCACAGCATTGCCTTAGTACAGGATTTCATCTCGTCTAAACTGTGGCCATAGACTCCTCTCTGCTTTTTCCTCACCTCCAGCCTCATCCCCACTCCCCTCCTTTTCCCTGCTGCCACAGCTTCTCCTGTTGTAGCCACTCACAGGGCAGGATAACATCCATGGAGCACTCACTGTATTCCAGCCTTGAGCTAAATTCTTCATGTGCTGTCTCTCATAATTCCCCTGACAGCCCCATGATGGCAGATGCTAAGATTCCCATTTGACAGATGAGCAAAGATGCAGAGAGGTGAAGTCAGTTGCCCAAGTAGTGGGGCCAGGACTGGGTCAGCCAGAACCCCACCTTTTAGCACAAATGCTTGTTTCCTCAAGGTTGCCCTCCCTTCGGTGACCTGGGCCTGTCTGTTGACTTCTGGGTGGACAGGCAGTGACCCCTGGATCCGTGACTGGCAAATGTTTCATAAATGAGGTGTGTTCCTTACAGGGAACCGACACCACATTTACTTGGTTGGGGTCAGGCTCCAGATTTTCTGACTCTTAATCTTTACTCCAAAAGTTCATCTGGAGAGGAGGAATTTTTTTAAGTTTTAAATTACAGAATCCACTACAAGGGGCTCCCCTGGTGACTCAGTGGTAAAGAATCCACCTGTCAATGAAGGAAATGAGGGTTCGATCCCTGGGTCGGGAAGATCTCCTGGAGAAATGAATGACAACCCACTCCAGTATTCTTGCCTGGGAAATCCCATGACAGAGGAGCCTGGTGGGCTACAGTCCATGGGGTCACAAGAGAGTTGACACGACCTACAGACTAAACAACAACAACAACATTTTAAGGCCCCACAGGATTAAAATACTGTACTGCAAAGATCAACTGTGTCCACGTCTGTTCAGAAAATCTATTATCTGACACTTTCTTACTGATTAAATAAATGAGCTGGTATTGACCCAGCATGTTGTAATAAATTGAAGGTTACAAATTAACTGCATAGACTTTATTTGCATGTACTGGTCTGAGCAACTACCATGATAACAGGAAGATGAGTTGATTTTTTTCCGCCACACCTTATGGTATGCAGGATCCTAGTTCCCCGACTAGGAATCGAACCCAAGTCCCCTGCAGTAGAAGAGCAGAGCTTCAACCACTGGACCACCAAGGAAGTCCCAAGATGAGGTTTTAAAAAGCTGTTTCCATTGGCTTTTCTCATACATACACACACATCCCTTCCCCACTTTTCTTTTCTCTTTTTCTTTCTTTTTTTTTTTAAAAGTCAACAAAAACATGTATTGTGGAATTCCCTTGTGGTCCAGTGGTTAAGACTATGTGGTTCCAATGCAGGGAGTGAGGGTTTGATCCCTGGTTGGGGTATTAAGATCCCACATGCCACATGTATGGCCAAGAAAACAAGAAAGAAAGGAGGAAAAAAGGAAAGAAAGAAAATAGAAGCTGCATGGGAGGGTGATGCATGCTTTGTCTAACAAGTCACTTTATCTAACTCTCTGCTCTTTGCTCTCTGTTCTGCTTTCAGCTCAAGAAGTTGATTTTACATCTATGCTAACTACCATGTCAATACAAAGTTTATTAAAGTCTAATACAAAGTTTCTTTTATGAACAGACAGTAGAAAGTAAAAATTTGCAGACCATTATAAAATATTTAGGACTGTTTCATAATACTTTCAGTTGCTATGAAATGCCCAAGAAATCAGAGAAGACTAAAGGGCTTGTTAAAGGTTGTTTCTTAATTTGTGAAACTTTTCTCATACACACACCTCCCTTTTTTTCTCTCCCTCTTTTCCAGCATCAGCTGGGGTAAAATATGGATCAGACCTTTTTAGTTAACGTATTTGGCTCCTGTGACAGATGCTTCAAACAACGGGCTCTGAGACCAGTTTTCAAGAAATCTGAACAGCTCAACTACTGTTCACTATGTGCAGAAATTGTAAGTGCCACTTTTTAAAAAAACATTTAAGTCATTACCTGTCTTTAAATAATGTCTAATGTGAGGGTCCTGTGACTGGTGGGTTGCCATAGAATCAGTGTACACACACGAACATTTGCATCACACCCAGGCTGAGTGAGACAGTGCAGTGTGAGGGTTTAGGATGTGAGCTTTGGTGTCTGATGGCCTGGCTTCAACTCCCAGTTATGTTCCTCGGGGGCCTTGTGCCAGTGGATCTCAGCTCTGCCAGGAGATCTATTTTCCCATCAGAAAACAACAATAGTGGCATCTATCTCAGGGTTTGAGGAGGAAGAAGAATGAGTTTATTTTATAAAGTGTTTAAAATAATAGCAGAGAAAGTGCTCAATAAATGTTTCAGCTTATTATTTTTTAGAGCTAATGCTTTTTCCTTCTGTCTTCTCCTAGTTGGCTTGGCAAACAAGCAAGCTAAAAGGGACTCTGGTAAATAAACAGCCAGGTAGCACCTTCCCAGAGGCTTTGTGCCAGCTGTCCCTAGAAACAGCTCTGTTGAAGACTGAAGCACATAGGGCCTCAGTTATGAGCAAAATCAAGCTCAAGGAAAACTGTTCCTTGGACCTAAGACTTCAGCCAGGGTAGGAACTGAACAAAAAACCTGGCACTTTTCAGAGTATACAAATCAATTTTCACCAGAGATGGCTTTGCACAGGCTTCAAATCCTATAGCAGCAAGGTCCACAGTCTGGCTGAGGCTCCAGGAATGAGTCCTGTCTCAAAGGATTTGCAAAGCTGTGCTCAGCAGTGCAGCTCAGTGGAGCCCCCACCTGGTCACAAGTGGTAAAGCACACTTCCCCACAGGCTCAGTAGGAAATCTCCATCGTGGACACAATGAGAAAACAAAAACCAAGGCACTTAGCTCAGTGGGAAAAGATAACTTTCACATTTTATCCAACTGAAGGGAAAACTGTATTCATCCTTTTGGTCCCATTATAACTCCTAACAGTGAACACATTTTAAAAATTATTCCTGTAAAGCAAATGGCAAATAAGCAGCCTAAAGGGGCATACAGGGTTTGGTACAGTATAGTAATCCTGATGTCACAGGATTCAGGCTTATTGTTATGGGCTTCTACATGCAGCACATTTTGTTCTAAACTTGGATTTACACACTGCAAGCTGAGGACACTCAGTTCTTAAACTTGCTTTCTGATGGCCCTACCATCCTGGAGCAGTACTATGTGTTCATCTTTCTCTACTTGAAACAACATTCCCTGTGGACAGAAGGAGCCCAGAATCCCAGATGTCAGGTCCTCTGTAGCATCACAGATTCTTCCCAGGTCAGAACCCTGCCTGGAGATGTTCTTCAGAGGATTGCCATCTGCTCCACCACGAGCACTTGGAAGGTTCCCAAATATTCAGACAGATTCCTTTGACTGTGGAGACCTCCAAATGACTAACAGCTAACTTTTTAATCCGGGTGTTTGGGATTGTGTAGACACAGCCCCCAGTGGGTACTTTTCAGGGATGGGGCAACCCTGTAACTCCACCACTGCTGAAATGCAGCAGATAACTTTTCTGACTTACACTTTAAAAAAACAGTGCACAGCAAAGTGAAGGAAGGCACTTGGCAAACTTTGAAAGTGAAAGTCTCATCCAACTCTTTGCAACCCCATGGACTACAGAGCCCCGTGAGTTCTCCAGGCCAGAATACTGGAGTGGGTAGCCTTTCCCTTCTCTAGGGGATCTTCCCGACCCAGGAATCCAACTGAGGTCTCCTGCGTTGCAGGCAGATTCTTTACCAACTGAGCTATGAGGGAAGCCCTTGCAAACCTTGCCATTAAAGCATTCCCTGGCTTCCTCTCCAGATGGTAAACTCCCTAGATTGGAGGATGTTTGGAGGTTATTTTACACAGAACCTTCAGAAGAGGGCACACTCCAGTATGAAGCTCCACTCACCCCAGGTCTTCACGAACACGCAGACCCTGAGTTAGGCACACGTATCCCACAGGGGGTCATGAGGTCCTGAAGAGGTGACACGAGGATGCTGCTTTTCCCAGAGCATCCTCAAGATGGCCTTGTGAGAGGTGTCCCCATGACCCAGTGTCTCATACTTCCTGTTAATTGCTCACATGGACCAGGTAGCAAAGGAGCACGTAACTGTGTGCCACGCTTTGCTCTGAGTGCTCTATGCAGTCACTCCTTATGAGGATTCTATGAGGAAGGTGTTCTCCCCATTTACAGATGAGGAGCCTGCGACACAGAGAAACTGAGTAAGCCACTCAAGGCTGAACAGCGCAACCAGGATTCACCCCCAGGCAGTGGAATGTGGACAGAGCCTGTGTTCTTAATATTTTGCTCTAAGAACTCTGAAATTGTTTCTGGGAGAGTGAACCAAGCAAATCATTTCACTTTTCTGTGCCTCATTTGTAAAACGGGGGTGACAACAGTTCCCATTCAGGGTGACTGTTGTGAGTTACTAATGTAAAGCGCTGGAACAGTGCCTGGCACGAAAGGGCCTGGAAAGCACAGATGCTTGAGTCTGCCACAAAGTCACTAATTTGCTTCTATGAGGGAACTGCAGCAGCCCTTCATTCTAAGGTGGAGTGACCCGTCATAAGTGACCAGTCTGAGATCTCTGATCAGGGGCTCAGAAGCCCTGAGTCTGGGTCCTTGTGGGTCCCTGACCCCCATCATCACTTCCTCTGACTGCCCCCCAGGACAGGGACTTGATTCTTTAGTGAATAAGAGAAGAGCTAAACCAAGAACAGGCAAAGACTCCAGAGCTTTTCAGAAGCCAGAAATAGCTTTTTTTTTTTTTTTTAAAATCAGTTCAGTTCAGTTCAATCGCTCAGTCGTGTCCAACTCTTTGTGACCCCATGGACTGCAGCCAGGCCTCCCTGTCCATCACCAACACCTGGAGTTTATTCAAACTCATGTCCATCGAGTCGGTGATGCCATCCAACCATCTCATCCTCTGTAATCCCTTTCTCCTCCTGCCTTCAATCTTTCTCAGCATCAGGGTCTTTTCAAATGTATCGGCTCTTCATATCAGGTGGCCAAAGTATTGGAGTTTCAGCTTAAGCATCAGTCTTTCCAGTGAATATTCAGGACTGATTTCCTTTAGGATGGACTGGTTGGATCTCCTTGCAGTCCAAGGGACTCTCAAGAGTCTTCTCTGACACCATGGTTCAAATGCATCAATTCTTCAGTGCTCAGCTTTCTTTATAGTCCAACTTTCACATCCATACATGACCACTGGAAAAACCATAGCCTTGACTAGACAGACCTTTGTTGGCAAAGTAATGTCTCTGCTTTTGAATATGCTATCTAGGTTGGTCATAACCTTTCTTCCAAGAAGTAAGTGTCTTTTAATTTCATGGCTGCAGTCACCATCTGCAGTGATTTTGGAGCCCCAAAATATAAAGTCAGCCACTGTTTCCCCATCTATTTCTCATGAAGTGATGGGACCAGATGCCATGATCTTCGTTTTCTGAATGCTGAGTTTTAAGCTAACTTTTTCACTCTTCTCTTTCACTTTCATCAAGAGGCTTTTTAGTTCCTCTTCACTTTCTGCCATAAGGGTGGTGTCATCTGCGTATCTGAGGTTATTGACTTTTCTCCCAGCTTGTGCTTCTTCCAGCCCAGCCTTTCTCATGATGTACTCTGCAGAAAAGTTAAATAAGCAGGGTGACAATATACAGCCTTGACGTACTCCTTTCCCTATTTTACCCTCAGGCATACCTAAACATTAAGTCCCAAACAGGGGAAGTGGGAGGAAGGGGCGTTGGAAGGGCTCTACCATTGGGACTTCGCCAAACTCTCAGGAGCAGGAGCCGTCCTGGATTGGAATCCCAGCCTGGCCTTCACTAAGTGCGAATCCTTCAGCAAGTTGCGTATCACTTCTGAGCCTTGGTTTTTCCACCAGCAAGATGGGCACAAACTTCCTACGTGCCCGCAGGATGTGCGCTAACATTAGCCCCGCCGGGGCGCGGGGACGCTGAGGTGGCGCTGTGCCTGCAGCCCGCGGAGACGGAGGAGGACCGGCCTCCGCAGCAGGGCTCTCCGCGGCGGCGTCAGCGCCGGAGGGCGGGGCGCGCTCGGGGAGGCGACTGGAGCTGCGCCGGTGGCGGCTGGGCGCCCGCTAGCCGGCCCGGCCTCCGCCGCCCGCTAACTCGCATCCCCGCTTCCCTCCCACCGCGTCCCTGCGCGAAGATGGCAGCCGACGGGCTGCATGAGAACGAGACGCTGGCGTCGCTCAAGAGCGAGGCCGAGAGCCTCAAGGGCAAACTGGAGGAGGAGCGGGCCAAGCTGCACGACGTGGAGTGTGAGTGCGGGCCGCGGCGGGGGCTGCGCGCCGGGAGGCGGGCGGTGGGAAGGAGACCGGCGGGGCGGGTCCGGGGGCAGGGGG
The DNA here is from genome assembly GCF_001704415.2 of Capra hircus. Classification (NCBI taxonomy): domain Eukaryota; kingdom Metazoa; phylum Chordata; class Mammalia; order Artiodactyla; family Bovidae; genus Capra; species Capra hircus. The sequence continues at coordinate 45,015,774 of NC_030817.1, read as the reverse complement.
CGGGATGGAGGAGGCAGGCCCGCGCCGCCGCCCTGGCTGAGGGCCCGGCGCCCCGGCGCCGCTTGAGACGCAGCCCGATCCCCCGGGTGCGCTTGTGGGGGGCCGAGCCGGACCCTCGCGGGCTCCCAGCACCTCTTAGAGCCCCCCGCCCACTGGCGGAGGCCAGCCCGCCTCTGGGCGGAGCAGCTCCTGGCCGCTGTCCTCCTGACGAGGGATCGTGGGACCAGTTACCGTCATCACCTGCCTGGGCGAAGCAAACTGATCTCATTCTTGCGATTCCCAAGCCGAGCGGGGTGTAGGGGGTTGTCAGGGGAGGCAAGCGCCCCGAGCTCTTGTGGACACGGCCTAGGGGAAACTCCTGGTTTGGGGTTTGGTTTGGGGTTTTTTTCGATTATCATTTTACTTTCTCCATCACTGTTGTTTTTTCTCAGTTTTGCTTTTGTAAGGAACCAGACTCTAATTTAAAATCTCACTTTTCCAATCTGAGGATGGAACTAGGGAAAGGAAGCAGAGGGGCTTACCAAACGCAAACATTTCGTTCATTTGAGGCTGTTCAAGATGCTTTTGTTTGGATGCGGTGTGGTTGGCATAAAAGAGGAGCAGCAGTCTTAAATAAATTTACATTATTACTCACGACCATAATGCAGAACCAGCTCTGTGATTTTTATGAGTGAGCAATTAAATAGCCCGGTGACATGACTCCTGGCAGAATCAGCTTCCCTTTACTCTGTCGGATGGTTCATCCCTGGCAGGGCTTGGGCTAAGGCCAAGCTTGGGGAAGTGGGTTTATCTGCCTCTTGTTCAGCCCTGAGGGTGGCATCTCCTCTTTGCTCAGCCGGACCTTCTCAAGGTACCCTCAGGCACACCGGAGCATTGTGCTCCTGCCATTTTGGTACCACCCTGTCTGCATCCTCTTTGGAAAAAAAGAGTGAGGTTAGTGCTAGAGGCTTTAGCACCTGATTCCTTCCTTTGACAAACCTCTTGATAGAAGCAGATGACCTGAATCTCAAATATGTTGTGCCTTTGTAGGAGCCTCCTTTAAATAGGTAAGCTGAGCCCCTATATCTTTTAGAAATATATTCAATTACAATTAGCTATAATCCCCAAAGTAATTAAATAAATTGGGAGTTATTTTTCTTAACAAGAATCAGGGTAGGCAATCACCTGCTTTGGTTCAAGTGCCCAGTGTGTCCTCAGGAACCCATGCTTCTTTTCTTTCCACTACTTAAGGCACTCGTGTTTGCCCTGTGATTATGATATAACTGCTACAGTGTCAGGCATCACCTTTGTATCCGGGGCTGGAAGAAGGGAGAATGTGGGCACCACCCTCTGTTTCTCCTTCTTTTCAGGAAGGCAAAAGTGTTTTTTCAAAAACCTCCTTTCTCCCCAGCATATTTCTCTTTGTACGTCATTGGCCAGAACTAGGTCACATGGCTACAGCAAGGGAGGCTGAGAAAGGAAATAAGCTGGGCAGGCTGCCACCCCAAACAAAGTTGGCTTCTGTTATCAGAGTAGCAGCGAATGGCTGATGGGTCTGTCCCATTTCCCTTTGCAAATTCCTATGCTCCACAGACAATAATGATGATGCTCTGAACATGGTGTTAGTGCCTCTGGGTCATCTGATATCTCCATTTTACAGATGAGGAAACTGAGGCATAGAGAGGTGAAAGGATTTACCAAATGATCCCAGCTACTAAGTAGAGGATCCGGGATTCCAGCCCAGCCTCACTTCAATTTGTTTTATTGTTGTTGTTGTTTGTTTGTTTGTTTTACCAGATACCTTAGTGCAGAGGGCATTCTCTAGAAACTCTTTTACTCAACAGTACAGGCTGCCCACTGGGATATTTTGCAGCCTTTTCTGTGAATCTGGTAAATTGCCTGAGCCAGAGAGATGGTTACAATGCAGCTTTTCAACAGGGAACCCCTGTCCTGCCCAAAATGCAGGGCTCTCAGAAACTGGGGTCAAATCATGAACCCACAGCAGAAGGATTTATCCCCACCTGTATATGGCAGAATTTTTGAGTAGAAAAGATCAGAGGTCATGTGGCCAGGGTCCTGTTTATTCCCTCTGCAGCCTCTGGACCACTTCTCTTCACTCTCGTGTTAAACCCTTGCTCCATTGAGGCTCTGAACGTTCAGTTGACCTCCCTCTTCCCCTCACCTCTGTTCTACTGTCTCCAGACCTCCCAGCCAGGCTCCCTCCTTTCTTGAGGACTTCGGCATACGGCTCAAGTCCTCCTTTTGACTCTAAGCCCTGTCCCATCCCTGGCGTCTTCAGGATCCACAAGGGTGACCCTCATCAGACACTGGCCCCTCACGCCACCACAGCACCCTGGAATCACAGCACAGCTCCTCTGACCACAGCCTCTCCCTTAGAGATCTCCTTGATCTTGGGCCGGTGGGCTCTTCCCACTTCCATTCTCTCAGCCTTTTCCTGAGTGTGTGTGTTTTTATGTTTTGGTGTTGTTATAGCTGACCCTGTAGCCCCTGTCCTGGTCTGGGAAGGGTCTTCAAGCCATAAGCCGAGGTGACCAAGTCATCTTTGTGCACATGGGACTCTCGATTTTATAAAATGGAAACCTTGCATTCTGGGAAGACTTTCAGTTCAGTTCAGTGCAGTCACTCATTGGTGTCCGACTCTGCGATCCCATGAAGTGCAGCACGCCAGGCCTCCCTGTCCATCACCAACTCCCGGAGTCCACCCAGACTCACGGCCATCTTCATCCTCTGTCGTCCCCTTCTCTTCCTGCCCCCAATCCCTCCCAGCATCAGTCTTTTCCAATGAGTCAGTTCTTCACATGAGGTGGCCAAAGTATTGGAATTTCAGCTTTAGCATCAGTCCTTCCAAAGAACACCCAGGACTGATCTCCTTTAGGATGGACTGGTTGGATCTCCTTGCAGTCCAAGGGACTCTCAAGAGTCTTCTCCAACACCACTGTTCAAAAGCATCAATTCTTCAGCACTCAGCTTTCTTTATAGTCCAACTTTCACATCCATACATGTCCACTGGAAAAACCATAGCCTTGACTAGATGGACCTTTGCTGGCAAAGTAATGTCTCTGCTTTTGAATATGCTATCTAGGTTGGTCATAACTTTTCTTCCAAGGAGTAAGCGTCTTTTAATTTCATGGCTGCAGTCACCATCTGCAGTGATTTTGGAGCCCAAAAAAATAAAGTCTGACACTGTTTCCACTGTTTCCCCATCTATTTCCCATGAAGTAATGGGACCGGCTGCCATGATCTTCGTTTTCTGAATGTTGAGCTTTAAGCCAACTTTTTCACTCTCCTCTTTCACTTTCATCAAGAGGCTTTTTAGTTCCTCTTCACTTTCTGCCATAAGGGTGGTGTCATCTGCATATCTGAGGTTATTGATATTTCTCCCGGCAATCTTGATTCCAGCTTGTGTTTCTCCCAGTCCAGCGTTTCTCATGATGTACTCTGCATAGAAGTTAAATAAGCAGGGTGACAATATACAGCCTTGACGTACTCCTTTTCCTCTTTGGAACCAGTCTGTTGTTCCATGTCCAGTTCTAACTGTTGCTTTCTGACCTGCACACAGGTTTCTCAAGAGGCAGGTCAGGTGGTCTGGTATTCCCATCTCTTTCAGAATTTTCCACAGTTTATTGTGACCCACACAGTCAAAGGCTTTGGCATCGTCAATAAAGCAGAAATAGATGTTTTTCTGGAAAATCTCTTGCTTTTTCCATGATTCAGCAGATGTTGGCAATTTGATCTCTGGTTCCTCTGCCTTTTCTAAAACCAGCTTGAACATCTGGAAGTTCACAGTTTATGTATTGCTGAAGCGTGGCTTGAATTTTGAGCATTACTTTACTAGCATGGGAGATGAGTGCAATTGTGCGGTAGTTTGAGCATTCTTTGGCATTGCCTTTCTTTGGAATTGGAATGAAAACTGCCCTTTTCCAGGCCACTGCTGAGTTTTCCAAATTTGCTGGCATATTGAGTGCAGCACTTTCACAGCATCATCTTCCAGGATTTGAAATAGCTCAACTGGAATTCCATCACCTCCACTAGCTTTGTTCATAGTGATACTTCCTAAGGCCCACTTGACTCTCAGTCCTGGGCAAACTGCAACAGTTGGTCAGCCTTCTGTTTGCTCTGCCTTGCCCAGATTCTTGCCTTAAAAAAGTCAACACGACAAAACTAGAACATAAACTTGGAGGAAAGTGGACTTAATTCCAGATTCAGCTCTTCAGCTCCCTTCCCTTTGACCCTCAGACCAGCATCCATACTGTTGGACCCTCATCCCCAGGTCAAACCCTGGCCCAACTCTTAACTACAGGAAGTGGTTCTTACGGGTGACCTAAGGGGAAGCCAGCCTGCCTCAGACTGCACAGCCCCAGGCCCTGTGCCACCGCGCTGCCTTTCCCCTCACTCCTCCAGCCCCTCCTGCTTCTCCCCATCATCACCTTCATCACCTTCTCATGACCTTCTGATTACCTTCCCCCCTGAGTAGGTGCTTCCTCACTTGATTCTCAGGTATTTTAGAACCATGAGGTGACAGCTTGTGTTAGTTTCATGTTGCTTTTGTACAAATTTCCATAAACACAGTGGCTTAAGACAACCTAAACTCATTCTCTTACCAGTTCTGGAGGTGAGAAGTCTAAAAGCGGTCAGAAGGGCTGCATTCCTTCTGAGGCTTTGTGGCAGAGTCCACTCCTTGTCTTTCCAGCTTCTAGAGGTTGCCTGCATGCCTTGGCTCGTGGCTCCACATAACTCCAACTCCGCTTCTGTCATCACATCTCTTTCTTGACTTTGACCCCTTGTCTCTCTCTTGGAAAAGGCAATGGCAACCCACTCCAGTACTCTTGCCTGGAGAATCCCATGGGCGGAGGAGCCTGGTGGGCTGCAATCCATGGGGTCGCTGGGAGTCGGATACGACTGAGCATCTTCACTTTCACTTTTCACTTTCATGCATTGGAGAAGGAAATGGCAACCCACTCCAGTGTTCTTGCCTGGAGAATCCCAGGGACGGGGGAGCCTGGTGGGCTGCCGTCTATGGAGTCGCACAGAGTCAGACACGACTGAAGCGACTTAGCAGCAGCAGCAGTAGCAGCTCCCTCTTATAAGAACCCTTGTAATTAATTACATTGGACCTGCCTGTATGATCCAGGATACTCTTCCCATTTCAAGATCCCTAACTACATCACATCGTCAAAGTCCCCTTTGCCACAGAAGCTAGCATATTCACAGGTTCTGGGAATTAGGATGTGAACATCTTTGGGGGGTGCGGCTATCACACAACTCTTAAAACTACAGGGGTCACCTGCTTCAACCTCAGTCTTCAAGCACAAAAAGTTTTCTTCCCCTCTCAACATCCTTCTCCCCTTTGCTTGTGAACGAAGAAGCAACTGAAGGCTTAAGGCTTTCCCAGATGTTATCCAGCTACTCTCAGAGCATATGCAGAATAGACACCAGGCTCCTAGGAGCTCTCCTTCTTACCATGCCAGGCCATCTCTCAGAAAGCTGAGATTCACATTAAAAAGGGGAAAAGAAACTAAGTCTGTGTGTATATTGAAAATTGTCAATATGAAGTAAGTAAACCAAAGTGCCCAACAGTGTATATAACATGGTCTTATTAGCTTAAACAAGAGATGCTTGTACATGCATTAAATGTGTGGCAGGATACATGGGAGATGTTATCTCCAGAGAGGGGAGTAGAGGGGGATGTAGAGGTACTCTTAACTTTATACCCATTGGTGTATTTACTCCTTTTGTAATCAAAAGTGAATACTGGAATAAGAGTTAAGATCAAGGGGAAAAAAAGGAGAGAGTTCACTCTAAAGAGTTCTTAATTTGAAATTTAAGTGACAAATGATCTGGAAGACAGGCTGAAAGCAGACAAGCTGGAGGGAGGCTGTGTTCGTTTCAGCCTACATGTGTGAAGGTCTCGTGGGCCTGTGTGGGGGTTCCATGCAGGTTTCCAGCCCCTTAAGGGAAGATTCTATTTTTGTCTAAGAACAGAGTAACTCAAAAAAAGAGACTTATGTAACATTTCTAGGTACAAATCCAGGCAAAATATGGGAAACCACAGGGTTTATCACCCAATGCTATTACCTTTTCTATCTGTTCTAAATATAACATTGTGAAAGGTTTTATCTCAAAGCTTATGGCTAGAGCCTTGGACTATTCTGATGTTCCAGTGTTAGGAAAACCATATTTCTGGATTAGTCTGAAGCAAATTTATTGATTGACCTTGTCCATGTTCTAAGGAAATATGCTATGTGTCAGTTCCGTTCAGTTCAGTCACTCAGTCATGTCCAGCTCTTTGCAACCCCATGAATCACAGCATGCCAGGCCTCCCTGTCCATCACCGACTCCAGGAGTTCACTCAGACTCGCTTCCATCGAGTCCGTGATGCCATCCAGCCATCTCATCCTCCGTCGTCCCCTTCTCCTCCTGCCCCCAATCCCTCCCAGCATCAAAGTCTTTTCCAATGAGTCAACTCTTCGCATGAGGTGGCCAAAGTACTGGAGTTTCAGGTTTAGCATCACTCTCTCCAAAGAAATCCCAGGGCTGATCTCCTTCAGAATGGACTGGCTGGATCTCCTCGCAGTCCAAGGGACTCTCAAGAGTCTTCTCCAACACCACAGTTCAAAAGCATCAATTCTTCGGCGCTCAGCCTTCTTCACAGTCCAACTCTCACATCCATACATGACTACTGGAAAAACCATGTACTGAGTCTTAAAAAAGTGAGTTTCCCAGCAGAGTAATCTGCTTCTGGCTCTTGTGTGTGTGGCCTATTAGGTCAAAAGGAGCAGAATGCAAACCTGCCTTTCATTTCCTCACCCCTTCCTCTTGCTAGAATACTGTCATAATAAGCTCATGCCACTGTAGCAAATTCAGAAATACAGAAAAACACATCATCCATAAGCCCCCCACCCAGAGGCAACCACATTAGGTATCTCGTTGTGTTTTATAGCTTATGGTTTCACTTTTGTGTATGTATTTATAAGCATGCTTGGAATTGTACCAGGTACAGTTTGAGTTGGTTTTTTGTTTGAGCCTAGTTTTAATTTAACCCAATGAATTGACTAGCCCCTTGTATCATTTTTATAGTTCTTTTTAATGTCAGTATTTAAAAGTATGATTTAAAATCACATATTAGTCCATCATAAAGGCTCTACCATAATTTAACCCTTCCAACATTTAATTCGGGGTTTCAGAGTAGGTTTTTGTGTCTGTGGCTAATATATGGTTTTCGTTGTTGTTTAGTCACTAAGTCGTATCTGATTCTCTTGCAACACCATGAACCGTATGTAACCCACCAGGCTTCTATGTCCATGGGGTTTCCCAGGCAACAATACTAGAGTGGATCACTGTTTCCGTCTTCAGGGGATCTTCCTGACCGAGGGATCAAACCCATGTCTCCTGCGTTGCAGGCAGATTCTTTACCATGTGAGCCACCAGGGCAGCGCAATTTATAGTTTGGGGGCAATTAAAAAATCTCTTACAAACATAAGTGAGGTAAATAATTGCAAATGTTTTCCTTCCATCCAGGTGTTTGAGGGTTTTGTATACATCCCACTCTATTTTGCCTTGGGGTAGACACAGAATGAGTTTTTACAAATTAGCTTTGGTTAAGTTTTCTTGCTTGATTCCTTTCATCTTCTACCAAACTGTGGCCATCATAGAAACTGTATATTGGTGCAAAATTTAGGAAGTTAATCAAGATCATTTAAAAAATAATTCTGTTTTCCTGTTTAAGACCCCTCACTCATCTTTAAACTTATGTTCTATATTTATAATTGATTTCACAGTGTTCATTTTCAAGGATATTTTAAGTGTGCTTCCTTTGTGCCGGACTGGAATAGTCTTGCCGACAACCCCATGAGGAAGATGAGGTTGCAGGAAGGCAAGCCTCTGCTCATGGATGTGGAGCAGCTGCACGGGGCTCTGACCCAGAGCCCAGGCTCCTGACGGCTCTGCTCCAGTGCATGCTCCAGGGAGATCCAAGCAGAAAGCACCCCATCCTCCTGCCACTTACCTTCTAGAGGAATTTCTTCACAGGTTGTCACTATATTCTAGAAATTCTTATTATAGAAACCAGCTGGTTGTCTTCATCATTTCTTTTCTTTTTTGTTTTTCAAGAAAAAGTTAAATCCTGAAGGGATAGTTCATCAGAAGGCAAAGGAGAAACCCCATCTGCCCTGAACCAAGCTCCCACAAATGATTTAAAGGACATATTCGGCTCATTTCCAGGTTTTTGTTTTTAATTTCATTAGAAAAAAATTTTTTAAACTCGAATTTAGTGAATGTGAGATTTGGCAAATAGAAGCAGGATAGAGTGGGTTGGAAGTGAATCTGTGTATAGGAAGAGAAAATGTCATGAGAAAAAATAATTAATAAGTTGGAGTGTGTTCAAATTCATGTTATGTAAGGAGACCCCATTTTGGTTGGTGAGTTTTTTTGGTAAGAGGGACATTAAATGGCTAGGATTGCCCTAATGCTGAACTGAGGGAAGCAGTGCTAGTACAGATATGATGTTTCAAAGTTAAATACTAACTAGGATATGCTCACAGCTCTGGTGCAAGCTTGTGTAAAAGGCTTGTAAAAAATTAGAAAACTTCAGTCTGTTCTTGAATTGCATTCAGTATGTTTTTGTGAAGAACATTGCCATAAAACACTAATGTGCTGTTTGTGGCAATAAAAAATGTGCTGTTTTAGCAGAAGCAGTGGTGTTTTAATTGCCCATTCATGTAGCATTTTATAGTTTAGCAAGCACTTTTAACAACTTGGGTTTTCACAAAGACTTTTAACCTGCATACTCTTTTCTTTCATCATAAAAAATGGGACAACTAAAAGAAACCAAGACTTCTTGGAGAAGTGGCTGCTTCCGGGGCCAGTGCACGGGGCGGACATGAGCCTGCCAGAAGACGCTGTCAGAGGATGATGAGGCTGTGTGGGAAGGTCTCTGGAGGCTGCTTGATGGGGCTCCCACTGAGCAAATCAGGGCCCAGTTGGGCATCAAAATAAATAGTAGCAAAGGATTATAACCTCTTGAATTAAGTGAGAATCCATGAGTTCCCTACTAATGTAAATAAATAAATAAATACACTGGGGAAGAGGGAACCTTCCTCTGTATACTAGAAGGCCAACTGAAAACCGCAGAAGCAATGATTTAGAAAGGTCACCACTTGCCAGCCATCGTAATAATCAGGTTCAGGCAAGAATCATTAATGGATGTTAAAAGTGGGGTATTCAAGTTTTAGTGGTAACATGACATGTATGTGCTCTCAGAGTACATCCCCACAAAGTACTTTTTCATGACAAAAGGCACAATGATAACTGTACAGTGGAGAACCATGGCAGATGCCACCTTGACCAGATCAGAGTGAACACTGCTGGGGATGGACTAGCAGACAGCAGATGCTTCCTGGTGGGACAGATGCACAGGGAGGACCCCATCGCTGGTCCGCAGCATTCCTGCCAGTGTCCTTTACCCAAAGCTCACTTGGAAGAAGCATCAGACAAGCCCAGCTGGGGAACAAATCACTGGAGACAAAAGAAAATGACCACTGAAGGCAACATGTGATCTTGGTTTTCTTTTGCTATAGCAATATCATTGGGTGAACGTCGCAGTAAGGTCTATAGATTAGACATAGGGTTGTGTCTGTTCTCTGACTGATCATTATACAGTAGTTATGTAAGAAAGTTTCTTGTTTTGGGGAAATATACACGGAAGTGTTTAGAGAGAAGGAAGGGAAGAGGGGAGGGAAGAAGGAAGGGTTTCCCAAGAAGGGGCACTGTTGTCACAAGGCTTACTGCAGAGTCAGCCCCTCGGTCTGGGCTTCCCGCGAGGGAGGTGGGCGCCTACCCAGAGAGGAAGGAAGGGGCCAGTGCCTTGTCTCTCTCCACCCCTGATGCTTTGTCTGTACCAAGACCCTACATCTTTCCTGGGGCTGACCCCTGGCTTAGAATGCCCCCTTCTCTCCTCGCCACCCGCCTGTAAAAAGGCCCAACTGAGAGGTGTGGAGGAAAGAGCAACAGAGATGAGGTGAGGAGCCCGGGCACAGCCTCTAACCTGGAAGGGGGAGGCAAGCGCAGCAAGGGGCAGAGGCCGTGTGACTCCCCCACCCCCTGGATGACTGGACGGACTGGATGGCTTCTGGGGCCCTTTCTGCTGTTTCATGTGAACTTGTCTCCTTCTAAGACTCGTCAGTTGACTACATTTCTAAAAGCCCCTCAAAAGCCCTCCCTAAGCCTTACGAAAAAGGCTGTGGTCCCAGCCCCTGAAGGATTGATTTTTGGAGCATCTTCCTGGTGTACATATCTCCTGCACCTCATGTGTTCAGACCCATAGACTGTTGCCTTGATCTCTGCCGGCACTGTAAGTTTTCAGTAAATCCATGGGGTACTGTATGCTGGGTTGGTGAATTCGTTCTTTCCCGCAGCACGTGGAGGGGACACCAGCCACGTCCCAGGCCTGAGCCAGGCATGGGGGGACCGAGAGGACACACGGGGCCTGCTGTTGAGCAGGTGGACGCACATCCCGGCGTCTGATGGGGCAGTTTCTGTAAAGTCACTTGTCCTTGTGACTGGAAAGGAGTAGGTGAGAGAGCCAGAAGCCCCTTCTTCACTCCCAGTTAGTTGTATGAACTGGTATTAGCCGGATAACCTCTGTGAGCCTCAGTCTCCTCGCCCATCTGTGGGAATAGCGACCTCACTCCACTGCCTGCCCCTGCATCGCAGAGCCTTTCCGTGGGAGGATTCTGTGTCCAGCTTTGCAGATAGCAGGCAGTCCTTTCCTCAGTCCCTCAACATGCATGTGTGGATGCAAGCGCTTTGAAAAACATAGGGTTTTTTTAATGAAGCATAGTTGATATATGATATTATGTAAGTTATAAACATAGTCTGAAACCCACAGAAAATGACAACATGTCTCTACCTTCTGTGTTTTGTGTGTGTGTAGTTGCTCAGTTGTGTCCAACTCTTTGTGACCGTTTGGACTGTAGCCTACCAGGCGCCTTTGTCCATGGGATTCTCCAGCGAAGAATCCTGGAGTGGGTTGCCGTTTCCTCCTCCAGGGGATCTTCCCGACCCAGGGATGGAACCTGTGTCTGCCGTGTCTCCTGCAATGCAGGCACGTTCTTCACCCACTGAGCTTTGGGGGCTGAGCCTGAAAGAGAGAGCATTTCGCGTCACGAGGGTAAAGTGCAGGAGGAAGAGCGCTGAGAGCCTCCCTGTCCCAGTGTGTGACTCAGGCGAGGTCCAGGGTCATGGGACTGAGCGTGCCTTGTCCTTGCAGTGCACCAGGTGGCCGAGCGCGTGGAGGCCCTGGGGCAGTTTGTCATGAAGACCAGAAGGACCCTCAAAGGCCATGGGAACAAGGTTCTGTGCATGGACTGGTGCAAGGATAAGAGGAGGCTCGTGAGCTCCTCCCAGGTACGTCACACCTGTTGGGTGATGGTGGGCGTGCTTCTGATTGTAAAGCTGAAGGGAAGGAGCCGTCCTTTTCAAAAACCCTCTCAGGACGGTATGACTCTGCCTGTTTGCCAAAGGGCACAAGTTACCTCGTTAAGAATTCTCTGGCATGCTTAAGAACTTAACTAATTTGGGTAGATTTGCAATTGGCAGTAACTAAAATATTAGAAACTCTGTTTGACAAACCATTCCAAAGTTTTTCTTTCTGAGCATATTTCTTGGTCTTATTTGTAAGGGAAACCATTTTTAAATTAAGATGTTTTTCTCCCCCAAGTTGAGCGCATAGGTGAGGTGCCACGGTGGCTACTTTCAGCTTAAGAGTTTAGCAGTTTTTACACCTTAAGTAACACATTTAAACTATGTATTTTGTGAAATATAATTTTTGCCATTCAGCTTATATAGGTCACATCATTGATTTTGCACCCTATGTATTACTTATTAAACTGCTGCATGACAAATTTCCCCCAAGTTTAGCAACTTAATCAGTGGATATTTGGTATCTTACATGGTTTCTGAGAGTGAGGAATCAGGGGCAGCTCAGCGGGATGGTTCTGGCTCAGGGTGTCTCACAAGGTTCCAGTCAATGCATTGGTCGGGGATGCAGTCATTTGACAGCTCAGCTAAGGCAGAAGTTTATTTCCAAGATGGCTCTCTCACTTGGCTCTTGGCTGGAGGCCTTAGCTCCTCACTGTGTGGACCTCTCCATTGGTCTGCTTATGACGTGGTAGCTGGCCTCCCACAGCAACAGAAGGAGACAGAAGCAGAAGCCATGCTGTGTTTGATGACCTGGGCTCAGCAGTGACATCCCCTCCCTTCTGCTGTATACCACTGGTCCCACAGACCAACCCTGATATAACAAGGGAGGGGCCTGGACAAGGACATGTCTCTCAGGAGGCTGACTACACTGCTTAGTGCTTTTTATGTCTATGTTGGTGTTACATGCATTGAACCACACACTGAGGTCATATATTTTTTTGGCTGGTTTAGCCCCTGGCTCCTGCCGCTTCCTTTAGTCCAGCTTTTTCAAAGGAAAATTTGATTTTTGTTTATAGCCCTTATAAATATTAAAACTGTGGGGGGGGAGTGAAAGTGTTAGTCAGTCATTGTCTGACTGTTTGCTACCCTATGGACTATAGCCCATCAGGCTCCTCTGTACAGGCAAGAATACTGGAGTGGGTAGCCATTCCCTTCTCCAGGGGATCTTTCCAACCCAGGGATCGAACCTGGGTCTCCTGCATTTCAGGCAGGTTTTTTACCATCTGAACCACCAGGGAGATACATATTCTAAATAATCCATGAGCTCTAATATCCATGCTGGTACAGTATAGGACAGGTGTTATTAATCTCCTGTATTACCTCCAAATCTAGTATATCACATTGCATGTGCTTTTTAATTTATTGGTTATGTATTTTACTGGAAATGAGAGCAAAGAGTTTTTACTCCTACCACCCTATCATAGTCGGTATTATTTTAGAGCATTTCTTTCTAGGCTTATGTTTCCCAAATGCTCCATTTTACAGAGGGGTTGTTCAGATGTCTGTGTTGCTGCCTAGCCTTTTAGACTTTTTTTAATTCTTAAAAGAACACCATATGTTGGGTTTCTGTCGCTCTGTACCGCTCTTACTAGAGAGGGAGGGAGGGGAGGAGGGCTGCGTCGGCACCGCTGACTCACGCCATCCATCCACCCGGACTGCAGAGGGCGTCTGGAGGTGGGTGGAGGTGGGAGGAAGGTGGGGAGCAGCAGAAGGGCCCTGGAACAGACTCTGAGTGACGCAGAGCTGCCTTTCTCCCCTAAAAGGCACGAGATTAATCCGCCTAACTGTGTGGGTGGGGTTGGGATAGGCTCAGTCTCTCCAGGTACATAGGCCCCTGGTGTATACATCTGTGCTCATGGAGGGACCGCATTTAGTTCTGAGACTGATTTTAGCCTCATGGGTGCCTCTGTCTCTCCAGAGCACACAATGGGTGGGTGGTGGGGCCAGGCAGGCCACCTGTGTGCTGGAGGAAGCCTCTGAAGGGAGCGCTGACTTGGGCAATGCACCGAGTCTCTACCCCCACCCCAGCAAGCAGGAGCTCTAGACCCCACCCCAACCCCAGCTCTTTTCTCTGCTCTGTTATCTAATCCACCCAAACTTTGCATTTGGGCCTTTAGTCGGAGAAATTAGATTAGAAGAACCAATGTGCTTAGGAGTTTCCGAGCTGCCAGCTTTGACCTTGACCATGACTCCTCAGGCCCACGCAGCGTGATCTCAGCATCAGATGAAGTGAAACAAGCCACTCTGTCACTTTAGTTCAGCAGACCTTGCTGGTTTCCCTAAGTGGCATCCGCCTCACTCACCAGATTTGGCTCCAGATGGCTTGAGTGATTAATGAAAAATCCAGCCCACCATAGAGGCTGCAGATTCTCCATCCCTGAGGATTGCACATCCTCCACCCATGTGCTGGAAGAAATCTACTCGGCCATTCTCTTCCACTGCTGGCCAGAGCCTGGGGGCCCGGACCACCCGCACACCACGTTCTGGGCAGATGACTGGGCTGTAGGGACTGGGGCTCATGTGGGTTTATCTCTGGCGAGTTTGTATTATATGGATGAGATCATAGCCCCTCCCTGCACCCCCAGTGAGGGCTGCAGCAGTGGCTGCAGGGAACATGGCCACGTTGTCCATGGCATTGCCAGCCCAGAGCTCTGTGGGAGTGCTCTGCGTTTCCTGAACAGCTGCCCACGCGGGTCCCCACTATCACAGGTGTGAGTCCCATGTTTGCAGCATAGGTGTGGTAGGTGTGAAATGTCAGGGTAGGGGATGTTCCTGAGTGCCTGGAGAAGTCAGACTGATCTTGGAACTGCTCCACAGCTTCCACACGGGGTGGGGAGACCAGGAGTGGGTGAGGCTCTTAGACAGTCCTGCAGGGAATGTGGACCCCAAGGTGAAAGGGAGAGAGGAGAGACTGGTGGGGAGGGTGAGGAGACGGAGACTGTTAGTGGCTGTTAGGCATCTGAAGGTCATTTCAGGATTACCTCATCCTGGTGTAACTCACTGACATTCAGGGTATGCTGGTGATGAGAGTTTACCAGCAGTTTGTGCTTGGTTTATAAATGGCAGAAAAAAAGTGTCTGAGCATTGCTTTCTGTCATTGTGTCTATGCAAGGGATGTAGGGTTTAGACCTGAGCCTTGCACCAGGCTGGGAAGTGTAGTCCCATCTATTCCTGTTTCTTCAAGGGTGCACTGTAGGGTCTTGATTATCCAGACACTTGCTCTGGTTTTCCAAGCAGTTCTGAGCAGTTCACCTGTTAAGTCTTGTTGACGATTCTTAAACTGTTTACTCTTTTTTGTTTTTGTTTTGTTTCTCTTGAAGTGTGGTTGATATGCAGTATTATATGTTACAGGTGTACAGTATAGGGATGTACGAGTTTTAAAGGTTCTATGCTCCATTTATAGTTATTACAAATATTGGCTATATTCTGTATGTTGTACAATATATCATACGTAACGGTTTGTACCTCTGTTTTAAATGTTCTTTATTGTGGCAAAAGTCACATAATATAAAACATACTATTTTAACCAGATTTAACTGTATAGTGCAGTGGCACTAAGTATACTCACTCGGTTGTGCCACTCTCAGCCTCATCCATCTCCCAAATTTTTCACTTTCTAAACTGAAACTTTTCCTGTTACACACTCAACTCCCACTCCCCAGCCCAGCCCACCCCCAGCCCCTGGCATCTAGCAGTGTAACAGTTTGTACCTCTGCCTCCCCCCACCATCTCCCCAGCGGTGATCACTAGTTTGTTGAACTCTTTATCTTTTCCTCCAGGATGGGAAAGTGATCGTGTGGGATTCCTTCACCACTAACAAGGTAAGGCATTGTCTCCGGCGGATTGGGGCACTCCAGAATCCCAGTCCTGTCCTCATCCTCTCCAAGCATCACCCTAGTGGTTGCCCTGCCCCTCAGGAGCCTACTTGGGGGCGTAAACTCCACGAAAGCCCATCTGTGTTCAGATGGCTCAGCAGCCCTCTGTAGCATTCATTCCTCTCAAATCCAGCCCTTGGCCCCGGAGAAGAGCATGAGGAGGCTGACATGGAAACAGGAAAGAGTGTGGCCCAGAAACTTGTCACATTCACACTTGCTACTGCATTGATGATTTTTCTTCTGATTGATGAGAAGAGACACCAAATCCCCAGTGTTCTCTTCCATCTCTGTCTCCCACTAGACCCCATGGTGGGTGGGGAGCTGAGACTTCAGTGGAGTTAAACTGCACTTCATGGAGGTGCCATGGAGTCTGAGCCCCTTGCAAGTCTGGCATAGACATGTACTGCTCCTAATGAGACCTAAGTTTAGGCTATTAACTAAATGGAAAGGGCAGAATCTATGTGTAGGTGAGCTTGAGTGCCTGCATTGTGTTGGTAACAAGTACTGTATATTAAATATGGACTCCAATATTTACTTAGAAAGACAGTATCCCTTTCACTGTATAAAAAAGAAAACCCATATCTGTCTCAACAGCATCCTTATTGTACACTATTGAACATGTTCACTAAATGTCATAATAGGCAGTTGGTCTGGTCAAGAGCCATCTTGTAGAGCAAAGCCCTAAATGGTCACGCCCCTGGGGAGTGGCAAGCATGGCAATACAGCAGTTTGCAGAGGGCTTCCCTCCATGCCACCCTGCCTCTCCCAGCACTCCTCAGCATCTTCAGGAGTAGGGGAGTGGGGATCCTTCCAGTGAAGCCTTAGCATGGCAGAAAGCACATGCTGCCTGGTTTCCGGGGAGCTGTGGTGTTGCCACTGGAGGCCCCCGGCAGGGCACGTAGTCACTGCTGGTCAGCAGAAGGGCTGGAGGCCCTGTGCTGAGAGGGGCCACCTCACCTCCTTGGTGACACCCTGAGGCTATTCATGGTGTCCAAAGGGCTGCTAGACTGGGAGTGACAGCAGAATCTTGACGGGAGTATCAGGGCCAATGTCTCCCTACAAAAACACAGAGGACCATAACAGGAGAGGAGACCAGCGCTTGAATGTGCTTTAGAAACCATCTGGTCCCATCTTCTCCCTCGCCAGGCGGAGAGGGAGACTGGGGTAGATCAGATGGCCAGCCTGTGTGAGGCTGCCCGTATCCTTGGTGTCGGGACCGGGACCAGGGCCCAGGGCTCCCAGGGAAGTAAGGCCACAGACTCCAAAGTTTTAAAGTGTGCCTTGGTTGCTTATCTGTGTATGCAGGAGAATATGGGTGACTCAGACCCCAGCCAGAATCCGAGGACTTTGATGTCCTCTTAATGCTTCCATTTTACTGGTTCCCTTTTCTCCCTCCACGGCCCCTCCCCACCCTCACCCACGTTCCTGCCTGGAATGATTTAGGACCCACAGGGGACAGAGGCTATCATATACTCACTTGCAAGTAAACAAACCTACACATATAAAAAGTCAAGAGTATGTTTTAAAAATAGCATCTGAGTAAATAAGATGAAGTGTGTATATATATATATATACACACGCATATATATCTGAAATGAAATTTGGATAGTCTTTTCAAAGAAAACGAGTCCCAGTATTCATTCAGAACAACAGGGGGAGTATAGCAGTAGGAAAGAAGATGTTAAGGATATCTTTTTGCTAGGTGAGATTTTTAACGCGTAGAATATATGATATAAGGTTTGGATGATTATTGGAGAGCTGAGTCTCCTCACCAGTCTCAACCCCTTTGAAACTGGAATGTAATTTGGTAGATGCCTCAACGACTTTACTTGTTAAAAGCTGACATTTGTGTAGAAGCGCCCTCATTTATTCTAAGCACGGTGTGTGCTGTGTTTCAGGAGCATGCAGTCACAATGCCCTGCACGTGGGTGATGGCGTGTGCGTACGCCCCATCAGGATGTGCCATTGCATGTGGGTAAGTAGGGGAGACAGCAGCCTTTCATATGTCCTGTTAGCCATAAAACACTGTTCTATAAACAAAACATACAGATAAGAACTTGTAATTTTTGTTGATTACTTAAGCATTGTGTAATCCTCCTTGAATTTTATCAGGGGAAAAAAACCCTACAGAATGTCTTTCATAGTTTATTTTCATTACAGATTGACATTAGTGTAAGTTTAAAATCTATTCTCTCCGCTCTCAGATGCTGTTGGCAGGGACCACAAATTTGTGCAAATACTTTGGAAAGCATGTTGGTAATATGTATTCAAAACCTTGAAAAATTTATGACCATTGATCTAGTAATTCCATGTCCAAGAACTTGTTTGAAAGAAAGAAATAAAGGAACAAAACATATGAGCAATAACATATATTGTATTGTTACTTAAAATAAAGCAAAAATGGGGAAACAATATGCCCACCAAAGGAAATTAAGTGAATGGTGGTCCATGAATGGAATTAATTGAATGGAATATTATGCAGCTGTTAAAAAGGAAAATCTTAATGACAGTAAGTGAAAAGAGCATCAAGAGTAATAGGAGTATTGTGCCTTAATTTGTTTTTCTTGTGCTCAGTTTAACAGAGTTGGGAGTGAGAATTGCAAGCACTATAATTCCCTGTCCTTGTGTTAATTCTGGACCATTCAAAGTATTTCTATAGTAGGAGCTCAGCAATATTTAGAGAAGAAGCATCAGCATAAAGGCTGTAATGAACTACACCAAAATGCAATTATAGTTCTCCTGGATGTTGAGACTATGGGTGTTTTTCTCTTTGTCACAATTTTGTCTATTTTCAGTTTTTTTTAAGCATATTTTATTTTTATAATCAAGAGAAAAGGGTTTTATTTCAAATATGAAAATGCTGGACCTCCAAGCAAAAACTTTGGAGCCTTCTCCAGCCTTCCACCAGGGTCACCCCAGCCATCACTCCCCACATATTCTCTGTCTAGACTGTTGTTTTAGGGCAACTTCCCACTCTCTCCACTTGCTGAGATCCCTCTGGAGACCCTGCTTACATACATGCATTTCATATTTTCCCCTTTTTTTAAATAACTCAAAAGTAGATTGTATCATTTTATAACTGAATGGCAATATTTATGTAAACTGTATACCCATGTACTTCCTAAAAGGATATGAAGGGACCGCAATAAAAGATATAGGTATAAATATAGATGTGAACACACATACATGTTTAACACATTTATGTACATATGACACAGTTATAAGGTAGATGTGAAGGAGTTCGGACAGCTCAGCAGTTACACAGCGTAACCCCCACTAGACTCTCCTCAACTTCACGTAGGCACAGGGTCATGCCTAAAAATTACCATCAGGCTCAGTAATTAACTAGAACTCAGGAAAGCGCTATACTTAACGCTCACAGTTTCATCACAGTGAAAGGATACAAATGAGAACCAGCCAAAGGAGGAGATGCACAGGGCACAGCCCAGGAGGGGTCTAAACGTGGAGCGTCCAGTCATCCCCTCCCTGTGAAGTCACATGCCCTTCCTTCTTCTTGCATCACACTGCAGAACTTTTCTGCTTTGCAGAGCATGACAACTAATCCTAAGTGTGAGTATCCCAACAGAACTACAGCAGTGACTCTGAAGCTTCAGAATAGGAGAACACATTTCACCTCGAGGGTTAGGGAAGCCCGGTCTGGAGCATGCTTGTCCGTTGTCGCAGCCAGGTGCCAGTCGTTCTCACCCACGTGATCTATAAAGAAGCTTGCCGAGGCCAGTCACTGGTCATAAACTAGCCAGGCCTACACCTGTATCTCCAAGCAATCAGAAAGGCACAGGGCCTCAGAAGAGAGAACCCCTCCCAAATGTCATTCCCCACTAAATAGAAGCAGGGCTCCTTGGAGTCAGTCTGGGTGGGAAGAGAATAAAGCAAGCTGAAGGTGTTTGCTTGTTCCAGGAGGCAAGGGAACATTCAGTCATATCAGTGGAGTCATATCAAATGTGAAATAAGACCCACTTGAAGGGGCCCCCAGTGTCCAAATGTGGGATAATTTCAGCATCACATGAAATGATGATAGTAATGATCTTAACACTTTTGATGTGCCTTCCTCACTAAGTCTGATCATTTCTGGCCTTTGATTTAGTGAGAGACTTGCAATGCTTCCTTTCACTTAAACACTTGGAGGCCATTGCAGGGTTAATAATTGGCCTAATTTCATTATTGTCGTGTCTCAGAAAATAGGGAGGCCTGAGGGGAGGAAGAGAGATGGAGGAACAGCTGAGCGGTGGAGCAGTCAGAACACATGCAGCATTTATCGATTAAGTTCACCGTTGTAAATGGGCACAGTTTGTGGCATTCCTAAACCATTGCAGTAGTAACATCAGAGATCACTGATCACTATAAAACATGTAATAACAATGAACACGTTTGTAATATTGTGAGAATTACCAAAACGTGACACAGAGACATGAAGTGAGCAAATTGCTGTTGGAAAAATTACACTGATAGACTTGCTTGAGGCAGGGTTGCCACAAACCTTCAATTTGTAAAAAATGCAAAATGCAGTAAAACAAGGTATGCTTGTAATCACCAGCAAGTCACCCTTACTGTGGAAAGATCTTGTGGTCCCCACTTTGACCAAGCAATCAAAGTTGGCATCACCAATCTTGGGATGAGAGGCATGGCAAGCCTCCTAAAGTGAAGCAGTAAGAAAGAAATACACAGTATCACCTTTATATAGCACATTTATATTATTGCTAAAAATGTTATACTTAAATGTAACATTAATAAAAGTGAAAGTGTTAGTGGCTCTGTCCTGTCCAGCGCTTTGTGACCCCATGGACTGTAGCGCACCAGCCTCCTCTGTCCCTGGGATTCTCCAGGCAAGAAGACTGGAGTGGGTTGCCATGTCCTTCTCCATTAAAAGATCTTTAAAAGATATAAAAACAGAATGTAATGTGTAGACCTATTTGGGCTCTGGATCCTTGAGATCCTTGGGAAATTGAATATGGATGGCTTACTACATGGTGTTATGGAATTTTTGTTAGTTTTCTCAGATGTGATAATGAGTTAGTGATTATAAAGGAATGGTCTTATTTTTAGGAAATGTAATTTGCAGATTGAAGTATTTAGATGTAGTATGTCATATCCGCAACTTGCATTCAAATGGTTCAGAATTTGCTCCCACAAATGCAACAAAATGTTAAGTTAGCGAATTCATGTGAAGGGATCTGGGAGTTCGTTGTACTATTTTTCTTTCAGTTTTACTATCCATTTTTAAATATTCAAAGTAAAAGTTTAGGGATAGGTTACAACATATAATACTGCCAAAGGAAAACATTTTGAAAGTATGTGTGAATGAGAAAGTATACACATGTTCTATTGCCCTGTATTAACATTTGACACTTCTTTCTTTCCCTGCTAGTGGTTTGGATAATAAATGTTCTGTGTATCCACTGACATTTGACAAAAATGAAAACATGGCTGCCAAAAAGAAGTCTGTTGCTATGCACACCAACTACCTGTCGGCCTGCAGCTTTACCAACTCTGACATGCAGGTAAATCAGGGGCCTGGGTGATGGTGCGCCAGCCTGCAGGGGGAGCAAGTTCGGTCACAGAGAACTAAAGGGGGGGTGCAGGTGAGGAAACTGTTCCAGTATCCCTCTTTACAGGAGAATGTGTATGCTCCAGCAGTTGGCCCTAAGAGGAAGCTCCTGTTGCTTCTCACTGGTTTTATATGTACTATAATTTATATATATATATAATATTATATAGAAGGCTAAGTGACTTTAGTTGACTCTTTGCAACCCTGTGATCATATCCCATCAGGCTCCTCTGTCCGTGGGATTCTCTAGGCAAGAATGCTAGAGTGGGTTGCCATGCCCTCCTCCAGGGGATCATTAAACCCAGGGATTGAACCCCTGTCTCATGTCTACTGCATTGGCAGGCGAGTTCTTTACCACTAGTGCCACTAGGAAGCCCAAACATAATATATATTATAATTTTGGCCACGCCACATGGTTTGCTGAATCTCAGTTCCCCAACCAGGGATTGAACCCAGGCCACAATGATGAAAGTGTGGAATCCAAACCACTAGCCCACCAGGGAACTCCTAGTTACATTACTGTTTTTAATAAAATCAGAAATAGGTAAAGTCGGGGCTATTGATTGTTGGTACAGTTGAAATGAATTCCTTGCCATATCAAACCTCCTCCTCTAATTGAGTTGGTGGGGGTGGGAGTGGATCAGGGAACCTTCTGGGGTGGTGGAAATTCCTGTCTTGAGTCAGAGAAGTGGTCCCTAGGTCCTTCTGTGTATAGAATTTCACTGGATGCTGACTTTCAGAGTTGTGCACTTGGCACACCTCATTGTACCTATATTAGACTTCTGTTTTAACAAATGGGAAAAAAAGAAGGCTTCATATAGAAAATCTGTACCCTACTTTGAATAAGCCACAAAGTGGAGGTAATACGTAGGCTGCGTTTTCTTTCAGGATCCTAAGCATCCTACACTGCCTTTGTCGCGTCTTTCCAGCAAACCCTCATAGATGCCACCACCCACGTGGCCAGCTACCAGTGGTGGCTGCACAGCGGGGAGGCTGGGAGGCTGGGAGCCTGGAGCAGGAGTGGGGGGTCATAAACATGCCTTGAGAGGCCGCCTTGACGGACAGTGTGTTGCCACTGAGGTGTGAGGGGAGCACTGTGGCAGGCAGGCAGCCTGAGAGGTAGGAGGGCTAGGTTACATGCCCTGCATGGTGGAGCGGACCCTGTGGATGGTAGGCGGCCATTGCAGGGGCTGGGGCAGGTTGGGTTTATTTGAAGGAGGAGATTGTGTGAGTCAGACTAAAGCCCGTTCTGGTTTCAGCTGAGTGATGTCAGGAGGAGGGCCAGCAAGGGTAGTGGTAGGGAGACCTGGTGATGGGAAGTTGTTTGGCTGCTGTCTGGGGGCAGTGTTCTGATTGGGAGGGCAGTGTTTACCCCTGTTCCTTGCCACCAGGAGTCTCCCAGGTCTGTGCAGGAGGGGACATGGTGGCCCTGGCTGCTGCTGTGGCCGTTCCTCACGTCTTTGGGCGTGAGGAGCAGCCAAAGCAACAGAAGATGTTTAGTCTGATGTTCTAGCTGGTCAATTCTAAATAAGGTTTTATTATCCTCTGTGTTTCGTTTTTCTCACTTGCAAGGGAGGATGGTAGTATATTCCTCCCTCATGAGGTTTTCTGAGGGTTAAATGAGATGATTCATGTAAAGTACTTAGTGTTGTTGCTTAGTAGCTAAATTGTGTCTGACTCTTTTGAAACCCCATGAACTGTAGCCCACCAGGCTCCTCTGTCCATAGGATTTCCCAGGCAAGAATACTGCAGTGGGTTGCCATTTCCTTCTCCAGAAGTGCTTGGTATAAACCTTGGTAAATATCAATAAATGCTAGCTCTTATTATTTTATTATTAACACAAAGCTTCACAGGTGATTCAGATGTATGGCCTTTTTTGGGTACCACTGAACTCATGAACTAAGCCTCCTTCCAGCCCTGGGATCTAGGATGAAAAATGGAAACCTCAAAAGGCTGGTATAAGACCTGCAAGTTCTCTGCATCCTAAAATACATGAGTGACAATGGAGTTAGAGGATCTGTTTAGTGCATTTATCATAATGAATGTTTGATTTTAAAATTTTATTTTTACTTACATTATAATGAAGATTACAAGTATTTAAAATATTTTAAAGATTAAGAATTTACTGTTAACTTTTAAAAACTATTCATTTCTTTGATCAAAGAGTATGCCAGGAAAAATTTCCATTAAAGAGCTAGACTGAGGACTTCCCTGGTGGCTCAGACGATAAGATAAAGAATCCACCTGCAGTGAAGACCTAGGCTCAATCCCTGGGTCCGGAAGATTCCCTGGAGAAGGGAATGGCAACCCACTCCAGTATTCTTGCCTGGAGAAACCCATGGAAAGAGGAGCCTGGTGGGCTATAGTCCTCGGAGTCACAAAGAATCAGACATGACTAAAGCGACTTAGCACAGCACACTCTGTTTCATTAATTTTTTACAAAGCTATTAGTCCTGATAAGTAAGTTGTTTAGTTAGTTCAGAGTCTTATCTCACAGGATCAGGTTATTTCCTGGAGCAAGCAGCTAGTTTATTTTTAGCTGGTCTCAGTATTGTCTAATGCAGCACTGGGAAAGTGTGGCTTGCCCTGGAATTGATTAACACGGGGACAGGGAGTCAGATGGGTTTCCTGCCAATCCTGTTAACGGAGCTCCAGGAGAGCAGCGACCAAGGCACAGTCTTTCTGCAGCCCTGCCACCTAGTGGAGGGCCTGGATGTGGTCAGCACACAGCAAAGGCCTTGGCCCTGCACGTGTGTGTCCACGCCACTCAGTGGCCCAGGGAGCCTCTGGGTGTGGGGCGCACGTTAATGTCTGGGAAGCTCAGTGGTAGGCTTGGCTGCCTGTGGGACCCGCTGGGGGTTCTGTTCAGCAGGTGTTCACAGAGTTCTTCCTACGTGTCAGGCAGGCAGGTACTGCAGGAAGGCCCCCAGATTTCATCCTCTGCAAGAGGACAGGTATGTAAACAGCTCACGACAGCAAGGATGTCAAAAATGGGCTGTCTTTCTCGGTACTGGAGAAGGAGTTCTGTGCTAGAGTCCAGATTAAGCAGGGGTGTGTGTGTGCCCTGCAAATACGTTCATCAGTATCATGTTTCTAGATTCCATTTATATGCATTAATATATGATACTTGTTTATCTCTTTCTGACATACTTCAGTCTGTATGACAGACTTTAGGTACATTCACATCACTACAACTGACTCAATTTCATTTCTTTTTATGGCCGAGTAGTATTAGTGTGTGTGTGTGTGTGTGTGTGTCTGTGTGTGTCTGTGTGTGTCTGTGTCTGTGTCTGTGTGTCTGTGTGTGTGTGTAGCCTTCTCTTCCCTGTGGAACTGCAAGCGTCTGCTTGGCTTCCCCAGAGGCCCTAATGACATCCTTCCTGTGCTTTCCGGCGGCAGATCCTGACGGCGAGCGGCGACGGCACATGTGCCCTGTGGGATGTGGAGAGCGGGCAGTTGCTGCAGAGCTTCCATGGGCATGGGGCCGACGTGCTCTGCCTGGACCTGGCCCCATCAGAAACTGGGAACACCTTCGTGTCTGGGGTAAAGATCCCAGGAAGATCTCTAGGAGCCCTCTGTCCACCAGGGAGCCTCAGGGTGGCACTTCCTGTCAATCTGTGGGACTAAACGGGACACCCCTGGAGCGGGGCTGAGACTCCTTGGCTGAGTAGCAGAGAGTTGGCATCCGAGAGCAGTAGAGACAGCAGCCAGGGCACCAGGCAGCTCAGGTAGAAACAGCAGTGAGGCATAGCTGTGGTGTGATCAGGGCTTTGGCACGAGTGGGACACTCTCCCACCCCACCCCTGCCAGCCTCCAGCCCCTCCAACTCTCAGGCACAGGGAACAGTGTGTCTGAAGACTGAGTCGGGCAGGCAGGCCACCATGGCAAAGGAGCACCAGACGAGGAGTTAGGACACCTGGGACGCACCTTTGCTGCCTGACTCCACATTTCATCCTTTGTAAATTGTGCAGAAGGCACAAAAGCATTGGCCCCCCACCTCCCCATATATTCTACTGTATTATGAATAGTAGAGGGAAGAGTTTCCAGTGTGTTATGCAAGTAAGAGAGACAAGTATTTCTAGGACATCTGGGAATAAGTGTGGAGAACTGAGCTGGCTGACCTGACCGTGGTCCTGTCTCATCTCTGTCAAGAGACAGTGGTGGGAGGGGACAGAGATGCAGACACCATCTAATGATGTTCGCAACTGGAAGACATAAAGGCCCTTTGTTCCAAGCTGCCCACCTCTTAGTTCTGGACCTCAGATGAGGGTTGTGAAGCCTCTAATTGGCAGGGACCCTGATTTTTTTCTTGGATATTTGGCCCCATCTATGTAAGTTTAATTCCCGTGTCTTTGTATAACTGTATTTATCTCCAATCAACTACACTGTTTTTTCAGATTGTTGATATCATTATAGATCGTATTCTCTCTTTCAGAGTACTAAACTTCATGGTTTAGGGTCCTCCAAAGATTTGAAGACACTCTGATTCCTTTGTCCACATTCTCAGTAAAGATGTTGGAGAGTTGAATCCCCATTGCAGGTCTTTCTGAAACATCAGTATGGTACCTCACCCACCCCTTCCTCTGAGTTGAAACCAGAAATCTAATTTTAACCCATTTTTCCTTCTGTTTGTCCTTTGAGAGTCTAATTATACTGCTCATGGTTGATCACAGACTGCTCTGCAGAAATTTATCAAAATGCTCTTAGAAGCAGGATGGTATGCATAAACTTGGTGTTTTTGATTCTCTGGATCATGTTAGCTACCCAGAGAGGGTTCATTTTATAGGTGTTGAGGTGGAAACCCAGGGAAGTGACTTGCCTGAGCCACCCAGCTGACTATGGGCAGCCCCCTGACTGCTGCTGGGCTGCAGCTGGCCAGAAGCACCTGGCTGGCCACCTGTGTTCAGGCTGCCCCACACACCTGAGGCAAGCCTGGGAGGTCCCACCATCCCCACTCTCCACTTGCCCTCCCCTCTGGCCTTATAGAAGCAGAGATAGAGAGGAGGGGAAAACATGAAGAGAAATGCCTAGGAGGAAGGGGAGAAGGAGGCCCTGGAGAACTTGCAGCCATTTAGAAAGATGGCAGAGAGGAAAACATGCTATAAAAAGGGTGTCTGGGTACTTTCTTTTGCTCCCCCTACCCCAGGACCTAGCTCTGACCTCCTGAGGTCAGAGGGAAGTGGCCTTAAATAAAGCTAGTCTCAGAAAAAAAAAGCACGTTGTCAGAGCCATTCACTAATGGGAACTGAACGATCTCTGTGACATAACGAGAGCTCATACCTGTCTGTGGGCAGTCCTCGCAGTAGTCATAACTCTGGGTAACTTTGCGTTTGCAGGGATGTGACAAGAAAGCCATGGTGTGGGACATGCGCTCTGGACAGTGCGTGCAGGCCTTTGAAACACACGAATCTGACATCAATAGTGTCCGGTCCGTGAGTAGAATGTTCACATTGCTTCTCTATTTTCCGCTGTCTCCCGTCCTGGGCTAATGCTTAGCCTCCAGCCTCAATTTACTTTGCTGAGAGAGGCTTTTCCAGCAGTAATAGCTGATGTGTGGTGAGACCGAACGGTACTCCAGATTTCTTAGAGAATGTCAATGTAATTGCACCAGGGGCAGTGGCTATTTCCTGTCTAAACAAAGTCAGTGTTTTTTGTTCATTCATTCAACCAATATTTATTAAGTACTTATCTGCTGAACATTATTCCAGGAACTGGGAATACTGTTTTAAACAAGATAATTTCTACTTTCCTATAGGAGACAAGCAAGACAAAGCACAGATAAATGTACAGTGTACAAAAATACTGATAAGTTTCATTGAAAAGTAAAGCAGGGAACTGTGATGGAGATAGGTTATTTCTTTGACTGGTCAAGCATCTCTGAGAAATTGATGTCTAAATTGATACCAGGATAGTGAAGGAGCCAGGCTTTCAAAGAGCTGGGAGGAGGATCAGGGAGATGAGATGCTCAGGGACCTACCAAGTGCTCACCTGAGCTGTCAGTGCTAAGGTGACCACTTGAGGTGGCTAACATGATGCATGCTTTGTCTTTAAAAGATCACTCTGGCTGCTGTATGGAGAATGCATTGTAGGGGAATGAGAATGGAAGTATTATGGCCAGTTAGAAGGCTGTTGTGTGAGTTCCAGATAGAAATGATGGTGGCTGAAACCAAAGAAGACACAGTGAGGATAGAAATGTCTAGAATTGGGAAGGATTTGAGATTTTACCCTAATTGCAGGCCATCAAGTAAGGCTGCCAGAGTTTCATGGGTGCTGGTAAAAGGCACAAGATTCCTGGGTTAGAGATGAAGGATAGTTGATTACTAATAGTGATGGTAGTAGCTATGCTAGTTATCCAAGCTCCAGTATCACAGGGTGACATGAAAAGGACTAAATGACACCTGCACGTGCAAGGAGAACCCTGAGCTCAGGGAACCTGAATCTTTTATAAAGGACATAAACACTGATCCATTTGCTAAAACTGAGAGGGTTGGAAGCACTGCAGGGAGAAGGCAATGGTTGCACATGGCTTCTGGATTTCTGTCTTGGGCTAGCCAAGCTTGAGATGCTATTGTATGACCAAGTGGAGATGTCAAGTAGGTAGCCAGATCTGTGAACTGGATTCCAAGAGAGAGGTCAGGACTTAACGTATATATTTGGAAGATGGCACCATCAGGACAGCATTTAAAGTATAACCACTGAAGAATCTTCATTATATTTAGAGAAAGCACTAGACTTATTCCCCTTAAAAGCTAGAACACAGTAAGAATAATTACTTTATTAGTAGAAATGTTAATAAGAATTTTCTAGCTCACTGACCTTAAATGTAGGAAGGGGAAAAAAACTATCAGTTTTTGCAGATGTGTAGAGAGTACCTAGAAAATCCAAGGAAATAATTTGAGAAATTACTACAGTAGGTGAAGTTATTAAGATACAGGGATAGACTATAAAGCTACAAAAATTAATTCCTATATATTCATGAAATAACAGCTTAAAATTGTATATTCTCTCACCCATACTGTTCCCTCAACCCAGAACCCTCTTCTAATGTTCATCAGGTCTCAACTTACAGTACCCTCTCTCCAGAAGGCCTGATTATTGAGGAGAGGAGGACTGTAACAGTAATAACATCATTCGTTGCATGCATTTTATCTGGCCCCATGCCATGTTTTTTGTGTATACTGTCTTATTCAGTCTTTAGGAAATGTACATTATCTTCCTCACTTTTCAGATGAAGAAACTGAGGCTGGGCCAAAGTCACTTGCCAAAAGTATCCCCTGTAGTGAGTGGTCATTGTAGTCCCCTTTCATCCAATTGCAGTGTCTGTGTTTGTTAGCACTGTCTTATCCCTGAACTCCGGCCAAGCCTTTGGAATGGGCGTGTGATCAAGGGAAAGTAAGGATATAGGCATCTGCCTGTGTTCAGTGTCAGATACACATAGACATATTGTCTCGTTTATCCTCACCAACCCTCTGCAAGGCCAGTGTCACTGTCCCCTGTTTACAGAGAAGAAACTAAGGTAGGCCAGTGGGGTCTTCCGGCTGAGCCTCCGTTTCTGGTCTCTGTAATGAGAAGCCCTTGTGTGCCTAGAGTCCGAGGGCCCAGCGTGGGACGGCCTTCCCAGAGGCTTCTGATGGTCACCCAGGATTGGGAATCACTGCTCTAAGTGCCTTCTCCCCACACTTTCTCTCTGCAGGTA
The DNA here is from genome assembly GCF_001704415.2 of Capra hircus. Classification (NCBI taxonomy): domain Eukaryota; kingdom Metazoa; phylum Chordata; class Mammalia; order Artiodactyla; family Bovidae; genus Capra; species Capra hircus. Next base: position 44,987,159 of record NC_030817.1, on the reverse strand, counting down.
CTACCCAAGTGGAGATGCCTTTGCTTCGGGATCAGATGATGCTACGGTATGTTTAAGTCCTCAAGAGCTTTTCCTATTTGAAGGAGAGATATGCTGACTTAATTTTATTTTTCAAAAATAATTGTTTTCCTGATTATAGAACTGATATGACTTCTATAAAGAAAACTTAGGGGGGGGAAACTAAATTTTGTTAATCATTCTACACAAGAAAAATCACAGTTGAGTAAATTCCTTTCTGTCTTTTTAGTTTTTAAACAAATGCTGTTTTATAGTTTGCTTTTTGCACTTAGCAATAGATTGTGAACATTTTCTCATGCCAATAAATACTTTCCTACATTATATTTTCTTAATGATTGAATAGTTTTCCATATTATGGATATATCATCATTTACTAACCAGTCTTCAATCCGGGGACATTTAGGGTTTTTTTAAGGGTTTTTTTCCCCGTTAAAAACTCTGCTGTAAGCAAGTATTTGATACCTCTCTTATTGTTTCCTTAGGATGAATTCTCATATGTAAACTTGATGAGTCAAAAACTGGCCTAATTTTAAGGCTTTTGATACTAGTTGCAAAATAATGTTGACCGGTTTTTCAATAGGCACAACCTTACTGTGCTCTCAAAATAGCAAATAACTTATTAAATAATGAATTTCACCTTAGTTTGCTATTGTGAAAGAAATTACAAGGAATAGATTGAGAGTTTGATAATAATGAAAATTTAAAACTTCTGTATGCCAAAGAATATTTAACAAAATATAAGGGTATACATTTTGGGTTTTTAAAAGCTTTCCTTATCCTTTGTAATTTCTTGGGAACAATTCTAAGGATTCCATTCCTTAGCTATTCTGAGAAAATATTAAAGATGCATATAAAGATTTTGATAGCAGAATGATCATGGCTTCCTCATAATTTTATTTATAAAAGAGAAAAATTAGACACAATCAAGACGTTTAGCAGAGTATGGCTAAGTAGATTCTGATACATCCACATGAGGAATATAACAACCACATTAATCCTATTTTTTGAAGATTATTAATGATATTAGAAAATGTTCATAACATCGTGCTAATTGGAACAATAATGAAACATTCACCCCATTTAAATCCACACATAAAATAGATTAAGACTGGGACTTCCCTGATGGTCCAGTAGCTAAGACTCCGAGCTCCCAATGCACGGGTCGTGGGTTTGATCCCTGATAAGGGAACTAGATCTCACATGTTGCAATTAAAGATGCTGTATGCTCCGGGAGTTGGTGATGGACAGGGAGGCCTGGCGTGCTGCGATTCATGGGGTCGCAAAGAGTCGGACACGACTGAGCGACTGAACTGAACTGAACTGATGCCACAGTAAAGACTGAAGACCCTGTGTGTGCCACAACTAAGACTTGTTGCAGCCAAATAAGTAATTATTTTTTTTAAAAGTAGAATAAGACTGAAGGAAATAGCCAGGTGTTAGTAAATATCTCTAGGATTTCCTTCTTTATGCATTTCTGAGATTTTCTGAATTTTCTGCAAAGAACACATATTCCTTATCAGAAAAAAAGGCTTACATTTTGTTTTTTGTACTAAAGAAATCTGCATTTGCTGTTTCTTCGAATCTCCAGTGCTTCGTGGGGATATAATAAGAATTGGGATTGAGGAAGAAAATACTGAGAGAAAACGAAAGGTTTTCCCCTTGACCCTCAAACCACACAAGCTACCAGCACCTGCCTGTAGCTCTGTGATCACTGATGCACCAAACAGGACCCAGAAACAAGTGCCTCTTTGTCCTCTTTGTCACCCCAGTGTCGCCTCTATGACCTCCGGGCAGACAGGGAGGTCGCCATCTATTCCAAAGAGAGCATCATCTTTGGAGCTTCCAGCGTGGACTTCTCCCTCAGTGGTAAGGTTTTCCTGGGATTGTGAAATGGGACCTCAGAGAATCCGGCAAGCTTCCCCTCAGCTGAACTTCCTAGGCTCCACCTGCCAAGAGTCTACACCTGCATGGTTTTCCTCCGATGCATTTTTGACACCACATTTTGCCCAACCTGAGGCAGCTTCCCCAGCCCATAAATGAAGGCTGGGCCCATCACTCTTCTTCAGAACAATGGTATAGCAGAACTCCATCTGCTATGCCTTTAGGCATTTCCTCTCCAGCCTTCCATTTTCCCTTTCACACTTGAAAAGGGACTTTTTTCAGAGGTGGAGGGAGTGAAGCGAGAGAGTCCCCTTCTTGATGCCCCGAAGCTCACGTCACCTCTGCCTTCACAGCTGGAGAGGCTACCAGGGAAACTTAGGGCAGTGCTGGCATATTGGGTCAGTGGACCATTCAGTTCTCCCAGACACCTTTAGCCATGCAGCTGTGCCTTTGTGCTGCTGCTGCTGCCTGGAACATCATTTTCCCTTCCTTCTCTGCATGGCAAACTCCTATTCAACCCTCAAAGGCCAACACAAATAGTGCTTCTCCCATAGTATCCTCTTTGATCCCCTTTCCTCTGTGATCACATAGCACTTTACACATAGCTGAGCACTTCCATTACAGCCCCTTCCACATGGTGCTGCAGTGATATAGGAGTCAGCCTGCCCACCGTCACCCTCCACAGGGGCCAGCAACTGTGCTTTCTCCTCTTTGAATCCCCAGGGCAAACCACAGTGCCTGGCACATAGTGGGCTCTAAAGCACTGTTTATTGAATGAATGAATGAACGAGCACATGAATCAGAGTCATGAAAAGAAAAAAAAAAGGAAGGAACTGGTTGAGTAACCATCTTACCTCTTGCTTTAAGGTCGCCTGCTGTTTGCTGGATACAACGATTATACCATCAACGTCTGGGATGTCCTCAAGGGGTCTCGAGTCTCCATCTTGTTTGGACATGAAAACCGTGTTAGTACTCTACGAGTTTCCCCTGATGGGACTGCCTTTTGCTCAGGATCATGGGATCATACCCTCAGAGTAAGAGAGGCTTTTCTACTTTACTGTGTATGTGAGAGCAGGAGTGATTGGTCTTCTTGAAAGCAGAGAGGTCAGAGTAAGCTAGGATGGGCCTGGGCAGCCAAAAGAGAGCTCTAATTTCAAATCTATAGCCACAGAGGAATGATTTGCCTTGGGAGGTAGTGAGTTTCCCATCAATGCAGGTATTCCAGCACAGATACCCTAAAAGTCTGTTCCAGCCTGTGACAAATCCAATTGCCAATGTCACCTCCCACGAGCACCAGGGTCCTTATCCCAGTCACAGACCCCTGTGAAGTCCACACAGAGGCTTCAAGAGACCTATGAAGTCCATGCAGTTACATGCTAAATTGTGTATATGTGTGCATTTTTCCAGGAATAGTGTTCTCATGGCTTTATTAGATGCTCAAAGAGCTCCATGACTGTGTCAGGTGTTGGCTCCCTAGAAATGCCACCAAAATAACTGTTCAGCAAGTAAAACTCACTTCACTATGGAAGATCACAAACTCGACAGTCTTATTAGCATTTCAGAAGGAGAGAGCAAAGGCAGATATTATCTGCCAAAGGTTTTAGGGGTCTGATTGAAGGTAAATCTTTTGATGGAGGGATTGAAGTAGGATTGAACAAATTTGAGGCATAGCTTAAGACTGTTTGCCGGACACAGGGTCAGGGGAGGGAGAGAATTTCAAAGACTGTCTAGAAAAGTAGCTGGTCATTTGATGCTTCATATTATCCTAAGAAGTGTGTGTCATTTCTAAAATGAGTAATTGAATAGTCCAGTCCTAGGATAAATGGATTTTTTTCAAAATTCATGAAATAAACAGTGAAGTTATTTGTGATTCCATCATCCTGGGCAAGAGTTTGCTAAATTAATAAAGCCATGTCAGTATACCCAGAGAGCTGGATGTGTACAGAGAATTCCAGTTGTCAGTCTAAGAATTACCATTCTTTAGCAAGGGGGGCCACAGATGCCCTTCAGACAGTTAACTAAGGGAGAGGGAAAGTGAGGGAAAGAAGCACCTTTGAGTTGCTAGGAATGAAGTATTACCCTTCTAAGACATGTGAGCGCTCTGTTTTGGATGCAGTGTGTATGTTTGTGTATTAAAGACTTTGATTTTCTCTCTTTAAACTCAGATTTTACAAATGTCAACTGAAAAACAGACTGAAGATTATCTGTTTGTGTCTTTGCAGGTCTGGGCTTAATCACAGTGCACATAGGCAGCTGAGAATAGAATCTGAAATCATCACATGTAAATAGATCTTACTTCTAGAGGGTCTGAGAGTTTCTTGCAACTTAGCTTCAAGTGAGCAGCTCTGTGACTGAAAGTTCACCAAACGTCTCCAACATTACTATTAAAACCATCACCCTGGAAAGATCCCAGTGTGAACCTCCAACACTATGAAAACACCTTCTAGTACAGTGTTTATCATTTTGAACATTTTTGAAAATATATCTGTTTTTAAGATTATTATAAATTATCCTAGTCCCAACTCATTCTCTATTCCTGGTAGAATTCTACTATTCCCAGTAGAACTGACCATTTACTATATTCCGTTTTGTTTCCTGGAATCAAGTTGTTTTTTTTCAGAGCACTTTAAGAGATGATTTTTCTCAGTGTGCATTTCAACATTTGAAACCTTCCCCAGGAACTGATGATTTTAATGGACTATGTGAGGACCACGTTACTTGGTCATAGAAGAAAATTCCAATTCCAAATGTAATGAGACAAAATCAATTCTTTTACACGTGTTCTTATTGTGAAAGTATCCTTTTCAGCCTTGCCTCCTCTTGTCTCTTTTTTTCAGGTAAAACATTTCCATGTTACAAATGAAGCAGAGATATGGGTAAAATAGACAGGTTTGATCTGTGTATCTTGTGATGGTGGCTTGTATTGGGAGGATGGGACATTTTCTATCATTAGAGGGAAAAGCTGAGTGCTGTTTGGGACACAAACGCTTCTCAGAGGAACCAAAACCTTTCTGTGTGGGAACAGAGGACAGTAAACTTATTTAAAAACCTATTTGTGGTATTAGATGTATTAGGATTAGTAGCATCTACTCAAGCTAAAGTGAATCTTGTCCATATCAATTATACTCTTATTTACTGCATTGCAAGTATAATTACATACACAGATTGATAGCTCTTGAATGATGATGTCTTTGCTTCACTTATACGGAGGAAAAAAAAAACATAATATCCTGCCTTTATTTAAAATTCAGCAGATCCTTCTGGAAGATACCAAGTGCTTTAGTTATAGGATCCCTTATTTTCAAGTGTAGAAGCTTATCCTTTGTTTTAGAAAATTCCTCATTCATAAAGACAGGATGCTAAACTTAGGGAAATAAAAGGTCACCTCAAACCAAAAACCATTCCTGGGTGAGGCCTGCCCTCTGAGTGGTCCTTGTGGTGTCCGAGGGCTGTGCATGCTGAGTCCCCCATATTCTCGGTCCCTCTCGTGGCCCTGCTGCAGCCTGGCCCTTCTCCTGCCAGCTTTGCAGGCCCAGCCCCAGGCTCTGCTGCTTGCAGAGGCCCTTCCAGACCTGGGGCCATCTGATAGGCCTGTAAACCTCAGAGGGTGCACCAGGCCCACCTACAAAACTACTCATTCAGATATCAAAATGAGTCAGAAATTCCCCAGGTCAGCTTTTCCATAAACTCTTTTAAAATAAACATAATGGTTATATTCAATCATTTGCCAAGAAAACATTTATTAAGGGTTTTATTGCACAGTCGGTCCTGGAGTAGAAAGAGACAATGTGAAAGGCCCCTACTCACCTCCCCTAGTCTGTACCCTCTCCATCTCTGCTGCTCTAGCCACCTTGAGAAAAAGAGAGAAGACGGGCGGGAGCATAGCCCAGAGGGACAACTTTCAGCACCTTCTCCATTTTAGCGGACTCCATTCTGAGCAGCGGGTCAGGGAAACGAGCAGCACGTCCACCCAGTTCCTGCCAACTGCTGAAGTGCTGGCCCCACAACGTGTCCTGTGAAATCCCAGGCTCCGCTCCCAGAAGGTTCTCCTGAATTTGTTCCTGGGCTCCTAGTTATGGTACTTCCTTCCCTGTCTCCCACAGACCCTTCCATGTGTCTGCACTCTGACCTGGGCCTCCCAGAAGTGAAGGAAAACAGGGCAAAGGAGAAGTCACTCAGACGCAAGCAAGTTCAAGATTGTATATCTGGAGAGGTGGGCGGTATCATCAGTATATGTTCAAAGTAGTCCCTAACTTTACAATCAGAAAAGTGACTTTCAGGGCCCTAAGAAAGTACTCCCTCCAACGCTCACCCCCATGGGCAGTAAGCCACCTCCCCTGTAAGTATTTAATCTCACCTGGGTGTTCAGACTACATGGAGATTTAGGGATTAAACTTTAGGTAATAAATCGTATTTTGCATATTGAAAATAATACTGAGTGGAGTTTGTTAAGGCTTTCTTTTGTTTTTAGAGGACTAGGAGGCAAAGGTACTAAACCACTGTGGTGAAGAGGCCAAATAGATGTGCCCACAGGTTTGCATAGCCTTGGACACCCCCTTTCCAGCCAGAGAAGAGAAAGGTTAGGCAGAGAAGGGGTTTAACAAGGAGGTGTGTGATGACAGGTGGTGTGGGAAATACCTGTGAACTAAAATCAAGGCGGCTGCTTTGGGCGGCTGGTCTCCCAGAAGTGGGTCTGGGTTCAGGGTTGTGCCAGTGAGCCTAGTGCCAGAGCAGGCACCCATTATCCACTACCCTGTTCCCATCCTGGGCCTCCTCCACACCCTTCCCTGGATTGTAAGTGACTTTAAAATAGCACAAGTTGTAAGGGCCCTTGCAACCTGGCCTCTCCTAGTTGCTTGGCCATCTGGCTAGAAGGTGATCCTGCTAACACTTGATTGATCTGAAGAGGGGGACAGCATGGGGACAAAGGTTTAGACTGAGCTTTTCTACTTTGACAGGATATATAATATCTAAATGCCTCTCAGCCTCAGTTTCCTCATCTAGGAAATGGGAGAGCTCTAAAGTTCCTTCCCCTCTTCCCTTTCCTGTTCTCATCCTCTCCCTTCCAACTCCTCCTGTCCCTTCTCCCTCATTCTTCCCCTTGTCTCCCCATCTCCTCCTTCCTCTCTCTCCTTATTTCACCTCTTTCCTTGTCTCTCTCCCCCTCCTCCCTACTCTCCTCCTTTTTCATTCTTTCCTCCCCTTTCACCCCTACAGTCCCTACTCATGTATCAAAATAGTAATTATTAAAGATTCATCTAGGCTAGTAGTTCTCAAAGTTTTCATCTAAAGATCCCTCTACACTCTTAAAAATTATTGAGGACCCCAAAGAGCTTTTTGTTTATGTGGCTTTTATCTATCAATATTTATCATATTAGAAATGAAAACAGAAAAATGATAAAACACAGGATTCTAGAAGCACATATTCTACCACCCATCAGTAGCCTCTTGAAAACTCCTGAGAAAATGAGAGTTTTAAAAGCCACACGTACGAAAAAGGAGTCGCTATTATTATGAAAATAGTTTTGACTTTGGAGGGTCCCCTGGAAAGACTCCCTGGGTCATACTGACTTTGAAAGCAGCATATCTGGGCACAGAGAGGCAGTGGGCAAGGCAAGAGACCAGCTGTGAATCCCTGACACTCTTTTCAAAGGAAGACCCTTGGGATTCTGGGGTAAGCCCAACTGCTGAGTTCAGAGATTAACTGGCAGTGGGATTGAAGCTTCCCTCCAAGCCTAGGATTGCTGACTGAGCAGGCATTAGTAGATCTGAGATCTGCATTCCCCAAATGTGCCCACTGGCTCAACAGCAAGTTAAACACACAGACCCTAAGGCCTGTCCCTGGAGATAGGGATCAGGCAGGATGAAAGTGGGCTGGGAATTCTGATGAGGGGGCAAGCTGGGGAAAGGTCTCAGTGAATCTTCTTGTCTGTAGATCCTTTGGGAGCACATGAAGCTAAACCACTCACTGTCTCACCAGTGAGAGGGGAGAATCAGGTCAGTCTTCAGAGTATCTGCCAACCCCTCATTCTCTTAACTAGGGCTTGGTGCTAGCTAGGCTGGCCTTCAGGACTGGTCAGTCTCCACGGTGGGTGGACTCATGGTAATTCTGGTGAAAGAAGTGAAATGAATCTGTTTCTGTAGTTGTGAAAAGGATGCAGACCCTCCAGGGAGGAGATGGGATCAGAAACAGTGTGCTGGTTGATTTACCCACATACATAAGAAAAACTCAGTGCAAATACGGTATGAACATTTATGCAAAGACTGTGACAACAGAAATTGCCTATCTTTGAACCCTGGGTTATCTAACCAACACACCACTGGGGAATGCTTAACATTTGCCTGGTTACTCATGTAAACCAGGAACCAGAAGTCGCTGTTTCCAACCTGCCTATGTTCCCCAGTAATAGGTGGCCTCCCCCTCCTGGGTGTGTACCTGAGGGAAATGAAAACATGTCCACACAGAAACTTGAACACAAATGTTCAGAGCAGCTCAAAGTGGAACAACTCAAAGGTTCAACTGCTGATGAATGGATGCCCAAAGTGTGGTATATCTATACAATGGGATATTATTTAGCAATACAAAGGAATTAAGTACTGATTCAAGCTACAACATGGATGAGCTTTGAAGACATACGAGGTGAAAGAAGCCAGGCACAGAGGACCGCATAGTGAATGATTCCATTTACATGAAATCTGCCTCTTTCATGATAAGCAAATCCATAGTGACAGAAAGTAGATCAGTGGTTACTTAGGAGATTGGATATCCTTTGAGATAATGAAATTACACAATGGTGATGGTTGCACTACTTTGAATATACTACAAACCACTGAAATCTATACTTTAAAAGTGAATTTTGTGGTATTATAAATTATATCACAATAAAGCTGTTAAAATCTATATGAAAAAATAGTAGGTGGTCTCTAGCTACCAAAACCAGAAACTGTATAGGTAACGCTCACCAAAAATGTCGCAAATTGCATTTGGGTTAGAAGTGGTGGAAGTGAGCCTGGTAACCTTGATCAATTCATATTAATAATACAAGCTCCTCTGTAAAGAGCTTTTACTATGTGCCAGGCAGTATGCTAAAGCCTTTGTACATACCAACTCGTGTAACCCATGTAACAACCTGTGAGGCAGACAGTTTATCACCTCAATTTCTTACATTAGGAAATAGAGGCCAGGAGAGCTGAAAAACTTTTTTCAAAGTTGTACAGCTTCTAAGTGGCAGAGGGGGGATTATAGCCAAGTCTGACTGCAAACTGGATAAGAAGTTTTGTGTGGAGGTTATTTATTCATTTGTTTGATTCAGCTGATATTAACCAATGGCAGGGCCAGAGGATTTACTACTAACACCCAGGCTACTCCAAATCTAAGAAACAACTGTGCTTGCTGCTAAAATATAAAGTTCAAAAATATAAAATCATGACTCCTGTGAAAATAAAACATGAACCTATATCAAAGCATTTAACTTAATAAGGGAACTCATAAGATGTCCCAACCAGCTCAGTTTGACAAGGTTTATATTCCCTTCTGGCAAAATTCATTTCTCACCACATTGGAATCGCTGGCAGTTGCAGATCAGGCCCTCAGCAGCAGCATTAGCCAGCTCAGCCTTCACAGAGGGAGTTCTGTTACGGCCACATCCTCTGTCTCTGCTGCATGGCCTCTTCATTCATGGGCATTCATAGAGCAGGCACCGTGGCAGCTGTGTAAGGAAGCTCTCTGATAGCCACAAAGCACAGAATTGGTGATTAGTAAAATCCTCTACAGTGGCCACCCTTTGGAGGCATTGACATGGGAGACAAGTATCTTCAATTGGCACCTGTTCAGAGGGGTTCACCCACATATCTGTGTCCAAGATTTCCTTGTCACCAGTCTTCAAGGTCCTGACCATCCAGCCAAACCATCAGCAGCTGCCCAAGTATCAGTGTCGATCTCTACTCTAGCCATCTCTCACCCCAGACTTAGGGTACAGTCATATATCCTGCTTGAATTTCTAACCAGTGGGAGGATTTTCCTTCACCACTGTCTTCACAATCCCCCCAGACCCCGAGCAGAGCTATGAGGCTCTAGCCATCCACTTTCATGTGGTACCAGCATATATAGACCTATCTACAATATATCAATAACCTCAGATGACACCACCCTAACAGTAGAAAGCAAAGAGGAACTAAAGCGCCTCTTGATGAAGGTGAAAGAGAAGAGTGAAAAAGCTGGCTTGGAACTCAACATTCAAAAAACTAAGACCATGGCATCTGGTCCCATCACTTCATGGCAAATAAATGGGGAAAAAATGGACACAATGACAGACTTTATTTTATTGGGCTCCAAAATCACTGTGGGCAGTGACTTCAGCCATGAAATTAAAAGACACTTGCTCCTTGGGAAAAAAAGCCACGACAAACCTAGACAATGTAGTAAAAAAACAGAGACATCACTTTGCTGACAAAGGTCTGTATAACCAAAGCCGTGGTGTTACCACATGTAGTCATGTATAGATATGAGAGCTGGACCATAAAGAAGGCTGAGTGCTAAAGACTGATGCTTTAAAACTGTGGTGCTGGAAAAGACTCTTGAGAGTTCCTTGAACACCAAGGAGATGAAACCAGTCAATCCCAAAGGAAATCAACCCTGAACATTCATTGGAAGGACTGATGCTGGAGCTGATATTTTGGGTACCTGATGTGAAGGGCTGACTCACTGGGAAAGACCCTGATGCTGGGAAAGATTGGGGGGCAGAAGGACAAGGGGGTGACAGAGGATGAGATGGTTGGATGGCATCATCGACTCAGTGGACATGAGTTTGAGCATGAGATGATGAAGGACGGTGAAGCCTGGTGTGCTGCCGTTCATGAGGTCGGACATGACTGAGCAATTAAACAACAACACAACATCTCTAGTCCAGGCTTGAGTTCTCCCTGAGTCAACTTGTCAGAAGCAACTCCCTGGAGGCCATAGGCATGGAATGAGGGGGCAAAGCAACAGGAGTTGGTGTTGCAGTGGTCTGAGCCACCTACCCATACAATCCTACGTCATGGACCTGAGTTCAGTCTCTTATATACCATTTCTACTTGATGATAGATTGCTACTGGGCATGCCTAACTTTATAACCAGATAGGTCCAACAGCATCCATATTATGATAAGATCTCAAACTGCATGATCACCTCATTCAGCTTCTACCAAGATTGCATAGCAAGCCAGAACCTGCTTCTCAAAAGGAGAATAATTACTGGCAAAAGAGGACATAGATTTGCTCTAGAGTCCTACAGGTCTGCACTGCAGTGCTATTGGTGCTCGTCAGAGATTCCATCCAGCTTCCCTATTTGACACTTCAAGTATCATTGAATCTGTTGGATCATAAGACCCAAGTTGTACAGCAGCTTGTTGATGCTGATTAGTCACCCCCATGGACTGTAGCCCACCAGGCTCCTCTGTCCATGGGCTTTCCCCGGCAAGAATACTGCATTGGGTTGCCATTTCCTTCTCCAGGTATCTTCCCAAACCAGGGATTGAACTCACATCTCCTGCATTGCAGGCATATCCTTTACCACTGCACCACCTGGGAAATCAGCTTGTACTGCAGCCTAAACAGCTGCAGAGCCTTCTCTTGTTTTACTCCTAAGTCCACCAGCCTGTAGATGGATTGAGGTTGCATACTCAGATGTGTATGTTGCCTCCAAAGTGACCTACCAAGTTTGTGCCTCTTTCTTTTTGTAGGTGATACAAGATACAGCTATTCATCTTTCACCCTGGTCGAGATATTTCAAAATGCTCCAGACCAATGAACCCGCTCAAATTTCACAGCTGATACCAATTGTGTGTCCGCCTGAGTCCATTCAGGAGAAAGAAGCCATGAAGTAACATGAACAGAGAAAGATTAGTATAAGAAGTACGTTAACTATAATAGGGGAGTGGGGTAATGAGGGATTGGCTAGTAAAAAGTGGAGAATTCTAAGTAATATAAGGATGGTAGCTATAAGAAACAGCCAAAAGCTGGATAATTCTATTCCAGTGACAGTTTAAATGTGCTATGATTGGCGTTTCTTTGTCCCATCACTTAGACTGTAGGGTCCTTAAGAGCAGGGACCACATGCCTTGTTCTCCATTGTATCTCCATGCTAAGGGGGAGACCTAGCACCCCACAGGCTAGGAGTAAATGAGTGAATGAATAAATGCAGGAAAGTAGATAATATTGGTGGTGGGCTGCCGTCTGTGGGGTCGCACAGAGTCGGACACGACTGCAAGCGACTTAGCAGCAGCAGCAGCGGCAACATGCAGGAGAATTACCCTGTTTCCTGTCCCGTATGGCCAGATTCCAACACACACCTGGATGCTTCCATCCAATCTGAGAAAATGCTGATAACACTTTCAAGGGAGTCACCAGTGGAGGGCTGTGTGTAGCCTTTGTCAACCTCTCCTAGTATGAAAGAAAGTGTTGGTGGCTCACTCGTGTTCAACTCATGAACTGTAGCCCCCTAGGCTCCTCTGTCCATGGAATTTTCCAGGCAAGAATGCTGGAGTGGGTAGCCATTCCCTTCTCCAGGGTACCTTCCCCACCTAGGAATCAAACACTGGTCTCCTGCATTGCAGGCAGATTCTTTACCATCTGAGCCACCAGGGAACCTCTCCTAAAGGAGAGGCAAGTCTAGCCCAGCTGCCCAGACTGTCCCCTCTGGGTTCTTAGTCCCCAAGCCGAAAGCTAAAAACAATAACCCCCACAGAGTCTCACTCTGGCCCTGACTGCTACGTGAATCCATGCACACCACGGGGGCCTCGGCTGTTGGGGCCGGAACAAGTGTAGATGGAATTCCCATCAAAGGCTCCTCTCCAGACCTGGGAAAGCAACTGCCTCGGGGCGGGCTGAGCCGAACCAATGCGAGAAGGGGCGGGGCGCCGGCAGGCCCACAAAACAGGCCGGGGTCGGCCCCCCGGTAGAGGCGGAGCCATGGTGGACCCGTTTAGGGAGCGCACGGCCCGGCTGCTGATGGACTACCTGGAGTTCTGCGCCCGGGAGCCCGGCACTCCAGCTCCTGCGCCGTCCACGCCTGAGGCTGCTGTGCTGCGCCACGTGGCCGCCCGTGTCCTGGAAGCAAATCGAAACGTCTTGCCCCTATACCGCCGCTACCGCAGGCACCGCGTCGAGCTGGTGGCCAGGATGGCGCAGAGGCTGCTCGACGAAGACCCTGGCCCCAGCTGGGGCCGCGTGGCCTCACTCGTGACCTTCGCGGGGTCTCTGCTGGAGAGGCAGCCGCAGACGACCCGACGGCAGAAGAGAGACGACGGCAGCGTTAGCAGGGACTGTCGGCTCCTCGTGGCCCTTCTCTGCGCTCAGTTCTGCGAAAAGCACCGCGCCTGGCTGATGGCGAACGGCGGCTGGGTGAGCGCGAAGGACGCGGGGCTGGTGGGCAGCCTGGGATGCGCCCACCCTGCCGGCTAGCAGAGGGACTCCAATACGCCAGCTCTGTAGAACATTCGTTTCACCAGGACTGGGAAGTTTGGGGTGAAGTCTGACTTTCTGTACTGGTAGAGTCAGTTGCCGAAACAGGCCTAGCTAGACATCTCGCATACTAAACCATTCTGAAAAAGCAGCCCTCGACTTGGGTTGGCCCACTCTGGCCCTTCCCTTGACCACCTTCCGGTTTTAGGGTGTGCTCATGTTAGGTCTGGGTTTCCCTGGTGGCTTAGACGGTAAAGCGTCTGCCTGCAATGCGGGAGACCGGGGTTCGATTCCAGGGTTGGGAAGATCCTCTGGAGAAGGAAATGGCAATCCACTCCAGCACTCTTGCCTGGAAAACCCCATGGACGGAGGAGCCTGATAGGCTACAGTCCATGGGGTCGCAAAGAGTCGGACATGGCTGAGCGACTTCACTTCACGTTAGGTCTGGATGCTTTGTTTAGTTAAGTAGACTCCCAAAGTGATGAAGTCAGCAATGGGGTGACCTGGGCCAGATGGATTCTTTATACAAAACTTTTAGCTGCACTTTTCTTTATAGACGCCACAGCTTTGCAGGTCAGAGCACACCAGCCTAAAACATGAGAATGCAAAAGCAGCCCCTGGGCCATCCCCACATTTCTCAGGAAGCACTAAGGCAGAGGGGTTTGAGGGTGGGGTGTGCACTGCACCGTGTGGTGGCGCTGACCTGCGGTGCCTTAACTTCTAATTTACTGCACTTAGCCTTCAATTGCGAGATAGCCTGTCGCCCTGGCTCTCAGCTGTAAGTCATTGATCACTGTGGTCTAGGCTAGAGCAGGAGTTTCACTGCGGCTCCAAAACCAAGCCGATGATCAAGGAGAGTCTGGCCAGCCTGCAGTAAAAGGGTAGAATGCCCTGCTGGGTTCTGAGCGAGACCCCTGCTTCTTTCTTCTCTTCCTTACTGGAGTTGAAGCAATGACCCAAGTTGTAGAAGAAATGCAGCCAAATTATTAAAACCAGCAGTTAATAACATAATCTAAAAAGCAATCGAAACATAATCTAAAAATAATCTAGGGAAGACACTGCGCTGTTTGCAGTTTCCTGACAGACGTGTATTGATGAATTGGGCTCCTTTTGTGGAGGAAGGATAGTGTTTGAGTCAGAACCTTGACCTTATACAGTTTAAGGTGTTAGCATTAATGCCATCCTTTTGGTATATGAAGGGATGGGGGCATAGGTCTTCAACTCTCCAGGCCTGTGAATTGTCAGAAACTCACCTGAGCCATTAGTCTTAACAAGGTATTTGGCCCCCAAGGGCCTTCCACACTAAAGAGGAAATTGATGGGGAAGGTGGTGTTTTGTTTTTTTCCCTCAACTTTTGGCTAATCACCATTGAGTAAGGAATAATTTTTTAATATCAAAAAGCAGAAACTCCCCAATTGGGTAAAGAAGACGTGCCCACATCTCTCTCAGCTGCAGTTAAAATGCCACAGTCTGGATTTCAGGTCCCTTCCTGCCCATTTTTCTGAACGGAACTACTTGCTTTCTTGTCCTTTCAAGTTAGTAATTTGTCATTTTCCCAGATAGCATCTGTTTTGTGATCAGGAAAAAACAGGATATAGTATTCTACTTTCCTCTTGGGTTTTGAAAGAAGTGAGTGAAAAGATGAGGTTTCCTGCTCTAAGTGACAAAATCACGTCCTCTATGTTCTTCTAGCTCCTGTGTTAGGCAATGTCTTACAAACCCTAACTGAAACATTTCCAATTACAAGTAACCTACTGGTCAGGACTTTTTAAAAACTTTTTAAACCCAGGAATTGTCTTAGTGCTTCATCCAGAAGCACTGTGTGTTTAATTGAGTATAGGTTTTGAGTATTATGAAACAATTAATTCTCTTCTCCCTCCCCTTTTAGGATGGATTTTGTCTCTCCTTCAGCCACTCATTGCAACCATCTTGGGAAAGACATCTGGTCTGGTTTTTCCTCTCATACTGGACAGCAATAATCATAATCTACTTCTGGATAAAATTATCGTGAGTTCTAAAATTCTTAACTCATTTCTACCTGCCTAACTGTGACCAACCAAGCAAATTTGAAATGTGAAAGACCAAATCAGAGTAAACCACCTTCTGAGACATTTTTATCTGCATTCATATAAGGAGTCCTACAGTGTTTCAGCCAGAGTTTTAATTCCTGACAATCCAATATATTGGGACAAAGGCACAAATGGCTCTTTTTAAAATGGGGGACACAGGGGTCTAAAGGCTTATTGCTCCAAAGAATTACAGAAGAAACTGCTTACCATTAACTACGAAATATGGTGCTATTTGCTACATTTGGATAAAAGTGGATATGCGTCTCTCATCTATCCATGATTTCATGTGCTACTGCTGGCTGATTGATCAAGGCAGTGTGTCAGGGGTGTAAAATGATACCACAAGTTCCCTGAGTCACAGTCTGACAAAGAATGTAATAGTAAATCTTTTTTAAAGGAATCCTTTCTAAATTCTTCTTGGTTTCTAGAGTTAATGTATTGAAATTTATTAAATTTTATTTTTTTTATTTCAATAAATTTTAAAATCTTAAGTTTTAATAAATTTATGCATCTTTTTCAAAAATGTAGTTGGTGTTGCTTGGGATTCAGTAAGCCTTTATTCTTAGGAATAACTTGATTGACAGTTTCCTTTTATTGCTGTTTAAATATAGCACAGACAATCATTTTAAACATTTAATCAATACACAAGCACTTAGCAGGTCCTTATCTTTCACCTTCCATTCTGAATTCAGCTCATCAGCTGAAGTTGACGGAGAGAGAAAACTCGAGCCTCTTAGATACTATACCTGAGGCCTGTGAATTTAGAAGACAAAAGATAGAAAACAGGAGGAAAACATACATATTTTATTTGTTGCTGTTTTTTACAGGGGGCTTTATACCTGGTGGTGCAGAGGTTAAAGCGTCTGCCTGCTGTGTGGGAGACCTGGGTTCAATCCCTGGGTCGGGAAGATCCCCTGGAGAAGGAAATGGCAATCCACTCCAGTATTCTTGCCTGGAGAATCCCATGGACGGAGGAGTTTGGTGGGCTACAGTCCACGGGTCGCAAACAGTCAGACACGACTGAGCGACTTCACTTTCACTTTATAGAAAACAAGTGAAAAAGAAACATGCTTGGGGTTTGTATACCATTTTAGCAAAGAACGGTAAAGTGTGGAGACATGACTAACCGAGGGATTCCCATGTGGCTCAGTGGTAGAGAATCTTCCTGCCCGTGCAGGAAATGCAGGAGATGAGGGTTTAATCCCTGTTTGGGGAAGATCCCCTGGAGTAGAAAATGGCAGCCTGCTCCAGTATTCTCACCTGGAAAATTCCATGCACAGAGGAGCGAGTCCATGGGGTCTCAAAAGAGTCTGACACGACTGAGCCACGCAAGCATGACTGAACAAAGGAAAGGGGTTGGGCTTCCAGGGGTCGTTTCGCACTGGCCAGAAAGTTAGCCAGCACGAAAGTTTGGGTTTTTCTGTAAGATCTTATGAAAAAACCCAAATGCACTTTTTGGCCAACCCAATATATTGTAGGACAGTGACTAGGAAATAAATGGGGGAAGCAAATGGAAGATGAGGATTATTTTAGTAAAATTAATG
The DNA here is from genome assembly GCF_001704415.2 of Capra hircus. NCBI lineage: Eukaryota > Metazoa > Chordata > Mammalia > Artiodactyla > Bovidae > Capra > Capra hircus. Next base: position 44,970,205 of record NC_030817.1, on the reverse strand, counting down.
CAGATTCATCTTGGTATTAACTCCCATTGCCAGTAATAGAAGTGTTCGCCCCTTCCTGGTACAAAAAGGCACCTTTCTCACAGGAAGTTTATGCCCTCCTTTTAGGCAGGAAGAGGGAGAATAGAGAGCCCTTCCTATATATGCTATTTCTCAGTTTTCTTCAGCTCAAATTAATCAATATGCCAAAAGTGGCATATTTGGGGGTAACATATTCTGATCCCTTTCAGTGGTTAACTGTGAGCATAGTTATCCTGCTGCCCACTGGAATCTGTGTCCACATGTCCTTTTGGAGCCCACATGGACCCAGCTTGTCAGCAGCCAGGGGAAAAATACCTGTGTGTATAAAAAGCCAGCCTAGGTCTGCTTCAGTAATGTCTCCATAGATGAGGCTGTGCTGATGCTATTAGAACAAGACTTCGACCAAAAGGAATGGATAAAATGGTTCAAGATGGGAGAGGTAATGAGACCATTACAGATGGTGCTACCATTCTGAAACAAGTATGAGTGTCATATCCAGCAGCCAGAATGCTGGTAGAGCTGTGGCTCAAGAGAGCCCGGGACGTGGCGCCACGTCAGTGGCCGTTGTTGCTGGCTCACGCTCTCTCTCCGATTGCTGTAACACCTTTTTTCAGAAATGGATTTATTGTTTCTGAGTCATCCTTGGAGGATTTGGAAAAGGGTATTAAAGTCTTGACGTGCCTTGACCTGTGGAACCAAGTGACAGAGAAAAGTTGTTAAACACTGCAACCACTCCGTTGAACTCAGCCATTGTCTCTCAGTATCAAGTGTAAATGCAGGGAGGAGAGCAACAGACCCACCACAGCTACTGGCATAGATCTTAGAGATGTCAGAATAGCTACGGAACCTGCTAATGCCCTCGAGGGTGTAATGCCAAGTGAAATAAATCAGACAGAAAGACAAATATTGTGTGATCTCTCTTACAGATGGAATCTAAAAAATAATAACCAAGCTTATAGATAGAATAAGTTGGTGGTTGCCAGAGGTAGGGGGTGGAAGGTGAGAGAAATAGGTAAACTGTTGTTTGTTTTTAGTTTAAATAAACTGTCATTTTAAAAAAGAGGCGAGGGCAGGGGGGAAAACTTGCTGGGACCGTTCATTGTGAGTTGGTGGAAGGGCTAGTCCTCAACCAAAAGGTGGCCGATTCTGACATAACCAGAATTGCCCAGATGGACCAAGCCCTGAGGGAAGACAGCCTATGTTCTAAGTGAAGCAAATTTTAAAAGTGGATATAAGTCTCTTCTTAAGACGTGCTCTTAGTGATCTTGTGTTAAGTTTCCTGATCAAAATGAATATTGCAGTAGTTAAGGCTTTTGAAAGAAGCTGGAACCAAGCCACTCGCTCATACTGACCAACTTACTGCTGCCATGCTGGGTTTGGGTGAGTGAGCCGAGGGGATCAGTTTACATGATTCTGGCAAACTGCTCAAGGTTACAGGCTGTATAAGCCTAGGAAAAGGTTCCATTTGTGGTTCCTGGTTCTAACAGATCAGTGCTTGAAGAAGCTGAGCCCTTGATTCATGATGCCCTATGTGTGATTCGTTGTTGAGTGAAGCAGAGAGTTCTTCTTGCAGGAGGGCATGCTCCAGAAATAGTGGGCCCTGTGGTTAACTGGATATGCATGAATATTGAGTGGTATGAGATCCTACTGCGTTTGTGCCTTTACAGATGTTGTGGTGGTCATTTCATCTACGCTAGCTAAAACTGCTGGGCTGAATCCCATTTCTACAGTAACAGAACAAAAAAACAAGCGAAAAACTGGTGTGCCCAAGGAGAAAACTGTAGGCATTAGTGTCCAAAAGGGTAGTATTTCCAGGGTTTTGGAGGAACTGATGGTTCAGCCTTTGTTGGCTTCAGTCAGTGTACTGACACTAGCAGCTGAAACATCTGGAGCATTCGGCACATTGATGATGTAGTAAATTCTCAGTAATCTGGATTATGCTGGCTGGAGTGGACCACTGCCTTGGTGTCCCTTCTTGTTGGTAAGATTGTTTCCTCTTTACATTCCTGGGCTTGGTCTTCCATTTGGCATTTGCTTGAAATTGTCTTGACACAATGAAAATATAACTATTTGGTTATAAAATTAAAAAACTGCAGTGTCCCACCAGGCCTTCCTGGCCGTTACTTTATTTGCATTTTATAAACAATTGGACCTGCTTTGTTGCCTCATCTTATGAGCCTTTTCTCTTCAGAACATACAGTTCTGCTTTCTGTTCTGACTTGTTCAGTATGGCAGGATAAGCTGATTTAATTTTCCATTGCCTTGTGTTTTAGGGTGTTTCTCCCTTTATGGGCTATTGGAAACAATATTGCATGGACTTTGTGTATGTGCCTAGCCCTGCATTATTATGTCTACAGAAAAGAATTCTAGAAAAAGATTCTGAGTCACAGTTGATATGTATTAAAATTTAGCTGCTGCCAAACTATGTTTCAAAAGAGTTCTACCAATCCAAACTTACACCAGGTCAGGGAATCCTTAGCTCTTCACACCCTTGCCAGTGTTAAATCATCCTAAGCTTTTGCCTTTGTAACTTGTGGTATTTGTTGTCTTTAGGAAGGTCATTCTTGTCCCAGGATTACAAAGAAAGTATTTTATGTCCTTGATCATTGATCCATTCTGGAATCCTTTTTAATGTAGTATGTAATAGGGAAGAACAAATCTGACTCCATGCTTGATCTGTTCTTTTTACGGTAACATTTGTGCTTTGTTGCCAATGCTTAGTCATGCTGCCTCTGCACCTCTTGTAAAAGGGCGTTGCCTATTGTCTGAAATATACAGGATAGCCTATTCTCAGGGCTCTGACTTTTAAGAGTCTATTCATATATAGATTAAAAAGTTGCAAGACAGAGAATAATATGTCTTGTTGGAGGTTTACAGGACCATCTTGACCTGACCTATGTGGGCAGCTGCAAGAACAAAGGATTCCCACACCAAGAAGTTTGCAACAACTAACCTAGTCCCTCCCTCACCTTGCCTTCAAAAGTGCTTTGCTGAAACTCTGAGAAGTTCCATGCTTGAGGGTAGGAGCCACCTGTCTCCTTGTTCAGTTCAGTTCAGTCACTCAGTCATGTCTCTTTGCGACCCCATGAATTGCAGCATGCCAGGCCTCCCTGGCCATCACCAACTCCCAGAGTTCACTCAGATTTCACGCCCATCGAGTCCATGATGCCATCCAGCCATCTCATCCTCTGTCGTCCCCTTCTCCTCCTGCCCCCAATCCTTCCCAGCATCAGAGTCTTTTCCAATGAGTCAACTCTTCACATGACATGGCCAAAGTACTAGAGTTTCAGCTTTAGCATCATTCCTTCCAAAGAAATCCCAGGGCTGATCTCCTTTAGAATGGACTGGTTGGATCTCCTTGCAGTCCAAGACTCTCAAGAGTCTTCTCCAACACCACAGTTCAAAAGCATCAATTCTTCGGCGCTCAGCCTTCTTCACAGTCCAACTCTCACGTCCATACATGACCACAGGAAAAACCATAGCCTTGACGAGATGGACCTTAGTTGGCAAAGTAATGTCTCTGCTTTTGAATATGCTATCTAGGTTGGTTATAACTTTTCTTCCAAGGAGTAAGCGTCTTTTAATTTCATGGCTGCAGTCACCATGTGCAGTGATTCTGGAGCCCAAAAAAATAAAGTCTGACACTGTTTCCACTGTTTCCCCATCTATTTGCCATGAAGTGATGGGACCAGATGCCATGATCTTCGTTTTCTGAATGTTGAGCTTTAGGCCAACTTTTTCACTTTCCACTTTCACTTTCATCAAGAGGCTTTTTAGTTCCTCTTCACTTTCTGCCATAAGGGTGGTGTCATCTTTCTCCTTGTAGAGCTCTGCAATAAATCTTTCTGTGCTTCAGACTCTGTCATTTTGATCTGTTTGGCTTCACTGTGTGTGGGCACATGAACTTGCATTTGGTAGCAGCATGAAGTAGGACATAGTCCTTCTAAAAGAAGAGTTGGGGTAGTATTTCAGCCTTGTTTATAAATGGCCCAGCTTTTCCTAGCTAATTTGAATGTATTATCTAGTTTGTCGACTTATCTTTTTCTTTACTAATAGTACTCTGTCTCAATTACTTTGTGTTTATGGCATATTTGAACATCTGGTTTTATCATTTAATCTCCTCCACCATTCTTCTTTAAAAAAAAGTCCTTGGCTATTTTTGTGAATTAAGATAATTCTAAAAACCAGTTAATAAAGAATCCACTAAGACTTTTCTTTAGGATTTTGAATAGAATGGGATTAGATTATTAATCAGTTTGGGAATAAGTAATATGTTTACAATATTGCATTTTCCTTTCTAAGAACATGAACTTCTGTTCCATTTATTTAGGTCTTTTACAGTTTTCTTCACATAGGTCCTGTGGTCTTGCCAGACGTATTCCAGCTCTTTGACTTATGTCACTATTAGGAATAGAATCTGGAGAGAATGTTTTGCTTTCCCACAGAGAAGAGGTCAAAGAACAGAGGTCAGAGATTGGGGGTGGGATGCAGTGTGGAGAAATAGTTTTGATGACATGACTGAAATCTCATAATTTGAGTGTGCCTGAAGCTACTTGGGGCTTGATAAATTTCCTTTTCAGCTTAAACTGATTTTTTTAACTTTTCATTTCTTTTGGAGTTTACTTGATAAACAATGTTGTGTTAATTTCAGGTGTACAGCAAAGTGATTCAATTAGCATAAATATGTATCTATTCTTCAAATTCTTTTCCCATTTAGTTTGTTAAATATTACTGAGCAGAGTTCCTTATTATTGAACAGTAGGTCCTTATGTTTATTTATTTTATATATAGTATTATGTGTATGCTAATCACAAACTCCCTAACTATCCTTCCCACCCCCCTACCCCTCACACCCCCACCCATTCCCCTCTGGTAGCCAAGAGCTTGTTCTCTAAGACTGTGAATCTGTTTCTGTTTCATAAATTAATTTGTATCATTTTTTAGATTCCCCATATAAGCGACATTATGTATTTGTCTTTCTCTGTCTGGCCTCACTCAGTATGACAATCTGTAAGTCCATCACTGTTGCTGCAGATGGCATTGTTTCATTCTTTGTTTTAAAATGGGAATCATTCTTAAAGTCTTTATTGAATTTGTTACAATATTGCTCCTGTTTTATGTTTTAGTTTTTTGGCCTCAAGGCATGTGGGGTCTTAGCTCCCCGACTAGGGATTGAACTTTCACCTCCTGCATTTGAAGGCAAAATCGTAACCACTGGACCACCAGAGAAGTCACTATTCCATTCTTTCTAACGGCTGAGTAATATTCCATTGAATGTATGTGCCACATAGTCTTTATCCATTCCTCTGTCAGTGGACATTTAGGCTGCTTCCATGTCCTGGCTATTGTAAACAGTGCTGCGGTGAACACTGGGGTGCACGTATCCTTCCAGATCATGTTTTTCTCCAGATATGTGCCCATGAATGGGATTGCAGAATCAACTGTTTTTTGTTTTTAAGCATAATTTTTAAAAATTTATTTTTAATTGAAGGAAAATTGCTTTACAGTGTTGTATTGATTTCTGCCATACAACAGCGTGAATCAGCCATAAGTATACATATATCCTCTCCTTCTCAACCCGCACCCCCTCCCCACCGCCAACCAGCTCTGCATCCCACGCTGCTGCTACTGCTGCCACTGCTAAGTCGCTTCAGTCCTGTCTGACTCTGTGCGACCCCATAGACGGCAGCCCACCAGGCTCCCCTGTCCCTGGGATTCTCCAGGCAAGAACACTGGAGTGGGTTGCCATTTCCTTCTCCAATGCATGAAAGTGAAAAGCGAAAGTGAAGTCGCTCAGTTGTGTCCGACTTCGCGACCCCATGGACTGCAGCCTACTAGACTCCTCCATCCATGGGATTTTCCAGGCAAGAGTGCTGGAGTGGGTTTCCGTTGCCTTCTGCATCCCACGCCGCTAAGTCGCCACAAAGCACTGGGCTGAGCTCCCTGTGTTGTACAGCAGCTTCCCACTAGCTAACTATCTTACACATAGTAATGCATACATTTCAGTACTGCTCACTCAGTCTGTCCCACCCTCCCCTTAGCCTGCAGTGTTCACAAGTCCATTCTCTACATCTGCTTCCTATTCCCGACTTGCAAATAGGCTCAGGAGTACCATTTTTCTAGATTCCATATATATGCATTAATATACAGTATTTTTCTTTTTCTGACTGACTTCACTGTGTATAATATCCTCTAGGTTCATCCACTTCAGATTAACTGACTCAAGATTGATTTCTTTTCATGGCTGAGTAATAGTCCGTTGTATATATGTACCACAACTTCATTATGCATTTTCCTGTTGATGGACATCTAGATTGCTTCCATGTCCTGGCTATCGTAAACAGGGCTGCAGTGAACACTGGGGTACATGTGCCATTTTGAATTATGGTTTTCTCAGGCTTCCCTGGTGGCTCAGACAGTAAAGCATCTGCCTGCAATGTGGAAGACCTGGGTTCAATCCCTGGGTCGGGAAGATCCCCTGGAGAAGGAAATAGCAACCCACTCCAGTACTCTTGCCTGGAAAATCCCATGGACAGAGGAATGGTGGGCTACAGTCCATGGGGTCACAAAGAGTCGGACATGACTGAGCAGCTTTTCTTTCTTCTCTTCTTTGTTTCTCAGGGTGCGTGCCCATTAGTGGGATTACTAGGTCATATTGTAGTTTTATTCCTATTTTTTAAAGGACGCTCCGTAATGTCCTCCAGAGTGGCTATACCAGTTTACACTCCTACCAACAGCATAAGAGACTTCCCTTCTCTCCTCACCCACTCTAGCATTTATTGTTTGTTGATTTTTTTCATGATGGCCATTCTGATGGGTATGAGGTGATATCACTATAGTTTTGATTTGCATTTCTCTAATAATTAATGATGTTGTCCACCTTTTCATGTGCCTCTTGGCCATTTATATGTCTTATTTGGAAAAATGTCTGTGTGGGTCTTCTACTCATTTTTTGATTGAGTTGTTTGTTTTTATGATATTAAGCCACATGAGCTGGGTGTAAATTTTTGAAACTAATCCCTTGTCAGTCACATTGTTAATAAATATTGTCTCCCATTCTGTGGATTATCTTTTTGTATTGTTTATGGTTTCCTTTGCCGTACAGAAGTGTTTGAGTTTAATTAGGTCCCATTGTTTATTTTCATTTTTATTTCCATAAGTCTGGGAGAGGGATTAAAAAAGATAATGCTGTAATTTATGACAGAGAGTGTTCTGCCTATGTTTTCCTCTAAGAGTTTTATAGTGTCTGGTCTTACAGTTAGGTCTTTAATCCATTTTGAGCTTATTTTTATGGGGTAAAGAGTTTTCTAATTTCATTTTTTACATGTAGCTGTCCAGGTTTTCCAGTGCCGTTTATTGAAAAGACTGTCCTTCCTGCACTGTATAGTCTTGCCTCCTTTCAATTCATCTGGTTAGTCATGTCCAACTCTTTATAACCCTGTGGACTGCAGCATGCCATGCTTTCCTGTCCATTACAACTCCCGGAGCTTGCTCAAATTTGTGTCCATTGAGTCAGTGATGCCATCCAACCATCTCATCCTCTGTCCTCCCCTTCTCCTCCTGCCTTCAATCCTTCCCAGCTTCAGGGTCTTTTCAAATGAGTCAGCCCTTCGCATCAACTGGCCAAAGTATTGGAGCTTCAGATTCAGCATCAGTTCTTCCAATGAACATTCAGGACTGATTTCCTTTAGGATTGACTGGTTTGATCTCCTTGCAGTCCCAGGAACTCTCAAGAGTCGTCTTCAACACCACAGTTCAAAAGCATCAATTATTTGGTGCTCAATATTCTTTATGGTCCAACTCTCACATCCATCCATGACTACTGGAAAAACTGTAGCCTTGACTAGACGGACCTTTGTAGACAAAGTAATGTCTCTGCTTTTCTATATGCTGTCTAGGTTGGGCGTAGCTTTCCTTCCAAGGAGCAAGCATCTTTTAATTTCATGGCTGCAATCACCATCTGCTGTGATTTGGAGCCCAAGAAAATAAAGTATGTCACTGTTTCCATTGCTTCCCCATCTATTTGCTGTGAAATGATGGGACTGGATGCCATGATCTTAGTTTTTTGAATGTTAAGTTTTAAGCCAACTTTTTCACTCTCCTCTTTCACTTTCATCAAGAGGCTCTTTAGTTCTTCTTTACTTTCTGTCATAAGGGTGGTATCATCTGCATATCTGAGGTTATTGATATTTCTCCTGAAAATCTTGATTCCAGCTTGTGCTTCATCCAGCCTGGCATTTCACGATATACTATGCATATAAGTTAAATAAAGCAGGGTGACAGTATACAGCCTTGACGTACTCCTTTCCCAATTTGGAACCAGTCTGTTGTTCCATGTCCAGTTCTAACTGTTGCTTCTTGACCTTGCCTCCTTTATCATAGATTGATTGACCATAGCTGTGTGGGTTTATTTCTGGGGTCTCTGCCCTGTTCCATTTATTTATATTTTCTATTTTTGTGCCAGTAACATACTGGATTTTTTGGTTTAACTTTTTACTTTGTATTGGTGTATAGCTGATGAACAATGTTGCGACAGCAAAGGGACTCAGCCATACATATACACGTATCCATTCTCCCCCAAACTCCCTTCCCATCCCAGCTGCCACCTATCATTGACCAGAGTTCCTTGTGCTAAAGAGTAGGACCCTGTTGGTTATCCATTTTAAATACAGCAGTAGGAGACACAGGAGGTGCAGGTTTGATACCTGGGTTGGGAAGATCCTTTGGAGGAGGTCATGGCAGCCTACTCCAGTACTCTTGCCTGGAGAATCCCCATGGACAGAGGAGCTTGGTGGGTTACAGTTCATAGAGTCACAAAGGGTCAGACGCAGTTGAAGTAACTGGACACGCATGCATGTTCATGTCAATCCCCAAATTCCTACCTCTTCCCCCATTCTTCCCCCTGGCAACCATCAGTTTGTTCTCTTAGTCCGTGAGTCTGTTTCTGTTTCGTAAATAAGTTCATTTGTATCATTTCTTTTTCTGTTTGGTAAATAAGTTCTATCATAAGGCATGTCATACAATATTAATCCTTCTCTGACTTCATTCAATATGACAATCTCTAGGTCCATCCATGTTGCTATAAATGGCACTAGTTCATTCTTTTTAATGGCTGAGTAATATTCTAGTGTATACGTGTATCAAGTCTTCTTTATCCATTCCCCTGTTGATTGGCATTTATGTTGCTTCCCTGTCCTGGCTGTTTTAAATAGTGCTGCGGTGAACACTGGTGTGAATGTATCTTTTTGAATTAAAATGCCCATGAGTGGGATTGCTGGATCATATGGTAGTTCTATTTTTAGTTTTTTAAGGAACCTGAATACTGCTCTCCATAGTGGCTGTATCAATTTACATTCCCACCAACAGTGCAGGAGTATTTCCTGTCCTCCACACCCTCTCCATCATTTATTGGTTATAGACTTTTTTTTAAACTGTGTTTAATTGGAGGATAGTTGCTTTACTGTGTTGTATTGCTTTTTGCTGTAGAGCAACATGAATCAGCTATAAGTATACATCTGTTCCCTCCCTCTGGAACCTGCCTCCCACCCCCACCATACCACCCATAAGATCATCACAGAGCACTGAGCTGAGTTGCCTCTGCTATACAGCTGCTTCCTGCTAGCTGTTTCTTTTACGCATGGTAGTGTATATATGTGAGTGCACTATCTCAATTCATCCCACCCATTGCTTCCCCCACTGTTTCGGCTTGTCCTCTGCATCTCTATTCCTGCTCTGCAAATAGGTTCATCACTGCCATTTTTCCGGATTCTGTATATATGCATTAATATGTGATACTTACTTGTCTCTTCCTGACTTGACAGATCTAGGTTCACCCACCTCACTAGTACTGACTCAATTTCATTCCTTTTTATGACTGAGTAATATTCCATTGTAATTAATCCATGCATCTGTCGATGGGCATCTGGATTGCTTCCATGTCCTAGCTATTGGAAATAGTGCAGCTTTGAACACTGGGGTACTGTGTCTTTGTCAGTTACAGGTTTTCTCTGCATATAAGCCCAGTAGTGGGATTACTGGGTCATGTGGTAGTTTTATTCCTAATTGTTCAAGGAATCTCAACACTCTTCTCCGTAGTGGCTCTATCAGTATGCATTGTCAACAACAGGGTAGGAGGGTTCCCTTCTCACCACACCCTCTCCAGTATTTATTGTTTGTAGATATTTTTATGATGGCCATTCTGATTGCTGTGAGGTGATACCTCATTGTAGTTTTGACTTGTATTTCTCTAAAAATTGCCTCAGCATAAAGAACCCACTGCAGTGCAGGAGACGTCAGCTGGATCCCTAGGTCAAGATGATCCCCTCAAGTAGGCAATGGCGACCCATTCCAGTATTCCTGCCTTGAAAACTCCATGGACTGAGGAGCCCAGCAGGCTGCAGTCCGTGGGGTCCCAAAGAGTTGGACACGGCTGAGTGAGTGCACACACACGGTACACACAGTCCCTTCCTTCCTGCAGCCAGTCACGGCGGGAAGGCCAGATGATCTCCCTGTGAGCCGAACAGAGTTACTTTAGTCCAGCAGTCAGGCAGAGGAGCTGGGTTTTCTGAGGTGGGGCCTTATGTAGGATTATAATAACGGCAGGGAAAGCAAGTCAAAGAAACAGCTCCAAGATGGAATCAGAATTGCTTCTTCTCTGTCATATTCAAACGATGCATCCTTTTCCTTCCTTTTACTTTTAGTCTGTGGGTATCATATTAAAATAATTTTTGTAGGCAGCACACATTTAGGTCATGCTTTTTTCCTCCAGTCTGCTTCTGCCTCAGAGTTGAGGTACTGAAACATGGGACTGGAAAACTATGGCCTGGTAGACTTTCTGATTTTGTAAAAAGCATTTAATTGGAACATAACCACATCCACTTCTTAATGTATTGACTATGGCTGCTTTTGTGCTACAACAGCAGAGTTAACATACTTGCGACGGAGACTATAACTTGGCAAAGGTCAACTATTTTCCATCCAGCCCTTTGAGAAAAGTTTTCATGATTTTGTTTTACACTTTTACATCTAATGTAATTATCCATATGGTTGGTTTACTGTCTGGCTATTGTCTCATCCACCCTTTGCTCCCTTTTTTCCCTATTGCTGCTGTCCTTTGGACTAGTGAAAACTTTTTCTTAAATTTCACCTTATTTCCCTTCTTGGCTTAGTAGTTGTAACTTTATTTTGTGTTATTTTACTTCAGTGTATACTGTGTATTCTCATCACAGCCTGCCTTCAAGCAATATACCATTTTATACACTGTGTAAGAACTTTGACAGTGTACCTTCATTCTCCTGCCCTGGCATTTTTTATGTTGTTATCATGTATTTCACCAGTATGAATTATAAAACCAGTAACTTTTTTTCACTATTTATTAAAGCCATCAACTGTCTGTTAAAGGGAGGTATATGGTGAGGTAAATGTCTGTATAATTTCCCGATATACTTACCACTACTGTTGTGCTTCACTCTCTGCTGTAGATCCAGACCTCTGTGTGGTACCATTTCGTTTTGACCTGAAGGACTGACTTCCTTTACATTATTTTGACTTTTCTCATATATGGTTCTACTGGTAACAGATTCTTTGATGTTATGCATATTCCAGTCTTTATTTCAGGTTTAAAGGAGCAGGCAATCACATCTTTGTTGGTCGGATCTGGATTTTCCCCCCCATTTTATTGAGATATAATTGGAATACATTATCAGTCTAAGTGTACAACATAGTGATTTTATACATAGTAATTTATATTTAATATATAATGTAAAATGTTTTCACAATAAATTTAGTTGACATTCATAACCTCACATAGTTAACAAATTTTTTCCTTAAAGACCTACTCTCTTAGCACCTTCCAAATCAGCAATGCAGTGTTATCAGCTTTACTCAGCAAGGTGTACGTTACATCTGCAGGACTTATTGTCTAACTGGAAGTTTGTACTTTTTCACCACCATCTTCTACTTCCCCTACCACCAGTCACCTCTTCTGGCTACCACCAATCAGTTCTCTGTATCTGTGAGTTTGGGGGGTTTATTTTATTTTTTATTAATTTCTAATGCAGTATAGTTGCTTTACAATGTTTTCGTTTTTGTTATACAGAAAATATCATATATATGTTTACATATGTCCCCTGTTGTTTGGATTTGCTTCCCATTTAGGTCACCATGGAACATTGACTGGAGTTCCCTGAGCGGTTCACTAGGTTCTCATTATTTGTTTTATGCATAGTATCAATAGTATATATATGTCAATCCAAATCGCCCAGTTCACCCCACCCAAACACCGCCCACCTTGGTGTCCATAGATTTATTCTCTGTGTCTGTGTCTGTTCATCTGTGTGCAAATAGGATCGTCTATACCCTTTTCCTAGCTTCCACATATGTGTGTGTATATATATTTGTTTTTCTGTGTCTGACATTCTGAACTCTGTATGACAGTCTCTAGGTCCATCCTTGGCGCTGCAGATGACACAGTTTCTGTCCTTTTTCTGAGTAACATTCCCCTGTGCATATGTACCACGCCTTCTTTATCCATTTCTCTGTCCATGGACATTTATGTTGCTCCCCTCTCTGGGGTACTGTAAATAGTGCTTCGGTGAACAATGGTGTGGATGTACCTTTTGAATTACGATTTTCATTGTGTATATGTCCAGGAGTGGGATGTCAGGGTCATATGGTAGTTCTGTTTTTAGTATTTTAAGGAACCTCCCTATTCTTCATAGTGGCTGTATCAGTTTACATTCCCCCGAACAGTGTAGGAAAATTCCCCTTCCTTCTGCAGCTTTTATTGGTTGTAGATGGGTTTTTTTACCTTTTAATTGGATAGTGGCTTTACAATGTTGTATTGGTTTCTGCTGTACAACAACGTGACTCAGCTGTAAGTATACATATATTCTCTCCCCCTTGAGCCTCCCTTCACCCCCTCAGCATCCCACCCATAAGATCACCACAGACCACTGAGCTGAGTTGCTCTGCTGTACAGCTGCTTCCTGGTACCTAGCTCTCTTACACAAGGTGGTGGATACATGTCAGCACTATGTTCATTCATCCCAGCCTCTCCTTCAACCACTGTGTCCACAAGTCCGTTTCTACATCTGCATCTCTATTCTGCCCTGCAAATATGTTCATCAGTACCATGTTTCTAGATTCCGTTTATATGCATTAATATATGATACTTGTTTATCACTTTCTGACATACTTCAATCTGTATGACAGACTTTAGGTTCATTCACATCACTACAACTGACTCAATTTCGTTCCTTTTTATGATCGAGTATTATTACTATGTGCGTGTGTGTGTGTGTGTGTGTGTGGTGTGTGTATCACAACTTCTTTATCCACGCATCTGTCGATGGACATCTAGGTTCCTTCCATGTTCTGGCTATTGGAAATAGTGCTGCTGTGAACATTGGGGTATGTGTGTCTTTTTCAGTTATGTGTCTTTTTCTCTTCATATATGCCCAGTAGTGGGATTACTGGGTCTTATGGTAGTTTTATTCCTAGTTTTCTAAGGAATCTCCCTACTCTGCTCCATAATGGCTATGTTAATATATATTGTCACCCAGAAAGTAGGAGGGTTCCCTTTTCTCCACATCAGCTCCAGCATTTATTGTTTGTAAATGTTTTTATGATGGCCATTCTGATTGGTGTTAGGTGTGATACCTCATTGTATCATTGATTTGTATTTCTCTAATAATTGGACTTCCTTGATGACTCAGTGGTAAAGAATCCACTGCAGTGCAGGAGATGCAGGTTGGATCCCTGGGTCAGGAAGATCTTCTCAATTAGGAAATGGCAACCAATGAAGTATTCTTGTCTGGAAAATTCCATGAACAGACGAGCCTAGCAGGCTCCTGTCCACAGGGTCCCAAAGAGCTGGACACGATTGAGGGAATGTGCGCACAGAGCACAAGCTATCTCATCCTCCTGCAGCCAATCACAGGCGAGGATAGTCAGATTCTCTCCCTGTGCGCTGAAGAAAGGCGCTTTAGCTCAACAGTCAGGCAGAGCAGCTGGGTTTACTGAGGCAGGGATTTATAGCAATGGCACCCCACTCCAGTACTCTTGCCTGGAAAATCCCATGGATGGAGGAGCCTGGTGGGCTGCAGTCCATGGGGTCGCTAAGAGTCGGGAGATGACTGAGCGACCTCACTTTCACTTTTCACTTTCATGCATTGGAGAAGGAAATGGCAACCCGCTCCAGTGTTGTTTCCTGGAGAATCCCAGGGACAGCGGAGCCTGGTGGGCTGCCGTCTGTGGGGTCCCACAGAGTCAGACACGACGGAAGCGACTTAGCAGCAGCAGCATAACAGCAATGAAAAGCAAGTCAAATAAACCGTTCCAATTTGGAGTCACAGTTGCTTCTTCTCTGCCATATTTGCATAGTATATTTTTTTCCACCCTTTTACTTTTAATCTGTGAAAATTGCTCAGTTGTGTCCGACTCTTTGCAACCCCATGGACTGTAGCCCACCAGGCTCCTCTTTCCATGGAATTCTCCAAGCAAGAATACTGGAATGGGTAGCCGTTCCTTTCTCCAGGGGATCTTTCCAACTAAGGGATCAAACCCAGGTCTTCCACACTGCAGGCAGATGCTTTACTGTCTGAGCCACCAGAGAAGCCCTTTAATCTGTAGATATCATATTAAAATATTTTTTATAGGCAGCATATTTTTAGGTCATGAATTTGTCCCCCAGTCTACTTCTGCCTTTGAAATGGGGTACTTAAACAAGGGACTAATAAACTATGGCCTTATTTGTTGTAAATAATATTTTATTAGAACAGAGCCACATCCATTTGTTTGTGTATCGTATGTGGCTGCTTTTGTGCTACAACAGCAGAGTTAACCTAGTTGCAACAGAAACTTTGTAACTTGCAAAGGTCAACTATTGACTATCTGGCCCTTTAATGTTTGCTGATCTTTTGTTTACACCTTTATATCTGTTGTAATCCTTCATATGGCTGATTTAAATCTACTCTTTTGCTGTGTCTCATCTGTCCCTTGTTCCCTTTTCTCTTTTGCTGCTATCTTTGGAATAGTGAAAGTTTTGTTTGTTTGTTTAATAATTTCACCTTACTTCCTTGCTTGGCTTAGTAATCATAACTTATTTTTGTGTTGTTTAACTTTAGTTTATGCTGTGTATCTTTATCACAGTCTACCTTCAAGCATTACACCTTTTATACACAGTGTAAATACTTGGACAATTCACTTTCATTCTCATCTCCTGGTCTTTTGGCTATTGTTGTCATGTATTGTATTTTACCAGTATATATATTATAAAACCAGAAATTTTTTATTACTTTTGCTTCAGTTGTCTTTTAAAGAGATGTATAGTGAGGTAAATGTCTTCTATATCATTTCCCATATACTTACTACTGCTGGTGCTCTTCACGCTTCTCTGTAGATCCAGACCTTCATCTGGTACCATTTTCTTTTGACTTGAAGGACTTCCTTTACATTCCTTTCACATTTCTTGTATATGGTTCCTCTGGTGACAAATCTTTTAATGTTATGCATATTTGAGTCTTTATTTCATGTTTAGGTGAAGCAGGCAATCACGTGTTTGTTGGTTAGATTTGGATTTTTTTCCTCCAGTTTTCAGTTCAGTTCAGTCACTCAGTCCTGTCCAGCTCTTTGTGACCCCATGAATCGCAGCACACCAGGCCTCCCTGTCCATCACCAACTCCTGGTGTTCACTCAAACTCACGCCCATCGAGTCGGTGATGCAATCCAGCGATCTCATCCTCTGTCATCCCCTTCTCCTCCTGCCCTCAATCTTCCCAGCATCAGGGTCTTTTCAAATGAGTCAGTTCTTTATATCAGGTGGCCAAAGTATTGGACTTTCAGCATTAACATCAGTCCTTCCAATGAACACCAGGACTGATCTTCTTTAGGATGGACTGGTTGGATCTCCTTGCAGTCCAAGGGACTCTCAAGAGTCTTCCCCAACACCACAGTTCAAAAGCATCAATTCTTCAGCGCTCAGCCTTCTTTATAGTCCAATTCTCACATCCATACATGACTACTAGAAAAACCATAGCCTTGACTAGATGGACCTTTTTTGGCAAACTAATATCTCTGCTTTTTAATATGCTATCTAGATTGATCATAACTTTCCTTCCAAGGAGCAAGCATCTTTTAATTTCATGGCTGCAGTCACCATCTGCAGTGATTTTAGAGCAAAAAAAAAATAAAGTCAGCCACAGTGTCAACTGTCTCCCCATCTACTTGCCATGAAGTGATGGGACCTGATGCCGTGATCTTAGTTTTCTGAATGTTGAACTTTAAGCCAACTTTTTCACTCTCCTCTTTCATTATCATCAAGAGGCTCTTTAGTTCGTCTTCACTTTCTGCCATAAGGGTGGTGTAATCTGCATATCTGAGGTTATTGATATTTCTCTCGGCAACCTTGATTCCAGCTTGTGCTTCATCCAGCCCAGCATTTCTCATGATGTACTCTGCATAGAAGTTAAATAAGCAGGGTGACAATATACAGCCTTGATGTACTCCTTTCCTATTTGGAACCAGTCTGTTGTTCCATGTCCAGTTCTATCTGTTGCTTCCTGACCTGAACAGGTTTCTCAAGAGGCAGGTCAGGTGGTCTGGTATTCCCATCTCTCTCAGAATTTTCCACAGTTTAGTGTGATCCACACAGTCAAAGGCTTTGGCATAGTCAATAAAGCAGAAGTAGATGTTTTTCTGGAACTCTCTTGCTTTTTCCATGATCCAGCGGATGTTGGCAATTTGATCTCTGGTTCCTCTGCCTTTTCTAAAACCAGCTTAAACATCTGGAAGTTCACGGTTCATGTATTGCTGAAGCCTGGCTTGGAGAATTTTAAGCATTACTTTACTAGCGTGTGAGATGAGTGCAATTGTGCGGTAGTTTGAGCATTCTTTGGCATTGCCTTTCTTTGGGATTGGAATGAAAACTGCCCTTTTCCAGTTCTGTGGCCACTGCTGAGTTTTCCAAATTTGCTGGCATATTTGCAGCACTTTCACAGCATCATCTTTCAGGATTTGAAATAGCTCAACTGGAATTCCATCACCTCCACTAGCTTTGTTCATAGTGATGTTTTCTAAGGCCCACTTGACTTCACATTCCAGGATGTCTGGCTCTAGGTGAGTGATCACACCATCGTGATTATCTGGGTCGTGAAGCTCTTTTTTGTACAGTTCTGTGTTTTCTTGCCACCTCTTCTTAATATCTTCTGCTTCTGTTAGGTCCCTACCATTTATGTTCTTTATTGAGCCCATCTTCACATGAAATGTTCCCTTGGTATCTCTGATTTTCTTGAAGAGATCTCTAGTCTTTCCCATTCTGTTGTTTTCCTCTATTTCTTTGCACTGATCGCTGAGGAAGTCTTATCTCTCCTTGCTATTCTTGGAACTCTGCATTCAAATGGGTATATCTTTCCTTTTCTCCTTTGCTTTTCACTTCCCTTCTTTCCACAGCTATTTGTAAGGCCTCCTGAGACAGCCATTTTGCTTTTTTGCATTTCTTTTTCTTGGGGATGGTCTTGATCCCTGTCTCCTGTACCATGTCACAAACCTCCATCCATAGTTCATCAGGCACTCTGTCTATCAGATCTAGTCCCTTAAATCTATTTCTCACTTCCACTGTATAGTCATAAGGGATTTAATTTAGGTCATACCTGAATGGTCTAATGGTTTTCTCCACTTTCTTCAACTTAAGTCTGAATTTGGCATAAGGAGTTCATGACCTGAGCCACAGTCAGCTCCTGATCTTTTTTTTTGCTGACTGTATAGAGCTTCTTCATCTTTGGCTGCAAAGAATATAATCAGTCTGATTTCGGTGTTGACCATCTGGTGATGTCCATGTGTAGAGTCTTCTCTTGTATTGTTGGAAGAGGGTGTTTGCTATGAACAGTGAGTTCTCTTGGCAGAACTCTATTAGCTTTTGCCCTGCTTCATTCTGTACTCCAAGGCCAAATTTGCCTGTTACCTGTATGTGAACCGTGAACTTCCTGATGTTCAAGCTGGTTTTAGAAAAGGCAGAGGAACCAGAGATCAAATTGCCAACATCTGCTGGATCATGGAAAAAGCAAGAGAGTTCCAGAAAAACATCTATTTCTGCTTTATTGACTATGCCAAAGCCTTTGACTGTGTGGATCACACTAAACTGTGGAAAATTCTGAGAGAGATGGGCATACCAGACCACCTCACCTGCCTCTGGAGAAATCTGTATGCAGGTCAGGAAGCAACAGATAGAACTGGACATGGAACAACAGATTGGTTCCAAATCGGAAAAGGAGTACATCAAGGCTGTATATTGTCACCCTGCTTATTTAACTTCTATGCAGAGTACATCATGAGACACGCTGGACTGGAAAAAACACAAGCTGGAATCAAGATTGCTGGGAGAAATATCAATAACCTCAGATATGCAGATGACACCACCTTTATGGCAGAAAGTGAAGAGAAACTAAAAAGCCTCTTGATGAAAGTGAAAGAGGAGAGTGAAAAAGTTGGCTTAAAGCTCAACATTCAGAAAATGAAGATTATGGCATCTGGTCCCATCACTTCATGGGAAATAGATGGGGAAACAGTGGAAACAGTGTCAGACTTTATTTTTGGGGGCTCCAAAATCACTGCAGATGGTGACTGCAGCCATGAAATTAAAAGACGCTTACTCCTTAGAAGAAAAGTTATGACCAACCTAGACAGCATATTCAAAAACAGAGACATTACTTTGTCAACAAAGGTCCATCTAGTCAAGGCTATGGTTTTTCCAGTAGTCTTGTATGGATGTGAGAGTTGGACTGTGAAGAAGGCTGAGTGCTGAAGAATTGATGCTTTTGAACTGTGGTGTTGGAGAAGACTCTTGAGAGTCCCTTGGACTGCAAGGAGATCCAACTAGTCCATTCTAAAGGAGATCAGCCCTGGGATTTCTTTGGAAGGAATGATGCTAAAGCTGAAACTCCAGTACTTTGGCCACCTGATGCAAAGAGTTGACTCATTGGAAAAGACTCTGATGCTGGGAGGGATTGGGGGCAGGAGGAGAAGGGGATGACAGAGGATGAGATGGCTGGATGGCATCACTGACTTGATGAGCATGAGTCTGAGTGAACTCCAGGAGTTGGTGATGGACAGGGAGGCCTGGCGTGCTGTGATTCATCAGTCGCAAACAGTCAGACACGACCGAGCAACTGAACTGTTCTAGGTGTTTCTTGACTTCCTACTTTTGCATTCCAGTCCCCTATAATGAAAAGGACATCTTTTGGGGGTATTAGTTCTAGAGATATAATTGGAATATAACATCAGTTTTAGGTGTACAACATAGTGATTATATATAAATTAATATGTATATAATGTATATATAATGCAAAATGATTATCACAGTAAGTTTAGTTAACTTCCATCACCTCATAAAGTTAACAGATTTTTTCCTATGATGAAAAATTTTAAGACCTACTCTCTTAGCAGCTTTCAGTTCTGCAATGCAGTGTTATCAGTTATACTCAGAAAGGTGTACATTATATCCTCAGGACTTACTGTACAACTGGAAGTTTGTACCTTTTCACCACCACCTTCTACTTTCCCCACCAATAGCTGCCTCCTCTGACTACTACCAATCAGTTCTCTGTATCTATGAGTTTTGGATTTTTATTTATTAATTTTTTTTATGTTGGTGTACCTTTTTATTCCAAATCTACCTTGCTTAACAGACTGCCCCCATCCCAAATAAGGTGACACATAGAAACAGTCTTGATATCAACCTATGTTATAAGTTCACTTTGCTATTTCTTTGGTTTGAGAAGATATTGGGGCTTACATTTGGAAAAATAAATGAAAAGATAAACTGAAATAACTGTTACATTTTATTTAAAGATTTTAAAAGTTGCTTAGTCGTGTCTGGCTCTTTGTCACCCCGTGGACTGTAGCCTACCGGGCTCCTCCGTCCATGGGATTCTCTAGGCAAGAATACTGGAGTGGGTTGTCATTTCCTTCTCCAGGGGCTCTTTGCCACCCAGGGATAAAACCCAGGTCTCCCGCATTGCAGGCAGATGCTTTAACCTCTAAGCCACCAGGGAAGCCTATGTTATAAGTTCACTTTGCTATTTCTTTGGTTTGAGAAGATACTGGGGCTTACATTTGGAAAAATTAATGAAAAGATAAACTGAAATAACTATTACATTTTATTTAAAGATTTTAAAAGATACAGGGCAGAGCTCACAAAAGTTACCTGAATCATTAAAAACCATAAAGTTGGAGAATGGTTTTTTAAAAGAGTAGATACCAAAGTAGCTTTAAGGAAGAGGATAACCTGGAAGTATTTTAAATTGCTGAAGAAAGCAAAAGAAGACTTAAGATCTGAAGGATAAAAGTTATATTTATAAACATGCTAAAGAATACATTAAAAGAAATAAAAAAGAATGAAGAAAATATACTGTCTTCATCCTATTATATGAACATCATTTTCATGGGACTCTACAGTTCACTTCAACAATATTCATACAACAAAAATAATGACTGAAAGAGCTTCAATACTCTTTGGAGCTGGCTATTACAGAATTCATCCTGTATAAAGGGTATGCATGAAAAACATCCTGGAAACTCAGAATATCTGCAAACATGAAACTGTTTCTCCAAATTGCACTTCTTGGTCTTGAATCTGGTAGAGTGGGTGTCAGCTACAACTTGAAGCTTACCATTGTGGGATTGGGAGAGCAATTGAACTCAAGGGGCACTTTGCTATAGTTATTCTATAAGCTTCTCCTCAATACCACATATCTACTGAGAATTAAAGAGTAAATGAAATTTTCTAACCAGTTACAAGAATCCATGTAATAAAGGGTAATCACTACAGAATTTATACATACTCAGTTTTCTTAAAGCCATAGATTTTATTATAGAAAGGAGAAAGAAAATGGCATTAATAGATCAAGCACATGAATTCCAGAATACTGAATTCCTTTTCTGCTTTTTTTTAAATTTATTTTCTTCTTGCTTAGCAACCAGTTATATACATGGACTGTAAAATTACATCCATGACAAAAATTTTAGTGTTTTGTGTATTGTCAAAGAAAGACCAATATCTTTGCCTGAGTGTCCCATTAACTTTCACCTAGAGCTATTTTTTTTAACTGTCTATAAAAGTTTCTTTTCAAATAATTTATTAATTACAACAACTGGGAAGAGAAGTGTGAGAACCTGAATACTTCAGCGAAGCAGTGAAGACAACAAACTTCCTTCAAACCAGCTCTCCTGCCGGGATTTTTATATACTTAAATAACCTTTCTCCCTCACTTCTGCAGGGCTACCGAAGAAAGTGGCATTTCTCGGCCATCACAAGTCTCAGGTAGAATCTTCTCTGTTCCTCAGTGTTTGGACAAAGGCTTCTGGACATGAAGTTCATGCCTCTGGTAACTCAGTCTTGTTCTTAATAAGCGAGATCTCCAATTCGGGTAAAAGTCACTGGAAGACATCCAGAATGTAGGAAGCACTGTTTGATGCCTCTAGTGATTAGTGGATTAAGGATATTAGCCTTTTCCTTATCCCCAGCAGCTGTTAGGCAGGTGGTGAACTCTTTAGACATAGAGGACAACTCTTGACACAACAAAACTGTCATCTGGCAAAGGGCTCTGCTCATTTCTATGGTTGTTACGTCCTGCTTCCAGCCATGCAGAACCAGAGCAGCTGTTTTATGAAACAGTTCAATTGAGCAAGCAGTCAGTTCTGCTAGGCTCTGGATTGCAAATACATGGATATCCTCTATTGAATTGTTACTGATTTACTCAGGTTTTTTTGCTTCCAACTATTTTACTCCTTCCCCTCTTCTAGTGGTTTGGCCAGAGATGTCCTGATCCATTCATAGGCTGTATTTCTTGCCCTGGCAAGTTTCTCTGGTTTGCAGAAGACATGCAGCTGAGAAAACAGCTCTGTTATCTCTTTGGTAAAGTCTTCATTCCCCTTTTTTCTCTTCCTCCTCTTCCTCATAGAACTCTGCTAGGGAAAATGCTTCTTTGAGTTGCTCCAATTCAAGTTTTAGAGTCTCTAATTTTTCTCCACTTAGATAATTAAGAATAGATTTCACCTTTATTTCACTTTCTCGAGATAGCATCTCCAGAGCTTCTATATGTGAAAGGCCTTGAAATTCATCAAAGGGTAGCCCATAATGAATTTTCTTGTCTGTTTCCATGGTAACCTCATTGGAAGTCTGTAGCTCTTCTTTCTCCTTTGTCTCTTTTAAAACCTGAGACAGTGTAGATCAGAAGTCCAGTTCATCAGACCCTTGGTTCTTTTAAATCCAGGATCCCCTTCTGCTATTACATCCATTGTCTTTTTCTCAGTGAATTCTAAGGCATCCAAACTCCCAGTGATAACACTTTTCCTGTGCCCTGAACAGCAGTAGAGATGGCCGAGAATACCCTAAATGGCCCACTCTCTTGAGAGGACTTTCCATTCTCTTTGGCATTTGTCTCTCCTATTGCATACTGGACTTCAGTTGAAATTTCACTGGGACTAGGGATTCCAAGGGAGGCCTCTGCCTTCTCAATGACATTTGAAATACCTTGTCCTACCTGAGGCTGAGGAGAGCTAGGACTTGCCCCAACTGCCCCAATAGCCCCATCCAGACTTGGGTACATCTTTGGAAACAGTCTCTTGGCCTGCAGCTTGTGATGCCTGAATAAGGAGAACTTCTGTCTTAAGGTCACTGGAACGTTTGGGCTCTGGTCTTTTCTGAGTAGAAGCTATAGATTCTGATTTACTCTGACCTGACACTGGTCAACTGACTCAAAATTCTTGGCTGAAGTTGAGAAGATGAGAAGTTCTCATCTTCACGGATGGGAGTTGCTTCAGTTATCACTGTAATCTCAAGATCATCTTTATCCAACATGATTAGATCATTGCCCAGGCCACCTCCTCCCTCACCGCAGCCACAGCCTCCTCTGAAGAGCTGCTCCTACTTATTTTTCACTGAATTTTAATGCAATAGTTGCTTTACAGTGTTTTAGTTTCTGTTGTACAGAAAGAGAATCAGCTACATGTTTATATATGTCCCCTGTCATTGGATTTCCTTCCCATTTAGGTCACCATAGACCATTGAGTCAAATTCCCTGAGCATTTCACTAGATTCTCATTATTTACGTATTTTATGCATAGTACCAATAGTACACATATGTCAATCCCAATTTCCCAGTTCATTCCACCCCACCTCCTCCATCTTGGTGTCTGTACGTTTGTTCTCTGTGTATGTCTGTGTGCAAATAGGATCATCTATGCCATTTTCCTAGATTCCATGTCCATGAGTTAGTATACGATATTTGCTTTTCTCTTTCTGACATACTGAACTCTGTATGACTGTCTGCAGGTCCATTCATGTCTCTGCAGATGACACAGTTCCCCTCCTTTTTCTAACTACGTAATATTCCACTGTGTCTCTGTACCACGTCTTCTTTATCTATTTCTCTGTTAATGGAAATTTACCTTGCTCCCCTCTCCTGGATATTGTAAATAGTGCTGCAGTGAACAATGGTATGGATATAACTTTTGAATTATGGTTTTCATTGTGTATTTCCCCAGGAGTGGGATTGCAGGGTCATATGGTAGTTATATATATATATATATTTTTTTTTTTTTTGCATACAAACAGCACATTTATTTTTAACTGAAAGCAAAAGATAATAAAAGAATGATAAATATTCCATAGATTTGAATTTACCAAGTGAGAATGCTTGATTCTTTTAGCAAATTAATAGGTATGTCTTCAATGTTAATGTTTAGGGTGTTTACCTCACCTCTGTGAGCATTATTCTAATTAACATTTTAAATCTTGGAAAAAGAGCTAAAATCAACAGGGAATTTAACAGAGTTAAGTGAAAGTTACACATTCATAAAGCAAATATTAACTATAGGAAAGTGTGAGCTGAGTCAGACAACTCAGTAATAATTCATTTGAAAAGATCTAAGAACTTAGGTAATAAGTTCAAGGTAAGAGAAAAAGGTGTGGTAAATATGTTTTCAATACATATACTTTAACCTAATTAATTAACACTGGGGGATTAATCTACAATTGAGTGTTGACATCTACATATTATATTTTAAAATGAATATCACCTCAATGGCAAAATCTTTGCTAGATACTACAGAGAATGAAAAGCAAGGAAAAACGTATATTCCCTAGAAGAAGAATCATTGTGAGAGGTCGTAGGAAAGTTGAGTGAAGTGTCAAGTACAATAATAGTAAAAATACAAAGTAGATTCAGAAGTGAGAAAAATGCATTCAAAAGAATGTTTAGATAAGCCAGCTTGAAGTGTATCAACAAATTATATATAGGAAATATTATATATAGAAAGTCTCAGCTCAGAACTCACTTCTTATTTGAATAGGTTATAGAAGAAAGGCTAGTTTGCAAAGCAATATAAAAAAGGAAAACAAAGGAAATTGCTAGGTTGGAAGAATGCAAAATAATACAGTTACTGAATGTTTTGATTCCTGGAACATTAAGGAAACAGAAAAGTCATGAATTATCCAAGTAGATTTTCCAAAAGAAAAATATAGGTTTGGAATTCAAGAGATTATCTCCACAGCTTTGATAATTAAAGTTTTACAGGTAAAGTTAAGGGAGAGAATTAAAATATACACAGACACACACACTCAAAATCTAGCCAAGAGCAAACTCTTAGGTAATGATCTCATATAGGAGAAGGAGAAATAAAAGGAACTGACAGAGGACAATTTATGGAGATGGGAAGGGGACCAACTACCTCAGTATCATGAAGAGAAAGTACAAGGAGGTGTTCTCAGGGGTGGAGTGAACTGTGGAAGTTATCTGGACTTTTCACAAATGTTTGGTTCTCTCCTGGTCACATAAGATTATTCTTCCTGCCTGTGCCTCACCCCTCCCCTACTTAATTCAGGAATGGCCAGGTGGCTCAGTTGACCAATAAAATATGAACGGAAGTAACCTGTGTCACTCCCAGATGAACCTTTGGATGCCAGAGCATCCAGTCACAGGCAGCATTCCGGAAAGTTCTGCCCTACAGGTCAGCGTTATGGGAGTGAGGATAACATAGATCTTCTAGATGATTCTCACCGGACATGTATTGTGACAATCATAGTTTTTAAAATCTTTTATTTTTTTAAGTTATGAAATTATAACACATTTATAAGAGACTTGGAAAATACAGAACAAAGTTACATATGGTTCACTATATGCGACAGTGGTTTAAGCAGGTAAATTAAGATTTTTAGTTGGAGTTTTAATATCAAACTCAGAAATTAATTGAATGAATGTTCAGAAAAGTAGAATAATATGGGACTTCCCTGGTGGCTCAGAGGGTAAAGCGCCTGTCTACAATGCGGAAGACCCAGGTTTGATCCCTGGGTCAGGAAGATCCCCTGGAGAAGGGAATGGCAATCCATTCCAGTACTATTGCCTGGAGAATCCCATGGACAGAGGAGCCTGGTAGGCTACAGTCCATGGGGTCGCTATAACACATTTATAAGAGACTTGGAAAATACAGAACAAAGTTACATATGGTTCACTATATGTGACAATTGTTTAAGCAGATAAATTAAGATTTTTAGTTGGAGTTTTAATATCAAACTCAGAAATTAATTGAATGAATGTTCATAAAAGTAGAATAATATAGTAGACCTGAAAAGCATTATGAACCAATTCAAAATAATTAAGGTTTATACAATTTGCACACAACAGTAGGATACAAATTCTATTCAAGTTCCCATAGACTAGAAACTAGCAGACACAAACATATCCAGAGACATAAGACCAGGTACAGAAATGTCATGGTCTAAAGGCATTGAAATCATACAGATCTGTTCTCTTACTACTGTGGAATTATGTTACAGCCCACTATCAAAAGGTATTTGAAAATAACCTACATTTTCAACTGCCATGTGACATTTACCAAGAGAGATCTTTGACTTAGCTGTTGAAACTCTTGATAAAGTTCGAAGATTGAAAAAACATGGAGGGTGATTGCAGAGAGTAAAGGATTTAAGTGGGAAATTAGTATCAAAATGAGAAATAATAACAAAGATCTTTTAAAAATCCCATGTATTTGGAAATTAAATGTCCAGTTTTAGATGAGGGTATATCTAAGAAGCCATAACAAGGAAAATTAGAAAATATTTGTAATAGAATAAAAATGAAAAGAGAATTTACCAGAATGTGCTGCATGTAGCTGAAGCTGCTCAGTGCAATAAAATGTGGAGTCTTGAATAAGGTATGAAAACAATAATGGAAACATGATTAACCTAACAGTATAAATAAAATACGTACAATTTTTGCAGTTAGACAGAATGATGTGGTAAGAGGCAAGGTACACATGCATATGTTTTCATTCACCCAGCCAGTCTCTATCTTTTGGTTAATGCACTTAATCCATTTCCATTTAAGGTAATTGTCAATATGTATGATCCTATTATCATTTTCTTACTTGTTTTAGATTTATTCTGTGTAAATCTTTTCCTTCTCTTGTGTTTCCTGCTTAGAGATGCTCCTTTAGCATTTATTGCTAGTTTCTTTTAGCATTTAAAGCTAGTTTGAGGGTGCTGAACTCTCTTAACTTTTGTTTATCTGGAAAGCTTTGATTTCTCCGTCAAATCTGAATGAGAATCTCGCTGGATAGACTATTCTTGGTTATAGGTTCTTCTCTTTTATCCCTTTAAATATATCATGCCATTTCCTTCCAGCTTCCCTGGTAGCTCAGTTGGTAAAGAATCTGCCTGCAGTGCTCCGTTCGGCAGCATATATACTAAAATGGGAACGATACAGAGATTAGCATGGCCCCTGCGCAAGGATGACATGCAAATTCGTGACGCGTTCCATATTTTTAAAATATCAAAAAAATAAAATAAACTGAAAAAAAAATCTGCCTGCAATACAGGAGACCCTGGTTCAATTCCTGGGATAGGAAGATCCCCTGGAGAAGGGAGCCTGCTCACTCAAATATTCTTGGGCTTCCCTTGTGGCTCAGCTGGTAAAGAATCTGCCCGCAATACAGGAAACCTGGGTTCAATCCCCAAATTGGGAAAATCCCCTGGAGAATGGAAAGGCTCCCTACTCCAGTATTCTGGCCTGGAGAATTCCATGGACTATACAGGGTCACAAAGAGTCAGACACAAGTGAGCCACTTTCACTTTTACTTTCTAGAGTTTCTGTTGCAAAATCAGCTGATAACCTTATGGAAGTTCCCTCATATGTTATTTGTTGTTTTTCCATTGTTGCTTTTAATATATTTTCTTTGTCTTTAATTTTTGTCAGTTTGATTACTATATGTCTCAGTGTATTCCTCCTTGGGTTTATCCTGTCTGAGACTCACCATGCTTCTGGACTTCATCGACTATTTCCTTTCCCATGTTAGGGAAGTTTTCAAGCTATTATCTCTTCAAATATCTTCTCAGGTCCTTTCTCTCTCCTTCTTCTGGGATGCCTATAATGCAAATGTTGGTGCATTTCTTGTTGTCCCAGAGGTCTCTGGGAAGTGAAAGTGAAAGTCCCAGTCATATCTGACTCTTTGCGACCCCATGGGCTATACAGTCCATGGAATTCTCCAGGCCAGAATACTGGAGTGGGTTAGACTGTCTGATTTTTCTCATTCTTTTTCTATATTCTGTTCTGTGGCAGTGATTTTCACCATTCTGTCCTCCATGTCATTTGTCTCTTCTGCCTCAGTTATTCTATTGATTCCTTCAAGTGTATTATTCATGTTTGCTCTTTAGTTCTTCTTGCATCTTCTTCATTATTTTCCCAAGATCCTGGGTCATCTTCGCTGTCATTATCATGAATTCTTTTTCTGGAAGTTTGCCTATCTCCACTTCATTTAGTTGTTTTTCTGGAGTTTTATCTTGTCCCTTCATCTGAGACATAACTTTCTGTGTTTTCTTCTGATTACCTTTCTGTTATGTGATTTTTGTTCTAGCCAGCTGTGGAATTGTGGATCTTCCTGCTGCTTCTTTCTGCCCTCTGATGGAGTAGGCTAAGAGGCTTGTGTAAGCTTCCTGATGAGAGGGACTGGCGGTGGGAAAAAGTGGGTCTTGCTCTGGTGGGCAGGGCTGTGCTCAGTAAACTTTAATCGGATTGTCTGCTAATGGATGTGGTTGTGTTCCCTCTCTGTTAGTTGTTTAGCCTGAGGCTACCCAGCCCTGGGGTCTGTGGGCTCTATGGTAGGGCTAGTGGTGACTTACACCAAGGGGCCCCTTCCAGGACTGCTGCCGCGAGCTGCTGCTGACACATGCCTCCACATCAGACTCCCCAACTCCAGCAGCAAGGTCTTATTCAGTCTTTTGTGGAGTCATTGCTCCTTTCCACTGGGTCTTGGTGCACTCAAGATTTTGTTTATGCCCTCCAAGGGTGAAGTCTGTTTCCCCCAGTCCTGAGTAAGTCTTACAGTCAAATCCTACCAGCCCATAAAATCAAATTTATTGGGTACTCCCAGTCCCTTTGTTGGATCCCCAGGCTGGGAGGAGTGATGTGGGTCTCAGAACCTTCACAACAGTGGGAGAACTTTTTTGGTATCATTGTTCTCCAGTTTGTGGGTCACCCCTCCAGCAGGTATAGGATTTTACTTTATCATGATTGCACCCCTCCTGCTGTCTTGTTACAGCTTCTTCTTTGTCTTCGGACATGGGGTACCTTTTTTTGGTAGGTTCCACTGTCCTCCTGTCGATGGTTGTTCAACAGCTAGTTGCAATTTTGGTGTTCTCGCAGGAGGAGATGAACATACTTCTTCCTCTCTGCCATCTTCAACCAGCAACATCTGTTCTTAGCTTTTTAAGGACCCTCTATACTGTTCTCCATAATGGCTATGTCAGTTTACATTCCCACCAGCAGTGTAGTAATATTCCTTTTCCTTCACACTCTGTGCAGCATTTATTGGTTGTAGATGTTTTCTTATCCTGAAATTGGACAATACTGCTTTACAGTGTTGCATTGGTTTCTGCTCTACAGCAACATGTCTCAGCTATAAGTACACATATATCCCCCTTCCTCTTGAGCTTCCCTCCAACCCACACCATCTGACCCATAAGATCATCACAGACCACTGCACAAATTGTACTGTGCTGCAGATCTGCTTCATGCTAGCTTTCTGTTTTACACGATAGTATATATATGCCAGTGATACTCTGTTAATTCGTCTTACTCTCTCCGTCCTCCACAAGTCCTTCCATTGTCCACCAGTCCATTTCTACATCTCAGTCTCTATTCCTTCCCTGCAAGTATGTTCATCAGTACCATTTTTCTGGATTGCATATATATGCATTAATATATGGTATTTGTTAATCTCTTTCTGACTCACTTCATTTTGTATGACAGGCTCTAGGTTCATCCACCTGACTACAACTGACTCAGTTTCATTCCTTTTTATGATTAACATTCCACTGTGTACAAATATATATCACAACTTCTTTATCTGCACATCTGTGGATGGAATCTAGGTTGCTTCCCTGTCCTAGCTGTTGGAAGTGGTGCTGCTGTGAACATTAGGGTTACATGTATCTTTTGCACTTATGGTTTTCTCCTGCCCAGTAGTGATATTGCCAGGTCATATGGTAGTTTTATTCCTAGTTTTTTACGGACTCTCTCTGCTCTTCTCCATAGTGGCTCTATCCATATACATTGCCAACAACAGAGTAGGAAAGTTCTCTTTTCTCCACACCCTCCCTTAAAGTTATTGTTTGTAGACTTTGTTATAATGGCCATTCTGACTGGTATGAGGCGTTACCTCATTGTAGTTTTGATTTGTATTTCTCCAATAATTGGACCTCCTTGGTGGCTCAGTGTTAAGAATCCACTGCAGTGACGGAAACACAAGTTGGATCCCTGGATCGGGTAGATCCCATCAAGTAGGAAATGGCAACCACACCAGATTCTTACTTGAAATTTTCAGGGACAGAGGAGCCTAGCAGGCTAAGTCCTTTGGGTCACAAAGGGTCTGACATGACTGAGAAACTCTATACATACAGCACAAACATTCTCTTCCTTACTGCAGCCCGTCACAGGTGGGAATTGTCAAATTATCTCCCTGTGAGCTGAACAAAGGAAACTTAGACCAACAGTCAGGCAGAGGGGCTTGGTTTTCTGAGGCATGGCCTTATATATGATTATGATAACAACAATAGGAAAAGAAGTCAAAGAAATAGTTCCAACATGAAGTCAGATTTGCTTCTTCTCTGCCATGTTTACATGGTATATCTTTTCCATCCATTTACTTTTAATCTGTTGTTATCATATTAAAGTATTTTTTGTAAGCAGCATATATTTAAGTCATGCTTTCCCCCAAGTCTGCTCCTGCTTTGTTTTTTTTTTTTAGTTGTTTACTTTTTAAAATATTTTTATATTTTTAAGTTTGGTTATTTTTAATTGGAGGCTATTGCTTTGCAATACTGTGTTGGTCTGTCATGTATCAACATAACCCTCCTTCTTGAACCTCCTTCCTTCAAACTACTCCATCTCACCCCTGTAGGTTGCCATAGAGCTCCTGATTTGAGCTCCCTGCATCATACAGCAAATTTCTACTGATTATTTAATTTTACATATGGGTAATGTATATGTTGCCATACTACTGTCTCAGTTTGCCCCACCCTCTCCTTCCCCTACTATGTACACAAGTCTGTTTTCTAAATCTGTGTCTCCATTGCTCTCCTGCAAATAGGTTCATCAGTACTATCTTTCTAGATTCCATATATATGCATTCATTAATATATAGTATTTCTTTTTCTGTCTTTCTTCACTCTGTGTAATAGGTTCTAGGTTCATCCACCTCATTAAAACTGAGTCAAGTGCCTTGCTTTTTCATTTCAGTTCAGTCACTCAGTTGTGTCCGACTCTTTGTGATCCCATTCACTGTACCACGCCAGGCTTCCCTGTCCATCACCATGTCCCGGAGCTTGCTCAAACTCATGTCCGTTGAGTTGGTGATACCATCTAACCATCTCATCCTCTGTCGACCCTTCTCCTCCTGCCTTCAATCTTTCCCAGCATAAGGGTCTTTTCCAATGAGTCAGTTCTTTGCATTAGGTGGCCAAAGTATTGGAGCTTCAGCTTCAGCATCAGTGAATGTTCAGGATTGATTTTCTTCCAGTGAATATTCAGGATTGATTTCCTTTAGGATGGACTGGTTTGATCTCCTTGCAGTCCAAGGGACTTTCAAGAGTCTTTTCCAAACCACAGTTCAAAAGCATCAATTCTTTGGCACTCAGCTTTCTTTATAGTCCAACTCTCACATCCATACATGACTACTGAAAAACCATAGCTTTGACTAGACGTGACTTTGTCAGCAATGTAATGTCTCTGCTTTTTAATATGCTGTCTACGTTTGTCATAGATTTTCTTCCAAGGAGCAAGCATCTTAATTTCATGGCTGCCGTCACCATATGCAGTGATTTTGGAGCCCAAGAAAATGAAGTCTGTCATTTTTCCCATTGTTTCCCCATCTATTTACCATGAAGTGATGTGGCCAGATGCCATGATATTCAGTTTTTGAATGTTGAGTTTTAAGCCAGCTTTTTCATTCTCCTCTTTCACTTTCATCAAGAGACTCTTCCTTTTCTCTTCACTTTTTCCCATAAGGATGGTGTCATCTGACTATCTGAGGTTATTGATATTTCTCCCAGCAATCTTAATTCCAGCTTGCGCTTCATCCAGCCCAGCATTTCACATGATATACTCTGCATATAAGTTAAAAAATCGGTGTGACAATATACAGCCTTGATGTATTTCTTTCTTTATTTGGAACCAATCTGTTGTTCCATGTCCAGTTCTAACTGTTGTTTCCTGACCTGCATACAGGTTTCTCAGGAGGCAACTCAGGTGGTCTGGTATTCCCATCTCTCTCAGAATTTTCCACAGTTTGTTGTGATCCACACAGAGGCTTTGGCATAGACAATAAAGCAGAAGTAGATGTTTTTCTGGAACTCTCTTGCTTTTTTGATGATCCAACGCATGTTGGCAATTTGATCTCTGGTTCCTATGCCTTTTCTAAATCCAGCTTAAACATCTGGAAGTTCATGGTTCATGTACTATTGAAACCTGGCTTGGAGAATTTTGAGCATTACTTTGCTGGTGTGTGAGATGACTGCAATTGTGTGATAGTTTGAGCATTCTTTGGCATTGCCTTTCTTCGAGATTGGAATGAAAACTGACCTTTTCCAGTCCTGTGACTACTGCTGAGTTTTCCAAATTTGCTGGCATATTGAGTGCAGCACTTTCACAGCATCATCTCTAGGATTTGAAATAATTCCACTGGAATTCCATCACCTCCACTAGCTTTGTTCGTAGTGATGCTTCCTAAGGCCCATTTGACTTTGCATTCCAGGATGTCTGGCTCCAGGTGAGTAATCACACCATCATGGTTACCTAGGTCATGAAGATCTTTTTTTATAGTTCTTCTGTGTATTCTTGCCACCTCTTGATATCTTCTGCTTCTGTTAGGTCCATACCATTTATGTCCTATATTGAGCCCATCTTTGCATGAAATGTTCCCTTGGTATCTCTGATTTTCTTGAAGAGATCTCTAGTCTTTCCCATTCTATTGTTTTCCTCTATCTCTTTGCACTGATCACTGAGGAAGGCTTTCTTAGCTCTCCTTGCTATTCTTGGAACTCTGCATTCAAATGGGTATATATTTCCTTTTCTCCTTTGCCTTTCACTTCTCTCCTTTTCACAGCTATTTGTAAGGCCTCCTCAGATAACCATTCTGCCTTTTTGCATTTCTTTTTCTTGGGAATGTTCTTGATCACTACCCCCGGAACAGTGTCGTGAACCTCCATCCATAGTTCTTCAGGCACTCTATCAGATCTAATCCCTTGAATCTATTTCTCACTTTCACTGTATAATCGTAAGGATTTGATTTAGGTCATACCTGAATGGTCTAGTGGTTTTCTCTACTTTCTTCAACTTAAGTCTGAATTTGGCATAAGGAGTTCATGATCTGAACCACAGTCAGCTCCCAGTCTTATTTTTGCTGACTGTATAGAGCTTCTCCATCTTTGGCTGCAAAGAATACAATCAGTCTGATTTCAGTGTTGACCATCTGGTGATGTCCATGTGTAGAGTCTTCTCTTGTGTTGTTGGAAGAGAGTGTTTGCTATACCAGTGCGTTCTCTTGGCAAAACTCTACTAGCCTTTGCCTTGCTTCATTCTGTATGCCAACGCCAAATTTGCCCATTACTCCAGGTATTTCTTGACTTCCTACTTTTGCATTCCAGTCCCCTATAATGAAAAGGACATCTTTTTTGTCTGTTAGTTCCTCTGCAGGAGACCCTTTAATACCAGAAGGTATGTCTCGCTCTCTTATGGGGTTGCTGGTTTTTATCTCCTGGGTCCTGGTACACGGAAGACAGACTGTGTGCACCCTCAAGAGGGGATTTTCTGTTTCCTCCAGTCCCATAGAACTTCTGTGATCAAACCCTGTGTGTGCACTCAGTCACTGAGTCATGTCTGGCTCTTTGAGACCCCATGGACTATAGCTCACCAGGCTCCTCTGTCCATTGGGTTCTCCCAGAAAGAATACTGGAGTGGGGCGCCATTTCCTCTTCCAGAGGATCTTCATGACGCAGGGATCAAACCCACGACTCTTGCATCTCCTGCATTGGCAGGCAGATTCTAAACCCTGCTGGTCTTCAAAGCCAGATCCTCTGGGGACTCCTCCTCCCATTGCTGGACCCCCAGACTGGGAAGCCTAACATGGGACTCAGAACGTTCAGTCCTGTGAGATAACTTCTGTGGTATGTGTTTTCCAGTTTGTAGTCACCCACCCAGTGGCTATAGAATTTGATTTTCCCTCGATTGCACCCCTTCTACCATCTCTTTATGGCTCCATCGTCTTTGGATGTAGGGTATCTTTTTTGGTAGGTTCCAGCATTTTTTTTTGTCTTTGGTTGTTCAGCAGTTAGTTGTAATTTTACTGTTTCCGTAAGAAGGGCGTATGCTCACATCCTTTTGCTCCACCTTCTTGAGCTAATCTCCAAACCAACTTTTGTTACAAGTGAAACTCAATTCATTATTGAGTCACAGAATCAGTTTTTCCCTGTTAATATTTGTTCTTTAGTAATGGCTGTATTAAAAAGAAATGTAATATGGGTTCTAATGCACACCAAAGGTTGAGATGGTTAGGGAGAATCACCAACTCAATTGACAAGAGTTTGAGCAACTCTGTCTCCAAGAGATAGTGAAGAACAGAGGAGCCTGGTGTGCTGCAGTCCATGAAGTCACAAAAAGTCAGACATGACTTAGCAACTGAACAACAGTGGGTTCTAAATCTGGCTATTCTGAACTCTGAATAGATGAAACTGATGTTTCTTTCCCAAAATTTATACCTCACTTCCTTTTTCTTGGATAATTGTATAAATTAGTGAATTATGGAGATAGTTATTTTCTCTCTACCAGGAATTCCTGTGAGTTCTGGTCTGTTGATGGCCTTTCTTTCTTCTGGCACTTTTTCTTTTTCATTTTATCGTCTTGGGAGGGAGGAGTTTTGGAGTCATTCCTCAGACCATAATTTAACCTTGGGTCTCTCGGTTCTTTGAGTAAATTAAGGATTATACACATCTTTGTTAATCCACTGTGGAATGTCTAACCACAAGAGGAAGACATATTTTTCCCATGTGGTGATTTTGTCATTGTTCTTAGCATACGTATACTTATTTCAAAAGCTAAGTATTCTGGGCTCGTGAGAAGATGATTAACATGATGTAGCACCAAGTAATGTGACAGTTTAAGACATTCTTGGGGTGCTGAGTTGGAGTGCATTTTCTAGTGATATTCTTACATATCAGTCTGTAAGCATTGCTGCTGCTAAGTCACTTCAGTCGTGTCCGACTCTGGGCGACTGCATAGACGGCAGCCCACCAGGCTCCCCCATCCCTGGGATTCTCCAGGCAAGAACACTGGAGTGGGTTGCCATTTCCTTCTCCAATGCATGAAAGTGAAAAGTGAAAGCGAAGTCGCTCAGTCGTGTCCGACTCTTAGTGACCCCATGGACCACAGCCCACCAGGCTTCTCTGTCCATGGGATTTTCCAGGCAAGAGTACTGGAGTGGGTTGCCATTGCCTTCTCCGCTGTAAGCATTGGGTCCCTCGGATTTTTGTCTGATATGCTGTCCCTTGCCTACTTGGAAAGGTAATACATTTGCCTGCATTTCTCTCTTCCAGGTGGTCACTTCTAGGTAAGTTCTGTTGTTTTAGACTCATCCATTTTTTCCAGTTGTCATTTTCCTGTAAATTTATAGTCTTTTTGGACTTCACTTCTCTCAACTCATTATCAGCAGAAAGGCAAACACATAAGGTATTCAGAATACTTAATACTTAGTGACTCTTTATGAGCTTTTCAGTGGCTCTCAGGTGCACAAAATCATATCAGTTGCAATCATTAATTCATCACATATGCATCATGCATGCCTACACAGACTGCTTATTTCTAATGAAATAAGAACCTTGAACACACCATACAGTATAAAAGCTAGGACCTTGACCAAAACGTATTTAGTTCAGTGGTGTCTCTCAATTTTTTTCTTCTACAAGCTCTTACACCTTTGGAAATGTAGTCCTATGAGAGTCGGACAGTCAAGGCTAAATAGAATGAGGATTCCAGGAGGGCCACCCTGTGGAGATGATGTTTGAGTCCGAGGAGGAGTGGGGAGAGCCTTTGGGAAAGGGAAGAGAAGAGGGCAAAGAAAAGGAGGTAAATAGGAGTGTAATAGCAACCAAGAGGAGTGGCCCTTGAAGTCAGGACTCCTTAACATCACGTGACAGAACCTACAGTGGTAATTTAGGGCTGAATTGCTTTCTGATTGACCCACATGGCTTTTGCCTGGCATGGGGTATTCATTTTCCTCCCTCTGGATTTTGGGGGTGAGGGAGGTCACAGTATTTTTTTTTTTCAGTTTTACTGAGGGATCATGGAAAAAGCAAATAGAAATAGAAAAACATCTATTTCTGCTTCATTGACTATGCCAAAGCCTTTGACTGTGTGGATCACAATAAACTGTGGAAAATTCTGAGAGAGATGGGAATACCAGACCACCTGACCTGCCTCTTGAGAAATCTGTATGCAGGTCAGGAAGCAACAGTTAGAACTGGACATGGAACAACGGACTGGTTCAAAATAGGAAAAGGAGTATGTCAAGGCTGTATATTGTCACCCTGCGTATTTAACTTCTGTGCAGAGTACATCATGAGAAACGCTGGGCTGGAAGAAACACAAACTGGAATCAAGATTGCCAGGAGAAATATCAATAACCTCAGATATGCAGATGACACTACCCTTATGGCAGAAAGTGAAGAGGAACTAAAAGCCTCTTGGTGAAAGTGAAAGAGGAGAGTGAAAAAGTTGGCTTAAAATTCAACATTCAGAAAACCAAGATCATGGCATCCGGTCCCATCACTTCATGGGAAATAGATGGGGAAACAGTGTCAGACTTTTTTTTGTGGGGGGGGGGGCTCCAAAATCACTGCAGATGGTGACTGCAGCCATGAAATTAAAAGACGCTTACTCCTTGGAAGAAAAGTTATGACCTATCTAGATAGCATATTCAAAAAAGCAGACATTACTTTGCCAACTAAGGTCCGTCTAGTCAAGCCTATGGCTTTTCCTGTGGTCATGTATGGATGTGAGAGTTGGACTGTGAAGAAGGCTGAGCGCTGAAGAATTGATGCTTTTGAACTGTGGTGTTGGAGAAGACTCTTGAGAGTCCCTTGGACTGCAAGGAGATCCAACCAGTCCATTCTGAAGGAGATCAGCCCTGGGATTTCTTTGGAAGGAATGATGCTAAAGCTGAAACTCTAGTACTTTGGCCACCTCATGAGAAGAGTTGACTCATTGGAAAAGACTCTGATGCTGGGAGGGATTGAGGGCAGGAGGAGAAGGGGACGACAGAGGATAAGATGGTTGGATGGCATCACCGACTTGATGGACATGAGTCTGAGTGAACTCCGGGAGTTGGTGATGGACAGGGAGGCCTGGCGTGCTGCGATTCATGAGGTCGCAAAGAGTCGGACATGACTGAACAACTGAACTGAACTGAATTGACATATATCACTATATAGGTTGAAGGTATACATCTTAATGGCTTGGCTTATATTGTGAAATGGTTACTACTATCAAAAGAAAATTATTTTTCCTCTAAGGAGAACTAAGGATCTAATAGTTTTCTTAATAACATTCCTGTATGTCATACAGCATTGTTAACTATAGTCATTGTTTGTACATTATATCCCTAGTAGGTATTTATCTTATAACTGAAAGTTTGTACATTTTGACTACTTTCATCCAGTTCTCCTTACCCCAACCCCTACTTTTGGTAACCGCAAATCTGACCTTTTTTTTTATGATTTGCTTTATTTTTAGATTCCATGTATATGTGAGATCATACAGTATGTCTTTCTTAGATTTATTTTAGTTCACACAATGTCTTGGAGGGCTTCCCCAGTGGCTCAGCCAGTAAAGAATCCACCTGCCAATTCAGGAGATGCAGGTTCGATCCCTGGGTTTGAAGATTCCCTGGAGAAGGAAGTAGCAACCCACTCTAGTATTCTTGTCTGGAAAATTCCATGGACAGAGGAGCCTGGCTGGCTATAGTCCATGCAGTTGCAAAGAGTCGGGCAGGACTGAGCACGCATGCCTAATACCTAATGTCCTAGAGGTCCATGCATGTTGTTGCAAATGGCAGGATTTCCGTGTTGTTTTTTTATGTCTGAATAATATTCCTGTGT
Organism: Capra hircus; assembly: GCF_001704415.2. Lineage (NCBI taxonomy): Eukaryota > Metazoa > Chordata > Mammalia > Artiodactyla > Bovidae > Capra > Capra hircus. The sequence goes on along the minus strand of NC_030817.1, from coordinate 44,932,491 downwards.
GTGTCTGTGTGTGGTATGTAGAAGACTCTTAAGTCTTCACCTAATAATCATTAAAATTAATGAATTCAGCAAAATTGCAGGATACAATATACAGAACTCTGTTGCTTTTCTATACGCTAATATTGAATTAGCATACATACACCACAGCTTCCTTTTCCACTCATCGAGTGATAAACACTTAATTGTTTCCATGTCTTGGGTAATTGTAAATTGCTGCTATGAACATGAGAGTGCACATATATTTTTGAGTTAATGTTTTCATTTCTTTTGGATATATTTCCAGAAATCAAGCTGCTAAATTATATGGTATTTGTGTTTTTAATTTTTGAGCATGTAAGCAATGAGTTCTTTGTTTCTTGAGGAAGGCCTGTATCATTATAAACTTCCCTTTTAGAACTGCTTTTGCTGTATCCCACAGATTTGGGAGTGTTGTGTTTCCATTTTCATTTGTCTCAAGATATTCTCTGATTTCTTTTTTGATTTCTTCATTAACCCATTGGTTTTTTAGCATATGTTTGTTCTTTTCCCATTTTTCTTTCTCTAACAGATTTCTAGTTTCATACCATTGTTTTCAAAAAAATATTTGATATAATATCTATCCTCTTACATTTGTTGAGAATTGTTTTCTGGCCTAGGATGTGATCTGTCCTGGAAAATGTTCCATGTGTATCTGAACAGAATGTATTCTATTGCTTTGGAATGGAATGTCCTATGGATATTTACAAGTCCAGCTAGTCTGTTGTATCATTTAAGACCACTGTTGCCTTAGTGATTTTCTGAATTTTCCATTAATGTCAGTGAAGTGTTAAAGTCCTCTACTATTATTGTATTATCGTCAGTTTCTCCTTTTATGTCTGCTAGTATTTGCTATATAAATATAATATTAGGTGCTCCTGTATAGGGTGTGTAAATGTTAACGAGTGTAATAATCTCTTCTTGTACTGATCATTTTATCATTATATAATACCTTTCTTTTTCTTTCTTTATGGCCTTTGTTTTTATGTCTGTGTGTCTGATATGAGTATTGCTAGCCCCGCTTTCTTCTTGTTTTCATTTGCAAGAAACATTTTTCTGTCCCTTCACTTTCAGTTTTTGTGTATTTAGCTGTGAAGTGAGTCTCTTACAGGAAGCATATAGAAGGGTCTTGGTTTTTCATCCAATAAGCCAAGCTATGTTTTGATTCGAGCATTTAGTCCATTGACATTCAAAGAAATTTGTTGATAAGTATGTACTTATTTCCATTTTATTGTTTCCTAGGTTGGGGGGATGGAAGTTATAGTTATTCTTTCTTGCTTCTCTCTTTTGTTCTATTGTGGTTTGATGATTTTCCTTAGAATATGCTTGTTTTCCTTTCTTTTTTAGTTTTTGTGTATCTGTTGTACATATTTGATTTGTGATTACCATGTGGATAATATATGTTGACCTAACTGTATCTATTTGTGTTAAACTAGTACTCATTTTGGAGAAGTCAATGGCACCCCACTCCAGTACTCTTGCCTGGAAAATCCCATGGATGGAGGAGTCTGGTGGGCTGCAGTCCCTGGGGTTGCTAAGATTCGGACATGACTGAGCGACTTCACTTTCACTTTTCACTTGCATGCATTGGAGAAGGAAATGGCAATCCACTCCAGTATTCTTGGTTAGAGAATCCCAGGGACAGAGGAGCCTAGTGGGCTGTCTATGGGGTCGCCCAGAGTTGGACACAACTGAAGCGACTTAGCAGCAGCAGTACTCATTTAAGTTCAGAGACATCTAAGAGAGCTACATCTTTTTTTTACCCTCCTTGATCACATTTATCATTTTTTATGTCATATTTTACATCATGTTTATCCCTTGACTGTTTAGTTATAATTTCTTTTACGGTTTCATGTCTTTCAGTCTTCAGACTGCCTTACTTAAGTGACTGATCTTCAGTTGCTTCTATATATTTGCCTTTCCTTTGGCGATTTTCCCTTTCCTCTGAATTCTTACTTCTTTTCTATGTAGAGAAGAACCTTTAACATTTCTTTTATGGTAGGTTTAATATTAATAAACTCTTTTAGTTTTTGCTTATCTGAGTTCTTTTTCTTTCCTATTCTGAATGATTATTTTGCTGTAGAGTATCCTTGCTTGTAGATTTTTACCTTTTTTAAAATATAAATTTATTTATTTTAATTGGAGGTTAATTACTTTACAATATTGTATTGGTTTTGCCATACATCAACATGAATCCACCACAGGTACACACGTGTTCCCCATCCTGAACCCCCCTCCCTCCACCATCCCTCTGGGTCGTCCCAGTGCACCAGCCCGGAGCATCCAGTATCATGCATCGAACCTGGACTGGCGATTCGTTTCATATATGATATTATACATGTTTCAATGCTGTTCTCCCAAATCATCCCACCCTCTCCCTCTCCCACAGAGTCCAAAAGACTGTTCTATACATTTGTGTCTCCTTTGCTGTCTTGCATACAGGGTTATCATTACCATCTTTCTAAATTCCAAACATATGCATTAGTATACTGTATTGCTGTTTTTCTTTCTGGCTTACTTCACTCTATAATCGGCTCGTTTCATCCACCTCATTAGAACTGATTCAAATGTATTCTTTTTAATGGATGAGTAATACTCCATTGTGTGTATGTACCACAGCTTTCTTATCCATTCATCTACTGATGGACATCTAGGTTGTTTCCATGTCCTGGCTATTATAAACAGTGCTGCGATGAACATTGGGGTACACGTGTCTCTTTCAATTCTGGTTTCCTCGGTGTGTATGCCCAGCAGTGGGATTGCTGAGTCATAAGGCAGTTCTTTTTCCAGTTTTTTAAGGAATCCCTACACTGTTCTCCATAGTGGCTGTACTAGTTTGCATTCCCACCAACAGTGTAAGAGGGTTCCCTTTTCTCCACACCCTCTCTAGCATTTATTGCTTGTAGACTTTTGGATCGCAGCCATTCTGACTGGCGTGAAAGGGTACCTCATTGTGGTTTTGATTTGCATTTCTCTGATAATGAGTGATGTTGAGCATCTTTTCATGTGTTTATTAGCCCTCTGTTATGTCTTCTTTGGAGAAATGTCTATTTAGTTCTTTGGCCCATTTTTTGATTGGGTCATTTATTTTTCTGGAATTGAGCTGCAGGAGTTGCTTGTATATTTTTGAGATTAGTTGTTAGTTCCTTCATTTGCTATTATTTTCTCCCATTCTGAAGGCTGTCTTTTCACCTTGTTTATAGTTTCCTTTGTTGTGCAGAAGCTTTTAAGTTTAATTAGGTCCCATTTGTTTATTTTTGCTTTTATTTCCAGTCTTCTGGGAGGTGGGTCATAGAGGATCCTGCTGTGATGTATGTCGGAGAGTGTTTTGCCTATGTTCTCCTCTAGGAGTTGTATAGTTTCTGGTCTTACATTTAGATCTTTAATCCATTTTGAGTTTATTTTTGTGTATGGTGTTAGAAAGTGTTCTAGTTTCATTCTTTTACAAGTGGTTGACCAGTTTTCCCAGCACCACTTGTTAAAGAGATTGTCTTTAATCCATTGTATATTCTTGCCTCCTTTGTCAAAGATAAGGTGTCCATAGATGCGTGGATTTATCTCTGGGCTTTCTACTTTGTTCCATTGATCTATATTTCTGTCTTTGTGCCAGTATCATACTGTCTTGATGACTGTGGCTTTGTAGTACAGCCTGAAGTCAGGCAGGTTGATTCCTCCAGTTCCATTCTTCTTTCTCAAGATTGCTTTGGCTATTCGAGGTTTTTTGTATTTCCATACAAATTGTGAAATTATTTGTTCTACCTCTGTGAAAAATACCATTGGTAGCTTAATAGGGATTGCATTGAATCTATAAATTGCTTTGGGTAGTATACTCATTTTCACAATATTGATTCTTCCGATCCATTAACATGATCTATTTCTCCATCTATTAGTGTCCTCTTTGATTTCTTTCACCAGTGTCTTATAGTTTTCTATATATAGGTCTTTAATTTCTCTAGGTAGATATATTCCTAAGTATTTTATTCTTTTCATTGCAGTGGTGAATGGAATTGTTTCCTTAATTTCTCTTTCTATTTTCTCATTATCAGTGTATAGGAATCCAAGGGATTTCTGTGTGTTGATTTTATATACTGCAACTTTACTATATTCATTGATTAGCTCTAGTAATTTTCTGGTGGAGTCTTTAGGGTTTTCTATGTAGAGGATCATGTCATCTGCAAACAGTGAGAGTTTTACTTCTTCTTTTCCAATTTGGATTCCTTTTATTTCTTTTTCTGCTCTGATTGCTGTGGCCAAAACTTCCAGAACTATGTTGAATAGTAGTGGTGAAAGTGGGCACCCTTGTCTTGTTCCTGACTTTAGGGGAAATGCTTTCAATTTTTCACCATTGAGGATAATGTTTGCTGTGGGTTTGTCATATATAGCTTTTATTATGTTGAGGTATGTTCCTTCTATTCCTGCTTTCTGGAGAGTTTTTATCATAAATGGATGTTGAATTTTGTCAAAGCTATTGAGATAATCATATGGCTTTTATTTTTCAATTTGTTAATGTGGTGTATTACATTGATTGATTAGATTTTTACCTTTCTGCACTTTGAATGTATTATGTCACTCCTTTCTGGGCTGCAGTCTTCTTTTACATAATCAGCTGATAGCTTTCTGGGGAATAGTTCCTTGGTATATGGCTCTCTGTTTTTCTCTTGCTGCCTTTAAAATTCTCTTTTTATCTTTAACTTTTGCCATTTTAATTATGATATGTCTTACTGTGGGTCTGTTTGGGTTCATGTTGTTTGGGATCCTATCTGTTTCCTATACCTGGGTATCTATTTCCTTCTTCAAATTTTGGAATTTTTTAGCTATAATTTCAACTATATTTTCAATATTCTTCTTGCTCTCTTTTCCTTCTGGGACCCTTATTATACAAATTTTAATATGCTTTATATTATCCCCAAAATCTCTTGTTTTCGTTTTTTAATTTTCTTTTTGTTGTTCTGATAGGGCAGTTTCCATTGTTCTATCTTCCAGATCATTTATGCATACTTCTGAGTCACTTAGTGTGCTGTTCATTCCTTTCGTGTATTTTTTATTTCTGCGCTTGACTTCATCATTTCTGATTCTATTTTCTAGCTCCTTGTTAAACCTTTCACTATGTACCTGTATTCTTTCCTCTAATTCAGTTGACATTTGTATTACCAATGCTTTGAATTCTTTATCTGGTAAATTGTTTATTTCTGTTTCATTACTTTTTCAGGGGTCTTCTCTTGCTCTTTTAATTGAGAGCAGTTCCTGTGCCTTTCCATTTTGCTTGACTTTCCTCTGCCTCTGTGAACTTAGGTGAAACAGTGAAGACTGCCTCTTGAAGGGGTGTTATTATGTGGGAGTGTCCCTGTACAGACTGTGTGCCCAGTGCCTTTGATGGGAGAGCTGGATGAGAATGGACACATCCACATCTTGCCTCAGGGTGTGCTGGCAGCCATTACCTTGGTAGGGGGTGGGGCTGGAGATGGAGGGGCTGGAGCTAGAGCCGAGTATGAGGGGGAACTTCTGCCCTTCTCAGCGGCTGTCATCTTCCTATCAGGGGCAGGGTCTTGTCCCAAGTAGCTGGAGCAGAAGCTCTGAGGTCTGGGCTGACCTGCCCTTTAAGTGTGTTTTCCCTTCTCCCCAGAGCAAGGACATGCTGAAGCATATGGGGCCCCTGTGGGCTCTTGGCTCATGTCGGTGTAGACAGAGGTCCAAGCTGTCTCTGATGTGTTCTGTGCAGGCACCTGCAGTTTTCTTTCCCTCCACTCAGATGCAGCCTTGGATACAAGTGTCCCTTGTCTGTCACAGCCAATCAGTGCCCCCAGCCTCTGCTGCCCATGCCCTGTTTTGGATCCACACTACAGGGCAGGAGGGGCCCACATGGACTCTGAACATGTATCACAGGTTGAGCTGTGGAGGAGCAACACCGTCAGAATCTGGGCTGCTTCTGGTATGTGCTTGAGAAAGCTCCACCAGTGGCCACCATTGCCCCACCCAGGCTCCACCAGAACCAGGTCATCTCTCTATCCCACAGTCATGTCTCCTCCCTGGTGATGGCCACCCCAAATCCAGTGCTGACCGTCCACTTGGCTCAGGGTAGGGTGTACAGGCTATGCAGGAACCCCAGCAGCTGCTAGAACAGACCTCTGTCTGCCCTGCCTCAGGGGCAGCCCGCACATGTGTGCTTGTTTCAATTGGACTCCAGGCTTCCCAGAGCCCTGTTAGTCCCAGCAGTCCTCCAACGAGCCGTGTAGGCTCTTCTTTTCCTTCTGGTGTGGGACACCAGGACTGTGATGCTCAGTCTGTGGCCCTGACCAGTCACTCCCTGAGGTGGGTGTCCACCCATGTAATCTCCCTTTTTCTCTGAATTCCCTCCCAGGGGCATAGGTCCATACCTAATTTCTATTCTTCCTTTCCTACTTGATCTTTCTTACATCCTTGGTTGTACAGAAGTCCTCCTGCCACTTTCTTGATAGTTTTCAGTGAGAATTGTTCCACATGTAGATGTATTTTTGATGTGTTCATGGGGGAAGGTGAACTCCATGTCCCCTTATTCCACACCTTGATTGATCCACACACACACCTATAATAGATATATATGTATTCTGCAATGTGTCAGTTATCTAACACTCATCTGATTATTGTGCTAAGCCTTCATGGATTATGGCCTTTGTTCATGATTACTGTTTACGTCTAGGACTTAGAGTAACCACTTGTATTAGTCTTCTTGGGCTGCCATAACAAAACACCATAGACTGGGTGTCTTCAACAACAGAAATTGACTTCTCACAGTTCTGGAGGCTTAAGTCCAAGATCAAGGTGTTGGCTGCATTGGTTTCTCAGCTTGCAGATGGCCATCTTCTCATGTCCTCACATGGACTTTTCTCTGCACAGGCATCCTTGGTATCTCCCTTCTTATAATGACCTTATATACCACTAATTACCTCTTAAAGACCCTGTCTCCAAATACAATCACACTGAGGGGTAGAATTTCAACATAAAAATTTTGTAGGGGCCAGTTAAGTCCATGCTGCTGCTGCTGCTAAGTTGCTTCAGTCGTGTCCAACTCTGTGCGACCCCATAGACGGCAGCCCACCAGGCTCCCTCGTCCCTGGGATTCTCCAGGCAAGAACACTGGAGTGGGTTGCCATTGCCTTCTCCAAGTTAAGTCCATAACAACTGTTAATTTCCCTCTTCAAACTAGGACCCAAGAAGCTCAACCCTACTAAAAGTTTTCCATCTTTCCAGCCAGAAAGCTTTCTTACAAAGTCAGCCGGTTAGTAGCAAGCCTCCCAGCTTTCACAGTTTACACTATCTAAATTAATCCATAAGGGTCTAAGCCATTGGCATCTTGCTTGGTTCTGACTTCATATCGTGTTGAGTACAAGCCACCCCAGCTGATGTTCTGACCCTTTTTCACCATTCTCCTGTCCCCTCTCCACCATTTTTCTTCCTTATGGAAGTGATTAGAGCTTGCAAACTTAGATTTTTTTCCCCTGTGGGCTTCTATCTGCTCTTCTATTACCTATATTCCTTATGCAGTTGAATCTTACTTCTTCAAGACTCAGTGCAAGTATCTCCTCTTCTAGAAGCCTCTTTACAGGACACTTTCCTGCACAGCGTTCTATCTTATGTGCATATTTATAGCTCCGATTGTGCCTCTTGGTGTGCCTCACCCCATCTGAACCATAACCTCCCTTAGAGCAGGGACTATGTCCTTGTTATTCCATTTGTATTCCCAGCCCTTGGCACAGTGCCTAGAATGTCATAGAAAAAAATCCATGGAACTAATTTTGTTTAGAGTTCCTTGTGCTATATAGTGGGTTCTCATTAGTTATCTATTTTATACATAGCAGTGTGTATATGTCAATCCCAATCTCCCAGTTCATCCCACCCCACCCCGCCCCCCATTGGTGTCCATAGGTTTGTTCTCTACATCTTTGTATTTCTGTTTGCAAACAGGTTCATTTGTACCATTTTTCTAGATTGATATAGATGCATTAACAAATGATACTTGTTTTTCACTGACTTCCCTCTGTATAACAGTCTCTAGGTATATCCACATCTTTGCAAATGGCCCTATTTTCTTCCTTTTTATGGCTGGCTAATATTCCGTTGTAAGTATATACCATATCTTCTTTATCTATTGCTCTGTTGGTAGACATTTAGGTTGCTTCTGTGACCCTGGTATTGTAAGTAGTGCTACAGTGTACACTGGGGTGCATGTATCTTTTTGAATTATGTTTTCTCCAGGTAAATGCCCAGGAGTGGGATTTCTGGATCATATAGTAGTTCTATTTTTAGTTTCTTGAGAAACCTCTGTGCTGTTCTCCATAGAGGCTGTACCAATTTACCTTCCCACCAACAGTGCAGGAGGGTTCCCTTTTCCCCTTCTCTCATTCCATCTCCTAAGCAAATGGCACTGTTTGGATTGGCTTGTGGATTCCTAGTACGATGATCACGGGAGCATCCTTTCTTTATGCTGATATATTGCTAGCTGGCCCTGGTTTGTAAACTATCTTGTTAATGGTCCCCACAAAGAACTAGAAAAAAACTAATCCCATAATTAGCAGAAGGAAGGAAATAAAGATCAGAGAAAAAGAAATGGAAACTAGATAAAAATAGGAAGAATCAACAAAACTAAGAACTAGTTCTTTGAAAAGATAGCTAGACTATATATGTGCATATTGCTATAAACTTTCAGAACTTCTTTCACTGCATCTCACAAGATCTGAAATGGTATATTTACATGTTCTTTTGTTTCAGTAACTTTTGTTTTAATTGCAGTTTCTTCTTTGACCTGTTGGTGGTGTTTAAAAGTGTCTTGTTTAGTTTTCACTTGTGTTGATCTCACTATAAAACATGTGAAAGGTGTATTGACCCCTCTGTCATTATATAGTGACTATATTTGTCACTTATCATTTTTTATTTCAAGTCTACTCTGACTGATATAAATATTGCTAAGCCCACTTTCTTTTTGCTTCTGATTGCTTGGAATATCTTTTTCAAGGCCTATACTTGGAGCCTATATATGTCTTTAGAGTTGAAATGTGTCTCCTTAGGCAGCATTTGGTTGGGTCTTTTTTTCTGTAATCCAGCCAGCCACTCTGTACCTTTTGATTGCTGAGTTCAATCCCTTTATATTTTATATTTTGCTTTCTGGCTACTTGTCTTTCCACTGGTTCTGTTCCGTTTCTACCTTTGTAAGTTGTTTCTTTTCATGGTGATTTGCTCATTATCCCCTTTTTTTATGTTTTGTGTCTCTGATCTTGGTTTTTACTTTGTGGTTACCGTGAAGTTTACATACATCATCTCATATATAAATTGCTATCAACAGAAAAGGGACAATTTTGTCTTCTTTTAAATTTATTTTTATTGAAGTGTCATTGATTTACTGTGTTAATTTCTGCTATACAGCAAATTGACTGTTACCTATTTTGTATATTCTTTTCCATTATGCTTTATAACAGGATACTGAACATCGTTCTCTGTGCTATATAGTAGTAGGACCTTGTTGTTTATCCTTGCCATATATTATTACTGCTAACCCCAAACTCACAGTTCATTCCTCTCTCAAACGTTTCTGCCTTGGCAACAAGTGTGTTCTCTATTTCTGAGTCTGTTTTCCTTTTGTAGACAAGTTCATTTGTGTCATATTTTAGATTCCATATAAGTGATATCATATTCCTCTTACTTCAGTTAATATGATAGCCTCTCGATCTATTCATGTTATTGCAAATGGCAATATTCATCCTTTTTATAGCTAAGTAGTACCCTGTTGTTTATATGTACCACATCTTCTTTGTCCATTCATCTCCTGATGGACATTTAGGCTGTTTCCATGTCGTGGTTATTGTGAATAGTGCTCTATGAGCATAGGGGTGCAAGTATCTTTTTGCATTAGAATTTCCTCTAGGTATGTGCTCAGGAATGGGATTGCTAGATCATATGTTCATTCTATTTTTAGTTCCCTGTAGGACCTCCATACTGTTTTCCACAGTGGCTGCACAAACTTACATTCCCACCGACAGGAGGGTTCCCTTGGCTCCACACCTTTTACAGGATTTATTTGTAGACTTTTTAATGATGACCATTCCACTCAGTGTGAGGTGGCACCTTACTGTAGTTAGGTTTGCATATCTCTAATAATTAGTGATATTGAGCATCTTTTCACGTGCTCATGGCCATCTGTATTTCTTCCTTAAATGCCTCTTTAAGTCTTCTGCCCATTTTTCAGTTGCGTTTTTTGTTGTCGAGTTATATAATCTGTCTCATCAGTCACATCATTGGCAAATATTTTCTCCCATTCTCTAGGCTGTCTTTTTGTTTCTTATGGTTTCCTTCGCTATGCAAAAGCTTGTAAGTGTGATTGTTTTTGTTCAGTCACCATGTTCGACTCTTTGCAACTCCCTGGACTGCAGCACGGCAGGCTTTCCTGACCCTCATCATCTCCTGAAGTTTGCCCAAGTTCATGTGCATTGAATCAATGATGCCATCCAGCCATTTCATCCTCTGTTGCCCTCTGCCTTCAATCTTTCCCAGCATCAGGGTCTTCACCAGTGAATCAGCTGTTCGCATTAAGTGGCCAAAGTATTAGAGCTTCAGCATCAGTCCTTCCAAAGAGTATTCAGGGTTGATTTCCTTTGAGATTGACTGGTTTGATCTACTTGCTTTTCAAGGAACTCTTGAGTCTTCTCCAGCACCACAGATTGAAAGCATCAATTCTCTGGTGCTCTGCCTTCTTTATTGTCCAACTCTCACATCTGTACATGACTACTGGAAAGACCACAGCCTCAACTATACAGACCCTTGTCAGCAAAAACAAGACCTGAAGCTGACTGTGGCTCAGATCATCAGCTCCTCATAGCAAAATTCAGGCTTCAACTAAAGAAAGCTAGGAAACCCACTAGGCCAGTCAGGTACAACTTATATCCCCCATGAATATACAGTAGAGGTGACAAATAGATTCAAGGGATTGGATCTAGTAAACAGACTGCCGAAGAACTATGGACAGAGGGCCATAACATTTGACAGGAGACAGCAAGCAAAACTATCCCAAAGAAAAAGAAATCCAAGAAGGCAAAGTGGTTGTCTGAGGAAGCTTTACAAATAGCTGAGGAAAGAAGAGAAGCAAAAAGCAAGGGAGTACACCCAACTAAATGCAGAGATCCAGAGAAGAGCAAGGAGAGACAAGAAGGCCTTCTTCAAAGAACAAAGCAAAAAAATAGAGGAAAATTTGATTAGGTACCATTTATCCTTGTTTTTATTTCTATGGCTTTGGGAGACTTCCCTAAGAAAACATTGGTACAGTGTACATCAGAGAATGTTTTGCCTATGATCTCTTTTGGGAGTTTTATGGTGTCATGTCTTACGTTTCAGTCTTTAAGCCACTTTGAGTTTATTTTCCTGTAAGGCAAGAGGGTGTGTTGTAACCATTGACTTATGTCCAGCTTTCCCAACACAGCTCACTGAAGAGACTGTCTTTTTCCCAGTGTATATTCTTGCCTCCTTGGTCAAAAATTGACTATAGGGGTATGGGTTATTTCTGGACACTCTGTTGTATTTCATTGATCTGTGTGTCTGTGTTTGTGTTGGTACTGCACTGTTTTGATGCCTGTGGCTTTGTAGTCTTATCTTGTGTGGAGGTTGCTGGTTGGCAGGACCTGGTGGTCAGGCTACAGTGGAACCCGGCTACAGTCTTCTTGTAGCTGGTGTCTACCCCCTGGTAAATGAGACTGGGAACTGGGGTCTCTGGCTAGAGGGCTCTGGGTGCCTCAGGTCTAGTGCACGCTGGTCTGTGAGCCTGGGTCATGAGCCCTCTCGTGGACAGGGCCATGTCCAGAGGCATTGGTGGGCTCAGAGGGTCTCATGGCAGCCTCTCTGCTGGAGGGTGGGGCTGGAGCCACACCCAGTTACCTGCTTGACCCGAAGCATCCCAGCAATGGTGCCCATGGGCCAGTTCAAGGCTGGCTCCTGGGGCTGATGAACTAGAGGGAGGGCTCCATCCATGAAGGCACTTGCCCACACAGTGTCCACAGAAGGGGCTCCCCAGAATAGCTACTGTCGGTACCTGTGTCTCCAGGGTGGGATGCAGGTGCTTCTTGCCTCTCAAGGAGACTCTCGACGATCAGCAGGAGGTCTGACCCAGGCTTCTGTCAAATCACTGCTTCTTCCTGGGTCCTGGAGTGTGTGAGATTTTGTGCACACTCTAAGAGTGAAGTCTCTCTTTCCTACAGCCCTCTGGGAACCCTGAGAGTCAGTACTGCTGGCCTTCAAACCCACATGCTCTAGGAGCTCATCTCTCTGGTGTAGAATCCCCAGGCTAGGGAGCCCTACATGGAGCTTGGACCTCTCACTCTTTGGGGAGAACCTCTACAATTGTAATTATTTTCCCACTTGTGGGTTGCCAACCAGTAGGCAGGGGACTTGACTATATTAGGACTCTGACCCTCCTACCTGTTGTGGCTCCTCCTTTGTGTCTTTAGTTATAGATGTTTTTCGGTTTTTTTCATCAATGGTTGTTCTGCAGATAGCTTTTATTTAGGTGTGCCTGAGAAAATGTGAGTTCAGGATCTTTCTATTCCACCATCTTGACGGATCTCCTCCCCTAAATCATTTCCAAATTCTTACACTCTGACTTGCTAATTCTCTCTTCCACCTCATCTACTCTGTTTTTCAGTGTTTCTAATGCAGTCTTCATCTCATTTCTTGGGCTTCCCAGGTGGCGCAGTGGTAAAGAATCTGCCTGCCAATGCGGAAGATGCAAGAGATATGAGCTCGATCCCTGGGTCAGGAAGATACCCTGGAGGAGGAAAATCCCATGGACAGAGGAGCCTAGCTACAGTCCATAGGGTGGCAAAGAGTCAGACATTTCTGAGCATGCATGCACTCTTGGTAAAGTATTCCTTCTGTTTCCTGATTTCATTTCTTAGTTCATTGAATTGCCAAGTTTTCTTATATATAGCTTGAATTTCTCCATGACAACTCTTTTGAATTCTTTATAAGGTAAATCATAGTATTCTGTGTCTTTGAGTTCAATTGCTGAAAAATGGTCATTTTATTTTTGGGATACTGTATTACCATGATTTTTTCATACTATTTGATGAAATGTGCCTCTGCACATCTTCATTTGAATAATGAATGCCTTTCTTATTTAGGTAAGGTTTTTATTGTGTGTGCACGTTCAGTCGTGTCCAGTTCTGCAGCCCCATGGACTGTAGCCCACCAGTCTCCTCTGACCATGGGATTTTCCAGGCAAGAATACTGGAGTGGGTTGCCATGCCCTTCTCCAGGGTATCTTCCCGACCCAGGGACCGAACTTGAATCTCCTGCATTGGCAGGCAGATTCTGTACCACTGTGTCACCTGAGGGATTCAAGGCTTTTTTACTTCGATTCTAATATTTCAACAGGCTGGCAATAAATGCCTTTTTTTTTTTTTTTTTTTGCTTTCCAGAAGGTGGCACTATAGCACAAGATTCTGATTTATTCTACTGGTGCTAAATCAGGAAGATGTGCATGTGCCTGGAAAATTCCATAGACATAGTAGCCTGATGGGCTACAGTCCATGCATGGGGTTGAAGATAGTTGGGTTGAACACACACACACGTATGTATAAGAAACCTAGTGTTAAAAAAGGATGGTGATGGAATTGGGGTGGGGGAGGCATATAATAAGCACTTGGCACTTTGAGTGTGCCCATGGCCCAGTGGGGGAGTCCTCTACCAGGGGAATACGAGCAGAGAGAGGTTGGGGCAGGTGGGGGGACACTTCTCAATGGAATTCCGGGACAAACAGCAGGAAATCCACACCTTCAGTTGTCCTTGGCTGCCTTCTTTCCTTTCCATCCTCCCAGTCACAGAGGTCTCTCTTCAGGACTCAGGGTGTTGCTGAGGACTCCAGCTGCGCCCCCATCGCCAGCTGGACGTTCACTCACCTTTTCCCTTTCCACCTGCTCTGCCAGAGAAACTGATGCCACTGCGGCTGCCATCTTCACTGCCACTCCTTTGGTGTGGCCTTCTCCAGGATCCAGTCCGCCCACTTTGGGATGCACAGATGGATGCATCTCTCAGGTGTCTTGGTGTGTGTGCAGAGGCACTTTTGTTACAGATGTCTAATTAGTTGTAGGTTGAAGGGGAGGAAAAAAAGGAACACTTCATGCCACCATGATGCTGCCCTCAGTCCCAGCCTCACTCTTGTGATCAACTGCCAACCTTTGCATTGTGCCCTGAAACACATCCTTTTCTTGTACGTAATTAACAACAGGTGGAAATCAAATCCTTTCAGAAGCCATTTATTATTCAGAGATAACATGTGTGCGTGCTAAGTCATGTCGGACTCTATGTGACCCTGTGGACTATAGCCCGCCAGGCTCTTCTGTCCATAGGATTTTCCAGGCAAGAATACTGGAGTAGGTGGCCATTTCCTCCTCCAGGGGATCTTCCAGACCCAGGAATTCAACCCACGTCTCCTGCATCACACGCACATTCTTTACCACTAAGCCACCAGGGAAGCCCATGGAATTAACAAGATGAGAATAATACCTGTATCCATAGTATTGACAAGTGCACGTCCCCCACTGGTTGTAGTCCTGGAAGTCTAGTGGAGAGCATTTCAAGGAGGAAGGAGTAATCAGCTATCAAATGGGTAATGTAGGAAAAATGACCCCTGGATTAACAATGTGGATGTCATTAGTGGTCTTAAGCAATTTTGCTGAAATGGTAAGGGGGAGAAACCTGAATGAAGGAATAAAAAAAATCAGTCAGTGAATATACTATTTCAAGGAGTACTATCCTAAAGAGAAGCAAATAATGTAATAGCTGGAGAGGAAGCAGAATTGACATGATTTTTTTAAACCTTTTCCATGTATATATTTTCAAGCATACATAAGAATAGAGGGGAAAAGTAACATGAACCTACATGTTCTCGTTACCCAATTTCAATACCTATTGATATTTTGAAAACTGCTTCATCTACAACATTTTGATTGGAATATTTTTAAGAACCATTGTTTCACTTCTGATAACTTTAGTATATATCATTTTCAGATGAGAACTTAAAACTTATCACAATAGCATTATTAACAAGAGTGCCTTAACATAATATCATAACTCAGTGTTTATCTTTTTTTAATAAAAGAGGATTTTTAAAGGGAAAATTAACAGCATTGTGTATACTGATGGGACTGATCAGAGATGGAAAGGACAAGAGGCGATGGAGGGAGATGGGCCCTCGAGCTTGGAGGGAGGCGTGGCCTTACCCAGGTGCAGAGTGGTCGCCTCCATGAGAGCAGAGAAGGCAGAGTCTGCACACAGATGCACAGCGTGGGGGAAATGTGGTGGAGATGCTGTGTGGTGGTTCTATGTAGATGCTTCCATTTTCTCGATGAAATAAGAAGCAGTATCCTTATCTGGAGTCAGGATGGAAGAGAAAGAACTGGAGGCTTGAGGAGGAGAAAGTGTGCAATAGCGGGGGCCAAGCGCTACTTATCCAGAATGGGATCCCTTAAGAGGAGCAGGAGTAGAAAGGCGAGTCACTTTGCACGGCCACCACTAAAAACACAATTCAAAGGGAGCATGTAAAGTAACTGGTGCAAAAGCAAAACTTCATCATTTCCAGGTTCAGGAATTTATATCCAAATCTATCTGTATGCCAAGTCACTGGACGTTCTAGTTTTGAAGACTCAGTGTTAATAAGTGGTCCATTTCAAGGCCCAATGAGGTGGTCACTGTAGAACAGAAAAAATTCTAATCCTGAAAGAGAAACTGCTGCTGTCCCCACCTTCCATTTTATCTCTCAGCTTCTGCTTTCTGATTTGAAAGTTTGCATTATCAATTGGGAATTTCTCTAAGCTTTTTCAGGGCTAATTGCACATTTAAAAATTATTCGAACTATGTTAGACATTCCTCGCCTTTACATTTTTCTAACCTCTCCTCTGTAAATTCACTCCTGTCTGCTTTCACAGCTATCTGAAATTATAATGGCTAATTAACATTTATTCAGTATGCACTCTATGCTTTATACTCATTTGAAGAAACGGACTTTTTTTAAGTGACTTGCCCAAAGACACATAATTGGTAAAGGACCAGTTCTTAAGCTAAGGTCATATGACTTCCAAGACCTCTGTCCCAGCCACAATACTGCTCCCCCTTGGCTATCACCCAGAGAGGTTCCCCCCTCTCCCCTATTAGCACAGTGACACGCTGAAAAGCAAGCTCAGCCCACAGGCTGGACTCCTGACCCTGCCTGCTCTAATCTCAGTTCCACCACTTCTTAACTGAATGACATAGTAGCCTCTTGTAACATCCGTTACCCTATTAGTGTGGGAAAATACCTATTAACAGATTTACAACATAAGGTTGTTTTGAAGATTGAATTACATACAACGTATGAGGTACTTCGGAGAAGGTGATAGCATCCCACTCCAGTACTCTTGCCTGGAAAATCCCATGGATGGAGGAGCCTGGTTGGCTGCAGTCCATGGGGTCGCTAGGAGTCAGACACAACTGAGCAACTTCACTTTCACTTTTATGCATTGGAGAAGGAAATGGCAACCCACTCCAGTGTTCTTGCCTGGAGAATCCCAGGGATGGGGGAGCCTGGTGGGCTGCCATCTATGGGGTCGCACAGAGTGGGACACGACTGAAGCGACTTAGCAGCAGCAGCAGCATGAGGTACTTAACTCAGGGCCTGCCGCATAACGAGTTAACTAAATGTTACCTAACAACACTGTTCTTACCACTCATCAGCTTTGGGCAAGTGACTGCACATCTCTGAATATCATGTTCCACTCCCCTGATTTGCTTTGATAGAGTTCTGGGAATCACTGAAAAATGTAAGGTATACCTTAGGTGACCATGTTCCTGCTTTTGCCCTGGTAGAATCATAAGGACATCTAATTTTCAGTTCTCTGATCATCCCATGAAACTCTTCTCTTCTTTTCTCGCAGTGACTGTATTTGTTCTGGGAAGCTGTTACATCCTATCTGCCTATTATTTACTTGGAACTACAGTACAGAGACTTTTTATATTTTCATCAGTGCTAATTTCCCACAGAAAAATTGTAAAATTAGGCCACACAAAAATGGTAAAAACAAGGTATTTTTCAGTATATAATATTTAGTTCTCCAGAGATTAAAAACCTAAGAGACAGGTTCATTAGCACTCAGTTCTGCCCAGTAGTCAGATGGGCAGAGACTGGAAGGGCTTTGGGTTAGGAGTGAGAGGATTGGTCTAAAGTCAGTTCTTTTGCAATGAGGGCTCAGAGGTTAAAGCATCTGCCTCTAATGCAGGAGACCTGGGTTCGATCCCTGGGTCAGGAGGATCCCCTGGAGAAGGCAGTGGCAACCCACTCCAGTATTCTTGCCTGGAGAATCCCATGGACGGAGGAGCCTGGTGGGCTACAGTCCACGGGGTCGCAGAGACTCAGACACGACTGAGCGACTTAACTTTCACTTTCTGTTCACATCTCCCACCAGTCAGAATGGCCATAGTTAAAAACTCTACAAATAACAAATACTGGAGAAGGTGTGGAGGAAAGGGAACACTCCCACACTATTGGTGGGAATGGAAAACAGTATGGAGGTTCCTCAAAAAACTACAAATATAGAGCTGCCATATGATCCTACAATCTTACTGTTGGGCATATACCCAGAGAAAACTCAATTTAAAAAGATACATGCATCCCTATGTTCACAGCAGTGCTATTTACAACAGCCAAGACATGGAAGCAAGCTAAATGTGCTGTGTTGGGTGCTGTGCTTAGTCACTCAGATTTTTCTGTCTGTGAGGATTCTCCAGTAAAGACCACTGGACTGAGTTGCCATGCCCTCCTCCAGGGGATCTTCCCAACCCAGGTATCAAACCCAGGTCTCCCACATTGCAGGCGGATTCTTTACCAGCTGAGCCACCAGGGAAGCCCAAGAATACTGGAGTGGGTAGCCTGTCCATTCTTCGAGAATCTTCCCAACCCAGGAATGATTCTACCCAGGAATCGAATCAGGGTCTCCTGAATACCTAAATGTCTATTGACAGATAAATGGATAAAAAAGATGTGGTATGTGTGTATATATACATATACACACAATGTAGTGTTACTCAGTCGTTAAAAAAAAAAAATGCAATTTGCAGCAACATGGATGGCCCTACAGATTGTCCTACTGAGTGGAATAAGTCAGAAGGAGAAATACCATATGACATACCTTTTATATGCGGAATCTAAAAATAAATGATGGGGCCTCTCAGGTGGCGCAGTGGGAAAGAACCCGCCTGCTAGTGCAGGAGATGTGGTTTCAATCCCTTGGTCTGGAAGATCCCCTGGAGGAGGAAATGGCAACCCACTTCAGTATTCTTGCCTAGAGGAGCTTGGCTGGTTACAGTTCATTAGGTCACAGTCTGAACACACACAAAAAGAAACGACACAAATGAAAGTGAAAGAAAGTAAAAGTCGCTCAGTCGTGTCCGCCTCTTTGCGACCCCATGAACTATACAATCCATGGAATTCTCCAGGCCAGAATACTAGAGTGGGTAGCCTTTCCCTTCTCTAGGGGATCATCCCAACCCAGGGATCAAACCCAGGTCTCCCACACTGCAGGTGGATTCTTTACCAGCTGAGCCACAAGGGAAGCCCCAGTACAAATGAACTTATTTACAAAACAGAAACAGACTTATAGAACAAACTTATGGTTGGGGTGCGGGGGGTGGGGGGTAAGACTTGGGGGAAAGGATAGTTAGGAAGTTTGAAATGAACATTATGGCTAACCAACAAGGACCTGCTGTATAGCACAGGGAACTCTGCTCAATGTTATGCGGCAGCCTGGATGGGAGGGGCGTCTGGGTGAGAACGGATACATGTATGTGTATGACTGAATCCATTCTCTGTTCACCTGAAACTATCACAACATTGTTAATTGGCTATACCCCAATACAAAAGAAAAAGTTTAAAGAAAAAAAAAGATGTGATATATATACAATAAAGTATTACTCAGCTGTTAAAAAAAAATGCCTTTTGCAGCAACACAGATGGACCTAGAGATCATACTAAGTTAAAGTCAGAAAGAGAAAGGTAAATGCCATATGATATCATTTATTTGTAGAATCTAAACTATGACAAATGAACCTATCTACAAAATGGAAACAGACGCACGGACAGAGAATAGACTCGTGGTGGCCAAGGGAGAGGGGCTGTGAGGGTGGGATGGGTTGTGAGTTTGGGATTAGCAGATGCAAACTATTAATACTGCATATAGAATGGACAAGCAACAAGGTCCTACTGTATAGCACAGAGGACTATATTCAGTATCCTGGGATAAACCATAATAAAAAAATATGAAAAATAATATATGTATAGTTGAATCACTGCTGTACAGCTGATATTAACACAATATTGTAAATCAACTATACTTCAATAAAATAAGCTCTCACTGACTTTAAAATTTATTTTGGAAGAGTTGTGGTATCTGTCTTTAGTCACCTTGCACAAAGCCTTTCTGGTATTTAAAAGTGCTCAGATTTTTGTTTTAGAGGTATATCTATATCATTCCAAAATTGAAATGTTACATTTATCTTTAAGTCAAAAGCATACAATGGTGTGGTTCTTCTGAGGGAAATGTACAGACAGAATTAATGGTCTTCATCAGTCCCTGACCCCTTCCCCAAGTCCTGCAATTTGTAATGCCTACATTCATTGGAACTCAGTTTCCTCACTGGTGGTTAAGTTAAAAGAAACCCATTTAAGAAAGTACAGTATGTTGACAATCTCTGCATTTGTGCTGTAACAAACAGGCCCAAACTCCCTAAGAAAATCGTTTCCTTCCCTCAAGTATCATCAGGCATGATCCAACAATGGCTCAGGCAACTTGGTCATTAGAAGTTTTTTAAAAAAATAATTGTTCTTTTATTTCTTATGTATTATTTTATTTCTGGGATATTTCATTTAGACTTATAAATATTGAGAGCACAATGCTTAAGGATATAATTATAACCAGTACAGTCTTAAAGATCCTTAGTTGATGGATTCCAAGTTCACAGTTCTGTTGTCTTCCTCTTTATTCATTTTTTCTCTAAGAGGCACCCACTGGCAAAATTTGGGACAACATGAGCATCAGTTAATAAAGATAAGACATGATTACAACCCATTGAATAAAGGGTAAAATCCCATAAGCCCATACTGATAAAAACAGATACCAAGAAGGGAAAGTCATTTCTCCAAGAAAACCTGGTTCCTTTTAGCAGCAGATGGTACTTACATGCTGAATTGCATTTTACATTAAGATTTTACATCTGTATTCATCTGACTCTTAAAATTTTTATTTTGTTAGGAAGACTAGGTTTGATGGGCTGAAACAGCTTTTTATCCTTTTATGTTTCTGCTATCATTTTTAATCACAAATTACTTGCAAGTGTCCATACTGATAATAGAAAATCAACTAAATATATATTAATCTCCTCCTTTCTTCTCAAAGACTACTGGAAAGACACTACAGTAATCAATAGAAAATTGGGATGGTGTCTTCAGCAGTATGGAGTTTCCAGATTTAATGTCAATGGGAACAAATTGACAGAGGAATCCAGCAGAACTGAGAGATTTTCAGCCCACTTCAGGCAATAAAGTGTATCTCCAAAAACTGAACTTTCTCTCCCAGAAAACCATGGAATACTGCCAAGATCAGAAGCTGCAAAAGAGGGAGTAGTGCCTGGAAGTTGGCTGGGCATCAAAGAAACAGTGAAGCGCCAAGGCCAGTCTCAAACACCCAAACCTCTGACTCTAGCTTTTTTCCAGTGGATAAAAGCACAATTACAGTTTTAAGAAATTAGAGTTCTGGCAAGGGAGCCACAAAAGTCAGAATAGAAGCAAGAGGAGCAGCAGAGCTGCAGTCACAAAATACCTGGGAGCTTCCTGGATCCCTCTCGAGCTGTTTTTCTTCTCAGCCCCACCCTCCACAACACCTAAGGTGGACATAAATAGAGTTTCCTGGCCCCACACAATCTCCTAAGATGGAGTTTCCATAGTCTCTACCTTCACCAAGGAGGAATTTCCTGGAGTCCCACAGGCTCCTACAGTCAAATTTCCTGAGCCCACACATCGGACTCTTCTTTCCTGGCAAAAACTTAGCCAGTGAAAACCCATGGCTCCTGTTTACTCTAGCTCTCCCAGATTCCTTTTCACCTCTATAAGAGTTTTTGTGCCTTACCATGTGGGGACATGCAAGTAACTCCACATGGTTGCAAATCTTGAATTTTAATTCTCTGCAGATTCCAAATACATCCATTCTTGCGAAAGAAACATAGAACAAGCTTGTGATAAGCGTAACAACCCTAATTACACCTTAGAATCAGAGAATCTAAGTAACATTAGAAATCATCTAACCCATGAGGATTTCTTCCCCACCCCCCACTCCCCACCCCCCATCCCACCCCCCACCCCCCATCCCTAGCCAAGAGTCCCAGGAACCCCACAAACACTTTAGATAGCTTTCCTGGTCTCCCACAGTCACTTAAGGCAGATTTTGCTGAGGTACCACAATTCACTAAGGTAGTCTCCTGGCCCCCAAAATTACCAATTAGAGTTGACTGGTTCCCACAATCACATAAAGCAGAGTCTCCTGGGCACCCACAGTCGCCTACAGTAAAGTTTCCATGGTCCCCACAAATTAAGATAGAGTTTCCTGGACCCCCAACATCTCAATGTAAGTTTCAAGTGCCCCACAAATCACCTGTGGTAGAGTTTCTAGGACCTACAATCACCTCAGTAAGAATTTCCTGATCCCCATAATCCTTTTCATGTAAAGTTCCTTGGCCTCCCAAAATATCGTTAATGTAGGTTTCCTGGACCCCCACAATCATCCAAGGAACACTGTCCGGCCCTCAACTATCACCTAAACTAGAGTCTCCAAAACCCTCACAATAAGTGAAGCTAGAGTTTCCTCAGTTCAATTGCTCAGTGCTGTGCGACTCTTTCGACCCCGTGAATCGCAGCACGCCAGTTCCTGGTCCCCTTCAACCAACTTAGGTACATTTTTCTTGGCCCACACATTATCTAAGGTAATAGTTTGGGGCACCCCAGAATCAAACAAGGAAAATTTCCAGGCACCCACAACCCAATGTAGAATCCTTTCTTTCTTATAATCCCCTAACACAGATGTTTCCATCTCCCAAAAATATCATAAGGGAGAGTTTTGTAGGCCTCAGAAATCCCGTAAGATGTAGTTTCTTGGGGCCCACAATGAAATGAGGTACAGTTCTGGGCATCTCAATCATTTAAACCATTAAGAGTTTTCCTGAGCCTTCACAATCCCCTAAGCTACACTTGGATGGGCCCCCAAAATTAACTAAGTTACCTATGACAAACCTAGACAGCACAGCAGAGACATCACTTGGCCAACAAAGGTCCATTCCGGTCAAAGCTATGGATTTTCCAGTAGTCATGTACAGATTCGATCAGACAGCTGGACCACACAGAAGGCTGAGCGCCCGAAGACTTGATGCTTTTGAACTGTGGTGCTGGAGAAGACTCTCAAGAGACCCTTGGACAGCAAGGAGATCAAACCAGTCCATCCTAAAGGAAATCAACCTTGAATGTTCATGGGAAGGACTGATGCTGAGGCTCCAAACTTGGGCCACCTGATTCAAAGTGTCAACTCACTGGAAAAGACCCCCATGCTTGGAGAGACTGGGGGCAGGAGGAAATGGGGACGACAGAGGAATAGATAGGTGGAGGGCATCGCTGGCTCAACACACGTGAGTCTGGGCAAGCCTATTAAAGTACTGGGAAGCCTGGTGTGCTGAGGTTTATGGGGTTGCAGAGAGTCAGACATGACTGAGCAACTGAACAACAAAAGTTTCTTGGTCTCCCGCCATCACCCAGAATTTATTTCCTGGGCCTCCCAAATTCCATGAGTTAGAGATGTGGGTCCAGAAAAACCACTGATGAAGAGTTTCCTGGCCCCCACAAACACACACTAGTTTCCTGGTCTACCACCATCACCCCTGGTATTATTTCATGGGTCCCCACAATCACCTAATCAAGTTCCTAATTCCCCAAATAACCTATGATAGAGTTTTCTGTGCTCCTAACATTACCTAATGTAGGGTTGCTTGTGTGCATGCCTCCACGTGAGCTCAGTTGTGTCTGACTCTTGGTGGCCCCATGGACTGTGGCCGCCAGGCTCCCCTTTCCATGGGATTTGCCAGGCAAGAATAATGGAGTGTGTTGCCATTTGCTCCTCCTGGAAACCTTCCCAACCCAGAGACCAGACCAGAGTCTCCTCCATCTCCTGCCTTAGCAGGCAGATCCTTTACCGCTGTACCACCTAGGAAGCCCATGCAGTCCCCTAATTTAGGGTGTCCTGTAGCCCCACAATCCCTTAGGTCGAGTTTAAGCCACAATCACCTACTATAGAACTTCTGAGGCCCACAACACCTAAGGGAGAGTTTTTCCAGCCACCACAGTCCCCCAAGTTCAAATAGCCCAGCCCCATCATTAGTTCAGCTAGATTTTTCTTTGCCCCCACAATCACCTACACAGAATTTTCTAAGCCACCCTCCTCATCTCGGATATACTTTCCTGAATTCAGGAAAACACTTAAGTTTCCAAGCCTCACAATGCCCTAAACGGAGATTTCACTGAGCTTCCACATCACTTATACAGAATTTCTAGGCCCTCAGTTCACCTAGATAGCATTCCCTACCACCACCACCCCGGCTAGACTTTCCTGAGGCCACTATCACCTAAAGTAATTAAGTTTTGGACCCCAGAATCTCTTAAGAGACGATTTCCTGGCCTCCACACTCACATAAGCTAGAGTTTCCTGAACACCAATAATCACCTAAGGTAGAGTATTCTGGCCCTACAGCCACCTACCTTAGATTTTTCTTGGCTGCCTCCCCACCCACCCAATCAACCAAGGTAAATTCACTGTGCCCACAATCACCTCAGCAGGTTCCAGGGCCACCAAAAAAACCTACGTTAGAGTTACCCAAACCAGCATGATTACCTATGGTCGAATGTTGGGGGCCCACTCAATCATCTAAACCATCCTGGTTACCACAGTTTCCTGGCCTCACTATCCCCACTGGGCCCCCAAATTCATCTAACGGAATAATATCTGGCCCCCCAAATAACATAAGGTAGATTCCTGTGTCCTCACATCACTATAAGAAAACCTTCTGGGCCACCACAATCACAACAGATTTTCCAGGGTCCCCACAGTTACTATGACCTTTGCCCCCAGCAATCACCAAAGGAAGAGTCTCCTTGGTCCGCAATCACTGGAGCCAGTGCTTCCTAGGCCCTCAGTCCCTGGAGCTAAAGATTCCCAGCCTCACCAAAATCACCCAAGGTAGGATTTCCTAGGCCTCCAACATCTCAGGAAGTGTTTCCTGGGCCCTCATATCACCTATGGCATTTACCTGTCTCTACAATCTCCTAGGGAGACATTCATGGAAATCAGAGTTTCTTAGGCCCACTGTCACCTAACGTAGAGTTTCCGGCCCAACACATCCATCTGGTCAAGTCTGGGACACAATCACCTACTTCAGAGTTTCCTGGACCCCCACAATCATCTAAGTGAAAGCGAAGTGAAAGTGGAAGTCGCTCAGTCGTGTCCAACTCTTTGCAACCCCATAGACTATACAGTCCATGGAATGCTCCAGGGCAGAATACTGGAGGGGGTAGCCTTTCCCTTCTCCAGCGGATCTTCCCAACCCAGGAATTGAACCAGGTCTCCTGCATTGCAGGCGGATTCTTTACCAGCTGAGCCACAAAGGAAACCCAAGAATGCTGGAGTGGGTAGCCTATCCCTTCTCCAGTGGATCTTCCCAACCCAGGAATTGAACCCAGGTCTCCTGCATTGCAGGTGGATTCTTTACCAGCTGAGCCACAAAGGAAACCAAGAATGCTGGAGTGGTAGCCTATCCCTTCTCCAGTGGATCTTCCCAACCCAGGAATTGAACCAGGGTCTCCTGCATTGCAGGCAGATTCTTTACCAACTGAGCTGTCAGGGAAGCCCAAAGTCAAATGCAAAAGTAGGAAGTCAAGAGATATCTCGAGTAACAGGCAAGTTTGTCCTTGGGGTACAAATGAACCAGGGCAATATCTAATAGATTTTTGCCAAGAGAATGCACTAGTCACAGCAAACATTCTCTTCCAACAACACAAGAGATGACTCTACACAATGACATCACCAGATGGCCAGAACTAAAATCAAATAATTGTATTCTTTGCAGCAGAGGATGAATAGCTCTATACTGTCAGCAAAAACAGGACCTGTAGCTCAGATCATGAGCTCCTTATTGAAAAACTCAATCTTAAAATTGAAGAAAGTAGGGAAAACCACAAGGTCATTCAGGTATGACTTAAATCCTTCATGATTATATAGTCTAAGTGACAATTAGATTCACAGGATTAGATCTGATAGAGTGCCTGAAAAACTATGGACAGAGGTTTACAACTTTGTACACGATGTGGTGATCAAAGCCATCCCACAGTAAAATGAAAGAAAGAAGGCAAAATAATTGTCTGAGGAGGCCTTACGAATACCTGAGGGAAAAAGAAAATCAAAAGGCAAAGGAGAAAGGGAAAAATATACTCATCTGAATGCAGAGTTCCAGAGAATAGCAAGGAGAGATAAGCAAGCTTTCTTAAGTGAACAATGCAAAGAAACAGAGGAAAACAATAGAATTGGAAAGACTAGAGGTCTCTTCAGGAAAACTGGAGGGAACATTTCATGCAAAAATGGACACAATAAAGGACAAAACCACAAGGATTAACAGAAGCAAAATGTATTAAGAAGAGGTGGCAAGAATATGCTAAAGAACTGTACAAAAAAGGTCTTAATGACCAAGATAACCACCATGGTGTGGTCATTCATGTAAAGCCAGACATCCTGGAGTATGAAGTCAAGTTGGCCTTAGGAAGCATTACTACAAACAAAGCTAGTGGAGGTGATGAAAGTCCAGCTGAACTATTTCAAATCCTAGAAGATGATGCTGCTCAAGTGTTGCACTCAATATGCCAGCAAATTTGGAAAACTCAGCAGTGGCCACAGGACTGGAAAAGGTCAATTTTCATTCCAATTCCAAAGAAGGGCAATGCCAAAGAATGTTCAGACTACCATACAATTGCACTCATTTCACAGGCTAGCAAAGTAGTGTTCAAAATCCTTCAAGCTAGGCTTCAGCAGTATGTGAACCTAGGACTTCCAGACTTACCAGCTGAATTTAGAAAAGGCAGAAAACCAGAGATCAAATTGCCAACATCTGCTGAATCATAAAACAAAAGCAAGGGAATTCCAAAAAGACATCTACGTCTGCTTCATTGACTACACTAAAGCTTCTGACTGTGTGCATCACAACAAACTTTGGAAAATTCTTTAAGAGATGGGAATACCAGACCACCTTACCTGTCTCCTGAGAATCCTGTATGCCAGTCAAGAAACAGCAGTTAGAATCGTGCAGGAACAACTAACTCTAAACTGGGAACAACTGGTTCTAAACTGGGAAAGCAGTATGTGTTGGGAAAGGCTGTATATTGTCACCCTACTTATTTAACTTATATGCAGAGTACATCATGTGAAATGCCAGGCTGGATGAATCACAAGCTGGAATCAAGATTTCCAGGAGAAATATCAATAACCTCAGATATGCAGATGACACCACCCTAATGGCAGAAAGCGAAGAGGAACTAAAGAGCCTCTTGATGAAGGTAAAAGAGGAGAGTGAGAAAGATGTCTTAAACCTCAACATTCAGAAAACTAAGATCATGGCACTCAGTCCCATGACTTCATGGCAAATAGATGGGGAGAAAAATGGAAACAGATTTTATTTTCTTCAGCTCAAAAATCACTGTGGACAGAGACTGCAGCCTTGAAATTAAAACATGGTTGTTCCTTGGAAGAAAAGCTATGACAAACAGCATATTAAAAAGCAGAGACATCACTTTGCCAACAAATGTCTGTATATTCAAAGCTATGGTTTTTCCAGTAGTCATGTATGGCTGTGAGAGTTGGACCATAAAGAAGGCTGAGCACCAAAAAATTGATGCTTTCAAATTGTGGTGCTGGAGAACACTCTTGAAAATCCCTTGGACTGCAAGGAGATCCAACCAGTCAGTCCTAAAGGAAATCAACCCTGAATATTCATTGGAAGGACTAATACTGAAGTTCCAATACTTTGGCAACCTGATGCAAACAGCTGACTCACTGGAAAAGACTCTGATGCTAGGAAAGATTGAAGGCAAGAGGAGAAGGCAGTGACAGAGGATGAGATGGTTGAATGGCATCACCGACTCAATGGGCATGAGTTTGAGTAAACTCTGGGAGTTGGTGATGGACAGGGAGGCCTGGCATGTGGCAGCCCATGGGGTCACAAAGAGTTGGACACAATTTAATGACTGAACAACAACAACAGAATTTCCTGGACCCCTACAATCACTAAGGTAACATTTTGGGACCCTTCCAAGATCTAAGCTAGATTTACCTGAGTACCCACGATCACCTAAGCTAGAGTTTCCTTTGCCCACTGAAGGAAAGTTCTGTGGCTCAAAATAGCCTGGAGTTAAAACTCCCCTCCAGGTTCTCCCCACCATTCTATGCAAAACAAAGAATTCTATCACCCGAAAAAAAAAAAAAAAATGGACATTAAAATTGATTATGCCCAGCTCCCAGCCAGTCCAGCCTGTAAAGTGCCGGTCTCCTTCTTTTTCTGCACCTCGCTTTCTCTAACTCCCTTACCCTACACTTTTTGGTGCTGAAACCCAGAAGGTTGAGATCCCTTCTCCTTCTCCACGGCCAGCTCTTTAGAGTGTGGAAGCCTGCCGAGCCCACTTTCCCGCCCGGGCTTTCAAGACCTCCTCAACAGGAGACCCTGTGCCTTCATGAGCAGTACAAGTCCTGTGTAAGGGCTTTATTGGTTTTCCACATAACCCAAGGAATATTGGCCTCTCTCTCTTCTTTTCTCTACACTTTCTTTTCCCCCGACCAACTCCAGGACAGAGGCCTTTTGCCATTCGACCTCCCTCCATCCACCACGAATTCTCGCCTGACCCGGTAGCCCAGGTAAGCTCAGACAGTACTCTAGGGTGCCATAGACTATCGTCCTTCCCATGCTCCTGGGGAACCCTCCGGCCAAAGGCCCTCTGGGGAGGTACTTGGGGGACACCCCTCCCTCCATCACAGTCTCTCTCTTTTTGCCTGGTCAAAAGATGAAGTGATGACCTTTTCTCTCAACCAGACAGTCGCTAGCCATTTGCTATGGGGTCAAGCCAAACCGTCCCATGGGACTCTCCCTTAGCCTGTGAAAACGAAACCTCAAACCTTTACTCTTGACCAATCTCAAGGTTCATAAACTCGAGTCACTTTGCAGTCAAATTTGGCCTCAATACAAACAGATAACCAAAACCTCTGGCCTGAGTTCGGGACTTTTAATTTCAATATTTTATCAGATCTCACTAACTTCCTCAAATGGAATGGCAAATGGTCGGAGGTCCCCTATATTCAAGCCTTCTGGGGGACCTTAGAAGCCGTCCTTCTCTCTACAAGGACTGTTCTACCTATGAGATCCTCCTCTGCTCTCTCTCCCTTCCCATTATAAAAGAATCCAAATCTAAAGCCCCTAAAAGGCCTCCTAAACCCTCAATGCCCTATTTTGACCCAGCAGATGAGCCTCCTCCCTACCATCCTGGAGAGAAAGCTTCTGGAGACAAGACCCCATCCTTCAGCGCTTCCTCCTCCAAAACAGGGAACAATGACTCCAAAACCCCAAAAGAGTTTTCCACCCCCGCTCCATTGGCCAGGACCTGAAGCAAATACATTTCCTCTCAGAGAGGTAGTGGGACCGAGGGCCCTACACGGGTTCATGTGCCTTTCTCAATTTCTGATATGAGCCAAATTGAAGAAAAATTGGGATCCTTTCCAGAAAATCCTACTAGATATAGAAAAGAATTCCTCCGCCCCACACAAGCATATCATTTAACCTGGAATGACCTTTATTACATCCTAAATGCAACTTTAACCCCTGATGAAAAGGAACGGATATGGCAGGCAGCCTGGAACCTGTGCTGATCAGCTCCATAACCAAGATAGTACTAATGCAGTTGATGATGCAGTCCCTTTAACTGAGCCACGGTGGACATATCAAGCAGGTGATGCCGGCACCCGGTCCCTGCGTCATATGATTACCTGTTTATTAGAAGGAAAGCTAAAAGCTCTCACATTCATGTTAACTACGATAAGATTAGGGAAGTGACTCAAGAAAAAGATGAAAATCCTGCCCCTTTTCTTTCACAGCTTACTGAGGCAGTCCAAAAATACACTAATCTAGATATTTCTACCCCTGCCAGACTTCTGTACTTACATGTCCAGTTCATAAGCCAGTCAGCCCCCAATATTCGCGACTGAAGCGACTTAGCAGCAGCAAGGGCCTTCTCCAGCCTTCAAAAGTGGCCATCAAAGGAGTCTCAGACATCCCCTTTTATCCCCAAATAACCCTCCTCTCCTTTGTTCCTTTGGCAAAACAACACTAACACATTCTTTCATAGTAGTTCCTCAATGCCCAATAGCATTGATGGGACATTATCTTCTGGCTAAGCTACAAACTTCTATAAACCTCCCAGTCTTAGATCCCATATCCAGTCTTAGATCCCATATCAATTCTTTGCATCCAAATGGTACCTGAATCATTGGCCAGCCCTCATTCCCAAAACCTGCCCCTGATCTTCCCTGGGTATATCCTCAGGTCTGGAACACTGAAGCCCCCATCAGTAGCCAGACACCATTCCCCCATGCAGGTCTTTCTTAAAAATCCCTCTCAAGAAATAACCCAAACTCAATATACTCTAACCACAGAATCCTGACAAGGACTTAAACCAATAATCTCCTGACTGCTCAAAGCCGGTCTTTTGCAGCCTATCTGTTCTCTTCATAATACTCCTATACTGGCAGTCAAAAAGGGACCCCACTCCTGGTGTCTAGACCAAGATCTTCGCAAGGTTAATGAGGCCATAATACCCATACACCCCGTGGTCACTAATCCCTACACCCTTCTCTCACATATTCCCCCTGACACACACTATTTCATGGTATTAGACCGCAAAGATGTTTTCTCTACTATACCTCTACACCACTCCTCAGAGCCCCTATTTGCCTTCACCTGGACAGATCCAGACACATATCAATCTCAACAATTAATTTAGACCGTTTTACCACAAGGGTTTAAAGACAGCCCTCATTTTTTCGGTCAAGCCCTTCAAAGAAACCTACAAGCTTAAGACCTAGGCTCTACTACCTTACTCCAATATGTAGACGATTTATTGTTATGTAGTTCCTCTCGCCATAACTGCCTAGTCCACACTACAATGGTATTAAATGCCCTAGGCAACTGGGGCTACAGAGTCTCATTCTCCGAAGCACAAATTGCTTCCACCACTGTCAATTACCTGGGATTACTTCTCATTCCCACATCCAAAATAATCCCACCTCAGAGACGTCAAGCCTTAACACAGACCCTCAGGCCCCAAACCAAGAGGGAACTTCTTTATCTATTAGGTCTATTAAACTTCTTCCAAATATGGGTCCCAAATTTTGCTCTCCACGCAAAACCTCTCTACCAAGCTACTCGAGGAAACTTAGATGAACCCTTATTGGCTTCCACCTTTCTCCACACCCCGATACAGACTCTTATCAACCATTTACTACAGGCCCCTTCTCTTTACTTACCTGATTACACCAAGCCTTTCTTCCTTTCTGTACATTCTCGACAGGGACATGCCTTAGGGATTCTGTGCCAAAAAAGGGGGGACATATGGGGCCCCCTAGCTTACTTATCTAACAACTCAATCTTGTCACACTCGGATGACCACCTCGTCTCCAGGCCTTAGCTGCAACCACCTTCTTAATACCTGAAGCCCAAAAACTAAGCCGAAATGCTCCTCTAAATGTATGCTCACCTCATTCCTTCAAAGATTTACTTACTCTCTCATCGGGCTTTCCTTTCTCTGCCCCCTGCTCGACTACAAATCCTTCACGCACATCTCCTGGACCCATCCCTTTCTTTTATGCCTTATAAACCTCTTAATCCTGCTAGCTTACTCCCTTCACCAGATCCAGAAGCAGAACACCTATCTCATGACTGTGTTCAGACCTTAGATATGACACTTAATCCCTTTGAACATTTAACCGATCAGTCCCTTACTGACCCCAAAGTCCCATCCTGGTTCATAGATGGCAGTGCCCAGAAACAAGCCCCATTTGGGGCTGGATATGCTATAGTTCAAGGACAGCCCGACAAAGTTATCCCCCCTCGCCTCATCAAGTCAGCCACACTCCCAGCTCACACATCCTCACAACAGGCTGAACTGATAGCTCTTACACAAGCTTTGACCCTAGCCAAAGACCAAAAGATAAACATTTACATCGACTCTAAATATGTCTATAACATATTACATTCTTACATTATAATCTGGAGGGAGAAGGGATTCCTGACTCAGAAGGGCACACCTGTTTCTCAATGCTTCTTTTATTTCTGAACTCCTCCATGAGGCTCAGCTCCCAAAACAAGCTGCTGTAATACATTGCTGGGGACATCAATGGCATACTTCTATCTCCTTTTATAACAATATAGCAGATCACGAAGCAAAACAACAGGCCGCCTCTGTTAGTCCTGTCTTTACTATAGCCTAAATTGAAGAGCCTCACATCCGCACATTACTTTCATATTTACATTCCCTTTTCCACCCCTCTGCAAAAGTACTTAAGGCATTCCTTAAGAACGTTATTGCACTAAGGACTATATGACTTATTTAAATAATCTGACCCAAACTGTACCATTTGTCTGTAGACAAATCCTAATTCTAACATTCGTACCCCCCTCCTTTCCCTACCCACCAAATTCATGGACATCTTCCCGCACAAGACTGGCAGGTAGATTTCACCCACATGCCACCTGTAAAAAGGGGTTAAATTTCTCCTAGTCTTCATAGATACATTTTCTGGATGGACTGAAGCTTTCCCGACTACTAACAAATGAGCCCTACTGTGGCTCAGCTTATTATTACTGAAATCCTCCCAAGGTTTGGAATGCCTTCCTCCCTCCAGTCTGACAACAGGCCTGAATTCACATCCCAGATCACCCAAAATATTGCACGAGCCCTTCAGGTTCCTTGGAGGTTTCACATTCCTTATCATCCCTGGTCTTCTGGTAAGGTTGAGATAGCCAACCGAGTCCTAAAAGAAATTCTGACCAAATTAACGATTGAACTTCATTAAGACTGGACTAAACTCCTCCCTTTAGCCCTCTTAAAGGTCCAGGCCTTACCAAAAAAACCCTTAATATCAGTACATTCGAGGCCATGTATGGGAGGCCCATAATACTTTGGGTCTTCCCCCCTCCCAGGACAGTCCCAAATTGCCTTCCCACCTTCCTTTTCCCTTACTTGCTCAGATACCAGATGCCCTGTGGCAACATATGGATAACTTACTCCCTCAACCATACCCCAATCTTCCATACTCATCCCTTCAAATAGGAGACAAAGTCTATATGACTGTTCAGTCCCACTCAGATCTAACCCCAAAATGACAAGGTCCCTACATGGTAATTCTGCTGACTCCCACCACCACAAAATTAAAAGAAATCATCCCTTGGGTACACATCACTTGTTTAAAAAAGTTAATGCAGCCCAATGATGAAAATGCTTGCCAGACTAATACTTATCAAGTTTCTCACACAGGCCCTACAACTCTAAATTTCTCACGGCTTCCCCTGGCCCCAACTGGCAACGGATGAGCCTGTCGTTTTCACGGCTGCAATTATTTCTGGAACAACTTCTGGCAGATATCTAGGTCTTGAGTCCTCAAGGATCCATGTTTGAACACGTTGAAGATTACATCTCCACCCTGTGGCTACAAGAAACCTTTTATAACTTTTACCCCTTTGAAATCCAATTCTTTTCTGTCTTATACTCACTTCCCTAAATGTTGTTTAACATCTTCTTATCCTCCCTTCTTCCTCTGACCCACAAACTCCTTCAAAATCCTAACCTCAACTATCTATTCCGGACCCTTAATTTAACCCATACCCTTCTCAATGCTTCTAACCCACAACTGGCTGAAGACTGCTGGATATGTTTATCTGTAACTCCTCTGGGAGATTCAGCCCTCCCACACCCATCCTCAACTGGACCACAGGTAACATGTCCCTACACCACTCATATCATGGAGAGCCTTTATTCATCTCATATCTTAAATATCTTCACACTAGTGACCAAATCAGAAATTCAGACATACTCTTAGAATCTTTACTCACCAAACTTCCCTCCTTCAACAAAAAACCTCCAATAGGAGGCCCTATTGCCCAGAGAGTAACACTGTTACAACCAGCTCCTTTTTGCATATCCAGAAATTCCCGAAACAGTTCATATGACCAACCCATGGGCACAACCCCTAACTCCACGTGCAACCATATCTCCACCTTACTCTTTGCCACTGGAAAGGGTATATATAATGTTTCTGGTCCAACAGGACACTCTTTAACCTTTACAGGGCAGTTTCCCTCAGCATATTCCTCCACCTCTCCCATCGTTGGGGCCACCTTAGCAGGGTCTCTGAGCGTCCTTGAATGAACGATCAAAACCCTGCCTCGACGCCTCTTCGCCATTGACTTCAGCTGTTGTATTATGACACCTGGCCTATTTTTCCTGTGTGGGACATCTACATACCTCTGTCTACCTACTAATTGGACCAGGACCTGCACTCTTGTATTCTCCAGTCCAAACATTTTAATAGCAGCCCCCAATGATCAGTTCAGTTGCTCAGTCATGTCCGACTCTCTGCGATCCCATGAACAACAGCTTGCCTATTCCTCTTATCCACAAGCAAATAAAATGAGCCATTCATTTCATTCCCCTCTTAGTAGGACTAGAAATAGCAGCTGAAATTGGAACAGGAACTGCCAGCTTAACCACCTCCAACCAAAACTATCAGACACTATCTAAAGACCTATCAGACAGCCTCCATGAAATAATTCAAGGCCTAATAACTATCCAAAATCAATTTGATTCCTTGGCGGCCATAGTATTACAAAATAGAAGGGATTAGATCTACTCACTGCAGAGAAGGGAGGTCTGTGCTTTTTTCTAGACAAATCCTGCTGTTTCTATGCCAACCAGTCCGATATTGTCCAAGGAGCTACAAAAAACCTTACAGATCAACCCTCACGAATCCGCCAGAGATTAAGCAACTCCTGGCAGTCATGGTTAACTGATTGGAATTCGATGCCTTGGGTTTTACCCCTTTTCAGACCGTTCATTTTTATCATCCTCCTACTCACCTTTGGGCCTTGTTTTTTTAATCTTTTCCAGGGATTCCTCCAAGACCGAATCTGAGCCGTTTCCCAAGACCAAGTCAAGACTATTCTTTTGCTTGAGACCCTGATGACTAGAATAGAAAATCAACACTATGGGCCTTAGACTTCCTTCCTCCCAGACTACAAACCCCTGACCCTCATTTATCAGCACGAAGAATCCCTGAACATTAATGGCGTCCACCTCTCTTTCTCTTTTTGTATATATTTCTTAGAGTCTGGAATGAAGGAAAGTTACATGGTTCAAAATAGCCTGGAGTTAAAACTCTCCTCCAGGTCCTCCCCACCATTCTATGCAAAACAAAAAACTCTCTCACCCGGAAAAAAAAAAAAAAAAAAAAAAGGACATTAAGGTTGATTACGCCCAGCTCCCAGCTGGTCCAGCCTCTGACCAATCTCCAGAACTCTTTGCCCCATCCATTTAAGAGATAACTACTCCGAAAAACCTTGCAGAA
The DNA here is from genome assembly GCF_001704415.2 of Capra hircus. Taxonomy (NCBI): domain Eukaryota; kingdom Metazoa; phylum Chordata; class Mammalia; order Artiodactyla; family Bovidae; genus Capra; species Capra hircus. The sequence continues at coordinate 44,897,695 of NC_030817.1, read as the reverse complement.
GAACAGGCCCCCTTAAGACAGTAGCTTTCCACATATACGCCTATATATACTTACTTTTACTCTTTTCTTGGGTTAGTGCAGCAGCTCACTAATCTGACTGCTGCCCTTTCTTGCCTCATTAAAGGCGATGTGTTCCTGTAAAGCGCCGGTCTTGTTCTTTTTCTGAACCTTGTCTTCTCTAACTCCCTTACCCTAAACCCACCTTCCAACCAAGGGAGAGAGTTCCTGGGCCACTGCATCACGTAAGTTAGACTTTTCCAACTCCTCAAAATCACCTTAGGTAGACCTTCCTAGGCCCCCACCATCAATTATAGTAAACTTTGCTTGAACTACACTCACCTGAAGTACAGTCCCCAAGAGCCCCAGAATCACCTAAGCAATTGTTTTTGGCTCTCATAATTACATAAGGGCGAGACTTCTGGACCCCCATAACCACTTATGGTAGAAGGTCCTCATCCCCCACAATCTCATAAGTTACTACCTTTGCTCCTGCAATCACCAAAATTTCCTGAGACCAAAAGCAACGAAGACAAAGGTTCCTGGCATCCCCAAATCACCTGAAATAAAGATTTCTGGTCCCTCATGATCACCTTAAGTAGGTTTTCCTGGACCCAAATCAACAAAGGTAACTATCTAGTCCCAACAATCACTAAGGTAGACGTTCCAGGCAGTTTACCTACAGTTACCTAAGCCAGAGTCTCCTGGGCCTCCCACAACCACCTAAGCTAGAATTTCTAGGGTCCCACAATCACCTAAGCTAAGGTTTCCCAAACCCCAACAATCACTTAAGGTAGAATTGCTGGCCTCCTATAATCACCTAACATAGGGTATCACAAGCCTGCAAGAATTACATAAGCTAGAGTTTTGGGCCTCCTAAATCACCTAACATAAGATTTCCTGGGGCACCAAAGTCACTGCTATATTTTCATGGCCCCTACAGTGAATGACCCCACTCCAGTACTCTTGCCTGGCAAATCCCATGGACGGAGGAGCCTGGTAGGCTGCAGTCCATGGGGTCTCTAAGAGTCAGACACAACTGAGCGACTTCACTTTCACTTTTCACTTTCATGCACTGGAGAAGGAAATGGCAACCCACTCCAGCGTTCTTGCCTGGAGAATCCCAGCGATGGGGGAGCCTGATGGGCTGCCGTCTATGGGGTCCCACAGAGTCGGACACGACTGAAGCGACTTAGCAGCAGCAGCAGCACAGTGAATGAAGGCAGGATGTCCTGTTTCTATAATCACCTAAGCTCGAGCATTCTGGACCCACAATAACCAAAGATAGTTTACAGGGTGTCTCCAGTCTCCTAAGGCTGAGTTTTTAAGACTGCACATCACCTAAGGCAGGGTTTTCTAGACATAAAATCACCTAAGGTAGAGATCTATGTCCCACCACAATCACAGAGTATAGAATTTGGGGTTAAGGTCACCTCCTGTAGGGTTTCCTGGGTAGAATTTCTTGTACCCCAACCCAAATCGATCAAGGTTTAGAGTTCCTTTACCTCCAAAATCTTGTAAGACAGTTGCCTTTGTCCCCAAAATCACTAACATATTATTTTCTGGCCCCTATAATGAACTAAGCTATAGTTTCCTGAACCCTCAAATTTCCTGAGTTTCTTGGGTTCCATAAATTACCTAAGATTCCTGAGTCCAAAATCACCTAATGTAATGTTACCAGGGTCATCAATTTCACCTAAGGTAGAATTTCCAGGGCCCCCAGTTGCTAATAGTACCTTCTCCCCAACGGGGAACTAAGGTTGATTCCTGCATACCCACAATCTCCTGTTTTCTGGTTATACAATCACCCAAGATAGAGTTTCCTAGAATTAAATGACCTAAGGTAGATTTTCCTGGCCTCCATAATAACATAATTACAGCTGCAGTTTCCTGTTCCCCTACAATTGCCGAAGGTATAATTTCCTGGGCCCCAGATATCACCTGAGCTAGAGATTCCAGGCCTCCCACAATCCCCTTCAACAGACATTCCTGGTCTCCCAAAATACTCTAAGGAAAGTGTCCTGAGTATCAAAATCACCTAAGGTAGAGGTCATGTAGGCTCAGTTGCGTCCAGCTTTGTGACCCTATGCACGATAGCCTGCCAGGTTCCTCTGACCATGGAATTCTCCAGGCAAGGATACTGGAGAAGGTTGCCATTTCCTCCTCCAGGGATCTTCATGATCCAGGCATCCAACCCTCATCTCTTGTGTCTCCTGCAATGGCAGGTGGTTTCTTTACCACTGCACCACCTGGGAAGCCCCAAGGTAGAGATCACAGACCCAGATCACCTAAGGCCCAAAGTCACTTAAGGCTGAGTTTCATGAACCTCCACAATCACCCTCTCTCCACAACTTCCTGAGCCTCAACAATCACCTAGAGTAGAGGCCATAGCCCACCACATTCATCTAGGTAAAGTGTGGGCCACAATCACCTACTTTAGGGTTACCTGGGCCCCTGCAATAACCTAAGGCAGAATTTCCTGGACCCCTACAATCAGTAAAATAGAATGATTGGCCCCCACAAAGTAATAAGTAGATTTTCCTAGGCACCCACAGTCATTTAAGGTACAGTCCCCTAGAGCAGAGCTCTCCAACCTCCGGGCCATGGACTGGTACCTCCTTTCAGATCAGCGGCAGCATTAGATCAGAAATAAAGTGCACTGGGCTTCCCTGATGGCTCAGTGGTAGAAGAAACTGCCTGCCGATCAGAAGACACAGGTTTTATCCCTGATCTGGGAAGATCCCACACGCCATGGAGCCAGTTAAGCCCAGGCACCACAACTACTGAGCCTGTGCTCTAGTGCCCAGGAGCTGAAGCTGCTGAGCCCACGTGCTCTAGAGTCCTCGCTCCACAAGAGAAGCCACTGCAATGAGAACGCCACACACTGCAACTAGAGCAAAACCCACACAGCAACAAAGACCCAGCACACCCAAAAATGAATAAAAAATTTTAAAAATCAATTTAATGATAAAGAAAGTGGACAATAAATGCAATGCATTTGAATCATCCCAAAACTATCCCCTGAGCCCTAGTCCGCAGAAAAATTGTATTCAATGAAATCGGTCCCTGGTGCCAAATTGGGGACCACTGCCCTAGAGCCCCACAATCACCTACGGCTGAGATTCCTGGGCCCCGACAATCACTTATGGCTGATTTCTCCAGGCACTCACAATCACCTAAAGGACAAGTAGCTAAGGCAGAGCTTTCTGGGACCATAATCACCTAAAATAGAGTTTCCTGGGCCCTCACAGCACCTATCTAGAGTTACCTGAGATTACCAGCCCCCTACAATCACCTAAATGAGGGACTCCTGGGCCCACATAACGTATGCTGAGAGTTGTCATGCCCCCACGACCACCTAAGGTAGAGTTTCTTGGGCCCACACTATCACTATCACCTAAAGTAAGTTTCTACCAGGGAACAGGGCTCAGAATTGGACAGAACCAGCACATCAGTTAATCTAGATTAGAAACTCTCAACTCCAAGTGTTTAGAGAATCACCAGGAGGATCTTGACACCAATGCCCAGGGACTCTCCTACCTCCCCCGAAAATTCTGATATAGTTGGTCTACACACCAACTGCAGCATTCCCAAGTGATTCTAATCAGTAGGAAGAATTAGATGAGATTTAGACCCTCATCAGTAACTATTAACCCCCAAGGTTCACAAAAGAGAACTCCAACTGCACAGCAGAAGCAATAACATGGCAGAAGCAAAGAAGAAACTAGAATACAACATCAGTGCCTCAGATTTGGAAGCCTTTTAACAATCTTCCTGGGATACAATTCTTGGAAATAAAAAACATTACTGAGATAAATTTGCTGGGCCTTCCACTAATTTTTGCAATTTTTACATAAAATTCACCATTTTAACCATTGTAAATTATACAATTCAGTATATTTACAATGTTATGCAACCACTGTCATTATCTAATTCCAGACATTTCCAGCTCCTATAAAGGAAACCCAACATCCATTAGGCAGTCACTCCCAATTCTCCCTCCCCCAACCCCTCACCACCAGTAATGTACTTTCCATCTCTGGCTTTGCCTATCATATAAATGGAATTATACAAAAAGTGGCCTTTAGAGTCTGACTTCGTGCATTCAGAATTATATTTTCAAGGTTTATCCATGTTCTAGCGTATGTCACTATTTCATTCCTATTTATGGCTGAGTAATACTTCATTGTATGGCTGTATCCACTTTGTTTATCCATTCATCTGTTGATGGACATCTGGGTTGTTTGCTGTTCTTGGATATCATGAATGCTGCTGCTATTTTCTAAGGTGTTTGTGTGGACATATACATTCAAGGTATATTCCTTGGCGTCCAATTAGTGGGTCATAAGGTAGTTTTAGGTTTAACATCCTGGGGAAACACCAAACTGTTTCCCAGAGCAATTGTTCTATCTAACATTCCCATCAGCAGCACAAGAGAGTTTCAGCTTCTTCAACTTTCCAACCTCAGGGTTTCAAAAGGGGAAAGGAAAGAGCTGCCTGGGCACAACCTGAGGAAAATAAATCTTGTGCCTTTAAAATGCAGAGAGGACTCAGGCCCCCTACCCCTTCACATTTCCAGTGCCACATGGCCACCCATCCTGACGTACCAGCCCCCAAACTGACCAACGGACAGGGCACCTCTCCTAGACAAGGTAGGAGATCAGCCAGTGACTCCTCTCTCTGCCCCACACAAAGTCAAAGGTGCTTCCCCCACAACACTTGGCCACTTTTGCCCTGTGGCCTCCATCCTGTTTTGTCTGCCAGTCAGCTGTCATTACGAGTTCTGCTCAAGAAGATACTAAAGTGTGTCATTTTACATTTCTCAGCCAAACCTCTTCTAATAGTGTTTAAAATTCAAAGGCATTGAAAACGCAGGTGAACACAATAAAAACCCTGAAACAAGACACTGCTGTGCCCCTTCGTTAGGCACACTCTTGGGGATAGGTTTATGACTTACTGCTGCTGCTGCTGCTGCAGCTAAGTTGCTTCAGTAGTGTCCTACTCTGTGCGACCCCATAGACGGCAGCCCATTAGGCTCCTCTGTCCCTGGGATTCTCCAGGCAAGAATACTGGAGTGGGTTGCCATTTCCTTCTCCAATGCATGAAAGTGAAAAGTGAAAGTGAAATCACTCAGTCGCGCCCTACTCTTAGTGACCCCATGGACTGCAGCCCACCAGGCTTCTCCGTCTGTGGGATTTTCCAGACAAGAGTATTGGAGTGGGCTGCCATTGCCTTCTCTGATGACTTACTGCTACAGCTCTCCAATTCTGGTCACCAGTTTAATGAGGGACCCTGAATTTGAACTCAGGGATCCAGACAGCATCTACCTTGGCAAGGCTCACACATTTTCTGAGCTCCTATGGAGACCCAGTTCACGTACTGCTGAAGTCTGGCTTGGAGAATTTTGAGCATTACTTTGCTAGCCTGTGAGATGAGTGCAATTGTGTGGTAGTTTGAGCATTCTTTGGCATTGCCTTTCTTTGGGATTGGAATGAAGACTGACATTTTCCAGGCCTGTGGCCACTGCTGAGTTTTCCAAATTGGCTGGCATATTGAGTGCAGCACTTTCATAGCATCATCTTTTCAGTTCAGTTCAGTCACTCAGTCAAGTCCAACTGTTTGCGATCCCATGGACTGCAGCATGCCAGACCTCCCTGTCCATCACTAACTCCCAGAGTTTACTCAAACTCATGTCCATTGAGTCAGTGATGCCATCCAACCATCTCATCCTCTGTCATCCCCTTTTCCTCCTGCCTTCAATCTTTCCCAGCATCAGGATCTTTTCCAGTGAGTCAGTTCTTCGCATTAGATGGCCAAAGTATTGGCATTTCAGCTTTAGCATCAGTCCTTCCAATGAATATTCAGGACTGATTTCCTTTAGGATGGACTGGTTGGATCTCCTTGCAATCCAAGGGACTCTCAAGAACCTTCTCCAACACCACAGTTCAAAAGCATCAATTCTTCAATGCTCAGCTTTCTTTATAGTCCAACTCTCACATCCATACATGACTACTGGAAAAACCATAGCCTTGACTAGATGGACCTTTGTTAGCAAAGTAATATCTCTGCTTTTTCATATTCTGTCTAGGTTGGTCATAGATTTTCTTCCAAGGAGCAAACATCTTTTAATTTCATGGCTGCAGTCACCATCTGCAGTGATTTTTGGAGCCCCCAAAAATAAAGTCAGCCACTGTTTCCATTTTTTCCCCATCTATTTGCCATGAAGTAATGGGACCAGTACTTTGGTCACCTCATGAGAAGAGTTGACTCATTGGAAAAGACTCTGATCCTGAGAGGGATTGGGGACAGGAGGAAAAGGGGACAACAGAGGATGAGATGGCTGGATGGCATCACTGACTCGATGGACGCGACTCTGAGTGAACTCTGGGAGTTGGTGATGGATAGGGAGGCCTGGTGTGCTGCGATTCATGGGGTTGCAAAGAGTCAGATACTACTGAGTGACTGAACTGAACTGAACTGAATGGAACCAGATGCCATGACTTTAGTTTTCTGAATGTTGAACTTTAAGCCAAATTTTTCACTCTTCTCTTTCACTTTCATCAAGAGGCTCTTTAGTTCTTCTTCACTTTCTGCCATAAGGGTGGTATCATCTGTGTATCTGAGGTTATTGATATTTCTTCTGGCAATTTTGATTCCAGCTTATGCTTCATCCAGCCTGGCATTTCTCATGATGTACTCTGCATATAAGTTAAATAAGCAGGGTGACAACATACAGCCTTGATGTACTCCTTTCCCTATTTGGCACCAGTCTGTTGTTCCATGTCCAGTTCTAACTGTTGTTTCCTGACCTGATTTCTCAAGAGGCAGGTCAGGTGGTCTGGTATTCCCATCATCTTTTAGAATTTGAAATAGCTCAACTGGAATTCCATCACCTCCACTAGCTTTATTCGTTGTGATGCTTCCTAAGGCCCACTTGACTTCACATTCCAGGATGTCTGGCTCTAGGTGAGTGATCATACCATCGTGGTTATCTGGGTCATGAAGATCTTTTTTGTACAGTTCTTCTGTGTATTCTTGCCACCTCTTCTTAATATCTTCTGCTTCTGTTAGGTCCATATCATCTCTGTCCTTTATTGTGCCCATTTTTGCATGAAATGTTCCCTTGGTATCTCTAATTTTCTTGAAGAAATCTCTAGTCTTTCCCATTCTATTGTTTTCCTCTATTTCTTTGCTTTGATAACTTAGGAAGGCTTTCTTATCTCTCCTTGCTCTTCTTTGGAATTCTGCACTCAAATGGGTATATCTTTCCTTTTCTCCTTTGCCTTTCACTTCTCTTCTTTTCTCAGCTATTTGTAAGGCTTCCTCTCACAACAATTTTGCCTTAAACTCAAATATGCAGATGACACCTTCAGATATGCAGATGACACCACCCTTATGGCAGAAAGTGAAGAACTAAAGAGCCTCTTGATGAGAGTGAAAAAGTTGGCTTAAAACTCAACATTCATAAAACTAAGATCATGGCATCTGGTCCTATCACTTCATGGCAAATGGGGAAACAATGGAAACAGTGGCTGACTTTATTTTGGGGGGTCCCAAAATCACTGCAGATGGTGACTGCAGCCATGAAATTAAAAGACGTTTGCTCCTTGGAAGAAAAGCTATGACCAACCTAGACAACATGTTAAAAAGCAGAGACATTACTTTGTCAACAAAGGTCCGTCTAATTGTCAGGCGAGTGTATTCTTCTTGGTTCTGTCTTGTCTCAACAAAAATTTGAAGTGAGGGACATTAGAGCCCTCAGCTGTCATAGCTCTCAGACTGACCGTGTTATGGCTCTTAGACTATAAGAGTGTTTCAGTCTTATAGTCACTATAATACTATCAGTGTTACAGCTCCGTGTTGCAGCTCAATTTTATTTAGAAAATAGCAGGAAAATACATCCTTGAGGAGTGAGGGCATGCCAACTCTAAGATGCGAAGAGAAGAAAGGAACTGCCCTTTGGCTCCTCTTTTTATATGGTTTTTTTTTTTTTTCTTTTTTTTTTTTTCTCTCCCCCCTGGGCCTGCCCTATGTAAACTGGGCTGGCCAGGAGTGCAGTGTTTGTTTTACCTGAGGTCCTCACTCTGGTCCTTGGACCTTCCTTTGTTCTATTTTTGCAGGCTTTTCCCTTCCTTGTGTTTTAGCCATTGCCATTCTGGACTCCTGTTTCCTATTCTAACTACCTAACATAGTCAAAGCTATGGTTTCCCCAGTAGTCATGTGTGGATATGAGAGTTGGACTACAAAGAAAGCTGAGCACTGAAGAACTGATGCTTTTGAACTGTGGTGTTGGAGAAGGCTCTTAAGAGTCCCTTCGACTGCAAGGAGATCCAACCAGTCCATCCTAAAGGAGATCAGTCCTGAATATATATTGGAAGGTCTGATGCTGAAGCTGAAACTCCAGTACTTTGGCCACCTGATGCAAAGAGCTGACTCATTTGAAAAGACCCTGATGCTGGGAAAGATTGAAGGCAGGAGGAAAAGGGGATGACAGAGGATGAGATGGTTGGATGGTATCACCGACTCAATGGACATGAGTTTGAGTAAACTCCAGGAGTTGGTGATGGACAGGGAAGCCTGGCGTGCTGCAGTCCATGGGGTCACAAAAAGTCAGACATGACTGAGCGACTGAACTGAACAGAGACCGGAGGCTCTGCAAAGCCGCAGCTGAGAGCGCACCTCTTCGCACAAGTGCTTTGCCCATGACCCAGGTGCGCTGCTCTTCCTAGTTGGCTGCCTGTGGACCTCAGCACTGGAGCGACACCTGGTGCTTCCCACTACCCCCTGAGACAGCCATAAACGTCAGGCCAGAGGTGTATGCTAATACTGAAGCACTGCAGGCCCTCCCTAGCCCCTGTGTTTTTCCCAGGAAGAGGATGATGGGCCAAGCAGCAGAGATGAGCTGGGATGGGAAGGTTGAATGAAAGCAGAAAGAGAAGCCATTAACAGGGGTGCCACTTGGTACCAGCATCACCTCTACCTTCTGCCACCTCGCAGCAGCCCTCCTGGCTTCTTCTCTGGAGTCCCTTTTGCCCAGATATTTAACCTAGCCCTGTCCCAAACTTGAGCCTTACACTTTGAATTTTGACTCTTTTTGTAATTACCTTAAATCCTTCCCTGGTGGCTCAGTGGTGAAGAACCCACCTGCAATGCAGGAGATGTGGGTTCAATCCCTGGGTCAGGAAGATCCCCTGTAGGAGGAAATGGCAACCCATTCCAGTATTCTTGCCTGGGAAATCCCGTGGACAGAGGAGCCTGGTGGGCTACAGTCTATGAGGTCACAAAAGAGTCAGACATGACTTAGCGGCTAAACAACAACAAAACTCTTGAACACTTCAACGATGATTATATGCACAAAGCACTCAGAACACTTCTATTATAGGGCCTCCCTGGCAGTCCAATGGTTAAGACTCCGGGCTTCCACTGCAGGGGATGCAGGTTCCATCCCTAGTCAGGGACCTAAGATACCACATGCCAAGGGGCAAAGCCAAAAAAAAAAAAAAAAAACCCATTGCTGTTATAACTGCATTCCTGATCCCAGAGCCAACCTCAGAGAGATCTAGCAAAGCCTAGAGACAAGGGCAGAGATGAGGGATAGGTCATGTTTCAGGGAGTAGGACTCCCCATTTTGCTTACAAGCCAGTTTCCGCCATAGGCCTCAGGTAAAGAGACGCCATAGCTGCCGAAATTATATCCTAAGAGGTAAGACACAATGAGCCCCTTGCTCTTGACTTGGATTATAATGACAGTGACTTTTGACTTCCTGATAGAGTCCTGGATCTCCTGGCACAGTCTTACCTCCAAGTGTTTTCTGCATTCAATTTATGAAGAATGCCAAGTGGGGAAGACATTTCTGCTCATCTAATGCTTATCCACAAAACATATTTTAAAAAAAAAGATTCAGACCTGATGAATCATGAAGTCATCTTGCCTCAAGACTAATAAAAGACAGTCTGGTAGCCCAAAGGGAGGAACAGGATCATAAAGAGATCATCGGTTTGCACTTATCGGTTTGCAAAATGTTAGCATTTTGAGAGCTTGATTTTATGTGTTTCTGTTTTCAGAGGTCACTGGCTACCTTGTGCTCTAATCACCTGATGAAGAGGAAACCTCTGCGTATCTGGTTTTTAGGAGCTGAAAATGTAAAAAGAAAGGATAAAGAAATCTGTGATCTGAACCCTGCACCCTTATCCTGTGTTGAAACCATGGAGGCCACTGCTCTCCTGATGTTAGGATTGTAGTGGCACTGACCTTGACTTCTCCATACAGCCTAGATACCCTGGTCCAAAGCTGCCTCCATGCTGGGCCGGCATGTCAGCCTTCACTTATACCTTCACATCACCTATTCTTCTGGGAACAGGGTCAAACTCTTCATTATTTTCTGTGTCACTATTTAAGTATCCTATGAGCTTTATTTAAAGGAATTAGGGTAGGACTTCCATGGTGGTACAGTGGATAGGAATCTGCCTGCCAATGCAGCAGACATGGATTCAATCCCTGATCCAGGAAGATTCCACACGCTGTGGAGTAACTGAACCCAGGAGCTAAAACTAGTAAGCCCTCGAACTGCAACTATGGAAGCCCATGTACCCTAAAGCCTGTGCTCCACAACAAGAGAAGCCACCGCAAAGAGAAGCCAGCAAACCACAACGAAGAGTAGCCCTGCCACGTCACTACTAGAGAAAGCCCTTGCACAGAAACAAAGACCCAGTGCAGACAAAAATAAAATAAATGAATAAATTGTTTTTTAAAAATAAAATAAAGGGAAACAAGTACATTTTAAAATAGGTTCCTCAGTTTGTTGTTAGACCTGTGGGTCTCAGTCTTGATATACATCAGAATCACCTCAAGTACTTTTAAAATTATGGATGCCTTTGCCAGCTCTGGAATCTCAATTTGATTGAGTTGTGTGGGGCACAGCTTGAACAGGTTCTAGAAGATTCCCCAGATGATTCTACCATGCAAACAGAGTTGCACAGCCAGAGTTGAGAACCACCTCATTAAACGATTACCTGATAGTTAACCTTTCATGATAATACAATTCCTCTTGAGCCCAAACAAGCTAATTGATCCAGTAAAGATTTCAGTTAAATCTCAAGATACTTAAAGATTTCCACTTAAATCAGTGTCAAATTTCTTGTTTTCTTTTTTACTTTTTTTGAAGTAATATGTAGTCATAAATTAGAGTCTTAATAGTTCAGTAAGATCTGCTGGAAAAACAGTTCTTAAGACCCCGTCCTGCCATTTCCCAGCCCTAGAGACAACTCTTTTTAACTCTTTTAACTGATTCTTTTGGTATTTGCCTCTATATCTTTAAACAGAATTCTTGGATTATTATTCTTTGATTTTCAGTGTGGCATGTTATCTATTGTCTTCATACCATGATAGTGAAGATTTATCTTTTTTATCCCCTCAACTCCTGCCACACAGATTTCTGTCCGTCTACTCCCACCCAATATATTTATATCATGATTTTGCTTAAATGCATATTAATTTTTTACATTATTATGATTTTGTACACCATTCAGAGCTGAGCCATGTAACAAACTATGATTATTTCTCCTTTCATGTACATTTCTCTTATTTCCTTGAGTTAATATCTGCCTTAATTTCCACTTGATTAGGTTTTTTTAAGTGAATATTTTTATTTTTAATTAATTTATTTTTTTGCTGCACCTGGAGGCTTGTGGGATCTTAAAACTCCAACCAGGGATTGCACCTGAGCCCTTGGCAGTGAGAGCTTGGAGTCCTAACCACAGGACCTGAGGAGAATTCCCCACTTGATTAGTTTTTTTATTAGTTTTCTATGAACTTTTCAGTAATCCACCCTTAAATTCTCCAACAGTTGTTTAAATCTCTTCTCAAGACATTTTTGAAATTCTAAGATCCCACAAGCCTTCAGGTACAACAAAAAAATAAATAATTAAAAATAAAAATATTCACTTAAAAACCTAATCAAGTGAAAATTAAGGCAGGTATTAACTCAAGGAAGTTAGTTAATATCAGGTATTTAATAAATTTCATCTTCCTGAAGAACTGTCTCTCAGAGCTTTCTGACCTGCTCAAATCTGTGCTGGTTGCCATGTGTACCTGGTACACAATTATTATCCTGCAACATCCATCCAGTATCATCATCCTGGGATTGCCTTAGCTTTTACTGCCTGTAAGATCTCCTGTTTCTTTCTTCTAAAACTTTACATATTTATTTTTATTTTTGCCTGTGTCAGATCTTTGTTGCAGCACATGGGTTTCTCTCTAGTTGTGCCACGCAGGGTCCAGAGTTTGAGGACTCAGTAGTTCAAACATGCTGGGCTTAGCTGCCCCCTGGCATGAGGGATTTTAGTTCCCCTACCAGGGATTGAAACCACCTCCCCTGGATTGGAAGGCAGATTCTTAACCACTGAACCACAAAGGCAGTCCCAGATCTCCAGTTTCAGTACCCCAGTCTTTTCTCTTTCTTGGTTGACTCCATTGTTTTGCTGAAATACATCCTCCACTAACTTCTTGAAAAAGAGTATGTGGGAGGTAAAAAAACTGAAGCCCTTGCATGTCTGAAAATGTCTAGTTCCACCTTCACAGTTGATTAATACTTTGAGTATCAAATTCTAGATTGTAAATCATTTTCCTTCAGAACTTTAGATCCATTTCTTCATTTTCTTCTAGCTCAGCATTAAAGACAATCTTCCACGTTTTTTTAGCTTGCAGTGTTGATTCCTAATCCTTTTTTGGTGGCTCATTTTTTCTCTCCAGAAGCCTTTAGGATCTTCTCTATGAGCCTAGAGTTCTGAAATTTCACAATGATATATGGGTATGTTTTCATCCACTGTTCTGGGCACTTAGGTGAGCCCTTTCAACCTGGAAACTTGTGTCCTTCAGTTGTGGAAGTTGTTTCCCAGCTGCCTTTGCAGCTAGAAGTGTCCATGTGACATGGTCTGGCCAATGATGTGTTAGCAAAATTCTGTCAGGAGGTTCTGCGAAATCTTTTGCTTCCCCAATATTGAGACACAGAAAAGTGCTAGTATGGCCTCTTCTTTCTCCTTCCCTTGAATATGGATTCATATGGATAAAAATGGAGCTGTAAGAGTTATCTTGAACCCATGAGAGATAGGCAAAATAATCATAGATGTCACCCCTGATAATTTTTACCACATTGATCCAGTAACAGAAGCTGAGTGTCTCCTGAATTTTTCACATGAGAAAAATGAATCTCTGTTTTTAAAAAAAGAGAAAATTCTGTAGGTTGGTTTTCCTGTTACTTGCAGCCAATTATTCCTGATAGATTCCTGCTGAGTGTAAATGCTTGATAAACATTTATTTGACTGAATGCTATAGAGAGGATGAAAGATTTGAGCTCATAGATGTCTTACATGAAATTGTGTCTTCTCTAAGGGAGAAAACTGAGAAAGAAAAGTGCCCAGGTTGGGATGTCCCCGGCAATCCAGACTCTGCACTTCTAATGCAGGGGGCACAGGCTCGATCCCTGGTTGGGGAACTAAGATTTCACATGTTGTTAGGCATGGCCATAAATAAATAATTTTTTTAATGTATCCAGGTCTTTCTTGGTGTCTTCAAAAAACTTCTGCATAAAAGAGGAACTTGATCAAAGTACCCGAAGATATCAAAGGTGCTTGGGGGAAGTGAGAAGAGATCAGTGTCATGGCTATGAGAGAGCATTTAAACCCCACTGCACATACTTCACAAGCTTAGAGAATTATAGTATTTGGAGAGTAAGGGGTGGCATTTCTTAAATTAGCAAGAGGGGAAAAAGACCTAAAAGGTCTGGCAGGGGAATGCTTGGTTCTATCAAAAATACTGGCATATCCATTGATGCATCTTACCTATAATATATATTGAACCCAAATAATAATTACGTTGTAATCTGTGTTCCTGGGCTTCCCAGTGGCACTAGTGATAAAGAACTTACCTGCTAATAAAGGAGACATAAGAGACACAGTCTTGATCCCTGGATTGGGAAGATCCACTGGAGAAGGAAATGACAACCCACTCCAGTATTCTTGCCTGGAGAATCCCATGGACAGAAGAGCCTGGCAGGCTATAGTCTGTAGGGTCGCAAAGAGTTGGACGTGACTGAAATGACTTAGCACAGCACACAATCTGTGTTGACAAGGTAGACCATTCCAGAATCAGAGTCTTAACAAGGAGCAAATGAATGGCTTAAGAAATAAAGCTCATTTCATCCTAAAAACCAGACACTGAAACTTTCTAGAAACAAATGTATTTCAGCATGATTGTAATAATATGTTTCCACCACACTAAAAAGATCAAGCAGCTACAGCAAGAGTAAATTTTGTTTAAAAGACATGTATTAAGCACCAATTGCACATCCAGAAAAGGCTAAATTTGGCTATGAAACTGGCTTCCAGCTAAAAAGTCAGGCAAGGTCAGATAAAGGGGACTTAGCATCATGGTCGACCACAGGATCTGGTATACCTTTGGAAACAGGATTTGCCCCCACAGCTAGAGACCAGGGTAGCTATTCAAGGGGAGAAGCCTATTTCTCAGAAATCGGTTTTCAGGAAAGAGAAGTTGGGTTTTCTGTGGTTTGACAGCTCTGACCAGTCTTTACTGCAGCTATTTATATTTTTAAAGCTGCTTTCCAGTAACTGTGAGCAGCCCTCGAGTTGGCAAGTGTCCTAGGAGGGTGGTGACCAGGGCCTCTCCATGAGGAGGTAGGGGGAGGGGAGAAGGGGAAGGGGTGTGAGGACTGAATAAAACAAGGGGCCCAGAAATAGCAAGTGGCATTGCAGTGAGGCGAGGGAAGGGCACCTGGTGGGCTAAGGGCAGCAGGTGACCTCGTGCTGAGGGAGCCACTGGGCGAGCTGGCACCTAGGCTGCCTGAGGGGGCATTCGGATACAGCTCTACTCTCTGCTGGTCTCCCAACATGACCATCTTCATGGTCACTGAAGAGAAGAGGAGAGGCTCTTGAACAGTAATCCTTAGTAATCCTGGCTCTCCTCTTTAGTGGAGGTTTCAGAGGGTCCCCTGGCCACCAGTGAGGTGGAGAGATGCAGGCCCCGGCTGTGCCCAGGCAGGAGGAAGGTCACACTCCCCTCTAGGCCCAGAGGGGAGAATAAATGAGCACAGAGGTACATGCATGCCAGAATTGCCAGTGTGATTCATTCAACTTCTTTTGAAGAGAACGGAAATTCTCTCTCAACCTTAGCTCTTTACCTGTTGAAGCTAGTTTTTTGTTTGTTTTATGGTGGTGCCATGGAGCTTGTGGGATCCTAGTTCCCTGACCAGGGATCAAACCTGAGTCCTCAGTAGCAAAAGCTGGGAGTCTTAACCACTGCACCACCAGGGAATTCCCTGAATCTAGATTTTTAAATCAATTATTCAATTGTGTGTGTGTGTGTACATGTGTGCTCGGTTATGTCGGACTCTTTGCGACCCCAGGACTGCAGCCCTGCCAGGCTCCTCTGTCCGTGGAATTCCCCAGGCAAGAATACTGGAGTGGATTGCCATTTCCTCCTTGAAGGGATCTTCCCGACCCAGGGATCCAACCTGTATCTCCTGCATCTCCTGCATTGGCAGGTGGATTCTTTACCACTGAGCTACCTGGGAAGCCCTTATTCAACGTTAGGAACAATTAAATCTCTATAATTTTTTTTACAACTTGGTCCTTTTTATGTGGCACAGACACCTTTTTTAATTATTTTTAAACTTCTATTGTGGACAATTTCAAAAATACAAATTTAGACGAAACAACATAGTGAATCCTCACATTCTACAAATCCAGCTTAAACTGTTATCAACTCACAACCAACCTTTTTCATCTTTTATACCCTTCCTTACAACCTATCACTTCAAAAAGCAAATCCCAACCACTCCAGGCAAGCTTCCGAGTTCTTTGACCTGCACACAGTGATCCTCAAGTGGTCCTGCTTTCTGGTATGACAAGACGTTCCAGGTTCTTCCTGTGCTTTTGCTGTTCCAGTGGAATTAGCCATTTACTTAAATAAGAAACAGTATTTCGAGACTGCAGTCTGGGCTCTCAGGGCGCTGTTGCATCAGCTGATCACCGTTTCTAGGATACAGTGCCTACTTGGGCATTCTTTTCAGGCTCTAGTAAACATTTGGACTCACATCACTACAATAGGCCACTTAGAATAAGGATACAGGACAGGAAACAGCCCACCAACAGGGGAGTGGCAGGCCTTTGTCTAGGTACCCCCATTCCCTACCCCTTGGAGGAGGTCATCAAAAGGACGTGGCTGCCGGTTGATCCGTGAGCTGGACCCAGGCAGTCAGAGGTTCCTCATCCACTACCCGCTCCTTGGAATGCATGTTCTGCCCTGTGTTCCCACAGTGTGAGCTGTTCCAAGGATGCAGCCTTGAGTAAGGTGTTGTTGAGACCATCTGGACAGTATACATGACTGAACCCAGTTAAGGGAATCAACCCTCTGTATCCACAGGTTCCACATCCTTAATTCAACCAACCTCAGATGGACGAGTCAGAAAAAAATTCCAACTGCTTCTGAAAAGCAAAAGTTGAATTTACCAGTGGACCAGTAACCACATGGCATTTACATTGTATTTACAACTACTTACATAGCATTTACATTGTATTAGGCATTGTGTGTAATCTAAAGATGATTTAAAGCATAGGGAAAATATTCATATACACTATATGCAAGTACTATGCCATTTTATGTAGGGGGCTTGAGCATCCACGGATTTTAGTATCCATGGGGGTCCTGAAACCAATCCCCTGAGGATACCAAGGGAAGATGACTGAACTTTTCCTTAAGCTTCTAGCAGGCAGGTGCTGGAGGGTGCCAGAAATCCATTCATCTTCGGCATCCTAGGACAAGCCTTGTATGCAAGTTGCTTGTCTGTTAAAGCCTGCCACCTACCAACCTTGAGTGGTCTCCTTTCTTCACTCTCTCCTCCTTGCCCTCCCTGTACAGGAACCAGTTTACAAGCTGACACCACCTACCCCCATAAATTACCAGATAAAGTACAGGATGCTTAGTTACACTTGAATTTCAGATAAACAATGAATATAATCCTCATATACCAATTAGAAACTAATATTCTAATATTAGCAATATTTTTATGGGACTAGCTTGCTTCCCTGTTCCCTCAAGGGATATGTCCAATTCCAAGAGTCATACTTCTCAGGAAACTTCAAAGCCACAGCTTCCCACCATGTCTTTCTAATTCATTCACTGTCCTCTCTGTCCAGATACAGTAGGTCATTTTTACCATAAACAACGTTGCCTAGTAACATAGCTGACATTCTACCTTCGTCAGATTTTCAGGAGAACTATAAAATGTAAACGTCACAGAGAATGAGAAATGATATTTTTTTCCAGCCCTGTGCAAATAGAGGCCTTTTCAGCAGTCAGAGCTAGATCAAAGTAGAAATAGATGATAAAGGAAAAACTCAATTTTCCACCTGAGCCAGGAAAACCCCAGTGTTTCCCTACTGTGTCTTCTTTACTACTTACACAAAACACTTCACTTCTGACACTCCTGATCCCCAAATGTCTGGAGGTTTTCCCCTATACCAAGCAGAAACAAAGGAGAATCAGTCAAGAGACAGCAGCGCAGGGTGGGGCAGGCTTCTGCTTCCCTCTCAGAGAACATACCTAACAAAACACCGCTGAGTTCTTCTGAGACCTGAAGCTTCGCCCAGCCCGAGGATGTTAATTTCAGGCTGAGCTCGAGGTTCCTGGAACACCACCCTGTTACCTCACCACCAACCAATCAGGAGAAAGTCTGCAGACAGTGGAAGACTACCAAGACTCTGACCCCCGCCCCCCAGGTGTCTCTCCCTTCAAAAACTGTCATGGCCCCAGCAGAATCCAGAGCTGGTTTTTGGACATGAGTTCACCTTCTCCCCAAGTCGCCAACCTCCTGAATAAAACAACTTTTCTTTTCTAATCAACACTCACTCTTGTGTATTGGCTTTTGAGTGGCAAACAGCTGAACCTGAGTTTAGTTACAGTACACTTTTTTTTCTTTACTATTAATACATACGCTTATAACTTTTAGTAATGAGAAAATGGAAGACATATAGTGTTGAGTCATCTGTCCACAAGGAGTTATTTAGTACCTACTATATGGTTGACACTGCTCTAGGCATTTGGGATACATTATTGAACAAAACTGACAAGGTCCTGCCTTCTGGGAGCTTACATTGAGTGGATGAGGGAGACACACAACAACCAATTAGCATAAGAAATAAGAAAATTGCTTAATAAGTAAGAGATGATAAGTGTTCCATCACTTCATGGGAAATAGATGGGGAAACAGCGGAAACAGTGTCAGACTTTATTTTGGGGGGCTCCAAAATCACTACAGATGGTGACTGCAGCCATGAAATTAAAAAACGCTTACTCCTTGGAAGAAAAGTTATGACCAACCTAGATAGCATATTCAAAAGCAGAGACATTACTTTGCTGACTAAGGTCTGTCTAGTCAAGGCTATGGTTCTTCCAGTAGTTATGTATGGATGTGAGAGTTGGACTGTAAAGAAAGCTGAGTGTCGAAGAATTGATGCTTTTGAACTGTGGTGTTGGAGAAGACTCTTGAGAGTCCCTTGGACTGCAAGGAGATCCAACCAGTCCATTCTGAAGGAGATCAACCCTGAGATTTCTTTGGAAGGAATGATACTAAAGCTGAAACTCCAGTACTTTGGCCACCTCATGCGAAGAGTTGACTCATTGGAAAAGACTCTGATGCTGGGAGGGATTGGGGGCAGGAGGAGAAGGGGACGACAGAGGATGAGATGGCTGGATGGCATCACTGACTTGATGAACGTGAATCTGGGTGAACTCCAGGAGTTGCTGATGGACAGGGAGGCCTGGCGTGCTGCGATTCATGGGGTCGCAAAGAGTCGGACACGACTGAGCGACTGAACTGAACTGAACTGAAGAAAACAAAAGTAGAGTAGGATGGGGAACTGGAATGCTGAGAGGTGGGGCAAGGGTTGGCTGCAGGGCTAAACAGGGGCACAAAGGCTCCAAGACAAAGGGGTTAGCCCACAAGACTATCAAGAGAAGTACACCTATATGCAAAAGTACATCTATAACCTCACCTGTTAAATTTATACTTTAATGCCTATACTACATATATATCCATGTGGTTTCTTTACATATCTTGAATTTTCATAGAAAAAAAGTACTACAAAATATCTACAGTTGCTGTCTGTGGAAGAATGTGGTGATTTTTCTATTTAATTTTTTTTATAGTTTACTGTATTTGCTATGTTTTATAACATCAGATAGACCTAGTTTATTATCAGAAGTAAGACAATATATAACATTACATGTTTAAAAAAGCAGAGCTATTTTTCCTTTCAACCCCAGTAAAGGTGTTCTTAAAGGGGCAAGGAGGTGTGGTTTGACAACAGTAAGGGGTCTGACCTTTCTGAGGAGACTGTATTCTTCCTCAAGGGGGAGCTTTACCTTTAAATAAGGAGGCAGCTGAGTCACGAGTCAGGAGTGGATTTCAAGGGAGCCATGTGTAAAGGGTAAATTTTTCGAAAGTCCACCTCCACACCTAAAGAACCATGCTGAGAGTGGCTCGAATGCTTCTGACACTCACGCCTGCCTCCCTGGTCAGTAATAATACAAAAGTCCATTTCCAGAAATAAAAACAAAAAATAAATGGGACCTAATTAAACTTAGAAGATTTTGCACAAGGAGGGAAACTATGAGCAAGGTGAAAAGGCAGCCTTCAGAATGGGAGAAAATAATAGCAGATGAAACAACTGACAAAGAATTAATTTCCAAAATATACAAGCAGCTCACACAGCTCAATACCAGAAAAATGAACAACCCAATCAAAAAGTGGGCCAAATAACTAAACAGACATTTCTCCAAAGAAGACATACAGATGGCTAATAAACAAATAAAAAGATGCTCCATATCACTCATTATTAGAGAAATGAAAATCAAAATCACAAATGAAGCATCATTTCATGCCGCTCAGAATGGCCACCATCAAAAAGTCTACAAACAATAAATGCTGGAAACGATGTGGAGAAAAGGGAATCTTCTTACATTATCGGTGGGAATGCAACCTAGTACAGCCACTATGGAGAATAGTGTGGAGGTCCCTTAAACACTAGAAATAGAACTGCCATATGACCCAGCAATGCCACTACTGGGCATACACACCAAGGAATCCAGAGTTAAAAGAGACACACGTACCCCAATGTTCACTGAAGTGCTATTTACAATAACTAGGACATAGAAGCAACCTAGAGGTCCATCAGCAGACGAATGGATAAGGAAGTTGTGGTACATATACACAATGGAATATTACTCAGCTATAAAAAAAAACAGAACACATTTGAGTCAGTTCTAATGAGGTAGATGAAATTGGAGCCTATTATACAGAATGAAGTAAGTCAGAAAGAGAAACACCAATACAGTTCAGTTCAGTTCAGTTGCTCAGTCGTGTCTGACTCTTTGCAACCCCATGAATCGCAACACACCAGGCCTCCCTGTCCATCACCAACTCCCAGAGTTCACTCAGACACACGTTCATCAAGTCAGTGATGCCATCCAGCCATCTCATCCTCGGTCGTCCCCTTCTCCTCCTGCTCCCCAATCCCTCCCAGCATCAGAGTCTTTTCCAATGAGTCAACTCTTCGAATGAGGTGGCCAAAGTACTGGAGTTTCAGCTTTAGCATCATTCCTTCCAAAGAAATCCCAGGGCTGATCTCCTTCAGAATGGATTGGTTGATCTCCTTGCAGTCCAAGGGACTCTCAAGAGTCTTCTCCAACACCACAGTTCAAAAGCATCAATTCTTCGGCACTCAGCTTTCTTCACAGTCCAACTCTCACATCCATACATGACCACTGGAAAAACCATAGCCTTGACTAGATGGACCTTTGTTGGCAAAGTTATGTCTCTGCTTTTCAATATGCTATCTAGGTTGGTCATATCTTTCCTTCCAAGGAGTAACTGTCTTTTAATTTCATGGCTGCAGTCACCATCTGTAGTGATTTTGGAGCCCCCAAAAATAAAGTCTGACACTGTTTCCACTGTTTCCCCATCTATTTCCCATGAAGTGATGGAACTGGATGCCATGATCTTCGTTTTCTGAATGTTGAGCTTTAAGCCAACTTTTTCACTCTCCTCTTTCACTTTCATCGAGAGGCTTTTTAGTTCCTCTTCACTTTCTGCCATAAGGGTGGTGTCATCTGCATATCTGAGGTGATTGATATTTCTCCTGGCAATCTTGATTCCAGCTTGTGCTTCATCCAGCCCAGCGTTTCTCATGATGTACTCTGCATAGAAGTTAAATAAGCAGGGTGACAATATACAGCCTTGACGTACTCCTTTCCCTATTTGGAACCAGTCTATTGTTCCATGTCCAGTTCGAACTGTTGCTTCCTGACCTGCATACAGGTTTCTCAAGAGGCAGGTCAGGTGGTCTGGTATTCCCATCTCTTGAAGAGTTTTCCACAGTTTATTGTGATCCACATAGTCAAAGGCTTTGGCATAGTCAATAAAGCAGAAATAGATGTTTTTCTGCAGCTCTCTTGCTTTTTCCATGATCCAGTGGATGTTGGCAATTTGATCTCTGGTTCCTCTGCCTTTTCTAAAACCAGCTTGAATTTCTGGAAGTTCATGGTTCACGTACTGCTAAAGCCTGGCTTGGAGAATTTTGAGCATTACTTTACCAGCGTGTGAGATGAGTGCAAATCCTAAATCAAATCCCTTATGATTATACAGTGGAAGTGAGAAATAGATTTAAGGGACTAGATCTGATAGATAGAGTGCCTGATGAACTATGGACAGAGGTTCGTGACATTGTACAGGAGATAGGGATCAAGACCATCCCCATGGAAAAGAAATGCCAAAAAGCAAAACAGCTGTCTGAGGAGGCCTTACAAATAGCTGTGAAAAGAAGAGAAGCGAAAAGCAAAGGAGAAAAGGAAAGCTATAAGCATCTGAATGTAGAGTTCCAAAGAATAGCAAGAAGAGATAAGAAAGCCTTCCTCAGCGACCAATGCAAAGAAATAGAAGGAAACAGCAGAATGGGAAAGACTAGAGATCTCTTCAAGAAAATTAGACATACCAAGGGAACATTTCATGCAAAGATGGGCTCGATAAAGGACAGAAATGGTATGGACCTAACAGAAGCAGAAGATATTAAGAGGTGGCAGGAATACACAGAAGAACTGTACAAAAAAGAGCTTCACGACCAAGATAATCACGATGGTGTGATCACTCACCTAGAGCCAGACATCCTGGAATGTGAAGTCAAGTGGGCCTTGGAAAGCATCACTACGAACAAAGCTAGTGGAGGTGATGGAATTCCAGTTGAGCTGTTTCAAATCCTGAAAGATGATGCTGTGAAAGTGCTGCACTCAATATGCCAGCAAATGTGGAAAACTCAGCAGTGGCCACAGGACTGGAAAACGTCAGTTTTCATTTGAGTCCCAAAGAAAGGCAATGCCAAAGAGTGCTCAAACTACCAACACAATATATTAACGCATATACATGGAATTTAGAAAGACAGTAATGACGACCCTATATATGCAAGACAGCAAAAGAGACACAGACGTAAAGAACAGACTTTTGGACTATGTGGGAGAAGACAAGGGTGGGATAATTTGAGAGAATAGTTTTGAAACATGTGTATTACCATATGTAAAACAGATGACCAGTGCAAGTTCGATGTATGAAGCAGTGCACTCAAAGCTGGTGCTCTGAGACAACCCAGAGGGCTGGGGTGAGAAGGGAGGAGGGAGGTGGATGCAGGGTGGGGGGAAACATGTGCACCCGTGGCTGATTCTTGTTGATGTATGGCAAAACCCACCACACTATTACAAAGTAATTATCTTCCAATTAAAATAAATAAACTAATTTAAGTCCATTTTCCTTGAAATCAGTTAGCAAGTACAGTTTAGCAAAGCTTGGACTCAGCAAATACAAGAAGGAAGAGCATGCTCCTCGACCTTAGGGAGTTAACAATTCAACCAGAGATTACCCTTCCACTGGGAAAGGAGGAAGAGACCTGTGGGGCAAGGGAAGATTTGGCAGAGATTCATCAATGCAGAAGCAAATGTGAATCAGCAGGATGTTATCAGATGCTTGAAAGATGGGTACATAGAGGAGGGAAGGGCTCCAGGGGAGGAGGGCAGGTGGAGAAGCAGAAAGAGGCAGAGGCCGGCAAGTCCATACTGGAGGCACAGGTAGTGCTGTGAAAAGCCTGTGACCTGAACTGATACCGGGGATTTTGCAACCTAACGACCCCGAGGAAGGGGTCACCAGGAATTGCACTCCTGGCCATGGGTCTCTTAGCAAACTTGACCCACATGAAACCAAAGAGCAAAGAAACACTTGTGGTTCTTGATGCTGATGCAGCCATCCCATTGCTGCCAACCAACTTGACTCGCAAGTGTTTACTTACTTGGTCAGAGGGAAGCTGGGTGCAATCCCACTTTCATCACCGAGGCTTGCTTCCCTGCATGCTCAGAAACATGATGGGGCAGGTCCTGGCCAGAGGATGAGAGAATGAAGGGGGACTAGACATGCTCCTGGGGGAAAATGTATCTTTCTCATCCCAATACATGATGTGCTGGGAAAAGAGAAGAAGACCAGCTATCCCAACCTGGGGGTCAGGGAAGGCTTCCTGGAGGAGGCAGTACTTGAATTGGTTGGGAAGAGCATGTGGGAGTCTGAGAGGAGGAGAGGGTTCCAGGCAGAGGGAGCAGCACAGGAGAGGGAAGGGAGCATCTCTTCATGCAGTAACCTCAGCCTGGCTGGAGTCTGATGTTGGGTGCGTGGACAAGGTAAGGGGTGATGCTGGAGTGGAGGCCACTTTCTCTGCAGGGCGACGGGAAGCTTTGAGGGTTTTAAACAATGGAGTTAGCTGATGATTGATACGGAAATTTGCTAAAGTCACCAATGACCCTTGTGTTGCCGAATCCATTTTGTACTTTTCAATCTGCATCTAACGTGAATTCTCATGGTAGCGTTTGGTCCCACTGCCCTCTCCCTCCATCCTAGAGCATTCTCATGTCTTGACTTCAGTCACCACATTCTCCTGGTATTCTGTCCACCTCCCTGGTCACTCTTCTCAGCTTCTACTTCTCTCACTGGGCTCTGAATGTTGGTATTTGACAGGGTGTGTCTTGGCGCCTTCTCTCCATTCACTCTTGCTCTCAACCACCTCATTTATTCCCATGGCTTCACATGCATCTGTTATACGTAACAGAATCAGGGAGAGGAGAGGACTCAGAATCATGTCAAATCAAGCACAAGGTCCTGTCTTCGGGGTGTCATGGCTGAGTCTGCCTGTTCATGCTGAACCATCAACAATTGTGCGATGAGTCAGGGTGGAGAGGGTCAGAATGAGTAGTTCAGAGATTAGCAGAGGCATGTAATGAGGTGGGGGGCGGGGAGGAGGAGAGTTGCAGATTAGTATAGTTAGTGTCCTGGATCAGAAAGAAAGCAGAGAACACAACTCACTGTTCCCAAGCATGGAGGGAGTGGTGGACATTGATGCACATTAAAAGACCAAGTCCAAGGTCATAGAAAAATGTGATTGCAGAGAGGTTCAGGAAAGATGCATAGGCCCATCTGACTCCAAAGTCCAGGAAATCACCCAAGGCAGGGATCCAGACCACAAGAGCAAGGCCAGCAGACTGGTGGCCCTGGCCTGGCTTGAACTTCTGCTGTGGTGTGGGCAGGCAGGCAGGCATCCAAGGATATGCTCCCAGATGAGGACAAAGGCTTGGGGGCTGTTGGTGGACTCTGTGTGCAGTCCAGACCACACTGACACATTCATGGTGAGACAGGGAAATCGTGAGCCATTCCTGATCCCTTATGGTTTCCAACCTTACATGCCCCAGGACAAAGAATTTAGCCACTGATAAAGCAAATTCCTTTTGTGCTTCATTAGGAGTAAGGCTACAAACAAGATCCAAACATGGTCTAAAGAAATTTTTGTGGCATTTACAATGAGCAGGAAAAGGCAGATTATTCAGTAAATGATGTTAGAACAATTGACTATCTATTTAGAAAAAATTAAGTTAGAGTCTTACCTTAAAATCAAGAACTAAAATAAATCTAATAATTAGTAATTAATTTTAAAACTTCCCAGAAAGAAAAGCCTAGGTTCCAATGACCTCATTGATGAATTCTATCAAACATTCAAAGAGAACTAATACTAATCTTTCACAAACTCTCCCCCAAAATAGAAGAAAGAATATTTTCTAATTCATTATTTGAAAAGACAACCCCTGAATGGGAGAAAATATTTGCAAATCATATATCTGATAAGGGATTTGTACAGAGAATACATAACGAACTCTCACAACTCAGTAATAAAAAGAAAACCCAATTTAAAAATGGGCAAAGATACAGGTAGATATTTCTCCAGTGAAGATATACAAATACCCAATAAACACATGAAAATATCTCAGCGTCATTAGGGGAATGGAAATCAAAATCACAATGAACAGACATAGAGAACAAACTTATGGCTACCAAGGGGAGAAGAGGGAGTGGGATGGATTGGGAGGTCACAATTGGTGTATACACACTTCGTTGTTGTTTAGTAGCTAAATCGTGTCCAAATCTTTTGAGACCCCGTGGACTGAAGCCCACCAGGCTCCTCTGTCCATGGGATTTCCCAGGCAAGAATACTGGAGTGGGTTGCCACCAGTTGGGTTGAACCCATGTCTCCTGCATTGACAGGCAGATTCTTTACCACTGTGCCATATGGGTCCTGCAATACATTTTCATGTCTGAGTGAGAAGCTGACAATAACCAGCCTTCCACACTGAGGCAGTAGGCTGAAAGTAAGCCCTGGGGGATCTTTGAAATGTTCAGTGTAAGGAGAATTTTGACCCAGCATTTCTACTTCTAGAATTGTATCCTCAGAAATGTTTCAAAGGCACCCAAAGAATGTTTACTATAGCTATGTCGGTCAGTCAGTCAGTTCAGTCACTTAGTCGTGTTCGACTCTTTGCGACCCCATGAACTGCAGCACGCCAGGCCTTCCTGTCTATCACCAACTCCTGGAGTTTACTCAAACTCACGTCCATCGAATCAGTGATGCCATCTAGCCATCTCATCCTCTGTTTTCCCCTTCTCCTCCTGCCCCCAATCCCTCCCAGCATCAGAGTCTTTTCCAATGAGTCAACTCTTCGCATGAGGTGGCCGAAGTACTGGAGTTTCAGCTTCAGCATCATTCCTTCCAAAGAACACCCAGGACTGATCTCCTTTAGAATGGACTGGTTGGATCTCCTTGCAGTCCAAGGGACTCTCAAGAGTCTTCTCCAACACCACAATTCAAAAGCATCAATTCTTTGGCGCTCAGCTTTCTCACAATAGTAGTAAACAATTAATGTCCATTCATAGGAAACTAGCTACAAATGATGAATCCTCACCATTAGACACTAAATGACCATTAAAAAAAAAAAAACTCAATTACTGATGACATAGAAAGATGCTTGAAATACATTGTTAGAGAAGAAAAATAAGTTACAGAACAGTATGTCTAATGTCAATTTTTCAAAAATAATGGTATGGATGTTTGCATATGCATAGAAAAATTTCTGGATAAGTACACAATGAACTGGTGGCTCAGAGGTTAAAGTGTCTGCCTGGAATGCAGGATACCCAGGTTCAATCCCTGGGTCGGAAAGATCCCCTGGAGAAGGAAATGTCAACCCACTCCAGTACTCTTGCCTGGAGAATCCCATGGAGGGAGGAGCCTGGTAGGCTACAGTCCATGGGGTCACAAAGAGTTGGACACGACTGAGTGACTTCACTTCACTTAATTTCACAGAATGAACTATAACAGCAGTTACCTGTGAGGACTGGATATTTGGAAGAGAGAGAGTATGGGGGTTGAGGGGAGGAAATTTTTTTTGTATACCTTTGAATCAGTTTTATACTTTGATAAATATGGAAAAATAAAGCAATTACCTTAGGAGAAAACCAGGAAGGAAGCAGAGAAGGTGAGAGGGAAAGTACAATATAGGAATAGTAATTAACATTGATTTTTACCTAGATGATGGAGTTTTGGAGAATTTTTCCCATTTGCCTATCTGTATTTTCTTAATTTTTCAATGAGTTTTTATTAGTTGTTGAAAAAAATAGTTAGAAATAAAACAACATCCTAATGCCTTTCTGTTCCAGCAGTTAAACAGATAAGGAAAGACTCGGTGACATGGGTACAAAAAGAGATAGTTTCCAAACAATAAGCCATTTAGAAGAGAATGTTAGGAGAAATGGTGCTGGAAACATACATAGAAATGAAATCTGGGTGCTTCCCTGGTGGGCCAGTAGTTAAGATTCCACGCTCACAATGCAAGGGGCATGGGTTCGATCCCTGGTGGGGAAACTAAGATCCCACATGCCATCTGGTACAGTACAGAAAAAAAAAAGAATGAAATCCTAAGTCACATACTTAGTAATCATGAAAATGTCTCTCTGAGGCATCAGAACTTCAAAATTGTAATGTATTTTTGGTGCAACTTGGACTTGAAACTTGAAAGTTCTATTATGCTAATTGATCACTACGGACTACAGTACTCAAATGACATATGAGTCCAGATGGTAAATAAGGTAACATTTTAATTTGTTAGAAGTCTTAGAACTCCTTTTGTCTTTTCTCCCATTGGTAAGTAAATAATCGAATCAGGTAGGTTCCCTATCTTAAAGCAAAAGATAGACAAGGAAGTTTATTCCAATAAAATGACATTTTTGAAAACCAATCTTTTTTTAAACTTTAAAACTATATTTGCATATGTGTGAATATGGTATGTATATCTATTTATCTGTCTATATATACTATAAGTATGCTATGTTAGGATACATATGATTACCAGGCATGTACGGTGGGAACTTCTGAGAGGGAGTAGACAACTGGGGAGAAACAAGCAAAGAGAATAAAATGCACTAAAAATGTACGAAATTACCTTTATGTATTTGTGTTAAATAAAAATAGATTCAACAAATATTTGAGGATTTACTATATGCAGGCCCTTTTCTAGGTGTTGAGGTAGGTACATCAGTGAACAACTCCGACAAAGATCTCTACCCTCAAGAAGCTTACATTCCAGAAGATAATAAACTTTAGACATAACGTGTTAGTAAATCATAACCTATATAACTGTGGTGATAGGTAAGGAAATAAGACAAAATATTCAATGAATGAGTAGAAAACCTACACTTCTCCTGTGTCTTTGCCCTATTACTACTACCATACCCACAACATTCTGACACTGCATGTTGGGGGTGTTTCCCAATTCTGCAGTTGGGTCTGCAATTGGGAGACCAGCTGGGTCTCCCACAAATTAACTCAATTCTGACACTGTCTTTCAGGAGATAGCTTCAGATCCCACATGTTAAGGGGATCTGAGGCTGCCCCCACTTCAGATGCCAATCACAAGCAGTCAGTCCCAGGTTACCTGCAACTTTTAACTTGGCTACAAATTGGGGGTTCCCACAGCCTCTTCCCCTTTGATTATTTGCCAGAACAGCTCATAGAACTCAGGAAAACGTCTACTTATGCTTAAAAGTTTATTGCTGTGTAATAAAGGATGTGATGAAGGGTGCAGATAGACAGGCAAATGAAGAGATACAGAAGGTGAAACCTGGGAGGATCCTGAGCACAAGAGTTTCTTCCCCATGTAGTTGGGTGAATCACCTTCCCAGTATACACATGTTTTCATCAACCTGGAAACTCTGAATTCCATACTTGTAGGATTTTTATGAAGGCTTCATCACATTAATAGGACTGGTCATAAACTCCATTTCCAGCCCCTCTTCCATCTCTGGAGAATGGAGAGCGGGGCTGAAAACATCAAGCTTCTAATCACAGTTGGTCTTTCTGGTCACCAGTCCCCATCTAGGAGCCTACCAGGGGTCACTTCTTTGGAACAAAAGATACTGCTAACACTGGGAAATTCCAAGGGATTTAGGAATTCCGTGTCAGAACTGGAGTCAAAGACCAAATATTAGAACACAAGATGCTTCTAGTGGTCTTATCACTTAAATTACAAGGATTTTAAAAACTCTGTGCCAGGAACCAGGGGCAAGGACCAATATATTTCTACTATCTCACAATGAATAAATATAATTTTTAAGAATTATAATTAATGATAATTAAGTGATAGATACATAAAAATTAAATTAAAATAATATATACACATATTTTTAAATTAAAAATAAATAATTGCTTTATCAGTAATTGGTTATTTAATACCACCAACAGAGAAATATACTGGTGTGACAGTTTCAGTTCAGCTCAGTCGCTCAGTCGTGTCCAGCTCTTTGCGACCCCATGAATCGCAGCACACCAGGCCTCCCTGTCCATCACCAACTCCCGGAGTCCACCCAAACCCATGTCTATCGAGTCAGTGATGCCATCTACCCATCTCATCCTCTGTTGTCCCCTTCTCCCGCCCTCAATCTTTCCCAGCATCAGGGTCTTTTCAAATGAGTCACTTAGCAGACATTAAAGGAAATTTTTATTCTGATAAAAAAACCTGAAAAAGCACCTAAGAATTAGGTGGCCTGAATTCTAGTCCTGATTCCACCACTGCCCAAACCTGGGGTAGTTACTTATTTCTCTATCTGTATCCTTAAACTTGCAGTTGGGAATAATAATATATGGTCTACTTGACTTCATAAGGTTATTGTGAAACTCACATGAAGTATATAAGTATGCGCTAAACATCGTCAAACAGGGACTCCCCTGGTAGTCCAGTGGTTAAGAATCTGCCTTCCAATGTGGGGGATGTGGGTTCCATCCTTGGTCGGAGAAGTAAGATCCCACACGCCACAGAACAACTAAGCTGGCTCACAGCACCAAAGTGCCTGCCACCACAATAAAGATCCAGTGCAGACCAAAAAAAAAAAAAGAAAAAATCCTCAAACACTATATACAAATCAAAGAATTGTGATTGATGAAGCTATAGATTGTTCTGATAAATCCAACAAGAGACAAGTCAGTGGAATCAATGCCTGGAGGACCCCGTGGGGTCCAGTTGCAAAAGCACTGTCCATCAAAATGATCGAGGAAAGGGAGTTTATCACCATGTGTCGCAGGCACACTGGGGACAGCCATCTAAAAACAACCCCTCTACCTGCCTTCTACTCTCCATTAAAAGGGCTGACTTCCAGCAGCAGTGTTTCCTCAACACAACCCAGCCACTGGTAATAGTTAAACACAGGTGGGCCAATATGATTTTCTTCCAGAGAAGCTTTGACTTAGGAGAGGGAAACAGAGATGGACAGCCAGACAGAAGCATTCTGTACATTCGGAAGTTACACTTGAAGTTGGAGCTGTGAGCAGCCATCTTTGGGCCAGGAAGTCCACTTGGTCTAGAAAGAATGAGGCAGAGTTGAGAAACAGCCCTCCTTGTGCTGCTGGTGTCCTCCAGCCTGGTTCTGGTTCTTCTTGAGGCCCAGTTCTTGGGCTCCATGAGTCCCATGTTGAATCCTGATAAATTTTCAAAGGTTAGCATGGTTTCTGTTGCCAAAGTTCCTGAACTAAACATACAGTCTAGGCCTGGCTCATTTGGCAGGGTTACGATTAACAGGAATAGCACAGTGGCAGTTAAAAAATAAACCACCTTGTCCTGGCTTAACTGGGTCATGAACATATTGTGCAACCCTGACAGGTATAGTCATTCCAACAAAGAGAACAGGAAAATAGGCAAGCAGCTGAGTCAGGAGCAAAGACTGTCATTAACCTAAACTGCACCCACTTTTGGAAATGCAATTCAGGAAAATGAACCTGCTGGACCAGATGACATTTTTTTGAGAATTTCTAACTGCTCTTGAGACTGCAATTTAGATCTTCTTAGTTATGGAGAGTCACACCTAAGGAACCCCAAAGTTACTCCTTCCCCACTGCAAATCATAGAAAGGCTGGAGAACAATGAACACTATAATTTAACCTCAAAACTATTTAGCAAATAGAAAAGTCAATAGAGCCTCACTAACCCTGAGCCCCGTCAATCCAAAAGGAAATGTGGAAAACAGCAGTCATCATTCATTTCCTTCATGCCTTCATTCAACAAATATTGAGTGCCTAGTATGTGCCAAGTACTGCGTTAGGGGTTGGGGACACAGCTGTGAAAAAAACTGATGAGGTCCTTGTCTCAAGGAACTTATGGTCTAAGTGGAGGGAGACAGACAATATAAAATGGGGATATAACGTGTTCTTGTATTT
Source organism: Capra hircus (assembly GCF_001704415.2). Classification (NCBI taxonomy): domain Eukaryota; kingdom Metazoa; phylum Chordata; class Mammalia; order Artiodactyla; family Bovidae; genus Capra; species Capra hircus. The sequence goes on along the minus strand of NC_030817.1, from coordinate 44,866,511 downwards.
GCTGGAAAAAAAATAAACCAGCTCAGGCATACAGGAGTAATAGATGTGTATTACCTCACATGCACTGGTCAAGGACAGCCTCTGTGATAAGTTGATGTTTGAACAGAGACTTCTAAGCAGGGCGGGAGGAAGGGACACTGCGCTCTGGGTTGAGCTTTCTAGGCCGAGGGAGAGCTAGCACACAGCCTAAGGTGGGAGCCGGTGGAGCCAAGGTGGCTGTCCATCCCTCTCTCATGTCAAAATGTCTCATGAACTTGGCAAGGAGTCGTGGATGGGTGCCTTGTAGGCCTCAAGTCAAAACCTTCACATTTCTTCTGAGAGCAGTCATTGAGATTTTGAGTAATTGGAGGAGAGACATGATCTGATTTATGATTTAAAAGGATCATTTTGGCTGCTGTACAGAGAATAAACTGTAGGAGATCCAGGAGACCAGAAAGGAGACTATGGCCATAGTCCAGCAGACAGATGGTGGGTTAGATAACGTAGCAGCGATGGAGATGGTGAGAAGTGGTCAGATTCCAGATATTGCCATAGACTCAGAGGGATTGGTTGTGGGTTTTCAGAGGAAGGAACACCGAATGACTCTGAGGCTTCTGACTTTCAGATGAAGACACTTGTTCTCCAGGGAGACAAAAAGCAACGCAGACTCTTTATAGCAAACACAGAAAGTGGACATGAACTGTTTAGTCTTTATAGATCTGAGAGCTGCCTGTGCTGAAGTAGTTCAGGCCAGGGTTTGGGCTGAGGAAGGATCAAAACCTGGAGGCAGGAGTTGGGCAGAGCTGATGAGCAGTATGCCTAGAACAAAATGCCACCTGTATGTCAAGGCCAGAAGTTATGATACTTAGATAAGGGGAAGTGATACTGAAAGCAAAGTCAAGGTCAGAGTTCAGAGCTTCAGTCCAATTGGGGAGGGAAAGGCAACAACTGAAACGGGACAAGAGCAAGGATAGTTTATATGACACATTCTGCTAAAAAGGTTTGAGTATATTTCATTTAATCCTTACAAAACCCCATGAGTTAGGTGTCGTTAGCCTTATCTTACGGATGAGGAAAAGCAAGAGGAGGAATAACTCACACACGGCTGGTAGGCCGGAGAACACAGTATTAAGCTTGGTTTGGATCTGACTCTGAAGCTTGTGTGCTTAGACTGCGCAACACTGCAAGTTTCAGTGTCTCAGTAGGCAGCTGAAATCATCTCAAGTTATGTGGGTGTGGGAGTGGTGAGCTCAAGTGGAAGCAGAGTCCAAGTCCACAGACAAATTTGGATCCAAATTTGTGGTTTAAGCTGGACGTGAAGAAACAGGCTTGGGCTGGAGTTTGAAATCAGAAGCCCAGGATCTGGGAAAGCACCAGTCATCCTACTGCAGCAGCACCAAGCTATAAGCAAGGCATTGTCCTTGCAGACGGTTGTACCGCAAGGTACCATATCCTGTTTAGCTAGACTTGTAACACTATCACTGTGCTATATCAAGACAGCAAGGGTTAGCATACAAATCCAGTGGAATTTGTTAGATCTCTGCATCGGAACAGAGATAATGTTCCAACATGGCTAATCAAACATCCATCTTTTCTGTAAGATACTTATTACACACTAAGCCTTGGAAGAGCTTGTAAAGATCCTTCTCTTCACCTGGTTTAAGGAGCATGCCCCAGGCACTATGAAGAAAGAGCTTGGTGAGTTCACAATGCTCTTTCAAAGGTAAACAAATTTGGACTTTGAATACTTTTGTTTCTGGCAAGGTTGCACTGAACCCAAAGTTTCATTCTTATTCTGCTTCAAAGGCATACTAATGCACTCAGTCCAGTGCATCTATTACAGAAATAAGACCTGAAGGAATGTATACTGGAAAAGGTTAAACATCATGGCTATTATAGTGGGTTAGAATTCAAAAGGTGTCCCATTCAGAGTTGTCCCAGGTAGGCTGTATTATTAGGCTCAGGTAATCTGCATCACCTAAATTAACAAGGACCTTAGGTCCAAAGAGATAAGTGCCAACCAATCAGAAGATGAGTTAATGGTGAAAGTGGATACAAAACCTGGATCTCCCAATTTGTCCTTTTTTCTCTCAAGCCAGATTTCAACATATTAATAGTAAGAAACCCTAATATTAAGAGGCAAACTACAATTATTAATATTTATTAATGGTAGATACATGATAAACCCATTTAGGGTAAAGTCTTGGCTTGTTTTGAATTCAACAGTAAATGGAAACTGAAAAGGCCAGGATTAGGAGGTGAGCAATTCAAAGAACAAAACCAGCACACTAAATGTGCTACAGAAAACAGTACTTCTAAATAATTTTGAAAGGAATAATACTATGCAGAACCTAGTAAAATACATTATTTTAACCTAGAAGTAAAGGTGCTACCATATTGGATTTTATTTTAAAAGTTTGGTTTACTCCCTAGATGTAGGCCCAAGTATAAATTTATAAAATTGACTCACCTGTTCCCAAGCTGCAGCAACTGCAGTAGAGATAAGAAACAAGACTATCTCATCATCACTGAAGCGACCGCACAAAAACCCCTAAGGTGTAATCATAACTTTGTCGTGAAGTTGTTTGGAATTAGAAATTTCGATTTCTACAACTCCAATACTTTGGCAACCTGATGCTAAGAACGGAGTCATCTGAAAAGACCCTGATGCTAGGAAAGACTGAGGGCAGGAGAAGGGGACGACAGAGGATGAGATGGCTGGATGGCATCACTGACTCAATGGACATGGGTTTGGGTGGACTCCGGGAGTTGGTGATGGGCAGGGAGGCCTGGCGTGCTGCGGTTCATGAGGTCGCAGAGTCGGACACGACTGAGCGACTGAACTGAACTGAACTTCAAGTGAACACACCGAGCCTGGCAGGGTTAACTGAGTAGAAGAGTTGGTTCCTCTTTGGGAGGATGTGGACGAACGGAAACTTTCATACACCTGGACAGCATGTAGCATCTCACAGACTTAAAGATATGCTTTCTCTGTGATCTAGCAATTACACTATATATTACCCAAAAGACACTCTTACATGTATTTACAAGAATTCTCACTGCAAATGTGTTTTTAGCAGCAAAATTTGAAAAACAAGTGTCATTTCAAAAATGGATACACTGCAAAACAGCAATTAAAATGGAATTAGGCCTACACACATCAACATAAACTTCAGACATGTTGAATGAAAAACTTGAGTTGAAAAAACATGCCGTGATTTTAATATGCAACATTACATACTTACAAAGTTAGTAAAAGTATAAAACTGTGTATGAGAATGATAAACCAAATTCAAAGAGTCTACCTCTGAGAACAGAGGCAGGGAAATGAGATGTGGGAGGGCTGAGAGGGATTCAATTTTATCTGTAGGTGTTTATCTGACACAAACTGACATTAGATAAATAAAGCAAGTGGTATTTTTTAATTCTACACTTTTTCTACATGCTTGAAATCTTATTTAAAGACCAACCAAAGAAGTGTGGGAGGGAAGGTGTTGCTATTTCCAAATTAAACCTAATATCTAAGATTTAGAAGTAGCTCTAAACATCATGCCACCAAGCCATTAGTTAAGAGATGTGACTCAGCTCATGACACACATCACCCCAAGTCTGAAAGCTGCACCACAGCTGGGACATTCCTCTAAGTCACAACCAGTCACTTAACAATTATTTTTGGACATAGACAAGATGGCAGAATAGAAACCCTAGACCTCACTATCTCAGAGAAAAACTGACTTAACAACATACGGTCCAAAAAGCCTTCATGAGAACTCCAGATACCAGTTGACAATCTCAAAGCCAAGAACAGACACATTGAAATGAATAACTTGAAAAGCAGTTTTATTTCAACCATGTCAGCCCCCTCCTCAAGCCAGCATAGCTCCTGCTTGGGAGGAAAAGCCCACCCTGTAGCTCCTTCTTTGGGAGGGAAATGGAAGACTAGAACAATCCCCCACTGTTCCAGGTTTTGGGGGTCTGCCCAAGAGACTTGATTTGTTTGGCCTGACTCAAAGCACCATTCTTGAATGCCTGGGGGCCAATGAGAACAAAAGAGAGCTCAGGGAATTGTTGCAGTATCAGACAACCTCAGACACTAGACGAAGCAAGAGACTAACTCCTTGGAAAAGAAACCTGGTTGGGGGATGAAGGGGGGGGGGCGGGGAGGAGTTTACACATGCAAGTACAGAGATTACACAATCCTATAAAAGGTTTGAGAATCTCTAGCTGGGAAGTTCAGTTCAGTTCAGTCGCTCAGTCGTGTCCGACTCTTTTGTGACCTCATTAACCGCAGCACGCCAGGCCTTCCTGTCCATCACCAACTCCTGGAGTTTACCCAAACTCATGTCCATTGAGTCAGTGATGCCATCTAACCATCTCATCCTGTTGTCCCCTTCTCCTCCTGCCTTCAATCTTTCCCAACATCAGGGTCTTTTCAAATGAGTCAGCTCATCAGGTGGCCAAAATATTGGAGCTGGCAAGACTGCTGAAGATATTTCCCAGTACAAGTCAGTCTGTAAAGCAGACAAAGGTACCTGTTTTTTTCAAATGCAAAAATCAGAACAAAAAAAATAACAAGAAACGGAAACAAGGCCCAAAGAAACAAAATGAATCCATAACTGACCAAAAAGAAATGATCTATGCATCACCTGACAAATAACTCTATGATACAGTGGTGGACACATGTCATTATACAGTTGTCCAAACCCACGTACAATAGCAAGAGTTAACCCTAATTACGGTAAGCTAGGGGCTTGGGCTGATTCTGATGTGTCAGTGCTATGTTCTCAATTATAACAAATGTACCACTCTGCTGGGGGACGGTGATAATAGGGAAGATTATACATATATGGAGACAGTAGATACATCAGAAATCTTTGCACCTTATGCATATTTTTGCTGAGAATCTGAAATTTCCCTAAAAACAAATCCCATTAAAAAAAGACAAAAAAAGAAAAAGGCTTCAAATCAACAATCTAACTTTACACGTCAAGGAACAAGGGAAAAAAAAAAAAAAGAACTAAACCCAGTTATCAGAAGGAAGAAAATAAAAACTGGAATAGAAATAAATGGAAATATAGAAAAAGTAAACAAATTTAATAAATGCTTAGCCAGAATAAGAGTCAACATAAATCAGAAATGAAAGAGAAATTAAAAAGGGATCATATAAGACTATAATGAACAACTGTATGCCAACAAATTGGATAACCTAGAAGAAATGGATACAATTCTAGAAATACGCAACCTACAAGAGTGACTTGAGAAGTGGAGATTAAATCAATCATCAAAAGCCTCCCAAGAAAGCAAGCCCAGGACCAGATAGATTCAATAGAGAAGTCTACCTAACATTTGAAGAAGAATTAATACCAATCCTTTTGAAACTCTTCCAAAAAACTAGAGGGAATACTTCCAAACTCATTCTATGAGGCCAGCGTTATCCTGATAGCAAAATCAAAGATATAAGAAAATAAAACTACAGACCAATATGACTGATGAATAGATACAAAAATCCTCAAAAAAAAAAAAAAAAAAAAGAAACCCCAAAACAAGCCAACTAAATCCAGTAGCATTTTGAAAGAATTATATACTATGGACAGGTGCAATTCCTGGAATATACGACTGGTTCAACATATGAAAAAAATCAATGTAATATAGCACATTATCAGGATAAATGTCAAAACCCACATGATTACTCTCAAGAGAAAAAGCATTTTACAAAATTCAACATCTTCTCATGATTAAAAACAAACAAAAAAAACCTCAACAAACTAGGAACAGAAGGAAATTACTTCAACATAGCAAAGGCTACATATGAAAATCCACAAGCAACATCATATCCAAATGTGAAAAACTGAAAACTTCTCCTCTAAGACCTTAACTTTTTAAGGTAATATGAGCATATGAATTCACAACAGTGATATTCACTGAAATCACTGAATTCATTATAAATATATGTATCTTTAAAACCTCTGTGAATCCACATGAAATCAATAAATAGGTCAGTGGGAAGGCAGAAGTCCAGATATTAAGAGAATGTACAAAACAAGAATGGAAGACAAACAGGAAAAGTGACATTAAAGAAAGAATGGTCATATTTGGATAGGTAAATGGGTATGCTCTTGAGCAAAGGAAAGATGATGCAGAACAAATACATTTAATACAATTAAAATACAAATACATCCTCCAACTGCACAGTTCAAAGCTTCCACATACATCTTACATAATAGCTTTGAAATCTATAAAGCCTTACCATTTTAATATGTGAGGTTAAGTCAACAAGAGATTTCTGTATGGAGACAAAAAGAGTCTTTTTCTTCTAAGTTTTTTAGCCTAACATAGTTTAAACTATAGTCACAATTCAAAGATGCTGAAAAGTGGAACTAGAGAAGATTCTGCTAGTGATTTTCATTCTAGCTAGGTAATCATTTTCATTACCTAGAGTGAAAGTCACTCAGTCGTGTTTGACTCTTTGCAACCCCATGGACTATATATATAGTCCATGGCATTTTCCAGGCCAGAATACTGGAGCGGGTAGCTGTTCCCTTCTCCAGGTGATCTTTCCGACCCAGGGATTGAACCTAGGTGTCCCACATTGCAAGTGGATTCTTTACCAGCTGAGCCACCAGGGAAGCCCAAGAATATTGGAGTGGGTAGCCTATCCCTTCTCCAGCGGATCATCCTGACCCAGGAATCGAACCAGGGTCTCCTGCGCTGCAGGTGGATTCTTTACTGGTAGCTGAGGTACCAGGGAAGCCAAAGAGTTAAACAGGAGCCATATTTGCTGGCCATGTTTTATTTGTCCTTTTTCTTCAAACAGGATAACCAAAGATACAGACAGTATTCCATAAAGTAAAATAGATGAGACAAATTCTAAGAGACTGCGATGCCACATGCTACATTTAACCTAATTTTATTCATGCTTGCTTTGGGATGGGGAATAGATCATTCAGTAAAAACATACAGTAAAAACAAAATATGTCTTATCATGTACAACTTTTAAACTACAATAATGATGTACCTTAATTACTTCCATGCACACAAGTCTAACATTACAGTTTTTTAAAAAATAAACACAATTAAGACTTCTAGGAGCATTTTATAATAAAGTAATTCCTAATTTTTCTTTGTAGATAGATCAAGCACCTCCAAAATACAAATTCCTATACACAGTGAGCGCTTTACTTAAAATGAATACTTAAGTAAATTAAGTACGTGGACAGCCTTAGGATAAGCTGACATTATATATTCAGCCAAGTAGGCAACAAACCATAGTGCCAAATGGAAAAAAGTGTATTTGCAAATAAATTTCAAAAACTAACTTTTTATAATTAAATACAGAAAATATACTGATTTGCTAAAATAAATAAGATGTGATGTAACACTTCACTAAAGAATGCATACCAGAACATTTATAAACAGTGAGTGAATCTCATTAAGAAGAGTTTACTACAATAAACGCTGGCTAAATAGAAGTGCATATTGTGAAGCACTATGGGTGGTATATGTTTTGCCACATACTCTTGTTACCTTGAGGTAGATAACACATGTGTACCAAATTCGGCATTCATTTTCAGTTGCTGCTGGTATCATGTGTTTTTAAGAAATGTGTACAGTATGAAAAACTTGAAAATACTCATGAATGAAAAATGTTTTAGGAAAAAAATAGATATTTTCATGCAATTATGTACAGTCTCACTGTGTAAATTTCAAGGCAAGATTTTTGTTTCCTGTAAAACAGATCATTGTTCTATAAGAGAATGTTTTTTACTTGTCTTAGTGCATTTCTTTTGTCTCCTCCTGCATTGCATTATTTTGCTCTATTCTTTATTTTTGTGTGCAAACGACATGCCAGTTAAAATGAAAACCATCTCACATGTAGAAAAAAAGTCTGGATTTTAAAAACCAAGAAAAAAATCCTTTCTAAATGACACCATCTGATTCAAGTAAAAAAAAAAAAAAAGACTTAAACACTAGTAATAAAAAAAGACAAAACACATTTCATGAAGAATACAGAGAGAAATGTCTGCTGAGTGTTTTAGTTCAGATGTTTCAGAATGCTGCTGTATGTCTTATGAGGAATCTGAGGGGAAGATTTCATAGCAGAAGGTGTTAATGTGGCCTGTATTGACTTAAGTGGTGACCCAACTGGACTGTGGAACTGCGGGATGCCTATGGATTCAAGCTGCTTGTTGAAGAGGAACTCCCCACTGCTGTTCAGAAATCCTTCCTCATTTCCTCTCTCCCCAAGCTTCCCATCCTCTATCGGCTCAGTTTCTAGCATTTCAGTATCTTCTTTCCTGCTAAAAAACCTGTCCAGGTAACTGGTGTAAGGGTTTTCCTTTTCAATTTGCTCATCCTTCCTTACCTCACAACAAAACTGATTTATGAGAAAACAGTCCTCCCCACCACCCACAAACTGGCTATCCCAAGAAGACTGGTACAATGCTTCTAATTGAGCCAAATTTGCCATTCCTTTTTCCTGTTTTTCTTGGCTTACTGACTTTGATATCAAACTTTTCAATTCTAGTTGGGACACTGAGCTATTCAAGTCATTTAATTTGTCAACAACATCAGTAGCCTCATGTTGTGAACTAAGTTGAATAGTTCCTGCAATAAAGGAATCAAAGTCAAATCCCTGATTCTTTTCCCTTTCTTTTTCAGCCAGTTGCTGTGATGCTTCCTCTAAAGCTATCTGGGCTTTAACCAATCCATTCCTTTCACATTTTGACTTGCCCTTCTTATCAGATTTTTCTTTGCTTTGTTCTTTCCAATTAGAAAGATCTATAATAAGCTTGGGCTCATAATAATGATTAACTTCACTCTCTCTCCAGACTAAGTTATCTAAATATGATGATGACCTCGTTTTGTAGTTACAAGTATGGCTACACTCCAGATCACAGTATTTGTTTTCATGATGATCTGGGTACTGCCAACAAGGCTCAGTAGAGTAACTAGTGTCAAAAGCAGGATCCTCCAAATACTTTTCACGATCTCCATCCAAATATTTTCGAGGATCAACTTGTACTTCTTCTTCATCAGTGACATCAGACAGAGCTCTTGGGTCTAGCTGAACTTCCTCAATATCAAAGTTGTTATGTATAGGCCAATCATGCTCTGAAAATTGACAATCATGGTACCTGAAAAAAATTAAAATATTAGTGTTACTCCAGGTATATGATTTCACTTTCAAATTTACTGCCTGCCTTTTGGGTCAAAGCACTATGCTTACTAGGTCTATGAGGAGAATAATAAGAGTATTAAGTCATATAAGAATTTATAATCTTAATGGATAGGTAAGCCTTGTTACTATATAAAGCGATATGATGCAATGGAGCATATAATTATATAAACTTCACATAAAGCCACACCTCAGTGGCTGGCAGGTCTACAGTTCAATTTTAAAATTTCTACAAACGTAATTTCACACACGGGGAAAAAAAAACCTTTATGGCCACAAAATGTAGATTTCTAATTTCAATCAGGTGCCATACAGATTTTCACTCTCTGGTAACAAAGCAGACTAGAAGAAGGCTTGCTGGAACTCATCCCCACAAGCAGAACAAAACAAGTCTCCATGTAAATGTGTTACTGAATGGGGTATCCTCTTACTGACACATTCCAGCAAGGTGCCCACACTACAACCAAGCAGAGGCAGACTAAGACACAAGCGAAAACAGTGGCAGTTGAACAGAAGAGAATAGAAAAGAAATCAGATGACTTAACTAATAAGTATGGTAGAAAATGTCGAGATTGGAAGACATCTGGGTATGTGTGAAACAACTATATATAGATAGTAGAAATGTTCATTTAGATGGTTGGCAGATATGTTTGATCATAAATACTTCAACATTTTAGGAGTTAAAAAATGCAGCAAGTAAACAAACTAATTTCAACGTTAACTACTTCTTGTTCCAAAGTAGCATTTAACTTTTCCCATTATATATATACTAAGCAGTAACTATTAAATATTGAAATTACATAAAGGCTATTCAAAGACAGCAATAAGTTTAGCAGACATCCAAAAAGACCATTTCTAAATTTTTAAGATTTTTACATTGTCTTATCATATACAATTTAAAATAAAACTCACTAAATTATGTTTTATTGAAAACAAAAGCTTTTCCTAATTTAGGGTCAGTTTTACCTTTCCCAGTTATAAATGTGACTATGAGTTTCATCCATAAGCAAAATATCATCAACTTCATCTTCAATATGAAAAGGATGACTTGAGATTGGCTCATCCATTGGAAAAGAATAAATGCTCATGTAAGGATGGGAAAGCGCTTCTTCTGCTGTCAACCGATCCATGGGGCTGAATGTCAAAATTTGTTCCAGGAAATCCAGTGCTACAAGAGGAAGAAAAAAACCTTAACTGTACTGGAGGTCCACCAACCCATAAAGAAAAAAAGGGATTACACAATTAAAAGGTAAGTTAATTTAAGTTCTGTCAGAGAAACAAAACAACATACCTGATTCACTGATTAAAAAGACATGTGTCCAAGAAACAAAGTACGTGTTGAAATATATCCCAATCTCATATTATGGCCAATTATAAAGGAAAAAGAATATATGAAGTTGAACCATATGAAATTTTCCTTTTTGTCAGTCAAAAACAGTCAAATAACAGCAATTTCATATGGCATAACCTGATACATAGGTCCTAATTTCAGCTCTGCAACTCACTAGTTAGCTGGATTATTAGCTATGTGGAACCGGAGAGGTTAAACGTGCTGAACTTCCATTTCTTCATGTGTAGAATGGATACAGAGGTAGGTATAAGGTATAAAAATGAAATGTATAGTGTTTAGTGCTCAATATAAAGCCCTTTGCTCCCCTTACCTCACTGACCAGCTGTTCTAATTTTGTTGACTTCTGTTTCACACCAATCATACTACTGCAGATCACATAATGCATTTGATCACTTTAGAGCTACAGCATAGCTACCACAAACCCAGTTCTTTTCACCAACTCAGATTGCATCACTCTGTCACCAGCCCTCCACCACCACCACACACTTGAATGCCTTATGAGTTATACCATCTTAAAGTCTGAACCATTCCCACCTTCCACTTTTTCTGTTTCCTAGTTATACAGTACTGATAAAAGCTGGATATATATATATATAAAAGCTCTCTACAGATTCACACATACTGTGGAATTTCAACTGGCCTTTGAAATGGCTCAGCAATGTTCCTCACCATTTCTTTATGCTCTCAATCTTCTCATTATTCTTAGCAGATAAACCTTCTTCACATTTACCTCAATCCCTACTTCTTCACTCTGGCCTGTCACACATCTACTGATCCTTGCCTTCTATCTCAACGGAAAGGCTGGTCATCACTTCTGTAAAACTAAGCTACACTCTAGAAAGGACCTTATTCTCAACTCCCAATCTCTCATTAATATTAAAAGTAGATGACATTTATACAGCCATTTATATTCCACAGAGTGCTTCACTACATTATCTCATTCAATCCTCAGATCAGTCCAATGAAGTACTAAAGAGAAGAAAGGTAAGGCTCCTTGTTATTCCTACCCTTCAGTGGCCCAGGGCTGAGGTTCCTGCCTATGCTCCACCTTTTCCCCACCTGCCACAGATATGCAGATGACACCACGCTTATGGCAGAAAGTGAAGAGGAACTAAAAAGCCTCTTGATGAAAGTGAAAGAGGAGAGTGAAAAGTTGGCTTAAAGCTCAACATTCAGAAAACAAACATCATGGCATCCGGTCCCATCACTTCATGGGAAATAGATGGGGAAACAGTGGAAACAGTGTCAGACTTTATTTTTGGGGGCTCCAAAATCACTGCAGATGGTGACTGCAGCCATGAAATTAAAAGACGCTTACTCCTTGGAAGAAAAGTTATGACCAACCTAGACAGTATATTCAAAAGCAGAGACATTACTTTGCCGACTAAGGTCTGTCTAGTCAAGGCTATGGTTTTTCCTGTGGTCATATATGGATGTGAGAGTTGGACTGTGAAGAAGGCTGAGTGCTGAAGAATTGATGCTTTTGAACTGTGGTGTTGGAGAAGACTCTTGAGAGTCCCTTGGACTGCAAGGAGATCCAATCAATCCATTCTAAAGCAGATTAGCCCTGGGGTTTCTTTGGAAGGAATGATGCTAAAGCTGAAACTCTAATACTCTGGCCACCTCATGCGAAGAGCTGACTCAATGGAAAAGACTCTGATGCTGGGAGGGATTGGGGGCAGGAGGAGAAGGGGACGACAGAGGATGAGATGGCTGGATGGCATCACTGACTCGATGGACGTGAGTCTGAGTGAACTCTGGGAGTTGGTGATGGACAGGGAGGCCTGGCATGCTGCGATTCACGGGGTTGCAAAGAGTCAGACACGACTGAGCGACTGAACTGAACTGGACCTAGGAAGTGATTTCATGATACATCAAGCTGTTCTTGGTTCTTCTGCAAGTCAGTGCCCCATATGTCTCAAGGCAAGAGACAATCTAAGGCACAGTTACAGACAGCTGACTCAGCATAACTGCCATTCTCAGAGTGAAACATGAGAGGAATATACTCTAGAATCCCTAAAACTGATGGCAGGGAGAAATGGGAGGGCTAACAAACTAGTCAGGCTGCACTCCCAAATGTATGCAAATAAAAAACATTTCCATCATCATGAAAATTCTATTGGATAGCCCTGCTCTAGAGGAAATCAGTCTATTTACTACAATGGTATGCTAAGATAAAGAAATAAGTTGTAAATTATAGAGAAAGGGAGGATAAAAGGTAACCATGAAGGAAAATTTAAAAGATTGTGTATCCACTTAAAGACATTAACCAGTACAGGGTTCCAGTAGTCTTAATGTGTCAGTTCACATGTACTTAATCTTGTTTGCTTTTTCCCTCTGAAGATCATGAATAGAATGTGAGAAAGGAACATATACTACTCTAAGAGTTCCCCAATGCTCAGAAGGTAGCCCCCCCGCAAACAAAATTCCAGTGTTAATGAAGAAGAAACTTGCAGGGCACATCTGTGTAACGAGTCCTTAGCTTCAGGAGCTGTAAACACTCTGCACTGGAAACTTGCAGGGCACATCTATGTAACGAGTCCTTAGCTTCAGGAACTGTGAACACTCTGCACTGCATTTGTAGCGAGTGCAGCTGGCACTAGTGGTAAAGAGTCTGCCTGTCAATGCGTAAGACGCAGCAGACGTAGGTTTGATCCCTGGGTCGGGAAGATCCCCTGGAGCAGAAAATGGCAACTCACTGCAGTATTCTTGCCTGAAAAATCCTGTGGACAGAGAAGCCTGATGGGCTACAGTCCATGGGGTCACAAAGAGTTGGACATGAATGAGTACATGCGTGCACCCACACACACACACAGAGTTCTATCACTTATGAAAATCAAGAATCCTTGTCCAATGGTTACTTTTAATGAATCTATTATCAAAGACATTCGTTCAACACATTATGAATAAATCCCAGACACCAACTACATATTCAGGTTAGTTCACAGCTGACTAATGAGGGCAAGGGAAAAGAAGATTCAAATTTAATTAGGTTACAAATGCTTCAACAGCAACATTCTGTATTCCTAGCTTGCCTCTTTTGATAAGACTCAGCAAAGGCAACAATGACTCTGAGCCAATCCCTGAGCACTCTCTCTCAACTTGGCTGAGCAGGGTCATACCTGCAGAGCAGACACATGTCCTGCTTGCCTCCCTACCTCTGGATTCTGATTTAACATTCTGCACTTTTTAAAGAATTCCAACAGACAACTCTGAGGCATAGTCAAGTGCTACGTGACTGCCGTTCAGTTATGAATAAGGATGCTATCATGACAGCGGCAACAAGATCAGGAGTCAGAAGCTCAGCAATATATTACTAACTGTTAAGATACTCTAAAAGATGGGTTAAAAATGTAGTATTCCTGAAAAGGAAGCTTATGAAACCTGTTGAAATTAAATACAGTTGCTTCCTTTTCATTCAGGCATTTACTAATGAGTTCCAAGCATAGCTGAGGGGAAAAAACATGACATCCACTGCCTATTTCTCAAAACACTTGCTAAGTTAAAGCACTTTGATACACATTAGCCTTAACTTAACTACATAATGATCAGAGTGGGTGATGTGAACAATAAATGTATAATTAAGAGAAAGTTTAAGATGTTTAGGAAACTGTATCTCGCTAACTTTATGACTCAGAAAAGAACTATCACAATTCTGGGATGGATACAGCTAAATACAGTACAATAATCCTTAAAGGTATGATACAGTCAACTTTTAAGGATGATATTTTTCATTTCTAATCCTCTTCTTTTAAAAAATGTTTTCTTATTACAGATAACTATTAACAACATTTAGATTTTTGTATCTTATTTGTATCAACAAACCCTAAAGATACATCTCTCCATTCTGATGTATGAAATTAACTGCTTTAGTGATCAATGAAGTTTTGATTCTCTCCATGTTCCTATTACTTTCAAGTCTGCACAAACTGTCACATTTAGCACCCAGTATTACCAACACCAATCTGCAATCTTTTATGTAACAAGTTTGTTCATATGTAGTTTTGATCTTTCCTCCATCTCTTCCTTGCTCTAAAACCCTTGCTTTCCTTCAACTCAATTCCCTCTTTCATATCTAAATCACACTCGTATTTGAACCCTTACTTACTTATCATATAACCCTCAGAGAATCCCATTCCAGCTCAGCGACAGTCAGTGATAAACATGTTCACCTAGCAGAGACGATCAGAAGTAAAAGTTGGAAAAGCATACGGAGTCAGAACTAGGCAAGAGGGGTACACTGGAATCTGGAAAATTACTCAGAGCAAAGAAAAGATTCCCAGCCTAAGTGCCTGGCTATAAAAAGGAAAGCGAGAGCTGAAGTTTTAGGTGTACTCTGAATGCCTAAAGACTGTTTGGGAGAATGCCACATCTATAACAATAAAAAGCTAAAGCTTCCCTACATACATCCTGCTCACACATAAACACACCATTACATGATGGTTACTTTTCAGCTATAGTACCTTCTCGACTAATTCCTGGAAGCAGCTGAGTTAAAGGTTTGTGTGGCTCAGTCATGTCATTTCTAATGTAAACTGGAATTACGCTGAGAAGCTCCTGACGATCTTCCTCATGGACAACAGGAATAGATTCTAAAATCAGCTGCATCTGTTCAAGTTCATGTGCACCTAGATGAGATTAAAAAATACCAAATGTAACATTAATAAACACATTTCTCAATGTTTAACCTATTGGCAATAAACATTCTAAAGCTACAGGAAACTAACAGAACTGTAATGACCATCGAAGGGGAAAATGGTTTTAACTGCATCATTAATCAGCTACTGCTTTGAACATCATCATCAATCTGCTCAAAAATAAATTATCTTTTTCAAATTCTGCTCATTGATACGTTCAGTTTTAGCTGCTTTGTTTCCGTAAGAAATTGACTTGAAGTCTGGCCTCATATTAAGGTATCACAAAGTAGCGAAAAAAGCAATAAACTGAAATTTTAAAAGATGAGATTCTAGTCTCAACCATACATACTAATTAATTAACTCACTATAACTCGGAGAATAGCTAACACAGTGATGACTTAATTTCACTATCAATAAAATAAAGCCTTAACTAGATTTGTGAAACAGAAAGTTTTATAGTTATGGATTAGGCTCAGTTAACATTCCAGAATTACTATTAAAGAAATAAAAGGGGAAACTTCAGGCTAAATGGGCAGCTAACATTAAAAAAAAAAAAAAAATTCATTTGTTTTTCCACTTATGTCTAGAAACTCATTCAACAATCAAAAATTTTCTTGAGTGCCTACCATGAGCAAGGCACTTTAAAATACACCTGTGAAACAAAACTGACCAGATTCCTGCCTTCGCAGAGCTCACAGTATAATGGAGGAAGACAGACAACTTCTGTAAACATTTACATCAAACAGTGTCAAATGAAGAAAATTAGAGTAAGCTAAGGAGGACAGAAAGTGAAGAGGAACCAAAAAGCCTCTTGATGAAAGTTAAAGAGGAGAGTGAAAAAGTTGGCTTAAAGCTCAGTATTCAGAAAACGAAGATCATGGCATCTGGTCCCATCACTTCATGGCAAGCAGATGGGGAAACAGTTGACACAGTGGCTGACTTTATTTTGGGGGGCTCCAAAATCACTGCAGATGGTGACTACAGCCATGAAATTAAAAGATGCTTACTCCTTGGAAAGAAAGTTATGACCAACCTAAATAGCATATTGAAAAGCAGAGACATTACTTTGCCAACAAAGGTCCATCTAGTTAAGGCTATGGTTTTTCCAGTGGTCATGTATGGATGCGAGAGTTGGACTGTGAAGAAGGCTGAGCGCCGAAGAATTGATGCTTTTGAACTGTGGTGTTGGAGAAGACTCTTGAGAGTCCCTTGGATTGCAAGGAGATCCGACCAGTCCATTCTAAAGGAGATCAGTCCTGGGTGTTTTTTGGAAGGAATGATGCTAAAGCTGAAACTCCAATACTTTGGCCATCTCATGCAAAGAGTTGACTCATTGGAAAAGACTCTGATGCTGGGAGGAATTGGGGGCAGGAGGAGAAGGGGACGACAGAGGATGAGATGGCTGGATGGCATCACCGACTTGATGGACATGAGTCTGAGTGAACTCTGGGAGTTGGTGATGGACAGGGAGGCCTGGTGTGCTGCGATTCATGGGGTTGCAAAGAGTCGGACACGACTGAGCGACTGAACTGAACTGAACTGAACTGAAGGGGGACAGAGAGCACTGTTAGGAGTACAGTTAATTTATATTAACAACCCCTTGGTTGTTATGACCATATCATCCTTATGACCAAGGAAGGCCTCACTGAGAAGCTGACAAGGAAGTTAGGTAATATACCATACATTCATTAAGAGGAAGGGAGTTCCAGGAAGATGAGAAAGGGCCCAAAGGCCTAGAGGAGACAGCGGGCTTGGTGTGTCCAAGAAAGAACAATTAGGCAAGTGTAGCTGAAGTACAGTGACTCAGGAAAGTGACAAGAGATGAGCCCAGTGGAACCATAACACTGAGAGTTTACATCATTCTGAATTAGATAATAAACCATTACAGAGTTCTGAACAGAGAAATGCCATGAGCTATGTTTTCAGAAAACTACTATGTGGCTATGTCGTAACTAGACCACAGACAAGAAGAGTTAAAGCAGTAAAGCCAGTTAAGACATCATGTGTTAGACTAGGAAAGGCAGAATGGCTTCCTCGACTGGGAGGATGAGAGTAGTGAAAGGGATACTAGCAGTACGATTCAAGATATACTTTAAAGAAACAGCCCATAAGACCTATTAAGGAGAAAAGTGAAAGACGATGCCAAGATTTTGGCCTGAGCAACTAAGAAGTGGGACTGGTTTACTAAGATGAGGAAGACAGCAGAAAGAGGAAGTATGAGGGAGAGATATCAGGAGGTCAGTTTTGGATAAGTTAAATTTGAGATGCCATTAAACATCTAAGTGGAGATACTGAGTAAGACCAAAAAACAAGGCTAGGGCACTTACTATAGGTTAAAAATACACAGATTTCCAGTGAATGCTTAGGCCTTGCCTTTTATCACTATTAATATGAGGCCCATCCTAACCAATAGATTTCCCTCATTCTGCTTTTACTGAATGGTTCACAAACCTACTGAAAAGGTTTTAGGAGGGAACTAAAACTGAGCTCATTTCATAAGCATTTCTGTTTAATTAAATGTTTAAAGTGTACAAAGATTTAAAATAAAAAATTGTTTTATTTAGATTTGTTTTAATCCACCTTAACTCAAAACTTTCTCATGCACTTTTTTAGATTCCCTCATAGCACCAAACTCATTATAAAATTGGTTGTTTCTGAAATATCACATCAGTCAGGCCAACAGGATATGGCAGTTCAAGCAACAGGGTTAACACAGGTATCATTTAACAAAACCGACCGACAAATATTGATCTATAAAATAGGAAATTATGTTTAACAAATAAAGACATATACAAAAGAAACACTAGAATTCAGACTAACTTTACCGAACAATCCAGTGAATATGTAAATGTTCTCAATCTTTAAAATACCATTTTATCTTTTCATTTTAATAGTTTCAGTTCAGTTCAGTCGCTCAGTCGTGTCTGACTCTTTGCGACCCCATGAATCGCAGCACACCAGGCCTCCCTGTCCATCACCAACTCCTGGAGTTCATTCAGACTCACGTCCATCGAGTCAGTGATGCCATCCAGCCATCTCATCCTCGGTCGTCCCCTTCTCCTCCTGCCTCCAAATCCCTCCCAGCATCAGAGTCTTTTCCAATGAGTCAACTCTTCGCATTAATAGTTTAGACTATAATAAATTGGTTTAAATCTTACATAAATCTTGATTCACAGAAATATATGAAATTATTTCTCCGTGGGATAATTTTCCCATTTATTTTAAAATTTCTAACCTGCAAAGAGGGTTTTACCAGTCAGCATTTCAGCAAAGATGCAGCCTGCAGCCCACATGTCAATGGCTTTAGTATAATTATTAGGAGAAAGTAAAAGACGCGGAGATCTGTACCATTTAGTAACCAATCCTTCAGAAAGATGACCCTGAAAAAGAAACAAAAATATACTTTTTACTTTAGCTGAATAACAGTACGTAAAACATGATTCATTAAAGAGCCCTTAATCTAAAAACAAATTATAACTGTAAAATCCTTAAACAGCACTGGTGGCTTCTATGCTTATCTTCAAGGCTCTTGCACTGCTGAGGCTGTATGGAGATTAAACTCCTCCGTAACATATCATCTATAACATGATATTCTCATGAAGTATTCCGACCAAAGAGTACTGTAAGGATTCAGTGTTAACTCTAGGGCACATATTCCCGACAGGCTTGAGAAGAGAAGCTATTTATCACTTCAAGTCAACAATGAGGCAGGTATGCTTTAAATCAATGAGAGAAAGCCAGGAAAGAGTACCAAAGGTGAGCTATTTATAAAGCAATGCCAGCCTCCTCACTGACAAACCAGGGGACCTGGCTATACTGCACACGCCATTTCTAATCAATTTCACTACTTTACATTTATGAAGTATTTGACAAAAACAGTTAAACATAGGTTGCCTTGTTTCATTCTAAAAATAATGCTGAGAAAATATGAAAGTAGATAGTAACACTCAGGTTAAGGAGTCTGCAGGTCATATAGTTTAGCTGGATGTAGAAATGGAACTCAATTTTAGATAGTGTAACTCCTAGTTCAGTGTTCTATCCACAATACTTCACTGTTATCCATAAAGATGTGGCGATCCATTTCATTTTGGTACTCAATTTCGATCCTGAAGTTTTTTTAAAGTTAAGTTATACTCAATGTAAGATGATACATGCAAATACCAAGATGTGTCTTAGATGTATGCTATGGGAAGCCAAGCAAGCAGGCTTCCCAGGGATGGTTTATACCAAAACAACTCCATTTTTACATTTTAAACATCAGGGTCCCACGTATGATTTCATTTCAAAACTAAAAAACTAAAACTAAAGAGTTCAGCTCAAAAAATGTCATTAATTTCCTGTACAAAAGCAAATTTATTTAAGGGAAAGTTACTATGAATTCTTCCGCCTATTCTTACTGCCTACTTTATGTTTGTGCAAATTTAGATTTCAAACTAAGTTTGCTAAACAAGGCATAAGAGAAGAGTATATCCAAACAAACAAAAAAAAGTAAAAGTTGAAACAATAACCTTCTGCCCTAAACACATGATATATCCTACTTTTAAGTAAGAGAGAATTTCAGTTATTACAAATAACCAGAATTTGTATTTAACTAGGATCCCATTCCACCTTCACTTCAAACACAGGGAGATCGTGAATGGAAAAAAGGTAGTATGCAGAGTTTAATACAATTAACTACAAATTCTGCCACCACGCACAAAGGAAATTACAAGCACCTGTTTCTGATGATGTGTATCAATTTAGAGGTCTGTCTCAACTGACTTAACACATACCTTATGGGAATAATGGGGATCCATGATCCGTGCAAGACCAAAGTCACCTATCTTCAGCACCAAGTCTTCAGTATTAATGAAAAGATTCGCTGGTTTGAGGTCTCTGTGCAGCACGTTTGCTGAGTGAATGTATTTGAGCCCACGCAGCAGCTGATACATGAAAAGCCTGGCGTGCTCCTCCAGTAAAGGGCCCTGCTCCAGCACATTGGCCAAGTCCGTCTCCATGTACTCCTGAACAATGTAAACGCTGCTCAGTTCGGTAAGAGAGCCCACGTCATCCGACAACTGGCTTCCACTAGGACCAAGAATTTCAAACACCTTCACAATGTTATCGTGGTCAAGTCTTCTAATAATTTTGATTTCACGTAGAGCATGTTTGACACTCTGGGGATCAGTAAGGACAATTTTCTTGATGGCTACTCTTTTGTCACAGTCATTGTCTACAGCAGAAAAAACCAAGCCATTGCCTCCACAACCCAATGGTTTTAAGTCCATATACCTAGAGCCCAGATCAAAACCATGAATGTTCATGAGACTTTCAAATTTCTCTGCCATTTTGAAACCCTTAACTATTGGCTTTTCCTTTCAAATTGTTGAACTTGTGTGAACAAGGAAGAAAACTGGCATCAAAAGGAAAGATCTTTTAAAAAGGGAGAAAAAAATAATTCTGCGTCCACAGCAAGATGGTTTCTTGATGCTCATTGCATATGCCAACCAGGCCTGTTGAGTTCCCCTTAGATTTAAAGCTCAAAAAGCTCTACTCATACTGAGAATTAAAAAGATTGCAGTACTCATAGTTCAAGAAAGGGACAACTCTGCAGACATTTAAAGAAAACACTCAAGAAACTCAAACGGAATGAAATGACATACTATGCACTCAGATTTACTGTGCTGAAGGATTTAACATTTAACAAAAATGTGAATAAATATGCACACAATAGGCTTCTATGAACATTCTCCTCACAGTGCAGATACATTCAGTGTTGGACTGGTCCTGAGCAGCATCATTCTAAGGTGCTGGTAAGCGCTATTTCCGTTTTGCTTCTTTTCTTCCTCTGTTGCTGTATATTTCAACAGGAAGCCCTGGTGGCTGTTGGTTAACAGAAGATGTCTTTTGTTAGTGATCAGGTGGCTCCAGCTCACCACAATCACAATCAAAGCTACCGTCCATCTTACTCTGATACAACCTGGAGGATGAGAAAAAAGAAGGAAAAGAGTCACCACTGCAGGAAATGCTCTTTTAATCAACTTTATAAAATGACACAAACTGGGCATTTAGCTATAAGCTACCACTGGTGGTGTATTAAACTTACATACATCACTAAATGGAAAGATTACCCTTAATCAAAAATAGCTACCTATGTTGTAAGCAATTCACATGTGTTACTCAGGCTCCAGACCTCACTGTACTAGATTCTTTGTATTACCTAGGTCATTAGGTTGTATAATTTCTTAAATGCCAATGAGCAAAGGAAAAGTCCATAATATTTTTACAGAATTCTTTAGAATTTTTCAGTAAAGCATTTGCAACATTTTTCTAAAAATACATATATAATAACTTCAAGTGTTAGTTCATTAAAGGGCATGTTTATTTATTAACTCTGCCTGACAGAGTTAATGCCTGACAATACCTAATAAACAAAAATGTAGCAGTACAAATTAAGAAATTTGCCAAACATGCTCTTAAACTTACAAGGTGAACTTTGAAAGTTCACTTACACAGGGGTGAACTTAAACAGTGAATAAACCTATGAATAAAGCCTATGAAATGTTTAACTTCACTGATGATCAAAAATATCAAATTACTTCATGAAGATGATATTTCAGATTGGAAAAATAGTGTCTCAACTGCAAATATCAAGTCTGAAAAGGAATGTGGAAAAACAGGAACTTTCCTACAAAAATGGTGAGTTTACAAGGGACAGTTAGGGAGTTTGGGATTGACATGTATACAAAATGTTATAATTAAAATGGATAACCAACAAGAACCTACTGTAGAGCACAGAGAACTCTACTCAACATTATGTGGCAGCCAGGATAGGAGGGGAGAGTTTAGGGGAGAATGGATACATGTACATGTATGGCTGAGTCCCTTTGCTGTCCACCTTAAACTATCACATCATTATTAATCAGTTATACTCCAATTTAAAATAAAAAGTTAATAAAAAATTAAAACAAAATAAAGTTATCATAAAATATTGGGAAAGAGTAAGAACATCAAAAAACAATTTGGCATAAGTAAATAAATAAATATCATACCTATGACTTGGCAACTTTTCTTCAAGGAAAATTCCCTAGAGAAGTGCTTGCAAATGGATATACGGATGTTCATTTTTTTTTTTTTGGAATAGCAAAATAACAAAAATAGCCTAAACTTTCAACAATAAGAATAAATGAGTTATAGTCATACAGTGAACTACTATATAACAGTAAAAATGAATATGGCAGAAATCATCAAATATACACTAAATTTAAAAAGCAAACTGCATACAGAAATATACATGCTGCAACTAGTTATAGCAGGTGGATAAACATGCAAAATAAAGTTATTTTAAGGTACATTCAGATGTAGCAAAAGTATAAAAACATAAGATTGATAAATAACAAACGAAAGATAATAATCACCTTAGGAATGAAGAAAGAAACAAGAATGGGGCGGGGGGATTACACAGCATGCTTCAACCAATCTTTAATGTGTTATTTTTTAAAAAACAACTGAAGTATGACAAATTATTAGAATGTTATAGAATTAGGTAGACTGTAAATGAAGAGTTCATATTATAGGGGGAAACGCAGGCAGACAAAAAAGCAAAACACATATTAAATGGCAATAAGTGGTATGGAAAAATAAAATAGAGAAAAGAGACAAAGAGGGTAGTGAGGAAATGCCTCTCTGATAAGGTGTTACTGGAGCAAAGCTTTAAGGGAGGAAGTAAGGAGGTGGGTGGGCCTTAAGGATGTTATGTGGAAGTAATTGTTATAGACAGAGGGGGCTCCAATATAAAATAAAAAGTTTTAAAAAATCAAAATAAAATAAATTTATCATAAAATACTGGAAAAAAGTAAAAACAAAATAAAGTTATTAGGCATAAATAAATACACTAAGATGAGCATTTGTTTCATGTTCCAACTAGGAGACCAATGTAGTAGCTCATTTAAATGTATTAATACATGCCTATAAGCATGTAATACAGTCTAAAACGGAAAGGCTTCCTGCTGCTGACTTTTGACCTTAAAGCTAGTATAGCTACATATACAATGCTATTTCTCAATAATGAGTCTGAAAGGACTGGAAACAGGACAGCTGCAATAATCCTTGGTTCAAAGAGCTAATTATAATTATTTAAAGGCAGGAGAAACTTTATCAGTGAATGAAATAAAGCTGTCCATTCTGAACCTGAAGACATGACAACTTCCAATCACCTTCAGGTGTGGCTTAAGAATTGCTAGGACCAAACACATCCGCTATTTCACAGTGGTGAAGCTTCTATACAACAGAGGAATCTACCTTATTTCCCTGTCTGCTTCATTCATATTTCTATATACTTCACATGTGGAAATATATGATCCTGAAAAATAAAATAAGGTAACAGTATATGCTTCAATCTGAGCAAATCTTCAATTCTGAGAGATCCATAAATATGAAAAATTACTGTGAAAGAGAAAATGATAATACGAATAACTCAGAAACCAAGTAGATAAATGATCCCTCTTGCCCTGATGTAGACAATTCCTTAAAGCTCAGTCAAGGTTTAAGTTTTTGATAAATGTACATTTTTATGTCTAACAGACTTGACATAAGAATACTAAAACCTCTGAGTACTCTCATAAGCTTCTAGTTCACTAACACAGCAATCAGAGACAAGCAGAAATAACGCTTCACTAAAACACCACCACTCTCATCCACGAGAAAAGTACCACAGTAGAAACTCCATTCAGAGGATGAATTGAAGACTCAAGACCTCCATCCATATTGGCCCCTTTTCAATCTCAGTGAGATCAAGCAGCATTACAGACCAAAAAACAAATGTAAGGATGAGAATGTCCTTTCGGAAATCTCAAAGACACTGGTTATCATTTACAGGGGTAAAGAATGGGTAAAAATTCATTTCAGGGAAGGTAAGAGCTTGTGCCCAGGCTGAGAGCTACAGAGTTCTCACTACAGACTCAGATGATGCCTATACTGAAAGCCTTGAGCAAACTTTACAGAAATATGAGACCACAATCTTAAGAAAGAATGTAATATTTATCAACTAAACTGTAAGTCCACCAGACAGTGAGGACTGTACCAATTAAAAAACTGGGATGGGGGAGTGGCAGAGGAAGCATTGGGGAGTGCTTGCCTGTGTAGTTGCCTCACTGCTCTGTGAGTAGTGTTCTTCAAAGTCCTTCAGTATCTGTTAGACCAAAAGCTTTTTAGCACCTTTTCATCCAGGAGCTTGAAAAGTAAGCCCACCTTAATCAGTAAGTTGGAGGTAATGCCATACCTCTGTATGGTAAAGTGGATCTAGTAAATGCTTCCAATTCAGTCCCCTCCATTCAGCAAGTATTTGCTAATTGTGTTATGTACTTGTCAGCATCCTAAGCACTGCAGATAAAATGCTAAGTAAAAATAGGCTTGACTCCTGCCCTCATGAAGTTTATAGTACAGTTGGAAACAAACAATAAAAACGATAGGAAAAAAGGGAATGCAGGAGGGAAATAGCAGTACAGGATGCTGTGAGAGCCTAGACACTGGGTGATCTGACCTAATTAAAGCAGTCAGGATAGGTGCCTCTGGAAGCCATAAAAAGCCAAAGGCCTCCCATGCTCCTCCTTAGTGACCATGAAAACAGCTTCTTCCTTATCACTATGACCCTTACAGCAGTTACATTTCAAATCCTGATCTTGTCCAATCACCTCCATCTTTCACATCCACCAGGCAGTCATTGGGCATACAACTGCAACTAAGCTGGATCAGCAGATTACTGGTCAGGGCATCCTCCATCCACCTCAGCGACCTCTAGAATGTCTCATTTATACCATTTTCTCCACCATCTATCATGTTTAACTTCATAAAAGCAAAGTTCAAGGCTCAGACTCAAGATGTGCAGTTCTCCTTCCTTTTGCACTTTCTACACACTTCAAGGGAGGAAAGGGAAAACCAAGACAGGACAGTAACTTTAAAATGACCCTTCCCACCACCTTTTAAATTTCTATGTCTCCAAATGTTTCCCATTCCTACTAACCTGAGTGCTGATACTGTGTTGCTTGGAGAGAGATCACTGGTTAAGTTTTAATTAGATAAGCTGATGTTGCTTTGTTTTTAACAATTTGGTAAATAAAAATGAAGTGCAGAGAATGATTTATAAGAATGAAGTTGGCTCTTTGGTCTTCTTTTAGTGATTCACCATAACATGGAAGTAAAAGTTCTCTGTGTAGCCAGGCTGAGTACCAGCTTCCAACACTTACAAGATAGTTCCCTGAAACTACATTAGCCACAAATGTTGCCTCGAGCTTTTTCTTCCCTAAATTGCCTTCTGCTTTCTGTCACTTAGCTCACTCCATCACCAAGAGAAATGCAGGTACTGAGTCAGGCCTAAGTGTATGAAGTCATAAAACACAAAAGAAAGAAATAAAAAAGACAGTAGAATAACTTCACTCTGCTTTCATGCATTGGAGGAGGAAATGGCGACCCACTCGTGTTCCTGCCTGGAGAACCCCGGGGACGGGGGAGCCTGGTGGGCTGCCGTCTATGGGGTCGCACGGAATCGGACACGACTGAAGTGACTTAGCAGCAGCACCAGCAGCCTCACTTCCACGTTCTACAGAAATTCGATTTTCTTTCCTTTCTTATCCAGGAACAACTTGGTGTCAGCAAGTACAAAGTTTGAGGTGAGGGCCTTAAATATAAAGGTTATTTGCCTGATATTCTCTTCCATCTTCTATTCTGCTGCTTCTCAGGTTAAATGCTGATTTGGGTCATCTGGCCTGATCACATTCACTCACTCACTTACCCCCACCCCTCACCAGCTCTTGCCTATTTAGCTCTTCTCCAGGGTCAACTGAGTAACCTGAGTTAACCAGCATTCAGCCAGCCTCACATCTCAGCCAAAGCTCAGTTACTTTTGGAGAGAAGGGAAAGGTTGAGCTCTACTTACATTCACCTAGGACTGTTTCCTAACCCTGGCACAGAGAGGTGTTGTTATAGCAAATTCACCCTTCCCTAAGATCATGTTCTCAAGCTCTCATCAAAGCTACTAAGCTTCCAGGGCAGAGAAGGCCAAAGACTACAGCTTAACTGCTTGCTCATAGGCATTCCTGACAAAGCTCTTACTCCTAACGCAGGATAGCCCTCAGTTATCAGGGACCCCTCTCAGGATTTGGGCCTCAAGGAAGTCCGAAGTGCAAACCAGTGTCAGTGAATCATCTCAGGAACTCGGTGTGAGAGGGAGGACCTTAACACTTAAGCATCAAAGCCGAAGGGGCTTTTGCCTGCTATCAGTAACTACCATTAGCTACAGAGACAGACTTTCAAAGATGGATGCTTACATAGCTTCTAACAAAGTAACCAGTTTTTTAAAAACTTCTCTTCTAGTCCTAACTTCTGTTCTTAAATTGTCTGAACCTCTGCCTAAATGCATTTTAACATTAGGGACTTCAACCATTTAAAAGACCATTATAAGATAAACGTCATATGTTTATTTTGATGCTCGTATCTAGTTGCTATTTACTCTAGGTACTCACATTGGAATATCAGAACTTTACAGACCAGATAAACTAGTGACACGATCTCTAAAGACCCTTCCAATTCTAAAAATCTATGACCTATGAAAGCACAATACAATTTTCTAACCTGACTAGTTTTTGCTACTTAATACAGTAGGACACCCAGAATGGTGGAACTGTGATTGAAATTGCTATAAAATTAACATTAAACAAACAAAATCCCATCTACAAATTTATGGCTAGAAAATTTAAAATAATTATATTAATCCTTCAACCCCTTCCTATCTTCCTCCTGCCAGAGCCGTCATTTCTAAGACTCCTCTCCTAACCAATGGCAAGGAAACGCTGGGGCAAATACATAAGCAGAAGACACTTGGGCATCCTTCTTCTTCAAGTACCTTTGGAAATCTGAAGATTCCAACCAAACAAATATGAATACAAATTTCTATAGTTAGTCGAGAGACAGGTTATACAGTGTTACAGTAACAAATAACCCCCAAACCTCAGTGAGTAAAAAGACTTTTTAAGTCTGGCTCATGCAACAAGTGAAACATAGCTGTTATCTAAACTCCTGAAGGAGCTATATCACCTCTATCACAGCCACTCAATGTGCCAGAGGGAAAGAAATGAGAATATCTCACTGATACGTAACATTGTGCGTGCTCAGTCATGTCCAGCTGTTCACAACTCCATGGACTGTAGCCTGCCAGGCTCTTCTGTCTTAAGGATTATCCTGGCAAGAATACTGGAGTAGGTTGCCATGTCCTCCAGGGGATCTTCCTGATCCAGGGATAGAATCCACATATCCTGCACTGGGAGGCAGGATCTTTACCACCAATCCACCTGGACAGCCCCAGTGATTCATAAACCTTCGTCCAACAAATCATACACTTCACTTCTACTCATATTTTACTGACCAAAGCAGGTTACATGGTGGCACCAACTTCAATGCAGTAAGGAAATGTAATCCCAAAATGGTCCAGAAGCAGTTTTTAAGAGCTTTCAGTGTCTGTCTCAATTCTTCCATCCATCCACTACATTTTTATTCAACAAAACCTTGAGTGCTTATCAAATGCCAGGCACTGTCTTAGGTATTAAGGTATAGAAGGGATCAAAATCGTTTTAAAAAAAAAAAAAAAAGCCTCATGGAGCACATACTCCTAGAGCATTGTATTCCACTGCAGTAGATTCCATTGTAGTAGACTTCTCTCTGTCCCACTAGGCTTGCTTTCTCTTTTCTATAGCATTTTCCTTCCTTTGTCTTTTGCCATCCATCCCCAATCTCATTTAATTTACCAACTAATCTTCAAATCCTCCAATATTCATTTTCTAGGGCACCACTCCCTTCCCTCTTGCTGCAGTTCTATTTTTAAAGGTTTGGGACTAAGTACCTTTGCTGACATTTTCTGAGCATAGCTCCTGATGGTAGGCACCTTAAATACTATCGAATGAATTAATGTAAATAACATATTCTACTTGGTAGGAGAAAGCTTTGGAGAACACAAGCTCTACCCTCAATTTTTTCAGAATCTGATCATATTCTGACCTACCATGTGGGAACATCAGTGATGACTCCAGATATGGTGCTTTCCTTTCCAGCCATTAGCCCAGGAAGCTCACCCTATGGTGAACATATAGGTCTGTCAACACACGAAGAAAGCAATTGACTTCAACCCAGCTGGACTGAAGAAACAGAAAAACGTTAGCTCTGTTATAGCTCCTAGTTTGATTTGCTGAGGTAATGGAGGGGGACTGCACCGCTTACGCAGTGCCCTATATAACCAGATGAGCAGGACTCTGTAAAAAGTCCTGCTAGCCGAGCAGGTAGGTATTGTGAAGATATGGAAGATCATGCCAGTACTCTGATTGTACTGCTCTTTATCCCATGTTAGGAGAATCTAAAAGCACCACAGCTTTCCAGACTGGCATCAAATACAACAGCTGTCATTTCTGAGCTAACCCAGGTGAGGGTCTGAAGAAGGCCCCACTGCGCAAGGCCACATAAAACATGTCTGGATCCCCACCAAATAGAGACAACCACATGCTTACTTAAGAGTGCGCCCAATTAAAAAAAAAATTATTCAGAATGGCATATAGCTTTTCTGGAATATCTTTTCTCCTTTGTTTCTCATTTTCTCCAAACCTAAACAAGAAAGCTTGTAAGATAGAAAATAGTGTAAGTAGGGACTTTCCCGATGGTCGAGTGGTTAAGAATCTACCTTCCAACGCAGGGGACACAGGTTTAATCCCTGGTCCCAGAAGATTCCACGTGCTATGGAGCAATGAAGCCCGGGCATCATAACGATTGAGCCTGAGTTCTAGAGCCTGTGAGTCGCTACGAAGACCTGATGCAGCCAAATTAAAAAAAAAAAAAATAGCGTAAGTCTCTTATCAGAGTCACATGACAGTCTGATACTGTTGAAAACTTCTCATCTGATGTCACTAACCTCATATTAAAAACAAAGAAACATGAACTAAAGTGATCTGAACTTTAGCCCAGGATGTGTGGCTAAACTAGCTTTGTAATCAAAGCCTCTCATATTACTATGTCTCAGTTCCTCATCAGGAAAATGATGTAGCTGAACTCCATGATTTCTACAGTCTCTTCTAGCTCCAAAATATTTTAAGTTTAGTGAAAGACTCAGGATTTCCACTTCTGATTAAAATGCAGAAAGTTGCAAGACACCATTACTCTCTCCTGATAAACCACGATAAACTGAGTAAGCTACAGAACTGTAATTAAGAAATACATCAGAAAGCTAAGGATGCAAAGAACTCTAAACTCTAGAAAATGTCAAGCCCTTCCTAACACAAGAGACCATGGCTATTCTCATTTCTCATAAAGTTGCAAGAGAACAAGATATTTTCCACTAACAGGACGAAGAAGAAACCAGTCAAATTTATAAACAATGATATTTGCTGCATGCGGGTTCAGGTAGCAGATCAGAATTCAGAGGAAGCCCAGTTACAAGCCCTACCTGCCAATCCTTCCCCATGGGTCTTCACTAAGAGTGCAAGTCTGAAGCCAAGTCAGCAAAGCTGAGAGAAAACCCCATGAAGCATACGGGCATCCATTCTGTCCAAGACAGACGCCCCTCTTAAGGTGGAGGCCAGGACAGGAAGTATGAGATAAATCCCTCAAAGGCACTCTTGAGTATAAGGCAAATATTCTTCCTAAGAAAATAGGCAAAAACCTGATGTAAAGAAAACCTGAGGTGGTACTGGAAATCAAAGAAAATGTCCAAGCAATCCAAAGAGCCAGCAGCAAGGCTGAAAAGTAGTTCAGAAAGCTGACATGATTTACAAAGCTGACAGGGCAGAAGTATGTGATGAGACAATGGGCAAAAACTTCCCCAAATTGATAAAGATATCAACTCGCAGACCTGGAAGGTCAATGAACTGCAAGCAGGATAAATACAAAGAAACTCATATCTAGTTAGAGAGTGGGAATAAGTGAAGTCGCTCAGTCGTGTCCGACTCTTTGCGACCCCGTGGACTGTAGCCCACCAGGCTCCTCTGTCCATGGGATTTTCCAGGCAAGAGTACTGGACTGGGTTGCCATTTCCTTCTCCAGAGGATCTTCCCAACCCAGGGATCGAACCCAGGTCTCCCGCATTGTAAGCAAGACACTTTACCGTCTGAGCTACCAGGGAAGTCCTGGTAAAGAGCAACTCTTAAAAGCAACTATGAAAGAGAAAAAAGTATATACTAGGGAAAAAACAATAGGAACAAAGGTTGACAAACACAAAAGCTAAAGACAGCAGAACATCATCTCTCAAGTGTCAAAAGAAACGACCAGCCCAGAAGTCCACACTGAGGGAAACATACTTCAAAAAGAACAAAACAAAAACATTTTTAAAGAGAAAAAAGTGAAAAGAATTTGTCTCCAACAGATTCCCATTACAAGAAATGCTAAGTTTGTTATCATGAAGATGAACCAAATGGAAGATCTACAGAAAGCATAAATAACTGGAAAAAACAAAAAGCCTTAAAAAAAAAAAACCAACCAATCCACATGTTTAAATGTCTTTAAGAGCCTACTGACTGTACTGGGGTCACAGCATATGTGGAAGTGAAACCTAAGAGCACAGTGGGTTACAAGGGTAACCTGAATCATGCGGTCTTCAGGTCTGCAGTGTTAGTGAAGCAGTTTATATTATTTAAAATAGACTGTGAAATAGTACACTGAAAAAATAAAAAGGCTCCGGGGTCATCCTTAAACACCTTCTCCCTTTCTGGTCATCTGTCGTTGCTGTATGTATTGTTTTAGTCAAAAGTCATGTTCGACTCCTTTGCGACCCCATGGACTGTAGCCTGCCAGGCTCCTCTGTCCATGGAATTTTCCAGGCAAGAGTACTGGACTGGTTTGCCACTTCCTCCTGCAGGGGACCTCCTGACCCAGGGATCAAATCCACATCTCGTGCATTTCCTGCATTGGCAGGTGTGTTCTTTACCACTTAGCCACCTGGGAAGTTCCTTTTTGGTCATTATGTTTACTTAATAATATCCCATCAAGGGGAGTGAAGGGAAAGAAAAAGAGAAAACTAAATAAATCACCAATTATAAGTGATGATTCATTTTGCTAGGCAATTTTTGTGTATATTTACATCAATAATAATACAAACTAATATATTAGCATTTAAATACCACAGATGCACTGACAATTTCAAAGAAGATAAAAATTTACCATGTTACTCAAGACAAACACATATTTTATTATTTTTTCCCACACATTTTAGTTGAAATAATTTTGAGAGGCTCTACTTTTTAACTTAAAAGTATACAGTTTTTAAGAATTTTAAAACTACATTATGGAATACAGTTTAAAAAGTTTTAACTTGAGGATATAAATAACACCATCTGGTACATATTTATCTTACATTATCAGCTCTTATAAAAGCAATTAATGAAAAAATTTGGATTATAAAGGAAGTCACAGCACTGAACATGAGAACAGATTTTTTTAAATATAGAAAGCAGCAAGCATAAGAATGTATTGTGTGTGAAGCATACTACTCTTGCACTAAGTCCTCCTAACAACACTGCAAAATGGGTCCTGAGATTTTTAGAGAATTTAAATAATGCATTAAAAGTCACACACACTGAGAGCCAGAATTTGAACCTCAGGTTTCAGTCCAAAGCCCATGCTTCTTTCTAATAGTAATGTAATTTATTGACCAGCACACTATACCTTCCTTCCCAACCCTAGTATGTCTCTTATAGACAAGACATTCTTCCACATAACCAGAATACAATCAAAATCAGAAAACTGACACTGGCATACCCATTACCATCTAATACTCAGATCCCATTTAAGTTTTTGCAACTGTACCAATAATGTACAGAGAGCTAAAAAACTCAGTTCAGAATTACCTTACAATGACTACAATGCAATCTTTAACATACTTTTTCCCTTCAGAAATTTAAGGGAGCCAAACATTTTATAGGTGCATAAAAATTTACTGAGCACTTGGCATGTGTCAAGCACTGCTCTATGGCACAGTGGAGAATAAGACAATTAAGGTTCTTCTGCTTCCACACAGTTTACACTCTAATGAGAAAAGACTTACAAGTAAGTAGCACTTCAGGTTTGGCCAAGTGCTCTGACGGAGTGGCTTGGAAATGGCCATCTAAGATGCTGAAGCCTGAACAGTAAGATGGAAGCAGCATTACTAAGAGATGGAAAAAGAGGATCCCAAACAGAGGGGAAAGCAAATACAATCTAGATCAGGATGTAACTTGGAATTGTGGAGGAAAAGAAAAGAAGCCAGTGTACTGATGGCGTCCTTAGTAAAGAGAGCAGGGTCTGATGCGAACAAGACGCACGATTCTGAATTTTGTAACTAAGAAAGCTATTGAAGAATTTTAAGCAGACAACTGGCATGGCTGCATTTCCATGTTTCCAAGATAATTCTAGCTACTGGGAGGAGAATGCACTGAAGAAGATGGTCCAGTGAAAGCAGAGACCAGTTAAAAGCTATTTCAGCAGGCCACATGAGATAATGGCGACTGAGACCAGGCTGGTAGAAATGAGGAAGAAAAAGGGGACAACCCAAATATTCTGGGGACCAAGAAAACCTGGCGATGGATTGGATATGGCGGATGATACAGGAAAACATAGGTTTTAAGCATAACTCCTAGGTGCCAATCACTGAGATGGAGGAGACTTGGATAACACTATAAGAGAAGGAGTTCTTTTATTTTGGACACATTAAATCTATTCAGGTGAGATACTTAAACCAGAAACATCTATTTGATAATTAGTCACATGTAGATAGTATTTTAAAAACTAAATTGAATGAGATCATCTATGGAAAGAACTAAGAGAAGGGGAAGAAAGTCCAGGACCAACCTCTGTGTGCTTAGCTGCTCAGTCGTGTCCAACTCTTTGCGACCCCGTGGGGTTTCTCCAGACAAGAATACTGGAGTGGTTTGCCATGCCCTCCTCCATGGGATCTTCCCAACCCAGGAACTGAACCTAAGTTTCCTACACTGCAGGTGGATTCTTTACCAGCTGAGCTACCAGGGAAGCCCGGACCAACCTCTGGGATACGCCAATATTTAAAGGTAGGAGAGGAGAGAGAAACCTGTTAATGTATGACAAGGTGTGAAGTAGGAGGGGAAAAAATATGTGTCCCATAAACTAAGAGAAGCAGGTGAATAGGCAGGAAA
The DNA here is from genome assembly GCF_001704415.2 of Capra hircus. NCBI lineage: Eukaryota > Metazoa > Chordata > Mammalia > Artiodactyla > Bovidae > Capra > Capra hircus. The sequence continues at coordinate 44,833,217 of NC_030817.1, read as the reverse complement.
CTGTTAACAATACTGAATGCTGCTGTAAGATCCCTTAAGATGGATTTGGTAAATGGTATCGCTGGTAACCCTGACTAGAGTACTTTCAGTGGTGAGATGGTGACAGAAGTCTGGAGTTGAAGAACAAAGCAAAGTGGAACGAGAATACAAAGACAGTTCTTGAAAATATGCTTGAAAGTGGACTAGAGAAATAGCTAGAGGCAATAGCTAGAAGAGAAAAATGTGGAATCAGGAGAGGGTCTGTAAGAGATTTCTACTCTATATCTACACTGGCCAGTACAGAAGCCAATAGCTACACATGGATACCAAGCAAGTAAAATGTAATTAGCATGACTAAGGAACTGATAATTTTTGTTTAAATAGCCAAATGTGGCTAGTGGCTACTGTTTAGTATAGCTCTCTAAGCACATCTGTATATCAATAAAGATACCGGGTTCGATCCCTAGGTCAAGAAGATCCCCGGGAGAAAGGAATGGCTACCCACTGCAGTATTCTTGCCTAGATAATTCCAAGAACAGAGGAGCCTGGAGAGCTACAGCCCATGGGGTAGCAAAGAGTTGAATTGGCACTTTTACTTTTCACTTTTTCAAAGACAGTCCAATAGAAGGGGCAAAATTCATGAGGCAGGCAAGAGACGAGTCCTTAAGAAGTTAAGAGAATGGGACTCCCTGGTGGTCCAGCGGTTAAGATTTCACTTTCTAATGCAGGGGGTGATGCTTCCATCCCTGGTCAGGGAGCTATGATCCCACATACCTCTTGGCCAGAAAACCGAAACGTGAAACAGAAGCAATATCGTAACAAGTTCAATAAAGACTTTAAAAATGGTTCACATCAAAAAATTCTTAAAATAAAAAAAAGATCAAGTGAAGGAATTCAGAGCACAAGTGGAGGAATGTACTAGGGATATACATGAATGAAGCAAGGCAAAAAGCCATGTAATTGGTGGGAACCAACAAGATTTAAAATCAGAATTTTAAACATAAAACTAAATACAGGCTGTACGAAGCTCAGAACAAGGGAAAGGGAAGGTAATTCAAATCACTGAGTGTCCCTTAAGTGCCAGGCATTTTCTAAGGGGGGATTCCTTGGTGGCTCAGCAGTAAAGAATCACCTACAATGCAAGAGAAGTGGGAGATGTGGGTTTGATCCCTGGGTCAGGAAGCAGGCCTAGAGAAGGAAATGGCAACTCACTCCAGTAATCTTGATCAGAAAATGGACAGAGGAGAATGGAGGGCTACCAGTCTATGGGTTCACAAAGAATCGGACATGGTTGAGCACACACACATTTTCTAAGTAAAAAAACTATTTCTGTTACTCAGAACCACCACCTTTTAAGTCTCATTTTACAAACAAGAGCACTTCGCTCCAAAAGATAAAGCAAATTCACCAAAATCATTTAAAGCAAATTCACCAAAATCATGCAAGATTTGGACGCAGGTCACTCTGACTTACTCTAGGGTTAGAATCTTCCCACTGCATAAGGTGGAAGGTTAAGAACCACTCAATGTTTCTACACCTGGAAATAACACAACAAAAGGCAGATCAATCTGGCAGCTGCCAAATGACCTGGAGATATTACGCCAGAGGTAAAAACTGTCCCCTCAATGCTATCCATAAGATAATTAAGGAACATTTACTTAACAGGTTATTTATTTTAAATATTTACTTACTTGGCCAAACCAGGTCTTAGTCACAGCCTTTGGGATTTTCAGTTGTGGCAATGCATACCCTTAGCTGGGGCATGTGGGATCTCGTTTCCTGACTAGGGATTGAACCCAGGCCCCTGCATTGGGAGTGTGGAGTCTCAGCCACTGGACCACCAGGGAAGTCCCTAACAGGTTATTTTTAATATTTTTAAATCCAAGTGATTGAGACAAATGGGGAAATAGATATTCTTGCAGCTTAGATTATCTATACTATTGAACACAGGAGTATATCAGAAAATTGGCATTGCTTTATAATAACTACTAAACTAATACCTAGGCATTTTAGGGGTGTAGGTAGTTAGAAACCTACCATCACTCCAATTTGTAAATTAGGAGGAAATTATTAAATTAAGTCTAAGTGAAGTGAAGTTGCTTAATCCTGCCCGACTTTGTTGCGATCTCATGGACTGTTGCCCACAAGGCTCCTCCATCCATGGGATTTTCCAGGCAAGAATACTGGAGTGGGTTGCCATTTCCTTCTCCAGGGGATCTTCCCAATCCAGGGATTGAACCCAGGCCTCCCACATTGCAGGCAGACTCTTGACCATCTGAGCCATCAGGGAATCCCAAATTAAGCCTAGTCAGTTATTAAATTACAGCTTAAATAATTTTAAACTTAATGTGGGCAAAGATCATCTAAATATGTGCTGTCCAATACAGCAGCCACTAACTTCATGCAGTGAAGCATAAATTAATTAGAAATACATATAATTAAAAATTCAGTTCCTTGGGTATACTAGCCACCTGTCAAATGCTCAACTGTCACGTGGCTAGTGATTATCTCACTGGACAACACAGAGTAAAATACTAATACTTCTATCATCACAGAAAGTTCTACTGGACAGTGATTAGATTCTCAATCTTCCTTTTGATGTTTTTCAGGAGAGTCAATGGAAAGAGCCACTCAGAAGACCTGAGTTTTCCAAGTCAGTCACTGACCAGCGGAGCAACTTACGTATGCATCACTTAGCAGTGTTTCCAGAAATGAACATGTGTTTGAATCACTTGAGAATCTAGTTAAACTGTAGCTTCTAAATAAGTCTTGAGATGGGGTCAGGATTCTGCATTTAATTCCCAAATGATGCTAATACTACTGGTTCAGAAATCACCTGTACCAAGATTTTAGATCACTCTGGGCCTCAGTTTCTTGAGCAGTCAAATGATGTACCTGGGGGAAGATAAAATATCCAGGACCCCTCTGTAAAAACTAACATTTTATAGTTTTATGGTTGTACAGAATTAAATGCACATAGATTTCTCACATTCTGAAGAGACAGTCTCTTTCCTGAATTAAATTTTTTTTCCCTATGAAAAAGACATCAAATTTAAATGAAAATCAATGGGAAAATGTCATTTGCTGCAATCTCTGTATACTTTTTCAGAAATGGATTTAAAAGGTGGACATGTTATGTAAGATAAACCTTTTAAAACATATCAAAGGGGATACACTACACTTTCCAAATATGCAGTTCAGAAGGAAAAGAAACATTGGTGGACTCTGCCTATGCCACTATTAAAGGTATCAGTTCCACATGAAAAGCAACTCCCAAGGGGGAAAAAAAAAACAGTAACTACAATAACATTTTTGTTTTTGTAAAGTCTCAATCAGGACTGAGCAATAAAACCAACCAAAATCTCCATATCTCTAGCAGGCTATAGGGTAATGTTAACAGCCCACAAATCAGGCTGAAGGAGCTGACAGTGGGAAGCCAACAATGCTACAAAGGATTTACTATTGAGGCATGTTCTATTTTAACAGGGGCCCTAAAGTAACATAGAATTCAAGTGGGCAATGCAAACTCAGAACTGTATAGCAACAGGGAGGCTCATCAGCAGTTCATAAGTCAATACCTCATAGAAGGAAGACAGACTAACATAACCAGTTTATAAATTCTGAATTAAGCATGACAGGTAATTACCTACATTCTTAAAACACAAACACACACTGGAAATACATGTTCAACCTCTAAAAGGCTTTTGAAAGTCTTTAATACTTTCATACTTGTATTTTTATATTTCCTTTAGTAGGAAGTATATTTTAAAGTTTGAATTAAACTTTACTAAAGTTCCCCTCTATAAATCATGCAATGTTCTTCGAAAATCTCTTCAAAGACTTAATTCACATTAATACACTTTACTGCCCATAAAACCATTCAAATAAATCACTGAGAAGATAAATAGTATATACAAAGAAAAATATGAGTGGTGAGTTTTTCTTCTCACTTTTAAAACACATTGTTATTCTCAATCCCCTTTTTTCTCAATCTTATTTTAGGCCAACCTGCTAAACAATGGCTTTCTACAATCAGTCAAAATATTTTATTACCAAATTTCAATGTAAATCCAAAAGGACTGATGAAAAAATAGTGCCTATAACAATACCTATTTTAACTTTTAAACTAAATTATTATATATTATAGTCTATTAAATTAATATAGATTAGAAAAAAGGAGAAAGCACTATATATAATTCCACCAGAGTGAAATGCTCATGTTCAGAGCTGTAGCTGATTAAACACTGCTGTACTTTTACAATACAAACTAACTTCTAGATAGTACAAAGTTAACTTTTACATTACCAATGAAAACAAAATGGTTAATTTCTATCTATACCATAAAAGTACTATCTGTAAAATAAATCCATAAGAAATCTCTCATCAACAGCCAAGGAACTGCTGTGGCATTGGCCAAAAAGTTCCCTCCGGTTTTCACCTAACATTTTACTGGAAAACCCAAACGTACTTTTTGGCCAACCCATAGGATCAAATATTTCATTGCCCCAACTGACTAGCAATTAATTTTACCTTTCTTTTCAACAAATGTTACCAAATTCCACCTGCAGAATATATGATATCCCTTTAAAATGCAATTTTAGAAGCCATTACTTTTTTAGAGAATCTGTGGCTCCTCTGTGTGAGAGAGAATTATAATGTAGACAGGAGCATTTTAGCCTATCATTAAAAAAAAAATACAGTGTATAAAAAAAAGGGCCACGTAGCAGTCCGTGGGCAGGATGAGTCATCATCCAACTCAAAACTTGCAGCACTTCGAAGCTTCCTCCTACCCGACCCCATCCCCTCAGCAATGTACCCTGAGTCAGCAAACCTTACTATTTTCTCAGTTATGAATTCTCACGATGTTTAAACGAACTTATGCAAAATGCTGCAACACTTTTAGTACTAACATTTGTCATTAGAACATATACTTTTTCTATCGCAAAATTAACTGATCTTCAAATCAATCTTCTCTGGATTCTTTCTTAATCACAGAAAGTAGCAAACATTTTTAATCCTCTTTTGCAAATAACTGAACTACAAAATATGGTCATAGATAAAGGTTTTTATAAATAATCCTTCATTTCCCAGAGCTCTTTTTCTAACAGTAATTCTTAGGTGATTAAAACACGTCCTGCTCAAATCTGGTATATTTCCTAGACGACTGCAATTCTTGAATTCAGGACACCAATAAGCAATTTTACAAGTTTCACAAGGCAATTCTTACTCAGTGATGTGAAAGGACTCTCTGCTCCTTGGCACATAGCAAGCCCTTCCTAAACATGTCGGAACAACTACCCATTCAAGAAATGTAAAGTCTCTGCCACCGATTAGCAAGCCTATTTCAAACATAAATATCTGACATTCTAAGAAGAAACTCTAGAGGCAATTTCCTTTCAGGGCCCAGTCCTGTTTGATCCCTTCAACCTTCTAATTAGACTCCTCTTTCCATTTCAGTTCCCCAACGTTCAAGAGAGAGGATGTGTCCCATCAGAGCTTTAAAAAATAACAAGGCTAGACGACTCAAACAATCGGAAAAGTACTCTGAAGCTGTTATCGCTCTATTTTGTCCCGTTAATTTTTCTTTCCCTTGATAAATCATCTTGTATCTGTTAAAAAAAAAAAAAAAAAACTCAGACTGACTTTGGAGGGCATTTTTAGCGATGAAGGAAAAGAACACGAATTGTGCTGCAAATGCAGTACCTCACGTTAGTGGACCTTTCCCAATGAGCGAGCAAAGGTAGAAATAAAAAGGAAAGGAATCGAAAAGATCCTGCTTCGGAGCGCTCCCACCTAACACCTGAACCAATCTTACCAATCAAGGAACAAAAAGCAGCCAAAAAAATCCTTACTTATCAACGAGCCTCACCAAGTCAGAGAAAAATGCACCGAGAAGCGAGGAAGCCCTTTTTCTGTGAACAGACAAAACAAGTTTTCATTTGGGGACTTTCACGGACCACCACCGCTGCGCGTCCCGAACGCAGCTCAGACAAGACTGTAGTAGAGGGAGGGGGAAGAAATTAGGAATTCCGATTTGGAGTTTTTCTGTACCTCCTTAGCGGCCAGATTCAACTCGGGCAGAGGACTTCGGGGCTCCGCGCCGAGTCGAGTGAGCGGCGCGCTACGCAATGTGCCTTGTGCACTGGGAGACTTTGCCCGGCCGGAGTCAGCTGAGGCCGAGTCACCGGAGTGGGATGGGGGAGGAGACGCGGGAGCATTTCGAAAGGCGGCGTGCCAGGAAGGCTAGACTCCGCGCCACCTCACGCTGCTGAGGCGAGTAGCCCCTCCCGGCCGCCGCCCCGCGTCAGCCCGCCGCCGGCCGGGCCGGGTTTCGAACCTGCGGAGCCAGACGTAAGCGGTCGGCAGGCAGCCGGCAAGCCTGGCCCGAGGCCGGCGCGCACCGCCGGGCCCGGCACCCCGGCCCGCGAGGGGCGTGCCGGGTGGGAGGGGCGCGCCGGCCGCTCTGCCGGCCCCACGCGGGGACCCCGGCCCGCCGCCGGCGGCCCGCGGGAGGACGCGCCGGCCAGGCCCGAGAGAGCGAGCCGGCGGGCGGGCCGAGGGCGGGCGGGAGACGGAACAAAAGCGCCTTTGTTGAGCGACGGCCGCCGGAGGGTCACACACAATGGAGGAGAGAGCCGGCTCAGCCGCCGGGCCCGCCGCGGCGCCCTCCTGAGCCGCCCCGCCGGCGCGCCCCGCACACGCACACACATATACCTACCGGACTTCTCCGACTCATCGAGGGAGTGCAGGGCCCACAGACAGCCCCCAGTGTCGGCTCAGGTCTCCGGCTGTGCTGGCGGCAGCGGCGTCTCCGAGGCTCTCGCTTTGCCGCAGTCGCCGCCATGTAACCCCGACCCGCGAGAGAGGGCGAGGAAGAGGGGGCGGAGGCTCTGGAGCCACGCCCCCGGACGTCACAGGCTCACTCCACGGGTTCCCCCGCCCCCGCCCGGCCCAGCGCGCCGGCACGCGCCGGAATTTCCAACGCCCGTGACTGGGCTCCGCGCGCCGCGGGGGCGGCAAGAGAAGAACGCGGGCTTGTCCCCCGCCTCCGGTTGGATGCGCTGGGCTGGGCTAGGGAGCTGGCAAGGAGGTGAACAGACAGGCTCTCTTCGCTCTGCTACTTGCCCCAGCGTTAGAGCACATGGTGGCAAACTCTTTGTGAGCGTTTACTGCACACCTACTACGTGCATGGGACTGGACGGCCTAGAGGAGCGAGACTGCCCCATCCCCTGGGAATTAGGAAGCTGGACCCGAAAATGGATGGGCTAGAAAGCAACAGCCAAGGAAGAAGGCAAACGCGTTAAAGGTCAAGCGCTAAGGCAGGCTTCTAAATGAGGTTGCCACCGCTGACCTTTCAGCTAAATGAGAAGGAGCCCTTGAAACTAGAGGAGGTGGCCTGGCGGAGGAGGGGCGCTGTTCCTGCGGAGGGAACAGAATGAGCCACAACGTGGAGGAGGGGAGCACCTGGCTTGTTGCAGGAACTGGGACTAAGCCAGTCTGAGGGAAGCGTAGAATTTGGACCAGAGTGTACAGCGAGGTAAGTGGGAAATGTAGATTGGTACCCTCTTGGGCCCACTAGGACAAAAAAAAAAAAAGCTTATTTATTTATTCATTTTAGTATGGCTGATTGAATCCAGGAAGCCTTCCAGTATTTATGTGAAATGTAGTAGGTATTAAATTAGAGACACAGGTCAACACATTTTTTTCAGTGACCGAATCACCATTCCTGGTGAGAACCAAAGGTTTGGCAACCCGATATCTATTATCATGCCTATCCTCAAGCTGGAGGCAAAGACCACTTCAAAGCTCACATACTAGCTTGAAGTTAAGTGAGTGGGATGGAGTTTGAATGGTTTATATTTTTTTATATTAAAAATAATACCATCTGAATAGCAGGTGTGAAGAGGACGCAATGAGTAGATGAAACCAAGAAAAAGGGAAGGGTTGTCCAAACCACAGGATTTCTATTTGTGAATGCTGCTTTTCTACAAGAGCTCCTCTTTGACCACTGTACATCCCTGCTCTGCCTGCTGGAGCTCCCCTGAAATTCGTGACACCTTTCCTCCCCCATCCATCAGTGTTTGAACATCAGGAGGAGAGGGTTCAGTTCAGTTCAGTCGCTCAGTAGTGTCCTTCTCTGCGACCCCATGAACCGCAGCATGCCAGGCCTCCCTGTCCATCACCAACTGCTGGAGTCCACCCAAACCCATGTGCGTTGTGTCGGTGATGCCATCCAACCATCTCATCCTATGTCGTCCCCTTCTCCTGCCCTCAATCTTTCCCAGCATCAGGGTCTTTTCAAATGAGTCAGCTCTCTGCATCAGGTGACCAAAGCATTGGAGTTTCAGCTTCAACGTCAGTCCTTCCAATGAACACCCAGGACTGATCTCCTTTAGGATGGACTGGTTGGATCTCCTTGCAGTCCAAGGGACTAAGAGTCTTCTCCAACACCACAGTTCAAAAGCATCAATTCTTTGGCACTCAGCTTTCTTCATAGTCCCAACTCTCACATCCATATATGACTATTGGAAAAACCACAGCCTTGACTAAATGGACCTTTGTTGGCAAAGTAATGTCTCTGCTTTTTAATATGCTATCTAGTTTGGTCATAACTTTCCCTCCAAGGAGCAAGCGCATCACGATCTGCAGTGATGAGGAGAGGGTAGAGAATAAATAAGAAGCACTGTGCTTTCCCTTAGGGAGCTTATAATGTGTCAAAGACCACCGAAATAACCTGTTGATCAAGCAAAGCCAAATTTGTTGACAGAGTTTTAGTAGCATCTTAGAGAAAGAGGTCAAGGGTAGGATAGCTTCAGAGAATTCGGGTTAAAAACAGGTCTTTCAGTGAAAGCATGTTTGCTGCTGCTGCTGCTGCTAAGTCGCTTCAGTCGTGTCCGACTCTGTGTGACCCCATAGACGGCAGCCTACCAGGCTCCTCCATCCCTGGCATTCTCCAGGCAAGAAGGCTGGAGTGGGTTGCCATTTCCTTCTCCAATGCATGAAAGTGAAAAGTGAAAGTGAAGTTGCTCCGTTGTATCTGACTCTTAGCGACCCCATGCACTGCAGCCTACCAGGCTCCACCATCCATGGGAGTCTCCAGGCAAGAGTACTGGAGTGAGGTGCCATTGCCTTCTCCGGAAAGCATGTTTGAGATAGGACTAAATTTTGTGATATAATATTTGAACTACAAGAAGATCAAACCAGTTAACTCTAAAGGAAATCAACTCTGAATATTCATTGGAAGGACTAATGCTAAAGCTGAAACTCTAATACTTTGGTCACTTGATTCGAAGAACTGACTCATTAGAAAAGACCCGGATGCTGGGAAACATTGAAGGCAGGAGGAGAACTGGACGACAGAGGATGAGATGGTTGGATGTCATCACCAACTCAGCGGACATGAGTTTGAGCAAACTCCTGGAGATGGTGAAGGACAGGGAAACCTGGCATCCTGCAGTCTGTGGGGTTGCAAAGAGTCAGACACGACTGAGTGACTGAACAACAAACAACAAATCTTTGGATTATTAGACCTAGGGAAGAGTTTTGAAGCAAACCTTAAAAAGTCAACAAGAGTAGTCTTATGGAGGAGGGGCTGTTTACCTTGATGAAGGCTAGGTCTCTTTGTTGTTCAGTTAAATGGACTTTGACGAAGGTCTTGAAACTGCAATAGTTATTTGCCACTTCATCTTTTTGGGCAGAAATTTCTTGAAATTAAAATCATGTTTAAGCATATTTTGGGGTTGTAGAGTCATTAATGTAGTCAGTTTAGTTCTTAACTCTATTGTGTGGCTGTAAAGAGTTTAAGTTCTCAGTAGTTTTTCAAACTGCCATACATAGTGAAGTCATTTTGGTGGATTAAGATCTGCATTTTTTTCTTAATGAAATAGAAAAAACTAGAGAGCATAGCCTATAACAAAGGGTAAAAACACTGTTCTGTGAAATGTGTTTTGATTATGTATCTTATTCCAACAAATCTGAAGTGTCATCAATTAGGACGGAGGTTCATGACACTGTACAGGAGACAGGGATCAAGACCATCCCCATGGAAAAGAAATGCAAAAAAGCAAAATGGCTGTCTCAGGAGGCCTTACAAATAGCTGTGAAGAGAAGAGAAGCAAAAAGCAAAGGACAAAAGGAAAGATATTCCCATTTGAATGCAGAGTTCCAATGAATACCAAGGAGAGATAAGAAAGCCTTACTCAGCAATCAGTGCAAGGAAATAGAGGAAAACAACAGAATGGGAAAGATACAGATCTCATCAAGAAAATTAGAGATACCAAGGGAACATTTCATGCAAAGATGGGCTCAATAAAGGACAGAAATGGTATGGACCTAACAGAAGCAGAAGATATTAAGAAGAGGTGGCAAGAATACACAGAAGAACTGTACGAAAAAGAGCTTCACGACCCAGATAATCACGATGGTGTGATCACTCACCTAGAGCCAGACATCCTGGAATGTGAAGTCAAGTGGGCCTTAGAAAGCATCACTACGAACAAAGCTAGTGGAGGTAATGGAATTCCAGTTGAGCTGTTTCAAATCCTGAAAGATGATGCTGTGAAAGTGCTGCACTCAATATGCCAGCAAATTTGGAAAACTCATCAGTGGCCATAGGACTGGAAAAGGTCAGTTTTCATTCCAATCCCAAAGAAAGGCAATGCCAAAGAATGCTCAACCTACCACACAATTGCACTCATCTCACACGCTAGTGAAGTAATGCTCAAAAGTCACCAAACCAGGCTTCAGCAATACATGAACTGTAAACTTCCAGATGTCCAAGCTGGTTTTAGAAAAGGCAGAGGAACCAGAGATCAAATTGCCAACATCTGCTGGATCATCAAAAAAGCAAGAGAGTTCCAGAAAAACATCTATTTCTGCTTTATTGACTATGCCAAAGCCTTTGACTGTGTGGATCACAATAAACTGTGGAAAGTTCTGAAAGAGATGGGAATACCAGACCACCTGATCTGACTCTTGAGAAACCTATATGCAGGCCAGGAAGCAGCAGTTAGAACTGTACATGGAACAACAGACTGGTTCCAAATAGGAAAAGGAGTGCATCAAGGCTGTATATTGTCACCCTGCTTATTTAACTTCTATGCAGAGTACATCCTGAGAAACGCTGGGCTGGAAGAAGCACAAGCTGGAATCAAGATTGCCGGGAGAAACCTCAATAACCTCAGATATGCAGATGACACCACCCTTATGGCAGAAAGTGAAGAGGAACTAAAAAGCCTCTTGAAAGCAAAAGTGGAAAGTGAAAAAGTTGGCTTAAAGCTCAACATTCAGAAAATGAAGATCATGGCATCCAGTTCCATCACTTCACGGCAAGTAGATGGGGAAATAGTGGAAACAGTGGCTGACTTTATTTTGGGGGGCTCCAAAATCACTCCAGATGGTGACTGCAGCCATGAAATTAAAAGACGCTTACTCCTTGGAAAGAAAGTTATGACCAACCTAGATAGCATATTAAAAAGCAGAGATATTACTTTGTCAACAAAGGTCCATCTAGTCAGGTCCATCTAGTCAAGGCTACGGTTTTTCCAATAGTCATGTATGGATGTGAGAGTTGGACTGTGAAGAAAGCTGAGTGCAGAAGAATCGCTGCTTTTGAACTGTGGTGTTGGAGAAGACTCTTGAGATTCTCTTGGACTGCAAGGAGATCCAACCAGTCCATCCTAAAGGAAACCAGTCCTGGCTGTTCATTGGAGGGACTGATGATGAGGCTGAAACTCCAATACTCTGGCCACCTCATGCAAAGTGTTGACTCATTGGAAAAGATGCTGGGAGTGATTGGGGGCAGGAGAAGAAGGGGACGACAGAGGGATGAGATGGCTGGATGGCATCACTGACTCAATGCACATGAGTTTGGGTGGACTCCAGGAGTTGGTGATAGACAGGGAGGCCTGGTGTGCTGAGATTCATGGGGTCACAAAGAGTCAGACACAACTGAGTCAGACACCACTGAACTGAACTGAACTGATGACACCAATATTTTATGTAGTATTGTCGGACACGACTGAGCGACTTCACTTTCACTTTTCACTGTCATACATTGGAGAAGGAGATGGCAACCCACTCCAGTGTTCTTGCCTGGAGAATCCCGGGGACGGGGGAGCTTGGTGGGCTGCCGTCCATGGGGTCGCACAGAGTCGGACACGACTGAACTGACTTAGCAGTAGCAGGAGCAAGAAAGCAAAAACTATCCAAATAATGATACCCTATTGCTACATCCTAATCGCAGAGATATTAAAATAAGAGGAAGAACTTCTTAGAATTGATGAACTAATTGTAGGATATCTATAAAAATGGTAATTGGATCACAGTAGCACTTCCCTGGTGGCTCAGCTGGTGAAGAATCTACCTGCAATGCAGGAGACCTAGGCTCGATCCCTAGATTGGGAAGATCGCCTGGAGAAGGGAACGGCTACCCGCTCCAGTATTCTGGCCTGGAGAATTCCATGGACTGTATAGTCCATGAGGTCCCAAAGAATCAGACACGACTGAGCAAATTACATTTAGCGCTACTTATTGCTCATTATTGCTTTGAGCTGTGTTATTGCTAAGGGTTTGAAAGCCACCGTTGTAGGGGAAGAATGTAGGAAAGAAGCAGGTAAGTCCACCATAAGGCAGCTTGAAATGAGCGCTTCCTGAGCAGAAATGCAAAGTACCTGCTCTTATTGGAGGGAACAAGTGATGAGGTCTGAAGATACCAGGAAAGTTTCAACCCGAAGACAGAGCATTTGAGTTGGGCTTGATTCCATCAGCAAAGTATGAGGAAAAAGACATTTCAAGATGAGAGGGCAGAATGTACAAAAGCATGAAAGTGCTGGACACGCTTTGGAAAAAAGTCTGACGGGACTGGGGAAATGAAGGCAAGTTAGTACCCAATTGAGAAGGCCTTGCTTGGATGCCAAAACTTTTGGATTTATGCTAAAGGCAGAAGGAGAGGAATTTAGATGATTCAACTAGTATTTAAGAACGGTAATTCTGGAATGAATGGAAAGGGTAGATTAGGTGAACAAGAAGTTGGCAACAGGAAGAAGGCAGAAGGATTCGTCTACATTGTTGTTTTCTGCCGTGCATCCAGTCTGTCTTACTCTGGTGACAATACTCTGATGTCCTTTAAGGAGCCACCCTTTCTGTAAGTCAGAATTCTTTTTGTTACAGTGACAGAAAACCCAATTCAAATTGTGTTTTAAGCATGAGAGAAGGAGGGCGGGGATGGAAGAGAGAGGATTCTACTGGGCATAGAAAGGGGATGTTCAATACCAGTGATAACTTGAAGCCAAATCAACTGGCCTTGATAAAGGGAAAGTCGTGAGTCACCCAGGTGGGTCCCATTTTTCCTGTTTGAGTTTAGATTCCCTCATTAGGCTACTTGTTTGATCTTTTTCCAATTCACTTACTGTCTTCCTATGAAAATAAACTGTCAGTATCTTGATTTTAAAGATGGAGGGTAAGGCAGATTTTAGACATAGACCACCAAGCTTGATGCCAATTCCTGGAAATTTTCTAATGTAAATCATTAAACATATGTTAGGGGAAATGTAACAGTTAATAGGAGTCATCATAGATTCTTTTCAAGTAAATAATGACAAGAAATACCACTTCCTTTTTTGATAGGATTATTACATTACTAAACAATGGGTAGAGTAGTCTTGATCATCGCAAAAAGTCAAAGCATTTTTGTGGATAAGATTGAGAAATATGGGTTTAGATAATTGTAGAGACTGAACTGAATTGTAGAGAAAGTTTGATTCAAAGAGTGCTAATTACTGGAGAGAATTAATCTTGAGGCTTCCAGTCTCAAGAAAAGCGATACAGATTTGTCCTCCTTTGTCAAGACTTGGGCAATATTTTTATCAATGTTTTGAGTTAAGATTTGAGGAGGATACAGAACTCAGATCTGAATATGTTGACAGAATATTTACTCAAAAAAATTTTTTTTTAAAGATGACATCTGGTTGCAATAAATACAAAGCATAGTATCTTTGTTCAAGAAATCATTTGAAAGGGGCCAGGATTTAGGAGACTTGACCTGATAGTGTGACTATAAGATAGAGATATGCATACAATGTGAGCTGCCACCAAAAAAGAAAACTAACAAAATGTAGACTGTGTTAATGCAAAACAGTGTTCAAGTCACAGGGGCACTAGACCTATGCTATTCAGTTCAGAATTTCTGAACTCATGTGTTCAAACATAGATACATTAAAAGAGCTCCTTGCATAACAAACCAGAATTCTTTAGAAGGAGACATCCAGGTAGAGTATGGAAACCATTTTTTCTCTAAAGAAAAGATGAGGGAATTGGGTCTGCTTAACCTGCAGAAAAGCAATTTGCTAAAGAGTTGTTATGCAGAGAGTAGATTTATTCTGTATTGCACTGGAGTTCAGATATAAGACCATCAGGAGGGCTATTATGGAGAGAAAGATTTTGGCTCAGCATAAGAAAGGACAGTTTTGGATACTGGAATTGAGCCCCGTGGTCAGGACCTCCTGGTGAAGTGAGTTCTACATCACTGGAAGCGTTCAATCAGAAAACAGTGGCCACCTGTCAGGGATGCTATAAAAGGAATTTCTGGAGGGGCCTATAGAGAGGTGATAACATCCAAGGTCTTTAATTGCAAGTTTCCATGTGTCGATATTTATACTATTAATTTAAAGTGATTGCTTTTCTAGACATGGTTTCCAAAGGAATATGTTGTAATTTTCTTTGTAAATAAAACAACTTTCCACTGAAGAAACTGATTGCCAACTCCAGCTGATTCTTGTTCTTTGTGGAATTATGTTCTGTAAGGTTGCTTTGAACATTGAACTAGTGACTGCTGAACCATTGCTTTTAAGGGGGATACAGGATTAGTTTCCTTTATTTATTATTTATTCAGTATTATTTATTGTTAGTTTCCTGGTAATATCCTTTATCAAGTAACCCCTTTCAGATAAACACTTTATAAACATTATTTCATTCTCTTAGGCTATGATAAATAGGATTTTGGAGAAAAGCTGCAATGCCATAAGCTTCTTACATTTTTTAGACAAAAATCTAGCTTTCTTTGCAACAAAATCTCAATCTGTACACTTACTTTTTGAATAATGGTTATGTAACTAACCACTTAAATATACTGGGAAATACCTGTTCGGATAATTTTGCAAGAACAACAGATAAAGGATCCTCCCCGTGATTTATCTGCCTTGGAAGTCAGTATTTTCTGGAAGTGGGATAAATCTGCAGAAATGGTAGAGTTAAATGACTAATACAATAGTGTAGATCCTGTGGCAACACACACACACTTTTTAAGAGGGAGCAGAGCTATGGCGACACTCTTGGCTTTAGAGAAATCTGGTCTGAGGGTTTTCTTATTTATACTCTGTCCGTCCTCTTCCTATCTTGAGAGCCCTGTTAGCCTGAGGAGAAGAGATGCTCCTGAGTTCTGGAGATAGTCCACATTTTTGAAATGAACTCTTGAGACCACAAAGTCTTCTATAGCCATCCTCAGTTTTTGAGAACAATCTGGGCCTCCAGCACATGATCAATGCAAATTAAAATAAGATTCGACAAACTGTTCCTTAGCTTATCCACCGAGTGATAAATATTTTGAATTGTGGGGACAAAGCAGCTTTCAGTACACAAGGTCATTCCCCTCCTTTTTGCACTCCAAATTGTCAAGCTATCTGCCATTTGGGGAAGAAGGTAATCACTATGTGTAACTCTAAGGAAACATGCTGATGATGTGTTTACATTGGTCATTCTGAGTGCTCAAGTTATCAACTGGTATATAGTATTGTTCAGTAGGTCTACCTGCCACAATCCCATCTCCTATTTGACATATTTTACCAGCTGTCAGTTACCACCATTGGGACAACCTTCCCTGAAGATGTCATCCCCAGAGGCCAGTACCCATCTCTGAGACCTGACTGAAGCCTTCACTGTTTCCAGTGAAGAGTACCCTAGGAGTGGTATTCTGAAAGGAAATGGCCAGACCCTCAGGAGGCTTAAAAGATCCATCTGCCCATCCTGGGAAGCTCTATCCTGTGAATTCCCACCCCAGGCTATCTCCCCATCTTTGACACTCGTCCCATATCCAGGGCATTACACAGGACCCAAGCTCAGAAAGACCCCATATTTGGTTTAATACTCTCCTCTCACCATCTTGAAATCCCTAGTAAGTTTATCTTTGAACTCATGTTTTGCAGGGCAGTTGGATGGGACAATGGAGCATCCATGTGAGCAGGAGATAGATGCAATTCGTGTCCACTGTTCTTTGCCACCCCATTCACATGCAGTTTTCTCAGTGCCCCGTGAGGACAGAATTCTGGTGGACTCACAAAGCACTGGAGTTCAGTGAGACAAAGCAAGGAAGTACAAGGTGTGAATGCATTTACAACTGAATAAGGGGGGGTGCTGACAGCTCTGAGAGGCCATGTTTCCATTGGAACCAGAACTTGCTTCAAACGCAGAAAGAAGGCATTTTAGGAAACACAAAAGATCAAGGAACCCTATCACGTCCTTTCTTGTGTTACTTCCCCTTATTAGTCAACCACCTGCATGCATGCTAAGTCTCTTCAGTTGTGTCCGACTCTGCAACCTCATTGACCGTAGCTTGCCAGGCCCCTCTGTCCATGGGATTTCCCAGGCAAGGATACTGGAGTGGCTTGCCTTTTCCTTCCAGGCCGAAAATATTTCTTTTTCCTTTCAGCCATTTCTTATACCTCAGTAAGTCAAAGGTAGAGAGTGTTGGTTCAATGTGTGTATCAAGAAGTGAAAAAAGAATGGTTAAGTTAGTTTTCTGCTGCTAATGGTTAGTTGCTTTCCACTGCTCTGGTGAGATCAAAACACATGCTCATAAGAGCTGCAACATAGAAACTGGGTCATTTTAGTGATTTCACATAGGAGGTAAACACTCATATTTGTGTTTCAAACTATATTTGCATCTTACAATAAAATTCATGCTGACAACTTGTTTTTAATTTTTCCTTACCTAGAATATTTGTTATAATTATTGACTGTCTAAATTAAACACTGTAAGTCAAGAGAGACCAGAAAGAAAGGAGAAAAGCTTTATATTTTAGTACCTTTCTTTTTTCCTACTCTTTGAATAAGAGGCCTCAGAAATTAGGTAGCCAACTTTGAACCCCCCAGCCCACAGAAGAGTCCCAATAGCCTTGCTCTGGAGAAAGTGGGTCTGGAAAAGACACTCTACCTGCCTGCATCCTGTTCACTGACGACAGGGTTAGGGCAGGAGAGGTGAGAGAGGACCTCTGCTCTGTGGATGGGGCGTCCAAGGCTGCTGCAGCACCCAGCTGCCCACTCACAGGAGCTGCATGTCCTGTAGTAAACAGAGTGGCTTCTACTCATGGAGGTAGGAAGTGGGGGCGGAAGGAAGTCCTTGTTCCGCTGTAGAGCACATTTTCCCATGGAAACAATGTTGTAGGTCACAGTTCTCATCCTCTTGTAGTCCAGCTGCTTGTGGGCTAAATGGGCCTCTAAGAGTTGGCTTGAGAACCTAACCAGTACTTGTCACATTCTCTGGGAAAAATGCATTTTCAGTTTCAAACAACTAAATTAGAAATCAAAGTTTGGGAACATAACTCTCATTCAGGGACTATCTGTATTTTGCTAACTCAGAAGAAATACTGAGATCTTCGAGAAGGATGGTGTGTGTAAGACCCAGATAAACAATTAAACATTAATGAGAAAGGTTATTAATTGTAATAACTTCGCTGTATCCTCCACATGGTATGAAGAATCCAGTCCTTCAGACTTGCTGCTTGAAGAACTTGTGTGCAAATTCACCACAGTTGACTGGTCTCTGGCAACCAACACATACCAACCAAACCCAAGAGATTTCACTGTAAACTCGATGCCAGTTCGTAAAGAACAGAAGAAAAGCTGTGCTGAGTTGGACTAAAGATTCATCCAGCCTGTTATTCTCTGACAATGATTGTGAACATCTACATTTTATTTACTCTAAACTCTAGGGTGGGGCATAGAATCTGAATATAGTGTCCTCCCAATAAAATGTTTGTTGAAAATGAAATGTTTTTGAATATCACAATTGCCCCCATGACATTAACTTCAAAAGGTAAATAAGAATTTCCTCCAAATATCCACTTATTTACTATTTTTAAAGCAACTGTCTTCTTAGGAAATCTTTGATTATTTTAGTTGCTCTTTTCTCTGACCTGGTATATTGACTAGGCTCTTTTCTAAGGTTTTGAGGCAGAATTAGATGCTTTACACTAGGTTTAGCCTCATTACCATTTTGTCAAATGTAGAACAGAACAGTGCTCTCAGTTTTGTTTTCCGCGTTCTTAGCAAAGAGGCTAACATGGAAATTATTGTTCTATGACTTTAGCAAACAGCAATAACTCATGGTTCTCTTTCTTGAAATAACGCATAATTTCAAGCTCGTCTTCTTTCAAGTGTCTTTCAGACCAACCACCTAAAAGGATTATCAAAAATCAGTACAGAATGAAATTCATTTGCCATACTTCTGTCCACTCACGTAGCTTTGTGCAATTTATCTTTACTTCAATTTAGATTGGTCTGCTTGGTGTTTACTACTCTGGAGAGCTTAAGGACATCTCAGTCTAGTGAATTTTTTTGTATGAGCCCACTTTCAAACAGTCTATGAAATTTTTTAAGTTTAGTCCTTTAGTAATCCTTGAGGATTCCTCCATGAAATCAGAAAAATCCATCCAGTATTTTGGCACCAACAACAGTCAGCAGACCTTGGTACTGGCCCCAGTTCCGCCACTTACTAGTTGTTAGAGTCCAAGCAAGTCATTTAATCTTATCGTTAAAATGCCTCACTCCCTTGCAGGCTTGTTCCAAGGATCTCAGGAGATAATGTGTGTGAAAGCACTCCGAAAATGCTAAATGACTGTATAAATAAGGGGTGCTATTAATATCTCCACCCAGAAGCTTGCCTGTTTAAACCATGGTTTCCTGAAGTTAAGCCAGCTCTCTCTCTCCTTTCACTCAATTCATTTCACAGATATTCCTTTTAAGTGCCTGCTTTACCCAAGGTAGAACTTTCTCCTTATTTTTTGAGTAACTTAGCTGGGTAGGGCTTTTCTTCAACGTTTAGTGTGTAAATTGGTTAAAAAAAAAAAAAAGTTTTGAAGAATGTCGCTTTCACTGCTTCCATGCTTATTTATCCCTCAAAGAATCGTGATCAAATAGTGAAGCATGAGACATGCTGGAGCATGCTGCACAGACAGAAGGCCAGAAGACTCTGCCTGCATCTCCCACGGAAAACAGGAGTGTTCTCTCTGCAGCCCAGGAGAGACAAAGCAAAGCTCAGACAGGTACAGCTGACGACCCAGTGGGAAGGGGATGAAGAGAAACTGTGTAAAATCTCTACAGGCCCCAATAGTCAGAATTATCAGAAATAAGATTTACTTACATGAAAGCAGCTTACAGAAGCCTTTAATTTAGCTGGTGGTCCATTCAGCAAAGAAAATTTTCTTTCAGTTTTTGAAGCTTCTGAGGGTTTATAAAGACTGTTTCCAAAGGAAAAATAAAAGGCAAACGATTCTTGGGGAAGAGGGAAAAAGACAGATTTTTAAAAATGATTTAGCCGTACAGCAGATTATGAAGGCGGGAAAAGGAAGAGATTAAAATGATTCTTTCCCTCCTCGCTCTGTGACTCAGAGATTAATTTTAAAAATAATCTTCATCACGGTATGAGAAGCTGAGCAAAGACATGCATCTTCACATTTCAAGTTCCGTGATGGGCTTGGAGAGGAAGGAACAAAAGAAAGAGGGAGATAAGAAACAGTAACCATTAACAATAATCTGAAAAAGATTTCACCTACTCAGAAGAGGTGAGGTGAAATTAAAGACATCTAGCTGTGATGAAATAGGCACTTCCTGTTATTACCCTATTCTGAAGTATGTTGTAACAGCAAGGATGAAGCCTCAACTTGCCTTTTCAGTCTTACCTCCCACTGAATTTTCTGGTGATCCATATTTTACTCATTCAAATGAGTTTTCATCTTTCAATACCATTCCCCTTTCTTTGTATTGGCAACAGAAGGCTCTTTTCTAGGTGTTTTCTTGGTCACATTTAATTTATATTAGCATGTTCATGGAGAAGGCAATGGCACCCCACTCCATGGAAAATCCCATGGACGGAGGAGCCTGGGAGGCTGCAGACCATGGGGTCACTAGGAATCAGACACGACTGAGCAACTTCACTTTCACTTTTCACTTTCATGCATTGGAGAAGGAAATGGCAACCCACTCCAGTGTTCTTGCCTGGAGAATCCCAGGGACAGGGGAGCCTGGTGGGTTGCTGTCTATGGGGTTGTACAGAGTTGGACACGACTGAAGTGACTTAGCAGCAGCAGCAGCATGTTCATATATTTTGTTTTGAATTGAAAACATTCAAGCTTACAAAAAAGTTGCACACATAGGATAATTAACTTTTTTTTACCTGAATAGTTTGAGAGTAGGTTGCTGGCATGACAACTGTGGTGGACATTGAGATGCATTGACCAGATGCCCGTCAAGGAAGGATCTTTTGCCCAGTCATGAGGACTGTGGTTGACACGCATCTGTCAGTGGTCATTTTCTTCAGGTTTGGCCTCACCTGCAAAGAGCCACCTTGCCCAAGGAGATGCCCCTTTCCCAAGTGGCCCAAATCCAAGGACTGATCAAGGGAAGGATAGAGAAGCCTGGCTATATTGGCCCTGTGGAGGACAACTGCAATGGGCCATTTCTGCTAAAGAGCTCCCAGTGGGGTTAGTTGAGCTTACCCATTTTGCATCTCAGATCAGTATCTCTGTCTGCCCAGTGTTGTTTCCTTCCCCTTCAATCCATAGATATTGATCCCAAGAGCCCTTCTTCATAATTATCCTGAACGCTAAAGCCTGTCTTAGTCTGCTTCTTGGAAAACCCAAACTGGCACAGCTGGAGCAAGGAGAGACCTGAGAAAGCAGTTGATAAAATGGGATTTTGGATTTGGATCACCACCTGACTTGTAGGAGGACCACATCGCTGGTGATGAATGGAGCACAGATAGCCCCTGGCATAAGGTAGCAGTCTAGTTACTTACACTTCCACCAGTGGTGAATTGGAATAGCATACTCGTGGAAGAGAATGTATTAATTAGTTGGTGCAATATATGGAGAGAGTAGTAACTATAAGGACAGTGGAATTGTATGGGTATTGCTTAGCTCTTTTGAAGCTCTAGGAGAAGAAAACAAAAAGCTGAGCAAGTGGATAGCAGGCAGCTGAAAGCCAACTGTGAAAGCCAGAGAGTCTCTTTGGCAAAGAGACTTTAATAACCAGCAGAGGGAGCACAGAGAAAGATAAGGACCAGACAACACTAATTCATCAATGTGGCCAAGTTCCAAAGAAGGTTAAACTACTAACTAGACTAGGTCTCCTAGTCCAAAGACAGGGCTTTTGTTGAGGAAGAAGGAGACCCTGACACATACATTCCCAGCTTTTTTTTAATCCTCTGAGCCTGAAAAAGTGAGCCACCCTTTTCTATCAAGAGCCAACCACTCCCCTTGCTTGAGACAACGCCAAGGACTCTTCCTACAGTACAAAGTGTGTCTCCTCAGGATCTTCCCCCTCTACCCTCCTGTCCACAAAGTCTATACATAGAGTTAAGTGGAAGCATAACTCAGCTGGGGACATGCTAGGTCTGATAAGGGAGGAAAGAAACTGTATCCCAAAGGAGTAGCAAGATTTAACTGACATGGATTGCAGTGAATTTGACAAGATGTGTACACTGAAATCTACAAAACTTTGTTGAAGAAAGTTAAAGAAGACCTAAATTAATGGAAAGATAGTCCATGTTCACTTATTGGAAGACATAATATTGTTAAGATGGCAATATGATCCAAATTGATCCATAGATTGAATGTAATCCTTATCAAAATCTCACTTGGTTCTTCTACAGAACTTAACAAACTGATCCTAAAATTCATATGGAATTGTAGGGGACCCCAAATAGTCAAAACATTATCAAAAAAGAACAAAGGTGAAAGATTCGATTCCCAGTTTCAAAACTTACTACAAAGCTATTGTAGTACTGGCATAAGGATAGACATGTAGATCAAGGGAAAAAAGTTGAGAGTCCAGAAATAAACCTACACATTTATGGGGCTGTGGATTTTCAAGAATACCAAAAAAAAATTCTGTGAAGAAAGAATAGGTTTTTTTTTTTTGATAAATGGTGCTATCCACATGCAAAAGAAAGAATTTGGACCCTTATCTCACAAAATACACAAAACTTAAGTCAAAATGAATCATAGTCTTAAATGTAAGAGCTAACACTATAAATCTCTTAGAAAAAAAGTATAAATTTTAGTGACTTTGTATTAGGCAATGGTTTCTTAGACATGATACAAAACAGAGTCAACCAAAGTTTAGATCATCAAAATTAAAATCTTTTCTTTTAATTAAAATCTTTTGTGCTTCAGGAAACACTACCAAGAAAGTCAAAAGATAGCCTACAGAATAGGAGAAAATATTTGCAAATCATATATCTGATATCAGTCTAATATCCAGAATGTATATATAGAGGAGCCTGGCAGGCTACAGTCCACATGGTCACACAGAGTCAGACACGACTGAAGTGACTTTATATATATATATATATATGAACTTAACAGTAATAAGACAAATAACCCAATTTTAAAATAGACCAAATATTTGAATAGATAGTTCAATAAGAAAGATATACAAATGGATAAAAAAGCATATGAAAATATGTTCAATATCAGTGACTTTTACAGAAATGTAAATCAAAACCACAATAAGATACCACTTCACACCAACAGAATGACTATAATAAAAAGAAAGAAGGCTTCCCTGTTGGCTAAGTGATAGAGAATCTGCTTGTCACTGCAGGAGACATGGGTTCGATCCCTAATCCGGGAAGACCCCACATGCCTCAGAGCAGCTAAACCTGTGTGCCGTAACTATTGAGCCTGTGCTCTAGAGCCTGGGAGCAGCAACTACTGAGCCCACGTGATGCAATTCCTGAAGCCCGCAAGCCCTAGAGCCTGTACGCTGTAACAAGCGAAGCCTGCGCAACGAGAAGCCCGCACACTGCAACTAGAGAACAGCTTCTGCTCGCTGGAACTAGAGAAAAGCCCATGTAGCAACAAAGAACCAGCACAGCTAAAAATAAATAAATAAACATAATTTAAACAATAAGAAAACGAAGCGTTGCTGAGGTTGTGGGAAAATTGGAACCCTCATGCACTGCTGGTGGGAATGTAAAATGGTGCAGCCAGTTTGAAAAACAGTGTGACAACTGCGAAAAATGTTAAACATAAAATTACCATCTGAGCCAGCAAGTCCACTTCTACATGTATTCTCAAGAGAACTGAAAACACAATGTCCACACAAAAATTTGTACACAAATATTTATAGCAGCATGATTCATAATAGCCCAAAAGGGAAAACAACCCAAATGTTAATCAAATGATGACTGGATAAATGAAATTTCCTCTATCCGTAAAATGGAATACTATTCAGTTGTAAGAAGGAATGAGAGTCTGATATATGCTACAACATGGGTAAACCTTGAAAACATTAAGCTAAGTGAAAGAAGGCAGGCATAAAAGGCTGCATATTGTATGCATCCACTTAATGACATGTCCAGAGTAGGCAAATTCTTAGAGACAGAAAGTAAATTAGTGGTTGCCAGGGGCTGTCAGGGAGAATAAGGAGTGAACTGCTAACTGGCACAGGGTTACATTTTAGAGTGATGAAATTACTCTAAAATAGATTGTGGTGATGGTTGCCCAACCTTGTGAACATACTAAAAAACACTGAGCTGTACACTTCAAAATGGTGAATTTAATGTATAATGCTATCTCAGTGCTTTAAAAAGAACTCAGGGAAGTGAGCATGCTGGTGTCAATATACTATGAAAGACCAGAAACCCCACCAGATGACTGTCCCACGGGAGGACGGCGAGGATACACCATCTACAAAAGCAATAAAGTATGTGTTGGTGAAAACGTACCAGCCCGGCTATGAAGTTCAGTGGCGGCTCTTTCGCAGGCTGGACTGATGGTAGGCGATGTTGTTGTAAAACTGACTGCCTTATTAGCAATGGAGTTAATACAACCCAGAAATAATTGAACCAGATGGCATCACACAAGTGTCAGAAACCATGAGGGTACAATTATGATAATAAGTGGTAAGATCAGAGTGGCAACCAGGGGAACTTGACCAGCAGAGAGTTATGGAGATAATTAATGGAACTTGGTGTCACTTGCTAAAAAAAATAGATGGGCAGCCAATAAGGGTACTACTCAGTTTGTACAAGCAAAAGAAAACAAAAAGGGTATAGGGCAGGGGGCCCCAACCTCCAGGGTCTAATAGCCTAATGATCTGAGATGGAGCTGGTGTAATAATAATAGAAATAAGGTGCACAATAAATGCAATGCGTTTGAATCAATCTGAAACCAACACCTCCCTGCCAGTCCCTGGAAAAACTGTCTTCCATGAAACTGGTCCCTGATGCCAAAAATGTTGGGGAACACTGCTGTAGGGAATGGAACTATCTGAGAGCAAAGGTTTTGAATACTATTGAAATTAAATTGGTACTAACTGGAACAACGTTGCTATGCATTAAGGTATTAATCATAATTCCCAGGGCAACCATTAAGAAAATAACTCAAATATATAAGACAAGGGAATTAAAAATATTACATTGGAAAACATTCTTTAACACAAGGGATGGCAAAATAGGAATAGAGGGGGAAAAAAGCCGTGGCATACGGAAAAGGCAAAATGGTAGCTGTAAATCCTTTAATATAAAATGACTCAGTTGACTCCACCTTCGGACTCCACCCGTGGACGCCACGGACCACACCATTGCCATAAAGTGGCCATGCAGCAGAGATTGAGGCTATTTTGGCCCATAAGTATGGGTTCCCACTTATTAGAGCTGATTTAGTTATTGCCACTGCTAAATGTCCAATTTGACAGCAAAAGAGCTCAATGCAGAGCTCCTGATATGGCACTGTTCCTCAAGAAGATCAATCAACCAGTTGGTGGCAAGTTGATTTCTTTGAGACTCTTCTACCCTGAAAGGTAGACTGTTTCATTTTGATAGGAATGGACAAATATTCTAGGTTTAAAAGTCTAACCTTCAGGCCTCACTCTGGACTTAATGTTTGATCCACCAGCAGGAGCTTCATATAACTTTGTATCACACCAGGAAACCCAATTTACAGCAAAAAATACGTGAGAGTGGACTCGTAACAATGGTATCAGCTGGTCATATTGCTTACTGAAACACTGTGAAGCTCCTGGCCTGACAGAGCATCGCCGTGCCGTGCTAAAGGCACAGCTGAAGTATTAGTGGAAATGCACCCTCTGTGAGAGCCATCCCCCTGGAAGCATTCAACACATCGAATCGAAGCTCTTTATTTGGTTCTGTGTCCCCAACAGGAAGAATACATGAGTCTGAGAAGCAAACCATGGAAGTAGGAATAGACCTGCTCATCATTACTCCCAGTGACCCCTTGGGGAATTGATGCTTCCTGTTCCTTCAGTTCAGAACTCTGCAGGGTCAGAGTACCTCATTTCTAAAAGGGGAATATTTCCCACCAGAGGATACAGCAGAAGTCCCTTTGACTTACTAGCTAAAACTTCTGCTGGGCACTTTGGGCTCCTAGTATTCAGGGATGAGTGGGATGGAAGTAGAGGAACCATCTTAGGGGTTTTAACCCTAATCTTCAGAAGGATTTAGGTCTGTTGTTATAAAGTAAGGGTAGAGAAGAATGTTTCAGCACCCGGACAATGTTTGGGTGCTTCTTGTTATTCCTTGCCTAGGTGAAATAGTAAATGCATAGTGCATTAAAGATTTGGTGACCAGGATCCTCTCTGGGATGTAAATATACATCATGCTTCCAGGTAAGTCACTGAGGCCAAGAGAAGTGTTAGCTGAGAATGAGAGAAATTTAGAAAAGATGGTTGAGAAAGGAGTCTGTAAGTTTCGGTATCAGCCCCAAGACCAGCTGCAGCAGGGAGCCTTCATTTGTTTGTCCTACAAGCCTTCCTCCTCTAAGTTTCCCTACCAAGAGAGGCTCATCAGAAACCTGAAGAAGCTATTTCTCGACATATGTGAAGAACTAGAGCCAGGAGCACCACAGGGATGAAAGTGGAGACGACCCACCAGAATATCCCCTCTGCAGAGGGACTTCTTGTCCCAGCTGGTCTGTCAACAGTCTTTAGGCTTTAGGCAGCAGAGAGCTGCCTTATCAGAGCTCACACCACTTTGGAGACAACTTACATCCTTCAGGGCTTCCCTTGTGGCTCAGCTGGTAAAGAATCCGCCTGCAATGCAGGAGACCCTGGTATGAATCCTGGCTTGGGAATATTGCCTGGAGAAGGGATAGGCTACCCACTCCAGTATTCTGGCCTGGAGAAGTCCCTGGACTGTATGGTCGGTCCATGGAGTCGCAAAGAGTCGGACACGACTGAGCAAGTTTCACTTTACATCCATTAACTAATCAAGGCATGGTTTTAAAGCTTAGTCATTTCAGCCTGGTTTGGGACAACACTAAAGGGCTGTTTCATCTCCAAAGCTCTGCGTGGGGTTAGTTCAGGCTACTGGGCTTTCCTCATATGCAGCTTGATTTTCCTTCCAGCTAAGCCTGCTTCCTTCTCTTCCCTTCCACAAGTGTCGATCCCAAAGGCACTCCAGATAAACATCCTGGACATTAAACTCTGACTCAGTCTTCTTCCTGCAGAGTCTGAACTGTGAAAATGCCCCGTCATTACAAATACTTTAGTACATTATTTTTTACTAGTGAATATTCATCTAGATAACCCCAGTATAATATCAAAATCAGAAACTTAACTTTGATACATTATTACCTACTCCTTAGACCTCATTCAAATTTTGGCAGTGGTCCCAGTAACGTCCTTGTACAGTAAAAGGATCCTGCTCAGAAATTATGCATTGTATTTGGTTCTCTTCTGTCTTCTTCAATCTTGAATGGTTCCCTAATCTTTGCTTTACTTTCGTGACCTTGATACTCTTTAAGATTGGTTGTCATGCTTGCTCAGTCATGTCTGACTCTTAGCGACCCCATGGACTCCTATGCTGCCAGGAGTAGCATAGGGATCTCTGTCCTTGGGATTTCCCAGGCAAGAATACTGGAGTGGGTTGCCATTTCCTCCTCCAGGGGATCTTCCTGACTCAGGGATCAAACCCACCTCTCCGTCTCCTGCATTGGCAGGCGGATTCTTTACCGCTGAGCCACTGGGGAAGCCCACTCTTCAAGATCATGGACCACTTCTTTTTGTAGAATGTCCCTCCATCAGAGTTTGTGAGAAGTTTTGTCATGATTAGATGCAGGTTAGCATCTTCGGTGGAATGGTTAGGGAAGTGGTGCTGTGTTCTCACTGCATCCCGCCAGGTGGCACATGACTTCAACCTGTCACTCGTGATACTAAGTTGATTAAGGTGGTATCTGCCTTGCAATTAAGCATTTTGTGAGGAATTAGTTTAAGGCTATGTAGATATCCCATTCTTCATCAAATTTCCCATGTATTATTATTATTTTTTTAATGACTGAGTGAATTCACTTTCTTTTTATTTATTTTTTTTAATTTATTTATTTATTTTTATTTTTTTTAATTTTAAAATCTTTAATTCTTACATGCGTTCCCAAACATGAACCCCCCTCCCACCTTCTTCCCCATAACATCTCTCTGGGTCATCCCCATGCACCAGCCCCAAGCATGCTGTATCCTGTGTCAGACATAGACTGGCGATTTAATTCTTACATGATAGTATACGTTAGAATGCCATTCTCCCAAATCATCCCACCCTCTCCCTCTCCCTCTGAGTCCAAAAGTCCGTTATACACATCTGTGTATTTTTTCCTGTCTTGCATACAGGGTCGTCATTGCCATCTTCCTAAATTCCATATATATGTGTTAGTATACTGTATTGGTGTTTTTCTTTCTGGCTTACTTCACTCTGTATAATCGGCTCCAGTTTCATCCCTCTCATCAGAACTGATTCAAATGAATTCTTTTTTACGGCTGTGTAATACTCCATTGTGTATATGTACCACAGCTTTCTTATCCATTCATCTGCTGATGGACATCTAGGTTGTTTCCATGTCCTGGCTATTATAAACAGTGCTGCGATGAACATTGGGGTACATGTGTCTCTTTCAATTCTGGTTTCCTCGGTGTGTATGCCCAGCAGTGGGATTGCTGGGTCATAAGGTAGTTCTATTTGCAATTTTTTAAGGAATCTCCACACTGTTCTCCATAGTGGCTGTACTAGTTTGCATTCCCACCAACAGTGTAGGAGGGTTCCCTTTTCTCCACACCCTCTCCAGCATTTATTGCTTGCAGATTTTTGGATCGCAGCCATTCTGACTGGTGTGAAGTGGTACCTCACTGTGGTTTTGATTTGCATTTCTCTAATAATGAGTGATGTTGAGCATCTTTTCATGTGTTTGTTAGCCATCCGTATGTCTTCTTTGGAGAAATGTCTAAAAAATATGGAACGCTTCACGAATTTGCGTGTCATCCTTGCGCAGGGGCCATGCTAATCTTCTCTGTATCGTTCCAATTTTAGTATATGTGCTGCCGAAGCGAGCACTCCCATGTATTATTTTTAAAATTTACATCCATATTGGCCAAGGAATTCCTACTTTATTCAATGGACTGTGATCCATTACTGTCACCATTTCACCACCCAGACTGTTCCACATTTGGTGAGTGGAAGCCTCTTCAAGTTACTTCTTTACCCTTTTAACAAATCTCCATCATTCTTTTGCACTCCCTTGCTTGCGGCACATGATCGTCCAAGCTTATTTTGTACTTTTCCTGCCCCAACTCTGGAATCAGCCATTTCTCCAAGCAGCTCTGGCTCCTTTTGATGGAGAATGGCATTCAGAAACTAAGATCCCAGTGTTAAGCATGCTCATTGCTATTGAGATGTCACGATTCTTAAGCCTTTCAGTGGACAGATCTAGGGACTATATGAAATATATATGTGTATATTTATTTATGTATATAAATTTACATTTATGTTTACCACATTTTACTTCTATAGCTCTATATATGTTCCAAATCATGAATTCACACTGATACCTCCAATTTCTATCCAACACCAACTAGTTCATTCTAGTTTTTTCACTATTCATGTGTATAATTACCATCTCTACCAGTGACCAATGTAACGCCCATTATCCTTAGTATGACTATCATATTTCATCAATCCTTCTGTGTGTAAACAATCTCCTATGATTGGCCCTCCCCACCACCTCGTGTGGACACCTCCCTACACTGCACTGGACTACTGCTCTGCCCATGTACCTTTTGTTTGTCCAGTGCTCCAAGATGGACCATGCCTTGCACAGTCACCTTCCTCGCCTTGGTCTGATTGACACCCTGTGCCAGCTGGCCTTCCTTCAGTGGAGGGCCTCCTCACCCAGTTTGATCTCTGCACCCATAACTCAGCCTCCTTTCCTCCTCTCCCTGCCCACCGCCCCCACCACCACCACCATGTGGAGAGCGATCTTACCTTCATTGGGTTCCAACACCTGGCAACCACAGGCTGTCCCTCTGCAGGGACACCATTCTTCACTCTGCTCAGGGTACCACACTCGTATCCCCTCCTTGAGGGAAGGGGGAGGGACACCCTCTTCATCTCAGTCAGGCCACCTTCCACCAGATACTCTTCTCATCGGTCTTGGGCTTTGACATCTGCACCTGCCTGACCTCTTACCCAGATGCCCTCTTCATACATCTCAGCCACCACAGTTCCACAACCTCATCATGGACATCCACTTTGCTTGGGCTCCATGTATTGGCTTTTGGATTGATTTGTGCAGAAAGGCAAAGGAAGAGAATGGGAAGATAGAGGAAGAAGTGGCAGACCATTAATTCATTCTTTACAATTCATTTTTATTTATTTATTTTTGGCCACACTGCACAGCTTGTGAGACTTTAATTCCCTGACTGGGGATTGAACCCATGCCCCCAGCAGTGAAACTTCAGAGTCCTAACCATGCCAGGGAATTCCCTAAAGTTCATTTTTAATAGAATAATTTTTCTGAGATTCACTTCCATTTTGCTTTATGGTAGATCTAGTTCTTCTTTTTTTTTTTTTTACTAGATTTATTTCTGACATCATGTCTGTTATATTTATTTTTTGCCAAAAAAGTCCAAGCTGCCTGGCAGCTCATTCCTTATCTGTGATGGCCACCATCTCCTCTAAAAGAACCAGATGGCTCACACAGGTCAATAGACAACAGGTTGCTCAACTGAAAAGTTCCCCTGTCACCATTATTTTCAGTAGGGTTTTTAGGATAATATGGATATGGGTGTGTGTATTTAGAAAAAGGGCATCTTGCTTCAACACTTCCAATTTCTTTTCTCTGTTTCCTTTTCTCTTCCTATCAGAAGTTTGTTAATCTTGCTGCTGCTGCTAAGTCACTTCAGTCGTGTCCAACTCTGTGCGACCCCATAGACAGCAGCCCACCAGGCTCCCCCGTCCTTGGGATTCTCAAGGCAATCACACTGGAGTGGGTTGCCATTTCCTTCTCCAATGCATGAAAGTGAAAAGTGAAAGTGAAGTCGTTCAGTCATGTCCGACCCTCAGCGACCCCATGGACTGCAGCCCACCAGGCTCCTCCTTCCATGGGATTTTCCAGGCAAGAGTACTGGAGCGGGGTGCCATTGCTTTCTCTGGTTAATCTTGCTAGGTTAGTTGAAATAGAATCTCAGTTGCCTCTAACTTTCTGCTAGACATTTTCCCATAGCAAGATACTTCAAAGGTATTCTCAGATCCCAATAAGAATGGATTATTCACTACTCTTCTCCAAGCTGTTCTATGTGTCTTTATTCATGCTGGTACCTCTGCCTGGTCTATCCTCTCACTGATTCTCCAGAGATCAAAGCCTTACATCCTGAAAAGTACACTTTGCATGCTACCTCCCACCAAAATCTTTACAAATATCCCCAGCTCTGAACCTCAATAGAACTCTGTATGTACTTAGGACATAAATCCTGTTCTGACATTATCATTGCTAGGAGACAGGAAACTAGTTCCTTGGTTATAGGTACCATTTCTTTTCTACCTGGAGGCCTTTGCACATAGCAGAGACTCTATACATTTGCTGAATTGACACATAATAAAGGTTTCTTTTATATTAATTTTTCTTTTTACATAGTATACTCTTCAAAACAGTTATACTTCCAAGTCTTTTTTTTTTTTCTGGCAAGAGAGAGACCTACATTTTCTCCCTCACAGAAGAGAAAGATGTTTATTTTTATCATCTAAAGGACAAGAAAGTTAATATATTTATCTTTTTTCAACTTGATGCAATAGGTTGTCTTAGTATACCAAGAAGCAAAATCTAATCTCAAAGTAAATTCATAATTGCCTATGCAAGCCTATATTTTTATCCTGCCCAAATGGCATACCATTTTGACTTTTGAAGTTATTAAATGTTGACATTGTCCTAGAACATATGCATTACTTTGCATAGTGAACAAAATCATATTTTCACCTGCAGAGAGATGGCCCCAATTCCTCACTCCCCATAGGAATTATGTAACTACAGTAGGAGACCGACCTGCTTCTTTTGTGTTGGTCTTAGCCTGGATTCTCATAATCTGTTCCAAAGTAGGGCATTATCAAAAATCTAGGCTGCTTTGCCATGTTTTTTCTCCATTTAACTGTTTATTGCAAGGGCGATCATTAGGTTGTAAACTCTTTGACTTGGGAGTGTCTTCCAAGTCTTTTGTATCCTTCTTTTTTAGATGATAATAGCACACTGTAGATGCACTATGAATGATTTTACCAAATTAGTCTTAGAGCACTTCACTTCCCTGGGCTCTCCCTACTAAACTTGCTGTGTTCAGAAGCCAAAATTAAGAACGTTTAGTGTTCTCCTGCAGGGTTTTACTGTTTTTGGACCTCTGTTTATCCCTAGTGGCCTGACAGCTTTTGCATCAAGTTTTTAGAGTTAGCAGTTTAAAGAATTTTATCTTTTTTGTTTGGTTTGGCTGTGCCTTGCAGGATCTTGCAGGGATTCAACTTGAGCCCTCACCCTCGGCAGTGGAAGCATGGAGTCCTGACTGCTGGCCTGCCCAGGAATTCCATTAAGCTTCTTTCTATGCCATGCCTTGAAATTGGAAGAACTGGTAGAGAAACAAAGGTTGGGTACCATAAAGAGTTTTCCCATTTAGTGATAGAATTCCTTCTGACAGGTATCTGTAGTAGGCTGTTATGGCTCCCCCAAAATGTCCATGTTCTAATCCCTGGACTCTGTGGATATTACTTTGTATGGCAAAAAGGAAAAAAAGACTTTGCAGATATGAGTCAGAATTGTAAGATGGGGAGATGATTCTGGATCATCAGTTCAGTTCAGTCACTCAGTCCTGTCCAACTCTTTGTGACCCCATGGACTGCAGGACGCCAGGCCTCCCTGTCCATCACCAACTCCCAGAACTTATTCAATCTCACGTCCATTGAATCAGTGATGCCATCCAACCATCTCATCTTCTGTCGTCCCCTTCTCTTCCCACCTTCAATCTGTCCCAGCATCAAGGTCTTTTCAAATGAGTCAGTTCTTTGCATCAGGTGGCCAAAGTATTGGAGTTTCAGCTTCAGTATCAGTCCTTTCAATGAATATTCAGAACTGATTTCCTTTAGGATGGACTAGTTGGATCTCCTTACAGTCCAAGGGACTCTCAAGAGTCTTCCCCAACACCACAGTTCAAAAGCATTAATTCTTCAGCATTCAGTTTTCTTTATAGTCCAACTCTCACATCCATACATGACTACTGGAAAAACTGTAGCTTTGACTAGACAGAACTTTGTTGGCAACGTAATGTCTCTGCTTTTTAATATGCTGTCTAGGTTGGTCATTACTTTTCTTCCAAGGAGCAAGCGTCTTTTAATTTCATGGCTGCAGTCACCATCTGCAGTGATTTTGGAGCCCCCCAAAATAGTCTGTCACTGTTTCCATTTTTTCCCCATCTATTTCCCATGAAGTGATGGGATCAGATGCCATGATCTTCGTTTTCTGAATGTTGAGCTTTAAGCCAACTTTTTCACTCTCTTCTTTCACTTTCATCAAGAGGCTTTTTAGTTCCTCTTCACTTTCTGCCATAAGGGTGGTGTTATCTGCATATTTGAGGTTATTGATATTTCTCCCAGCAATCTTGATTCCAGCTTGTGCTTCTTCCAGCCCAGCGTTTCTCATGATGTGCTCTGCATATAAGTTAAATAAGCAGGGTGACAATATACAGCCTTGATGTATTCCTTTCCCAATTTGGAACCAGTCTGTTCCATGTCCAGTTCTAACTGTTACTTCTTGACCTACATACAGACTTCTCAGGAGGCAGGTCAAGTGGTCTCTGGTATTCCCATCTCTTTCAGAATTTTCCACAGTTTATTGTGATCCACCCAGTCAAAGGCTCTGGCACAGTCAATAAAACAGAAGTAGATGTTTTTCTGGAACTATCTCACTTTTTTGACGATACAACGGATGTTGGCAATTTCATCTTTGGTTCCTCTGTCTTTTCTAAATCCAGCTTGAACATGTGGAAGTTCACGGTTCACATACTGTTGAAGCCTGGCTTGGAGAATTTTGAGCACTACTTTGTTAGTGGGTAAGATGAGTGCAATTATGCGGTATTTTGATCATTCTTTGGGATTGGAATGAAAACTGACCTTTTCCAGTCCTGCATCCACTGCTGAGTTTTCCAAATTTGCTGGCATGTTGAGTGCAGCACTTTCACAGCATCATCTTCTAGGATTTGAAATAGCTCAACTGGAATTCCATCACCTCCATAGCTTTGTTCGTAGTGATACTTCCTAAGGCCCACTTGACATCACATTCCAGGATGTCTGGCTCTAGGTGAGTGATCAACACCATCGTGATTATCTGGGTCATGAAGATATTTTTTGTATAGTTCTTCTGTGTATTCTTGCCACCTCTTCTTAATAGCTTCTGCTTCTGTTAGGTCCATAATATTTCTGTCCTTGTGACCTAAATGCAATTCCATGCATCCTTAGACTAGGAAGACAGTGGAGATTTGACACATAGAAGAGAAGGCAATACGACTGTAAAAGCAGAGATTGGAGTGATGTGGCCACAAGCCGAGTGTCAACAGTCATTAGAAGATGAAATAGGGAAGAAACAGATTGTTCTACTATCTCTGGAGGGAGCAGAGCCCTGCTGACATCTTTATTCAACCCAGTGAGCCTGATCAACTTCTGGTCTCCAGGAATGTGAAAGAATACATTTCTGTTGTTTTAAGCCATCAGCTGTGTGGTAATATGTTATAGCAGCCAAGGGAAACTAATATAGTATTTTATATTTCAAATGTTTCTATACTTTCTTTTTACTGTTCCCCTTCTTTAGCCTGGGGACTTCTCAGGTGGCTCAGATGGTAAAGAACCTGTCTGCAATGCAGGAGACCCACGTTCAACCTCTGATGGGGAAGATTCCCTGGAGAAGGAAAGGGCTACCCACTCCAGCAATCTTGCCTGGAGGATCCTATGGCTAGAGGAGCCTGGCGGGCTATAATCCATTGGGTTGCAAAGAGTTGAACATGATTGAGTGACTAACACTTCACTCTTTTTTAGCCTATGTATGTATATATATATTTTTTAACTCCCATTTATTCTTTTTTTCCTAATAGATTTTTCCTGTGTGTGTCCCTAAGAAAATAACTTTTCATATCTTTTTCAGTACTTAGATGTTGGGTTTCAAAACAATTTAAGAAACATTTGAAGACCATGCACTGAACCTCTAGCATTGTTTAGAAACTCTGAGGGGACAGAAAGGATAACCATAAATTCCATCCTTAAGTATCTCCATCCTTAATTAATTAAGAAAGTTTACATAATGTTATGGGCCAACATGTGATAAAGTGCAAAGGTAAACCCCAAAGACAGGAAGTGCTGTAGAAATTCAGAAAAGTAAGTAGTCTGCGAGAGGTATAGGGTAAATTGGGTGGGTTTTATTGAATAGGTGGATTTCGAAGTCAGGCATTTGGACAAAAGGAGAAGAGTTAAGATTTCATCCTCTGGGCAGTGATTTTTCATCATGAATTTCATCCTTACTGTTATTTCTTTTTACAGTATGAAAGTAGTCTAGACTTTTCTTAAAATATTTTAGAGATATAAAAATCAGAATGTAAAAATTTCCCTATAATTCCACTACTCCTGGAGAAATGCTTTGCTATCAACTTGACATATATTCTGTACATAATGTCATGTTGCTTATATACTTATTAGAGAAATGGATTATGCTGTAAATATCTGTTTGCCACCTGCCATTAAAGATGAGCAAAATGAAAAGGAAAATCATATTGTAGGATGATTAATCTTTTGGCAACATATATGTAGATCTCTTGCATGCACATTTCCTGCATCTGTTCTAATTACAGTATAGACTGTACTTAAGGGAGAAATGGAAACAAAGGGGAAAGCTATGGCTGATAAAACAATCTGGGCAAAAATATTAGGGTAATGGCTATGGCAGTAACTGACAAAGTAAGAGATTGGAGAATTTTTCTATTCAGTTCAGTCACTCAGTCACGTCTGACTCTTTGCGACCCCATGAATCGCAGCACACCAGGCCTCCCTGTCCATCACCAACTCCCAGAGTTCACTCAGACTCATGTCCATCGAGTCAGTGATGCCATCCAGCCATCTCATCCTCTGTCGTCCCCTTCTCCTCCTGCCCCCAATCCCTCCCAGCATCGGAGTCTTTTCCAATGAGTCAACTCTTCATATGAGGTGGCCAAAGTATTGGAGTTTCAGCTTTAGCATCATTCCCTCCAAAGAAATCCCAGGGCTGATCTCCTTCAGAATGGACTGGTTGGATCTCCTTGCAGTCCAAGGGACTCTCAAGAGTCTTCTCCAACACCACAGTTCAAAAGCATCAATTCTTCGGCACTCAGCTTTCTTCACAGTCCAACTCACATCCATACATGACCACAGGAAAAACCATAGCCTTGACTAGATGGACCTTTGTTGGCAAATTAATGTCTCTGCTTTTCAATATGCTTATCTAGGTTGGTCATAACTTTTCTTCCAAGGAGTAAGCGTCTTTTAATTTCATGGCTGCAGTCACCATCTGCAGTGATTTTGGAGCCCAAAAAAATGAAGTCTGATACTGTTTCCACTGTTTCCCCATCTATTTCCCATGAAGTGATGGGACCAGATGCCATGATCTTCGTTTTCTGAATGTTGAGCTTTAAGCCAAATTTTTCACTCTCCACTTTCACTTTCATCAAGAGGCTTTTTAGTTCCTCTTCACTTTCTGCCATAAGGGTGTTGTCCTCTGCATAACTGAGGTTATTGATATTTCTCCTGGCAATCTTGATTCTAGCTTGTGCTTCTTCCAGCCCAGCGTTTCTCATGATGTACTCTGCATATAAGTTAAATAAGCAGGGTCAAGAAAGATCTGGAGTAACAGGCAAATTTGGCCTTGGAATATGGAATGAAGCAGGGCAAAGACTAATAGAGTTTTGCCAAGAAAATGCACTGGTCATAGCAAACACCCTCTTCCAACAACACAAGAGAAGACTCTACACATGGACATCACCAGATGGTCAACACTGAAATCAGATTGATTATATTCTTTGCAGCCAAAGATGGAGAAGCTCTATACAGTCAACAAAAACAAGACCAAGAGCTGACTGTGGCTCAGATCATGAACTCCTTATTGCCAAATTCAGACTCAAATTGAAGAAAGTAGGGAAAACCACTAGACCATTAAGGTATGACCTAAATCAAATCCCTTATGATTATACAGTGGAAGTGAGAAATAGATTTAAGGGCCTAGATCTGATAGATAGAGTGATGAACTATGGACGGAGGTTCGTGACATTGTACAGGAGACAGGGATCAAGACCATCCCCATGGAAAAGAAATGCAAAAAAGCAAAATGGCTGTCTGGGGAGGACTTACAAATAGCTGTGAAAAGAAGAGAAGCGAAAAGTAAAGGAGAAAAGGAAAGATACAAGCATCTGAATACAGAGTTCCAAAGAATAGCAAGAAGAGGTAAAAAAGCTTTCCTCAGCAATCAGTGCAAAGAAATAGAGGAAAACAACAGAATGGGAGACTAGAGGTCTCTTCAAGAAAATTAGAGACACCAAAGGAACATTTTTCTATTAAGAGTTAGGAAATATCTTTATATATTTATAGATCTAAGGCCACATCAATAAAAACTAACTTCTCCTTTTAGCTTTAAGAGAGGAAAAAAGATGAAAGATCCCATTTATCCACATTTTAAGTTAGTCATATGCTCTGATTGTAGTAATAGGAGTCCCATAGGGAAGAAATTGCTTTGTAAGCAGTGACAGCAGGGTTAAGTATTTTACGTATAATGATGTCTTTCCTGATTATGAAAGCATTATATAAAAGCATTTATAGAAAACATGGAAAATATTGAAAGGTAAAACAAATAACATCATCCAGAGTCCCATCACTCGGCTATAACCACTATGTACATTTTGTCATAGACATTTTCCCGTGCAAAGGAATGCACATAAATGAAATGGAGATAATACAAGATACTTCAAGACATACAATTTTTACTTGACAATGTGTCATAAGCATCCTCCCATGTATTTAAATATTCTTTTAAAAATCTTTGTTTTCTTAAATTGGCATTTTTATTCTTTTGGTGGATTATAACAGTGGTGAAATTTTGTTGTAAAAAATGGAAATGAATACAGAACTGTGTAGGTAGGACACCGACGTCTTCATCTCACCTCGAAGAGGTACAGAGACTTCTCTGCAGTGTGCTGGAGTCTGCTCACACTGGCTTGTTGAACTAATTGTGTGCATCTTTCTCTGACTGATTTCACTTGCATAATGCCCTCAAGTTTCATCCATGTTGTCTGTAGCAGGATTTCTTTTTATGGCTAAATAATATCCTACTGTGTATTTTTACCATATTTTCTTTGTCCATTCATCCACTGATGAACACTTAGGCTGTTTCCATGTCTTAACTATTATAAATAATGCTGCAATGAATATGGGGGTCCAGATATCTCTTTGAAATGGTGATTTCACTTCCTTCCCTAGAAGTGGAATTGCTGGATCATATAGTAATCTAATTTTAAATTTTTTGAGGCACTTCCATACTGTATAAAATATCCACTTTTTCTAGCTGGCTTTGGCAATCCAACAATATATTATGCCCCTCTACTTCAATATACATTCATCAGCCTAATCCTTGCTTCTTAGCATTTTACTCTGTGACTGCGTTATAATTTATTTGAACAATTCTGCACTGATGGGTACTTTCATTGGTTCCAGCTTCTGGCTATCACACACAAAGTTTCAATGACTATTTTGTACGTATATATCTGCATGTGTTCTTCCCAGGTGGCTCACTGGTAAAGAATCCGCCTGCCAGTGTAGGAGATGCAGGAGTCACAGGTTCGAACTCTGGGTCGGGAAGATCCCCTGGAGAAGGAAATGGCAATCCACTCCAGTATTCTTGCCTGGGAAATCCCATGGACAGAGAAGCCTGGTGGGCTACAGTCCATGGGGTCATGAAGAGTTAAGACATGACTGAACATGAGTACCATCTGCATATCTATTCAATTATTTTCTTGGGATAAATTTCTAGACAGGAAAGGTGGAATCAAAGAATATTCCCAGATACAATTTAGACAGATGATAACAAACTGCCCTTTAAACAGTTTCCTATACTCACATCATTGGTATATGTTAATATCCTGAAAAACATACTTTAAATGATTGCATAGTATTTCAGTTTATAAGTGTCTGATAATTTATTTGATCAATTTCTTACTATGGTGTTTATAGCATTTCTCATTTCTTTAAACAATGTTATTTATAATCAGCACCCTTTTACTCATGTGACTCTCTTGTTTTCCTAAGAAAAATTCTTTGATAATGGAACTACAGAGTCAAAGGTAAGAATATTTTTATGACATTTTTATACATATTATTAGCTTTAGGTCAATATTTAGAACTTAAGATTCTTTTAAAGAATTTACTTGATGTTAAATAGAAAGAATTTTTTTCCAGTGACTAATATTATTTTTGCAAATAAAGTCTTAGGGCTCTCAAATAACCTTTAGGCTATTTTCCATTTAGTTATTTCTTTGGGATTTTAGCCCCAGGATTCTACCCTGTTCCCCCACCCAAATTTTGTTTCTGTGTTAAGTAGCAGATAAGATATAAACGCGTTTGCATGTTGGAAAATTAAATATATCCATATATCATATGAATCATTATTAACCTGCAGTCACACCACTTAACACGTAGGATTAACCCTACCTGTCATTTCCTTAAAGAGTAAGGAAGTAAATTGCAGTCAAAGAAATGAAATCTTCAGTGAACTCTTTAGGTAAATTTCATTTTGTGAAGCACAAGGACAAAAATTTAAATTTTCCCAAAAGGTAACAGTTACTTTATTTAAATTGATCACTTTTCAATAGATACATAAAAATCAGAATGCCTACAGCTGAAAAATATTTCCTTAATGTTTGCTAGTCTTAAATGTACTGCTTTTTAAAATTTGGCATAAAGAAAACAAGTGGACTAATATTTCTAACTTTTTAAATGTGTTTTTAATGTTGATTACTATTTAAAGTTAGTTTTTCAAATCTCTCCTTCACATCCCCCTGCCCATTTCCTCAAGTCAATTTTTTGCTAAAGGAAAAACTGGTGAGGGGGTTGGGTGTGGGTGTTGTGTGTGTGCATGTCATTTTGCAGAAGACGGAGGTGTGCGTATCTCATTTTGCAGAAGATGGAGGTGTGTGTGTGTCATTTTGCAGAAGACCCGGGGTTTCTTCAGGGTATGCCATCACCATCTTGTGGCCTTTTGCCATACTACTGTTAAATGTTTTAACACCATAATGCTTTTCTTTTTTTTTGCAGTTGCAAGCATGAAATACAGTGTATCTTCTTCTGGTAATCCTTCTCTGGATTAGAGGAAATAAATTGAGGGCCAGAAACTGCCTGCATGCAGAGTTCCCACCCTATGGTGAAATGGTGTCTCTGCATTTATGTCGTATTCTCACATGATGCTGAAACAACCAGCTGAATAAGGAAATCCAGGGAAGAGATGTAGTTGTACTGTAAACTGAAATGTTCAGTTACCTTTTGTATTCTGTGTGTGCCAAATCTGTTTTAGTGATTCCTTCTGATCTGTAAAAATATTGGTTGTCATGGGAGCCTGTAAATCTTTCCCCTCTCTTTGGTTATACTGCCAGAGTATTTTCTCATTTTTGTTTCAATATTCCCCCACTTTAGTACTATTTTATTATTATTAAAAATTTTTTTCATCCTTTTCTCTTGTAGATGCTTCTTCTATTTTTTTTGTCTCTTTAATACATTTTCCCTTCTTTTCTCTCCCTCCTTATCCTCACTTTCAGTTTCTTTGGTATCCCTGTAGCAGATCACTTGACTGATTCTGTGGCTTGTACTAACGTCTGCACCCATGGTGGCCCCCACCCTCTGTTCTGTATCCTCCTTTCTTTGTTCCTTCTAACTCCTTCCCCCAGTAGCTGATGTTCCAGCTTTTCTAGTGTGGAGAGCACTGACCTCATCTGATCTTAGGTCTTTTAAGGACACAGCTTCCTGGTAACCCTTAAGCTCCCAGGAAGAATCTAAATCCTACCTCTTCAAGGAAGCCACTCCCTAAATTTAACCCTAGATTCGAGAGAAAAGGTTTCAAAAAGACAATTTTAGCTTAGTCCTAAGAAATAACTGACTCATTATCTTACTTCTGTTC
Organism: Capra hircus; assembly: GCF_001704415.2. Lineage (NCBI taxonomy): Eukaryota > Metazoa > Chordata > Mammalia > Artiodactyla > Bovidae > Capra > Capra hircus. The sequence goes on along the minus strand of NC_030817.1, from coordinate 44,792,475 downwards.
TTTTTTCTCAACACAAGTGCAAGTTTTCATAGGAAGTGTACCAGGATGTTTTCCAAACTCATATTTGCATGTCCAAACTCTCATTTGCATAGGGACCAATTATTTACTAGTGCTTTGGAGTTGACATTTGTCTTATAAAAGTGAGTTAGATTAATGATAGTGAGAAGAAAAAGATTTGGCCAAAGAACTTGCTGTCATTTTGGAAAACAGCTGAAACTGTATTGTGAGATGTATATTTCTGTCTTTTCTTGTCTCATCTTCCACCAAAATGCTAGCTTCTAAGAACAGACACTTGTTCTCTTTTGTTCTCTGTTGTATCTCCAGTGCCTAGAATAGTTTCTGGCACAGAGAAGGCACTTAAATCCTTACTGGATGAATCTATCAGGTATTCTATTAGTATTGTTTCCTTCACAATCTGTTCATCCTGTCCTCTCACAGAGCCTTTGGTCCTCTTGTTCCAATCTGGACCAGCATCCCTCTAAGCCTGCAGACCTAACTTTAATCTCTGCCTCTGTGCAGTCTTAAGTTTCCTGCTTCTCAAGTGTTTCTCTTCCTTGGTTTAGTCCATCATTTTTGGTTGGCCACATTCATCAACTGTACAGTTTTTGAGTAACTCTTTCAATTGCTATTGTTGTGTGATAGACCACTTCGATATTTAGTGGCCTCATGCCACAACATTCACTTATTATCTCCTGGTTTCTGTGAGACAGGTATGCAAGAAAGGCTCAACTAAGCACTGGTGGCCTATAGACTGGAGCTGGAGCTGCAGGGGGTGCACGGAAGCTGAGGGCTGGCCATACATTTCTATGTAGTTCCTCTGCATGGGCTAGTTGGGTTTCTTCACAGCATGGCAGTCTCAGGACTGCTGACATATAGGCTGGTTTCCACTGAATCTTACTGTTCTTCCCGTGTACGATAGTTTGTCGAGTATAAAAGTCTAGAATGGATTATTTTCCTTCAGGGCCTCAAAAGCAATTCTCCATTGTTTCATAACTTTCAGAATTGTTGAACAGTTTAGTGTTAATTTCAAGATCCTTTGAAGGTCAGCTAATTTTTCTCTCTAAAAGTTTTTAGAATAATCTCTTTATCCTCAGTGTGTTGGAACTTCATGAAAATCAAGGAATAGATTTGATAAACTAACTGAAGTTTTGCTTGATTGAATTTTAAGTTCCACTCAATTTTATATCCTGATAACTGGGTTTCCTCCCATTACTCCTTTATTCTAGCTTAAATCATCCTGTCTGTCTTAAGTCTGTTCTCATTATTATAACAAGATAACACAGACAGGGTAGCTTATAAATAACAGAAATTTATTTCTCACAGCTCCAGAGGCTGCGAGGTCCAAGGTCAAACTGCCAACATGGTTGCATTCTGGTGAGAGCTGTCTTCATTGTTCATAGCAAAAGACTTCTCACTGTGTCCTCACATGGTAGAAAGGGCTAACGAATTCCATTCCATGGGGTCTTTTTAAAATAAGAGTATTAATCCTTTTAAAATGACCTAAGAATTGATGCTTTTGAACTGTGGTGTTAGAGAAGACTCTTGAGAGTCCCTTGGACTGCAAGGAGATCCAACCAGTCCATTCTGAAGGAGATCAGCCCTGGGGTTTCTTTGGAGGGAATGATGCTGAAGCTGAAACTCCAGTACTTTGGCCACCTCATGTGAAGAGTTGACTCACCGGAAAAGACTCTGATGCTGGGAGGGATTGCGGGCAGGAGAAGAAGGGGATGACAGAGGATGAGATGGCTGGATGGCATCAATGACTCGATGGATGTGAGTCTGAGTGAACTCCAGGAGTTGGTGATGGACAGGGAGGCCTGGTGTGCTGAGATTCATGGGGTCACAAAGAGTCGGACACGACTGAGCGACTGACTGAATTGAATCACCTCCTGAAGGCCCTACCTTCTAATATCATCACTTAAGCACTATGATTTCAACATGAACTTTGTGGGGACACAAACATTCAGACCACTGTACTAAGAAACCTTTTTCGACTAACTCCTAGGGATATTAATCATTTTCTGGCTCCCCATTCTTCAGCACTTTAATATAATGTCAGCTACACTGAGTACACTAAAGCCTTTCACTGTGTGGATCATAACAAACCGTGGAAAATTCTTAGAGAGATGGGAATACCAGACCACCTTACCTGCCTCCTGAGAAACATGTATGGGTCAAGAAGCAACAGTTGGAACAATGGACTGGCTCAAAATTGGGAAAGGAGTAACACAGGCTGTATATTTATCTTATTTAAGTTATGTAACTTCTATGCAGAGTACATCATACGAAATGGTGGTCTGGAATCAAGATTGCTGGGAGAAATGTCAACAACTTCAGATATGCAGATGATACCACTCTAGTGGCAGAAATGAAGAGGAACTAAAGAGCCTAAGGGTGAAACAGGAGAGTGAAAAAGCTGGTTTAATACTCAACATTCAAAAACTAAGATCCTGGCATTCAGTCCCATCACGGCAAGGCAAATAGAAGAGGTAAAAGTGGAAACAGCGACATTTTATTTACTTGGGGTCCAAAATCACTGGAAGGCTTCCCTGGAGGCTCAGCAGTAAATAATCAGCCTGCTGTGCAGGAGATGCAGGAGACACCCATTGATTCCTGGGTCAGCAAGATGCCCTGGAGGATGGCATGGCAACCAACTTCAGTATTCTTGCCAGGAAAATCCTGTGCACAGATGAGCCTGACAGGCTATGGCCCATGGGGTCACAGAGTCAGACATGACTGAACAACTGAGCACATAAAATCACCACAGATGGTAACTGCAGCCATGATTTTAAAAGACACTCCTTGGAAGGAAAGCTTTGACAAACCTAGACAAGATACTAAAAAGCAGAGGCATCACTTTGCCGACAAAGGTCCATATAGTCAAAGCTATGGTTTTTCCACTAGTCATGTATGAATGTGACAGCTGGACCATAAATAAGACTTAGTGCTGAAGAACCGATGCTTTCAAATTGGAGTGTTGGAGAAGACTCCTGAGAGTCCCTTGGACTGCAAGGAGAGCAAATCAGTCAATCTTAAAGGAAATCAACACTGGTTTCCTTTAAGAAATCAATTCAAAGTTGAACTGCAAAAGTCATTGGAAGAACTGATGCTAAAGCTGAAGCTCCAATATTTTGGCAATCTGATGCGAAGAGCCAACTCATTGGAAAAGACCCTAATGCTGGGAAAGATCGAAGGCTAAAGGAGAAGCGGGTGGCAGAGGATGACATGGTTAGACAGCATTACTCACTGAATGGACAAGTACTTGTGCACACTCCAGGATATGGATGTGGAAGACAGAGGAGCCCAGTGTGCTACAGTCCATGGTGTCACAAAGAATCAGACATGACTCAGCAACTGAACAACAAACTGGCACTTGCCACTTACCTAAACAAAAATTAAATTATGTGCTGCTGCAACTGCTGATTTTCAACACTCCCTGAAAGGAGCTCAGGATGGAGAGCAGAAATGAGGCACTCTGTGCTGGGGGTGGGGGAACTGGCAAAACATGTCTTCAGATAGCAAGATATTTTCAGGAGTCAATTTATGAGTGCAATTCTTGTTTCACTTCATATCTAGAAAAGCATCAAAATCCTTCACGGTGGTGATTCTCTTTCATGCATAGAAGAAGCTTCTGGAAAAATATGTGCCTGAATACATGTACTCTCCCTCCACCAAAATTACATATATACTGTTCTTCCCCCTCTACCTCTTCAGAGCAGTTTCTCAGAGGTATCTGAGGCTGTCTCCTAGGCTGCAGTCTTCATTTTGCCCCAAATAAAGCTTAACTTGCAACTCTCATGTTGTGCATTTTTTAAACGTTGACAGTAGTTCAAAGCGCTTCTATATATATGAAAAAATCATCTTTGCTCTTATTTTTACATCTGCATAGCACCCACTGCAGGCACTCAATTCAGTAAGAAATCTAATAAAGGCAGATGATAAGTGAATGCTCTGTGTTTTCTAAGAAATGAGCTGCCCCATTGTTCATTCAGGGCTTCCCAGGTGGCACAGCGGTATAGAATTCATCTGCCAATGCAGGAGACTCAAAAGAGGTGGGTGCAGTTCCTGAGTTGGGAAGATTCCCTGGAGTAGGAAATGGCAATTCACTCCAGTATCTTGCCTGGAAAATTCTATGGACAGAGGAGGCTGGTGGGCTACAGTCCATGGGGTCGTACGACTGAGCACAAGCACACACTGTTCATTTGCTGCTGGAGAGACTTTGGGAATTCTTCTCTTTAGTTCCGATCAGTCTATGCCTCCTAAAGGCTAACTCCATCCACAAAGTACTCAGAAATGAGCCACCTGATCCTCCCATGGGGTGGCGATTTACCAAAAATGGAGTGAATATGCAGTTAATGTATTGTTTAATCAAACTGTCATTTTTCCTCTAAGTCTCTCAGATGTTATACAAACTTTATAACACATATTTCTGTTTTGTAACTTGATGCAAGCATAGGTTTTTATCAATCTTAAAGATAGATATCTTATAGAAATGTTTGTAATGATACACTAATTGTGTCATGTTATTTGTGTTGTGTTAGCCAACCTAGTTTAATCTTTGTTCTTTGACTAGGGGGTATTGGTTACTATTTTGAGGATCTTATGAAGGCAGAACATGGGAAAAAGACAAACTCTCAAAACCTGGGAAAAAATGATAAAGCTATCCTGGAGATGTTTTCTCCAGTTACTCACCTAACATATGAAATTCTCCATCCCTAGAAGAAAAGAAGAGATTATCTTAATACCCAAAGTTAAATTAGTAAGACACAAACCCAATAGGATAAACCTGTCCAGCTCTGCTAGTAAATGAAAAGGTTATTTGAACACTGTAAACATCAATGATAGTGATCTGGGTGTAACCTCAGGCAAGCACTACCTGTGACTGATTAAGCTGAAATCTAATTAAATGTATTAGATCCTGTCTGGAGAAAGACAACTTGAATAGAAAAGCAATGTATAGCAAAAACAAACAAACAAAAAACAAATCAAGGAATCCGAAGTTATTTGTTTTGCACTATTCATATGAGATAAACACATTAATTCTGCTAGTCAAGGTGGGTAGGGTGATTCAGCAGGCCTCACTGTAATTCAATTTGTTACGATTTAATCAATATTCATTTCAAGGATAGTATTCCAAATGAAAATGAAACTGAATCACAATCACATAGAATACTTGTTTTTCCAGCATTCCAGAAAGTTTTAAAGTGATCCCATCTGCTTACTCCTATATCATCCATTTTATACGCAATAGTTCTAGGATAACATACTCAGTCCCACTTCTTGTCCATTTAAACCCTATCAGGCACTCCTATTTACAACAAAAATATACCTCATAACCTCCAAACTAAAAAATCTACTGTTGCCTTAACACTGGATGTACATTTCTGAAAATTCAAAATTCCTAGAAAGGACCTAGTTGTTTAACATATCCAAGTCACTTCATTTCTCTGAGCTTCTGTAAAGCAAAAGGGTTTATCTAGCACTGACTTATTAAAAAATTCTATGACTGCCTGATTTTGTAATGTGCAATTGTTTAGCCACATTCCCCAGCAAAATTAGTTTTTTTTCCTGAAAAAATAAGTCAATGGAATCGGAATAGTGTTTTTCTAGCTGTAGGCTGCCAGCTATTAAATAAATCACGAAATCAATTTAGTAGATGCACTGCCTGTCAGCATAAAACAAAACAAGCTTAACAAGAATAGGAAATCTCAGGTTGCATCTTAGTAGTCAGTACTGTTTTGTGATTATTTGTTTCAATTTTATATAAAAGTGTGTACCGGGTTAGGATGGCACATTTTTGATGTCTGACATACACTACTCTAAAGTTGTGGTCAGACTGGTCCGAAGATGACCCTTTTAGGGGTATGAGAGGTCCTTCCTCTTCCAATCACACACATATGTGTGTGTGAGGACAGATTTTCTTCACAAGCTTCAACCAAAACCTTTCTCAAGATTGAATGCAGAAGCAGGTATGAGAATTCAGCTGTTTTCATTTGAGGCAGATACCAAAGACGCTTTCTAAACTGTAAATAATTCCACTCTTCAATTTTCAGAAATAAGTCACTTAAAATCTTAAAATGCTATTTTATGTTAACTCGTTTATTATTGTACAACGAAGTTTTAAAATTTCTGTCTTAATTACTATTACAGTAAATATCAATAGATACAAGCCACATAAACAAAAGCATGTTTGAGTCCGCAACAACTTGAGAACAGCTGATCCGTATAAAACAAAGGACTGCAGGCCTGACTCCTGGCAGGTTTAACACGGACACAGGCCCTTCCTGCTGCTGCTGCTGCTTGGGAGTCCCCAAATACCACCCCCTCCACTGACACTCAGACCTGATGTACCCAGGTGAGAATCCTCGGGAATAAGAACAGATATTGACGAAGGGCGGGGTTGCTGGACGTAAGAGCGTGGGCAAGTGCGGGTTCAAAGTGCAAGCGAAAGCAAGCTTCCAGTAGAAAAAGAGACTTTTTAAGCAAATCTTTGCGACACTGTCGCGTTTCGTTGGTTCCGTGCCGTAAACCCAGTAGGGGAGCCGCTCCCGGTCGATTGCGGCGGACGTGCGCTGCAATGGCGGATATGGAGGACCTATTTGGGAGCGACGCCGACAGCGATCCTGAGCGTAAAGGTGGGGTCCGCAGGGTTTCGGTGGAGGCCAGCGTGGCGGGCCTTCTCCGGCGGGAGCCTCACAGCGACCCGATTCCGGGTCTGCGAACGCTCTGGCGCCGCCGGCGGATGGCGCTTCCGCTGCTCCTGCCTCAGCGCCCCCTGCCCTCCCGGCGGTGCCAGCCTTTTCCCGAGGGAGGGCATGAAGGGACAGATGCAGAGTGTGTGCCTCGAGGTTCTTGGTGTCCATCGAGCAAGCCGAGCCTCCTAGGCGCGGGGCAGGAATGGAGGCCGGTGAGCCGGCGCAACGAGAGGAGGAACCTTAGAGTCCTGCTCTGTCCTGCCTTGCACATGGACTGTTGTGAATGAATGGAAATTACGTGTTCAGGAACATGGGTATGGGCTGGATGAATTTGCAGAGGGGCTCTGATTGTCCTTTTGAATGAAACCAGGACATGGCGTGATGGAAAGTTTAAAATGTCTGGTGAGAAGACTGAGAAGGTTACTGGGGTAGGGCTGCATATAGGTGTTACGCACTGGAGATAATGTGTCCTCCGAAGAAGTGAAGTCGCTCAGTCATGTCTGACTCTTTGCGACCCCATGGACTCTAGCCTACCAGGCTCTTTTGTCCATGGGATTTTCCAGTCGAAATACTGGAGTGGATTGCTGTGTCCTCCGGGAACCTGTGCAAAAACTCTAGAATTTTTTGAGTCGGTGGTATTAGATTGGGGAGCATATGAAGTCTGTGTTTGGAGAGAAGGGATGAAGGATTTGGTGGTGAAGTGAATTAATAAATGTATGTTCATGATGCAGGGGAGCACCAAGTGGAATCTAGTGTGAGGGCTCTACCAGGATGGATGTCCTGAAGGTTATGGTCAGGATAGGTCTGGAAGTTAGAGCCCTTATACTAACTCTTGTTCCACTTACTTTTCCAATGTTTTCATTACCCTATCATCTGTATTTGTCCTTATCCCATTCACCCTTCTAAGGACCGGAGCCATGTCAACCATTTCCATGAAGTTCATTCATTCATCCTTTATAGATCCCCTATCATGTTATAGCTACTTTGCTAAGTGTAGGGATTATAATGATGCAAAGATCATCACCTTCCCTCAGTTAACTTCATTGCTTAATACATAACTAATTGAATAGGTAGAAGCAGTAGTGAGTGTTTGAAGGTCTCCTGCAGAGGTGAGGGTCGGAAATGGCCTGCCACAGGGCCAGGGGCACTGGCAGCTGCAGTCCTGGGAGGCGTGTGTTGACATAAGTCCTTTTGGGAGGTCTCCGGTAGCCCTGACATAGAGCCTGTAGACTCCAAGTCTGGGCTGCCTCAGTTGTTTGTGTTAGTCACTCAGCCGTGTCCAGCTGTTTGTGACTCTATGGACTGTAGCCCGCCAGGCTCCTCTGTCCATGGAATTCTCCAGGCAAGAATACTGGAGTGGGAAGCCATTCCCTTCTCCAGGGGATCCTTCTGACCTAGGGATTGAACCCACATCACCTGCATTGCTACATTCTTAACCATCTGAGAGTTGTTAGGCCAAACAGCTAACAGGGAGGGAGCACAGCCCAACCTATGAGCAGACAATTGGATTAAAGATTTACTCGGCAAAGCCCTGCACCCGAGAGCAGGACCCAGTTTTCCCCACAGCCAGTCCCTCCCATCAGGAAACATATACAGTCCTCTTATCCTCATCCATCAGACGGCAGACAGAAGCAAGAACTTAATAATCCCACAGCTTTCAAAAGAAAACCAGGATCGCAGAAATCTAACCAAAATGATCACATATGAAACTATGAGCCATGCCATGCAGGGCCACTCAGAATGGTCAGGTCATGGTGGAGAGTTCTGACAAAACGTGTGTGGCCTGTGGGATCTTAGTTCCCCAGCCAGGGATTGAACCTGGGCCATGGCAGTGAAAGCTCTGAGCTCTAACTACTAGACCACCAAGGAATTCCCAAGATTTCCTTCTTTTTTTATGGCTGAATAATATTCCTTTGCATATATGCCATATTTATAGTGGCGTGGATAATATTTTGTTTATATGCACCACATTTTGTTTGTCCATAGATGGACATTTAGGTTGCTTCCATGTTTTGATAATGCTGCAGGGAACATAGGTGCATGTATTTTTTAAAATTAATGTTTTTGTGTCCTTTGGATAAATACCCAGAAGTGGACTAGCTGGATCATCTAGTAGTTCTGTTCTTTTTCTGAAACATTTCCATACTGTTTTCCATAGTGACTGCACCTCTTTACAATCCTACCATCAGTGTACAAATGTTCCCTTTTCTCCACATTCTCTCCAACACTTGTTATTTTTTATCTTTTTGATAATAGTCATTCCGACTGTGGTTTTGATTTTCATTTCTCTTTCAGTTAGTGATGTTGAGCATCTTTTCATGTACCTGTTGGTATGCCTTTTTTGGAAAAATGTCTATTCAGGTCTTCTGTCCATTTATATATATATAATATGAGCTCTTTATACATTTTTGGTGGCGTGCTGCGATTCATGGGATCGCAAAGAGTCGGACATGGCTGAGTGACTAAACTGAATCCTTTATCAGATATGTGATTTGTGAATATTTTATCCTACTCAGTAGATTACCTTTTCATTTTGTTGATGGTTTCCTTTGCTGTGTAAAAGTGTTTTAGTTTGCTATGCCACACTTGTTTATTTTTGCTTTAGTTGTCATTGCTTTTGGTGTCAAATCCAAAAAAATGATAACCAAGGCCAGTGTCAAGGAGCTTAGTGCCTATGTTTTCTTCTAGGAATTTTATGGTTTCAGGTCTGAAATTTAAGTCTAATCCATTTAGAGTTAAATTTTGTGTATAGTATAATAAGATAGTGGCCCAGTTTCATTCTTTTACATATTGCTATCCAGCTTTCTCAACACCATTTATTGTTCTTTCCCCGTTGTGTATTCTTGGCATGCTCCTTTGTTGTAAATTAATTGACCATATATGTGTGGCTTTATTTCTGAGTTTTTTATTCTGTTGCAGTGATTTATGTGTCTGTAATACAGTTTGAAATCAAGGGCATGATGCCTCCAGCTTTATTCTTTTTTTCTCAACATTGCTTTGGCTGTATGGGTTTGTGTGTATGTGTGGTTTCACACAAATTTAAGAGTTCTTTGTTCTATTTCTATACAAAATGCCATTAGAATTTTGATAGGGATTGTGTTCAAAATGTAGATTACTTTGGTTAGTGTGGATATTTTAACAATATCGATTGTTCCAATCCATGAACGATATTTCCATTTATTTGTGTCTTCAGTTTCTTTCATCAGTGTATTACAGTTTGCACTGTTCAGGTCTTTCACCTTTTTTGGTTAAATTTCTTCCTAAGTATTTTATTCTTTTTGTTGCAGTTATAAGTGGGATTATTTTCTTAATTTCTCTGTTAGCTTATTATTTATGTATAGAAATACAACTGTGTATTGATTTTATACTCTGTAACTTTACTAACTTTATTAGTCCTAACAATTTTCTGGTGGAGTCTGTAGGACTTTCTATATATAATATGTCATCTGCAAATAGTGACAGTTTTAGTTCTTTTCATTTTGGTTGCTGAATATGCCATTTTTATGTGAACAATTTTGTGGTATTTAGTACATTTAAAATGTCCTTCAGCCACCACCTCTGTCTAATTCTAAAACATTTTCATAACCTCAAAATAGAACACCACACCCACTGAGCAGTTACTTACCATTTGCTCCTTTCACTAGCCCCGGTCAACCACCAATCTGCTTTTTACTTCTATGGCTTTTCTATGTTCTGGATATTTCATATAAGTGGACTCATACAGCGTGTGGCTTTTTGTGTCTGATTTCTACCTCTTGCCATCGTGGTTTTGAAATTCATCCATATTGTATGTATCAATACCTCATTTCTTTTAAATGATTGAATAGTATTCACTCTATGTGTATATCCCAGTGTTTATCTATTTAGCTACTGGTGAACACTGGGTTGTTTCCGTCTTTTTTTTCTATTTAAATAGTGATGCTGTGAACATTTGTTTACAAGTATTTGTGTAAGTGCCTGTTTTCAGTTCTCTTGGGGTGGAATTGTATATATATGTGTAGGGGTGGAACTGCTGAGTCATATGATTCTTTGTTTTACTTTTTGAGGAGCAACCAGACTGTTTTTGGACCAGCCAACCATTTTTGTAACCATTTTACATTAGCACCAGCAATGTTTGAGGGTTCTATTTCTTCACATCTTTGCCAGTACCTATTTTACCTTTTCTTCACCCCTTTTTAAAATATAGCCATCACTGTTGGTGTCAAGTGATATTTCACTGTGGTTTCGATTTGCGTTTCCTAATGGCCAGTGATGTTGAGCATCTTTTCATGTACTTGTTTCATGCTTGTGTAACCATGGAGAAATGTATATTCAAGTTCAGTGTCCATTTTTAAAATGGGTTGTTTGTGTTGTTGTTGTTGTTGTAAACATTCTTTATATACTCCAGATTGTTGTTGTTCAGTCACTCAGTCATGTTCGACTCTTTGCGACCCCATGGACTGCAGCATGCTAGGCTTCCCTGTCCTTCACCATCTCCCGGACCTTGCTCGAACTCATGTCCATTGAGTCGGTGATGCCATCCAACCATCTCATCCTCTCTCATCCTCTTCTGTCTTCAGTCTTTCCCAGCCGTAGGGTCTTTTCTAATGATTTGGCTCTGAGCCTCAGGTGGCCAAAGTATTGGAGGTTCAGCTTCAGTATCAGTCCTTCCAATGAACATTTAGGGTTGATTTCCTTTAGGATTGACTAGTTTGATCTTGCAGTCCAAGGGACTCTCGAGGTTGTTCCAACACCACAGTCGAAAAGCATCAGTTCTTCAATGCTCAGCTTTCTTATGGTTCAGCTCTCACATCCGTACATGACTACTGGAAAAACCATAGCTTTGACTAGGCGGACCTTTGTCAGCGAAGTATTGTCTCTGCTTTTTTAATAAGCTGTCTAGATTTGTCATAGCTTTTCTTCCAGGGAGCAAGTGTCTTTTAATTCCATGGTACATTCACCATCTGCAGTGATTTTGGAGCCCAAGAAAATAAGGTCTCTCACTGTTTCCATTACATATGTGTCAGATATATGGTTTGCAGATATTTTCTCCCATTCTATAGGTTTTTTTACTTTCTTGATAATGTCCTTTCTTGCACAAAAGCTTTTCATTTTGAGGAAGTCCAGTTTATCTTTTGTTGTTGTTTATAATTCCTTTATTTTTGAAGAATAGTTTCGCTGAATATAGAGTTCTTGATTGACTGTTTCAGCACTTTGAATATTTCATCCCATTGTCTCCTGGTTTTTATGGTTTCTGATGAGAAATCAGCTGTTATCCTTATCAATGATCTCTTTGTATGGGATGAGTTGTTTCTTTTTTGCTGCCTTTAGGATTTTTCTTTGTCTTAGGCGGTTGGATAATGACGCGCTTGGGTGCTGTCTCTTTAACTTTATTCTTGGTATTTGTTAAACAGCTTTGATGTGTATGCTCATGTCTTTCATCAAATTTGGGAAGTTTTTGGCTGTTACGTCTTCAAATGTATTTCCTGTTCTTTTCCCTTTTTTTCTCTTCTTCTGGAACCCCCATTATACATAGATTGGTACACTTGCTGTTTTCTTACAAGTATTTTAGACTCTTCATTTTCTTCATTCTTTTCTCTTTTTGTTCTCCAGACTGGATAATCTCAATTATGTGTCTTAAAAGTTTCCTGATTCTTTCTTCTTCTCACTCACATCTGTTGTTTACCTCTTTAATGAATTTTTCATTTCAGTTATACTTTTCAACTCCAGATTTTCTGTTCAGTTTTTTGAAAAATAATATCTGTCTTTTTATTGATATTCTGTATTTGATAAGATATCATTTTCATTGTCTGGGCTTCCTTAGGGACAAATTGTAACCTTTCTTTCACATGTATGGGCCATACTTCATTGTTTCTTTGCAGTTTTTGTTGATAATTGGACATTTTGAAATTATATTGCAGCAACTCAGGACAGCACATTCCTTCCCCACCCAGCATTTATTGTTGCTATTTGTTGTAGTAATTATTGTTGCCATTTGTTGCTATTGTTGCTATTTGTTGTAGTAATTATTGTTGACTCTTTGGAACTAATTTTGTAAAGTCTGCAATTTTTGTTGTATGTGACCACTAAAGTTTCTGCTCCATTAGCTTAGTGGTCAGCTAGTGATTGGACAGAGGTTTTCCTATATGCAGAAAAAGAAACAACAGCAATCACAGAAGAACTTCCAGACTTCACAGGTTGTCTCTCTGTGTGTTAGGGCATGCTTTCAGCACTCTTCCAAGTAGCTTATGCCCTGTCTTTGCTTTCATTTCTTGCTTTCGTGGAGCCTGAAGGTCAACCAGAAGTGAGGTTGTAGGGCCCTATTGGTTCTTTCTTGAGCATGTGCACAGCCCTGGGAAAGTGCATGGCTTTCCAGATTGCTAAGAATGTATGGGAGGGTTTTATTTGTTTGTTTCATTTATTGTGGGAGGTTTTTTTTTTTTCCCTCTATGACAAACTTTGGATTTTGTATTAGGATATAGCCCATTAACAATGTTGTGTTTGTTTTAGGAGAACAGTGAAGGGACTCAGCCATACATATACATGTATCCATTCTCCCCCAAACCCTCTCTCATCCAGGCTGCCAAATAAAGTTGAGCAGAGTTCCATGTGCCATACAGTAGGTCTTTGTTGGTTATCCATTTTGAATATTGCAGCGTGTACATGATCTTCCCAAAGTCCCTAACTATCCCTTCCCCCCAGGAACTGTAAGTTTGTTTTCTAAGTCTATGAGTCTCTTTCTGTTTTGTAAGTAAGTTCATTTGTATCATTCCTTTTTAGATTCCACATATAAGGGGTGTTATACGATGTTTCTCCTTCTCTGTCTGACTTATTTCACTCAGTATAACACTCTCTAGGTCCATCCGTATTGCTGCAAATGGCCTTATTTCACAAATTTTTAATGGCCAAGTAATATTCCATTGAATATATGTACTACGTCTTAATCCATTCCTCTGTTGATGGACATTTAGGTTGCTTCCTTGTCTTTACTATTGTGAACAGTGCTGCAGTGGACATTGGGGTGCATGTATCCTTTCAGATCATGTTTTCCTCTGGGCATATGCCCAGGAGTGGGATTGCAGGCTCATATGGTAGCTCTATTTTTAGTTTTATAAGGAACCTCCATAGGTTCTCCATAGTGGTTGGACCAATTTACATTCCCACCAACAGTGTTGGAGGCTTCCCTTCTCTCTACACCCTCTCCAGCGTTTGTTGTTTATGGATTTTTTAATGATAACCATTCTGACCTGTGTGAGGTGGTAGCACATTGTAGTTTTGATTTGCATTTCTCTAATAATTGTCAGAGACTCTTCCTTGGTGGCTCAGATGGTAAAAGCATCTGCCCACAATGCAGGAGACCCGGGTTCAATCCCTGGGTCGGGAAGACCTCCTGGAGAAGGAAATGGCAACCCACTCCAGTACCCTTACCTGGAAAATCCGATGGACAGAGAAGCCAGGTCAGCTACAGTCCATGGGGTCACAAAGAGTCAGACACGACTGAGCGACTTCACTCACTCACTCACTCACTCACTCAATGATTAGTGATGTGCACATCTTTTCATGTGCTTGTTGGCCATCTGTATGTCCTCTTTGGAGAAGCGTCTATTTGGGTCGTCTGTCCATTTTTCGAGTGGGTTATTTGTTTTGATGCTGCTAAGTGTCATAAGCTGTTTGTAAATTTTGGAGACTAATCCCTTATTGGTCATATCATTTGTAAATGTTTTCTTCCAATCTGTGGGTTGTCTTTTCATTTTGCTTATTGTTTCCTTTGCTATACAAAAGCTTTTGAGTTTAAATAGGTCCCATTGTTTATTTTTGTTTTTATTTTCCATTATTCTGGGAGATGGATTGAAAGAGCTCTTGCTGTGATTTATGTGAGAGAGTGTTCTGCCTCTGTTTTCCTCTAGTAGTTTTATTATCCTTTTAAAGTCCTTACTCCCCATATTATGTCATTCCTCAGCCTTTTCAACCAAGCTTTTTAGTTTATTGTTTGCCCTAACTGTTATTCATTGTCTCAAGCAGACGCAACTAATACATCTACCTGTAAGATGTTTTGAGTAGCCACCTTAGCAACAAGAGAGTTCCAAGTTAGGTGAGATAAAGTCAAGTCCTTTGAGCCAGTCCCTTCAGTGATCCACCAGACAGATCAGAACTAACAACCATGATTCTTTGCGAATGAGGTGCTGTCTGCTCCCTCCGTTAGTGGCACATGCGCCAGAAATTCAGGGTATTATATTATCTTCAAGGCAGTGTCGACCAAGGGGTAGGTTGCGGGCAGTGTGGGGTGGGGGTAGGGACCAGAGTATGTTAGAAGATCCCTAAGTTCTGTTTTTTTACTGGGATTCAGCTTTTTTTTTTCTGTCTCATTAGACATTCCCCTGGTTGTTGCAACGTTTAGTGTCCAGAGTCTGAGAAGACAGATTCTAACAGCTTTTAAGAAGTTTTTTCCTTGCTTTATGTTGGGATGGACTTTTATTGTTCCTTATTCTGCTTTTTTTTTTTTTTTTTGCTTACATCACTCTGTGTTTATATGATCCCATAGATTCTGACTCTGGATCAGGCTCGGATTCTGATCAAGAGAATGTTGCTTCTGGCAGTAACGCCTCTGGGAGTGAAAGCGATCAAGATGAAAGAGATGACGCAGGAAAACCAAGTAATAAGGAACTGTTTGGGGATGACAGTGAGGATGAGGGAGCCTCTCATCATAGTGGGAGTGATAATCACTCTGAAGGATCAGACAATAGATCAGAAGCTTCTGAGCACTCTGACCATGAAGACAACGATCCCTCAGATGTAGATCAGCACAGTGGATCAGAAACCCGAAATGACAATGATGATGAGGATGAGGGTCATAGATCAGATGGAGGGAGTCATCACTCGGAAGCAGAAGGTTCTGAAAAAGCACACTCAGATGATGAAAAATGGGGCAGGGAAGATAAAAGCGATCAGTCAGATGATGAGAAGATACAAAATTCTGATGATGAGGAGAGGGCACAAGGGTCTGAGGAAGATAAACTGCAGAATTCTGATGATGATGAAAAAGTGCAGAACACAGACGATGAGGAGAGGCCCCAGCTTTCGGAGGATGAGCAGCAACAGCTGTCTGAGGAGGAGAAGGCTAATTCTGATGATGAACGGCCAGCAGCTTCTGATAACGATGATGAGAAGCAGAACTCGGATGATGAAGAGCGGCCACAGATATCTGATGAAGAGAAAATGCAAAATTCTGATGATGAAAGGCCACAGCCCTCGGATGAAGAGCACAGGCATTCAGATGATGAAGAGGAACAGGACCATAAGTCAGGTAATATGCTTATGAGAACCAAGGTGGTTTAGTAGAAGCATTGAGGGACGGCGGGGGCTCACTGATTCTTCTTACAGTCCCACCTTTAATACTCTGGTTTTTCTCTTCTGTTCCTTTATTTCAACCTTTTCTAACTCTATACATTTTACTTGTAAACATTTTCCCAATCTGTGTATTATTTCTGTCTATTCCCCTTCCATTTCATTGATAGATCAGGAAGAAAAAAATTTAAACAGGAAAGCCTTAGAGCAAGGTGTATAGTGCTAAAGTAGCTAGATACCGAATAGAGTTAGTTCCATTTTTGTGGGTAACTGAAGAGCCTGCCCCAGATGAGAACAGATGTGCCTGGGGGGAAAAACCCCAGTACCATTGAAATGCCCGGTTTCCAGTTCAGTTTATTAGAGATCCAAAATTTCATCCTCCAGAGGTAATCAGGCTCTAAGGAGTTTACTCAGACTAACCACAGGAAGTTATCAAAGTTGAATTGCAAAATTGTTTCAAGAGCATCAGTTATTTTTCTCTTATCATTGTATCTTTTGGGGGGAAATCTGCATTGGTTACCAAATTGTAGGTCAGGAGGTTGCCTGAGGGGCATAATATCCAGAATGACAACACAGGCTGGCTGATCTCAGTGAGTTATGATAGCCTGGCACATGCATCCCCATCCTGGGGAGATGTGCTTGGATCAGAACATTCATTCCCTGAACACGGCAGGAAACAGAGCAGAACTTTGGCTTTGGGATCCCTTTTCATAATAGCCACTTACACTGTTTTCTTGAAGTTAACGCGTTGTTCATATAGAATATTAAAAGTTAACCATCTGATTTCTTTGTGTTATATAAAAGTCACTTTGATTAAGTTGGAAGTGTTCCTGTAGTAATATCTGGGTTGCTTCATTTTTATAAGTAATTGATTATAATTATATATTGGTTCTGTCTTCTTAGAGAGCTGCAGTATGGGAGTGGGAGGTCTTTTCCCCTGGAATACATACCTCAGGATAGCTTTCAAGACCGCATTTTAACATTATTTAGGAGAGGAGGTCAAAAAGTTTCCAGAGATGGATATAGGTCTATATAGACTATAAGACTACGGTAAGTATTCAATAACTAATTCTGGGTAGAGTTACTTGTACTGGGAATACCCAGAATCATTAAGACTTATGCACTACTTCCCAAATACTAGCAGACTAACATAAAACTAAGAATAGGAGTCTTGTCGCTGGTCATCCTGCTTAACTAGTCCTACAGGGGTTGGGTTTGAGGTTAAAATTACGTGAACAGCTGTACCATCCCGAAATGATACATTTGTGTCTTCCATTACAGTATATTTACTTCTTTTGTCCTCTGTATTGAATGGTATATAAATTTAAAGTTTCAGAACTGCTTTTCTCATTCTCCCAAGTTTTTCTGCATACAAAAACCAATGTTCCTTTTAAAATTTTATTTCAAAATTAACCATAGTAAGTTGATTTTTGTGTGTGTATGTAGAGTTCTCTTAACATTAACGCATGTATAGATTTTTGTAACCATCACCACAGTCATGATACAGAATGGTTTTCTCAGCCCTAAAAAACTCCCTCATACTGTCCCTTTTGTAGTCAGATACTTCCCCACCTGGGACCCTTAACAACTCCTGCTCTGTCCTGTCACTGCAGTTTTGTCTTTTTGAGAATGTCCTCTTATAAATGAAATCAGACAGTAGTGGCGCCTTTTTTCTTCCACTTACTGTAATGCATTTGAGATTCATCCAAATCGTTACCTGTATCGGTAGTTCATTCTTAGTTATTACTGAGTAATTTTCCATTGTATGGGTGGTCCATAGATTGTTTATCTCCAGTGTTGCTTTTCAAACACAAAAAATCAAAGTGATGGTATGACTATGATTATGCAGAACTTCTGATTCTACTCTTACAGAATCTGCAAGAGGCAGTGATAGTGAGGATGAAGTTTTACGAATGAAACGCAAGAATGCAATTGCATCTGATTCAGAAGCGGAGAGTGACACTGAGGTACCAAAAGGTACTCTACTTACTTCCTTTATATATCTATATTTCCATTCCTCTCTCTGCGTTTAACTATGGTACATTTGCAACCCTGGGCGTTTACCCCCGACTACAGGACTCACAGAAAAGAGTGTGGATACCTTTAGTGTACCCAGGGAAGTTGTACAGATATGAGAAACTGCTCACACTTAAGTAGTTGAAGAATCTGCTTCATTTGTAGTCTGAGTGAGTCTGCTGTTAGGGGCCCGAGGCTCTGTTGAGGAGGAAGTGGCATTGCCTGTTCTTCAGGTTGAATAGTGACAGTTCCAGGACAGCTTGTTAGCTTGTTCTTAGGTTTTTAATAGGTTAATATTAGATGAAGAAGCTGTTTCTTCAAGCTATTTTCGATGAAGAGTTCATAAAAACCCAGTGTTAGATAAGGTAGGTTTTTTTGTAAGGATAGAAGATCTGCCCGGACTTCCCTGGTGGCTCAGCTGGTAAAGAATCTGCCCGCAATGCGGGAGACCTGGTTTGATCCCTGGGTTGGGAAGATCCCCTGGAGAAGGGAATGGTAACCCACTCCAGTAGAATAGCCTGGAGAATTCTGTGGACAGAAGAGCCTGGTGGCTACAGTCCATGGGGTCACAAAGAGTCAGACATGACTGAGTGACTTTGAGGGGGTTCCCTGAAGTGCAGACGATAAAGAATCTGCCTGTGATGCAGGAGACCAGGGTTCGACCCCTGGACTGGGAAGTTCTTCTGGAGAAGGGAATGGCAATCCACTCCAGTATTCTTGCCTGGAGAATTCCATGGATAGAGAAGCCTGGATGGCTACAGTCCATGGGGTCGCAAAGAATCAGATACAACTGAGCGACTCACACATACACACACACAAGATCTACCTGTTTATCTCTATGTATGACTACATTTCAAATGGCAAATTACTATACAATAAAGATGTTAGTATAAAAGTTACAATAACATAATTTTGATAATTTAATTTGCACAGCCATTATTGTGCTGAATGGTAGTTAGGCATTAATGTTAAATAGCTTATATAAATTATCACAAGTAACAGGATAACTAAAGCAAATATTTAGCAGATCACCTAGAGAGAAAAGGAGACAGCTGGACAGAACAACAAGCTCTGGGATTTACTTAAAGATCTTTGGGTCTATAATTCCTGGTTATGTACATGGACTTTGGAATCAGATAACCCAAGTTAGAATCTTTGTGGTTCTGCATTCCAACTGTATGATTTTGGTCAAATTAATTACTTACTAAATTTCAGTTTCTGATCTGTAAGAGAGAGATGATGCTATCACCTTATAGTGTTGTGAGAATCAGATATATTAATTACTTTATTTTGTTCACATTTATTGAGAATCTGCTTTGTACTAGTACTATTCTGTGCACTCGGAATGTGGCAATAATCAAAGACGTCTCCCTGGAGAACCCACATTCTGTTGGGGTCAGGGTAGGGTAGAGAGACTGATGATAACACAGTAAGTAAATGAAATATATAGCATGTTAGGGGTGATAAAACCTAAGAAGAAAATAATCAGGTGGGCACATGAACATAGTCTGGCACCAAACCTGAGGTATCTCCAAGGTATTCTTGTATTCCATGGTCTGGATGTATCAGTTTATCCATTTATGAACTGAAAGACATCTTGGATGCTTCTAAATTTCGGCAATTATGAGTAAAGCTGTAGACATTTGTGTGCAGGTTTTTGTGTTGATATAAGTGTGTAGATCCTTTGGGTAAATACCAAGGAGCACAGTTTCTGGGGCATCTGGTAAGAATATGTTTAGTTTGGTAAGAAACTGCCAGACTGTCTTCCAAAGCGGGTGTGCCGTTTTGTATTCCTGCCTGAATCGGTGAATGAGAGTTCCTGTTATGCCACATTTTTGCCAGCATTTGATGTTGTCAGGGTTCTGAATTTTGACCATTTTAATAGGTTTCCTTCTCTTTTTCTGCGGTCTGTCCTTTACCTTGTCTTAGTGACTCACTGTCATGATTTTACCCTAGACCATGTCATTACCAAAACTGTAACTCTTCTATAATCTCAGTTTCAAGCAGTCTACCTGTTGACCACCCTCCTATCTTTCTGTCATCTCCTTTACTACCCAACTTTGGCTTATTACAGGTTATAGTTGATGTTATTGTTTTGCTGGTACTTGGGTGAAGTTCTTCCTGAGAGGAAGGGAGCCTGGGTAGACATGACCTGTAATTTTAAAACTTGAAGGATGATGTGGAGAATAGGCCTGTGTGGTGTGCTTAAGCCCCAAATTTGAGTATCTGGACGGTAGGAGGATATTTGGGCTCCTGAGGGATAAAGGAAAGTGGGAAAACGGTAAGTAACGGAGGAAAGGGGTGCCTCCTGTACACTTTGCCCTTCACTGGATTTGCCCTCTTCCCTCTGCACAGACACTCTGGTTAGATCTCTGAGTGCCAGGCTCAGAGTTGTGTTTGGGTGGTTTCCAGGTGCCGGGTCTAGGAACTTTAGGAATATGTTGAAGTGATAGCTTTGAAGACTCATTGTTACAGGTATTAAACACTGTGCCTTTTTCCTCTTGCATTGAAGATAATAGTGGAACCATGGATCTCTTTGGAGGTGCAGATGATATATCTTCAGGGAGTGATGGGGAAGATAAACCACCCACTCCAGGACAGCCTGTTGTAAGTAAAATTACCAATGAGAACTGGAAGAGAGAACTAAGTGTCTCTTTTATGCCAGGAAGAGGAAGTTGGTAATTGAATTGCAGTATGGAAATACAGTGAACAAGTGACTTCCTCATTTATGTAGAGAACTCCTGGTTATAAGGAGGATTAGAAAGAACTGTTTTGAAACGTCCTTCTGTGGAATACTACTCAGCAATAAAAAGGATTTATATATGCAGCAACTTGGATAAAGTTTACTAATATATGAAATTTACTGATATATGCAGCAAGTTGGATAAGGTTCCAGGGAATTATGTTGAGTGAGAAACAGCCAGTCCCAAAAGGTTAAGACTGTATAAATCCACTCCTATAACAGTCTTGAAATGACAGAATTATAGAAATGGAGACAAGATTAATGGAAATTACAGCAGCGGAATGAGGGCAAGAGGGAAGTGGATATCGGCTGTAAAAGGGCAGCGTGAATCCTTGTGGTAATGGGAATGTCCTCTATCCGCCTGGGTCAGGTCAGTCTCCTGGTTGGGATATTGTACTGTAGTTTGTGCAAGATGTTGTCACTGAGGGAAAGAAGATAGAAAGAACTGCCCAGGGTGAGGTGGGCCCACACCTTAAGAGACTAGACTGCATGGACCTGTGAATTGCATAACGTTTATTTGAACGTTGTTGTGTTCTCGTTCATGTCAACAAGTGTGTTTTGTTGATAATTTTCTCTAATTTTAATTGATAAAGTGACTTCATATTCAAGTGTCTGTTAATTTCACATTTCTGTTGGTGAGTATGTGGAAGATAGATTTATCATAAAAGAGATGTTTTCTTACTTTGATGCTTCTAAACCGATCTTGTTTTTCCATGAGGGTTTTGGGGAGTTGGTTGGTAGGGATGGATAATAGCCCTGAAGTCATGTCTCATTATGCTTCTTATCTGCCTAAACGATTAAAGTGTGGAAATGGAGCTGGACCATCTCTAAAGTCCCATCAAGCTCTAAAATTCTGTGACACTTTTACTAGGATGAAAATGGATTGCCTCAAGATCAACAGGAGGAGGAGCCAATTCCTGAGACCAGAATAGAAGTAGAAATACCCAAAGTAAACACTGATTTAGGAAATGACTTATATTTTGTTAAGCTGCCCAACTTTCTCAGCGTAGAACCCAGGTAAGAGGATCAATTGATAGTTTTTTAATGTTGGATAGGAATATATAGAATGTTGATATTTTTTTTACTTTGTATGAATTGACTAGTCACAAAATGGAAAACTGGTTATATATCTCTGAAAAAATAAAAACCAAATATATCCTTTTATAGAAAAAGTATGGACTATTGATAAAGGAGATTTATAATGATTGTAATTGTTTTTAGCAGTCTGTTACTTTCTTATGAATTAACAGATATCACTAGTCTTGGGTGTTTCTGACTAATGAAGCCCTGAAAAAACTGAAATTGAGAGTAGTGAAGTTTGCTAGAAAACTGCAGATGTCTTCTATAGCAGCCATTGTGGATCTAGAAAAACTAATGGTTTGGACTGTTAAACAGCACTGATGGATATCATTCACTAAGTGACATGCAAGCTCTTTGTGCTATTTAAAAATTTTTTCCTAAGCAAAATGTGGAAAGCTAGGGTATACGTGGCCTACTTGATCAGAGACTTACATAAGAATTAAGAGTACTTGAATATTTCGCCTTGCTTGCTCTTTATTTCAAGCAGTATGTATTAATACCAAATTTCAAGAAGGTGCAGTAATTTGGAGACATCCTAATAGCTGAACATGAAGATATTTGACTCTTATGATTTTTTAAAGTTGCTTTATGATTTTTTAAAGTTGCTTTATATAGCAGGAATATTTCTTACAAAATATGACTAATAGTTTATTTTAAAAACAATTTGTAGACCATTTGATCCTCAGTATTATGAAGATGAATTTGAAGATGAAGAAATGCTGGATGAAGAAGGCCGAACCAGGTTAAAATTAAAGGTACCATTCTGTGCTTTACCCTTTTCTTTTTTTCTTTTATAAAGTAAAACCTGGGGATACTAACTTGAGACTTAAGCTCTTGAAAATGATCTTCTGTTTCCTGTGTCATCAACAAATGAATCGTCTATCTTTGCAGAATAGTTTTTAGAAAGAAAATAGCATAGCTTTTTCTCTGTAAAGGCTTCACTTTTTTATCACTTTTTCTTTTTTTTTTGCTATATTACATCTTTTGGTGCTTTAAAAAATTATTAGCTGCTTTATTCAGAATAAGTTGTACTGTGGTTTATGTTTAGAACAGCTCCCTCCATATTTGTTGTGGGTTAAGTTCTAGCAACTTCCTGCAAGGGGAAATTATCTTCAGGCTCTTTGATCTATGGATGAACAAATCATATACAAAAGAAGATTTTATTACTGGTACCTAACACTTCACCACATGGCTGTCTTTGTATTTTTCCAATTGTTCATGTTCACTATTAGGAGAGATTTTTATTGTGCTAAATTCCTATTAATGCTTCTCTTTGAGATCTTGTACTGTCTGGTTACTCTGTCCAAGGAGGGCCTCTAATCTTCCTTTAATCAAGGAGGATGTAGGTTTAAGTAGATGGTTTAGAGCTGAGTTGTAGCACAGTAACAAGAAACAGTTGAACTCATGATACTGAAACTGGTGCTATGCATTTTAAATTCTTAAATCTGAAGATTTCCTGTAAATACTTTTTTTTCCCAGTAGATATTGTACATGGTATTAAAATATTAAGAAGTGAGAGTCTAGCCTTCTTAGAATTCAGGGGCTGAACTTTTAGAATAATTCCATCTTTTCAAGTTTAATGGATCCATAAGTACCTAAAGAACCTTGATATAAGATGGTTTCTCTAAAATGCATGAGCTTCCAAAGCTTTTCAGTGAAATTTCATTACTCCTCCCACTTAATGGAAATGTAAATCAGATGAGAAAATGGAGATAAACAGGCACCGTTAACTTGGTCAAGGTCACACCATTAATATATAGTACTTAGGCTTTTTTTTTTTTTGCTCTTTTTCTTACTTCCCCTCCTTTGTCTCCATGTTAGATTAGCTCTTAATGTTTCCCTTGGAACATGTGTATATCTATTGATTTAAGGTTAGCACTGTTAATTTTTCATGACTGTTTTAGTACCTCTGGAGGTACTCTGTTACTTTTATTTCTCATCATTTATATAAATTAATGTGATAGTTCCTTATTTACTTACTTTTTACTGATTTTTACATTTTCCCCTTATCTTCTATCATGGTACATGGACAAGTGTCAATGTATCTATATTTTAAGATCATGTAATACCAGACTCTAATTAATCAGCATTAATGTCTAGAAATAAATTTTTTATTCTGAAACCTTGGTGTGTAGACTACAAAATGTCAGTGTATAGCAGACTATTGTTTTTTAAAACTTTGATGGGTGATGGAAAGTAACCTTGGATCCTTGGCTTTTTTGAATGATGCTTTTGAGACAAGGCCTACCATTCTTAAAGAGTCAGTTGATGGTGTGATTAATTCTTTAATGAACAAAGAACCTGGTACAGTTTATGTACCTCTCTTGAGATTCTGTGTCTTTAGAAGTACTTTAATGTGTCTTTCATCCCAATAGGGTAAGACCTAGCAGAGTATTCTATCATAGCATCATTATTATTTGAATCACCTTATATAATAGGAAGTGTTTTCAAAGTGGCTTCACAGTTAATAATGGCCCGTGTGTTTTCATGTTTGTATGTGGCTAACCTGTTTATGCTTCCCTTGTGGCTCAGCTGGTAAAAAGCCTGCCTGCAATGTGGGAGGCCTCTGTTTGATCCCTAGGTTGGGAAGATCCCCTGGAGAGGGGAATGGCTTAACTCCACCTGTTTTATAGGGCTTCTCTGGTGGCTCAGTGGTAAAGAGCCTGCCTGCTAGTGCAGGAGACCTGGGTTTGATCCCTGGTTTGGGAAGATCCCCTGGAGAAGGAAATGGCTACCCACTCCAGTACTCTGGCCTGGAGAATTCCATGGGGTCGCAAAGAGTCAGACACGGCTGAGCCACTTTTCACTCACTCACTCCACCTGTTTTATAGGGCTTCTCTGGTGGCTCAGTGGTAAAGAGCCTGCCTGCTAGTGCAGGAGACCTGGGTTCGATCCCTGGTTTGGGAAGATCGCCTGGAGAAGGAAATGGCAACCCACTCCAGTGTTCTTGCCTAGAGAGCCCCATGAACAGAGGAGCTTGGTGTACTACAGTCCATGGGGCTGCAAAGAGTCAGACACAACTTAGCCACGGAACAACAACAACAACAAACCTATTTTATTTGAGGGGGAAGGCAGGGATAATGAGAGATCATTTTGTTTACCTTCTTTTATTAAGAAAAATTTCAAACATAAACAAATAGCAAGAACAGTAAAGTAAACTCTCACGTACCCATCATTCACTTCAGTGGTTGTCAGGTTGGACATCTTATTTCATCTGTATTCCTCACCCTATCTTACCCAGACTGTTTGGAAACAAATCTCAGATATGACATCATATTTAATTTTGAAAGTGAAAGTCGCTCAGTCATGTCCGACTCTCTGTGACCCCATGAATTATATAGTCTATGGAATTCTCTAGGCCAGAATCCTGGGGTAGCCTTCCCCTTCTCCAGGGGATCTTCCCAACTCAGGGATCGAACCCAGGTCTCCTGCATTGCAGGTGGATTCTTTACCAGCTGAGCCACAAGGGAAGCCCAAGAATACTGGAGTGGGTAGCCTATCCCTACTCCAGTGGATCTTGCCCACCCAGGAGTTGAACTGGGACCTCCTGCATTGCAGGTGGATTCTTTACCAACTGATATATTGCATTCTTAATCAGGCAGCCTCATAGTTGTTTATTTAGTGAGGAATAAAGAAGGACAGGGGGAAACTGGAAAGAAATCATTAGGACACAGTTGTAAAGGCAGTTAGTTAACAGAGGAGATCCAGAAAATCTTGCTGGGAGTGGGAGTGGCTGCTGTTAGGTAGATGGTAGGGGCAGAGGCAGGGGGATGCTTGGGCTTCCGTCTGTTGGTTTTCAAAATGCTGGCTTTTCTTTGATGCCATCTTGGTTCACATGCTCTTTCTCCTCGTGAGTGTACCCTTTTTCAGGTCTTCAGTGTCGTTCTAGTGCGTTTCCAGGATGTGGCATGGATAAACTACATGCATTTAATGTGCTGTAGTTTCCTGGAAGTCCCATTGAATTTCTAATTTCAGTAACAGTGGTTTTCATTTTAGGAAGACTTTGAATATTTTGCAAATCTGCCTGGTATTCCCCCTCCCCATCAAGTTAGACTCTAAACCTGCTCAAACTTGGGGTTTTTATTTTCATAAGGTGCTGTTTTTTCCTTACCTATATGTGGGGGTTTCCTTATCTTTCTAAGCCAGTAGGCAGAGTTTTTTAGTCCCACATTTATTGGGTTTTTAGTTCTGCTTTATATAGTCTCAGTCCTAAATTGCTATTTCATATGGCTTCAAACCTTATTTCTTGTCCTGCCAGCTCTTCCTGTGTCTTATAACTTCTGGAGGTTACTACAGATTTAGCACCTGCTCAGATGGTCTGGCACTGAGCTCTCTGTAGTTCCAGCACTGGGAGTAGAAATTCACATAGGCATATTTTCCTTCCTGTTGTTATTTTATCTAATGTCTCTAGGTGATTAAAACAAGGTTTCAATGTCCTCTTTTCTGTCACTATCTGTCCATGCTTATTCTGTGATTATGTATCTCTTGTGGCGAGCAGATGCAAAAATGACAGTGTTCTAAGGCGCTTGTGTTTTTAAAACAGGTAGAAAATACCATAAGGTGGAGGATACGCCGGGATGAAGAAGGAAATGAAATTAAAGAAAGCAATGCTCGAATAGTCAAGTGGTCCGATGGGAGGTGAGCACAGATGCCTGAAGAGTGTGGAAACATACAGAATGTGGCTGGGAAGGATGATGTTTTGGAATAAGGCCTTATTTGGGGTATACCTCTTTTTAAAGGATTTCTGTTATTTAGCCTCTGGCATTGTATAGAAAACCTCAGAAATAAGTAAGCAGTTGAGGGTCATACAGGCTGGTGGGAGACTTGTTAAAAGTAGGCTGGAAATGTGATCATCCTCTGGCTATATCACCATAGTCAGGAAAATTAGACCAGCTCCCCTGCCCATTGCGTACTACTCCCTAGAAGTTGACACTTTAGTAAAGCTGGCCTTCACTGGGAAGGTGGTAGGGGCTGAGTGAATGTCACAACATGTTTTGCTTCCTAAACATAAACACACAGCATTCTGTACTGCTATGTAAGTCTTTTTTCACATCATGCCTTTTTATTCTTCTCTTGCTTCTGAATTCTGTGTTAGGAGAGAAAACAGCCATTGAATCACATTCGAAGTGAAGTAAAATGAGAGAGTGTAAGCTTTCTGACTAACATGTGAAGTGTTCCTTCTTTTCAGCATGTCCCTGCACTTAGGCAATGAGGTGTTTGATGTTTACAAGGCTCCACTGCAGGGCGATCACAACCACCTTTTTATAAGACAAGGTACCGGTCTACAGGGACAAGCCGTCTTTAAAACCAAACTCACATTCAGGTAATTACTCTCATCAACGTACTATTTGTTAAACAGTAAAAGCAGTGAAATACAGGGGTTGTTCAAAGTGCCTGACTCCTGATTGGCATAACCTCATGGTATAGTTCCCCAAAGACAAGATCTGGTTCTCAGCTCTGAAGGTTCAAAGGCTCTTTTGTCAAGTGCTCTGAAAACTGCTGCTTCACAGGGAGCCAGGTCATGCTAACCAGCGCTCCAGGAGACTGGTATGTAAACCAGAATGACAGTGTATTAATTCTAGAGCTTACTATAGCTGCCAGGAGGCCTAAGAGTACTAACTGGGCATTGTATCTTCCTTTTTAGTAAAATTTACCGTGAGACTGATAGTTAGAGGTTCTTAGTGAGCATGCGGTCAGAGGAAAGGCAGTGAGTGGGTGGGTATGAAGGCCAAGGTCATCTGTTCCTTAGGCCCCTGCATCCATTACCTCCTCAAGCAGCCCTGCACACTTGGGTCAGCTGGCAGGCGCATTCCCCTTGTCGAGACAGGACAGGCAGTACAGTGAAACGTTCATGTTCTTCTTTCCTTGATTCTAAGCAGATCATCCTCCTTGGGTAATGCTTACCTTTAGAGATGGCACAGTATTCTTGGTTATGAATTACATTTTCAAAATTGTAATGGTCAAGATTATAGGCTTTGGAATCAAACAGATCTGTATCTGAGTCTCACTTCCACATGCATGACCTTGTGCAACTTTTCTCAGTTTTTCCTTGCCTCAGTTTCCTAATCTATAAAATGTAATGATTATCTCATAGAGGAGCTATGACAGTGAAGCCGTGTAATAAATAAAACACAAGAGTACAGTGCTTCGTACTCAGTATTCAGTGAATGCTTCTTGGTTTTTGTTTGTTTTTTCTTTTTGTTTTCTTTCTTTCTCTTTTAATTTTTATTTTTTAATGAATGCTGCATGAGCCCATCAATTTACTGCTTTTAGAGGGTGATCATGCTGTGCAAGCCTATTTTACTCAAGCTTTCCATATTTTACTTCACTTGTGGAGGTAAGAATGGTTTAGTAAGCTGCAGAATGAGGAAAGGTTAGAATCCCCATCTACTATATTGTTTTGTGTCTCTGCCTATTTTTTCTTGAGAATGGGAAATGCTCACTGGCCTCCTCTGATGTTGGTATGGCTGGCTCACTAATGTATTTGCTAAATAGTGAGGTATTTTTGTTTATTTCCTGCAGACCTCACTCTACAGACAGTGCCACACATAGAAAGATGACACTGTCACTTGCAGATAGATGTTCAAAGACACAGAAGATTAGAATCTTACCAATGGCTGGTCGTGATCCTGAGTGCCAGCGCACAGAGATGATCAAGGTATGTTGGCTGAACTTTATCCTAGAATGTTGATATATTAAGAAAAGCATTTCCCAAAATATTGTTCATCATCTCTTATTGACCCTCCTTTCCTCCTTCCAGCTGGAATGAACAGGGAGCTGGTTTCCATTTCCTAAACATTTGGCAAATAAGTGTGATGTGGTGAGGGTCCTAAAACAGACCCTGGCTTGGTTTCTCTCCCAGCAAGTCCTGAGAGCAACCTGTTGACTAAAAGAATCTGAACCTGCACAGATAATTTCAAGGATGATTAAATTAAGTCATCCGTGGCTGATTTGGCATCCATGTCAAAAATCAGTGGAAATGCTCAAGAATTAGTCTAGATTGAATATAAAAAGACCAGAAGTTTCCTCCGTTTTCCACTGAAGGTAGTGGGGCTGAAGGACCTGCAGACTCCAGGACCACCTTGAGAGATTCCCAGGCCCTCTTCACTTCCCCAACTTCTGTGGAAATGCACAAGGAATCCGCTATATTGTTTTTAATCCCTGTTCTGTTGACAGTGATTTTTACACGATTAGAGTTATATGCAGTAATAAAGCAATTAAACAAGGAATCAAGAGAATGTCAGAACATCCCTGACCTCTCATAGCCTGGCCCTGCCTGGTGAACCCCAAGGTGCGGAAGCCAGGCAGATAGAAGAGAATGAAGAGTCTATTTTGGGGCTCAGAGTCCCTCTCCACCAGCAGCCCCTCATCCTGCTGTTAGCTGTGGGGAGTGCCCTGGGTTGACGGCCCCAGGCAGGAATATCTGGCTGCCATGGTAATCTGGTGGCGCCTGGGCAAGTCAGGTGTGTCTCAGGGTGAAGAGAACCTGCCTCCCTCAGGCATCCGCTGGGCATGGACGAGGCTCCTCAGGCTGGTCGTGCCCTCTGGACTGTTCCTGGCAGCAGAGGGGACGCTGCAGCTCCCAAGGCCGTGCCCGTGCCAGTTGTGATGGGGAGGTTGGTGTGAGGGAGCCTCCTGCCTGTCCACCCTGTGGTGTCTTCACGCCTTAGAACTGAACACGATGATGACCGTATGTGGTAACAGGTGAGAAATGGAGAGAACTCACCCTGAGGACATAGGAACTGGTGTTATCCCGGGCAAGGCATTTTCATGTTCTTTAGAGTGAAGTAGTTTCAAGTGGGTATTAAGTGAGTTCATCTTTTTTAAAGTTCACTAATTTGCTTCTTTACAGAAAGAAGAAGAACGCTTGAGGGCTTCTATTCGTAGGGAGTCTCAGCAGCGCCGAATGAGAGAGAAACAGCACCAGCGAGGACTGAGTGCCAGTTACCTAGAACCTGATCGATACGATGAGGAGGAGGAAGGCGAGGAGTCCATCAGCTTGGCTGCCATTAAAAACCGATACAAAGGGGGCATTCGAGGTGAGTTTGAGCAGAAATGAAATTTCGTCATTTCAGGGTCGTGGAATTCATCTTTGCATTCAGTATACTGTGAATGCCGAGTCATTGGGCATTTTATTTTTAAGGAATCAGTGTTAATGAGTGAGGTGTTTCAAGGTCTCAAGAGCTAGTCATTGTGAAATTCTTTTGGGTCAGCCTAAAAGAGTAGAAGCTGCTTGTACTTTAACTTTTGACTCGTCTCTTGAGCTTCTGCTCCCTGGTTTGAAAGTCTGCCAACTGTGTATCTTGGAACTTTTCTCAACTTTTAAAATTACTGATTAGAAATCAGGAAGGTCAGTTTTTCAGAGAATACATGTGTTTTCTTTCAAACTTCTCCATTGTGTATTCTTTTCTTTCACAAGTACCAGTAATTTATAATGGTCATTCAGCACATACTGAGTTCCAGGCAGACACTCAAACATGGATCCTGTTTGGTCCTTATAACAATGTTATGACCCAGTTACTATTATTGTCTTGTTCTTTTAAAAAATTTTTTTAATTGAATACTAAACTAATTGCATTAGTTTCAGGGTTACAGTCTAATGATTCGGTATTTGTATGTATTGTGAAATGATCACTATAATAAGTCTAGTTAATAACTTCTGCCACCAAAGACAGTTGTAGAATTCTTTTTCTTGTGATGGGAACTTTTAATATCTGCTCTCAGCAACTTTAAAATATGCAGTGCATTATTATTAACTTTAGTCACCATGCTGTACTTTATATCTCCAGGATTTATTTATCTTATAACTGGCATTTGTACCATTTGACTCCCTTTGCCTCCACCCTCCACACCACACCTCAGGCAGCCGCTAATCTGGCTTCTGTACCTATGAGCTTGGTTCTTTGTTTTCCTTTTTTTTTCACATCCCCATAAGTAAGATCATACGGTGGTTGTCTTTCCCTCTGTGACTTATTTCACTTAGTATAATGCCTCAGGGCCCATTTTTGTCTCACCCTTATTGAGGAAACTGAGACTTTGAGAGGTTGAGTGGCTTGTGCAAAGACATAGCTGGTACACAAAGACTTCGAGACTCAGGCGGCCTGACTTCTGAGGCATCTGTCTCGGCCACAGTACTGCCTCCAGCAGTTTCCCCGCAGCCAGCAAGTGAGATGTTGTGCTGAAAAGTAAACTGAACCCAAAAGGTGGAAGGCCAGGCTGGACACCCTGATTCTGCCTGCTCTGATCTTAGCCCTGCCACTTTTTAGCTGGATGACTTTTGGGAAGTTACGGTACCTCTTTTTTCTGTTACCTTATCAAGAGAAGAGCTGCTTATTAGTAAGTGTTTATACCATGAGGTTGTTTTGAAAATTGATTGACATACTGCATATTAAATACTGTATCCAGGGCCTGGCATATAACAAGTACTAAATAAACGTCGCACAAAACTATCATCGTTGTACTTAGCACTCATCAGCTTCAGGAGTGACTCCACATCTGAATATACCACATTCCCTTTCAGTAAAATGAGGATCTAATCTTCTCCAGATGAGCTTTAATAGAGCTTTGGGAATCACTGTACAAAACCTCGGGTCACCATGTTAATGGTTTTGCTCTGTTAGAATGATAAATTTTAAGAACACCCAAATTTCTCTTTTTCTGACCATCCCATGAGATGCCTTTCTCCTTTTTTTTTTAAACAGCAACTGCATTTGTTCTAGTGGACTTTTTACACCCTTCTTACCTGCCTATTATTTATTTTGGGACTACAGTATAAGACCTTTTATTTTTTCATTAGTGCTAATTTCCCACAGAAAAGATTAATTGTAGAAATACATGCCATATAAATGAAATAAAAACAAAAAATTGAGGATGTCTTTAGGAGAGAGTTATATAATATTCAGTTCCCCAGTGATTACAGTCCCAACAGGCAAGTTTATTAACAGTCAGTTCTGTCCAGTAGTCAGGTAGGCAGGGAGTAAGGAGAAAGGGAGGGCTTTAGGGCTATGAAGTGAGCAGGTTGGTCTAATACCAACTGTTCTTATTTCACCCATGCTTCACTTGAGCTTGGGCATCAGCACAGACTTATTCGTCTCCATCTCCCTTTGAAATGGCTGCCTGGCAATAGGTGGTCTTATAGGCCCTGGAAACCACCTCCTGTTTTATTTCCAAAGCTTCAGTTAACTGTTACCTCTATGAAACAATGACTAAGGCTATTTTGGAAGAATAGTGATGTCTGTCTCTTTAATCATCTTGTACACAAACCTTAAAAAAAATTTTTAAAACTTAGTTTTGTATTTGAGAGGACAAGTACTTTGTTTGAACAGATCTCAATTTGCATTTATCTGTAAATTTTAAAAGTGTTTGTTTTTTAATTTTTGGCTGCGCTGGATCTTCACTGTCACACGCAGGCTTTCTCTAGTTGCAGCCAGCAGGGGCTGCTCTGTCGTGGTGCGCAGACACACTGCGGCGGCTTCTCTTGCTGTGGAGCATGGGCTCTAGAAGCACAGGCTTCAGTACTTACGGCGCATGGGCTTAGTTGTGGCAAGTGGAATTTCTCCTGGACCAGGGATTGGATCTGTATCCCCTACATCGGCAGGTGGACTCTTATCCACTGTACCACCAGGGAAATCTGAAATTTTAAAAGGTTTTAGTTATTTGCTTCTCTGTAAACAGTATACAGAAGGAACTGAAGATATACATCAGAAGACAGATCCAGGAGTGGATTATCTTTGAAAGTCACTCACAAATCTTACTCTCTGCTTTCAGAGGAACGAGCTAGAATCTATTCGTCAGACAGTGATGAGGGATCAGAAGAAGATAAGGCTCAAAGGTTACTCAAAGCGAAGAAACTCACCAGTGATGAGGTAAAACCAAAGTTATTCAATTGTAGAGGTTTACCCTGTACCCACATGTTAATGCCTGGAATGAGGAGGAGCACAGAGCCTAGGAGCACAGACATATGTCTACACACTTCACTGAAGCTCAGTGAGATAAATCCAGAAACGGGCTGGGAGTGGCCCAGAAGAGCGTCTAATACCTCTGCTTAGAGAAAGAGGCCTCTTCTTGGTGTGCTGAAGGAAGAGTGCTAGCCCAGGGCATACCAGTCAGGACGGGCATGCCAGGTGGATGGGGAGGCCTGGGAGAAGACATGCCCTGAGATAGCCTGGCTTTCCTGGAGAACTGTTACAGAAATTGTTTAGTGTGGGTAGACAGTGTGTGTCTCTCTTCTTTCTTTTGCTCTTTTTAAAAATTTTTCAATATGTTTTTAAAATTACAGAAATAATTCTTATGGTAGAAAAATCTGTTTTCTTTTTATGTAGATGAAGTAGTATTTGAAATAGTATTGAGTAATTCAATAAAAAATTTCCATGTGTTACTGAAATAATAAAATTTCAAAGGAATTTTAACTTATATTTTTAACTATCCTTTTCAAATTATGAGAGTTCAGATACTGAGATTTTTAAGTCTTTTTTTTTCAAGATATATGTACCTTGATACATGATATGACATGTAACTTTATATAACATTATATTCAGGTGTATAACATAATGATTTGATTGATACATGTATATATTGCAAAGGGATTACCACAGTAAGTCTAGTTAACATCCATCACCACAATAGTTACCTATATTTTTTTCTTGTGATGAGAACTTTTAAAATCCATGGTCTTAGCAACTTTAAGTTGTACAATAGAGTATTATTAACTGCAGTCACTGTGCTGTGCATTACATACCCAGGACTTACTTATATTTAAGTCTTTATAATTATTGTTATTTTTGGTGTTCTTGAACTGTTCTGCGGTATCCTACTTTGAATTTCTTTTAATTTCTCTGATTGGGATCTGTTAGACTTTCTGAATTTATAGATTGATATCTTTCATGAGTTCTGAAAATTTCTCAGCCATTAATTCTTCAGATATTACTTCCCACCATTCTTTTTCCTTTGTTCATGAAACTCTGATTAGGTGCATGTTACTCCTCACTTTATCCCCCATGACTCTCAAGCTGCCCTTCATATTTTCCATGTCTGTTTAGCTTTGCATTCGTGGACAGCTTCTTCTAGTTCATTGTTTCTTTAGCTGTCTAATACATTGTTGATCTCTTTTACTCAATTTTTAATCGTTTCAGTTTTTTAATCTCTAGAGGTTTAGTTTTTCAAATTGGTCATTTAAAAAAAATCCTACTCCTAATTCATATTTTTCAGTTTCTCCTTTATGTCTTTAAGTATTTTAAACCTACTGGTACGGTCTTTTATATCTGATAATTCTGAAGCCTTTACATATGTGGTTTTACTTCTGATTATTTCTGATAGCTGTTTCATGATGACTTATTTCTCCATGTGTTCTGTGATTAAATGATTGATTTACTCAGATCAGTGGACATTTTTATAGCCTAGATTGATGGATTCCTCTGAAGATGATATATATTTGCTTCTGCTGGGTACCTTGGGACTACTTTAAATTATATTCTTGGAACAGATCATTTTAGCTTTATTGGAAGTATGGGTTCTGACTTGTTATGAACTTTCCTAGAAATGTTTAAATTTTTTCTTAATCCCCTCTTAATTAGTTCAAATGTTAGAGATTGGAAATTACCCTTGCAGGCATTTGAAACGGGTTGGCAAACTATATCCCGCTGACTAATCTAGACTGCCACCTGTTTTTTTTTCAAATAAACTTTTTTCAGAATCTACCCATAGTTAATCATTTATGTATTGTCTCTGGATGTGTTCCTTCTGTGGTGATAGAGTTGACTAGTTGCAACAGAAACCATATGTCTTGTAAAGCCCAAGACATTTGGCCTCAGGCCCTTTACCAGAATGATTTGCTGACCCCTGCCTCAGAGAAAGGGGCCTGGGCTTATCGCTAGTTCACCTGAACAGTAAAGATCCAGTCCTCCGGGGTCTGTTGTTAACCTGCTGCACTTGGCCTTTGTGTCCTGTCCTCAGCACCCTGCAAGGCATAGAAGCAAAGCTTGTAGTTCATGCAGTTTGGTAACTGTCTTCAAGGAGAAAGCCTGCTTTAGTGCTCTGCTTGTCTCTGTGGGTTCTTGGTTTTGCTTAATTTTTGGCTTGTGAGTATACTTTATTTTCTTGCCATCACTTGGGTTTGTTTATAGTTTTTCCTCATTGTTATTTTCAGTGAGAGGGTTATTCAAAGGACTGTTCTGCCATATTGTGGAAACATTGTTGTGTTCC
The DNA here is from genome assembly GCF_001704415.2 of Capra hircus. NCBI lineage: Eukaryota > Metazoa > Chordata > Mammalia > Artiodactyla > Bovidae > Capra > Capra hircus. The sequence continues at coordinate 44,757,417 of NC_030817.1, read as the reverse complement.
TGTTATTCATGATTTTAACGTACTTTGATCATTTTGGCCTTCTATGAACTGAACTTGCATGAGCTCTTTTCTCATGTGAAATGGAATTTTGTCCTTGTGTTATTGTTTGTTAATCACAATATTTAGTATTTCCCAATCTTCCTTGGAAGTGGTATGCTATGGAAGATAAATAGACAAAATTGTTCAATTATTCTGCAACATATTTCTTTTAAATTAGATAGATGTCTTAATGATGCATTTACAGTGTGTTAAACTATTGGCAAACAGCAATCGTTATCTAAGCAGATGCTGTTTTATTTATTGGCAAGCAGAAACTGAGTGAAAATTGAAAAGTGTCATGGGACTTCTGTTTATTCCTAGAATTCTCAGAAATGAAGTTTCTAGCTGTGATCCATCAGATAGCCTTCTTCGAGGCTGGGCAATTACAAACCTGTAACTGTGTGACTTAAAAATTTCTCTTGCGAATGCCTCCTAGCTGTCTGCTACAGGAGCCGCCTGCCCTCTACCTCCCTCACCCGAATGCTTGCTGTTAACTCTTCCTGTCGCCAACCACCTCCCCCCTAGTCCCCCTTCCCCTTCCCCTTTCCTGACAACAGAGACTTCGCTTCTGCCTGGACCTCCCAACCTCCTCACTACCCCAGTTCAAGTCCTGGAATGGGTTACAGTGGGCGAGCAGGGTGGGGGCGGGGTGGGGGGGGGCGGGAGGGGAACCTGCTCTAGGCCTCTCTCCTTATTTGCACACTAAACCCCACCCACACGCCATGAATCTAGGTATTCCTCTGAGATTAAGCCAGTTTTCAAACCTTACGTCCCCGCACCGGAAAATGACCATTGTCTCGAGAGCATTCCTTGATATGGGGGAGGACAGGGCTCTGGATTGCTGAATCTTGGGGCTGCCCTCTACCTCTTACATTGGCTTGAGCAAGGCATCTCACATTTCCAAGTCTGTTTCTTCACCTGTTCTATGGGACTTATGCTTTCTGCCTTATAAAGTTGTATTCTAGTTAATAAAAGATGTGAGCGTAGGTATCACAGTGAATGCTCATTTCCCTTCCCGAGGAGGGACTAAGTTACAGAAAAGAAAAAACAGAGCTTTTTATCCTCCCTTACTTTTGTAAGCAGAGAAAATCTTAGAAAACCTAAATTACTCCCAAAGTGAAAGGTTGGTAGTAGTAGAAGAAACTGTGGAAAAGGGAAAGATCCCGTGGAAAGGAGCATGCAGACAATGGGGAGAAAGGGTGGCATGTCCAGGCCGCAGCTTTCTTGAGTAAAAGAGGCGACCTGCTGAGACTGCCCAGAATGTGGTGCTGGTGGTCTGCTTCCTCTCTGTGTCTCTCTCCTCCCCCAGCTCTGCCTCATAGAACCTGCATTCCCTCCTTGGCAGCTTTGCCTTTTCTGTTAGAAGCCCCTGTTTTTATGGAACCATCAGCAACTTGGAACAGCTGTAGCTCCAGCTGCCCCTCCAGGGTGAGGCTTTCCCAAGGCCAAGGTTCAGAGTATGTTTCCCTGGAAGCCTTGGCTCTCTAGGTGTTGGTTTCTTGTACTATAAGATACCCTAATTGGTATATATTCTTAGGTATATTTTGGGTTATGTAAACTCTGAGAGCTATTTATAATGTGAGTTTTACAATCAACCTGAAAAATAAATTGTTAGAAGACAGTTCCTGTATAATTGTGGGTTGCCTGTTCCTTTGTCTTTAGGGACCTGCATTCATGACTATGAGGCTTCCCAGGTGATGCTAGTGGTAAAGAACCCACCTGCCAGTTCAGGAGACATAAGAGGCTTGGGTTCGATCCTTGGGTCGGGAAGATCCTCTGGAGGAGGGCACGGCAACCTACTCTGGTATTCTTGCGTGGAGAATCCCATGGACAGAGGAGCCTGGCAGGCTACAGTCCATAGGGTTGCAGAGAGCTGGACATGACTGAAGCATGCAGGAACTAATTCATGATTATATTAGGAAGCTTTGTGTTCATCTAATATATTTTTGTCATGTGTTGTATTTACGTGGCACAGGGGTTTATTCCAGCTAAGTTGGAGGCAGAATCCCACACTCCTAATTTCTGAAAAGGAGATCTGAAGGGTGCCACTAACTTCCTAAATCCTGAGAGTAGCAGGCCTGCATGCCTTTGCTGGGCTTCACTGTGCTGCTCTGTGGCTGCCAGGGCAGCCAGTCCTGGAAGGGTTTTCAGAGCTGAAGTCTGGAGCGTCTTAGCCCAGACAGAGGATTAGAACTGGTGCTGGTTAGACCTCTTTGGGAGAGGTTGACCTGGCTCCTGCCCTCCTAGCTGCTGGGCATTATCTAGGACCCTTCAGGACAGTTGCTCCCACCTTTTAGAAAGCTGTTCCTTATTCACCAAAACCCATTAAAAAATTTTAGAGCTGAGGAGACCATGCACACTGAAATTTACTTGGGCAAGGTTGCCACAAACAGGCTTGCGTGTAAAGTGTTTAAGATAAGATTCATCAGCTGAAAATAAATGAAAAATAGTGGTAGTAGTCAGTGTCCTTCTTGCTTTTGCCTATGTGGGCTTGGGAGAGAAGTATCTGGGTTTGCCCAGGGCTGGGAAGTAGATAGGAGGCTAGTCAGAGCCTGGGGGCAGAATCCATCTTCCAGGCTTGCTGTTGGGGTAACTTTACTGCCACCTGCTGGGAAGTAAGTGCAGGGGGACCTCTGGATCTCTTCCTGTGGATTCATAACTGTCCTGTTTGAATTCTATGACTTCGGATCTGTGGGGATGCATTTGGGATAATAAGGCAGGAAACAAGTGTGAGGTACGATCTTGCTCCTCAGAGGCCAGGCATAGGGACCATCAGAAAAAGTGGCCGTGCCTGCTTGGATGCTACGTCCAGAAGCAGTCCTTTGGACAGGGTAGTAAGAGGCCTGGCCTTGCCCAGCTTCAGCCTTAAACTGTTCACCCTGTCTTCTTTTTGGCGAAGAGTTTCATTGAGGTAGTTCTGGAGTGTCATATTTAGTATCATTTCATTTTAATCAATATTTTATATTATTCAGTGTTGATCTGTTTGAATTCTATCTGTAAAAATTGTTTTAACTTCGTGAGTTTTTTTGTTTCTGTTAGAACACTGTGCAGCATGATTTTAAGTTTTGGAAACTTGTCTGTGAAGGCCTTTAATTTCTTCAAAGTTGTTTAAAAATTAAAAAACAAAAACCACATACTTGGCGCGTCAGGTTTTCGTTGCATCATGTGGGATCGTTCATTGCAGCACATGGGCTCGCTGGTTGTGGCAAGCTGGTTTAGTTGCTCTGCGGTATGTGGGATCTCAGTTCCCAGACCAGGGACCGAACCCACGTTCCCTGCATTGCCAGGAGGACTCCTAAACAGGACCACCAGGGAACTCCCTCAAATATTGTTTTAAAAAATCTTTATGAGTTTTAGTACATCCAAAACAAGAAGTTATTTTTTAAAATTGACAGGCTTAAAATTTTTTTTAACATAATGAAGTGAAGTCTGAGGAAGTGAAAAAAAAGAGTTTAAGTAAAATATTCAGCAGGACAGTGGTTAAGAGGCTAACCTCTTTGGGAGAGTGCTGACCTTTCCCAGGGCAAAGCCCGTTTCCACTTTCCTGCAGCCCTTCTCCATGTACAGCAGCTTCTTCCCTCTGTGAGACTGGGTCACAGCTGCTTATCAGTTCACCCTTGTGGTCCTGAAGCTGGGTTTTAGGATTAGTTTTGTAATTACTCTGGAGTCATTTTGAACACCTCTAGTACTTGTAGATTTGGAAACTGCCATGACCTAAACCACTGGTTTTACAGCTGGTAAACATTCTCATTACAACAGTTATGTTATTTTGGGTTTTCCGAGGGTTATTCAGCTCAGAGCTACTTTTGATAAACCTTTCTAGAAATAGTCTCTATGAACTTTTAAAGATTTTTATCTGTTTAGGAGGGTGAGCCTTCTGGAAAAAGAAAAGCAGAAGATGACGATAAAGCGAATAAAAAGCACAAGAAATACGTGATCAGTGATGAAGAGGAAGATGATGATGATTGAAGTACAAAATGTGAAAACTTTATATATTTTACTGTACAGTTTGTTTTATAAATATGATGTAAACATGAGTTATTTTGATCAAAAGAAATTGATTTGCTTTTGACTAATTTTAATTATAATAAAAATTTTTAAAAAGCAAGTCTCCGTTCAAGAAATGGACTTCTTCCGAAGCAGGTTGATTTTGTTCATGCTTTACACTAAATCTTAGCTTTTAGTGCATTCTTCCCAGGCCCTACAAAGAACCTGGCCAAGGCCTAGTGAAAAAAGTGAGGCATTCTTCTGGGGTGCATAGTTTTTAAAAACTGGCACAAAAAGCTTCCATAATTGTATTCATCTGCTAGGGCTGCTATAACAAAGTACCACAAACTGGGAGACTTCAAACCGTAGAAACGTATCCTCTCATAGTTCGGAAGCCTGAAGTCCTAAATCAAGATGTCAGCCGAGCCATGTGCCCTCCAAAGGCTCTAGGCAAGACTCCTCTCCTGCATTGCCTTAGCTTCTGGAGGCTTCCGGTGTTCCTTGGCTGGTAGCAGCGTAATTCTAATCTCACCTCTATCTTCACATGGATTGTTTTGCTGTGTGTCTGCTCTGTATTGCCAGATCCCACTCTCCTTTAAGGACACGCATTGGTAGGTTTAGGGTCACCCCTCGTCCTGTGTCTACTCATCTTAATAGTTACATCTGCAAAGATTCTATTGGTAAATAAAATTACATTCTGAGGTTCTGGTTGGATGTGAATTTGGAAGGGTCCCTATTCAGCCCACTACAGTAATCAAGTTAAATAATATTGTGATACAGCATTTTAAAAAATTAAAATTAATGCAAAAATATGATGGAGAAAGTGTCAAAAATTCACCTAAAGATGATCTAGCAGGTCTGGGATTAGGGTAAGGCAAGTGACAGGAGTTGTACAAGTACAGAACTCCATGGATCATCTCTATTTAAAATTTTGATGTTTTGTTCAATGGGATTTTTTGTGGTTTAAAATGTATTGCAATATTATTTATCTTGATCACTGAGATTTTGGCACCCCTTATAGTGAGTGTCTCATTTGTTGTATCCTAGGCGTGGCCCTGCTTTCTCACAGATGGTGACAGGCTTCAACAATGAGCACCCCAAGAGAGCTGTTTTACCTTTTCTTGAGAGTACCTTTTATGGCTAGCACTAAAAGTCACATCAGAATCCACCACATTCTGTTCATTGGAAGTGAATCACTAATGTGAGCCCATATTCAGAGGGAGGGAAATTTGACTCCCCTTGATAGTAGAAATGGCTCAGTTAGATATATTTTAAATCTATAAGACACATATTTGTGTTTTCTACGGTGCCGTTCTACACAGACTCATCTTTCCATTATGGACTAGGGCTGTTAATACAACCCAGGAATGGTGGCTATCCATGGGAGGCTGTCCCTGAACCCTGGTTATAGAGAAGTGACACTGAAAGAGAAGGTCCAGCTCACCTTTGTATTACTTGCCTAACTCGCAAACCTGTAGCCCCTTTGCTATTGGCTTATCAAGTTGAAACTGATGTCTGGCCCCTGAGAGCCTTCATTTTTGACTCTGTCTTTTCTAGGACAACATAGTTTCTGTTTTTTTTTTTACTAGTAGACACTTATGTGACAATGACTGAGCTCTTGGAGTCTCCCATCTCCAAACCTGCCCCTTCCATGCAGAGCTTGGCGGTGAAAGGTCAAGCCTCTGCAAGCACACTTCAGCTTTGCCAGCTGCCCCTGTTAGGGGGCGCTGGAGAGGACTGGGAGCCTGGATAACAACCAATAGATTGCTCCTTCCTGTTTGCTTATAGAACTTCGTGGGGGCTTCCTGTTGAAGGGAGCCAACCAGGACTTGTTCACCTCAGCTGAGGCAGTTAATTCCCACAGCTGCTCAGTCCAGTTTGCAGTTTTACGAAAACTTGAGGAGCCAGCTTTGTTGTACTCCTGAGAGACATCAGTGCCTGCCGAACACTTCTCTTCCTCAGGTATGAGTTTCAGCTCCAGGGGGCTCTGTTACAAGTTTTTAAGTTTAGGAATAATTACATTTTCCCTTTTTCCCTTATCTCTGGGGGTGGAAGGGGCTCTGAATTTGCTACTTTTGTCATCCCTTTAGGAATTCTCTTTGTATTTCTTGTAACCAAAATCAACAGCTTTAAACCTAATTGCGATGAAAAAGAAATACTGAAATGTATCTGTATAAACAACTGGTATGTTTTCTGTGGCCCAACTTGGACCTGAGTGGTAGTCAAGGAAGCAAATCCTCAAAGATGAGGTGCATGGGTTGGTTTGGGTTTGAATGCAGGTCCAAGTTCCTCGCCAAAGGGAAATGGTGCTGCCTTGGCCTCATGATGAATCCGATTATCCCCTGTGGTTGAGGGCTCAAGTGGCTGCTATACTTGTTAGGCAGTCCTGTTGACTAAGGACTGGTATGGGGTGCATGCTTCTGAGTGCCCTGGAGCACTTAGCAGAAAGTTTACAAGCTTAGGTTGGCTTTTTTTTTTTTTAATTAAAGAATTGATTTACAGTGTTAATTTCTGCTGTATCGCAAAGTATTTCAGTTATACGTATATGTTCTTTTTTATATTCTTATTCATTATGACTTGTCACAGGATGGGAATATCTGTTTGGATTCAGACGAAGGTGAAAAACAAAGTCTGTAGTCTCTCTGAGTCTCCCTTGCCTGTGAGAAGCACTTTGCCTCCCTATGTCTGAGGAAACTATTAATAGTTTTTTTTTTTTTAATATATAGTTGATTTATTAGTTTCAGGTGTACAAAAACAGTGATTTGAATATTTTTTATAGATTATACTCCATTTAAAGTTATGAAATGTTGGCTGTGTTTCATGTGCTGTACACTATGTCCTTGTAATCTATTACTTTATACACAGTCATTTGTTCGTCTTAATTCCCTGCCCCTATTATGTCCTTCCCCGCTCCCCTCTCCCTGCTGGTAACCACTAGTTTGTTTTCTATGTCTGTGAGTCTGTTGGTTTTGTTATATTCACTGGTTTATTTTTCAGATTCCACATATAAGTCATAACATACTGTATCTGTGGTCATCTGACTTATTTCACTAATAAGCATAGTACCCTCTAGGTCCGTCTCTGCTGTTGCAAGTGAGAGTTTCATTCCTTTTTTATGGCTGAGTAGGATTTCATTAGATATTTATATTCACACCGTATCTTTTTTTAAAATCCATTTATCTGTTGATGGACTGGTTGCTTCGATATCTTGGCTATTGTAAATATTGCTTAAATATTACAATAATAAATATTATAATATTTATTGTAAATATTGTACCTTGGGGTACATGTATCTTTTAAAATTAGGGTTTCTGTTTTTTTCAGATATAAACCAAGGAGTACAATTACGAGATGGTAGTTTTATTTTTAGTTTTTTTTTAAAATTATTTATATTTGGCTGTGCTGGGTCCTCATTCCTCTGTGGGCTTTTTTCTTTAGTTGAGGTGAGTAGGGGCTACTCTCCAGTTGTGGTGCACGGGCTTCTCGGTATGGTAGCTTCTCTTCTTGCACAGGACGGGCTCTAGGGTGTGTGGGCTCAGCAGCTGCAACTTGTGGGCTCCAGAGCACAGGCTCAGTATTTGTGGCACACGGGCATAGTTGCTCTGCAGCCTGTAGGATCTTCCTGGATCAGGGATTGGAACCATGTCTCCTGCATTGGAAGGCAGATTCATCACCTCTGAGCCACCAGGGACGCCCCTACTTTTAGTTTTCTGAGCAACCGCCATACTATTTTTCGTAGTGGCTGCACCAGTTTACATTCTCCACAACAGCATGCAAGGGTCTCTCTTTCTTCGCATTTTCACTGATACTTGCTATCTATAGACATTTTGATGGTAGCTATTCAGTGAGGTGGTATCTTACTGTGGTTTTGATTTCTATTTTGAATGATTAGGAGTGTTGAGCATCTTTTCATGTGCCTCTTGAACATCTCTGTGTCTTTTTTGCAAAAATGTCTATTACTGTCTTCTGCCCATTAATCAGATTTTTTTTATATTGGATGACCTGTTTTTATTAACCTCTTATTGGTCATATCGTTTGCAAATATTGTCTCCCATTCAGTAGGTTGTGAAACTAGTCTTCTTGCTTGAAAATCCTGTAATAACATCACTTGGGTCAGTTTTCATTCTCCTCAAGAACCACTCAGCTGAGTGCTGTCTTACCCAATTTTTACCAATAGATCCATCACTAGGATCTTATATACTGGCAAAGAAAGCATAAACTTCAACTGAAGAAGAAATAATTTATACATCAAAACAATTGCAAGGTTTTGATAATACATATGGGCAAAAGCCTGGGGAATATGTGGGAAAGTGGATTCTAAGAATGTGAGATGAAGGAAAAACACTTGACTACCTTGGGCCATATTTACTGATATGGCTGCACTTATATATTCTGGACATGGCTCTGTACTTGATTGGTTAACTAAGAACACTCAGTGGTGGCCTACATTTAATGAAGTTGAGATACCAAAGCTTCCCTGGCATTGTGCAGAGGGAATCCAAAAACAGGGAGACAGGAGTGTCGAAGTAGATATGTCTTGTATGATTTGCACACCACCCCTCACCTTCCCCAGCTACATTCCTTGAGAGGGCCAGCTTAAAATAAACATTTCATATATCTCACAGTCCTAAGGGTCAGGAGTGGTGTAGCCCTGGCCCAGGGTCTCTCACAAGGCTTTAGTCAGGATGTTGGCTCATCCAACACTGAGTCAGGTTGTTATCTCAGGCTGAAGGATCCGTTTCCAGGATGGCTCACTCTCATGGTGCTTGGGCGGGGGGACTCAGTTTCTCGCCACATGAGCCTCTCCATGGCAGTTTGTGTGTCTTCACATCGTGGTAGCTGGCTTCCTCCAGAGCAAGTGACCCAAGGGAGAAAGAGTGAGGCAGAAAGGCCATGACGTCGTGCTGAGCCTCGGAAGTGAAGCTGTATTCTGTTGATCATGTAAACCAACCATGAGGCCTGTTGGAGGGGACTGCACAAGGGCAAGCATACCAGAGGCGGGAACCCCCGGGCTCCACCTTGAAAGCTGGCCTTCACAGCAACTTGACTTCCACCAACTAACCCCCATTTTCCTTCTCTGTAGTCACTCCTGCTCGTTAGGCTTCTGAGGCCCAGGCTCATGGAGCCAGTTTCAGGATGGCTTAATAGAAATTTGGTTTATGAATCTTGGAAATATAGTGAAATGATGAGCCAAGAACTATGTGAAGAACTTCAGTCAAGAGAAATAAATTAATACAATGCATTCTTTCCCAACATTGAAGATTATAGTGGGACAATGGATCTGTTTGGAGACATAGATGACATTTCTTCAGACAGTGATGGGGATAATCAACCACCCATTCAAAAACAGCCTGTTAAAGTAAGTACAAATCTCAACGGAGCCTATTGTTCAAAGCTAAGAAAAAAGTTTCACAGGCTGATGGGGCTGACTCTCTCATATAGAGTCTGGAACATCTGATGAATAGGTGACTTTCTTAGCTATGTTGGGAATTTCTGGATATTAAAGGGCATAGAAGGAATTGCTCAGAATGAATTTGATGCCAAACTTTAGGGGCTAGACTGTGAGGACTCATAATTTGAAAACCTTTGATTCAAAAGCTTTTCTTACTCAAACTTGTGCAGAGAAGTGTGTACTATTTGACATTTTTCTCTGATTTTAATAGTTACTTAGTATTGAAGTGTTGTATAATTTCACACTTGTGTTGCTAAATATCTTATGAAAACTAGGTATGTCAACATTTTTTTCTGGTAATGCAGGCTGACGGGCCTTGTTTTACATGGTGGTTTGGGGGGAGTAGGATAGAAAGGATGAAATTTTGAGGTGAGGCTGGAGGGGCTGCTGACTACTTTATCTCTGAAGTGGTTTCTAAATTTATTTCCTGTCAAACCTGCATCTGCCTGTTGCGGAAGGACAGCTAGGGCATTTCTAATGCCACCTCAAGCTTTCACATTCTGATTCTTTCCTTAGGATGGATGTGGAGTGCCTCAGAACCAGCAGGAGGAAGAGCCAATTTCTGAAACCAAAATAGAAGTAGAAATTCCTAACATCAACTCTGATTTAGGAAATGAATTATACTTTGTTAAACTACCCAAATTTCTCAGCATAGAATCCAAGTAAGAGGACTGATTTAAAGTATTATTTTTCCTGCAAGATATTGAGTAAAAGTATGTGGACTGTAAATGTTCTTGTTTGTAATGCATTGGCTAATCACAGAGGTGGGAGATTTTTCATGTAACTCTGAAAAAATTAAGTTTAGGGTGTGCTATGGTAGAAAATGATGAATTTACTGGCATGAGAAAGCTTTACTGCTAATAATTCTTTTAGCATTTTGGCACTTTCTTATCCTTGAACAGATATCATAGCTGATGAAGATGTTTTTTATTCTCATAAAGCTGAAAATTTGGTAAACGAAGGTGAGAAAGTTTGCTGGAAAAATCACAAAAGTTCAGTGCAAAATCCATTGTGAATCTAGAAAAGATGATGATATTTGAAAACAAAATAGTGTGGCTGGGTATCATGCTGGTTCACAAGTGCAAGCTCTTGTGCAATTAAACATGACACCTTTCTTAAAAAATGTGAAAAGGCAGATCATGTGTCACCTATACTTTAGAGGACTATTTCACCAAACAAGAAAACAATTTAAAAGCTAATTTGCATACTTCTTTGAAGTTTTACTTGAAGTTATTTGTCTACTGTGATTTTTTTTAACATTGGTACATGTTATAAAGACTATTATTTTATATTCATACTAAAGATGGCTAATATATTAAAAAACAATTTTTAGGCCTTTTGATCCTCAGTATTATGAAGATGAATTTGAAAACAAGAAAATGCTTGATGAAGAGAGAACCAGGTTAAAATTAAAGGTACCATTCCACACTTTATTTTTTTTTTAAGCTTTTTATAAAATAAAACACAGGGATAACAGTTTGAGATGAATTTACAAAATGATCTTTATGTTTATTTTTTGATCAATAAATACCTGTTTAGAATGAGGAATTAAATGTCTTTTCAGAATATTTTTAGGAGAGAAGGTACATATCCTTTTTAAAAAATTGTTGTAGAATTATCACTTTTCTAACCTTTCTTTGGCAGTTGTAATTTTTTGACAGCAGTCAAGATAAGAATTCTTGAAAATTGTTAGCTACTTCCTTCAGGATAAATAATAATATAGCTAGATATACAGAAATGCCCCTCCAATTTTTATCATGGATAGATCTGAGCTGCTTCCCACAGTAAAAATATCTCAGACTATGGAAATTCAGCTTACGCACAGAGAAGAAGTCTTGTCATTAGGGGGTCCCCCTTGAGAAGACCTGGAAAGCAAAACCCTACTATTGCTCTCATAGGAATGGCATTGTCTTTAACCGGGTATGGAATGAGCGTCTGCCAGAGGCCACGGTGGTAGCCATCCTTATACTACTTTTGTAATTTGGAGTGTCTCACCATATGGGTAAAGCAAAAGTCTCAGGTTTTAATTTATTGTTTATTACTTAATTTTTTAAAAAAATTAACGCTCAGAGCTTTCTTTCCTACTGGGCCTTTCTTTAGTCCTTTCATTGGGTTCAGAACCCTTCAAGTGGGGCTGCAATAGAAATCTGAGTTATAACCTCCTACCTCTTATGGGCCCTAAGTTTTTGCTTCCACTGCCATGAGGTGGAGCTCAGAAAAGATTAAAACAGAACGTCTGGTGAGTTTAACCAGTGTCTCTAGGTATCTGTAGTAGGAGGGTTTCCATGTTGCCTAATCATCTATTTTTCAGTGAGCTTATTTTCTCACCACCTCTGAATTCTTGGCATGTGATTATAAATCACTTGAGAAGAAAAGAACATGCAGTCAGTAATACTGGTTTTGTATGTGAAAGTGTTAGTTGATCAGTCATGTCTCTGTGCGATCCCATGAACTATAACCCATCAGACTCCTCCATCCATGGGATTCTGCAGGCAAGAATACTGGAGTGGGTTGCCACACTCTTCTCCAGGGCATCTTCCTTACCCAAGCATTGAATCCAGGTCTCCTGCACTGCAGGCAGATTCTTTACCAGCTGGTTTTGTATGCCTTTGTGTTTTATATCAGATAGAAAATACTATACGATGGAGGATACGCCGGAATAAAGACGGAATTAAAATTAAAGAAAGCAATGCTCGGATAGTCAAGTGGTCGGATGGAAGGTGAGCACAGACCTGAGGAGTATGGCAACACCCAGAGGGAGGCCTGGGATGAATGAAGTTTTCTGTGTAGGACCATATTTGGGGATCTTTTTTCATTACGGAATTAACAAAATCTAGGCCTCTTAGATCGCATATTAAAAAGCAGAGACATTACTTTGCCAACAAAGGTCCATCTAGTCAAAGTTTTGGTTTTTCCAGTAGTCATGTATGGGTGTGAGAGCTGGACTATAAAGAAAGCTCAGTGTCAAAGAAGTGATGCTTTTGAACTGTCGTGTTGGAAAAGACACTTGAGAGTCCCTTGGACAGCAAGGAGATCCAACCAGTCCATCCTAAAGGAAATCAGTTCTGAATATTCATTGGACGGACTGATGCTGAAGCTGAAACGCTAATACTTTGGCCACCTGATGGGAAGAACTGACTTATTTGAAAAGACCCTGATGCTGGGAAAGACTGGGAGGAGAAGGGGACGACAGAGGATGAGATGGTTGGATGGCATCTCTGACTCAATGGACATGAGCTTGAGTAAGCTCTGGGAGTTGGTGATGGACAGGGAGGCATGGCGTGCTGCAGTCCATGGGGTCGCAAAGAGTAGGACATGACTGAGCGACTGAACTGAACTGAGGCTCCTGGCATTATCTGAGAAACCTGGGAGAAATAAACAGGGTTGAGGTCACAGTGCTGTGCTGGGAGACTCTAGACATAGACCCAAGAAGTAATCAAATTCACAGTATCTACCTTAACAAGATAAAAACCTAATATCAGAGCGCATATGTGACCATTAGACATTATAGATTGGTATGTTTGAAAAAACGATTTCTATTTTACTAATGAAGTCGTAGAGATTGGGAAATGATAAAACAATTAGATTTCAAGTTGAAAGGAAGATGGATTTTACCACCTTTTACTTTGAAAGGAGGTAGGTTAGTTGTTTCTAGTATCTTTTGTCTGTCTTAAATCTTCAGTATGGGGACAGGATCCTGCAGTTCCATAGCATTTTAAGAATTGCTAACAGGGTAGAGGAGACTTCCCTGGTAGCTCATGATAAAAAAACCCACCTGCCAATGCAGGAGATGCAGGTTTGATCCCTGGGTTGGGAAGATCCCCTGTAGAAGGAAATGGCGTGCACTCCAGTGTTCTTGCCTGGAGAATCCCATGGAGACTGGCGGGCTACAGTCCATGGGGTTGCAAGAGTCGAGCACAACTTAATGACAAAACAGCATGACAGAATGGAAGCTATAGGATTTGTTAACTATCCATCCTAATAACTGAACTATTTCTGTTTCCAGCCTGTCCCTACATTTAGGCAACGAGGTGTTTGATATCTACAAGGCCACGATGCAGGCCAATCACAACCACCTGTTCATCAGGGAAGACACTGGTCTGCAGGGACAAGCCGTCTTTAAGTCCAAACTCACCTTCAGGTAACTATTCATAGTGACCTATTGCTGCTTGGCAGTTTGAGCAACAGGTTAGAGAGGCTGGATGTGCAAAGAGCCTGACTGGCGTGATGTTGAAGTGCAGCTCCCCAAGGCCCATGGTCTGGTTCCCATGCCATTTTTCACCTTTGCAACAAGTTCCTGTCTCTCAGGGAGCCAGTTCATGCTATGGAAACCAACACGAAGCTGCTGTCTAAACCAGAAGACCAGTTATTAATTCACATTGATCGGCACACCTGGTAAGAGGCCTGAACTGTCTGTGCCACTCTGCTGGTCAGCACATCCCTTCTCTTCAGGGCCTTTGACCTGGGAAGCCGGCTGACTGCAAGCATGCTCTCGGTGTGTGCACGTGTGAGAGGAGAGGGCTGTGGGTGCTGATGTTACTGTCCGCCGCTGTTTGCTGTTGCTGTGATTGCCTGCAAATGTTCTTAGTAGATAGTGAGTCGTTTTTGTCTGTTTCCCGCAGACCTCATGCTACAGACTATGCCACACATAAAAAGGTGACCCTGCCACTTGCTAGTAGATGCTCAAGGATGCAGACGATTAGAATCTTACCAGTGGTGGGTCCTGATCCTGAATGCCAGCGTGTAGAGTTGATTAAGGTATGTTGACTGAGCTTTTATCCTAGGATTGTTTGGGAGCATTAAGAGCTGAGCTTTTCAGAATATTAAATCATCTTATTGTCACAGTCATTTTATCTCTTGTAGTTATCAGGGAGCCAGCTTAAGCTTCCAAGTGTGTGGTTAACCATAGAAAAGGTCATAGTCAATGGGCCAGTGGTGAGACACAGCAATCCAGACACTGAGGTGTTCTCTCTCCAATCTGTGAGCTCTCAGAGGAAAACTGACAGTTTTTAAAAAAAGATAAACTTTGACACGTATCATTAAGCTGTGTTAGCCAGAGGGGAGGTGATATAGGAAGGTCAGAAGGATATTCCTTAAAAAAAGTAAAAAAGGACATTCCTGACTCAGTCAACACTGGCCCTACCCGTGGAACCCAACATGTGGAAGCCAGCTGGATGGAAGGGAACAAGGGCTCTACTTTGGGACTCAGGGACCCTCCCCACCAGCACCCCCCTCATCCTGCTGTTAGCTGTGGGGAGTGCCCTGGGTTGACGGCCCCAGGCAGGAATATCTGGCTGCCATGGTAATCTGGTGGAGCCTGGGCAAGTCAGGTGTGTCTCAGGGTGAAGAGAACCTGCCTCCCTCAGGCATCCGCTGACATGGACGAGGCTCCTCAGGCTGGTCGTGCCCTCTGGACTGTTCCTGGCAGCAGAGGGGACGCTGCAGCTCCCAAGGCCGTGCCCGTGCCAGTTGTGATGGGGAGGTTGGTGTGAGGGAGCCTTCTGCCTGTCCACCCTGTGGTGTCTTCATGCCTTAGAACTGAACATGGCGACGACCGTGTGTGGTAACAGAGGTGTGAAACGGAGAGAACTCACCCTGAGGACATAGGAGCTGGTGTTATCCTGGGCAAGGCATTTTCATGTTCTTTAGTTTCAAGTGAGCACTAAGTGAATTCATTTTTTTTAAGTCTTTACAGAAAGCAGCAGCACGTTTGAGGGCTTCTGCTCACCAGGAGACAATCCGTCTGCAGAAGCAGGGGGGCCCCAGTGCCCCCTACCAGGACCCCAACAGTGACGAGGAGGGTGAAGCCGTCGAAAACCACGACCAAGGGGGACGCGGAGGTGAGTGTGGTGACCACTGAGTGTCCGTCCTGCTCTCATTCACTGAGGACAATGCAAAGGCCTTTGCTCCAGTTTCTGTTAGGACCACTTTCTCAACATGAAAAGTTGGCTGGGAAAATAAGGCACCCCCATAATTAAGAAAATCAACCAAATAATTTATGTCCTCATGGTAAAAAATGTATAATAGGCAGTTTGCCTGATTGTATAATTAAGGACCCAGTGTTAAACTTTGTAGTTTTAAAAAATGTGTGTGTGCAGCCCTTCAGGTATTTAAAAGTGATCAGTCTCTCTGAGGGAAAAAAACCTCTCCAATATGAGTCATTTCAGCATGTTTGAAAGCTGTATGTATCTCTTCATGAAAACTTAAAAAAAATGGTTGGTGTCTCAACAAAGGGAAATATACAGTGGGAAGTAACAACATTCAACAGTAAAAAAAAAAAAATTTTCAGGAATAAATGAGTCTTCATCTTTGAAGGTCAGTCCCATATCTAAAGTCCTCAAATTTGCTTTCAGAGGAAGGGACCAGAATCTATTCTCCAGAGAGTGATGAGGGACAAGATGAAGATGGGGCTCAAAGATCACTGACAGCAAAGAAAGTCACCACTGATGAGGTAAAACCAGATTTATTCAATCTGAAGGGGTTTGTTCTGTAGCCACAAGCCGACTCCCGGAACAAGGAGCTCACAGCCCAGGAGCACAGACAGGTGTCTACACATCGCCCTACAACTCGGTGAGATGAATGCGGTAACAAGCCTAGGCGTGGCCCAGAGGAAGGCCTGACACCTGTGTGCAGCGGGAGGCAGCCAGAACAGTCACCTCCTGTTGGACGTTGAAGGAAGTGTTAGGGTGGGTGTGCCAGTGGACAGAAAGGCCTGTGAGAAAAGACATGGGGCTGAGACCCCAGGGCCCAACTAGAGAACTAGCAGTAGTTCAGTGAAATAGATCAAGGGGCCTCTCACGATCACCAGGAGCATAATAATAGCGCAGGGTTATTTCATTTCCATGTTATTAAAATTATCTACTTTATTTCCTTTTCCACTTAAAGATCACAAGAAAATTTAAGTCTTAATTACACAAAGTGACTCACTCTGTTGTTGCCATTGTACCATATTCATTTATCCAGTGTTTTCTGAACACATAACACACTCCACTATGGGTCATGAGTTACAGGTCAGAGAAAACATCTCAGTAACAGAAATGGCTCTTACTATGTAAAAGAAGCACTCATTTTTCATGCGGAAAAAATCTATTTAAAACTTGGAAACCATACTGAAAAAAGCACATAAAACACAAGCAGTCCTTTAAAAAAAAAATCAACAGGCTTTAAAATAGTGAATTTTAGATAGAGAAAGTGAAGTACTGAGGAAGCAGAGGAACATATTTCCAGTAGTAATGACGGGAATCCACACCAAAACAGAGTGACGTGTTCCTTGGCCTTGAACACTGGAAGTCTGGGCTCCCCTTGTCTGACCTGTCTGTGGACAAGGTCATCATTGGGGGGTCGAGTTCTAACTTGAAAGGCTGGCTCCCCCATCAGCTCAGAACTACTTAAGACAGAATTTCCAGAAACATTCAGTATTGAATTTTATACCTTCTCTCGTTATCTGTTCAGATGAACCCTCCAGAAAGAGGAAAGCAGAGGGTGAAGAGGAAGAGGATGACTGAAGCATAAAACGTGTACTCACTATAAATATGGTTTTCAACTGCTTGCTTTAAAACAATGATGAAATGACTTGGGATTGAAGTGAGGAACTGAGTTCCTTTTGCATAATCCTAGTTGTGGTTTTAAAATGTTTGGAAGCAAGTCTGTGACTTTAGAAAATCCATTGTTCCCAGGTGAGACCATTTTGGTAACGGTTTGTGCTGTGTCTTGGGTTTTCTTCGTCAGAGCAAGCATAGCACAAGAGAGCTCACTGGAGACTCAACGCTTTGTTACGTGCCGTATGGGCCTTACCAGTTCTAATCCTCAGAACAACTCAAAGGGCTGCTGCTGTTCTCATATTACAGATATGGAAGCTAAGTTAGAACTTAAGACTTCTAACCAAAGCTTTTTCTTCTCAAGTTTAAAAAAAAAAGCATTTTTGAGACAAGGATCAGGAACTTATCTGCACAGCCATCACACTGCTGAGCAGGTCTATTACTGATCTTAGGGAGACAGACATCCAAAACACTGGAGAAAAATGGTCACCAGAAGTTTAGAGGGAAAAAAGAGCAATGGGAAACAAAATACTAGATTTGACTTCTAGCTTTTTGACTAGTGCAGTAGCTGGAACATAATGGGTACATAAAGTTTTTTTGGTACAGCAAAGTGACTCAGTTATACACACATAAACATGCTTTTTCATATTTTTTCATACTTTTCCATTATGGTTTGTCACAGGATATAGTCCCCTGTGTTGTTCATCCATCCTGTATATAGTAGGATGTCTGTTTTTGTACCAGTACCACACTGTTTTGGTCACTATAGCCTTGTAGTATTATCTCAAGTCTGGGAGGGTTATGCCTCCTGCTTTGTTTTTTCCCCTCTAGACTGCTTTGACAATTCTGGGTCTTTTATAGTTCTCTATAAATATTAGGGTTATTTGTCTTAATTCTGTGAAAAATGAAATGTGTTAATTTGATGGGGATTGCATTAGATCTATAGGTTAGGTTGGCTATTCTTTATAGAGGTGGCCTTGAGTCTCTGCTACTTTAGCAACAGGACTAGGGCTAAAGCTGGGCTGAGCCTAGAGGCCACCAACCCTTGCAGACATGCTGGAAAGCTTAATATTTGGTACCTAAAGGAGTGAGGTGCCACTGGCTGAGCAAGAAGGCACTCTCCCCACGGCTACAGCTCCTGTCTCCAGGGCTACTCAGAGGAGCTGAAGTTAATTGACAACTAAAGCACCCAAGCCTCTGACTCACCAAAGGGGACAGGCATCAAGGCTTCCCACATGTGAACGTAAGCCCAACAGCCATTCTTGGAAAGCCAGCCAATACTAAAGATTCAAGAGAAATTTCTTTATTCCTTAAGTTTCAAAGTTGAATTATTTGATATTTATCCCTAAAAGTTTCCTCAAACCCATTACATGTTTCACTGATTTTCTCTTTTGGTTGGTGGATTTAGGTGACTGATAAGCAATATCTTTGCTTTACCTTAGAAATGATAGCAGGATTGGCTCCCCTCAGGCCCAGACGCACTATATCATAGGTCCCTCTTTCTATTTGTCAACTCAGCTAAAAAAAAAAAACAAACTCAATTTGACTTTATGGACAGACCAGGCTGAGTACTGATGGTATGAGACTGACCATATGAACTTGCTGCTTTATGGGTGTAAATGGTCAAGTCCTGACAGTTTCAGAATAACTCAAGGAAATTAATAAACTTGTTCTTAAAAAGTATGTAAGGAGTGAGCTTTAGAACATAGGCATTAACAGGATTTTCCAAACAGTCTAAGTCTACAGTATATTTGATAGACTTTATTGAAATTATTTGTTCCAATATGAAATGGTAAATTCTAAATGCCTATAATCCATATTCTTCAAAAGAAAATTCACTGTGCTATTATGAACCAGTATTATTAATGAATATTTTGTAATAGTTTTTTTAATTAAAATTGAAAAAGTAAGCATTTACAGCATTTTTATATTTTAGCATTAAAATATGTAAATGCCCAATTTCATGTGACAAAGAATGCACTGTTACAAAAGTAATTTTCAAGCTTTTAAACGTACCTGAAACCAAACAGAATTCATCCAAAAGACTTAAAAAAAAAAGAGTGGGCACTTTCTCAAAATTACAATGGTTTTTATATACTCTGTGCATGCACATGTATGCATGAGCAATTTTCTTTACAATTTATCTTTTTTACAGTTCTTAAGCAGACAAATCTAAACAGTTTAAACAGCTGAATCAAACTGTTTTCCTTTTGACTTAAGGTGAAATTTAAACTAAAAATTTGCTTTACATACCCACGAACAAGCACCCAGAATTTGTTTTTAAACCTTACTCTCTGAACTACAATATCTGACAGAAAAATTTTAGACCTATTAATTGCTCTGCAGCATTTAACACATACTGATTGTCTGTAGAAAAGGAAGTTAAGCCTCACTCACATATGTGTACTCTGAGAGTTTGATTATCTTAAAAGTGTACGAACTTGAACAATAGTGCTCAATACAAAACATGGCTGGTGGTGTTTCACAGTGTTACAATCTATCTAGCTACCAGAGCAGATTTCCTAAGTAAAAGTCCTTATGTATCAGTGAAGGCTGTCTAAAATGCTTGGTAGGGGTTTAAAGACTGGCTTCTTTGAAAGATCAGGCTGCATGTTAGAGTTTAGCATTAACAAACTTGTAAATGTTTTATTATAAAAATGTTCCAATGTGTTCAGTTTTTGTAGGGAAAGACATACAGAACTAAATTACAACACACAAGAAATACGACATAAGAAAGAATGACCAAATTAAAATGACCTAATATAAATTCTTCGCTGATTGTAAATACAATTTTCTCAATTTAAAACTTGGTGAAGAGTTCCTTTGAGTGAGAAGTAGCTAGAAACATGAATGTTCAGTGAGAAGTGATGGAAAAGAGGGTTCTATGGATGTTTAGACTGAAGAACTCACACCCCTTGACAGGAGCTCTGACATATCCAATGTGTTTGGGTCTTGTGGGTGCTGTGTCTTCAGTTAATACTATATGAAAGTGGAATGGCCTTGAGGGCATTGTGTTAAGTGAAACAAATCTGAAAGGAAGACAATACTATATGATCTCCTGTATTCGAACCTAAAAAGACTAAATCCGTTGATACAGCGAACAGACTGCGGGTTGCCAGAGTTGAGGTATGGAGAGTGGGTGAAATGGATGAACGTGGTTAAATGGTATAAACTTCCAGTTATAAGAAAAATAAGTCTGGTGCATGGGGATGACCCAGAGAGATTTTATGGGGAGGGAGATGGGAGGGGGGGTTCATGTTTGGGAACGCATGTAAGAAAGATTTTAAAATTAAAAAATTTTAAAAAGAAAAAGAAGTCCTAGGAATGTAATGTCAGCATAGTGATGACAGTTAATAATACTGTATTATTACATATTTGAAAGTTACTTAAAAATTCTCATCGCAAGGAAAAACATTTTTTAAAACTATGTGAAGTGATAGATGTTAACTAAACTTACTGTAGTAACCATTTTGCAAGTATGTGTATATCTCAAATCATTACATTTTATACCTTCAACTATGTTATATGTCAACTATCTCAATAAAACTAGAAAAAAAATTTAAGTGATGTGACATTGTAATAGAGGAAAACTAGATGGTACTGAACTTACAGAGAATGGAAACTGCTGTAGATTCCAGAAAACAATGATCCCTTTTTCTGCCAGGAGATAATGGTAATTCCTGATTTTATACGGAAAAAGTTAGAAGTTCTAGGACCACAGAGCCAAAATTTTACAATTTTATGAAACCTCATGAATTGTTTAATCTTATTTTAATGGCAGCAAGGGTTAAAAATAAAGTACAACAGAACATAACTTTTTATCAAAACATGTTTTCTTTTATAATTTTCTTTATACCATGGATTCCCCTTTTTAAATGAAAAAACATCAGATACTGTCAATGGAAAAAAGAATTTCCAAAGCTCTATACCTGTTAACTGTTTGAGGGAGTACCTACTGCACAAAGCAAGTATGTGGGTTGTTTCATTCAAATCATGAGAATCTGCAATTTAACAGTCAAGGTAATTAATTCTCCTTAGAATTTATAACAGTCTAATTTTTTAAAACAGAAACTGTTTATTTGGTCTTTTAAATGACAGGCACCCTTAGAGGATGTATTCCACCTATTCTTTAGACTGATACTAGGCTTTAGCTACAAGTAGCACCAAAATCCATTTTAATAATATCATTAATATTGATTTTAATACATATAATTTCATGTAGACAAAATGGAAAAATCAGAACTTCTGACAAGTATGAATATAAAATTTTATAAAATGTGAAATTAAAAGCTTTTAAAAAAACAGCAATTTAAAAATGCAAAGAACAGTCTTTGCTTGGATAACGAGATAAGTCCATACTGGTTACACTACAAAAACTTAAATGTCTTGGAAGATCTTTGGTTTAAAAATCAAGACTATTTCACAATTCTATTATAAAATTTTAGCACAATATAGAAATATTGAAATTTACTAAAAGGATAAGAGGTGCAAGATTTTTTTTTTTTTTTGAGAGATGCCAGATTTTTAAAGATCAAAGTAAACTCCATTTTCTCCCTTGTGTTACAATTTGTGAAAGATTTTCTGTATTCAGTTAGATGAATGTTCACCTTTAGTTATTTATTAACAAATCTTTTCTTCCATTATATAATGAACTGTTGTAGCTCAGAACTGGAATGGTACAAGCACAACACTCAACTTCTTCATACTTTGATAAATAATAAATGAAAAGATATTACCCATAAGTCTAATACAGAATTCTAGGTGAGGCTCTACCTACCTATATTTAAAAATAAAACGACTTTTGTGAAGACAGGGTAACATACTTATCAATTCATTGACTTACAGGGAAGGGCAAAAAAGGAAGCCTTGCTAAAAGTGTACTGGCAGCTCTGTACTCTTGCTCCATGCCAACTCCCCCCTCTGTTGGAACTGTGCAGTCTCTAAAAATCAAGTACATTCCCAAAGTCATTTATGAAAAAGGAGAGAGGGAGAGCCAGTGAGAGTGAGCTTGACTTGCTAACTTGAAAAAAAAAAATCTCCAGCACCCTATAACCAAAAGGGAATAGTGGAACAGTGCAAAGTCAATCTTTGGCCCCTTTCAAACACTGGATACTGATTCCAAAGAAACCCACACTCAGTCCTTATGAGGAGAGCTTTCACCTGTCAAGAAGGCTTATTTCTATAGCATACAGGGAGCCATCTAGCTCGAGACAAACTGACTAGTCCAAGACAAAGAAGCAGACATTTTATAATTTGGTTTCAAGAAGTTTAAAAAAAAAAAAATTAAGAAACATCTCTCCCCTATTCTGGAAAGAGATTCCTCCCTTTAGAAAAATCTCCCTGTAAGTGACACAGCCAGGCCTGAATTGTTCAGATTCCTTTGTGCCCTGTCCTCTAGCTGTACGGCCTCTCCCACTTCCTGCTCCCGGGACTGCCCTGGAACCTGGCATGAATACATATCCATGTCGTCTGTCACACTACTGGTCCTGGAGTGGCCTGACACCACGCTACCCTGTTCAACCACTCACTTTAATACTTTCAGTGATAGGAAGACATCTTGTTAGGAGAAACTACTTTTACACAGTATGGACCACAAAGTTCAAGATTTAACAGTTAATAAAAATTAGATTTATCAAGAATAGTCATTTTTCTTATTGGTTGGAAAATCTGCAGTAAGGGGTGATTGTATATCATCCAGACAACTCTGCACTGCATATAGGAACATCTCACTGTCCTGTGTAAACTCTTACTTTATACACAGGTCAGCTTCTAATTTACTTTACAGTAACCATCAATTTAAAGGACTGTTCTGCATGCTCCTGAGACTTAATCTCCACCATTTAATAAGTCTGATTTCATGTGTTTAACAACAGCTTTTTTTTTTTTAAACCTTGAATAACAGAGTTAGCTGTATGCCTTTTACAGGGAAGAAAATAGCTTTCCTACTCAGATTTTTTTTTTACTATGAACTTTCACAAAAATTTAATAATGCCCACATTATTAAAATGAAAGCCTATAATGAATTTAGACACAGCTACTTTTTAAACAAAGTGTGTAACCTAGCCAAGATGATAACTTTGTTTAAAAAAACTGTAGGTGCTGAGACACCTCAGACAGGTGCAATGTTGGGGAGGCATAGGAGACTGCTTCCTCTCACCTGGAAACCTGCTTTGACTCTAAGACAGATGACCAAGTTTTAAGTCATCTGTTTTAAGATGTTGGCATTTTGCTGTTTGCAAGAAAGAAGTGTGTGTGTTCTAGAAAACATGGAAAAGTCTCCATGCCATGGAAGGAGGAAAGCTTTGAAGTGCCTTGTACCTAAGAAGTACGACAGCAGTTCTGACATCAGCAATGTCCCTTTTTGACTTAAAAAATATTGGTCCTTAAAATTTTCATATTATTCTACATAAATGACTTCCTAAACTTTTTTACAACTGTATTTTTTTTAAACCCAACGCATCACAAAACATTTAATTAAGCTAAATTAAAATCAATTTTAGGAGAAATAATGCTTTAGTATACAAAATATCACCTACTATTGATTTTGCAGTTTGAAACTGGTAACAACCTTAAACTAGAAAAAAGATACATGTAATTAAAAAAAAAAATTTCCAGTCTTTTCCCTTCTACCCAGGAAAAATTTACATCTGATATCACAAGAACCCTCGATGACCTTTCAACGTCTTCCAAATATGACAGGTTGGCAGACTTACTGGTGGTCTCCTTCAACTCGTCTCTTGCGAACTATGAGAAAAATAAAGAATGTTAGAAATCCCTGTTAGGTTGTACAATGTTCATTTGCTTGTAACAAACAAGTTTCTGTGCAATCCAGTTAGAGTTGTAAAAAAATGGATTGTTCATTTGCAGTTCACACAGCCATTAAAATAAAAACTCATATCCTTTATTATTAAAATAAAAAACTTGTATCCTTTACTATGTTCACTTACCTGCTGGGAACTGAGGAGCTAAGCTCCCCTGTGCTTATACAACAGCAACATTAGAAATGCACAGTAGAATGGTCAGCAGTCACCTTCAACTCACTGTGCCTGTCTCATCCATGTATTAAAAAATTTTATACCTCCATTAAAAATGGTAACATATTAAATTTTGAAATAACACACAGGCAGCTGGGATTAGAAAGTATTAAAGGTAATTTGCATGCCCTTCTGGTTATTTCCTTAGTTTGTGAAAGAACATACCAAAAATACTTCTGAAAGTTTCAAAGGTAAGTGACTTGCTACTACTGCTCTCCAAATTTTCCTTCTCTTATCTCCTACAAAATGAGCCAGTTTGGGGCTCTGAGAATACAACAAATGCAAAGTAATGAAGATCTTAGACCCTAGTAATATGGTGGTGTCACCCCTGGCTACCATAAACTCGGGAGGTCAAAGTGGTTGACCCACAGTTAGCAGAGTAAACAAAGGTGCACGTCTGAGGCTGCCCAGCCTAGGCATGGGCTGGAGACCCTGAGCTGCGAGGCCATGCTCGTTGGCAGCAGGGCGAAGTCTTCCGTCAGGATCTTGCTACCTTCTGTCTCACCCGTCAGCCACCAGAGAACATCTGCTGAGAGCTGGCAGCTCAGGGCTCCTCAGCATCGGGCCAGTTCCTATTGCTGACTCCATTGAGTCAGCAACAGAGTGGGAACCTGCTGCTTTTTGTAGTGTGCTCTTTGGCAAGCAAGGCAACCTCTCTGAGCCTCAACTCATCCTCTGTAACAGGAGAATAGTGACACCTGAACCTCATGGTTGTGCAATTCAAGGCTGCTTGAAAGTGAAATCGCTCAGTCATGTCCAACTCTTTGCGACCCCATGGACTGTAGCCCACCAGGCTTCTCCATCCATGGGATTTTCCAGGCATGAGTACCGGAATAGATTGCCATTTCCTTCTCCAGGGGATCTTCCCGACCCAGGGATCAAACCCGGGTTTCCCGCATTGCAGGCAGATGCTTTACCCTCTGAGCCACCAGGGAAGCCCCAAGGCTGCTTAGTATCGTGTTAATATAGAAAGCATTCAGTGGGGTTAAGGAATGGTCCTAAGGCCAGCCATCTTTTCGGGGTGAGGAAAGCCAATTTAGCCTTTATAAAGTTAGAGGATCTGCATGTACACATAACTGGTTTTGATACTCTTACCAGTAAGTTAAGTTCCTCTGTGTAAGTTACATGGTTGGCCTGTTAATTTCTATACTCTCTTCTGTGGAAAAAAGCAAGAAGGCACCTGCCTTTGTGCAGCCTGAACTGGCTGTTTTAACAGAGGAATGAAAAGCCAACAGGTGCACAGGCCTCCTGGCCAGGCTACAGGTCTTGCTCTCATGTCGTTCTGACTGCTGGCTTCTGTTCACTGGGCTTTAAGAGATGACACTGGACAATCAAGTGATGTGCATAAAAGCCTGTCCAGCTATTGGCTGGCCGCTGGCTAGAAAATGAAAACCAGGAGGGCTGCAGTTTCAGGTCCCCACGAACATTTATATACTTAATTTAACTGTGTGCACCTCAACTCTAATTTTAGCCCATGTTAACAAAGAACAAGTTTACTGAAATATTAGGGGAAGAAATCAAATGGAGAACTGAGTCTGCAAATACAAACTTAATTCATGTATATAGATATCTGAACCACACAGATATATCTGAAAGGCAAATCATATCATTCTTTAAAGTAGAACGTTTCCAAGAAAATTCTGAATTGCAGTAGTGTTTGGATGTTATTGGCAGACAATTTCAGATGTTAAAATGCATGTTATTTTAAAAATGCACATTAAAAACAAGATCGATAGGACAGATAGAACAAAGTATACAAAACTGATTACATAGTTAGTGAGTGTCAAGATAGGAACGTAAGACAGAGTTCAATCGAATGTTGCACATACACCATATAACCTCTTTGCTGTTATAGCCGTGATACTTCTTAGCTGGAGAGATGGCGAGTAGGTAGGATTATTTCAATGAAAAGTTGAGACTAAGAAAACAATGAGAGAGGGAGACATTATCAACATCGGGACACTAAAGCTAGGATACAGCCCCATTTGCAAGCTGAAGGAAA
Source organism: Capra hircus (assembly GCF_001704415.2). Classification (NCBI taxonomy): domain Eukaryota; kingdom Metazoa; phylum Chordata; class Mammalia; order Artiodactyla; family Bovidae; genus Capra; species Capra hircus. The sequence continues at coordinate 44,731,365 of NC_030817.1, read as the reverse complement.
ATTATACGTCCCAGAGATGCTGTACAAGTTGTTAAGTTCTGTTCTCTGATATCGCTGCCCAGTTACCACATACTAGAATGCTTGTAAGAAAACAGTCTTTAGGCTTGCCATCTTGATCTACAGGCAGAAATCAAAGTGCAGGGTAAAAAGTAAAACCAGCTGAGGGTGCAGGGAAGATAGGTTGCTGTTGCTGTGAGCACAGGACAGCAGAAGCAGATAGGCAGAGGGCCACTCCTGACCCCCGTTCCTCACTGGTGCCCACGTGTTACCTCAGCAATTCCTCCGTTCAGCCTACAGATGACAGACTAATAAATTTGGCCCTATTCACAATTCTTTAGCAATTTCTTTCCAAAACCCACTCCACAAACATAAGTTCTCCATACTTCCTGATTAGTCAATTGCCAAGAAATCCTAACTGATTTCATTTCTTCTCCATCTCTAGAAGAGTAGTAAGAATCATGTTTTTGAAGCATCGTTTTAATCATGCACTCAGTGAGTGGCCTAAAATGGCTCTCAAATACCTCCACATAAATTCCAAACAAATCTAAGTTCCTGACCATGTAACTTTAGTGCCTCCTATCAGTATTCCCTCTTAATCCGCTGGCAGCATTTTATTTTCATTCTGTTAGCTTCAAATAGCAAGTACTTATGCAAAGTTTATTCTGGATTCTGCATCCTGTTATGAGAGTCAATTCTCAAAATCTGCAGGCTGTCTTCAGCATATAAATAACTTGCTTAGTCCCAAATCTGAGCTTCTATCCATGCTATTGCTCACTCCAGGAATGTCCTTATTCTTATTTCATGCCTGAGACCCGTGTCTGAAGCTCTGGTTTGGACCAGAATGAAACAGCGTGGGGAGGGCAGGTGGTTTGTCTAGAGAGCTACCAGCACAAAGCCATTTGCCCTCAGCTTTGTGTCCAACCACATGGCCTTTTCATCCTCTTACACATGCCTATGCACAACTCCTTAACTTCTCAGTGTTGACAGAAGGCAGCCCAGGAAATTGTTTTCATCTGTTCCCTGCATCTTCCATCTGCCAAAAGTCCTGCTCTGATATCAGGCCTTCCTTTCTGACAGAGATCTGGACAAAGCACCTGCCACAACATGCATGCAGAAGGGCACAACTGCTGAGCCTTGAGAGGCTGGCACCCCTTCCACGTGCAGGGTTGTATACATACAGGCCCTCGCTGCGCTGCTCCTGCCAGACGGCTGCTGGTACCTTCCCTAGGAGGGACACAGGTGACAGATGGCTAGGGCTACAAGGATACTGGTGGGATCCCAGGAAAGCTAAGGTGGTTTCAGAGGAGAGAACGAATAGAGACACTCTCTCTCCATTTGTCCTCTCTGCTATCTCCCATTCTGGGAAAGTGTCCCAGGGAAGCTGCTTAGTTACGAGAAAATCCACTTTGAGAAGGATTCAAATTCTACTACATTCTTTTTTACTTAATAAATCTTTATTAAGTACCTACTATTGTCAGACGTGGTTTTAAAGAAAGCTGTGGATTCAAAAGATACACATGGCCCCTGACCTTCAAAAGTTTAAAGTCTTAGAAAATAAAATAGATTATTTGAATGAAGTATAACCTAGTAAGTAAAAAACTAACTTTTTAGAGCCAATAAGGTATATGTTCTTAAGGTTTTCTAACTGTGAAGTTCAGTTAGACTTGAGAAACACTGCTGTAAAACAAGGCAAAATTTAAATTCCTGAAGTGTAAAAAACAGAAGGTAACTAACAAAGAAATACTAAATAATCAGCATACTTTCCAAACTACATCTAAAATAAACAACACACACCAAATTTCCCTTAAAAAAAGAAAAGAGGCTAAAATCTGCTATGAGAAACTACAGTCATCAAAGAACAGAAAGTCTGAACTAATATTTTTCACAGTGATCTGGATTAAAGGTTTTTCTGCTCCAGAAATCTTTAAAAATGCAAACGCAAATATGGCTGAAGCCTAAAAGAACTGCATCACAGTGGAATGTGACTCCCTTTAAATAGATTGCCAGTCAGGTTCGATGCATGAGACGGGGCGCTCAGGGCTGGTACACTGGGACAACCCTGAGGGATGGGTTGGGGAGGGAGGTGGAAGAGGGGTTCAGGATGGGGGACACCTGTACACCCATGGCTGATTCATGTGAATGTATGGCAAAAAACACTACAATACTGTAAAGTAATTGGCCTCCAATTGAAATAAATAAATTAATTTTTTAAAAAGAAGTATTTTAATTCTCTGCATGCATTTAAAAAATATTTCAATGAGAAGTGTTAGTCACTTAGTCATGTCTCATTCTTTGCAACTCCATGGGCTGTAGCCTGCCAGGCTCCTCTGTCCATGGAATTCTCCAGGCAAGAATACTGGAGTGGGTAGCCATTCCCTTCTCCAGGGGATCTTCCCAACCCAGGGATCGAATTTGGGTCTCCCACTTTGCAGGCAAATTCTTTATGGTCTGAACTACCACGGAAGCCCCTTCAGTAAGAAACACCAAACTTAAAATTCAAAAACTGCAACTAATTTATAGATCACCGTGTGAAACTGAATTTCTAAAAGGGTGAAACTTTCTGGTTTGATCAAAAGGGCAAAATTTTCCTATAATGTTGAAATCTTTGTTTTAATAGCTCCAAGAGGCAACTTATAACTGAAACAAAGTATCTGTTGTAGAAAACTATTTCATATTTCACTAAAAGTTACAAAGTAGGTTCTCATCCACTAACCTAAATAAAACTTCATTTAAACCGAACTCTCATTCAGTCAATATTAAAAGAACTTCAAATCCTGTGTAAAAACTTATTAAAAACAAAGTTCCTCTAATACATTAGCTTAATATTACTGTTCAGAATTTTGATTTCATACTAAGTATGTCTTACCTAAGTCATTGTTTTTTGTTATTGCATTAGCTGCCCTGGTTCGGGGTCCTTGCTGAGTAAACTGATATCCAAATTTAAGGATATTGGTATTTTCCTCAAGCATGTTGGCCATTTCCAATTCTACAGCTGTCCCCAGCTGCTGCCTCTGGAATAATTAGAAATAAAGAATAGTATTAATAAGCTAGTTCAAAATATAAGTCAAGTCTAAGACATTCATGTACATGCTGATTCTTTAAAAATATTTTCCCAATTCTTACAACATATAAGAGAAAAAAAAAGTTTAATGTATGGTCATATAGACATCAAAAAAATGTGAATTATTACAATGAGATACCACTTCATACTCACTAGGATGATTATAATCAAAAAGATGGACAATAATAAGTATTGGCAAGATATATGGAAAAATTAGGAGCCTCAGACAGGCTGGCAGGAATGTAAAATGGTGCAGCTATTATGAAAAACAATTTGGCTATTCCTCAAAAAGTGAAGTGCAGGGTTACCATGTAACCTAGCAATTATACTCCTAGGTATATACCCATGAGAAATGAAAACATATTCATAAGAATTTGCACCTGAATGCTCATAGCAACACATTTCTACAATCCAAAAAGTGGAAAGTATCCAAATATAATAGATTCTTCAACCATAAAAAAAGAATAGATACTGATAACATACTACCACATGAATAAACCTCCAGAACATTTTGCTAAGTGAAAGAAAGCAGACACAATAGACTGCGTATTACATAACTCCACTTATATGAACTGTCCAAAACAGGCAAATGCATAGAGACAGAAGGTAGATCAGTGGCTGCCAGAGGCTGGTGGGAGAGGTGAATAGGAATTGACTGCTAGTGGGTTTGAATCTCTCTCTGGGGTGATGGAAGTGTTCTGGAGTTAGGCAGTGGTAATGGTTATACAACTCTATAAATTATATGGTATGTGAATTAAATTTCAATAAAAGATTGGAAACTGATTAAATAGTATTCTGGTTAAATTTGAAGATATAATTCTATCTTCATAATCTACAAAATTTATTTATGTTGAAGAATTGAGGGAGTCATTTACCACATATTTTAAAAAAATAACAAGTCACTTTTCAAATAAAATAAACTGAAGTATTTCAGTCAAATGTATATGTTGTTTTATTTTTAGTTAACTACACTCTGGATGGAAACATTTCTAACATGTGTTTCTCTACTTCTCTAAAGAAAAGTGCACCTGGCTCTGGGTGATCCAGCAATATCTTAGGGGGTCAGCACCCAATGTGGCTGAACAGAAGCTGTGCCCTCAGGGTACCCTGGATAGTGGAGTTTTCTGTTTTTCATCAACTATTCTGTTCACCTCGTGTCTGGGACTGACATGTTATAGCCACAAAAAGGTTATTATGTGGCTATTGCTACCTAAGAACTGAAAACTTTGAGGCCAGACTGTCACCTTTAAGAATCCTTCTAGTTCAAAACCACTAGTGATCTCAATCCTCTACAGACCAACCAGAGAGAGCTGCTTGTATACCTTTCTATACATTAAGATTCTGGATGCCCCAAAAGTTCTCATCCCTTTTCAGGCCTTTGCCTTCCCAAGGGCTCCCTGGAAAGCCTTCCTTTTGCCTGCCTCCTGAGTCCCCAAGCTCTGCAGGGAGTGTGGGCTGCAGCTTCTTCAAAGCTGCTGCTGTAGACCACTGACCTGGTTGTCAATTTTCAGCTCCATCAGGGTTTCATTCTCTTTCAAAGCATCAATCAGTGCTAGAATCCCAACTCCTGTAATAAAGTTGGATTCCATATTTAAGCTCTTCAAATTTTTGTTCACTCTTAGCATATCTGCAAAAGCCTGGAAATTACAGAAAATAACTGGAGATTAGTTTGATAGCACCTGGTAAATAAACACTGAACAAGCCTGAAGAAATACATAAATCAATACAGCTGCCTTAATGTTTTTCATTAGATTGTTTAAGCTTGACAGGCCACCTCCCAGATCTCATTTGTATCTACTTTTCACATGCACTTGGTCCCAAACTTTAAATTTGTTGTCATGTGTAATTCTCTATTGGTAACACTCTCTACTGCTATTTATTCATGCTTCTGCTTCTTGCTTCTTTCTCCCATGTTTCTCAGACTTTCTCTCAGTCTCTGTGTAGGAATAACTTCATCAATGTCTCTGGAACAAGTTTTCTTACTTGGGTCCTGCTGCAGCTAGGTTACAGTGAAGCCCAAATGAGGCGAAATTATGAACTAATTTCCAAAGCAAGAACTGAAAGGACACAAATAACTGGAACTGCTAGAGCACAAGAACTATGGAAAAGAAGGGCCTAACTAAATATTCACCACCTCAGAGAACACTGTCTTCCATCTGCATTACAATTTCTCACAGGATGTGGCAGTGCTAGGCATTTGACCCAGTGCTTAATAAACACTATACTGAATAATTAACAAAGCCTGTTAAGTGAGCAGAGAGGAAAGAGAAGGGCTGGGGAGATGGGTAACAGAAGAATATAAATGTGAGATTATTAATATAGCCCTGCAGAGGGGTCAAAAGAAAGGCCAAACTCCAGAGAACATGGGGTAAGATCAAACTTAAAGTCGTTAGAGGCAACAGGGGCAGCCACACTATAAAGAACTTGGGGCAGGTATCTATACTCCTGAACTTCCTATTAGCAACAACTGGCCATGTGACCTGAGGTAAATTCCTTATCCATCTATCCATACCCACATTTATTAAAATGTTACCAATAGCCTATTTTTGATAGGCACTGCTCTATAGATTCTGAAGTAAAACACAAAAGTCTCTACCTCATGGAACTTACATTTTAGTGGGGGGCCCAGATAATAAATAAGAAAGCAAAACATAATGTCAAATGGTAAAAAGGGCTATAGAGTAGGAAAAAAAGGCAAAGCAGGGTAGATGGGGAGTGTTGGGGGAAGAGCTGGCTTGCTATCTTATATACAGGGCTCAGGAAAGGCTGCCCCTGGAGGGGGACATCTGAGCAAGGACTCAAATAATTTAGGTGATGAAGTGAAACTATGTGGAGCATCTTTAGGGAAACAGGAGCAAGGAGGCTGTACAGCTGGAATAAAATGAAAGAAACAGCAAGAAAGGAGGTGAGTCTCCTCAGCTAAGGCCTTACTAGGCCACTGAAAGAATCTGATTTTTACTTAGTGAGACAGGGATCTGCTGGAGGCTTCTGAGTATAGGAATGAAATCATTTAAGTTTTAAGAGTCACTTGTGATGCTGTATAAAGAGCTGGCTCTGGGATAGTAAGGTGGAAGCATGCAGTTAAGTTAGGAGGCCACTGCCATAATCCAGATTAAAGAAGACAGTGGCTTGGACCAGGGTGGTGGTGGTGAAGATGGTGAGAAGTGGCTGGATATAAAGGAAATATTTGAAGACAGAGTGGGATATACATTTAAGGTTGTGAGAAAGGGAAGTCACTCCATTATTATCCTGACTTGAGCAAATGTAAGAATGGCGTTTCCATTTAGTGAGATAGGGAAGAGCGTGAGAGAGGCAGGTATGGGATGGAAGTCAGGAGTCTGGTTTGGGATTTCGGTCTGAGACGTCTGTTAGACATCCAAGTAAAGCTGTTAAGGAGAAGCTGAACATGGGTTTGGAGTTCAGGGGAGAGGTATGAACTGGAGATAATAATGTTGGGAGTCACTGGCATACATGGATAATATATAGCAATGAAACAGAATGAGATCACCCAGAAAGTGAGTGTAGATGAAGAAAAGAACAGGGACTAGGGCCAAGCTCTGAGCCGTTTAGAGGTTCAGATGCTGGGGAGATGAGAAGGAAACAGTTTAGGGACCAGAGGAAGAATGCCCAAGCAGGTAGGAGGAGAATGAAATGGACTGATACCCTCAAAGTCAAGAAGAAAAGGGTTTATATCATTGTCAAGTGGGACTTCCCCCAGAAATGCAAAACTGATTAAACATACAAAAATTAAGCAATGTAATATATATTAATTGAATAAAGGAGAAAAACCACATGATCACTTCAACAGACACATAAAAAGCATCGATAAAAACCCAACACTGTAGATCCATAAATGGAACCCTCTACAGGTTTAAAAGAATGATGTAGAACTTCATATGCTGATATGAAAAGACCTCTAAGATATATTAAAGTAAAAAATTTAGTTGCAGAACAGCTTACACTGCATGACTCCATTCATGTTTTAAAATTTTCAAAGAAGGGAAATACATGGAAAAAATAAATATAAAAGGAGAGTAAATAACGTATTGCCTAACAGTGAGTAATCAGAAATTGAAAAGAGTAAAAAAAATTTTTTAAACTGATACTTGCTTTTATTGACTGCTGAACATCATGGTTACTAACAGTAGCTCTTAGAACACAGAATTTTTTAAACTACACTAAAATTATTTATTTTTTATTGCAGTACAGTTAAATACATCTTTTTATAAAACCAGTTTAATCACCTTTGTAACATATCCTGGTATTGCACAGTCATAATTTCAACATTATTAGTCACAGCTTACTTACAATAGCAACAGGGTCATTGCTTCGGGTGGCTGCAAGACTGAAATATTTCACATGTGTGTTGGTTTCCAAAGCCTTCGCAAAATCTTTTAGGGTTGGAATTGGGATATTCTTGAAAGACAAAAATGTGAAACATTATTACATTTTAGTTTTCAGTAAATTCAGTCCAATAATCAAAGACATCTCTACTTTCTCTTTTGCTTAAAATGTACTCAGAAGTTATGTAACATATAACCACTGGCCTACAAATGAAAACTAACAACTTAGCCACCTCATCTCTTTGACTTTTCTAGTACGGTATATTTGCACAAACTGTTGGCAAAGAGCAAAGCATACATCACTGCTTCTCTAGCACGAGGTTAAAGAAAATTCTCACTATTCTCTTTTTAATTATTTGTATTATGAGTATTTAAAATGGTTCCATTTTTCTACAAAGAGAAAGATGTGGGAATCTACGTATAGTGATTTCTGAGGCAGATGACATACTATTCTCAGTCACAAGCTGTAAGGTGTTAAGAGAGATTAACTTGAAATGAGGAAGAGACAGTTTTAGGAGACATCTGTTTTTCCTCTTAGTATCAAGACTTCAACTTCCTGTAGCCTGGTTATTTTCAGATCATTACTATTGATTTAGAGACCAAGATACATGAGAACTAAATTAAAAAAAAAAAAAGATTAGTGATCAACTAGGCACATTAGCTTTTTCCAAGGCTTTCCTGCCTCCACTCACAGGAAGGAACACCCACAGAAAGAGCACAGAGGTCTAATTCCCTAGGGTCCTGTAATTTCCAGATGTTCTCTCTGCCTTCAATTCAGATAAATTAACATTTAAAATGAGGAATCTGTAACAAGGCTATTATGCAATGGCTAATAATACCTAAGAGATCATCTGAGTTTACTCTTTGGTAATTAATTATCCCTATGCTCTCCTAACTCATTTCTTCTTTCTTTACTTCATGGAAGAGTTGCATTTTAAAAATTCCAGTAAGATCCTATAAAGCCCACTTCTGGGTGTGTAATCAAGAGAAATGAAAACACATATTCACACAAAAACTTGTATGTGAATGTGTATAGTGGCTTTATTTACAATTACCCCAAACTGGAAGCAACTCTTAAGTCTCTTAAGTCTATCAGCTGGTGAATGGACACACAAACCGCGGCACATCCAAAGAAATACTGTTCAGCAACAAAACAGCAAACCACTGAGACATGCAACAGCACGGATGACTCTCACAGCATTATGCTAAGCGAAGAAACCAGACTCAATGGCTACACACTATATGACTCCGTTTATATGAAATTCTGCAGAAAGCAAAACGATAATGGAAAGAAAACAGATCCATGGTTGTCAGGGGCTGGAGCTGGTGGCAGGAATGATGACAAAGGGGTGTGACATGTTCTACATCTGACGGTGGTGGCGCAACTGTATGCATTTGCTTTAACTCACAGAAGTGCACACTAGACAGGGAGAATTTCACGACATCTACATTATATTTCAAGGGACCTGATTAAAAAGACAAAAACTGAAAGACTAAAACGCTATTATAAGGGGGCAGTACTTCAGAAGCCCAAGACATATAGACAGAGTTTATATTTCTATTAATATATGATAGCCTTTAAAAAGTAAATCAGAAAATACTGTTACATCTTAACTTCTAAAATTGAAGAAATCTCTGTTAGCATACTACTAAGAAGTAAAAACTTCACCATTACGTAGAAGGGATCAGCCTATATCAAAACTACCCAGCTCTCAGCCTAGATCCAACTGAGTCAAAGCAACTCAAAACAGTTTTCTGCCTGCTTATCACACCTACCTTTATATTATTCAAATTAACTTCAACAAGACAAGCATCATTTTCTTTAATCCTCTTTAAACTTTCTTCAACATTGGTTGGATTTGGGGGCTCATCAAATACTGGAAGAATCTTTTCCCCTTTTACCACATCTGCAGTAACAAATGGAAAGAGCAGGCATTTCACTGATTGACACTATTAGAATGAGAGCATATATTAACTTGGAAACACATAGCACAAACACACACACACATTCAGTAGAACTAATTTATAAGTTTTTTCCCCCAAATTTCTAAAAGATCATTTATGTGCTGACATACAAAGCACTGAAATAAAATTTTACTGAATATAAGTACCAAACATAATTCAACATTTAATTTGTTTGCAATGTATCAGCCTTCAAAAATGAGTATTTTCACTGCCTCTTACTTCCTGGTGTATTACAAGATATCTTTATCACAAAAATATAATTGCTGATACAAGCTGACACAAATGGTGATCCCATTTACTTTTAGCAATGTTCAAGATAAAGTTCTAATATGACAAAAATCTTAACAACTGTTAAGAAATTAAGAAGAACTGAAAAAAAAATGACAACCAAATGCAATGTGTGACCCTTCTGGATCCTGATTTGAATAAACCAGCTGTGTAATGATATTTTTGAGAGAATACAGAAAATCTGAACATGGACTAGTTATTGGATGACATGAAAGAATTACTCAAAATCTTTAAGTTTGATAATGGCATTGTGGTTATGTTACAAGAAGAGCCTTTGTGAGAGACACATATGGAAATGGGTGAAGTAATATAAACAAACAGGATTTGCTTTAAAATATTTCAGGGAACAAAATAGAATGGATGGGAAGGAGGCAGTCAGTGGACGAAACAGAGCTGGCAAGATGTGAAAAACAGTTGAAGCAGGATAATGGAAATGTTATTCCCTCTTTTATTATGTATGCTTGTACATTTCCACAATAAAGAGCAAAAAAAACCCCAAAAAACCCAGGAGAATGGCCAATTATAGAACATTCATAAAATGGAATGTTATAAAGATGTTTGAATGAAGTAAATCTATATGCACTCACTAGGAAATGTGATATGTTGCTAAGCAATATATTATATAGCATAGATTAAAATCCTCACCACCGAGTTCTTGGGATATTAAAGCTAGTTTCATCATTCTAAAACTTCAGCTCCTTCATAGGCAAATAAGAGATGATAATACTTATTTCACAGAACTGTTGTGAGAATTGAGAACAATTTACATTCAAGAGCTGTGCACAGAAGAACATGGCCCATGGTAAGCATTCAAAAAAAAAAAAAAAGCCAGCAGTACTATTACTGAAAACCTAAGTAACAAAAAATACCTCTTGTATGATCCCATTTTTGTTAAAAAAAAAAAAAAGATTACTTATAACATGTGTACATATATAAGTTTATATAAGCATAACATGAAGTCAGGAAGGATACATTCCAAATCGTTAATAGTCATGGCTGAGGGTGGGTGGTGGTGCAGGAAGTAGAAGGCAGGATGGCTGTGAACAGAGACACTTACTTCTTGTGCACTTCAGTCATGTTTGAATTTACTACACAATCTGGTAGTTTTAAAATGTCTTACACATAAAATTTTAAAAAAGCTTTGCTTTAGTCTGTCTAACACTGCGTCAGACAAAAAGGTTTAGGGTCTGAAGAATTCTTTGCTTTCTCCTGAATCTGATTTTATAATATAGTTTCTTTGTCAGCACTGTTGTAGATTTCCTGAAAATTAGGAACACTGAAAACAAAATGTCAATTAAAGCCAAGTTAGACTGGTTTCTATAGCATCTACCATTAGCATTATTTAGTAAGGTGAGAGTGGTTCCTATTATGTCTGCTGACACATTAAGCATACAATATTTAATATTCTATTTTCAATGACTTTCTATTGTCAATACCATATAACTGGAATCTCAGGATTCCAGCACACATACGTAACATTTGGCATGCAAATACTGAAGTTATTACATGGAGGAAACAAAACATAATTAACAAAAGATTAAAATTCACAAAGCTTTGTAAGTTCTTACTTGAAAAATGTTCTTGGTCGACACCATTACTACTTCCCACTATGTTGCAGAACTGTGTATTTGTTATCAAATTGTGCATCCCAAGAATAGCTATAAATATAGAAAAAGAATGTTATTTTATACCCCCAAATTTCTATCAATGATTTTAATATTCTCTAGACATTTTCATATTCAATTAAACACACATTTTGTAGCCCCAAAAAGGAGACAACATGATTAAAAAAAATCCCCTACAATCTCTTTCTTATCAATACCCTTGTACTTTCTCCCCACTTCTGAATTTATACGCAGCTGGAGCCAGCTTGACCCTAAATGTAAACCTGTGCTTAGCTCCATCTGGTGGCCAAGAGAGAAAATGGACATGATCTACTGCTATCCATCCACCCTTCTCACAATGTTTCTCCAAACAGAATGAGATAAAAACCAGATTTTTCAACTTAACCTTGACTGTTAATATTAATTTACATTTGTACTTCAGCTGAGAGCAGCGTACTAGAAAGTACAGATGAATTCTCACATTTAAGATTAAAATCACATCCCTTAGGACTAGAAATAAATGTGGTTTTGTTTTGCTGCCCTTTTGCACAAATGAGGCAGAAGCTACCACTGTACTGGCCCATTCCACTCTGATGAGTGTACTGTTTACAAATTCATCAGTCCTCAGCCCCCCAGGGAATAAGATACCTGCTCCAGTTGTGGTACCACACCCTGACTGTCCTCTTGTTAATTCTTGGGGTTATTTGGTACTAAGATCTTCCCAGGCATCATATTTTTCTGTCTAGGAAAATGGGTGTTGGTGGAGGTAGCTGGGGGCAGACACTGGTCCAGATAAGAAATGGGTAGTGAAAAATCACAGGGAGGTTTGGAGTTCCATCTCACTGCAGAAAAGTTAGGAAAGTGGGATGATAGCTCAGGACTGACTATTTTATCTAATTTCAAGTTACCCATTTCTGGGTCTTCTGATAAAATGGGATAGCAGTTGACCTTGGAGATGGCTTTTAGCTGAGCACTGGCTGATGAAAGTCTTTTATAAAGACTTTCAAAGATGGCAAGAAGGGGGAAAAAAGACATCCAATAATCAATAAATTCCATTAACATTAAAATTTGATCACTAAGAGAATTAAAAAAACAAAATCCTTTATGTCAGATTTATAGTGTTAAAAACAAAGCCAAATATATGGTTACATATTCAGGAGCACTTCGCTAGGCAAAGACAGCATTTGTGTAGTGAATACAGGTGTGTGTTGGCATTTACCCCTCTATTCTCACTCACAAATTAGTTTATTTTAGGAGATACCTGCGAGGTCACACAATTCTGTATCAGAAGCACTTGTCAAAGCTTCTTCTAGTTCTGGATCAAGTGATACTTTTTCTTCTGTAAAAGTCTGTACAGGTTTCTGTTTGGGGATGAATATTTTCCCTGTAAAATAAAGCAGTTTGTTAATTTCACTATTACTGCTAGTAACTCATTACCCATTTTGTTCTAACAGAAATTATTAGAAGTATGTACAACTGAAGCTGAAAGAAAAAATCAAGATTAACATCTACAACATATATATGTATGGCTGAGTCCCTTTGTTGTTCACCTGAAGCTATCACAGCATTTTAAATCAGTGATACCCCCCAAAATAAATATAATTAAGAACTTAAAAAATAAATAAGGAAAGCAAAAAAAAAATTATCATCTACAATAACTGTTTCATCTTCAGCATGTATTTATAAGTTTCCAATGCAATATTCTGGCCATAAGAGTCAGAACCAAAAAAAAAAATGAACTGATCCCATTTGTGAAAGTAAAGTAGGCTCTTTTTGGAGTAAATGAAGGTGCTCAGTCATGTCCGACTCTTTGCGACCATGTGGACTGTAGCCCACCAGGCTTCTCCACCCATGGGATTCTCCAGGCAAGAATACTGGAGTGGGTTGCCATTTCCTTCTCCAGGGGATCTTCCCAACCCAGGGATCGAACCCAGGTCTCCTGCATTGGAGGCAGACACTTTAACCTCTGAGCCACCAGGGAAGATGCTTTTTGGAGTAATAATGAGCCATTGTACAAATATTAAAAAAAAAAACTAAATCATAAAAAAATCTATGAACAGATTAAGGAAATAAAACAATTCACTTGCTTACTCTTAAGCCAAGAACTGGTAGAGTCCCTTGAGGGACGGCAGAGGCAATTCAACTTCCAAAAATTTGGACTTCCCTGGTGGTGCAGTGGTTAAGAATCTGCCTGCCAATGCAGGGAACACGTGTTCAGTGTTGAGGAAGATGCCACGTGGCAGAGAGCAGCTAAGCCTGTATACCAAACTACTGAAGCCCTTGAGCCCCAGAGCCTGGGCTCTGCAACAAGAGAAGCCACCGCAGTGAGAAGCCTGTGCACCACAAGGAAGAGTCGTCCCACTTGCCCCAACTAGAGAAAGCCCTTGCACAGCAAAGATCCAATGCAGCCAAAAATAAATAAATACATTTTTTAAAACTTCCAAAAATTTAAGTTCTAATTGAAAAGAGATTTCTGTATGTACTGAGTGGTCATCTAAAACCTTCTGGCACTGTTCTTCTAAGCCTTGATGGACAGTAACAAGGTTACTTAAGAAAATAGTTTTTCTAGAAACCTATAGTTCTTGGTATTTGAAAATTTGATATTTTATTACCATATGTTCAATGAAAAAATGAAAATGTGAAGGGAAGGGAAAATGATAATGATAAAACTGCAGCACAAGAGACCATAGCAAAAATCAACAAAGCCAAAAGCTGGTTCTTTGAAAGGATAAATAAAATTGACAAACCATTAGCCAGACTCATCAAGAAGCAAAGAGAGAAAAATCAAATCAATAAAATTAGAAATGAAAATGGAGAGATCACAACAGACAACACAGAAATACAAAGGATCATAAGAGACTACTATCAGCAATTATATGCCAATAAAATGGACAACGTGGAAGAAATGGACTAATTCTTAGAAAAGTACAGCTTTCCAAAACTGAACCAGGAAGAAATAGAAAATCTTACCAGACCCATCACAAGCACGGAAATTGAAACTGTAATCAGAAATCTTCCAGCAAACAAAAGCCCAGGTCCAGACAGCTTCACAGCTGAATTCTACCAAAAATTTCGAGAAGAGCTAACACCTATCCTACTCAAACTCTTCCAGAAAATTGCAGAGAAGGTAAACTTCCAAACTCATTCTATGAGGCCACTATCACCCTAATACCAAAACCTGACAAAGATGCTACAAAAAAAGAAAACTACAGGCCAATATCACTGATGAACATAGATGCAAAATCCTCAACAAAATTCTAGCAATCAGAATCCAACAACACATTAAGAAGATCATATACCATGACCAAGTAGGATTTATCCCAGGGATGCAAGGATTCTTCAACATCCGCAAATCAATCAATGTAATCCACATTAACAAATTGAAAAAAAAAAGCCATATGATTATCTCAATAGATGCAGAGAAGGCCTTTGACAAAATTCAACACCCATTTATGATAAAAACTCTCCAGAAAGCAGGAATAGAAGGAACATACCTCAACATAATAAAAGCTATATATGACAAACCCACAGCAAACATTATCCTCAATGGTGAAAAATTGAAAGCATTTCCCCTAAAGTCAGGAACAAGACAGGGTGTCCACTTTCACTGCTACTATTCAACATAGTTTTGGAAGTTTTGGCCACAGCAATCAGAGCAGAAAAAGAAATAAAAGGAATCCAAATTGGAAAAGAAGAAGTAAAACTCTCACTGTTTGCAGATGACATGATCCTCTACATAGAAAACCCTAAAGACTCTACCAGAAAATTACTAGAGCTAATTAATGAATATAGTAAAGTTGCAGGATATAAAATCAACACACAGAAATCCCTTGCATTCCTATACACTAATAATGAGAAAGTAGAAAAAGAAATTAAGGAAACAATTCCATTCACCATTGCAACAAAAAGAATAAAATACTTAGGAATATATCTACCTAAAGAAACTAAAGACCTATATACAGAAAACTATAAAACACTGATGAAAGAAATCAAAGAGGACACTAACAGATGGGGAAATATACCATGTTCATGGATCAGAAGAATCAATATAATGAAAATGAGTATACTACCCAAAGCAATTTACAAATTCAATGCAATCCCTATCAAGCTACCAGCCATATTTTTCACAGAACTAGAACAAATAATTTCAAGATTTGTATGGAAATACAAAAAACCTCAAATAGCCAAAGCAATCTTGAGAAAGAAGAATGGAACTGGAGGAATCAACTTGCCTGACTTCAGGCTCTACTACGAAGCCACAGTCATCAAGACAGTATGGTACTGGCACAAAGACAAAAATATAGATCAATGGAACAAAATAGAAAGCCCAGAGATAAATCCACACACATATGGACACCTTATCTTTGACAAAGGAGGCAAGAATATACAATGGAGCAGACAATCTCTTTTAACAAGTGGTGCTGGGAAAACTGGTCAACCACTTGTAAAAGAATGAAACTAGAGCACTTTCTAACACCGCACACAAAAAAAACTCAAAATGGATTAAAGATCTAAATGTAAGACTAGAAACTATAAAACTGTTAGAGGAGAACATAGGCAAAACACTCTCCAACATAAACCACAGCAGGATCCTCTATGATCCACCTCCCAGAATTCTGGAAATAAAAGCAAAAATAAACAAATGGGATCTAATTAAAATTAAAAGCTTTGCACAACAAAGGAAAATATAAGCAAGGTGAAAAGACAGACTTCTGAATGGGAGAAAATAATAGCAAATGAAGCAACTGACAAACAACTAATCTCAAAAATATACAAGCAACTTATGCAGCTCAATTCCAGAAAAATAAACGACCCAATCAAAAAATGGGCCAAAGAACCAAACAGACATTTCTCCAAAGAAGACATGTGGATGGCTAACAAACACATGAAAAGATGCTCAACATCACTCATTATTAGAGAAATGCAAATCAAAACTACAATGAGGTACCACTTCACACCAGTCAGAATGTCTGCGATCCAAAAATCTGCAAGCAATAAATGTTGGAGAGGGTGTGGAGAAAAGGGAACCCTCCTACACTGTTGGTGGGAATGCAAACTAGTATAGCCACTATGGAGAACAGTGCGGAGATTCCTTAAAAAATTGCAAATAGAACTGCCTTATGACACAGCAATCCCACTGCTGGGCATACACACCGAGGAAACCAGAATTGAAAGAGACACATGTACCCCAATGTTCATCGCAGCACTGTTTATAATAGCCAGGACATGGAAACAACCTAGATGTCCATCAGCAGATGAATGGATAAGAAAGCTGTGGTACATATACACAATGGAGTATTACTCAGCCGTTAAAAAGAATTCATTTGAATCAGTTCTGATGAGATGGATGAAACTGGAGCCGATTATACAGAGTGAAGTAAGCCAGAAAGAAAAACACCAATACAGTATACTAACACATATATATGGAATTTAGAAAGATGGCAATGACGACCTTGTATGCAAGACAGCAAAAAAGACACAGATGTGTATAACGGACTTTTGGACTCTGAGGGAGAGGGTGGGATGATTTGAGAGAATGGCATTGTAACATGTATACTACCATGTAAGAATCGAATCGCCAGTCTATGTCTGATGCAGGATACAGCATGCTTGGGGCTGGTGCACGGTGATGACCCAGAGAGATGGAAAGGGGAGGGAGGTGGGAGGGGTGTTCATGTTTGGGAACGCATATACACCCGTGCTGGATTCATGTCAATGTATGGCAAAACCAATACAGTATTGTAAAGCAAAATAAAGTAAAAATAAAAATTAAAAAAAAAAGCATAAAAAAAAACCACCAACACAGTATACTAACACATATATATGGAATTTAGAAAGATGGAAATGATGACTCTGTATGCAAGACAGCAAAAGAGACACAGATGTGTAGAGCAGACTTTTGGACTCAGAGGGAGAGGGAGAGGGTGAGATGATTTGGGAGAATGGCATTGAAACATGTATAATATCATGTAAGAATCAAATCACCAGTCTATGTCAGATGCAGGATACAGCATGCTTGGGGCTGGAACACGGGGATGACCCAGAGAGATGTTATGGGGAGGGAGGTGGGAGGGGGGTTCATGTTTGGGAACACATGTACACCCGTGGTAGATTCATGTCAATGTATGGCAAAACCAATACAGAACTGTAAAGTAAATAAAGTAAAAAAAAAAAAAAACAAATAAAAAAACCCTGCAGCACAAGCTGACCAAACAAGATATACTTACACACAGTGGGACCAAGTTACCAAGACTGCCTCTCATTTACTTCCTGAGAGAGGTAAAAATTATGAAAGTGAAAGAGGAGAGTGAAAAAGTTGGCTTAAAGCTCAACATTCAGAAAACGAAGATCATGGCATCTGGTCCCATCACTTCATGGGAAATAGGTGGGGAAACAGTGGAAACAGTGTCAGACTTTATTTTGGGGGGCTCCAAAATCACTGCAGATGGTGACTGCAGCCATGAAATTAAAAGAAGCTTACTCCTTGGAAGAAAAGTTATGACCAACCTAGATAGCATATTCAAAAGCATAGACATTACTTTGCCAACAAAGGTCCGTCTAGTCAAGGCTATGGTTTTTCCAGTAGTCATGTATGGATGTGAGAGTTGGACTGTGAAGAAGGCTGAGCACCAAAGAATTGATGCTTTTGAACTGTGGTGTTGGAGAAGACTCTTGAGAGTCCCTTGGACTGCAAGGAGATCCAACCAGTCCATTCTGAAGGAGATCAGCCCTGGGATTTCTTTGGAAGGAATGATGCTAAAGCTGAAACTCCAATACTCTGGCCACCTCACGCAAAGAGTTGACTCATTGGAAAAGACTCTGATGCTGGGAGGGATTGGGGGCAGGAGGAAAAGGGGACGACAGAGGATGAGATGGTTGGATGGCATCACTGACTCGATGGATGTGAGTCTGAGTGAACTCTGGGAGCTGGTGATGGACAGGGAGGCCTGGCGTGCTGCGATTCATGCGGTCACAGAGTCGGACACAACTGAGCAACTGAACTGAACTGAATCTAGGAAGGCCTTCACAGGTGTGTCTTCACAGAAGTTCAGTTATTTTCTTTTCTATCAGAAAATTACCAGGAAAATATGAGGCCATGTGGCTGGTAAATCTATGCAGTGTTCTATCAAAAGAAATATTTGTGGGCTTAATAATCAGGGCAGTGAGTGTTGTTTATTCTTATTCAAGGTAAACAGCAATCAGTGTAACTCATAAGGAAACCTCCCACAATGCACACTGCTCCCAGGAATCTGGCCAAAGCTTGTCAGGTATTTTCAGCTAAGCCCATCTAAAATATCTTAATTTCTGATATTATATTTCTTATTTTTTAGTATTTCCATTTCTTATTAAAAAAAGAAACAAAATAAAAACAGTTTTCATTTTTCTGCTGAAATTCCTCATCTGTTCATACATGTAGCGCACCTTGTCCACCAGATCTGGTATTTCTGTCACAAAGTTTCTGACTCATAACACCAATATCTGGATCACCTCTGGGTCTTCTATTGACTGTCTCCTTGATTATGGGCCACACATGTCTTAAGATCTTTGATTTTGTATTGGGCATTTTTATAGAAAAGTATAGCAGAGACTAAAGGAAATGATATTTGTCCCCAGAAAGGGGAATGCCCCTCAGGTCAAGACTGAAGTTATATGCTTTACAGTTGAGCTGGACTTGGGCTTTTTGTTGCAACTTTAGTTTGATTGATTTCCTCGCTTGAGGAAAGATCAGGACTTAATCTTCAGCAAGGCCTGGCATTAGAGCTCCGGTGAGATTTTGAGAGCTCTGAGATGCCTGCTTCTTTCAGCCCTGCTCTCGTGTTGTCTGCTCTACACTTTGTGAAGGTGGAGGTGGGCTGAAGGGGATTTCTCTCATTTCTCCTCTCTCTTTCTCTCAATCTCCTGAGCTAAAATCATGCCTCAGGAGTTTTCTCTTAGCTGTGCTTCCCTGCCTTCGTTCTTGCAGTAGGATCCCTAACACTAGACGAAGACCTAAAGGGCAGTGCAGTCTCACTCTGTCTCACGCAGTGCACTGTCCAGCATGGTAGCCACTGGCCACATGTGACTAGGCTTAAATTAATTAAAATAAAAATTCAGCTTCTCAGTCACACTAGCTACATCTGGCTAGTAGCTGCCACACTGGTTAGCACAGATCCTGAACATTTCCATCATGGCAGGAAGTTCTAGTGGACCGAACTTTAAAATCATAAGCCATTTAGTTATATAGACTATAACTTCACTGGTTTACACTCTATCATGTTAGCCCATACACAGCCATTAGAAATTTAAAAATTCTCCTTATTCCTCTCTATGGTGCTTTCTGCCTTTTCCCTATATTTCAGTCAGGAAAGACGGCAGAGAGAGGGTCACTTCTCTTATGGAAGACTTACCACTTTCTGGAGTGACTAAGATTTGTGTCTTCAAGCTCTCTGGTATTTTTTTTTTTAAAACTGTGATTATGTAGTTTATATTGCTTGTTTTGGTGAGAATAAGAAATTTCTTGCAACTTCCTACATCTGAATTAGAAGTCTTTTTAGCAAACTATAATTCACTTATAATAGTAAGGAACCTTTCAACTGCATGTAACAGAATACCCAATTCAAAGTGGTTTAAACTGGCGCTTCTCAAGCTTTAACATGCACGTCATCCATCTAGTGATCTTATTAAAGTGCAGACTCATGCAGTAGGTCTGACGCAAGCACTAAGAACCTGTATTTCTAACCAGCCTCCCAGGTGACCAGTGATCTACAGATCACTCTCAAAGCACCAAGGGTTCGAACAGTATTTTTATCTCATTTAATAACTCCACAGGGAGGTGGCTGAAGGTTTAGTTCAGTAGCTCAATGTTGACATAAAAAATTCAGGCTATATTTTCTCTTTGACTATAACCAGCATGTAGGCCTTTGTTCTCAGGCCATTAGTTTCAAGATGATCTTTGTAACACTACATATCACAACCTCATGCAGCAAAGTCATGACAGGAAGGAAGGGAACTTTCTCAACTGCTAACTGTTGTTAAGGAAAACTGTGACAGATTCCTCCGCTGGTCTCACTGACCAGCACTGGGGCCATGCCTCCCTGCAAGAGTAGCTAGAAAAGCAACATCTGGCCTTTTCAGTCTATTTCAGAGATGGATTCTGCCAGCAAGAAAGAAAGGATTTGTGAATGGTTGTTAAACAGAAAACATTTGTCCCAATACTGAACCAGATGAAGTACTGTGCTCCCTTAATTCCCTGAACATTTCACTATAGCTACACTTACATATTTGGCATGTCTGTCTGTCCTCTGTGAGCTTTCCAATGTTCTGGTCCAATCCCACACTCTTGCCTTGCTCATAACAGGCAATTCAATTTACTGAATAATTTGGTGATCACCTCCAGCTCAGTTACCTCATTGTATAAACTATAACCTAAATACCCTGGTTCAAAGTTACATGGCAGAGTGAGCACAAGAACACGGGTTCCCAAACTCTCAACCCAGTAATTTTTCCAATAAACTGGTGGTTTATCAAACTTAACCCTTTAGCAGTGGACATTTCAACTCAAATCCCTATCTCTATGGCAGTAGTGAATTGAAAGTCACTCAGTCGTGTCCGACTCTTGCGACCCCTTGGACTGTAGCCCGCAAGGTTCCTCTGTCCATGGGATTCTCCAGGCAAGAATACTGGAGTGGGTTGCCATTTCCTTCTCTAGGGGATCTTCCCGATCCAGGAATCAAACCCGTATCTCCTGCATTGCAGGCAGATTCTTTACTGACTGAGCTAGGAGGGAAGCGCCCATCTATATGGTAGAACATAATTAATCTTCTTAGCATCAAATTTTGGAATTCTGGTGATTATTAGATAATCTTTTATCATTAGTTCACAGGCAAAGGCAAATCCAAATAATAACATCCTAATAATTCCATAACACTTTTCACAGTGGCTGATGTAACAAAGTGGCATACAATTCAGATGGTATGCCTTTAAATGCCATTTCAGGATAATTATATTTTCCTGAGCAAAATCTTATCAGGACTTTCAAATGTCTATCACCATGGCTAATGCTGGCTGCACAGTGGATTCACCTGGACAATTTTGATAAATTCTGATGTCCAAGTCCCAACACCCCACCCCGCCCACTGAGATTCTGATTTAATTGGTCTGATGTGCTGTATGGGACATTTGGATTTTCAAAAGCTCTCTAGGAATTCTAATACATAGCAGCCAATGTCAAGAACCACTGGATTATAGTATTCACTTGGTAAACAAAACTACATAAACTATCAAATAGCTGCCCACATCTTATTCGAGGGACCAATGGAACCTAAAGTGTTACAAAACTCTAAAATGTTTATTTTTGTAATCCTTACCTACAGGCCATAAAGGCATTATTCATATCTAATTTTTCCCCAAAAACCTTTGCTAATACTTACAGATACAAAATGAATCTCATCAGAAGAAACAACAAAGCAAAACAAAATTTCCAAGGACTTAGGGAAATTCTGTGACAGAATTTTGCTTAATTTATACAGCTGTGAAATAATTTGATGCCTCCTCTGATACTCCTCTACTTAATTTCTCTGTATGTAGAGATTTTTGCTGTAGCAGTATTTAGTTTACACAGTTTTGTGCTTTTAACAGTACAAAAAATAATCACTTCATATTTCTTCATGATTAGTTTAACATGAATACACTGTAAGAATTATACTTTGATGAGTATGTATAAAATCTTACAGAAAACTAAAAGACAATATCTCTAAAAAAGGATAAAACAGGCAGAACTTAAGTTTAGTATTATGAATACAAAACCTAAGGAGTCCTCCCCAAATTGATTTACAGACTTAAACAATCCCTTGAACAAATCTCAGCTACTTGCAGAAAGTGACAAGGTAACACTAAAATTCATGTAGAAATCCAAGGAACCCAGAAGAGCCAAATCATCTTGAAAAAGGAGAACAAAGCTGAAGGATTCACACTTTCCAACTGAAAAACTTAATACAGAGTTATTGTAATTAAGATAGCGTTTTGATGTACAAGGGAAGACATTTACATCAATGAAACAGGGTTCAGAACCCAGAAATAAATTAGTGCATTTATGGTCAATTGAATTTCTATCAATACAAGGATATTAAGACAATTCAATTGAGCAAGAGTTTGTCTTTTCAACAAATGGTGCTGGGACAATAGCAAAAGAACAAAGTTGGACCCTTATATCTTATACCACACAAAAATAATAATTCAAAGTGAACTACAGATCTAAATATCAGAGCTAAAACTATAACACTAAAAAAAACAAAAACAAAAACATAAGAGTAAAACTCCATGATCTTGAATTAGGCGATGATTTCTTAGATATAACACAAAAAAGTACAAGCAACAAAAGAAAAAATAAATTGGACTATATAAAAATCTAAAACTTTTGTGGGACAACTGACACCACCAAGAATGTGAAAAGGTAAGCTCTGGAATGAGAGAAACCAATTTCAAATTACATATGTGATAAAAAATCTAGAATATACAAAGAATATTTATCAATAAATCAAATATTGACTGACAAAAATCAGGAATAAAAAGACATCAATTTAAAAACAGGCAAAGGGTTTGAAGAAATATTTATCTAAAGAAGATATCAGATGTCTAAGAGCACAAGAAAAAATGCTCAATACCATTAGTCATTAGGATAATGCAAATCAAAACCACAATGAGTGTTATCACTTCACAGCTACAAAGATGGCTATAATCAAAAAGACAAGAGTTGACCAGGATGGAGAGAAATCAGAACCCTAATACTGGTGGTGGGAATGTAAAATGGTGCAGCCACTTTAGAAAACAAATTGGCAGTTCTTCAAATTGTTAAAAACAGTCACCATATGACCCAGCAATTTCACTAGTAGCTGTAAATAGCAACTTGTACACAGGAAAACGGAAAGCAGGCTGTGTGCTCAGTCGCTCAGTCGTGTCCGACTCTGCGACCGCACAGTTTTCTTAGCAAGAATACTGGAGTGGACTGTCATTTCCTCCTCCAGGGGATCTTCCCGACCCAGGGATAGAGCCCGCAGAATTGGCAGGCGGATTCTTTACCACTGCGCCACCTGGGAATCACAAATGTTCATAGCGGCATCATTCATAACAGCTAAAAAGTTGAAACAATCCAAACGTTCATCAACTGATGAACGGATACACAAAGTGTGTGTTTCCATACAATGAAATATTATTGATCCATATAAAAAGGAATGAAGCACTGATGCCTACTAAAACACATATGAAACTCCCAACCCAAACATCAGGCTAAGTGAAGGGAATCAGTCAGAAACACATATTGTATGATTCCATTTATTTGAAATGTTCAGAACAGGTAAATTTAGAGAAAAAGTTGATGAGTGGTCTCCTAGGGCTGGAATGTTTCAGTGAGGAGTAGAGACTGGCTGCTCATGGTTTAAGGTTTCTTTCAGGGATAATAAAAACATTCTAAAGACTGTGTTGATCATGACACAACTCTGTGAATGTACTAAAAATCACTGAGTTGTACAGTTTACATTGGTAAATTTTATGATATGGGTTGCATCTTAATAAAGATGCTTTTTAAAAAAAAACACTAAGGGACTGCAAGGAGATCCAACCAGTCCATCCTAAAGGAGATCAGTCCTGGGTGAACTCCAATAGTTTGGCCACCTGATGCAAAGAGCTGACTCATTTGAAAAGACCCTGACGCTGGGAAAGATTGAGGGCAGGAGGAGAAGGGGACGACAGAGGACGAGATGGTTGGATGGCATCACCAACTCAATGGACATGGCTTTGGTTGGACTCTGGGAGTTGGTGATGGACAGGGAGGCCTGGTGTGCTGTGGTTCATGGGGTTGCAAAGAGTTGGACACGACTGAGTGACTGAACTGAACTGAACTGAAGGGGCTGATATATTAAATAAGGGCTTTTTGTTGTTGTTGTTGTTTTGAGTAAATTTATATTTGGCCCCCTAAATTATAAAGATTAAAAAAAAGGTAATTTTCTGAGACACATTCAGCCAGACAGTGTGTGTGTCAAAATAAGCTGTTTTCTGAGAACTACATAGTTAACAAACTGCTTGATCAATTCCATATTAACAGAAAATGCCTTTGTAAACATGGGTGTTAATTGAGTCTCATATAAATGAGATTTAAGTTACAAATCTTAATTACTAAGAGATGCTGATAAATGGATCTCCATTGTAACAATTAATGTGATATGTGCCCTCGATATCTTACAGGATGAGTGAAATGCTCAGCTTTTATTTGATGTACAATTATTATGTAGGGGTGTAAAGGGATGTGTGTGTTTGCAGTGCATAGGGAAATGCATAAATTTGATACTACTTTTATCCAAAACCATCTGTTAACAAACTTCATTAGTATACTATTTCATTACGATCATCTTCCTTCTGATGTGTTTTTTCAAATCATGGATTCTCAATCTCATTCTGATAAAATGATTTAACACATATAAAGCAACTGGTATACAGTAAACACAATAGACCCATGTTAATTCTTTATTCTTATTTTCTCTGGAATTTCTTGCATGTGTATGTTGGAGAGATAGAGAGCATTTTCCAAAGACAATCCTGAAGTACTGAAAACCATTAAGTCCCAAGTGTCTACATCCATGATTCTTTAATTCAGAAAATGAAGATTGGCTAGGCATGGATATTTTTGAAAATGCTCCCTATATGGTTCTCATTTTTATCTACTCATGTTGATAAAGTGGTAATCCATATAATTACAGCTCTTAAAAGATTAGGATGAGTAATCTGTACTAATTTTACCTTTTCTCTCCTTGAAGTATGGTCAGAAAGCCTGACTTCTAACTTTTAATATTTGTATTTATTTGAAATAATACAATGTCTAAAAGAACGGCTATTCACTTCTATTCTTCAGTACACAGCATTCTATCTGACAACTTTAATTTCCTTATTTAACAAAGCAATGTCTAAAACTGGATTTTTTAAAAACTGAAATTAGAGTTCTTTACATTGTAGCAAAATATGAAAATAAGGAATGATAAGATCATAAAAAAATCTTTCACCACTCCCAAATGCAATAAAAGAAAAGCAAGGCTATGACTCTTGGTTGCTAAGAATGTTAAAATAGCTCAGTAATGTTTCTGCAACTACAAAATGGCAGCTAAGGAAATAGAAGAAACCAAGATAAAATTTATATAATAGTAGCTGAAATGTAGGCATTTATCCAGACTGTGTTTGTGCCAAGAGGAGAAAAGAAAAAAAAAAAAAAAAAAGGAATATTTTGCCAAGACCCTTGTTATTGTTCCAAAAATCAGTAAAATATTACGAACCATATTAATTTTATTGCCAGGACCTTTCTTCAAAAGTCATCTCTTCTGCTCTGATATCAAATTACAACTACCAGAATGTTAAATATTGTCTTTGTCATGGTCCCATCCTTGCTCAGTATATAAAAGGTACAATAAATAAAAACAGAGTCATCTCTTAGTTATTTCATTTCTAAAGAGAAAGGCCCTAGCTAATTTTACTACATGTTTATAAGCTACACTGTTCCAGGAAAGATTTAAGGGAACTCGGCCACTATAATGTCCACAGGGGATTTGGGGACAGCTTTTTGATAGGAAGTGTACAAACCTGAAATCAAACAAATCAAAGGACCAGGGGGCAGATTATGGAGAGGAATTTTTGTTTTGACCCAGTAGCACCCATGACACCTGCTCAATATTACAATATGATCACCAATAAATGCCTCTTTTTTGGTAATTAAAATTTTTTTTATTTATTTAATTTCTGGCTGTACTGGGCCCAGTGCACAGACTTCTCATTGTGGTAGCTTCTCTTGTTGCAGCCTACAGGCTCTAGGGCGTGGATCAATAGTTGTGGTGCACAGACAGCTGCTCTGCAGCATGAGGGATCTTCCTGGACCAGGGATCAAACTCATGTCCCCTGCATTGGCAGGCAGATTTCCAAACAATGGATCACCAGGGAAGTCCCAATAAATGCCTCTTTATTCAACAAATGCTTAGTGAGCTTGTATAGTCTAGTTAATGACCCAGAAAGACAGCATAAGGAAAATAAGAGATTCTTTACTTTGAGGAACTTATACTCTAGTTGAGGAAATTATGTATCTATAGTATGTGATTCTGGAGTCTTCCGTTTCTGGCCAACATGGAGGAATAGGGGCAGGATTTACCCATGATTGCATGCCAAAAAGGGCAAAATATAAGGAAGAAGTTTTGAAGACATTGATCATCAGGCAAAAAAAAACACAGTGATTCCTAACAGATGAGAAACAGAGTGAGCGCCGTGACTGCCCAGGTTACTGCCTGAAGAAGAGAACCCAGGCTGCAGCACAGGGAAGAACCCAGGGAGAGCCTGGGGAACTCTGAACCAAGGAGACACAGCTGAGGTCCAGAAAGACGAGGGCAGTCAGTGCTTATAGGACAGGGCATCAGAGAGGGAAGAGCTACACAGAGAGCACACTCTGGAGATTTGCAGAGGGCTGCCTTTTAACATTCAGCACGGATCAGCACATGTGAGTCATGAAACTACCTTGGGCCAAGGAAAAAAACCACTGAAAAGATTAGAAATAACAGTGCACAGGCTCATGCAGGGCTGGGCATAGAACATGCTCCCACTGACCAGCCTCGAAAACCTCAATTCACAGGGCGCTGGGTTCAGTTCAGTCGCTCAGTCGTGTCCGACGCTTTGTGACCCTATGGACTGCAGCACACCAGGCCTCCCTGTCCATCACCAACTCATGGAGTTTACTCAAACTCATGTCCATTGAGTCGGTGATGCCATCCAACCATCTCATCCTCTGTCGTCCCTTTCTCTTCCCGCCGCCTTCAATCTTTCCCTGCATCAAGGTCTTTTCTTTTCTTAACTTTAATTTTTACTTTATTTTACTTTACAGTACTGTACTGGTTTTGCCATACACTGACATGAATCCGCCACAGGTGTACATGAGTTCCCAATCCTGAACCCCCCTCCCTCAAGGTCTTTTCAAATGAGTCAGTTCTTCACATCAGGTGGCCAAAGTATTGGAGTTTCAGCTTCAGCATGAGTCCTTCCAATGAATATTCAGGACTGATTTCCTTTAGGATGGACTGGTTGGATCCCTGTGCTGTCCAAGGGACTCTCAAGAGTCTTCTCCAATACCACAGTTCAAAACCATTATTTCTTCAGCTCAGGGGGTAGGGAACTCAGAAGGGTCTCCCTTGCCTCAGTAGTGGAGAAACGATGAGCCCTAAACAGCTCTAGTCTCACCTAACAAATCTTAAAAAGCAAGACCCCAAAGGATCAAATTGTTTCCAAGTAACTTAATCATGGCTCAGAATGAAACTCAAGAACTATTTGTAGGTCAAATATCCTGCAGTCAAAAAGTTAAAATTCATAATGTTTGGCATTCAATAAAAATTACCAGCATGCAAAGCAGGGGAATTCAATCCATAAAAGAAAGAAAACAATGTATTAAAACTGACTTGGCAATGACAAATGATAAAATTAGCAGGTAAGATATTAAAATAGTTACTATATTGCACACATTCATATGTTTTCATATGTTCAAAAGGTTATGTAGAGACATGGAAGATATGAAACAAAAAAAAAAAAGAAACAAAAACTGACAGGACAAATAGAAAAGGATATACTATGCTGCTGCTGCTAAGTCACTTCAGTCGTGTCCGACTCCGTGTGACCCCATAGATGGCAGCCCACCAGGCTCCCCCGTCCCTGGGATTCCCCAGGCAAGAATAGTGGAGTGGGTTGCCATTTCCTTCTCCAATGCATGAAGGTGAAAAGTGAAAGTGAAGTCGCTCAGTCGTGCCCGACTCTTAGCAACCCCATGGACTGCAGCCCATCAGGCTCCACCGTCCATGGGATTTTCCAGGCAAAAGTACTGGAGTGGGTTGCCATTGCCTTCTCCATATACTATGCTAACACTAATCAAAAGAAAGCAATATTGGTTATATTAATATCAGATAAAGTAGATTTCAGAGCAAGAACATTACCAGGGATAAAGAAGGTCACTTAATAATGACAAAATGGGCAATTCATCAAGAGGATATAACAAGCTTAAATCAATTAAAATGAAAAACCTAATATTAGAGCCTCACAGTGCAAGATTCTGGAGCAACAAAAATCAAAATTCTGCAGTATGTAAATTATATACAGACACATTGGAGGGAAAGGAATATCCAGAGCAGGTATGTTTATTCAGGGAAAGTTTTCCATAAAACATGAATGATGAACAGTCCATCGGGCTAACTCCTCACTCCAAAGGAGTAGTGAGTGAAATCATTCAAAAGATACAGTGACCAGTCTGCAAAGGGGATGCCTGCATCTGCATGACTAATTTAAGTAGCCCAGTCTACTGGGCTGAGAAGACCACTTTCTAGAGGTATATAAATGACATTTACAACTCACAAAATTTGAGCATAAAAATAGACTCTGTCTTTATTCTGAATTTAGTGGAAAACAACTGCCCACTGCCAGTTACATAATCCTGCTGATTGATTTAGGCAGTTTATAATTATGATCTTTCTGGTTTAACTAAGGAATCAGATCTGCCTTTTCTCCACAAGGAAATCATATTCTCAGCAAGATGAGAGAAGCATCTTTCAGAAAAGAGTGACTATAGTAAGTTTTCTGGAAGGCTAAGGTAACTGTGAATAAAGAATCTGGAAAGTTTATGAGAAACCCTTAGTTTAAGTTTAATCGGTTAAATTCACCTTTAGCAAGTTAAACAGAGCAGGGCATAGGAGATTCTTGAGAAGAAAACCCAAGGGCATTCCTTTATCTGGAGAGGAAGGGAAATCAACAGAAAGAAGAGATGCCCACCCTAAGGGCCAACTTAGAGTACAGGCATGCTCTTCAAGGAGAGGAGGAACCCACACTGTGGGCGTCTGGCTCGAATAGAGGAATTCTTTGATGGTGCACTGGAGTGAGTGTACAAGGTACAATACACTCCAGTCTATGAAATAAGAGAAAAATGAGGGGAAAAAAGTCTTAGGCTAGGCTAGATTAGGGGAAGTGTGATATTAGAAGTGGGGAGGAAGACTCCTAGCAAAGCAAAGTGAAGTGAGAGTCTGTAAGAAATACTGAAAACTGAGTTTAAATATTCCTCTAAGTGTCAAATCCATGGCCAGGCTCTAAGTCTTATCTATCCTGGAGACAGAATACTCAATGTATATAAAAAGAAGATGAGAAATAATCACCAGTCAAAACTCTGCATTTCCAACATTCTCAAGAGTGAGAAAGAGCTGCATGAATATTCTCCTTCGCCCTTAGTCTATGCCTCAGTTACATCTTTTGTGACATTTCAAGGAGAAAGAGGTAAAAAGCTTCCCAACATTTTAACATGTACCTTCAAGTAAAAGGAGAATTACATTACAATTATGCTGTTTTAATTTTTCTAAATATTTAGTTTCTCAACATTCTGAACATAGTAGGCTCATAAGAAAGATATTCCCATTAATCTTTACCAAGATTACTTGATACCATGACACCATTCCTACCTTGAGCTGGTTAGATTTCAGTTACAGTTCAGTCACTCAGTAGTGTCCGATCCCATGGACTGCAGCATGTCAGGCTTCCCTGTCCATTACCAATTCCTGGAGTTTACTCAAACTCATGTCCATGAGTTGGTGATACCATCTAACCATCTCATCCTGTTACTCCCTCTCCTCCTACTTCCAATCTCTCCAAGCATTAGGGTCTTTTCCAATGAGTCAGTTCCTTGCATCAGGTGGCCAAAGTATTGGAGTTTCAGCATCAGTCCTTCCAATGAATATTCAGGACTAATTTCCTTTAGGATGGACTGGTTGGATCTCCTGGCTGTCCAAAGGACACTCAAGAGTCTTCTCCAACACTACAGTTCAAAAGCAGCAGTTCTTCAGCGCTCAGCTTTCTTTCTATTCCAACTCTTACATCCATACACGACTACTGGAAAAATCATAGCCTTGACTAGACGGAAGTTTGTTGGCAAAGTAATGTCTCTGCTTTTCAATATGCTGTCTAGGTTGCTTTTCTTCCAAGGGGCAAGCATCTTTTAATTTCATGGTTGCAGTCACCAACTGCAGTGATTTTGGAGCCCCCCAAAATAAAGGCTGTCACTGTTCCCCCATCTATTTGCCATGAAGTGGTAGGACCAGATGCAATGGTCTTAGTTTTCTGAATGTTGAGTTTTAAGCCAACTTTTTCACTCTCCTCTTTCACTTTCATCAAGAGGCTCCTTAGTTCTTTGCTTTCTGCCATAAGGGTGGTGTCATCTGCATATCTGAGGTTATTGATATTTTCCCCAGGAATCTTGATTCCAGGTTATGCTTCATCCAGCCTGGCATTTTGCATGATGTACTCTGCATATAAGTTAAATAAGCAGGGTGACAATATACAGCCTCGACATACTCCTTTCCCAATTTGGAATCAGTCCATTGTTCCATGTCTGGTTCTAACTGTTGCTTCCTGACCTGCATACAGATTTCTCAGGAGGCAGGTAAGGTGGTTTGGTAATCTCTTGAAGAATTTTCCACAGTTTGTTGTGATCCACAGAGTCAAAGGCTTTGGCATAAGTCAATAAAGCAGAAGTAGATGTTTTTCTGGAACTCTCCTGCTTTTTCGATGATCCAGCAGATGTTGGTAATTTGATTTCTGGTCCTCTGCCTTTCCTAAATCCAGCTTGAAATCTGGAAATTCTAGGTTCACGTACTGTTGAAGCCTAGCTTGGAGAATTTTGAACATTACTTTGCTAGCATGTAAGATGAGTGCAATTGTGTGGCAGTTTGAGCATTCTTTGGCATTGCCTTTCTTTGGGATTGGAATGAAAACTGACCTTTTCCACTCCTGCGGCCACTGCTGAGTTTTCCAAATTTGCTAGCATATTGAGTGCGGCACTTTCACAGCATCACCTTTTAGGAATTGAAATAGCTCAACTGGAATTCTATCACCTTCACTAGCTTTGTTTGCAGTGATGCTTCCTAAGGCCCATTTGACTTCACTTTCCAGGATCAGCACAAGACGTTTAGATTTAGATGACCTAATAGATGTATATTGTGGATTCTACTGTAAACAATGTACTTAAAAACAATCTTTAATATATCTTTTGACAGCTGTGCCTTATTAGCTGCCTAATACCTTCTTCTTGCTGTCAAAAAAAACTACAATTATTAAAAGCAGAACATTTATTAGTGTAGGACAAAACATTCCTCAAATGCATTGAAGATATAATGCCTTAAAATTCACCTAATTAGGATTAACTCCTCCTTCTCAGATTTTGACCTATGCTTTTAATTCCATACAATGTACAACTACAATTATTTCACAAATCACAAACTGAAATTACTAATTTATTTCTATATAACAACCCTCAAGTATTCTTACTCTGTAGGTCTTTTCAAGGCATTTTGAGATGATCCAGAAAGATGAAATTTGGCATGAGTATACAGTTTTTGTTCATGGTCAAAAAGAAAAATCACGAAATGTCTAATTTTCAATTTTATGGGGATTCCCTTTCATCACACTAGTTATGTACAATTTTAGCCCCAGAAAGACAGTGTGCCTTTAAGTGAAAAAGTAACAAGTATAATTAATCATCATCTAGTCTCAGAATATGAGAAAGTAGTTGGATAACTATTCCTTTTAGCAGTTACCAATTTTTTTCCTTAAAAAAGAATTGAGTCACCTGATTGATCTTTTAAAATAATTTACAGTGAAAAATTCCTATGGGATTCTAGAAAGAGCTGGAAGGAGCTCAAGAAACTGAGTGAATTGCTATAACATTCCCTGGCACAGAAAGCTAATTCTGCCAGTAGGGACTGAACTCTAAGACCAGTCATCTTAGTAAGAAAAATGATTTAGAGACTAATGGCACATTTTATAGATTCTTATCTAGTCTGAGCACAGCAGAAAAGTAAAATGTTTTTATTTCTTAATAGGTTTGCAAAATTGTTTTAAGAAGAACCAGGAGAACCTCTTCCGTCTAGGAAGACATCCTTCATCTGAAAGTCTATCTCCTGTGAAATAAGGCATTAAGAAACCTGGGACTCAACCCAGGTATTCAGGTAACAGCTTAAAAAAACAAATTTCTGAATTTTCAGAGCTAAGGAGGGGATCACATTTAGCTTGATTAGAAGGTATGCTAACATGATGTAGATAATTTATTCTGAATGTGATCAAGATCTTGGGGATGAGACCCAAAGAAAGGAAGGCAGATTAGTGACGATGGATAACCAAGGCCAGCTAACTTAAGGATGAGATCCAGGGTGGCTTTAAAAAGCCTAGAGCCCTCTTTTAGCTGTATTTCAAAACAGAGCTTTGTAACCAAAGTTCCCCAACTAATGAAGACAAACTTGCCCTTCCTTAGGTCTAAGACACTTGAAACATGGTTGCTAAGGCTTGGCTCCATCAAGTGTGAGTGGTAGTGTTTTCTTCCACCAGATAGAGTGTTGAAACTTAAAAGCTTATCTTTGGGTTTTCCTGATGGTCCAATGGTTAAGAATCTACCTTACAATGCATGGGACACCAGTTCGATTCCTGGTTTGGGAAGATCACACATCAGTCAGTTTAGTCGCTCAGCTGTGTCCGACTCTTTGCGACCCGATGAATCACAGCACGTCAGGCCTCCCTGTCCATCACCAACTCCCGGAGTTCATTCAAACTCATGTCCATCTAGTAGGTGAGGCCATCCAGCCATCTCATCCTCTGTCGTCCCCTTTTCCTCCTGCCCCCAATCTCTCCCAGCATCAGGGTCTTTTCCAGTGAGTCAACTCTTCGCATGAGGTGGCCAAAATACTGGAGTTTCAACTTCAACATCAGTCCCTCCAGTGAATCCCCAGGACTGATCTCCCTTAGGATGGACTGGTTGGATCTCTTTGCAGTCCAAGGGACTCTCAAGAGTCTTCTCCAACACCACAGTTCAAAAGCATCAATTCTTTGGCGCTCAGCCTTCTTTACAGTTCAGCTCTCACGTCCATACATTACCACAGGAAAAACCATAGCCTTGACTAGACGGACCTCTGTTGGCAAACTAATGTCTCTGCTTTTGAATATGCTATCTAGGTTGGTCATAACTTTCCTTCCAAGGAGTAAGCGTCTTTTAATTTCATGACTGTAATCACCATCTGCAGTGATTTTGGAGCCCCCAAAAATAAAGTCTGACACTGTTTCTACTGTTGCCCTGTCTATTTGCCATGAAGTGATAGGACCAGTGGCCATGATCTTAATTTTCTGAATGTTGAGCTTTAAGCCAACTTTTTCACTCTCCTCTTTCACTTTCATCAAGAGGCTTTTTAGTTCCTCTTCACTTTCTGCCATAAGGGTGGTGTCATCTGCATATTTGAGGTTACTGATATTTCACCCAGCAATCTTGATTCCAGCTTGTGCTTCTTCCAGTCCAGCGTTTCTCATGATGTTCTCTACATAGAAGTTAAATAAGCAGGGTGACAATATACAGCCTTGATGTACTCCTTTTCCTATTTGGAACCAGTCTGTTGTTCCATGTCCAGTTCGAACTGTTGCTTCCTGACCTGCAAAGAGGTTTCTCAAGAGACCAGTCAGGTGGTCTGGTATTCCCATCTCTTTCAGAATTTTCCACAGTTTAGTGTGATTCACAGAGTCAAAGGCTTTGGCATAGTCAATAAAGCAGAAATAAACGTTTTTCTGGAACTCTCTTGCCTTTTCCATGATCCAGAGGATGTTGGCAATTTGATCTCTGGTTCCTCTGTCTTTTCTAAAACCAGCTTGAACATCTGGAAGTTCACGGTTCATGTATTGCTGAAGCCTGGCTTGGAGAATTTTGAGCATTACTTTACTAGTGTGTGAGATGAGTGCAATTGTGCGGTAGTTTGAGGATTCTTTGGCATTGCCTTTCTTTGGGATTGGAATGAAAACTGACCTTTTCCAGTCCTGTGGCCACTGCTGAGTTTTCCAAATTTGCTGGCATATTGAGTGCAGCACTTTTTCACAGCATCATCTTTCAGGATTTGAAATAGCTCAACTGGAATGCCATCACCTCCACTAGCTTTGTTCATAGTGATGCTTTATAAGGCCCACTTGACTTCACATTCCAGGATGTCTGGCTCTACATGAGTGATCACACCATCGTGATTATCTGGGTCATGAAGCTCTTTTTTGTACAGTTCTTCTGTGTATTCTTGCCATCTTTTCTTAACATCTTCTGCTTCTGTTAGGTCCATACCATTTCTGTCCTTTATTGAGCCCATCTTTGCATAAAATGTTCCCTTGGTATGTTTAATTTTCTTGAAGAGATCTATAGTCTTTCCCATTCTGTTGTTTTCCTCTATTTCTTTGCACTGATCACTGAGAAAGGCTTTCTTATCTCTCCTTGCTATTCTTTGGAACTCTGCATTCAGATGCTTGTATCTTTCCTTTTCTCCTTTGCTTTTCACTTCTCTTCTTTTCACAACTATTTGTAAGGCCTCCCCAGACAGCCATTTTGCTTTTTTGCATTTCTTTTCCATGGGGATGGTCTTGATCCCTGTCTCCTGTACAATGTCACGAACCTCCGTCCACAGTTCATCAAGCACTCTGTCTATCAGATCTAGGCCCTTAAATCTATCTCTTACTTCTACTGTATAATCATAAGGGATTTGATTTAGGTCATACCTGAATGGTCTAGTGGTTTTCCCTACTTTCTTCAATTTAAGTCTGAATTTGGCAATAAGGAGTTCATGATCTGAGCCACAGTCAGCTCCTGGTCTTGTTTTTGCTGACTGTATAGAGCTTCTTCATCTTTGGCTGCAAAGAATATAATCAATCTGATTTTGGTGTTGACCATCTGATGATGTCCATGTGTAGAGTCTTCTCTTGTGTTGTTGGAAGAGGGTGTTTGCTATGACCAGTGCATTTTCTTGGAAAAACTCTATTAGTCTTTGCCCTGCTTCATTCCGCATTCCAAGGCCAAATTTGCCTGTTACTTCAGGTGTTTCTTGACTTCCTACTTTTACATTCCAGTTCCCTATAATGAAAAGGACATCTTTTTTGGATGTTAGTTCTAAAAGGTCTTGTAGGTCTTCATAGAACCATTCAACTTCAGCCTCTTCAGTGTTACTGGTTGGGGCATAGCCTTGGATTACCATGATATTGAATGGTTTGCCTTGGAAATGAACAGAGATCATTCTGTCGTTTTTGAGATTGCATCCAAGTACTGCATTTCGGACTCTTCTGTTGACCATGATGGCTACTTCATTTCTTCTAAGGGATTCCTGCCTGCAGTAGTAGATATAATGGTTTTCTGAGTTAAATTCACCCATTCCTTTCCATTTTAGTTTGCTGATTCCTAGAATGTCGACGTTCACTCTTGCCATCTCCTGTCTGACCACTCCAATTTGCCTTGATTCATGGACCTGACATTCCAGGTTCCTATATAATATTGCTCTTTAGAGCATCGGACTTTGCTTCTATCACCAGTCACATCCACACACTGTGGAGCAATTAAGCCCATGCACTCAAAACTACTGAGCCTGAGCTCTAGAGCCCATAAGCTGCAACTACTGAGCCCACGTGACTCAGAGTTTATGCTCTGTAACAAAAGAAGTCACTGCAATGAGAAGTCCACTCACCTCAACTAGAGAGGAGCCCCCATTTGCTGCAATCAGAGAAAGCCTGCATCAGCAATGAAGATCCACCACAGCCAAAATATAAAATAAAGCAATAAATCTTTAAAAACATATACACAGACACTTATGTTTTGTGGTTCTGAACCACTCCTTCATGACAGAGAATGGAAATCTCTTATTTGGTAATTATACAATATGATCCTGTACAATGATTACACTATAAAAGATTTTTAACACTGATTTCACTATATTCATGAACAAAATTGACCCTCTCAAAAACTATATGAAGTAGGCAGGGCAGATGTGCAGGTTATGTGAGTCCATCTACACAAATGTCAAAATAAGCAGAACTAATGACTATATTAAAAGTTATGATAGTAAGATAAATAAAAGTCAGTTTCTATATAAAAAAAATAAAAAATAAAAGTTATGATGGTGGTTTCCTTTGGGAAGAAGAAAGACAAGTGACTGGGAAGAAGCATGAAGGGATCTTCTGGAGGTGCTGATGTCTTGACCTGGCTGGTGATTACATGGGTATGCTCACTATATAGTTCATTGATTTGTATCCTCCTTATTTGGGCATATTCTGTAACCATGTTACACTTCAATAAAATGTTTATTTTTTAAAATGATGTGGTACTAATCACTGCATCAAAGGTGCTTATAAATAGTACCGAACAGACATATATGGTGAAAGAGGCAGTAAAAATACTGAATGTATTATAAAATGAAAACCACTAACTGTGAACGCAAAATTACTTTTTAATTCAGTCAGTTCCATTTATTTCATACCCATTTACAATGCAAAGTAAAAAATAAGAAAAAAGGAAACAAAAACTTTTATAGTTAAAAATATAATATTTTTTTCTATCATCACCATATTCCCCACCTCTATCATTTCTCCCTTTTGATAGTTTCTTATTTTCCACAATTCTCCCCCTTCTTTCCTATCTCCTCTAACCCTCTAAGATCTTTCTCAAGATAACTGGAGATGATGAAACAAGAGCATCCTGGGGAGCTTCCTGGGTCAGCTGAGGACAAATGCAGCTCTTTCACATCTCTTATTTTCTCTTCTTGTCCTCAAATTCCATATTTTCCCCACCATATCTTTCTCACATCTCTCCTTGTGTTTCTTACATCTGTTCTTCTTCCTCATTATACACCCTGAGTTCACATGAAATGCACATAATTGTAAAAAGCAGTCTTGTAAAATTCTGTTCCTCTATATAAACAGGACTGAAGCTTTAAATAGTGTTACAAGCATGGCTGTACATATGAAAATATAGCCAGCAGTCTTTCCTTTGACAAATGCAAAGAAATTGATGCTTTTTCTGTCTTTGTGATTTTCCACACTTCAAAACTAGGCATTAGTTTTCAATGCCTTTTCTGGCCCCCAAACACCCGAGGAACATGACATACCCAGCATAACAGCAGTCTGACAGTTAATTTGGCTGAGCATGGTGCCCAGCTATTTGGTCAAATATTATCCTAGAAGTTTCTGTGAAAGCATTTTTTGGATGAGATTAACATTGAAACCAGTAGTCTTCGAGAAAGCAATAATGTGGTGGGTCTTACTATCAGTCAATGGCCTTAACAGAACAAAGGCTGAGAGCAAGAAGGAATTCTGACAGAAGACTGCCTTTGGGCTACAACTGTAACTCTTCCCTGGGTCTCCAGCCTGCCAGCCTATTTGGTAGATTTTAGACTTACTAAGCCTCCATAATCACATGAGCCAATTCCTTACAATAAATCTATTTTCACTGAGGAAACAACCGAAACAACCTACTATACAACTGCATCAAAGAATAAAATACTTAGGAACAAACCTGCCTAAGGAGGTAAAAGACCTGTACTCAAAAACTTTAAGACAATGAGGAAAGATACTGAAGACAACACAAACAGATAAAAAGACATACTATGTGAAAGGTCAGGGCAAGGCCGGGATGTGAGGTCAGGATGAAAGGTCAGGGCGAGGTCAGGATGAAAGGTTCAGGGCGAGGTCAGGATGAAAGGTTCAGGGCGAGGTCAGGATGAGAGGTCAGGGCAAGGTCAGGCATGTCGGGACATGTCCCGGCAGAGGGCACTGGAGACACACCCCAGAGACAGCCCGGCAACCAAGCCAACCAATCAGGAGCCGACACGAAGCCCTCGCCGTCCAATCAGGAGCTGACACGGAGCCCTTGGACACCAATCACCGCTGAGCCCGCGTTTTCTTCCTTATATGGGAGGCCCGGCCCGGGCTATAAAACCCTTCCCCGCCCTCACAGACTCCGCAGGCTCCTTTTCCCCCCGCAGACTCCCTTTGCTTCGCAGACCCGCCTCGCTCCCCTGCTTACCCGCCCCCAGGAGTTCTGCCCGAGAGCGACCGCCCAATAAAAGGCCCTGAACAACGGTCCATAGGGGTGGTTCCTTCTTCCTGCGGCGTTTCTTATACTATGTTCATGAATTCAAACAATTAATATTGTTAAAATGGTCATACTCCCCAAGGCTATCTACAGATTCGATGTAATCCCTATCAAAATATCAAAGGCATTTTTTTCTTTTTACAGAATTGCAACAAATAATTTTAAAATTTATATGGAAACACAAAAGACCTGCTAATAGCTAAAACAATCTTGAGAAAGAAAAATGAAGCTGGAGGAATCAGGCTCCCTTGACTTCAGACTATACTACAAAGCCACAGGTATCAAAACAGCACGGTGTTGGCACAAAAAGAGAAACATAGACCAAATGAAAATAACAGAGAGCCCATAAATAAACCCATGCACTTATAGTCAAATCTTCTATGATAAAAGAGGCAAGAATATGCAACAGAGAAAAGACAGTCTCTTCAATAAGTGGTGCTGGGGAAACTAGACAGTTACCTGTAAAATAATGTAATTACAACATTCTCTAACACCATATACAAAAATAAACTCAAAATGGATTAAAGACCTAAATGTCCAACTGGAAACCATAAAAATCCCAGAAGAAAACATACACAGAACACTCTTTGATATAAATCCTAGCAGTCCTTTTTTGGATCTGTCCCCTAAGGCAAAGGAAAAGCAAAAATAAACAAAAGGATGTAATTAAACTTAAAAGCTTTTTGCACAGCAAAGGAAATCACCAACTAGATGAAAAGACAACCTACTGAATGGGAAAAAATATCTGCAAATGATATGACTGATAAAGGGTTACTACCCCAAAATAAATAGCTCATAAAACACAACATAAAAAAAAAAAAATTAAAAATGGACAAAAGGCCTAAAGAGACAAACAGATGGCCAACAGGCACATCTCAACATCATTAATCATCAGAGAAATGCAAATTAAGATCATAATGAGATATCACACCACACCTGTCAGAATGACTGTCATCAAAAAGAATTAAAATAACAAAAGTCGATGAGGATGTAGAGAAAAGGGGACCCTTGGTGAGAACGTAAATGGGAGTAGCCACTGTGGAAAATAGTATGGAGGTTCCTCAAAAAACTGCAAACAGAACTACCATATGATCCAGCAACTCCACTCCTGGGTATATATCTGAAAAAAATAAAAACACTAATCCAAAAAGATACATGCACTCAGTATTCACAGCAGCATTATTTATAACACAACAGCCAAGATATGGAAGCAACCTAAGTGTTCATCAACAAATGAACAGATAAAGAAGTTGTGGTATGTACGCACAATGGAATACTACTCAGCTATTAAAAAAAAAAAAAAAGAATGAAATCTTGCCATCTGAAACAAAACAGAAACTTGGATGGTATTATGCTTAGTGAAATAAGTCAGACAGACAAAGACAAAAACTGTATGTTATCACTTACATGTAGAATCTAAAAAAGAGAGAATATACTAGTGAATATAACAGAAAAGAAGCAGACTCACAGATACAGAAGACAGACTAGTGGTTACCAGCAGAAGACAGGGGGAGGGGAAAAATAGGGACTGGGTATTAATACGCATCAACTACTATGTGTGGGCTTCCCAGGTGGCTCAGTGTTAAGGCATCTGCCTGCCAATGCAGGAGACTCAAGAGACGTGGGTTTGATTCCTGGGTCAGGAAGATCCCCTGGAGTAAGAAATGGCAACCCATTCCAGTATTCTTGCCTGAAAACTTTCGTAGACAGAGGAGCCTGGTGTGCTATAGTCTGTGGGGTTGCAAAGAGGCAGACACAAATGAACACACAGACAGACACATTATGTATAAAACAGACAGGCTACAAGGATATATTGTACAGCACAGGGAATATAGCTAATATTTTTAATAGCCAAATGAAGTTATCTCCTTTAAAAATGTGAATCATTGTGTTGTATACCTGAAACTTATATTTCGTACAGCAACTATACCT
Organism: Capra hircus; assembly: GCF_001704415.2. Lineage (NCBI taxonomy): Eukaryota > Metazoa > Chordata > Mammalia > Artiodactyla > Bovidae > Capra > Capra hircus. Next base: position 44,691,225 of record NC_030817.1, on the reverse strand, counting down.
CAATTTTCACAAAAAGGAATGAATGAACAAATGAATACATAAATCTCTGTCTCTACACACAGACACACCCTTTTGGTTCTTTCTCTGTAGAACACTGACAAACATAAGTATCTAAGTAAGGCACTGATTCTCAACTAGAGATGAGGGAGATGTGGGGTTGATAAAAAGAGCAAAGGAGTTGGGGATAATAGGTAATTTTGAAAAGGCCTGATGCAGACTTTGTGAATACTGATTCAAAAGCCATTCACAGCCTTTGTCTATTACAGAGATGAAAATGCTAAAATGAATTTTCTACCTTTGCCTGCAGCTAAGGGGTAACCCTGTGACAGAGCTGTGGCCATATTCTTGAGAATGGCTTCCATCCTGAATAAAAAGCTAAAGCCTCACTAGGAGAAAGCACCATGCTCTAACCATTCTCCCTGCCTGGTCTATGAAGGATTCAGATGTAAAAGCAGTGCCTGGAAGAGCTGAAGATCAGGTCTACTGCTGCCACCATTCCCCAGGGCTCCGTGCACAGTATTCTCAACAGAAGAGCAAGCAGAATCTGGCTTCCCGGGCCAGCCTGTATTGAAAGCTGAGAAACTTAACCTATTTCCTGTTAAATATTATTATATAGCGAGCTTTAAAAAATACAGCTGTACTCGTTCTCCACTGAGGCTAGCTAAGGTCAAAGTCTTCAGTGGAAAGGACCTGGGCTCGAAGAATTTCCCAAAAGTAATAATTACGAAGCATTGATAATTAAAATTATAATGGTTATGAATCACTGAATTAGAGGCTGTAAAGAAGGCTGTAGGGTCTTAAAAAGTCTTTGAAAATATGACCTGAATATTTTTAATGGCATTCCACTTTAAACATAAGAGTTAGGATTGAATGGCACTTTGACATCACTGCATTTCGTAATGTAGTATTGCATTTAAAATTTTACCTCAGTTAACTTTTAGTATTTGTTACAGTTGAGAACTAAAGAGTTCCTCAGAGAACTAAAAATCACTATGTAATAAAACCTCACTAACAAATCATTATCAAGGAACTTACGGGCCAAGTTAATGAATGTAAAAGAAATGCCCAAATTACCTAATAATTTTTAAAGTCAACAGTATTATATCTTTGAGGCAATCCATGATGCAGCTTTAAAAATATCTTCTCCAGTTCTACCTATAAGAAAAAAAATCAAGTGCTACTGAATCATGTTTCGTGCTTCAAAGTTTTGTACTTACCTTTTTTTTCTCCAGTGTAGGGCACATAGTCTTCCCTGTCCTTATGCTCCAAAGCTTCCTTCTCCAGATATGAAAGGAGGTGTTCTCGATCAAATGGCCCTGTGGCAGACTTTGATGTCTGGTTCTTCTGCCGGAACCCTGCAGGCAGAAGGGCGTTCTGCCAAAGAGAATGAATCAGCCATTATGACCAGCAAGAACGCTAATGCTGTATGCGTCCAGATGTTACCCATCTAAGAAAGAATTATAGACTAGAATGAGATGTAGGCATTAAAGACTTCATTACAGGGTTCGAGGGCAGCTACATAAAAGTATTCCAAATGAAGTTTTTTAAAACTAGGTAGAATTAACTTACACTATTTTTAAAATAGGCACATTTACCTCTTCTTCAGAGAGTATTCTACTAGCAGGAAACACCTTTTATTTTTTAAGTGTTCTGGGACAGTAACAAAAAATAGTTTGTGATGCTTAATAACAGCTCAACATATACGTATATATGGAAAATATTGTAACATTCATTGCAAAAGAATGCTAAATGACTATATACATCATAGTCCGTCATAATGTCTACTTCATCATAAAGATTTTTTTCATAAGAAAAATATGTATACATACAGTATATCTATACAGGATATCACACAATTAACATTTACTTGTGTTTAAACGCAATGTGTTCAACTTCTATGTGTACGTATGTGTGTATACATCAGAACTAGGATGTATTTGGAGCAACCACTGTCATTGGCTACTCATGCACTAAGACACTCAGAGATTCTATGGCAAGAGTTATATCCCTAGGTTTCCACATGGGTACAGTCTTTTTGAGTGCATGGAGCAACTGACGGTTGGCGGAGAGGTGGGAGGCAATGGGCTAAAGTTGTCTCTTTTAGGTCCCACTCTGTATTTTCACTAAGCCCAAGAATAACAAGCAGTGACTAGACAATGTGAGGGTCATCCTTTTGCTTGTCAAAAACCAAAGAGGTGATATTACCTTGTCTCACAGTTCTTAAGTATTCTTTGCTTTGAAAATGGGAGGCAGACAAAAAGTCACATAAAAGGGCCAACTCTGTTCTGAAGTACCTCCCAATATCCGTGAGGATGCTGAATCTCCTGGCTGTTGTAAGATCATTTTTCATTCGGGGTAATCTTATATGGATAACGATAAAAGCAAATTTTCACTGTATAACTAAAAATATGGTATGGCACTTCAACTCTGGCCATTTGCTGAAATCCACAATAATTTTCATAAAATTCATCTTTTGTGTTTTCCTCATGTAATGTTGCATGTATTACACAGAAAGTTCATCTTTCAAGATGAAATACAAAAGAGATCTGTTCCTAACCATGCCCCAAAAGGGTTTCTACAACACAAAACTGTCTATAAGAACAAAAAAAAGAAACACAAGGTTTCTACCCTCTGGCTTTGAAATCAAGGCAAGAGCTTCACATGAGAAATCCACTCCCAACCAACCATCCTACCATTTTTACTTCCTAAAGAACTGTCTAACTTTCCTCCATCTCTAACACAATTACTCTGCTCTACACTACAATCCAAGCTGGGATGGAAAATTGCAGAGGCCTCTCAACTGGTCTCCCTGAATCAGTTGCCAAATACTCTTCAACACTCACTCCCACCCCATCCACCTACCCTAGAGGTTATCCCAGCCTCACCTCACATACCCTCTCCATTCTAGCTCCATCAGCCCTTGTTCCTCCCTTTTACCTGCCATATACTTCCTTCCCTGGGATACTCTGCCCATCCTTTTTTGTTATTCATTTTTCAGAATGCAGCTTCATCCCTCCACAGAAAGCTCTTCCTAACCTCCCATTATATGCTCTTATACGGCATGATTATTTTGAGGGCAAAGACCATGCTTGTTTAGATCACTCTTGCATCCCTAAGCCTAGCATAGTACCTGAGATATATAGGTTGCTTCCCACCCCCAATAATTACTGAATAAAGACTTTAAAATACATTTATTTTATGTATTCATTTGGCTGTGCCAGGTCCAAGTTTCAGCACTTGGCACCTCTGACCTTCGTTGCAGCACATGGGGTCTTTAGTTGTGGCATGCGGGACATTTAGCTGCCCCATGCGGGACCTAGTTTCCTGACCAGGGATCGAACCTGTGCCCCTTGCATTGACAGTGTGGAGTCCTAGCCACTGGACCATCAGGGAAGTCCCTGAATAAGGATTTGAGACTACTTTTTAAAAAAAGATTGTTTTGATGTTGACCATTTTAAAGTCTTTACTGAATCTGTTATAGCACCGCTTCTGTTTTATATTCTGATTCTTTTGGCCTCAAAGCATGTGGAATCTTACCTACCAGATAAGGGGTCAGAGTCACACCCCCTGCATTGGAAGGCACAGTCTTAACCACTAGTTCACTAGGGAAGTCCCAAGGATATTTTTAAAGAAAAATGCTCATTAAGGCAAATTAATACAAGCTACTTCCCTTCACCATCAATAAGACCCTTATCCATATACTGCTATTTCATGGTGGTAGAATAGAGTTGCAGTGTTCCACCTGCCTATTCAAGCCCATATTAAACATACAGGTTTTAAATGATACATTAGCTAGAATCCTGGCTCCTTAAATACAGTCTTTGACCACAAAATAAATGAGAGCTATCTGGCTTTGGAGGCCAAAAGCTAAGCTTTATTAGAAGTACACTTTAATCAAGTTGGGTTTGGTCACTAAGTCGTGTCCGACTCTTGTGACCCCATGGACTGTAGCCCATCAGGCTCCTCTGTCCATGGGATTTTCCAGGCAAGAATACTGGAGTGGGTTGCCATTCCCTTCTCCAGGGGATCTTCCCGACCCAGGGATCGAACCCGGGTCTTCTGCACCGCAGGCAGACTCTTTACCGACTGAGCTATGAGAAAAGCCCCAGTTAATATAATATGATCTCGAGTTAACAGATCATAATTACTTAACAGATAAAAGTATATTTTATCTATTAATAAATAGATTAAAATCTCATTAAAATTACACGCTTCTCCCTTACAGTGAAATGCTGTTTAATAATTAATTCCCAGTTTAGAATTGAAAAAATAGCTTTTGCTAGACTGATTGGCTGTCTTTTGGAGACAGAAGTTTCAAAAAACAGATAAGTTAGCAAATAAGTAAACTGAATGTAGCATAAGGAAAGTAAAATAGCCCTCCAAAATATTAATAATGAGACATCATATTCACACTGCATCAAGCTGTCAATAAACATCACTGTTCTTCTAGTCTCAATTAATAGTACCAGGGGTTGGGGAGTCACAACTAGGATTGGGGAGTTTACGAAATACATCCAAAAGTTAGAACTCAAGTCTCTCCATACAAGAAGCAGGCTATGGATTTCCAAATAAGAAAATGAAAGCCATCAGCTTTTAGACCTACAGCTTAAGGCACAAATTAAAGGGGACTTGCTGTCATTTAACAGAAAGACCACTAGACTCTACAAGGCATCAATCAGGTAGTGAGGCATCTAGTCTCAGGCCTTTCCATAGTTGTAGAACTGAGGCAAGCCACCTAACTTTTTGTTTCCTGTCTGTGAAACAGAGGACAAGAGCTAGATCAGTTTTTCTCAACTAAGGGTGTTTTTGTTCCCCAGGGGACAACTGGCAATATCTGGAAATATTTTTGATTGTCACAACTGGCGGGAGAGCATGTTAACCATATTTTAAATTTTTCTGTATTCTATGATGCTTTGACATTGTGGGGGCCTTGCTAATCCTGGAAAGAACGCCCCTCACAGGGCTTATCAGTTCCTAGGGATAGCAAACAACTCTGTCTGTCATCAGTGTGCCTTTCATACGAAAACCGAGACTATATCCCCAACCACCTCTTTTACCTCTCACACACGAAGCCAGTACTTGCTCTGCCCTAAATAGGCCCAGGACCAGATACCAGATAACTAGAAGCCACTCCTGTAGCCCCGAGACACTGAATTACTCAAACTGCCCAATCCTAAGCTTGCCCACACTTGCTTACTCTGTCTCACCTGTTTTTTCCCTTGGAAAGCACAATAAAATTTCTAGGCCACACTTGCTCCTCATTCCTTCTGACTCCTGGCCAACCCCCTGCTTTCCCTGCAGCCCTGTGCAGCTTGGTGTGCCTCCTGCTGGTGGGAACTGTAATGAACTCTTCTTTCAAGTAAGTTATTTTTACATGTCATCTTACCAGACCTGATTAAAACAAAATCCCAGGTACATTTTAAAACAGGAGGGTGTGCTATTAGTATGTAGTGAGCAGAGGTCTAGGATGCTGCTAAACCTCCTATAAAACATCAGACAGCCCACAGCAAAGAATTACCCAGCCCCAAATGTCAATAGTGCCAAGGTTGAGAAACTCTGGACTAGATGAAAGCTTTACGTTCCTACTGTTTGATTCAAATAGGGCTGATAGGTTGAACTACCTGGGGAAGATTCTGCTGTGACATGCAAAAGAGCACTGTTATTCTGAGTTAACCCACAGACTTAGGTGCACTAAAAAATCTTCCTTACAATAACAATTATGGTTAAGGGATTTGATCTGTAGTACAGACACATTAACCACATGCTGAAGTAATGCTGAGAATAGGAGTGTAATGCTCAATAAAATTAAAAAATATTCTCGCAGGAAATAAATGTGTGGTAGTGACAAGAACACTTTCATAAAACAAACTCTACCACAATCCATAAAAGGCACTAAAAATCAATGTTTTGGCATAATAAAACATGGTAAAGAAGTGCAGCAAATAGTCATTACCTTTAGATTAGGGAGCCATTAACTCAGTGTTCTCCCCTCACTGCCACTTACCTTCACCCCCTACCCATCTGCTGCTGCCCCCAAAACATATCAGGGATTAATAATTCAAGGATCAAGGGTCTCTACCTTAGCCTTAAGTAATGTATAAGATAAACAACATCCATTTTGGAAAACAAAACATATATTCAGGTCTGCTTTACATGGATTGCAGTACTGCCCAGAGTCTGCTTAGATCTATTCTACCAATGACTGGAAACTTTGATCCAGTTTGTTCAGCATCTTTCAGAAAGGTAAGCATTAGATTTAAGGTCATGAAGAACCTTCTGGAGACACTTTCTACACTGCAACCATCCTGGTATAGAAGCCCTGAAGAGGCACAGAGGCTGGCATATGCTGTATTTTACCCAAAACATTATTCCCTGCCCAGAGAGATTTCTTAAAAGGGAGAAAATTTCGGGATATGTTTGAAAATAAAAATGTTGGAAAAAAATGCTTAGACTAGTTATGTTATTAGAGATACAAGGCAAAAGTGGGGGAACTGAGAAGGAGGCAAAAAGTTCATTTGGATAAAGAGAAGGAGTAGGAGGGCAGTGTCAGGGAAGTCATGAAAAAGATAAGTGCTCGAAGGCGGCTACTTAGTATCAAAGGGTTTCAAAAATTACTTCATTTCTCTTTATGACCTAGCACCTACCTCAGGGTCAAGATCATCCAGAACAGTTTCCAGCTGTTTCAGTTCTATTTCTGACAGATTCCCAAGGAGTTCATCTTCATCCAGGTCCTTGTATTTTTCTAAGTCCTTCCGGAATGACAGCGCCATGGTTCACAGTAGAGGAAGTCACTTAATTTTTGCTATCCAGTACAGTGAGAAGTGATTTTTTTTCCCTCAAAACTATGGAGAGAAAACAAAAACATTTAAAATGTTATGTCATGTCCACCTTACTTCAATCTATTCTAGGTTAAATGAAATGTAATTTCCATGTGTCGTAAATTCTTTGACCATATATCATGCACTACCCTCCTCTATGAATCATTAAATGCCTTTACCTTTTGCCTTTTGTTGACAAAAAAGCAACCAAACAAAAACAGAAAGCCACAACTAGGAAGAAAGAGGTGAAGGAGCGAATAAAATTCAAATCCATTAAGACAGCTTCTTGATAGTACTTAGATTTCCTGATAACTCTGTTTTAGTGGGGGGAAGAATTTATATATCAAAATATAATTTTTTTTTCCATCAATGGTTTTCAAATGATTGCTACCAGAGTACTTTGTTTAAGCACAGTATGTCTGAGGTATGCGTGTTTTGCTGTAAACTGCTTAGAAGAACATTATTTTCTGACTCAATGTAGAGGGGATATTAATATACTTTCCACAGGAGAAGCGGCCATTGGAAAAAATGAGCAGATACATTTAAAAAATATTTTTGATAAGGCATTTTTCCTTCTAATTTATATTTTGCTGCATTATGAAAATAATACATTTATTTGGCAAAGTAATCTAGGTTCCAAGTTGAAATAAAATTCTGAAGAAAGTGTACTGATTATTTTTAAAATATGAAATATTATATACATTTTAAACAATACATACTAACATTCTTATTAAGAAAAGGCATCTTTAAAGGAAAAAAAAAACAACATAGCATTCTGAAAATGCTTTAGAAAAAAACTCAATACTATGCTGCGATATGTCATTCACTGACCAGAAAGATTGGTCAGGTGGGTCTGGCGATAGGAAAGCATCTCACCATTTCCTCACCATGTCCATCCCTCCCAAACAGCTCTGAAGTGACTCAAAAAGCAGCATCTTTCCAGATACAGCAGGACTGTACCACAGGAAAAAAAAATACTTAAAATAAGTACCACAAAAAGTGTGAAATAAAAATGAAGTATTTCTAAAAATTCTAGCCACATATGTGGATCATTGTCTCACAAATGTTTCTGTGTGATTAAGAAATAATCCTGAGACCCAGTGATATGGCTAAATTTTTCTCAGCTATAAAATGCCCAGTACTTTAAAGCTGGGATACACTTCCTACTCCCTTCTCCCAATTTTTCCTAACTTAGTATTTTTACTAATACATTTTCCTCCTCAAACTAGTAACACTTCGTGGATCCTTTTATGTGTTTTCATCTCCTATGAAGAAAGGAAGGTTCACTACAGGGGTCTGTCAGCTAGCGAACATCTGGGTCCAATAACAAGCAAATAAATGGAGCTGTACTTACGCAGATGTTAAATCAGAGGCATTTTGTACAATAGCCCTAGATGGGTCTGGCTTACACCTGTTCTGCTGGCACCTCATCTGGTTTAGCAGCAACCCTGGATTATTTTTCACTTTTTTGAACACATAATTATTATCATTATTGTTATTACTGAGCTTGGAAAACCTCCTCTGTACTTCCAACTTTAGGAATACATGCTTATCAAGCACCCAGGGAGTGTATCTGCTCAACTAAAAACAATAAAGTTTGTGGAGACTATTCAATAGAAGGTATCAGCACTTTCAAATATATTAACCATAAAATGCAATTTTAAAGAAGGTGGTAGGTAACTACAGGGGAAAAAATAGAAAACATTTTGAAAAAATACTTCCTTCATTAAAGTATCAGTGATATGGTATTTGAGACTTTGCCAACAAAGGTCCATCTAGTCAAGGCTATGGTTTTTCCAGTGGTCATGTATGGATGTGAGAGTTGGACTGTGAAGAAGGCTGAGCACCAAAGAATTGATGCTTTTGAACTGTGGTGTTGGAGGAGACTCTTCAGAGTCCCTTGGACTGCAAGGAGATCCAACCAGTCCATTCTGAAGGAGATCAGCCCTGGGATTTCTTTGGAAGGAATGATGCTAAAGCTGAAACTCCAATACTCTGGCCACCTCACGCAAAGAGTTGACTCATTGGAAAAGACTCTGATTCTGGGAGGGATTGGGGGCAGGAGGAAAAGGGGACGACAGAGGATGAGATGGCTGGATGGCATCACTGACTCGATGCACATGAGTTTGGGTGAAATCCAGGAGTTGGTGGACAGGGAGGCCTGGCGTGCTGAGATTCATGGGGTCTCAAAGAGTCGGACATGACTGAGCAACTGAACCAAACTGAACTGAAGGGTAAGAAACTGATAAAAGTACATGAATATGTACTAAGAGTAATCAGCTTTTGATATTTTTTAATGTTTGAACAATCAATTAAAAAAGTCTTTAATGTAGTTTAACATATTTTGAGGTTTATCAGTTCAGTTCAGTTACTCAGTCATATCTGACTCTTTGCGACCCCATGGACTGCAGCGTGCCAGGATTCCCTGTCCATCACCAATTCCTGGAGTTTACTCAAACTCATGTCCATCGGTGATGCCACCCAACCATCTCATCCTCTGTCGTCCCCTTCTCCTCCTGCCTTCAATCTTTCCCAGCATCAGGGTCTTTTCAAATGAGTCAGTTCTTCTCATCAGGTGGCCAAAGCATTGGAGTTTCAGCTTCAGCATCAGTCCTTCCAATGAATATTCAGGACTGATTTCCTTCAGGATGGACTGGTTGAATCTCTTTGCAGTCCAAGGGACTCTCAAAAGTCTTCTCCAACACCACAGATCAAAAGCATCAATTCTTCAGCACTCAGCTTTCTTTATAGTCCAACTCTCACATCCATACATGACTACTGGAAAAACCATAGCTTTGACTAGACGGATCTTTGTTGGCAAAGTAATATCTCCGCTTTTTAATATTTTGTCTAGGTTAGTCATAGCTTTTCTTCCAAGGAGCAAGCATCTTTTAATTTCATGGGTGCAGTCACCATCTGCAGTTATTTTGTAGCCCCCAAAACTAAAGTCTCTCACTGTCGATTGTTTCCCCATCTATTTGCCATGAGGTTTATAGCACACAATAAAGCCAACACCTTGCTCAATAAATATTTCAAAGAAATAAGTATTAATTATTTTGAGCATCCCCTCACCTTACTCTCAAGTGTTCCAGCTTGGGCCATAAAATAAAGGTCATCCTGTAACTCACTGCTCAAAAGCCAATAAAGAGGCAAGGCTGGTGAAAAGGACACTTTGCCTTATTTTGGATGCCAGCAGCTGGGGGTGGGGGGCTGTCCAAAGGCAACCCCCACTCTCCCAGCCAACAATCAGTGGGCTAGAGTTTTTATAGGCCAAGGGAGGGGGCTACATACGGAAACAGCACAGTCACCTCTGACAGGCATCTGAAATTGGTCACTGGTGGTCTGATCAGCATCATCTTGATATGTTTTAAGTACAGTTAATCTTTAGTTCCAGGGTTGGTTGGTTTCCATTTCTTGAGGCCAGCTCTTGGAATTGTGTCAACTTAAGTCTTGGCTACAATCTGGTCATCATATAATTAACTTTTCCACCTGGTGGGGGTTTCAGTATCTATGACAGCTCACAAGACATGGCTCAAAACATTATCTACAGCCCTTGTGTGTGTGTCAGTCAGTCATGTCTGACCCTTTGCAACCCCATGGACTCTAGCTTGCCAGGCCCCTCTGTTCCTGGAATTTACCATAGCTTACAGTAAAGAATCTGCCTGCAGTGCAGGAGACCTGGGTTCAATCTCTAGTTCGGGAAGATCCCTGGAGAAGGGAATGGCTACCCACTCCAGTATTCCTGCCTGGAGAATTCCAGGGACAGAACAGCCTGGTCGGCTACTGTCCATGGGGTAGTAAAGAGTCAGACACAACTGAGTGACTAACACATACGTACAGCCCTTGAGGAGGAACTAAAAGTCCTTGACCTTGCTTAACGGCTAAGCTAGTGTTATTTGGCCTCCTTTGACTGTTTTCCTTTGTTTCTGCATGTTCTCACTGCTCTGATTAAACTTATTCTTTAGCTAAATAGTTTCTACAGAAAAAAAGCAGGTAGAGGACATGAAGGACAATATCTATAGGGTCCTGCTCCATTTCAATCTTACTAATAAGGTACTGTAACGGGTAATATGATAGGAATAAGGCATTGGGGCAAAGGCAACATTACATGCCACTCAGGATCTATAGGTTTGGTCCTGAGGCAGGCCTAAGATGGCAGAGGAACGGGACAGGGAGAGCACTTTCTCCCAAACAAATTCATCAAAAGAACATTTAAACGCTGAGTAAATACCACAAAACAACTTCAGAATGCTGGCAAAGGACATCAGGCACCCAGAAAAGCAGCTCACTGTCTTCGAAAAGAGGTAGGAAAAAATATAAAAGACAAAAAAAAAAAAAAAAAAAACAGACAAAAGAGGTAGGGACAGAGCTCCGTCCCGGGAGGGGAGTCTTAAAAAGAGAGAAGTTTCCAAACACCAGGAAACACTCTCACTGCCGAGTCTGTGGCGAGCCTTGGAAGTGCAGAGGGCAACATAACAGGGAGGAAAAATAAATAAAAAATTAAACCCCGCAGATTAGGAGCCCAGCGGTAAATCCCCCAGCAGAGAAGCAGCGCAGACGCCTGCATCCGCCACTACCAAGAGGGGGCTGGGCAGGGAGGCGCGGGATCAGGCCGAATGCCCCAAGGGTAACCAGAGCAAACTAACTTGGGCTAGCAAACCAGACTGTGGGATAGCTACCATGCGAAAAGCTCTAACATAAGACACCACCAGGACCACGCACAGAACAAAGGATGGAACAGAATTAGCCGGCTGCAGACCATCCCCTTCCGGTGACAGGCAGCCAGAGCCAGAAGGGCTGGAAGGGGTCAATCGCAGCCCCAGAGAAACATTATCTACCAAACTGCAAGCAGGCTTCTTTGCTCACTAAGACTTCTTGGGGTTCTGGACAGTCATCATCCGCCTGAGAAGGGGCACCAGTTGTACACCCAGAAAACCGAGCAGCAGGGACGGGAGAGGCGATAAGTCGCAGTGACCACGCTCGCCAAACACCCGAGCTACTCGGACCTGGGAAGGGCACAAAACGCAGGCCCAACCGAGTCTGCACCACTGAGGACTACCTGAGTGCCTGAGCCTGCGTGGCTTAGACCTGGGAGGTGCATGCAGCCCAGGGCTGGCCTCGGACAGTTCCCGGGAGAGCAACCTAGAGCCTGAGCTGTGTGCCCCGCAAGCAGGGGCAGGTGCAGTGTGGCTGAGACACTGCGAGCACACGCCAGTGTTATTTGTTTGCAGCGTCCCTCCCTCCCCACAGCACAACTGAACAAGTGAGCCTTAAAAAGAAAGTGTCCACCACCGCCCCCTTGTGTCAGGGCAGAAATTAGACACTGAAGAGACCAGCAAACAGAAGCTAAAACAGAGGGAACCGCCTTGGAAGTGACAGGTGCAGGAGATAAAAACCCTGTAGTTAGCACCGACTATATGGGAAGGGACCTATAGATCTTGAGAAATATAAGCCAGACCAAGGAACTATCCGAAAATGAACTGACCCCACACTGCCCACACCACCACCAGAGAAAGTCCTAGATATATCTTTACTATTTTTACAAATATTTTTTTTTCTTTTTTCTAAACTTTTTAAAAAATTTAAGTCCTCTATTACTCCTTTAATTTTCATTTTTTATAACCTACTATTACTTTTCAAAAAAAAGACCTTATTTTAAAAGTAAACTTCATATATATATATATTTTTTAATAATTTTTGTGACTTTGTTTTTTTCTTCTTCATCTTTTCTTTAATACTGTATTTCTGAAAATCCAACTTCTACTCTAGATTTTTAATCTTTGCTTTTTGGTATTTGTTATCAATTTTGTACCTTTAAAAACCCAATCTTCAGTACCCATGTTTACTTGGGAGTGAGATTACTGGCTTGACTGCTCTCTCCTCCGTTGGACTTTCCTTTTTCTCCACCAGGCCGCCTCTGTCTCCTCCGTCCCCCTTCTCTTCTCTACCCAACTCTGAATCTCTGTGTGTTCCAATCGGTGGAGAACACTTAGGGAACTGATTACTGGCTGGATCTGTCTCTCTCCTTTTCATTTCCCTCTTTTATCCTCCTGGCCACCTCGGTCTCCTTCCTCCCTCTTCTCTTCTCTGTATAACTCCGTGAACATCTCTAAGCAGTCCAGACTGTGGAGCACACATAAGGAAGTGATTAATGGCGAGCTTGCTCTCTCCTCTTTTGATTCCACCTCATCTCATTCGGGTCACCTCTAACTCCCTCCTCTCTCTTCTCTTCTCCATGTAACTCTGTGAACCTCTCTGGGTGTCCCTCACTGTGGAGAAACTTTTCATCTTTAACCTAGATGTTTTATCAATGGTGCTATATAGAAGGAGAAGTCTTGAGACTACTATAAAAATAAGACTGAAAACCAGAAGCAGGAGGCTTAAGTCCAAATCCTGAGAACATCAGAGAACTCCCGACTCCAGGGAACATTAATAGACAGGAGCTCATCAAACACCTCCATACCTACACTGAAACCAAGCACTACCCAAGGGCCAACAAGTTCCAGAGCAAGACATACCATGCAAATTCTCCAGCAACACGGAACACAGCCCTGAGCTTCAATATACAGGCTGCCCAAAGGTACCCCCAAACCATTGACATCTCATAACTAATTACTGGACACTTCATTGCACTCCAGAGAGAAGAAATCCAGCTCTACCCACCAGAACACTGACACAAGCTTCCCTAACCAAGAAACCTTGACAAGCCACCCGTCCAACCCCACCCACAGCAAGGACACTCCACAATAAAGAGAACTCTACAAACTGCCAGAATACAGAAAGGCCGCCCCAAACGCAGCAATATAAACAAGATGAAGAGACAGAGGAATACTCAGCAGGTAAAGGAACAGGATAAATGCCCACCAAACCAAACAAAAGAGGAAGAGATAAGGAATCTACCTGATAAAGAATTCCGAATAATGATAGTGAAAATGATCCAAAATCTTGAAATTAAAAATGGAATCACAGATAAATAGCCTGGAGACGAGGATTGAGAAGATGCAAGAAAGGTTTAACAAGGACCTAGAAGAAATAAAAAAGAGTCAATATATAATGAATAATGCAATAAATGAGATAAAAAAAACTCTGGAGGCAACAAATAGTACAATAACAGAGGCAGAAGATAGGATTAGTGAAGTAGAAGATAGAATGGTAGAAATAAACAAATCAGAGAGGAAAAAAGAAAAATGAATAAAATGAGGACAATCTCAGAGACCTCCAGGACAATATTAAACGCTACAACATTCGAATCATAGGAGTCCCAGAAGAAGACAAAAAGAAAAACCATGAGAAAATACTTTAGGAGATAATAGTTGAAAACTTCCCTAAAATGGGGAAGGAAATAATCACTCAAGTCCAAGCCCAGAGAGTCCCAAACAGGATAAACCCAAGGCGAAACACCCCAAGACACATATTAATCAAATTAACAAAGATCAAACACAAAGAACAAATACTAAAAGCAGCAAGGAAAAAACAACAAATAACACACAAGGGGATTTCCGTAAGGATGACAGCTGATCTTTCAACAGAAACTCTTCAAGCCAGGAGGGAATGGCAAGACATACTTAAAGTGATGAAAGAAAATAACCTACAGCCCAGATTACTGTAACCAGCAAGGATCTCATTCAAATATGAATGAGAAATCAAAAGCTTTACAGACAAGCAAAAGCTGAGAGAATTCAGCACCACCAAACCAGCTCTCCAACAATTGCTAGACTGCCGGGAGAAATATCAATAACCTCAGATATGCAGATGACACCACCCTTATGGCAGAAAATGAAGAGGAACTAAAAAGCCTCTTGATGAAAGTGAAAGAGGAGAGTGAAAAGTTGGCTTAAAACTCAACATTCAGAAAATGAAGATCATGGCATCTGGTCCCATCACTTCATGGGAAATAGATGGGGAAACAGTGGAAACAGTGTCAGACTTTATTTTTGGGGGCTCCAAAATCACTGCAGATGGTGACTGCAGACGCGAAATTAAAAGATGCTTACTCCTTGGAAGGAAAGTTATGACCAACCTAGATAGCATATTCAAAAGCAGAAACACTACTTTGCCGACTAAGGTCCGTCTAGTCAAGGCTATGGTTTTTCCAGAGGTCATGTATGGATGTGAGAGTTGGACTGTAAAGAAGGCTGAGCACCAAAGAATTGATGCTTTTGAACTGTGGTGTTGGAGAAGACTCTTGAGAGTTCCTTGGACTGC
The DNA here is from genome assembly GCF_001704415.2 of Capra hircus. NCBI lineage: Eukaryota > Metazoa > Chordata > Mammalia > Artiodactyla > Bovidae > Capra > Capra hircus. The sequence continues at coordinate 44,676,202 of NC_030817.1, read as the reverse complement.
AAGGAGATCCAACCAGCCCATTCGGAAGCAGATTAGCTCTGGGATTTCTTTGGAAGGAATGATGCTAAAGCTGAAACTCCAGTACTTTGGCCACCTCGTGTGAAGAGCTGACTCATTGGAAAAGACCCTGATTCTGGGAGGGACTGGGGGTAGGAGGAGAAGGGGACAACCGAGGATGAGATAGCTGGATGGCATCAGTGACTCGATGGACGTGAGTCTGAGTGAACTCTGGGAGTTGGTGATGGACAGGGAGGCCTGGCATGCTGAGATTCATGGGGTTGCAAAGAGTCGGGACACGACTGAGCGACTGAACTAAACTCTCTAGACAGGAAACACAAAATGGGTGTATAAACTCGAACCCAAAACAATAAAGTAAATTGCAACGGGACCATACTTATCAATAATTACCTTAAACGTAAATGGGTTGAATGCCCCAACCAAAAGACAAAGCCTGGCTGAATGGATACAAAAACAAAACCCCTATATATGTTGTCTACAAGAGAGCCACCTTAAAACAAGGGACACATACAGACTGAAAGCGAAGGGCTGGAAAAAGACAATCCATGCAAACAGAGACCAAAAGAAAGCAGGAGTAGCAATACTCATATCAGATAAAATAGTCTTTAAAACAAAGGCTGTGAAAAGAGACAAAGAAGGACACTACCTAATGATCAAAGGATCAATCCAAGAAGAAGATATAACAATTATAAATATATATGCACCCAACTTAGGATCACCGCAATATGTAAGACAAATGCTAACAAGTATGAAAGGGGAAATTAACAATAACACAATAATAGTGGGAGACTTTAATACCCCACTCACAGCTATGGATAGATCAACTAAACAGAAAATTAACAAAGAAACAAACTTTAAATGATACAACAGACCAGTTAGACCTAATTAATATCTATAGGACATTTCACCCCAAAACAATGAATTTCACCTTTTTATGCTGGAGAGGGTGTGGAGAAAGGGGAACCCTCTTACACTGTTGGTGGGAATGCAAACTAGTACAGCCACTATGGAGAACAGTGTGCAGATTCCTTAAAAATCTGGAAATACAACTGCCCTATGACCCAGCAATCCCACTGCTGGGCATAGACACTAAAGAAACCAGAATTGAAAGAGACACGTGTACCCCAGTGTTCATCACAGCACTGTTTATAATAGCCAGGACATGGAAGCAACCTAGATGTCCATCGCAGACGAATGGATAAAAAAGCTGTGGTACATATACACAATGGAGTATTACTCAGCCATTAAAAAGAATACATTTGAATCCGTTCTAATGAGGTGGATGAAACTGGAGCCGATTATACAGAGTGAAGTAAGCCAGAAAGAAAAACACCAATACAGTATACTAACGCATATATATGGAATTTAGAAAGATGGTAACGATAACCCTGTATGCGAGACAGCAAAAGAGACACAGATGTATAGAACGGACTTTTGGACTCTGTGGGAGAGGGCGAGGGTGGGATGATTTGGGAGAATGGCATTGAAATATGTATAATGTCATATAAGAAACGAATCGCCAGTCCAGGTTCAATGCAGGATACAGGATGCTTGGAGCTGGTGCACTGGGATGACCCAGAGGGATGGGATGGGGAGGGAGGAGGGAGGGGGGTTCAGGATTGGGAACTCGTGTACACCTGTGGTGGATTCATGTTGATGTATGGCAAAACCAATACAATATTGTAAAGTAAAATAATAATAATAATAATAAAAGTTTTAAAAAGGATCTATAGGTTTGGAACATGACTTCCCTTAAAGTGACTGAATACTCCAAGAGATGGCTCCTTATCCCAAAGTAAAAGCTGTCACACAAAGCACTGAATAGTACTGCTTAAAGATTAATAAAATGAACACCATGAGAACATACAACCCAGCCTCAGAAAGAGAACATTACTAGTACTCTCATGTTCCCCTTTCCATCTCTTCCTCTAGAAGTAGTAGCCAGTAGACATATTGAATTTTGAATTAATCATTCTCTTACTTTCTTCAGTTTTACCTCAAATGTACATATCTTGAAACAGTTTTAGTTTTGCTATTTTTGGTACATATACATATGTAGACTTGGACATTATGTATTTTATCTTTTTCCTGATGTATTTAATTTAAAAATTTCTTACAGTGCTGTGTTGGTTTCTGCCATACAACAATGCAAATCAGCCATAATTATACAAACATTCCCCGCCTCCCCTCCCCACATTCCATCCCTCCAGGTCATCACAGAGCGCAAGACTGGGCTCCCTGTGGGACACAGCACCTTCTCACCAGCTATCCATCCTACACCTGACAGTGGATATACGCTGATGCTTTCTTCATTCATCTCACTATCCCTCCCCACACTGTGTCCACAAGTATGACTTGCTTTCTATACTCAACATTGCTTTGCGTTCATATTTAGAGCTGAAATTCTTTCTTTTCATTTCTATATAATATTCCACTGTATAAATGAACATCTGAAGACCTGCCGTCTTTCCTGCTCAATTTTTCTGCTGTGAAATAGGCTGCTTGTTGCCTATTCTCCTGGTATACATGTGCAAGAGTTTCTCCAAGTTGTCGAAAGCTAGGAATGGAATTGCTGGGACAAGGGTATGGTATTACCAACTTTACTAGGTAATGTTAAACTATTTTCAAAGTGGTTGTACCAATTTAGATTCCTAGAAGATTCAATGCATGACAATTCATGTTGTTGATCCTTGCTAACTACTGATATTATCAGAGGTGGGGTATTTTTACCCACTCTGGTGGATATGAAATGATATTTCATTGTGGTTTTCATTTGCATTTTGCTGAGTTGTGATGAGGCTGTGCATCTTTTTATGTTCTTGGCCTTCGTCACTTAGACACAGTGGTATTCCTTAGTCTATGAAGAACCTCTGCCCTTTTTTATATTGTGTTATCTTTAAAAAACAGGATAGATGCTCTTTACCATATTCTGGATACTAATCTTTGTCAGTTATACATTTCAAATCTCTTTTTCCATTTTAACTCTTACTAATTTATTAAGGTATTTCTTGGGGAAAACATATCAAAATGTCTTTCAGTTATCTAAGGAATTTACTTCCTTGGCTTGTTTTTTCCTTTTCAAAGCAATGCAAAGGCATTTCCTTTAAGTTCAGACTATGAAATTTTGCCAAGAGGCAAGAAGTTCCAGGTAGTTCATCCTACCTAACATTGCTCAAAACTCAGCAAAAGCGTTCAGATTCCTAACCTGACTGTACCTCTCATCCTTCACTGAGGATTAGCTGTGTGATGACAATATGCCAAGCATTAGCAAGAGAAGCTTCGAACTTCTTAGGGAGGGAAGCTCTGAAAGCTGTGCTTAGCTCTGCTTTCTGTCCATGGATAACATGTCCTCTCTTGCTTGCCCTTTGACATCTGTGTATTGGAAGGAGAACAAATGCTAAATGGTTTCAACCAGTGTCCTAGAGAAGTATCTTAAATCTACACTGAGTCTACAGGAACTTCTTTTAATTGCCAAGCTAATGTAAAATCCATTTCATAAAAATACACTTCACAATTTACACAGTACAGGAATAGATTTTTTTTAAACATAATAGTCTCAAGTCATTTTTTTTAAAGGTTGTATATAAGCAAAAGTTAGTTTTGCCAATTAGGTAAACTTTAAGGCAGAAGTAGAAAATTTTTGAACCTGAAATTCTGATATGATCAGACTCTTTAATTCTCTATCCTTGACTCACTTTTTGGAGCAGCAGTTTTCAAGTTTTAGAGTGAATCAGAACCCCCTGGAGGGCTGGTTAGAACGTCACCCTGAGGCCCTACCCCAAGTTTCCTGATTGAGTAGGTTGAGGGATAGGGCTGAAAAGCTGCATTTTTTTTTTAATTTAAATTTATTTATTTTAATTGGAGGCTAATTACTTTACAATATTGTACTGGTTTTGCCATACATCAACATGAATCCGCCACGAGTGTACACGTGTTCCCAATCCTGAACCCCCCTCCCTCCTCCCTCCCCATCCCATCCCTCTGGGTCATCCCAGTGCACCAGCCCCAAGCATCCTGTATCCTGCATTGAATCTGGACTGGCAATTCATTTCTTATACGATATTATACATGTTTTAATGCCATTTTCCCAAATCATCCCACCCTCGCCCTCTCCCCCAGAGCCCAAAAGTCCGTTCTATACATCTGTGTCTCTTTTGCTGTCTCGCATACAGGGTTATCGTTACCATCTTTCTAAATTCCATATATATGCGTTAGTATACTGTATTGGTGTTTTTCTTTCTGGCTTACTTCACTCTGTATAATCGGCTCCAGTTTCATCCACCTCATTAGAACGGATTCAAACGTATTCTTTTTAATGGCTGAGTAATACTCCATTGTGTATATGTACCACAGCTTTCTTATCCATTCGTCTGCTGGTGGACATCTAGGTTGCTTCCATGTCTTGGCTATTAAAAGCTGCATTTTTAGCAAGCTGCCAGCTGGTGCTGACGCAGTCAGTCTGGAGCCAGGCTTTGAGAGTCACTGCTCTGCTCTGGAGGAGCTGACTGTGAAAGGTCTAACAGCCAGATTGCTCATCCTCCTGGCAGCTGTCTTGCCCTGCCCACAGGCTGGAGAGCTGTCAGAAGAGCCCCAAAGGCTAAAGGGGCTGTTGCCAGGGCGCGGCTTCCTTTTCACTCCTGCTCCCCTGGATTCAGTTAGTGGAAGCAATACCTACCAGGAACATAGGGAAACTCTGGAATGTTCTGCCAAAAGCCTTCATTCCATTAACTGACTTCTTTTCAGTTATTACCTGTCTCTAGAATCCTTCTCCTTTTCCACACATGACTTCCAGATGGATTGTCAGCCATCTCATTTGACAGATGTTTTAAATTTTAGCTTTCTATTTAGAATTTTTTTAAATAGCTATATTCTAGATTTTTGGGATCACTTTAAATGAAGCACTATTGTGAGATTCCAGATGCCATATTCACATTTATATTTATCATTGCATTAGCACCAAGTAGAACTGCTTTAATTGTTCTTGTGGAAAATTCTTAAAGAGATGGGAAAACCAGACCACCTGACCTGCCTCCTGAGAAATATGTATGCAGGTTAAGAAGCAACAGTTAGAACTGGACATGGAACAACAGACTGGTTCCAAAACAGGAAAGAAGTGGTCAAGGCTGTATATTGTCACCCTGCTTATTTAACTTATATTCCGAGTACATCATGAGATATACAAGCTGGAATCAAGATTGCTAGAAGAAATACCAATAACCTCAGATATGCAGATGACACCACACTTAGAGCAGAAAGCAAAGAACTAAAGAGACTCTTGATGAAAGTGAAAGAGGAGAGTGAGAGTTGGCTTAAAACTCAACATTCAGAAAACTAAGACCACGGCATTGGGTACCGTCACTTCATGGCAAATAGACTGGGAAACAATGGAAACTGTGACAGACTTTACTTTGCTGGGCTCCAAAATCACTGTAGATGGTGTCTGTAGCCATGAAATTAAAAGATGCTTGCTCCTTGGAAGAATAGTTATGACCAACCTACAGAGCATATTAAAAAGCAGAGACATTACTGTGTCAACAAAGGTCCGTCTAGTCAAAGCTATGGTTTTTCCAGTAGTCATGTAAGGATGTGAGAGTTTGACTACAAAGAAAGCCAAGTGCCAAAGAACTGATGCTTTTGAACTGTGGTGTTGGAGAAGACTCTTGACAGTCCCTTGGACTTCAAGGAGATCCAACCAGTCCATCCTAAAGGAAATCAGTCCTGAATATTCACTGGAAGGACTGATGCTGAAGCTGAAACTTCAATACTTTGGCCACCTGATGCGAAGAAATGACTCACTGGAAAAGACACTGATGCTGGGAAAGACTGTTGGCAGGAAGAGGAGGACAGAGGATGAGATGGTTGGATGGCATCACCGACTCGATGGACATGAGTTTGAATAAACTCCAGGAGTTGGTGATGGACAGGGAAGCCTGGTGTGCTGCAGTCCATGGGGGTCACAAAGTGTTGGACACAACTGAGCAACTGAACTGAACTGAATACACAGGCAGTTTTAATACCTACATGATGCATTTGCACAAAATAGAGACAAAGTACTATGTAACCAAAGGATTCTCTGAGGTTCAAATACAGAAAAATAGTAGGAAGAATTATGTTCGCACACGGCAGATGGTCGGACAGGCATAATGAATTCATACAGAACTTGAAGCAGTCAGTACCATATTCCCATTGACAGCAATTTTGTTTTTTTGCGAAAATAATCAATTAACACTAGGATCCACAATAATTTAAGAGAAATACTTCTCTACTTTACCAGTCTCCACTTATTCTCCCTTAGTTTCACTTTTTTTAAAAAATAGAGTTAGATCTTGACACTATTTAGAAAACAACTGGTATACAATGGGCAAAGATAGCCTCTTCAAACTGGACAACTACATGTAAAAGAATGAAATTAGAATGCTTCCTAACACCACACACAAAGATAAATTCAAAACGGATTAAAGGCCTAAATGTAAGACCAGAAACTATATAAGACTCTTAGAGGAAAACACAGGAAGAATACTTGATGATTCAAAGCAAGATCCTCTATGACCTACCTCCTCTATGACCTACCTCCCGGAGTAAGAGAAATAAAAATTAACAAGTGGAACCTCAGTTCAGTTGAGTTGCTCAGTCGTATCTGACTCTTTGCGACCCAATGGACTGCAGCATGCCAGACTTCCCTGTCCATCACCAACTCCCGGAGTTTGCTCATGTCCATTGATTTGGTGATGCCATCCAACCACATCACTTTTTGCCATCCCCTTCTCCTCCTTCCTTCAATCCTTCCCAGCATCAAGGTCTTTTCTAAAGAGTCAGTTCGCATCAGGTGGCCAAAGTGTTGGAGTTTCACCTTCAGCATCAGTCCTTTCAATGAATATTCAGGACGGAATTCCTTTAGGATGGACTGGGGCTTGATCTCCTTGTAGTCCAAGGGACTGCAACACCACATTAAGTGGGACCTTATTAAACTTAAAAGCTTTTGTGTTGAGGTTTGACAGAAAACAGCACAATTCTGTAAAGCAATTATCCTTCAATTAAAAAATTGAAGAATTTTTTTTTAAAAAGGCTTTTGCACAGCAAAGGAAACCACAAACAAGGTGAAAAGACAACCCACAGGATGGGAGAAATTAACAGCAAATGAAACAACTGACAAAGGATTAACTCCCAAAATATACAAGTGGCTCATACAAGTCAATACCAGAAAAACAAACAACTCAATTGAAAAGTGGGAAAAAAGACCTAAACAGACATTTCTCCAAAAAACACATAGAGATGGTAACAAACACATGGAAAGATGCTCAACACTGCTCATTATTAGAGAAATGCAAATCAAAACTACAATGAGATATCACTTCTCACCAGTCAGAATGGCCATCATCAAAAAGTCTAGAAACAGTAAATGGTGGAGAGGGTGTGGAGAAAAGGGAGCCCTCTTTTTTGGTGGGAATCTAAATTGATACAACCACTAAGGAAGACGGTATGGAGATTTCTTAAAAAACTAGGATGAAACCACTATATGACCCAGCAATCCTATTTCTAGGCATATACCCTTAGGAAACCAAAATTCAAGAAGAAACATGCACCCGAATGTTCACTGCAGCACTATTTACAATAGCTAGAACATGGAAGCAAAGTAGATGTCCATTGACAGATGAATGGATAAAGAAGCTATGGTACATACATGTGAAATATTACTCAGCCATAAAAAGGAACACATTTGAGTCAGTTCTAATGAGGTGGATGAACCTAGAGCCTATTGTACAAAGTGAAGTACGTTGGAAAGAGAAAGATAAATATCAAATACTAATACACATATATGGAATCTAGAAAGATGGTACTGATGAAATTATCTGCAGGGCAGCAACGGAGACACAGACACAGGGAACAGACCTGTGGATGTGGTCGGAGGAGGGGGAGTAAGGAGAGGGTGAGACTATGGAGAGAGAAACATGGAAATGTACATTTACCATACATAATGTAAAACAGCCAACGGGAATTTGCTATACGACTCAGAGAACTCAAACAGGAGCTCTGAAACAACCTAGAGAGGTGGGATGGGGAGGGAGGTGAGAGGGAGGTTCAAGAGGGAGGGGTGTGTACTTATGGCTGATTCATGTTGATGTTTGGCAGAAACCAACAAAATTCTGTAATGCAACTATCCTCCAATTAAAAAATAAATTAATTTTTTAAATTCTTCAAGGAAAAAAAAAAAAGACAAAAAAAAAAAAAACCCCACGACTGCAATTACATGATTCAGAGTTACGTTCTTTTAATATATGAGGAGTTAACCCTCATTTCATCACTATTTCAATAGGGCAGGCTCTGGGTTCAGCCTCTTATCTTTTCTCTCTTCAATGCACACATGTGGTCTTGTGTTCTGGTTCAAAAATCTTAAGTCTCACAGTATCTTCAATGGGATAAGGTAAAGTACAGTGTCATTTGGACTGCTGCCTATTTTTGTAAATAACGTTTTATTGGAACAGACTCACAGTCACACTCTTACATACTGTCTGTGGTTGCTCCTTGTGCCACAATGGCAAAGTTGAGTAAATACAACGAAGACCCATATGGTGTGTCAAACCTGAAGTATTTACTATCTGGTCCTTCAAAGAAAACATTTGCCAACTCCTGACCTACCAGATAAAATCCAAACTCCTCAACATGAGATACGAAGTTTATAAACGGATCCCAGCTAGCTTTGCAACATTATCTCTGGCTGCTGACCATTACATAGCCTTTATGCCAAATAGACCCTCAAGTTTTAGGTCTCTAGGCCTTTGCTTATTTCCCTCTCTCCACAATGAATGCACTCTTTCTCATCTTCCTCTGTCCTCAAATCCTTACATACTCTTTAAGGCCTAAGTAAACGTCATACATATCATCCTGGACATTTTCTCTGCTCTCCATTCCCACCCCCAGGAAAGATCTTCAACTGATAAGATCAACATATGAGGATGAAAAGAGAATGTTTCCCAAAAAAGTAGAACAAATGACTCTAGAATGGTAGTAACATAACCACAGAAAGAAGGGGTTGCCATGCAGATATAAGAAAATGGGGTTAACAGTTAGAGCTGGACATGGAACAACAGACTGGTTCCAAATAGGAAAAGGAGTATGTCAAGGCTGTATATTGTCACCCTGCTTATTTAACTTATATGCAGAGTACATCATGAGAAACACTGGACTGGAAGAAACACAAGCTGGAATCAAGATTGCCGGGAGAAATATCAATAACCTCAGATATGCAGATGACACCACCCTTATGGCAGAAAGTGAAGAGGAGCTAAAAAGCCTCTTGATGAAAGTGAAAAGAGGAGAGTGAAAAAGTTGGCTTAAAGCTCAACATTCAGAAAACAAAGATCATGGCATCCGGTCCCATCTCTTCATGGGAAATAAATGGGGAAACAGTGGAAACAAAGTCAGACTTTATTTTTGGAGCCATGAAATTAAAAGACGCTTACTCCTTGGAAGAAAAGTTATGACCAACCTAGATAGCATATTCAAAAGCAGAGACATTACTTTGCCGACTAAGGTCCGTCTAGTCAAGGCTATGGTTTTTCCTGTGGTCATGTATGGATGTGAGAGTTGGACTGTGAAGAAGGCTGAGCACCAAAGAATTGATGCTTTTGAACTGTGGTGTTGGAGAAGACTCTTCAGAGTCCCTTGGACTGCAAGGAGATCCAATCAATCCATTCTAAAGCAGATTAGCCCTGGGATTTCTTTGGAAGGAATGATGCTAAAGCTGAAACTCCAGTACTTTGGCCACCTCATGCAAAGAGTTGACTCATTGGAAAAGACTCTGATGCTGGGAGGGATTGGGGGCAGGAGGAGAAGGGGACGACAGAGGATGAGATGGCTGGATGGCATCACTGGCTTGATGGATGTGAGTCTGAGTGAACTCTGGGAGTTGGTGATGGACAGGGAGGCCTGGCGTGCTGAGATTCATGGGGTCGCAAAGAGTCGGACGCGACTGAACTGAACTGAACTGAACCTAGATTTGGCTGTGTTCATTCAGCACAAGGGAAGCTCAGTGTCCTGATCAGCAGATGTGATTGGCTAATTCCCACTGCAGTTATATGCCTTGTATGAAGCAGCTCAGATGGCCAATGCTTAATGTCATTCAATATTTACTCAGTTCCCCTTATTCTTCTCTGTGCTCACCAAGTAATCTAATTAAAATTTGGCGATTCACATAGCTTGCTGCTGCTGCTGCTACCACGGCTAAGTTGCTTCAGTTGTGTCCGACTCTGTGCGACCCCAAATGGCAGCCCACCAGGCTCGCCCGTCCCTGGGATTCTTCAGGCAACAACACTGGAGTGGGTTGCCATTTCCTTCTCCAATGCATGAAAGTGAAAGTGAAGTTGCTCAATCGCGTCCGACTCCTAGCGACCCCATGGACTGTAGCCCACCAGGCTCCTCCGTCCATGGGATTTGCCAGGCAAGAGTACTGGAGTGGGTTGCCATTGTCTTCTCCATAGCTTTCCTCACTGTAAATTAATAAACTAATGTTTTGACTGAAGCACCAGTCTTTTATGAGCGTGGTTAGTATGGGCTGTTTTTTAAGAAATCAGGCACCTACTGATGGATTGAAATCAGGTCTCTGCAAAAGCAAAGCTGAGGACCACCACATGAAATTCTATCCCAGGGTTGGCTGGCCAACTACGTATAAAGACATCCTCTATCTCAAGTCAAAGCAACAATGACAATGTATTCAGTCATTGTCTGTCTGTCTCGCTAGACACTGTAAGTCCCTCACAGAAGAGATTCTCTCCCAGAACTCATTTCTTACTGGGATGCCATCAAGAGGCACAATACTTGGTTATTCATAGGTAAGACAATTTTTATTTAACAGGATCATGTATCACTCTCCCCTTTCCTTTTTTTCGGTAGTCCCTGTATGTGTCCCTTTCCGTACTGTTCATGGGGTTCTCGAGGCAAGAATACTGAAGTGGTTTGTGATTCCCTTCTCCAATGGACCACATTTTGTCAGAACTCTCCCATCTGTCTTAGGAGGCGGCCCTGCACAGCATGGTTCATAGCTTCACTGAGTTACACAAGGCTGTGATCCATGTGATCATTTTGTTTAGGATTCTGGGCTTTCCCTGCTGTGGCCCAGGTTCAATCCCTGGCCCAGAAAATGAGATCCTGCAAGCTGTGTGGCATCGCTCCTCCATACCCGGCCCTCCCCCCAAAAAAGGGTATGACTTTGTTAATACTATTTTTGGCATCATCTTTTGCAAAGAGCTCAGTCTAAAAAGTGAAACAAGCAAATATCTGCCATGATTTTTTTAAAAAAATACTACACAACTACTGTTCCTAACTTATTTTCTCTCCAATATTTTTGACAATTATTGTCAAACTGCTGAGGAAGAGGCGATCATGAATTTGGCACACAGCAATCAGTGTGATTTCAAGATCCACACAGTTGACTCTTCCAACACCCAGTCTGAGTTCCCTGACTTTCTTCTGAGGGTCTGGTCCTCTGCCCTATATTAGCTCTACAGTCCCATGGCTGTAACCTAATGCTAATCATTACCAAGAATTATATCCCTTCATAACTCAATTTCTTTGATCTTCTATCTCTCTCGGGAACTCTTTTAGCAAAACCCCAATTCTGGTTAAAACACTCTTCCTACCCCTCAACCTGTACCAGACTGGAAGATAAAGCACAAAAAAAAACACACAAACTAACCATATTTAATATTTATCATCCCACTAACATCAAACTAGTGGGTAATCCCATTGTATTTCCCTGGTCCAGTCACTCTCTCACAATCTAATATGACTATTTTACTTATTTTCTTTACTTTCTCATTTTCCCTCAAACCTTTAATATTTCTTACCTATCACTCTCAGATGAAGATTCCACCTTAATATTTCACTAAGAATACTGAAGCAATCATAAAAGGATATGTAAGTTCCCACTGCTATGTCTACCAACTGACCTGAATGTGTACCCATAAGTCTACTTTCCTTCTTGTTTTCATAAGCTGTTCAGACTCTTATTTAAGGCCAATCCCATAGTCCGTGACAAGATCCATTCATGCGCATATATACATTATTACTCCACTAAGTTGGCCCTTTCTCAACAGGATCATGCCTATCAGCACACAGGAACATACCTTCCCAAATTAAAAACAAGCATTCCTTTGACTTTATATCCCCCTCCAGACACTTCACATCTCCCTCTCAACTATTTCTTGACTCTCTATAGCAAAATTCCTCAAAAGAACTATCTGGTTTTGGTACCCCAAGTTCCCACCCTCTTATTCTACCTTCTTCAATCTGGTGTTCATTCATAGCACTTACTCCACCCAGACTGATCTTGTCAGCAATAACCTGCATGGTGCCAAATCCAACTGTCACTTCTTGAAGCAGCATCTGATAAGAGATCACGCTTTTCATCCCAAAACACTTTTCTCACTTGGCTATGGGGCCATTATTTTCTCTTGGTCTCTTCATATCTCTTGGCTGTCTCACCTCATTCTCCTTTGCTAGTTTCTCCTCGTCTTCCTTACTTTTAAACAAGGAAGCATTCCTAGGACTTAATGCTTTGGACAGCCTCTCTTCTATGCTTACTCCCCAGGTGACTTCATATACTGACAACTCCTGGATTTGTATCTTCAATTTGGACCTCTCTCCCAAACTCCAGACTTAAAAATTTCTACCTATATAACATTTCTACTTGGATGGCTTACAGATATCTCAAACACAAATATACAAACAGACTCTTTTTTCCCCCCCAGACCTACTACTCCGGCCATGATTTTACATTAATAAACAGCAACTCAGTCCACAAATCTTGGAGTTAACTTGGACTTCTCTCACACTCCGCATCTGATCCATCAAACGTTTGGCTCTATCTTTAACACATCATGGACTTACCATCTCCACTGCTTCCACTTTGGTCTAAGTCATCATTATGTTTCCTGGGCTATTGCAAACCCCTCCTAACTGGGGCTCCTGTAGGCCCGTGTAGCCTGTAGACTATTTTCAGCAAAGGTACCACAGGTACCTTATTCTTTTTAATTGAAGTTTTTATTGAGATATTTATAGATTCACATGCAGTTGCAAGAAGCGACACAGAGGGATCCCTTGAACATGTTGTCCAGTCTTCTCTGACAGTAATATATATATATTACTACATATATTATATATATAATATATATTATATATACATACCTGAATATATTATATATATAATATATATTATATATACATACATGAATATATTATATACATATAATAACTTATATGTAGAGTACATCATGAGAAACGCTGGGCTGGAGGAAGCACAAGCTGGAATCAAGATTCCTGGGGAAAATATCAATAACCTCAGATATGCAGATGATACCACCCTTTGGCAGAAAGTGAAGAACTAAAGAGCCTCTTGATGGAAGTGAAAGAGGAGAGTGAAAAAGTTGGCTTAAAGCTCAGCATTCAGAAAACTAAGATCATGGTATCCAGTCCCATTACTTCATGGCAAATAGATGGGGAAACAGTGGCTGACTTTATTTTTCTGGGCTCCAGAATCACTGCAGATGGTGATTGCAGCCATGAAATTAAAAGACACTTACTCCTTGGAAGGAAAGTTAGGACCAACCTAGACAGCACATTAAAAAGCAGAGATATTACTTTGTCAACAAAGGTCCATCTAGTCAAGGCTATGGTTTTTCCAGTGGTCATGTATGGATGTGAGAGTTGGACTATAAAGAAAGCTGAGGGCAGAAGAATTGATGCTTTTGAACTGTGGTGTTGGAGAAGACTCTTGACAGTCCCTTGGCTTTCCAATGGTCCACACAGCTGTACAACATCCCAGCTCCCCCAACACATCTCCAACCATTCTTCACTTTGTTCACAGCACTTCAGCAACATTTATCTTCTTGTTCTTCCTCCAACAAACTAGGCATACTCCTGCCTGAGGGCTTTTCCAGTTGATGTTCCTTCTACCTGGAAAAATCTTCCTTAAAATGGCTAAATGACCTGTTGTTTCACTTCTTTAAGATCTCTGCTTAACAGAGATGCGAAGAACTGACTCATTTGACAATATACAGCCTTGACATACTCCTTTTCCTAGCTGGAACCAGTCTGTTGTTCCATGTCCAGTTCTAACTGTTGCTTCCTGACCTGCATACAGATTTCTCAAGAGGCAAGTTAGGTGGTCTGGTATTCCCATCTCTTTCAGAATTTTCCAGTTTATTGTGATCCACACAGTCAAAGGCTTTGGCACAGTCAATAAAGCAGAAATAGATGTTTTTCTGGAACTCTCTTGCTTTTTCCATGATCCAGCAGATGTTGGCAATTTGATCTCTGGTTCCTCTGCCTTTTCTAAAACCAGCTTGAACATCTGGAAGTTCACGGTTCACATATTGCTGAAGCCTGGCTTGGAGAATTTTGAGCATTACTTTACTAGCATGTGAGATGAGTGCAATTGTATGATAGTTTGAGCATTCTTTGGCATTGCCTTTCTTTGGGACTCAAATGAAAACTGACCTTTTCCAGTCCTGTGGCCACTGCTGAGTTTTCCAAATTTGCTGGCATATTGAGTGCAGCACTTTCACAGCATCATCTTTCAGGATTTGAAACAGCTCAACTGGAATTCCATCACCTCCACTAGCTTTGTTTGTAGTGATGCTTTCTAAGGCCCACTTGACTTCACTTTCCAAGATGTCTGGCTCTAGATTAGTGATCACATCATCATGATTATCTGGGTCGTGAAGATCTTTTTTGTACAGTTCTTCCGTGTATTCTTGCCACCTCTTAAAGAGTCGGACACGACTGAGCGACTGAACTGAACTGAACTGACTCATTTGAAAAGACCCTGATGCTGGGAGGGAGTGGGGCAAGAGGAGAAGAGGATGACAGAGGATAAGATGGTTGGATGGCAGCACAGGTTCAATGGACATGGGTTTGGGTGGACTCCAGGAGTTGGTGATGGACAGGGAGGCCTCGCGTGCTGCAGTTCATGAGGTGGCAAAGAGTTGGACACAACTGAGCAACTGAACTGAACATTTTGCAAAACTATAGTATATCACAATGAACATACTGACACTGACATAGCCCACTGATCTTAGTCCGATTTCCCAGTTTTACTTATACTCATATTTGGGCATATGTGTATAGTATGTTCCATACAATTTTATTATCTTTTAGGTTTGTGTGCCCATCACTACAGTCAAGATACTGAATAGTTTCAACATCACAAAGATTCCCCATGTTGTCCTTTTATAACCACACCCATCTCCTTCTCTAACTCTATCAAACAACATTTGATGCCCTCCATTTCTAAAATTAAGTAATTTAAAGGCTTCACTGGTGGCTCAGACGGTAAAGCGTCTGCCTGCAATGCAGGAGACCTGGGTTCGATTCCTGGGTAGTAAGGTCCCCTGGAGAAGGAAATGGCAACCCACTCCAGCACTCTTGCCTGGAAGATCCCATGGACAGAGGAGCCTGATAGACTACAGCCCATGGGGTCGCAAAGAGTCGGACACGACTGAGCAACTTCACTTTCATTTCTAAAATTAAGAAACGCCCTCCATTTCTAAAATTAAGTAATTTTAAAAAAGGTTATATACATAGACTCACACAATATGCAACCTTAGGGATCTGGCTTTTATCATAAGCATAAATTCCTAAAGATTCATCCAAGATGCTCTGTATCAATAGTTCACTTTAGAAGTTATATTCCATGGTATGTATTTTCTGTAGTTTAACCATTCAGATGTTTAAAGACAGTTCTTGACTATTACAAATAAAGTATCTATGAACATTTGTGTATAGGTTCTTGTGTGAATTGGCCGGATCCCATTAACTCTGCTGCTCACATCTTCTAATGTCATCTCATCTCAATCAGAATAAAAACCAAATGGCTTTCCAATGGTCCACACAGCTGTACAACATCTCAGCTCCCCCAACCCAAGCCCCAACACATCTCCAACCATTCTTCACTTTGTTCACAGCACTTCAGCAACATTTATCTTCTTGTTCTTCCTCCAACAAACCAGGCATACTCCTGCCTGAGGGCTTTTCCAGTTGATGTTCCCTCTACCTGGAAAAATCTTCCTTAAAATGGCTAAATGACCTGTTGTTTCACTTCTTTAAGATCTCTGCTTAACAAGCAACAAAAGTTTACTGTATTGCACACGGAACTATAGTCAATATCTTGTAATAACCTATAATGGAAAATAATCTGAAAAATAATATATGTGCATATGTGTAACTGATTCACCTTGCTGTGTACCTAAAACACTGTAAGTCAACTATACTTCAATAAAATAAATATATTAAGAAAAAAATCTTTGCTTAAATATCAACTGATTTGAGAGGAGTTCTCTGTCCATAAAATAACATTTTTTGTCTATAAAATAACAACTCTGTCTATAAAATAACAACTCTCACAGGCTCCTCTACTACTGTACTAGGCATTCTCTACTTTCTTACCCTATATTTCTCTATATATTATTGTCTAACATGCTATGTATTATCTATATCTTGTCACTAAAACCTAAACTATAGTCCATCAAGGACTTTGCTTTGTTTAGTGCTACATCATCAGAGAATACATCATGGCACAGGCCAAAACTAAAAAACCGCAAACATATCTAACCTTAAGACTAAGGGTAAACTTACGAAAGTCATGTTAAGTCAACCTGGAGTCACTCAGGATTACTGAAACACTAACTTCTTACCTTTAAAGGACAGTAGATTTGTTTAGGATGTTTCTTCCTAGATCAAATATAAGTTAAGAAGTTGTTTAAGAAATAAATCAAGGTTTATTTACTAAGAAGCAAATAAATCAAGCTAAAAATTAATAGGAAAATTAACATTTGATTGAGCTAACTCTGTATTTTTAGCTTTTTTTCCTTCAAAATTTGCCTTTTTTAAAATAAAAATACAAATACCTACAAGCATAGCTAAAACAAAAAAGAATGACAATACCAAGTACTGTTAAGAATGACAATATCAAATATTGGCAAGGATGTGGAGCAACTGATATGCATAATTTGCTAACAGAATGCAAACTGAGTCAACCAGTTTAGAATACTCATACCACAATGGTGTAGCAATTGCCAGTCCCATAATTCCACTCTTTCCAAAAACCGTATAAAAGAAATTGGTCTCCTCTGCTCAGAGACACTGTGTTTAGCTAGCACAGCTCTCTCTCTAATTACAGTAGGTATTAAATTCAGGTTTGTCTTTTTGTTTCAGGTATTGACTATTGGCTAGTAGTCTTATCCTTTTATGCTAAAGAAAATTTAATGACTACACATATCTTTTTAACCAATAAAAGTATTTCAATGTTGATACATATTAGATAACAGTACTTAGGATCAAAATATTTTCTCTGGGTACATATCTATTAGTCTTTTGAACTGAATATGGTTCACCATCCAAAACTTGTTAAGTATCTGATTCAATATGTTTTGGTTAAAAAAATTCAAATCAACATTCCTTTTTCTTTCTCATTTGGGCCTGGCTTCAAAAATAACCTGGAAACAATTTTAAAATAAGCTATCACTAACATTTAAAGCATCTAAATCTGTCCTATTTAGTGTTAGCCCTGAGTTTCAACTCTGCTGGTTTGAGGAACATTCCCTTTGATGGAGAAGGCTGGAGTAAAGAAAGTCCTTTATTCCTGGCATTTGCTAAAGCACAGGAATATCTGTCAGGAATACTGTGCAGCAGATTCCCCAACTGCAAGAGTTTAAAAGTCTCACAGGTCATTTCCTTTTTATGAGCTTATGATTCCAGATAACAGTATAACCAAAAAATGTACTTTGGACACCACTGTGTCCAAAATACTATGCATACCATATTTACCTTCTAAAATATAAAAACCGTTTTATTTTAGGTGTATATAATGTGTATTACTTTTGTAGTAAATAAGACTTTTTTAAAGGAAATAATTGGATGTTAAATCTTCCTGTTCTGTTCACTATCTCTTCTATACCATGAAGCATAAAAGGCAGGGTGTTAAATAATGATTTTTGTGGCATTCATAGGATGCTACAGTTGACCCAGATGTGGGTACATCTGAGTGAGGAAGTTGCTCAGCACACAGAAGTTTGAGAAAATGGTAGTTGATTATTCTGTGTAAAAGCTCCCTGGAAACTTACCAACCTTCACTAAGTATGAGATTAGTTAAGCAGCTGTCTTTCTTGCCATTGTAACTGATGTTATCTTGATTTATTTTTTTTTAAATGAGGTCTATAGACTCACCCCAAAAGCACAAGGAAAGAATATAAAGTCTGGAGACTGAGGGCAGTCCAGAAAAACTTGTTAGGGCCAGAACGAAAAAGAGATTTAACTGGAAGCAGGTTACCCAGTGCGACCTTAAGGGCAAAAGCAACCAGGTCATTTCTGTGACTATTAGGAGAAATACTTCATAGGTTATTCATACCACTTCAAAAACAATCTTTCAACAAGACTCTACTGAGAGACCTTGTGGCTCCCATAGGAGCACCCCAATACTTCATAGGTTATTCATACCACTTCAAAAACAATCTTACAACAAGACTCTACTGAGAGACCTTGTGGCTCCCATAGGAGCACCCCCACTTCCTTTTATGGTTCAAAGTAGCCAAGCCAGCTCCCAGTTGTAGCCCACCTCCTCTCTATTCTTGGTGTAGCTGCAGCATCAAAGATCCAGGACAAGGTCAGAGAGGAACCCACTCTATTTGGATGAATGCCACATCAACCACGCCCTTAGCAAACCCAGTTTATAAGTACCACATGTTTTCCAGTCTTCTTTTTGGTTTGTTTAACAGACTGGGTAAACGAGGAAATGTCCAAGCTTTTCTAAAAGTTACTGCAAACTCAAAAAAACCTTAAAATAGAAATGACATCATAAACAAGTCTCTCAGGGTATTAAGGTTACAGAGCTCTTTATCTCTGTTGGTTAACCTAAAGGATCCTTCTACCAGTCACACTGGGAGCAAAACCAAATATGAGGTGACTTGCAGGAAAAGCTTATCAGTGCTCAGCCATCAGTCAAAATGCTGCATCCACTCCAAGTATACAATGAAGAGACTGAGAGTTTTCTCTCTCTCTCTCCCAAGGGAAGTATTGCTATGACTCATTCTTCCTCTTGCAAGAATTTTCTTAATACACCGAGTTAGTAAGCAATGAACTAGATACTAAATCCTAAAATAAACTAGGCTAGATCTAAAAGAAATCATGCTGAGATCAAGTTGAGTTTTACGCAGTGAGCAAAAGGTGAACAGCAACATCTTTCCTCAGACTCACCCTTTTGAATTTCCTGGGCTTCAGACCAGATTTTTTCCTTCATTCTGAAAAACTCCTTTTCAGCCTTACCAATTTCCCCATCTTCAAATCAGTAAACGTATTTGTATACATTTATTAAGTGCCAATTACACTTCATGTGCTGTCCAGGAGAAGGGAGACACTGGACGTAAGCAGGTAGGATATAGGGAGAGGAAAAGGATCATGAGAATGAAAGGAAAAGAATTTCAGATAATTCCATAAACAGATTGCTATTCTCTCTCCCCATTTTATTTTTCTCAAACTGGAATTTTTAAAAATTTATTTATTTATTTGAATTGGAGGCTAATTACTTTACAATATTGTGGTAGTTTTTGCCATACATAGACATGAATCAGTCACAGGTGTACATGTGTCCCCCATCCCGAACCCCCGTCCCACCTCCCTCCCCATGCCATCCCTCTGGGTTGTCCCACTGCACCGGTTTTGAGTGCCCTGTTTCATGCATCGAACTTGGACTGGTGATCTATTTCACATATGGTAATATACATGTTTGAATACTATTCTCAAATCATTCCACCCTTGCCTTCTCCCACACAGTCCGAAAGTCTGTTCTTTACATCTGTGTCTCTTTTGGTATCTCACATATAGGGTCTTCATTACCGTCTTTCTAAATTACATATATATGCATTAATATACTATATTGGAGTTTTTCTTTCCGACTTATTACTTCACTCTGTGTAATAGGCTCCAGTTTCATCCACCTCACTAGAACTGATTCAAATGCATTTTTCTTAATAGTTGAGTAATATTCCATTGTAAATATGTACCAAAGCTTTCTTATCCATTTGTCTGGTGATAGACATCTAGGTTGCTTCCCTGTCCTAGCTATTGTAAACAGTGCTGCAATGAACATTGGGGTGCACGCTTCTTTCAATTCTGGTTTCTTTGGTTTGTATGCTCAGCGGTGGGACTGCTGGGTCGTATGGCAGTTCTATTTCCAGTTTTTTAAGGAATTTCCACACTGTTCTGCATAGTGGCTATACTAGCTTACATTCACATCAGCAGTGTAAAAGGGTGCTTTTCTCCAGCACACTCTCCAGCATTCATTGTTTGTAGGCTTTTGGATAGCAGCCATTCTGACTGGTGTGAGATGGTACCTCATTGTGGCTTTGATTTGCATTTCTCTGATGAGTGATGCTGAGCATCTTTTCATGTGTTTGTTAGCCATCTGTATGTCTTCTTTGGAGAAATGTCTGTTTAGTTCTTTGGCCCATTTTTTGATTGGGTCATTTATTTTTCTGGTATTGAGCTGCATGAGCTGCTTGTATATCAAACAGGATTTTTCAAAAATTTTATTATTGGAGTATAATTGCTTTACAATGTGGTATCAGTTTTTGCTGTACAACAAAGTGAATCAGCGATATGTATACATATATCTCCTCCCTCTTGAGCCTCCCTCCCACCCCACCCAACATCCCACCTTGCTAGGTCATCATAGAGCAGTGAGTTGAGCTTCCTGTGCTAAACAGCATCTTCCCACTAGCCAGCTATTTCACACATGGTAGTGTATATATGTCAATGATAATCTCCAAATTTGCCCTATCCTTTCCTTCCCCTGCTGTGTCCACATGTCTTCCCTTCACCTCTGCATCTCCATTCCTGCCCTGCAAATAGGTTCATCTGAACCACTTTTCTAGATTCCATGTATATACATTAATATATAACATTTGTCAAACTGAAATCTAAAGATCATAAGAATCAAAGACATGGCAAAAATAGGGCATAGAGACCATAATATTCAACTGCAGATTTAATGATAAATGCAGATTTATACTCAACACTGTAAAGTTTTCTTCAGATACACTGCTGAGCTCTCTCAATATGCCAGTGTGGTGACCAGCAAGTGGGGCACACAGTGAGAGTAAATCTGATTCTCCCTCAGACCCTCTCTTGCCACTTTGGATCATAAGAGTACAGCCCAGGTGGTACATTAGAATGAACCCAACACTGGGATGTCTCTTCACTTCTCCTTCCCCACTCCCTTTTAACATCCACGGGTATGTACAACCCTATCCTACAGCAATGCTATGTATCAATAATTGTGCCACAGAAAAGGATTAAGAAGCGCAATGTTCACTGTTTAACTGAAAATGTGTTTCTATAGAAAAATATACCTCCGAATGAGGAAACTATCCTGGGAGAAATCCACTATTCTCAACAAAATGTGACTATATGAAGATGTACGTAAGTGTTGCTAGCAATACTTGCAGACCTGCTGATTAACATTTTTAATAAGGCATCAAAATACTTTGTGTGAAAGCTGTCCCAGCATTTGTGAGACTTAAAAAAGTGAAGGTTTTGGTAAAACATGGGACAAAGTGCTCTAAGGAATTATTAGAACTAACCTAAGTCATCAAAATAAGCCTATATCCATAACATACACACAGAATACAGCTACTATTGTTATCTGTGTTGTGTACTGTGATATTTGTATCTGTAATTACAAAATAATGCACAATTTTGCCCAAAATGTCAACTAGTACAGGTGATAAATCTGCTAGTGTTTTAATCCTTCCAGACAAAATTTTGTTTTGAACCAACAATCTCTAATAAAATTCATTCTTTCTAATAAAATTCTACTTTCCCTGCCTTTTTTGGAGGGGAGGTCTGGTTGGATTGTAATGAGGATAAGATAGCAAGTTTTAAAAGTTTAATAGGAAAACTTTTCAGTCTTAAAAATAAGTGAAAAGAAAGTTCTCAGTTTTAGCTAGACTATAACTCAAGTCCCCTTTCTTTCCTAGAATGAGGAAAATTTTATTTCTAAACTGCATGATGAAAACTTCTGAGTCTTTCCTGAAGATACAACAGACTATGACAAATTGAAGTATTGGGTTAGCAAAAAAGTTCCTTGGGTTTTTAAGTAAAAATAAAAGATACATTTTTCATTTTCACCAAGAACCTCATTGAACAACATATTCACCATTTTGTTTCACTACCTTCTGTCATTTTTCAAGGAACTTCATAATTCCATCTTTCTAAAACATTTTATCTTTTTGAGCAAAGAACTGTTCCAGGCACTTTTTACAGTCTTCCAGAGAATTGAATTTTTTTCCATTTAGAGAACATGGTAAAGACCAAAATAAACGGAATCTGAAGGTACAATGTCTGGTGAATAGAACAAACGAATCAGAACTTCCCAGCCAAGCTGTGATAGTGTTTGCCCAGTCATCAAAGAAACATGCAATCTTCTGTTATCTTGACAGAAGATTTTGGGTTTTCTGTTGACTAATTCTCGACACTTCTCATAGAGTGCTGCTTTCAGTTGGTCTAACTGGGAGCAGTACTTGTTGGAACGAATCGCTTGGTTTTTCAGAAGGAGCTCATAATAGAGGACTCCCTTCCAATTCCACCATGTACACAATATCAACTTCTTTAGATGAAGACCGGTCTTTGGTGTGGTTGGTGGTGGTTCACTGCACTTCCCCACGATCTGTCTGTTCCACATTATTGTACAGTATCCAGTTTTCATCGCCATCACAATTTGTTTTAAAAACAGAACATTCTCATTATGTTTTAGAGAATCACATGCAGAAATACAATCAAGGTTTTCACTTAACTTATGCGAAAACCATTAACATAACCACCAATAAACATAACCAAGCTGGTGCAAATGATTCTCAATGCTTGATTTGGATGATTTGAGTATGTTGGCTATCTCCCACATGGTATAATGTTGACTGTTCTATTTGATCACTATCAATGTCAATTGACTGGAGCACTGTTCAGTGAGAAATTTCCACCATGACACTTTGCAAACCACTTTTGACATGTTCAATCATAGTACTTTCTCCATACGCTACACAAATCTTTTTTCGCATTTTAATTGTGTTTTTACCTTTCTTGAAATAATATAGCATAATATGCTGAAAATGCTTTTTTCCTTCCACCTTCAATATTAAAATGGCTACATAAAAACTGACCTATTTTTTCTTTTTTTTAAATGCCACACTGATAATAACAGCTGTCACAATACAATCTAACAAAACTGTCTCAAATGAAGTTAAAGACCACCAAGCACAACTAGAGCCATGGTATGGAAAAAAATAAGCGAACTTTTTGGCCAACCCAATACTTAATAGAATCCACTTATCCCTCAAGGAGAAAAAAAAACAAACACAAACCAAAAAATACAGAAAGAAATCCACAATTCTTGGGGAGAGAAAAGCTTAGCATTTAGTTCCAAACATTGGGGGTCAATAGATCCATGGATTTCAGGGCTCTGTGACTTTGAGCAAGTTACTTCCATTCTCAGTTTTTCAGGCTAGATGAGGAATAACCAAAATATGTCCTAGTTCTGACAACAGACTCCTCCAGGTCCAGACACAGCAAATCAAACAGCCTTCTCCAAGTCAGCGTAAACTCTGCCTCAGTCTTCAGGCAGCCACTACCACCAGAAGAGAAGTGGCAAAGGGGTGAGGCCCATTAACTTCATTCCCAACTCCAACGCCCTCAGGTCTCTGCTAGCTCTACTGTCTGTGATCTTAAAGGAACACTAACCTAAACTTGGGAGGAAAATAGTAACTTGCCCTTATCGCTGTCAAGATGAACAATGTATAAATAGAAAGGGAAAATATGAGCGCTGAATCATGCTAGGTAAGCTCAAAAACCATACAGTGAAACACTTTAGGAAAGTGACTTGGAAAACAAGAACAGATTAGACAACCAATAAAGTAAATAACGAAGTCAAACATGGGCCTATGTTGTTATGCACTAGAGAAGTTAAAGTGGAATGACCATATTAATAAATGCTTTCTTGGAAAGTTGTCAAATAAAGCAAATTTTTACAGATCATTTCCTATTTTCCCATAATAAAATTAGAAATGGTTCTATGAAAACATGAATTCCCAATACATAATAAATCATAAGAATGAATGCAAAAGAATTTTAATCACAAAATTAAATACAAATTTTATTAAATAGTAAAAATGCTGAAGTATAGAGCAGCATATGCACTTCTGCCTTGTTATTTCATTTTTTCTTTTTAAAATAAATTTACAAGTAACTTCTGTCTCTATTTCAATTACACTTTAAAACCAAGACACTCAAAAATAGGACAGTACTAGAAGATATTAGGGAAAAGACTTTAGAACAAGGAAAATAGACTGGGAAAACAGATTTAGAATCTAGGAAAGAGGCGTTTGGGAAATAGGCTTCATAAATGCTTTAGTTTCAGAAGGTGATAGTCTAAGAAATTTTAGAGGAGTCACTCAACCCCATTAATTCATCCATGTCCATTCCTCAAATCTGGCACTTTTCTCTATTACTACAAAAAATACTAATGGTAAACAAATGATCCCTAGGATCACTCAAGTTTTAAAAATACGGGCCTGGGGACCAACTCTGGAAGGGCTCATAAGAACCAGAGACAAAGTAGAGAACTAAAGAGACAGGGAGAGTGTGCACTAGATCTCCAGCGGTCCCTTTTGAGTTCTGTATCACGCACATGTAATTTTTAATTTAAATAACAAATAAATCATTCATTATACTTTGCAGTTGTGTATGAAAAACAGTGACAAATATTGCCTGAGTTTATGCATGCCATAACAAAAAGTTTCATTAAAGAGTACTATTGAAAGAATTTCAGAACATTAAGAGGAAAACCTAACAATTTATGAGACCAATAGTAAAAATCATTTAAAGAGATATGTAATTATCAATTCTCCAAAGCTCCAGAAGCTTGGGACCAAAGGCCCTATATAATTAAAACTCAAACTGGGAAGGGGCCAGTTTTGGGGTGTTTTTCTCTAAGAAAACATCAAGAGGAATCACTTTAGCTTTTCCGAAGTTCTGTGCAGGCCTTTAAAGACTTCTGTTTCTGGACTCTGCCTCTTCCCAGGAAAGGTTCCAGTACCTAGGAAAATTTCTGGAGTCTCATAAAGAGGGGAAGTGAAAACAATGCTTTACCAAGCCCTCTTTCCTAGGGACAAATGAACTCCTTGCCTGACGTAAGCTTTTGCTTCCCTGCTCTAACGATCTTGATCAGTCACCCAACTACGCTTCCTGAAACAGTGCTTCTACATTACACTTGTTTGCTTAGAATTAATTTTTATTTGTTAATGGTTTGTATTTTGACAGTTTCTTGGGTGATTTTGCTAAAACTCCACCTTTCTACTTTTTAACTAAGGATTATTAGGAATCTTCAGCCCTAATCAAGCTGGCTCAAGGTCACACAAATATCCTAAAGTTCACCTTTACATCTGTGCCTCATGTGTTGCCCCAAATGGACTGCACTTCTCTTCCTACCCCAGTGCCAAATTTCACTTCTCCATCCTATCCGAATTTGCATATCCTTCAAAGATTAGCTCAAGTCCATCTTCCTCAAAGCCTTTCCTAGCTCCTCCCAGCCTACTTGGCCTCTTTTCCGCTCTGAAGGTTAACAACGCTCAAGATAAACCACACCATTTAGCCCCAGCACTTTCATTAAGTGTCTGGTGCCCTACCTGCTATGAATGCATGCTCCCCTTGGGCTGTGCCTTACTCCTACATGGTGAAGTATTTCATACATAACATTGGAGAAATAGCATACGTGTGACTTTTAGGGATACCACTCATTTTATCCTCATCAGTTTCAGGAGACCAGGGACACACCAAGCTTTGCCATAGCAATTAATTTTCAGACTAACATAGACAAGCTGTTATGTTTGGAGAGGCACATGCCTACAATTTACATAACATGTCTTGATGTCTCAAGGGGTAGTAATTAGGGTATAATTCTCATCAGGTGAAGAATACCTAACAGGAAAGAATGAGGAATACCTAAGAGGAAAGAATCCCTCACTTAATGCCAAAAAGGAGCCATTCTTCAAGAAAATAGCACTATCGTAACACTTTGACTTTGTGTCCCAAGCATAGAAAACGTCACTGTTAATGAGATACTATGGTATCCCAAGTGAATAACTGAAGCAATGACCAACAGATGGAGACATGTAAGTAACCACTTGGCAACCAAGAGCAAGATCACACAGCCCACCACAAGTGATCTCAGGAACAAAAAGGGAGAAGGCCAAGATGACTATCCTCCTATAGACTAAAGACAGCACTCGATATTTTTTGAGAAGAGAAAGTTATTTGCTGTTACTGAATTGTACACTTAAAGCAGATAAATTTTATGATACATAAATTATGCTTCAGTAAAACTGTTTAAAAAACTTTGGGATGACTTGAGCTGGAGTACTTGCTTGGGGTGAAGCATCTAACAGTCCTGTAAGGAGAGGGTACCACAGATCTTTATTGGAATTTCAAGACAGAAGGCACAAAACCTTTGGTGCAAAAGCCGAAAATTTTCATCATATTATGACAGTAGAGCTTCCAATAAATAATAAAAATTATCAAAATATAGTCTTTGAGAAATACATACACATACAATAAAAACCAAACCATATAAAACTAGTGAAACAGAACTGTTCAGCTAGTGGGGATAGTTTTGGAGAAAGGAGAAATGGAAGGGGTGGGGTGGAAAGAAAGACTAATGTTTAAGACTGTAGATAGTTGGAAAAAAGCAGAAGTGATGAAAGAAAGGAAATCTTAGAAATCATTGCTATTGGTCAAGAAGCTTGGTTTACTGTCCCCAAGGTCATAATGTCTGCCTTGGCATACGTTCTTTTATAAAGGGCTAAGGGACGTTTTTCCTTTAACAGCAAACAAAGGAAATCAAGAAAGCCACATAGAAAGGAGTAGAGGCAACTTAATTTAATGCAGAGAAGGGGAGGAGGTTACTAAGAGCTTAGTATAAGACCCAAAACAGGAGTTTAGGATAATATTCAAATGGACACTTATGATGCCAACTATAAACTAAAATTTTTAAGAGTTAGAATAAGACTGTCTATATCTTTCTTACATCTTAGAAACAAATTTCTTTCATTAATCTGAGTTCTCAGATTAACAAAGAGGCCATATGTCATACTCCAACAGAATGAAGAGAAAGATAAAGGAATGATTTTTATTTGCATACCTGTTATGTGTCAGCTACTTTCGCAAATACATCTCCTCATAGCAAAATATTTAAAATATTGCTATCCCCATCTCATAGATGACGAAACTGAGGCTCAGGATAAAGAGTCTGTCCAAGGATACATAACTTGTTTCTCAACAATGAGATGTGAGATTTGAACCTGACCCTAAAATCCATTTTTTACACTCTATCACGCTGCCTTTATAAAATACTTTCTACCATGTTTTTACTTTTATGTTACTACACACCACATACTAACAGAAGCAAGTTGCTGAAACAGCAGTAATTGGCAACAAGAAGCCACAGCTGGAGGCAAAGAGAAAAGTGTGGGACAATTTAATATAACTACCCCCAAACTGCCAACAACCTCAGAAGGCAAATCAGTAGCACAGAATACCTGATGCACAAGCGTATGCATGTTCAGCTGAACACAATGAACTCTGAATTCTATGTCCTCCAAATCATCTTAAAAGAATTTAAGACCAGGAAGAGCTTTATAATGCATTTTAGCAAAAATGACATTTTAAATAGATTTTTAAAAAGAACTTAGTCTTCTTACAGATAGTTCACTTTGCAAACTTGGGCAAGCTAGTGAGTGACCTTTTGTCTCTGTTTTCTCATCTGTAAAATGAGAATAACAATAGTACCTATCTCAGGCAGCTGATATTTTAATTCATCAAATTCATGAATACATCTAAATCAAAACAGTTCTTGACATAGAGCAAATGTTCGATAAATTTTGGCTAATAAAGTCATTATCTTCAAAGTTCATTTTATTTTTTTTTTAATTTTTTTTTTTTTGATGTGGATCATTTTTAAAGTCTTTACTGAATTTGTTACAACTTTGCTTCTGTTTCTTGTTTTGTTTTGACTGTGAGGCATGTGGGACTTCAGCTCCCCAACCAGGGATCGAACTTGTGCCCCCTGCATTAGAAGGCAAAGTTTTAACCACTGGTCTGTCAGGGAAGTCCCCAAAGTTCATTTTAAAGGAATACCTTCATTAGTTCATGCTAGGTAAATGAGATATCATACTGAGATCCATATAATCCAAGTAATTAACTGAAAATTCTGGGTGAGAGCAATGAAGACTAAAAAAAGATTATAAAAAAGTGAGAGATGACAAATGTACAAAGAAAGCAGTACAAGAGAGATGTTAAGTCACCACTTTGCCTACACTTCTATCAACATATATCTCATAATATAATCAGTTGCTTAATATCTATTTTCTTCATAGGCCAAGAGTCTTTTAAGGGCA
The DNA here is from genome assembly GCF_001704415.2 of Capra hircus. Lineage (NCBI taxonomy): Eukaryota > Metazoa > Chordata > Mammalia > Artiodactyla > Bovidae > Capra > Capra hircus. The sequence goes on along the minus strand of NC_030817.1, from coordinate 44,647,694 downwards.
GGCACTTATTTTTATATTATCAGCTCAGTACAGGGCTTGCAGCATAGCAGATACTAAATGTATAACAAAATTAGAAGGGAGTGGGACTCAGTAAGATTTGAGATCAATGATGGGCGTACCTGATTTTACCAGTCCTAACAGGACTGGCGGAAGAGTCAGTAAAAACTTACTCAGTTCAGTTCAGTCCTACAGTTGTTTCCGACTCTTTGCGACCCCATGAATTGCAGCACGCTAGGCCTCCCTGTCCATCACCAACTCCCGGAGTTCATCCAAACTCATGTCCATCGAGTTGGTGATGCCATCCAGCCATCTCATCCTCTGTCGTCCCCTTCTCCTCCTGCCCTACTCCCTTCTAGCATCAGAGTCTTTCCCAATGAGTCAACTTATTATCACTTTTTATTTAATTGATTATCAATATTCTACTCCTCTATTCCTTCTGAACTAGGAAATACATTTCAAAAATGTTTAAAAAATAGTTAATTTGCTCTAAAATGAGAAATCTTTCAAGTGATGATGATAAAACAAACTTTGATAATTTATTTTTAATATTAAAAATACTGATGATTTGCCTGGTATGCCCCAAAGTTAATTCTAATGGTCAGAAAGTGGAAAGTGAAGTTGCTCAGTTGTGTCCGACTCTTGCAACCCCATGGACTGCAGCCTACTAAGTTCCTCCGTCCATGGGATTTTCCAGGCCAGAAGTCATAGCAATAAACTGATCTAAAGAGACACACCTACTTTTTAGTTGTCAATCTGCCAGATGAAGTGCAGATACAAAAACACAACGACCTCCGGTACCAAAGTAAGCATGGCTGGGGATGACCAAGCCTAAACCCCCTTGTCTGAGACCTCCCTTACCTCAGGCCTTATGAAGCACACAGCCATAACAATGCCTCCTTCCTCACAGATGTTCATACAGGGAATACCCCAGCCTAAGGAAGACAGATCAAACCCATCTTCAGGAATCTGAAAAGCTGAGAAAACCTAAATTGAGAGAGATTAGTCATGTATCATCCAGTCTAGTCTGGAGGTAGCCTCATAGCAAGCCAAAGTCACAAATTAAGCTGAAGCTAAGGGGGAAGCAGAAGCCAAAGGAAAACAGAGAAAGTCAGGAGGGGATGGAGCAGGGCTGGGACATTTGCCCCAGGTGTAAGATTTAAGAGGGCACCAAGAGACTCAGTTACAAAGACAGACGATATTTTTAAAAATCCAAATTACTGCTCTGGAATGGAGTGGAGGCACAGAAAGAAGCTGAAGAGAGCCCATGCAAACTGTTCAGAGGGAGGAAGGACAGGGGCTTTCCAAGTGCCTGCTCTGGGTTCCAGCTGTAGTTCGGTGCAAGGAGCTCAGGCGCCTTAACTGGGTAACACCCACTATAACTCCCAGCCTTTCTGCCATACCTTTGAGTAAGCTAGCTTAAGCGGGTAGTGTTCTGAGACCTAAGAACCCTGATTGATAAACTCTGTTTTGGGAAAATGAGACATGCACATAAAGCTTGTGTGTGTGTGTTTTTTTAAATCAAGGCAATATATAAATAACTGACAAAAGAATGGTACCAGCAATTAGTGCTACAGAAGTTCAGAGATCACTGTGGGTGATCAGGGAAGGATCCTGTATCCAGATAGCAGGGCGGAGCTATATTTGAAGCTAGAAGATCAAAGTACATGTTAAAAAGGGATGGGAGGAGGATGAGAAGGGAACCAGGGAAAGGAAAGGAAGAAACTTAAAGGGGAAGATGTGATCCTCACATACTCTGTATTACAGCCACAAAGTAAACATGGTTCCCTGCTCTTCTGCCTCCAGCCCTCAGATAACACTGCTCATTGCACCTGAAATGTCCTTTCACCCTCTGCTCATGTTGAGATCTGTTCTTTCAGGGACCAGTTCAAACATTTCTTTGAAGAGGCACCCCTAGTGTCTGACTCAGAAGGAGTTATAAGCCAGAACTCCTATTTAGCAGTGGGAAAAGATAGACAAGAGGAAATGGCAGATGGGAAGGCTAACTGAGAAGCTGAATGCAGTGACAAGAACTGTACCCTGGTGGAGAGCAGATGATGTCTTAGGGGAGAATAGGAGGCGAGACTCTTTGACAAAGAGGACTAACAGGGGCTCAAAAGTGGCAAAGCAAAAGCAGGTGTAGCTCCGCCAAGGTCCATTTCGGTGTATGGTTCTACCATCTTCTCTAAGATACTATAGTTCCTTGGGACAAATGGAGGGGGTAGACTTTTAAATAGTCCTTTACTGATTTTTCCTAATCATAATAATCTTGCTTCCCTACTTCCCCACTCCCCCATCCTAACCACCCCTCCAATCCCACCTTCAAGCCAAGCAAAGTAGCCCAGAGGCCATTATGACAAAGGCAGGGGGAGGGGGGAAGAACAGTTCTTTAAGAATACTAACTTGGGTTAATAATCACCCACCATGAACAAAAATAAATCCTGGGGTTGTACCAAATCTAAGCTAACTACAACAACCTTACCTACAAGTCTATGAAAGTGAAAGTGTTCGACTCTTTACAACCCCGTGGACCGTAGCCTACCAGGCTCCTCCGTCCACGGGATTGTCCAGTCAAGAATACTGGAGTGGGTTGCCATTTCCTTCTCCAGGGGATCTTCCCGACCCAGGGATCAAACCTGGGTCTCTCACATTGGAGGCAGACGCTTTAACCTCTGAGCCAATATATTGATACATATTAAATAATACAAACATCAGATGACTGCTACTGATTTAACAGATTGAAAGTTTCAGGAAGTGTTTTAACACCAGGAGAAAATACTTGAAATAAACTCAACTTGCCATCAGTTCTCATTCACTCTTGTCCACTCATGCCTCCCTCCCAGCTTACCATATTTTCACCAGTGTTCTCACATGTGCTTCAGGAATTATGTTCACATGTGCGTGCCTGTAGTGCTATTAGTGCTTAGATGTGTTCAGATATGAAACTGTTACTTTTAAAGAGTAATCTCTGTGCATCAATTACCTTAGAGTTTAAGTGTGTCTTGGTGTGTTTGTGTTCCTCCCTCAAACAGTAGATGTAAGTTTTTGAGCACACATACCCGAGGGAGTGTCTCTCTCTACAGGTCAAAAAGGGTGCATGTCTGCGGAGGAACCTAGCCTGTGGTACAATTCTCAAAGTGAATTATTAAAAGGGTGAAATAAAAAATAGAAAACAAGCAAAAAGAGGAAAAAAAAGAGAGTATAAGGGCAAAAGAGGTCCGTTCCATTTATATGAAACGTCCAGAACAGCCAAATTCATAGACAGAAAGTGCAACAGTTACCTATGGCTAGGGGGGTTGGGAGGAAGTGGGTAGTGACTACTAACGAGCATGGGGTTACTTTCTGATGTGATGAGAACGTTCTAAAATGAATGTGGTGACGGTTACCCAACTCTATGAATATACTGAAATCCACTGTCTTTTATACTTTAAATGAGTGGACTGTATGCTGTTGTTCAGTTGCTCAGTCGTGTCTGACTCTTTTTGACCCCCTGGACTGCAGCACACCAGGCTTCCCTGTCCTTTACTATCTGCCCAAACTCATGTCCACTGAATCAGTGATGCCATCCAACCACCTCATCCTCTGTCGTCCCCTTCTTCTGCCTTCAATCTTTCCTATCTTCAGGTTCTTTTCCTGTAAGTCGGCTCTTTGCCTCAGGTGAACTGTATATGTGAATTATATTTCAATAAAGCTGTTATATATTAAAAAGAAAAAGAATAAGGAAACCAAAGTTGTCCTGCATTTCCATGGAAGGGTAACCCTATCTTCGAAAATTTCAACTGTCTTCTACTTCAGTTTCAATCAAGCTTTAGTTTCAAGATTTCCCACTGCTAAGTCCCTTAGTGGTCTCATCTCCATCTCCAGCTTTGTTAGTCTTGTACTAACAAGGGTGACCCACATACAGAACACGGTGTCCACTAGTTACCACAGAAAAGGACATGTACACTATGATTTCAACCATACAAAAATATGTATGTGGATGAACAAAGCCTGGAAGGAAATGAGAAAAAACAAAATAGTTATACTAGAGTAATATGATTAAGGTGATGTTCCTTTTAAAATGTTACTGTATTGTGTTATCAGTCAATAAAATCTGATAATCTGATAACCAAGAAAAAAGAACCAACCTTAGAAATTGTTTCAAGACAAATTCAGGAACTGTACGGCAAAAAGGATTGGACTGAAGTAGTATAGCAGAAAGATGAAAACTAAAATGCATGGGTTTTATATATATATATATATATATATATATATATATATATATATCTGTGTGTATATATACGTGTGTCAGTCGCTCAGTTGTGTCCGACCCGTGGACTGTAGCCCACCAGGCTCCTCTATTCATGGGAATTTCCAGGCAAGAATAATGGAGTGAGTTGCCATTCCCTTCTCCAGGGGATCTTCCCGACCGAGGGACTGAACCTGGGTCTCCTGCGTTCCAGGCAGATTCTTTACCATCTGAGCCACCAGGGAAGCCTTATACATGTGTCTGTGTGTGTGCACGTGCGTGCTGAACAAAGGCAGGTGCCTTCCTGCTTTCTTCCCCAGAAGAGAGTATAGAAATTAACAGACCAATCATGTAACTTAAACAGGGGAACTTACTGGTAAGAGTATCAAAACCAATTATGTGTACATGCAGATCCTCTAAGTTTATAAAGGGTAAATTGGCTTTCCTCACCCTGAAAAGATGGCTGGCCTCAGGACCATTCCTTGACCCCACTGAGTGCTTTCTATATTAACACAATACTGAGCAGCCTCAGGGCTTCCCTGGTGGCTCAGAGGGTAAAGCGTCTGCCTGCAATGCTAGAGACCCAGTTCTATCCCTGGGTCAGGAAAATCCCCTGGAGGAGGAAATGGCAACCCATTCTAGTATTCTTGCCTGGAAAATCCCATGGAAGGAGAAGACTGGTGGGCGAAGTCCAGGAGGCGGCAAAGAATCAGACACACTGAGCATGCAAGCATGCAAAGCACTCAACATCCTTAATCATCAAAAAAAAAAAAAAAAAAGGCAAATTAAAAGCATAGTGAGGTACCATTTTATATCCTTTAGTATGACTAAAATAAAAAGAGCTGATGGCACTAAAATTTGGTGACATTTAAAATTAAAATTTGGCAACTAGAACTCACATAAACCACTCTGGAGACCTGTTTGGCAACTTTTTAATAAAATTAAATGTACATCTTACCCTATGACTCAGTAAATCCACTCTTAGGAACTTATAAAGAGAAAGAAAACACTTATCCGCACAAGACTCATAAAATGTTCATAACAACTTTATTCCTAACAACTCACATCTAGAAATAGCGTAAATATCCATCAAGAGGAAATGAGATACAGAAACTGGAGTATATTCATACAATGGAATACTATCCATCAGTAAAAGAGAAACCACTGATACAACCTACCACTGATACACACAACACTGACAAATCTCAGAAGCATTATGTTACCATTTATGTCAAGTCCAAGACTAGGCAAAACAAATCTATGGTGTCAGAAACAGGGAGTAAGAAAGGGGTGGGCTTTGGAGAATGTGTAAAGGAAACGGCTGGAAAGGGCATGAGGGTACTTTCTATGGCGATAAAAATATGTTCTATCTCATTAGTAGAAGTTACTAATGGACAGTAGAAGTTATAAAATGGACAGAACTCCTTGAACTGGATATTGAAGATATGTGCATTCCACAGAATGTGAATTATACCTCAGTAAAAATAGATATATATAATGTAGTACTCTGCTTCAAGACAGCAGTTAATGATTTTGTTTCAAATGAAATTTTAGAATACCACACACATGTTCAATTACTTGCTATTCACCTCTCTATTCCTTCGTTATTGTAAACCACCTAATGGATTACAGATGCCTATAGGTATATAGATCAAAAGTATATGTGTTCATGTTCTGGTTTCATTAATGTCAAATCAACTTTGACTATTCACAAATCTCAATACATGCCTAATGGACTGTGAGAAGTTCAGTAAAATTTTGTTTTCTAATATGATTTTATAGTTGTCATTTTAGAGGGTCTGAAATAAAACTGAGAACGGAAAAGGCAGCCTGGCAAACCCAAAGAATAAGGCTCTCAACTACTTCAATCAAGACAGTCATGTATGTTTAAATTTAAGGACAACTGAAAAGCATGAAGAATAATTTGCGAGGTAATTTGATCTTTAAAAGATAACATATCTTAAATAACAACAGCAGTGTACATCACACAGACACCTAAAACTCACTGAGACCTTTTCTACTGTTATCACTGAGTCCTCCTCCGTGCCTCCATCCAGGTCTGTTTCCATCTTCACCACCTCTTACCCTCCACAGGACAGTGCTCAGATCTAACTGATTTTCATAAAGCCACCTCACTCCAGGTTCCAAATAAATAAACTTATGAAGTTGCACTCTATTCTATGTAGATATATCGTAAATACATTCAAACAGTATAGAGAGTATAGCCTAGGGGAATGCAGATGATCACTCAGTGGGAAAAAAGATGACTTCATTTGTTACCTACTCCCCTGACTGTTGAAGATCTCTCCCTCTGAAATCCTACAGCATGTTTTATTCCCTACAGACAAGCTTACAATGCTCTGAACTATAAACAAGTACACATGCCTAATCTCGGAGACAGCAGACTCTGACAAAAAAAAGTATCTTCTATGTCTGTATTCACCAGAAGCCTAAGACAGGGTCTTGTACAGGTGGGGGCAAAACACATGTTCAATCAGTGAATTACCTAATTAATGTGAGTGAAAACATGTGAGGGTGAAAGAGGAAGAGAGATTGGAAAAAAAGAGAGAATACAACAAAGAGAAAGGAGAAGGGAAGGAGCAAGAGAGAAAAAAGAAAGGGAGAAACCTTGTTAAGGAAATTATTTTTGTTAGAAGGAAGGATTATTATTTTTTTAATAATGAAAGAGAGTTGGAAAAAGCCACTGCTATGCATCTCATATCACAGCTATTAGCACTGGTCTTTCAACTGTCATTATAAACACCCTAAAACATCGCTCAGCCCTTCATATTCAAAGTGTCATCTCCCAATGCAACTACAATACTGCCTGTCTGACCAGAAGATACAAAAGCCCCATTTCAAACCTACCAGACACTGGGTAATTTATGGTGAGAAGAGCCACTCTACCCCATTCAAGTCCTTTCTGTTGTGATGAATCTGTGTTTCATTTAAATAAACCAGCAGCTGAAAGTTGAAAAATCTGATTAGAGGAACCTGAGCACTGTAACTGGATTTGACCTGTATTTAGCTTTAGGTGAAGTTATTCATTGCAGAGTTATTTGACCTGGAAGATATACCACAAAACTTTGGAATTAGTCATAACAACACACACATAAATTGAGCATTATTAGGTCAGTGACATCCTAAAGAACTATTTTTGTTCCTTCATGCCTAGTACAAACGCTTGGAATGACAGGTGTGCCCAATGTTTCCTGAATGAACAAAATGAATTTTTAAAGTCAGGTATTTAGGGCTGATAATCTTGGGGTCATCTGGCCGAGCAACCTCATTTTAAAGACGAGCAAACTAGAAATCCTGAGAGCTTTGAAAGCAAGCAAGCTAAACAAGCCAAAATACACTGCATCTGACATTTTCCCTTTTTCTTCCTTTCCTAGAAATGTGTTAAGTGATTCTAAGTATTCTAATAAAATAACTTTGGCTCTTAAAGAAGTGAGATGGTTAAAAAAAAAAAAAAAGGTGCCAAAGGACTTCCCTGGTGATACAGTGGATGAGAGTCCGTCTCCCAAGGCAGGGGAAACGGGTTCGATCCCTGATAGAGTAAAATTCCACAGGCGGTGTGCAACTAAGCCTGAGAGCCACAAATACTGAGCCTGTGTGCTGCAAAGTCGCCTGGCCTTTTAACCTGTGTCACCGAAATGAGAAGTCCTCCCACCCAAGAAAGAATAACAGCCCCCCAGCCCCCGTTTGCCACAACTAGAGAAAGCCTGCCTGAGGCAATGAACATCCAGAACAAGCAAATAAATAAAACTTTTAAAAGGTGCCTAGGACTAGGAAGGAGAGACTAGCAAAGGTAAATGAGGTTGAAGAAAATTTTTTTTCTAAGCCTAATATATTTTTGGACAGGCCAATTAATTAATAAATTTAATCTGAAAAATTAATCTGAAAGAATTCTCAGAGAAAAGAAACACGAGGTGCATGAAAACGTTACAAACCAAGGGAGACCGCACATAACTAGCTTAAATCTCCACAGGCTTATTTCCTGTTCAAGTACGACCTCCTGGGATTACGTTTTACTGCAATGTTCATTACCAGATGACTTTTGGTTTTAAGAGAAGCCAAGGGCAAGTTGGAAATGCGATTCTGAACATTAAAAAAAACAAACAAACAAACAAACAAACAAAAAAAAACCCCATGTCTGTTCTCAGTTGTTTGTAATAATGCAAGCTTCCAGAGGTAACACCCCAATTTCTGTAAGCAAAAATATAACGACCCAGTCACGTCCTCAAAACAAACCAACGTACAAACTTCACAGCCGGATCCAGCTGTCCTGCATGGGAGCCAGGAACTTATTCTAAGAACAAATAGATCAAAACGGGGAACGCAAGACAAGCCAGATTTCAATCAAAAAGGAAAGGGTGTGCCCTGCTTTTTTTTTTTTTTTTTCTTTCCAACTTTCACCAAGCAGAAATCAAATCTTTGAAGGAGTCTTGGTGAAAAAAACCTTTAGACGCTAGTCCCCCGAGCTACAGCCCGGCGAGGGGGAAAGGGCAGGCACCTCGAGCTCTCACGACAGCGGCCCGCGTGAGCTTCAGCCCGGCGGGGAAGGGGCCGGTCCCGAGCCCCGCGAGGCCGGGCCCCCGAGTGATTCATCAGCAACTCGGGGTTCGCGCGCCTCCACAGCGGGCGACGCCCCAGCACGTCCCACCGCTGCTACCCCGGCCCGTCAGCTCTGAAGCAGCCCCCAGCGTCCCCTCGCTCCCCGAGTGGATCCGTAGGGAAGGAGATCGCAAGCCGGGCGGCTGGAAAGCAGTAACCTCTCCCGCCTCAGCCACCATGGCCGGTGCGACTCCCTGCCCGCGCCCGCAGACGGCCTTCCTGGAAAGCACCGGGCTGGGCTTACCTGACTGGCGTCCGCTGCGGCCACCGACCTCCTTCACAAACCTGCGGGGACTGCCTGCCGCTCGGTTCCCAGTACCCGCCCGTCCGCCTGCGTCCGCCTTCCAGGGAGTGGTCGGATCCACCCGCCGGCGTTCCCCCAACTCGACGGCGCTGGTTCCCACTCCGCCCCCAGACGCGCGTGCGCACTCCCAGGTCGAGGAGGCATCCTGGGAGTTGTAGTCCGAGCGAGGAGGGCGCGACTCGGCGGAACCCTGGTATTTTCTATTTGGTGGACGTTGAAAGAGGCTGAGAATACCAAGACTTAGCATCAGCCCGAGGAAACGTCCTCTGCTCGTGGAATTATCTACCTTGGACCCTTTGGGAGCTATAAACAGAAGCTAAAGGCTTATTAGTATAGATTTCCTTTTTTACTTTGACTTTTAGTCAAGAGGGACTCAAGGCAGGACTTGTATGCTTGGTTGCTAATGTGAGAACATGACTTTGAGTCCTCTAAATGTTTTGTGAAAAACTGATAGGAAAGGAAACAAAGGCCAAGACACGAGAGAGACATAAATAAGGAGATGTCGCCTCAAGGGCATAGTGACCCTAGTGAGTTCCTTAGGTATGAAACCAGGGATGATGTTGCAGAGATCTGTTTCAGCCCCATCCCAACCTCGCATTTTAGCTACAAACTGTACGCCAGGCATTGGAACTGAACTGATGTCAGTGGGAGAAAAAATAGAAGAGCTGCTTAGCCAGGAGCTGGGGCGGGTGGACACTCTGGAGGTGAGGAGGGAAAGAGCAGGAATACTTTAGAAGACAGCTCCCTGGTGGCCTATGAAATGGCTGCCTTTTTTGTCCTGAGCTCTGAGGAGAGGAAACAGCCATGACCTTGCATTCATTAATCACTCCCCGGTAATTTTCCTGGTCTGCCCTTCAGGAATAAACCATTCCTTCGAGCAAGCTCCACTTTGATACGCCTTCTTAAAAAAAAAAAAAATGCATCCAGATAGAGGACTGAAGTGCCTGCTTGAGATACATTCCAGCTACACCCAGTATCAGTTCAGTTCGATTGCTCAGTCGTGTCAGACTCTTTGTGACCCCATGAACCGCAGCACACCAGGCCTCCTTGTCCATCACCAACTCCCGGAGTCCACCCAAACCCATGTCCATCGAGTCGGTGATGCCATCCAACCATCTCATACTCTGTCGTCCCATTCTCCTCCTTCCCTCAATCCTTCCCAGAATCAGGGTCTTTTCAAATGAGTCAGCTCTTTGCATGAGGTGGCCAAAGTATTGGAGTTTCAGCTTCAACATCAGTCCTTCCAAAGAACACCCAGGACTGATCTTTAGAATGGACTGGTTGGATCTCCTTGCAGTCCAAGGGACTCTCAAGAGTCTTCTCCAACACCACAGTTCAAAAACATCAATTCTTCGGCGCTCAGCCTTCTTCACAGTCCAACTCTCACATCCATACATGACCACTGGAAAAGCCATAGCCTTGACTAGATGGACCTTAGTTGGCAAAGTAATGTCTCTGCTTTTGAATATGCTGTCTAGGTTGGTCATAACTTTTCTTCCAAGGAGTATGCGTCTTTTAATTTCATGGCTGCAATCACCATCTGCAGTGATTTTGGAGCCCCCAAAAATGAAGTCTGACACTGTTTCCACTGTTTCCCCATCTATTTCCCATGAAGTGATGGGACCGGATGCCATGATCTTCGTTTTCTGAAATGTTGAGCTTTAAGCCAACTTTTTCACTCTCCTCTTTCACTTTCATCAAGAGGCTTTTGAGTTCCTCTTCACTTTCTGCCATAAGGATGGTGTCATCTGCATATCTGAGGTTATTGATATTTCTCCTGGCAATCTTGATTCCAGCTTGTGTTTCTTCCAGTACAGCATTTCTCATTATGTACTCTGCATAGAAGTCAAATAAGCAGGGTGACAATATACAGCCTTGATGTACTCCTTTTCCTATCTGGAACCAGTCTGTTGTTCCATGTCCAGTTCTAACTGTTGCTTCCTGACCTGCATACAGATTTCTCAAGAGGCAGGTCAGGTGGTCCAGGTAGCCTGACTCAAATTCTAGCATGCTTTCCACCATTGATCAGATTGTCTCCTAAATTTCATCAAATTCTTTAAGATAATCTGTGACTACATCTTAGTTCAGTTCAGTTCAGTCGCTCAGTCGGGTCCGACTCTGCGACCCCATGGACTGCAGCACATCAGGCCTCCCTGTCCATCACCAACTCCCAAGGCTTACTCAAACTCATGTCCATTGAGTCGGTGATGCCGTCCAACCATCTTATCCTCTGTCGTCCCCTTCTCCTCATGCCTTCAATCTTTTCCAGCACTGAGGTCTTTTCAAATGAGTCAGCTCTTCGAATCAGGTGGCCAAAGTATTGGAGTTTCAGCTTCAACATCAGTCCTTCCAATGAACATTCAGGACTGATTTCCTTTAGGATGGATTGGCTGGATCTCCTTGCTGTGACCACATCTAAGGTACATTAAAAATTTTTCTAATACAGTCCAGGAAGATGATGCTCTTACTGGAAGAGCTGAATATGTGGATTCATTTGATAGTTCTAGATTTCGTTATAAGTTAATATGTAGGTATTGTGGCTAACCACAAGGTCTCTTGTGAGTTCATGCTACACCTCAGGAAAAACTGACAAACCAGAGTGTCTGAAAAAGCAAGGGAGCAGGGTTATCCAGATATGGTTTATTTTCAGGACTTTGCAGTAATATGGCTTCTTCTGCTTTACTCTTTAGGCAGAGAGGGCTTTTAATTCAGTATCTAACTGATTTAAAGACGACACATTTCCTCCCTGACCTTCCAATACCGGGTAATGAAAGTGAAAGTGAAGTCGCTCAGTCATGTCCGACTCTTTGCGACCTGTGGACTGTAGCCCACCAAGCTCCTCCATCCATGGGATTCTCCAGGCAAGAATACTGGAGTAGGTTGCCATTTCCTTCGGTATTAGGCATACACTAAATATATTTTCTTTTTTAGCTCTTTAACTTGTCCCTAACAAATGCCTTCATCTTTTGAAAATAAAGTGATTTGGTGATGGATTCTTTTCCTTTCTTCAGACAAGTGTTATCATATTATAATGACAAGGCTGACAAGTATGAATCTCCTAAACCCACATACATTAAATATCACAAATGGGGCCAGAGGCATTAAGAATAACATTTGAGTATTGGATAAAACTGTAAAAGCAAAACAAAACCCAGAATCTTCCTCATTGCTTTCTCTCTCTAACTATAATCTATTTCTCTATACAAGTGCCAGAATGGGTCTTTTTAAAATAAATGAGATCATGTCACCCCCTGCTCCAAACCACTTAGGGCTTCCCAAAATATTTCCAATACAATCCAAAGTTGCCACGCCCACCAGTCCTTATGTGATTGTTTTATTTCCTGCCACACACACACTCTTTCTCTCTGCTCCAGTCACTTCAAGTTCTTTCCAGTATACTGAAGAATGCATTCCTCCCAAATACTCCTGGCTCATGCCCTCATTTTCACGAAGGTTCTGTTCAAATGTCACCTGTGAAATGTCTTCTCTGATCATCTTACCCTTTCTCCCCTTAATTTGTCTTCTTAGCACCCTGTTGCTACCTAACATCTTGCTTGATATACTAATGTAAGCTCCAGGAGTTCACATCATTTACCCCTCTCTCCCTAGCATCTGCAACAATGCCTGACATATAGTAGGTATTCAATAAATACATGAAATAACCTTCCTTCCCCCTCCTGCACATGAGTGGGACACAGAACCACAGGGTTCATGGTAAAGACCAGTCAAGGTTCTGATGCAGCCATAAACACCAGCTGTGAGAGCATTTGGCTCCACAGGCAAGATCCAGTGAAACTCATCCTGAAATGGAGACAGAGCTTTCTTTTTAAAGGACTACACTTTGTGAGTTGCCATTATTAGCTTACCGTTCGAAAAGCACAATTGTGGAAGAGAAAAAAAAAAAAAGGCAAAACTTGAAAATTATATTTACATAATTAAGTGGAAAGGGTAATCTAACTAAAAAGTTAATCTGACTAAATAATCTAACTAAATGGCAGATTTCAATATTGTTCCCAATTATTTGCTCTCCTGTAAGGACTGCTTTACCCACTGTTACATGATTTGGAGTGCCTCCCTGTATATATTTTCAGGTTTCTTTTCCTTCTTTCTTCACACGAATGTTTTCATATCATCATCGCAAAACTTATAAACATGAATTTTCTTTGGCCAGTAAAATGAGTGGAAGTGACAATAAGACATCTTTGGGTGGAGGCTCTAAGAATGCCATTTCCACCCATGTGCTTACTCTTTCCACCCGTTTGCTTACTCTTTCCTTCTACCAGGAGGATGGCATGTCTCAGATCAAGTCTTGTCCTTCTGCCTGGGTTTTAGAACAGGTTACATGGAATCAGAGGTTTGGCCAAAAGCAAGTGTTGACATGTAATGTGAGCAGGAAGTAAACGAGAGTTAGGTTTGTTTGTTACTATAGACTGACCTAGCAAAGCTGACTACTGCAGTGACTAGTCCATGAAAGGCAAGCCTCTGAAATAGAAGTGGTATGGCACCACTCCCCCATGCATTTAGCCCCACTTCAAGTAATTACTTGAAGTTTGGGACTTCCCTGGTGACTCAGAGGTAAAAGCATTTGCCTCTAATGCGGGAGACCTGGGTTTGATCCCTGGGTTGGGAAGATCCCCTGGAGAAGGAAATGGCAACCCACTCCAGTATGCTTGCCTGGAGAATCCCATGGACAGAGAAGCCTGGTGGGCTACAGTCCACAGGGTTGCAAAGAGTCAGACATGACTGAGTGACTTGACTTTCACTTTCACTTTCATTAAGTTTAACATACAGAAGAGAACAAATCTGAGGCTGTTAGGTAAAATATTTGAGTAAGGAACAGAGTACACTTCCTGTTTTCAGGGTTTAGTGAGAGTGAAAGTGATTGATAAAGTGACACAGTAACTTTAATTAATGTATTACAAGCCTAATTAGTGTTATCTTTAAATTTCCAGCCAGAGTAACTCATAAAGCCTGTTGCACTGAATCATCATTTGCAAATTAATGCCAGCAGCAATTTTCTTGTTATCAAAAGTTTTCTTTAGGAAATAGTTTCCTTGATATACTTATTTTTTTAATGTATTTTATAGGCCAGCAGAGAAAACTTAAGCTGAAGACATCAAGTTGTAACAAAAAAGGTAAAGATTTCATTCCTGGGAGCCTGGAGTTGGTTAAAGCAGTGGGAGGTAAGAATCAGAGAAGACAGACACCATAGCTGGTGTGTATGATTTTAAAGGAAGGATTTAAGCCTTTAGCTTGAAATATCCTTCCTTAGCACCCCCATGTCTGCTTGTTAGAAGCTTCCTCATGTTTCATTGTGCATCTCAAATGCCTGTTTCTCACTCAAACTTCCCCTAATGCCATCAGCTGGAATTAATTTTGCCATTCCTCACATTTTCATACCCTATTGTGCCTCCACTGGAGGTGCACTAAATATACCCACCTTTCAGCCAGATGACAAAGGGCTAATTCAAATTTTCAGCCAAAGCCAAAGTTGCTCACAAATGTCACTATCAAAAAATAAATTTCTAGGATACACAAACCTAAAAACTGATGCCAAAATCTAACTTACTGTTTTAATATTATTTAAAGTATTAGTACTTAAGTAGTAAAGCTTAACATAGCATAGGAATAATAATTTCCAAGCTCTGTGAGCTGTAAGACTCGTACAGTCACTGGAGAGAGTCATATTTCAGCTGAGGTGAGTAGATGAACAAGAGCCATGTCCTAAATGTAACTAAGCAAGAGTTAAATTCTTGTTTTAAATTATATGTTCTAGGTACACCAAAGATTTCCACAAAGAATAGAGTTATGATATAATCTCTTCTTATCCTTCCTTGTATCATTAAAGTTTTAGAAACATTTATTGAATAAAAAAGATATACTTGTTATTCCTAAGGTATCTAGCTAATGCACTCCTTATTTGTAGTACCTGTCAACCTATTTCTCTACTTAACTGCTTGAAAGTTCTTAATAATTTTTGAGTTGATTTCTTTTTAATTGATGTTTAACACAAAATAAAGGAATTACTACAGATTTTACTTAGCCAATCAGCAATATAATTTAATATTGCAACAATATTGCAATTAATAGAACTGCAACAAATAACAGAGATTTTTCACTAGATTAAATCTAGAATACCTGCCTATATCTAAAAATGAACATTCATAAAATAATAGCAAATCTAAATAACATACTTTGTTCTTATCAGTGATACTGTTGACTGATTAGATATAAGAATAACACTTAGAAACATATAAACACAAATCATGACAAAGTTCAAGGATGACGGAAATAATAGTGAAGTAGGCATTCTAAAAGCTGAGGCCCAAAGCCCAGGACAAATAGCAGATTCTTGGCCAACTATCAGGACTCCTTGTCTAGTCACTTAAGGCAGGCACATTCTAATTCTTGCTCACAGTTAAGATTTTAGTCAACACTAAAGTCTTTATCCACACAGATGGTAATTAAGTCACATTTTTCCATTCTATCTTTTGTAGTTGGTTTTTGGATTAAGAGTAGAAAACTGTAGTTTCTATTCAATTTTATCTGTTTAGATGCAGGCATAGACTTTGGCCTGTCCAGATAGTTTTGAACCTGTCAAAGTATTCCTTGTCTATCCTGGAGCCCATGAGCTAAAGATTCAATCTAAATGTGAGACTTTCTCAAATGTCTCAATGAGATCTAAACACTGTATGTTCTTTGGACGGTACTCTCATGATTTCCTACCATTTATGTTACATGAACCTATGCTGCCTCTTTGGAGAAGGCAATGGCACCCCACTCCAGAACTCTTTCCTGGAAAATCCCATGGACCGAGGAGCCTGGTAGGCTGCAGTCCATGGGGTCACAAAGAGTCAGACACGACTGAGCGACTTCATTTTAACTTTCACTTTCATGCATTGGAGAAGGAAATGGCAACCCACTCCAGTGTTCTTGCCTGGAGAATCCCAGGGACGGGGGAGCCTGGTGGGCTGCTGTCTATGGGGTCGCACAGAGTCGGACACGACTGAAGCGACTTAGCAGCAGCAGTAGCAGCATGCTGCCTCTTAGAGATCACTGCTTCACTTCCAAGTGCTTACAAACCACCAAAGCGGATAATACACTTTTCTAAACTGTTGCTCAGGACCAGTAAGTTCAGTAGTCTACAGTTTGGAGCTCTCCCATCTCTGCCCAGCTTATACCTCTACCACCAAACCTTTTGAGTCATGCACTGATTCTCCTACAGCATCTCATTTCTTAGGTTGGTTGGGCCCAAAGTGCAGCCCGTCTCACTAAAGCACACATACACCTAGTTCCTGTGAAGGCCCTGAGATATGTGGGACACTTGCAGGATGCTGTGGGCATCTGATTGTGTTCCCTGACTGGTAGGACTGAGAAGTTAGTTGGAAGCAGGGCAGAGAGGGTGTGGAGCACCACTTCCTACAGCCCCAGAGAAAGGTTGTATGATCAAACCAAGAGAAGGTAGTCCATAACAAAATCAAGCATAACATACAACTGACCCAAAATCAAGGAGTCACTCCTGAGGCCAGACTGCCAAATCCAAAGGAGAGCACCCAGCAAGCAGGGCAAATGCAAGCAGGGTGAAACGTCAGGGGATTCACGAAAAGCTAAGTGAGGGGGTGGGTCAGGAGTAACTCCAGAGTCAGCTCTATCTTATTCATATTTCATTCACGGAGTGATGGGGGACGGCCTATCTGACAGAAAGGGGATGGACGATGAAAACACAAAAACCAGTAAGAGTCAGTCCTTCTTAAATTCCTAACACTGTCAGCATAAAATGGAGAACTTTGCTGTTGTTAATATTCATGGATACTTATTTAGATTAGAATTTTTCTAATATCTAAGTGTCTTCTATATGCCAGGGACTGCTCTAAATGTTTACACATGCATCCTCATGATAGCCCTAATGGGAAGCTGGGTTGTGATTCTTATATTAGAAGTGAAGAAACTGAGGCTGGGTAATTTGCAGAAACTCACACAACTAACAGAAGTCAGATTCTGATCCCAAAGTGCACACCTGTAATGCCTATTCATTACAGCCTCATAGACTGAAAGAGAATTCTTCAAATAATTACTATACCTCCTTGACCATGAAAAGGTGTGAGACAGCAAATACCAAAACTCGACACAGGCCTTCCGTGCTTCTTCTTGGGCTTCGTCATCAGTCCAAGTGACAAAGAGTTTGAGTACAGTTCAACAGGGCAGCAGAAAGAATAGGTTTTCCTGTTTTTCCAGGACAAGCCTTTACAATGTAACTTTATTATTTTTAGTGTTCTCTGTTTTGAATTCCAGCATACTTTACAAAGAAAGCAATTCCAAAGTTTATATAAAAAAATCAAGGTAAAACACTTAACCTCTTTGAGTTACCTGTGTTCTTGTTCCCATTTATTGGAACAAACGTGAACTGTTTAGCTGAATGTTGTGTGTGTGTGTGTGTTTTCCTTTTGATAATAGCGTCTTTTTTCTCCTCTGGCTACTTCTGGTTGTCTGTCTACTTCTTATCTTCTTCATAATAGGGACACTCTAAGGTCCTTTCTAGCAAATGTACTTTTCTAATATGAGAACACAGTGCCAACCATTTATTTTAAAAAGATCAGATGTCTTAAAAGTATCCAGATTAAATCAGTCCTTGCTTTCATTTTTAAAAAGAAAAGTTTATTAATTCCTAGTGTTCTGTACATTTTCACTTGGAAATTTCATTCCAGACACAAATGAATACATTATTATCTTTTAAAAGCAGACGGATATTGATTAATTAAAACAGTATACATTTACCTTAGCGTCAGATCAGGCTGGCAAATTCCAAACAGTCAAACACTGCATCTATTTATGCCACCGGGGATCCTTATTAATTATCATGGGAAAAGTTCTTCACGCTTCATACATTTTGCTTTTTCACACATTTCCCACAAACTGTTCAATTTCACATTTAAAAGGCAAATTAGTCTTCAATTCCCTAATGAATATAATCAATATCTACCTTTGATTGGAAAGTTTCAAAGTGAAAAACGAAACTATGTGCATTTTCCAATAACCACTTAGCCAAATAAATATTGCCATTATAAGTTTAAACAGCTTACAAAGTATTATTTCCTTTGTTCTTTTCAAAATAATACAGAGACACATAAAGTCACATATTACAAGCATCTGAACTGGGAAAATATTACACACTGGTGGCATGCAAGTATTTTACATTTTTTAATGCAATGAAAAATGCTCTTATTTTATTTAAATAGATGAAACAGAATTAAGATAAAGTTTTAATTAAAATATAAATATTATTCCATGAATATAATGGGGTTTTTTAAAAAGCAAAGTGGCAGAGATGAGAATTTTAGTTCCGAAGAATTTCTTTCTTAACTAAAGATTGTCACTGGCAAAATTTGGTACTAAAATAAAATGTCCTTTAAAAGTATACCTTCTGTCCATCTCACCATATGGCCAGTTCTTATCTATCCACATTTAGATTATCCATGGGAAAGTGTTAATCCTGGACAAGCTTCTCTCAGTCGCACAGTGTACTGTGCAATTGGCTTTTATGTGCTCAGATTCTCTCCATCTTTAAATAAAAATCTATGAAAAACATGCCATGTTTACTGCGCTCAGTTTCTTTACATTTCCTTCTTTCTTTCTCTACTATTGAGGAGAAAATATATTTTAAAATGTCCTTTTTGAAAAGGCTGCTCCTCTAGAACTATTCTGAAGACAGTAAAAACCACTGAAGAAGAAATAGCTCTGTGGAATGTTCAGACCCCTTCCTCTGAACAAAGCCTACGGAGGAGAGAAGGAGCCACATAGAGCACCCACGTTCACAGGTGACGGAAACATTTGGAATCACAGGATTGTAACATTTGGGAGCTGGAAGGGACCTTAGACAGCATCTAATCCACTCACTCATTTTAGAAAGGAAATGAA
Organism: Capra hircus; assembly: GCF_001704415.2. Taxonomy (NCBI): domain Eukaryota; kingdom Metazoa; phylum Chordata; class Mammalia; order Artiodactyla; family Bovidae; genus Capra; species Capra hircus. The sequence goes on along the minus strand of NC_030817.1, from coordinate 44,628,633 downwards.
GATTCGATGAAAGACCTGACCAAAGTCAGACATAGTGAAAAAAAGTGAGAGTGTTAGTTGCTCAATTATCTCACTCTTTGTGACCCCATGGACTATAGCCCGCCAGGCTCCTCTGTCCATGGAATTCTCCAGGCAAGAATAATGGAATGGCAGCCATTCCCTTCTCAGGGGACCTTCCCGACCCAGGGATCAAACCCAGGTCTCCTGCTTTGCAGGCAGGTTCTTTACTGCCTGAGCCACTAGGGAATCCACACAGAGCTGACATCGAAATCAGTATTATTTTCCAAAAGTATCACTTGGTGGCAAATGGAGCATGATTCTTACCGGGCTGGAGGACATTTCAATTCAAGCAACATTTATTAAGCACCTATTATGTACAAGGCACCTTACTAGATGCTACTGAAGATGCAAAGATTCATGAGACAGTCCCTGCCTCCCAGTGCTTATGAAAGTCCCTTGAGGCTATGTTTCAATATCTTAGCAGAAAATAATACTGATCAGGGCTAAGGTTGCTGGTGATAACAAAGCAGCTGATGCCTGGGAGAGCTGACCTCACAAGTGATACTTTCTCCCCTTTGCTATTAGGGCTCAAGCCTGTTACACAGCTGCTGGGGCCCTAACAACAGTCCTCTTTCCTAGGCCTCCAATCACACCTCAAGCCTTAGCCAAACCCACCCCCTGGGTAGTGACAGAGCTGACTGGAGAGCAGCGGTGCTCCAGACCCTCCCCTCAATTCTTAATTACTGTTTGTTTCCCCCTTGTGTCCAGCCTTAGGCTCTCTGCAAGGGTCCTGACCACATCCCAGGGTGCTGTCAAAATGGCCCAGGAAAATGCTCCCCCCACCCCGCCCCACACACTTCACTGGTATGTCTAACACCCACAGCACCTACCTACCACTACTCCTACTTCTATGTTGAAAGTAAAATAACTCCAGTCCCCGACATCATACTCATGCTTCAATTCCCCATATTCAAAAACACGTGAAAGATGTAATTGTTGCTTAGAAGAAAAGAAAACAGATTCAAGAGGCAGTGGAAAACAGTAGTGAATAGATAATAAAAAATGATCTCCCACTTTTGTATAGCCCTTTCCAGGATAGTGTTTTCATCCCAATAGCTGATTATATTCTCACCACAACTCTGTGAGGTAGTTAGTGAAGATTATTCCCCTTATAGTATAACTGAAGAACCTTAGGTTTGAGAGACTGAGTGACTTGCCCCATAGTCTCCCAGCTAAGAAAGTATGGAGCCAAGTGTCCAAGTGTCTTGACTCCAAATCCAGTGCTCTTCCCCCTATATAGTCTATAATTGTCAGGCAATTGAATGAATTGCCCATGATCATATACCTGCTAAGTGTTGGTGATGGGATTAGGAGTCAGTCTCCAAATCTGTTGGTATGGTGCCCTTCCACCATACCAACTAGCAGAGCCAATGTGCTCAGAATGACTACCATGGAAGATGTCAGAGAAAAGTCTAGTCTCCTTCACCCTCCTCCAAGTCAATGATGCACCACAGAACTGGGATAACCTCTGATATGTGTACAACCTTCCTAGCACAGGCAGGTTATAAATTCAAACTTTGCCACTCCTCCTTCATCCATCTTCTGAGTGTTTAATCATAGCTGTTATGGGCAGAGGAGAAAGAGGTAAGCGGAGCAGAGCTTGCTTCTACCCTTAGGCAAATGACAAACATTGATTTGCATCTGCCTTCTCCACAGCACCTAGCCCCTCCACACTACTAAACTCCTGAACCACAAAATAAGATTTGATCTGGCCTAGAGTTGGGAGCAAGAACAGTGACTACATCCTTGAAGTTCTGGGTACTTTTCTCTCTCCAGCTTGTTACCAGGGGGCTGATCATGTGATTTTCATCCAGAGGGCATGCCTGATGCTCCCAAGCATTCTCACACCTTTCCTTTGCATGTGTCTCCATCCTTGAGTATTGAGGATGGCACAGTGAGTGGCAGGGATGTTCTAAATTAGGAGCAATAAGGGGAAACTGTTACTGTTACTGGAAGGCAAACCTAAAATTTTTCTTAGTTCCCTGTTCATTACAATGAATATAGCTATCATTGCTTCATTAGTGGAAGAGAAGAAGGAAGCTACAGAACCATGATTTCAAACCCAACTCCAGAAACAGTTCTCCTGTGGATAGGTAACACAGCACAGAACCCAGTGTTCACAGCTCACTGCTCCCTGCTAGTTTTTGCATATGCAATCAATACTTGAGCTAAAAAATGGTATCTACTTTCCAAAAGGGCACTCTGCCCCAAAACCCAGAAGCACAGGTCAAATTATAATAATCTCACACTTCCTGTCTCCTTCACAGTGCCTAGAAGAGGGCTAAGTACATCATGACCACAAAAAAGGAAAATATCCTCAAACTCTAGGAACTTTTAAAGGGCTATCTTACACTTAAAGCATGTTGATGCTTAAATCGGTTTCAGGTTTGACTGAAATGTTCTCATGGCAGTTATTCAGAACACACTGGTTTCCTTAATGCTGGTGCCCTGCCAGGGGCCACATTTCTGTCTGGAAGGGAAGCAGCCGTTCTTTTGATTTGATGTGCCAGGCTTCCCTTACGGAAATTGTTTTGAGGAGAATAGGCATTGGGATGTTTTGTGAGTTTTTAAATGGAGATGGGCTTGTATTGTAAGATGAAATGCATGCTTTAAGATGGGTGAGTTGCACGAGCCCCTTCAGGTTAGCGATTCTCTACCTAACCTAGGCCCGTATCAACTTTGAGAGAGGGGATGGAAGAGAGACTGGGAGACAGCATCTCCCTTCAATCAGGAGTCCAGCATTGGCCAAATACCTCCTTTATAGTATTTGGCAATCTTTAATGTACAAAATATTTATATACAATATATCCTACACAAATGGAAGGAAGGGGCCTAAGTATGTTGATGGAGATGAAAGCACTTTCACTCATATACTTTAGGCATATGGAGAGATTTGGTGCTGGAACAATGAAATGATTTCCAGGCTTCCCTAAGAGTTATCTTCCATAGTGCTGTGAAATTTGGTGGTTGGTGACCTAAGCTGCAATTTCTAGGGAGTGATTTCATATTCAACCTGGGCCTAAAACAGCTCTAAAAAGAACAAGGGAAATGGGGCTGGGGAGAGAGTATCTCCCTTCAATCAGTGGTCCAGATGCAGCCAAATACCCAGGTAGATATTTGGCAATACACACACACTCACACGACATTTATTTACGTTATGCCCTACTAAGATGAAAGGCAGGAATTTAATTGCGCTGATGAGGATAAAGCAGCTTTCACTACACACTTCTGGCGGATGGGGAGATGTGCTGGACTAATGACATGATCTCTCTAGACTTCCAGAATATCTCCTAAAAGTTACCTTCCACATATGCTGGGATGGATGTTGGTGACAGGAGCCTGTAAGTCCAGGTGAATGATTTTACACTTAGGGTGGGCCTGTACAAGTCTAACAGGGGAAAGGAGGTGGTCTGGGGAAAGATGATCTCCCTTCAATCAATTGTCCAGATGCTGCCAAATATCTTGACATAATATTTGACAAAATGCATATGTATAAAGATATTGTATATACATTATGCTCCACCATGATGGATAGTAAGGGATTAACCATGCTCAGGATCATGAAGGAACTTCTACCTACAAACACTGCAGAGATGGGGAAATGAAGTCCTAGGTTAATTAAATGATATATAGGCCCTCTAAATTTAAGTTTATCTTCTAATAGTTACGTGAATACTCATGGAAATGCCACCTTTAAAGCTACTTCAAAAACACAGGTAATGATAAGTTGATTAATAATATTTGATTTAATAGATTCTATATACATTTGACCTAACTATTTTATAAGCTAAAAACAGTGCTAAAATTTGACAATATCCCATTATTTTGCTTTAATACTATCAACAACTGCAGCACAGTTACTATCAAGTCCTGACCTTTTTCCTTCTTCCTGCCAGGGTTTGCCAAGAACTGCTTTAGCCCCAGGTCCACAGTATCTTGGGGCTGCAGGAAATACTCTGTGTAGGATCCAAGATTTCTTAGGGGAGAAGGCAAGAAAGAGAGTAAATGAGACCAGAAAGGAAAAAGCCTTACTTAGTGGGGCATGTCAGGGTCTCTGCACTTGAATATATTTGCAACAAATCTGAAGGGAAAGGAGAAAGACAACTAAGAAACAGAAGTGTTCTTCCCTTTGGCAACATGGTAACCAAAACATGTATACAAAAAAAAAGAAGAAGAAAAACTGTATACATTTCACCCAGTGCTATGCTGATGGTAGAGGCATGAACCAGCAACCTGGTGATAGGTGAGATAGGGGAAAGTCTTGATTTACAACATTTATCAATTTCCATGCCATGATCAATTTCTAACTACCAACAAGAAGTACAGAACTTCTTAGTTGGGAAGAACTAGCAAGTTGGGGAGAGATGTATAATACCATACCACGATATAGCATTTCTGCCAAAAACACAATAGGTGCAAATAATCTCAAGAGTACGAAAACAGTAAAATGTATTTTTGAGTGTTACTTTTGTTTTTTTGATATAATTATTTAATCATAAGTACATGCCGTTAATTTTTAATAATGGTTGTGCTTAGCAACCAGTTTGCAAGATTCTTGATAATTTAATAATGGTGAAACCTGTATGAGTTGGCTCCAACATACCACACCTAAATGAGTAAAAGGGAAAGAAAAAAATCAAATAGTAGTTACTACTTTTTTTTTTTTAATAGATAGGGAAATCTAGCAGAAAACTAAAGAATCTTTGTGATTTCCAAAATTCAATATGCTCTGCTCATTATTCCCTCAAAAAGTATAATAAAATATTCTTAGATCTTAAAGGATTTTATTTTGTTTTCTTCTTTCTTTTTCTTTTTCTTTTTTCTAAAGATTTTAGAGCTAGAGATGTGGGCACTTACAAGTAAATATCTAATTTTATTGGGTTGGTCAAAAAGTTCGTTCAAAGGTCAAAAAAGTTGGTCGAAAAGATATTACAGAAAACCCAACACACTTTTGTGGCTAATGAAAGGACTTTCTCTCCAGTTTCTGTGTGTTTTATAAACTAACTAGAATAATGTATGAAATACTTTCCCATTTATTTGTTTTATTGCTATCAAGCAACTCAGGAACACTCTATTACTTAGTGAATTTATCTGCCTGAGTCAGCAACTCCTTTAGCTCCAGGTGTCATCAACAAAGGACATCACCTTTACAAGGCTCAGAATTACAGAGAAGAAAGAGAATGAACTGGAATGCAAGAAGGGGGAAGAGGAGGGAGAGGAGCCTAAGGCAATGTCAGAGGGCCATTAATTCTAGCCTTAGGCACTGACAGTTATCAAAGAGCTGGTGCCAGAGGCTGCAGTCACAAATGTCCTTAGCTTAACATGACACTGTTGGCTGCTGGATGAAAAGATTCAAGCATCTATCAGGCAGTCATCTTAGTTGTACTTTCATAGGCTTTGTCCTTGAGATGACAAACTCTGGATAAATAATAATTCATATTTTTCCCTGATGTTTGCAAATGTCTGGATGGATCATGCCATGTGGACAAAATCTACACAGTTATCTTGAACGTTCATATCTCATCCTGTGATCTTGTTGCCCTAAAGACAAAGCAATAAATGCTTCTAAAATCTGCCAAAATAATGTAATCCTGATTACAGATAACCTAAAATCTGCCAAAATAATGTAATCCTGTAACAGATAACCTTGAAGTGCAACTATTACTGTTTTATTTAGGAATGTACTATATGAAAAGCTTTCCTCTTACTAAAATTTAAAAATTTCCCATCATGGCTGGAAAACTTTAAAACAGTTTTGTAAAATGTTATCCATAGAGTGATGTTAAAGATCAGATGTATGTGAAATAATCAGTAAAAGTAGCTAATTCATTTTGCTACGCATGAGTCTGGCTTAAAGCTATATTTGTGGGTGAATAAATATTTCACACTTATTTGCTAAAGCTGTGTTTATGTATCATAATGCTGTCTTCTTTTTATGAGGATGACACCACTGATCTTCAACCAGCAGCGCATTTGCATTTAGTGACTTTTCTGGAACTAAGGGAGAACTTGTGCTAAGCTGGTCACATTTTCTCACTCAGTGAAAGATTGGCAATACTAACTTCTTATGTGGTCAGCAGAACACTTCTGATGTATTTAGCCTAACTCAAAGCTATGCATGTAAACAGAGATAGGCCTCTATCTTAATCACAGTTACAAACACATTTATATATTAAGTTCCTTTCAATGGTTAAAAAAAAAAGTTTACATAAGAAAGCAAGATAACCCAATATGAAAATGGTTAAGTCATTTTTGATTGCTGTCACCGACTAAGATCTGCATAAATCCATTGGTGCAAGTCACCAGAGGTGTCCAGGGACAAATAAAGCAGTTGCATACGTTAAAAAAAATCCAAGACAAATATGTAGCGCTAAAAAAGAATAACAGTTAAATTATTAGTTGCTTGGTTAATGGAAATGAACAACCTTTGATAAAATGGTCCCAGTGAAGAAGGAAAAGAGCTTCTGTTTTTAAATTGCTGCCGTGGGGAAACTTCGCCTCTTTTTGTGGAAGTTTACCTTCGGTCTCCTTCAACTCGCTTTTTACGAACTAGATGAGAAAGAGAAAAAGGTTTGAAAAGACAAAATGAAGGAGAGGGAATATTCCTTAAATTTCAGACAAACAACAATAATCACATAGAATAGCAATCCCACACGCTTGAGGACATTTATCAAACATTTCAATAATTATCCATGGCAACACGTGGAAATGATAGAATAGCCCAGTGCTCTGTGGAATTTACATTTAAATAAAGCTATGTCTGATAGTTAGGAATGTGAATCTTAGAGCTTTCCAATTTCAACCGAGTAGAAGTCTGAAAGAAACCCACGAGACAGTGAACCTCTCATGTTTATCCACAGCAAATCTTCTCAGCTTCTGTGTAACTCAGTCACCAACTAGCTAAAACTATTTCCCTAGGATGTTACATTTACAGTTTTGAGTTGAAGACCAGGAGGAGCTGCAAACAGAAGTTTAAAGTTTCTAAACCTGTTTTAAATGGAAACTTCAAAATAGCAACCTCCAAGGAAGGTGTGCTGAAGAAGGGGATGGCTACCCACTCCAATATTCTTCCCTGGAGAATTCCATGGACAGTCCATGGGGTCGCAAAGAGTCAGACACAACTGAGCAAAACAACAACAACAAGGAAGGTGTTATTCAGGTGTCTAGCAAACTCAGAGATTAAGGTTCATTTAATCCGGTGTGAGTGCGTGAGTGCTCAAGTCGCTTCAGCCTCTTTGCGACTCTATGGACTGTAGCCCACCAGGTTCCTCCAGTTTCCTCTGTCCATGGGTTTCTCCAGGCAAGAATATTGGATTGGATTGCCATGCCTTCCTACAGGGGATCTTTTCAATCCAGGGATTGAACCCACATCTCCTGTGTCATAGGCAGATTCTTGACCCACTGAGCCACCTGGGAAGCCCCCTGTAATCTGGTACTTGGTAACAAAGAAGCTAGCTTGACTGCCTTTCCCAGCTTCTACAACCTTCTTTTCCCCCCTTTCACAACCCTACCTACAGGCTCCTCTGGTGGACAGGAAGAGGACTGCTCTAATCTTTCTGGATTTGGAAAAAAAAAAAAAGTGCCCTGGCCTGTGCCCTATCTCATCTCCTCACTTTACATAACCCAGACTGCCCCTGCCTCAGATGCAGAAAATCTGACAAAAGCTATTCCCATGACTGCTGCTCTTGGGCTCAGGATCACCTCTCCATTTACTCTAAACCTCCAGTTTTGCCTGTTTCTCGTTGTTCAGATGAGGACCTACGTGTTTTCCCAGGTATCTTCTGACTGCTGCGCTAATCATCCCGTTTGCTGCCCACGGCGCCTCACCCTTGCACCTTGAAGGCAAGCACTGCCATATGCCCAGCCACTCTCTGGGTGCCATTCAGTGCACCTTGGCTGGGCTTCAGGGTTGTGGGTAAGCACGTGTGGGCAGGGAACTGCACACTAACGTTCACCTGCCTTCTTACAGTTCTAACCCTTGGCTTCCATTTTGTCTACCATCTGAACCCTCCCCAAGGTCAGCAATGTACTTGGTGGGACACCTTGTCCAGTTTCTCTAAGGCCTGGCATTCTGTCCCCGTACCTCTATTGAGGACTGAGGCCTGTTATTGGCAGGCTAATTGCCAAGTGGACTGCTGGTACCTGGATGGTCTTTTTCCACACTGTTTCAGGTGGCTAGGATGTCCCCAGATCAAGCCTTCCCAATCGGTGTCATTCTTTTCACTGTGGTTGACCAGGACATTCCCCACCTCTTTCTAACATAAGTCACAAAAGAGTTGGGTAGCAGGAAAGATGAAAGAGGGACTAACTGAAAAAGCGACTTTTGAGTTTAACCATTAAAAAACATAGCTCTATTAGGTCATTTCACATGTAAATCACCAAGGTATCAGACATAACCATACTTAAACCCAAGTACAAAAACAAAGTTAGGAGTCAAACATAAGTGAACTGGGAATTTCCATGTCACTGTGTCCACTTTCCGGTGTAGATTAACAACAGAGGGTGATTACGCATAAGAAGTAAGTAAAGGAGAAATAAATACACAAAGGAAACCAAGCAAAAATCAAAGGCTGCTTGGGAAAAAAAATTTCTCTTGAAAGAATGCCATGATAAAATGTAAACACTGTAGAGATAATGTGAAGTCCTATGACCATGTAGTAATATACTTTTGATGAAGGGCTGACACCAAAGGCCAGTGGAATGGGTATCTGTGAGATGTTATATCTGAAGTGCAGAAATGAATGGCCATCCTGCTCTTGTAATTACTAACAGCACATATTACGCCTGCATTACCCAGGTCATTATTCTTTGTGATGGCAGCTGCCACTCTTGTTCGTGGTCCTTGCTTGGTAAACTGATATCCAAACTTGAGGATCCTGGAATTCTCCTCCAGCATCTGGGCAATTTCCATCTCCACGGCTGTTCCCAACTGCTGTCTCTGATTGCAGATGTGGACACAAACAGAGGATGGTCAAGAAAGAAGAGGGAATAGTTACTCACATTAACGATGCACGGAAAGATGTATAGCTATTTGTTGGACAAAAAGGCAAAAGTCTCAATTTGAAACAGTCACTTGAGATACTTTCTCTCATACACCTGTTCCTTGTTTAAAAGGAAAATCCAAGAGGCAGCTGAATCCGCTGGCATGTTAAATTGAAAAGACTAGGCAAATTATTTACGAAGGAAATGACAATTCCAGATATAAAATTAAAGCAAAACTAACACGTGGTGTTTCCACTTTACCCCAGTATCTGTTGTTTAAACAAAGGATTTTTTTTTTATAGTGACACAGTCTTATAGCAATCAATCCAGTTACAAAATCTTCTATTCTGGGATCTCTATCCAAAGATATCTGAAGATCATCAACTAGATGGGCGGCCATTCTCTCAGAACAGAGTCTCACTGGAAGATCCTCAAGAGGTTTTATTAGTGTGGTTTGAACCATGGCCACGTGAATTATCAAATACTAAATGGGTTATTGAGCTACAGAAAACTCTGTTTTTTTAAGTGGTGGAAAGAGTATTTTTGCTTTTTTTGCTTTTTTGAGAAATAGAATAGTAATTTTAAAAATAGGGTTAAAAATAGGGGCATGTAAATATAGGAATACACAGATAAATTTAAGGAACATAGTACATTTTTTCCATACTTTATCATTAATTTTAAAAACTACAAAGACAAGACAAAAAAGTATATAAAATAAAAAGCTCCCTTCCTCCAGACTCCCATTTCCCATGAAGAAAGTCAGTTTGGCATGCAGTCTTTGAAACATTTCCTGTGCATTCATGTCCATGTAATCACATGTAATGTCTATATTTTCTTCACATAAACAGATTACACTAGAATATTATTCTGGGTTTCCCTGGTGGCTCAGACGGTAAAGAATCCGCCTTCAATGTGGGAGACCTGGGTTCAGTCCCTGGGTTGAGAAGATCCCCTGGAGAAAGGAATGGCTGAATGGCTACCCACTCCAGTATTCTGGCCTAGAGAATTCCATGGACAGAGGAACCTGGCAGGTGACCCACAAAGAGTCAGACTCAACTGAGCGACTTTCACTTTCAGCATATTATTCTAGGGGTTTTTTATTTTTCATTTAACATTAAGAACATCATTTCATGTAGGTAAATATGTTTCCCTCATCCTTGTGAACAACTGCATAGCATTCCATTGTAGTAAGTGATCATATTTGATTTAGCTACATCCTACTGACTGTTACACTGCTTTCCATTCCTACAGTTCCAAACAAGGCTGTGATGAACCTCCCTTGCACACAAAGTACCAATATGTCCTGGGGCATTTCTGCCAGTGTGCCTGTAGGGTACATGATAGTTGGCTCCAAGAGGAAGGTTTTCCAGATTTTGATAAATGATTGGATTACCCTCAAAGGTAATGACAATTTGTACTCCTGCTGATCGGGTCAGAAAGTTAGTTTTCCCTACTCTAGCCAACATGGGATATTACGAATCTTTTTCATCTTTTTCAATCCAAGGGGTAAAAATGTATTTCACTTATATTTAATTGCTTTAACTTATACTTCTCAAATTATGACTAAGAACAATTAATTTTCTTATGCATTTGTATTTCTTTGGAAACTACCAACCTGTCATTTGTATACTTTTCTACCAGCTTGTGGTTCCTGTTTTTAAAATTTATACATTAGGAAATTAGCTTTTTGTCAAAAATGATGAAAAAATTTTGCTCAGTTTGTCTTTTGACTTTCCTTTTGATTACTATACAGGACCATTTTTCATTTTCATATGGTCAAATTTGTGTCTCTTAGATTCTATGTCATGCTGAGGAAACCTCTCCACTTCTGGTTTCTTTCATTTGTTTTATGATTTCATATATTTTAATATTTAAATCTTCATTTTACCTGGAATGAATTTTAGCAGAAAAATTAAGATATACCCCCAATGTCATTTTGTTCCAAAATGCTGGAGAGTCATGTTGTAAATCAACAATACGCCAATGAAATTTTTTTAAAGTGCTAGTGAGTAGTCCCACCATCTTTTACTTCATTTGTTCCCCTACTGAGTTAAAATGCTATCTTGCTGCAAAATTCTCAGGTGTACTAGGCTGTGTTTCTGGACCCTATAGTTCTGCCAAGTCTATGTTTGTGCCTGACTCATGTAATTTTGATTAAATATATTAAATTACACATCAGTTAAATACATTAAATTATATATTATTATAATACCTTTTAAATATAATACATATATTGAAACATATATTTTAATACATATACCTTTTAAGTTTGGAAAATTTAAGTACTGAGTACATGAGGAAGAAAAGCTAATGAAGGAATTTTTATGTCCTAGTCAAGTTCTAAGGCTTAACTCTGCTCCTCTTCTTTCTTTTCATCCAGCAACCTGTCAAACGAGTTTTTCCTCAAGAAAAGAACAAAATGTGATATTTCCAGTCAGACAATAACAATTCTGGATATCCACAGCATAGAGATTAGTGTGCTCAGCAATGTAAGGTTATGGGAGGGAGAGGCAGCAAAAATGTTAGAGATACTGACCTCAACGCTTCATGAGCAACTTTAGCTCATGACACGACCCCATGACCGCCAGGCTCCTCTGTCCATGGGATTCTCTGGGCAAGAATACTGGAGCTGGTTGCCATGCCCTCCTCCAGGGATCTTCCCAACCCAGGGATCGAAGACCCAGGTCTCCCACATTACACAGGTGGATTATTTACCATCTGAGCCACCAGGGAAACCCACACTTTGGAAAAGCAGGACTGGACCAGGAGTTGAGACCTGAGCTAAGGTCAGGGCTGCTGTAGTTACAACTTACGTCCCCGGGGTGTGCCACAGGTGCTAAGGGTGGAGGTAGCTGACCAAGGAGGGTGACATAAAGTCCCTCTATTTCCTTTCACAAAGCTTAGGCATCTGGAGACCTAGATTTGGGTAACACACAGGTTGGGTATGTGATGGTGGATATAAAGGACATAAGATCTCAAGACAATTATATTGGGAAAAGGGCATATAAAAGAAGGTGAGGAAGTAATACAGCATAGAGCATCTTTCTTAGCCTGAGTTTTTTTTTTTTTTATCTTTTTTGAGATGTTTTGTGTTATACAAACCTAGGACAATAAATGGGCACCAAAACTTCTTATAATTTGGATATATTTCTCTTTTTTTAAGTCACTAAATACAAAGGAAAAGAAACAAAATTTAAGCATATGGTTCTTCAGATCATCTTTTTTGAAGTTACCACTTTGTGCTACGCAGATTTATTCAGCAGTTACCCATCTGTTTCACTAATACACATCACTGATTGTTCTTCTCACAGGGGCACCTGATTCAATCACAGCTTGTTTACCTGGAGCCTAGCCACGGCAGCCAGCCCAGTGCAGGATTCTCTGCAGGCCTTAGCTTTGGTGCAGCTGCCTGCTGCAATGGTGCTAAATTGGTCTCAGCTGCTGCTCCTGCCTGAGACACTATCTTAGAGATGATTTTATTTCAGACCCTTCATTATATAGATAAGGAAACTGAGGTCTGCTTCTAACAGTCTATGAGTCAACAACAAAATCCGGATGGAAGACAGGTTTTGACTCTGAATTTCCTCCTTCTGGGAATAAAGCAAATAATTTTTCCAGTTGCTCTAGAACTTAATCCTCTTGTCACAAGTGAAGAGAAGCCATTTCAGAAGCAAATTAGGGAATGAAAGTTGAAAAAGGACACAAATCCCTTCCGAGCTGACTAAGGAGGAGGAGGAGGTTGATGCTTCAGTGCAAGTTTGGACATTGTATTTCAGGGTCTTCGTCACATGCATTTTTTAAAAAACCTTTTATGTATTTATTTATTCTGGCTGTGCTGGGTCTTGGTTGATGTGGGCTTTTCTCTAGTTGTGGTGAGTAGAGAGGGGCTATTCTCTATTGTGGTGCACAGGCTTCTCATTGTGGAGCACTCTAGAGTGTCTCTAGAGTGTGCAGGCTTCAGCAGCTCTGGCACATGGCCTCAGCAGCTGTGCTCGCGGGCTCCAGAGCACAGGGTCAGTAGCTGTGGCACATGGGCTTAGTTTTTCCGTGGCAAGTGGGCTCTTCTTGGACTAGGGATCGAACCTGTGTCTCCTGCATTGTCAGGAGGATTCTTTACCACTGAGCCACCAGGGAAGCCCCCACATGCATTCTTAAAAGGTACTCTATTCTAAATTTTCAGGATTTCAGCGCATTTACTAGGTATAAAGTTTCTAGATTTAGCAAATAAAAATACAGGACATGTGGTTAAATTTGAATTTCATAAAATAACAATTTTCAGTATGAGTACATCCCAAATATTTCATAGGACACACTTGTATTAAAAACTCTTCATTGTTTATCTGAAATTCCAATTTAACTATATTTTATCTGGCAACCCTAACTAAGTAGTATTAAATATCTTAAGAGGAACTAGAAACAGTATCTGGGACATTATTTCAGATGAGGGGTTTCACAATGGCCTAAACCAACACAGAAAGTTAAACCTGCTTTGGAACAAGGTATCCACTTTTGTCTTAGCTCTCCTGGAAACATTTACCTGGAGTCCTCTTTACTTCTTCCTAACACTAGTCTATTTGGTATACATCCCTGAACCATAGCTCCTTTTTACTCCCTTCCTATTTCCCTCTAGCTTGTCTTCCCACTCTCCCCTCCTTCATGCTTCCCTCTTAATTGCCTAGCAGCTGGACACATATCAGGATACAAGGAGTGAGCTTCCTGAGAGGGTACGGCCACATGTACACATTCCTGAGGACTCACTCCACATCTCTGCATGAGAAAGCTGTTTTGATGATGCAGCCCTCTGGGAAGGGTGAGACTGAAAGGGTGCCTGTCTCCTGGTGGGGCTCCCCTGCTCCCCTGGCAACAAGCCTCAGGAGGAGTCTAGGAATAGATTAACCTACCTCTAGTTAATTAATTCAAATTAAATTTGAATTTCAACCAGACAATGAATAATTTTTAGTACAAGTATGTTTCAAGAAATATTTGGGATGTACTCATATAACACTGAAACAGCCCATGTGTCCTGGAGCCAAATAAAGGAGAGAAGAGCTATTCATGGGTCTGCCGTGGCTTTCCAGGCTTAGGTGACAGTTTCGGGTGGGGTCTAGACCAGGGATTTCCCCAGACATGCAGGGGACACTCCCCCCACTGCCCTTCCCATCACCCCACAGAGAGGATGCTTGAAGCAGTAGTCTCCTTGTTCGCTCTTTTTGGTCCATTCCAGGGTTCTTTATTCCAACTATACTGTGTGTAGACCTCTCAGATTTCCTGAATCCCATGGCAGACACGTCTCTGCAGCCAAAGGGACAGGGCACGACATCATGCTGAGAACGGAGAGTTGTTGCTTGCAGGCAGGAGCCGGCTGAAGCCGGTAGAGCAACTCCAGAGACTCTGTAGGCTGAGGCTGGGAAAAGAGGTCTTCAGTGTACAGGAGGGGGTGTCTCCAGGGAAAAGCAGCTTGCTTTGGCTGCTGGGACCCCAAGAAGTGCTGCAGCAGAGCTGAGATTGTGACCACACTGTGGGTGTGGCCTGTCGCTCTAAACCAGACCGTCTTCTAGAATCCCAACTCCTTTAAATAGGCTCTATGGTCAGCACCAGACAGTAGGAGCCTGGGGTTGCTGCCTGGCTCTGTCAGCCTCCAACCCAGGGCAGGGAGGCTGTTTCTGGGTGTGGCCACTCTGCTTTTTTCCATAGTCCCAGGAAGAGGCAACAGCAAGACTGGGGCAGGACTGCGACAAGGTTCCTACTAACAGGCAAGGATGATGAAGGCCGAACAAAGCTGCTGTCAACACCTTTGCCGGTCTCCTCTCTTTTTCCTCTGGTGCCTGACCAGCCCAGGGCTGGGGGAGGGCTGGCTCTTTCTGTCTCAGGCTGCCCCACTAGACATTGTTTAATTATTAAAACATTCTCCCACTCACCCTCCACAGGCCAGAAGCCGTCCTAATTACCAGGAAGCCAGAATATCAAAGTAAACTTTTTCACAGAACTTTGTCTTTTAACTCCCTCCGTTATGGTACTCCTCCCTTTCACATGTACCCTGTGAGTTAACTCACCTGGTTGTCGATCTTGATCTCAGTCAATGTGTCATTTTCCTTTAGTGCTTCTACAAGGGCCAGGATCCCAGCACCAGTGATGAAATTGGATTCTATGTTTAGACTTTTCAAGGTCTTGTTTACTTTTAGCATATCTGCAAAGGCCTTATGATGTGAAAATGAAATAACCATTAGGGTTTCTAAAGATTTATTTACCAAACTTCTCACTACCATATTAAATATTTTTTTACAGTACTTAAAGAAAACCTTAGTTAAATCATACCTTCACCTTCAAGTAACAAAGATAATAATTTTAAAGTGCAATAAAAATAGTCTGGTTCAGCAGCTCAGACTTATAAATTCCACATACTTGCAAAATTAAAAAAAAACAAAGATTGTTGTTGTTTAGTTGCTAAGTTGTGTCCAACTATTTTCGACCCCATAGACTGCAGCCCTCCATGTTCCTCTGTCCATGGGATTTTCCAGGCAAGAATACTGGACTGGGTGGCCATTTCCTTCTCCAGGGGAGCTTCCCAACCCAGGGATCGAACCTGAGTCTCCTGCATTGGCAGGCAAGTTCTTTACCACTGAGTCACTAAGGAAGCCCCCCTATAAAGACACTGACATAGAATTAACAACTTTGTTTTATTAGGTAAGGACATTAAAAAACCCACAACCATCTGTTATCGTTGTCAATTTTTTTGAGAAAAGGCATTTTAACATTAGGAAAAAAAATGTAGAAAGGATTAATCTCAGAATTATTTCATTTTTCTCCTTTTACTACAAATGAATAAAGATTTTTATCATTGACTAGCATTTGGGCACTACTAATTTAGTCATATTATTGCAGGTCATCTGTAAATCAGGATTTTTCAAA
Source organism: Capra hircus (assembly GCF_001704415.2). Lineage (NCBI taxonomy): Eukaryota > Metazoa > Chordata > Mammalia > Artiodactyla > Bovidae > Capra > Capra hircus. The sequence goes on along the minus strand of NC_030817.1, from coordinate 44,612,682 downwards.
GGTAACTTTTGGAACAAAATCACCACTCAGAGCGGCACTAAAGACTCCCAGATTAAGACAGTAGATGGCACACATACACCTGTTTGTTCCCTTTATTCCCAAAGCTTCCCGCTGTCATAAAGAAAAAAGGTATAATTTTTAAGGGGCTGGAACTCCTACAGAGCAAGAAGACAAAAACAGAGGGCCAGTATCTTGAAGAGTTGCTAAAATACAGAAAACAGAAAGGTTGGTGGAGAAATGACCACAGAACTGCCTGAGACGCCCGAGGTAAGGCCCAGCGGTGTGCGTGTGTGTGCAGCTATCTCAGTTGTGTCCAGCTCTTTGCAGCCCTATGGATTGTAGCCCTCCAAATGCCTCTGTCCATGGAATTCTCCAGGCAAGGATACTGGAGGGGGCTGCCATGCCCTCCTCCAGGGGATCTTCCCAATTCAGGGATCGAACCCATGCCTCTTAAGTCTCCTGCACTGGCAAGTGGGTTCTGTGCCACCTGGGAAGCCCCAGTTAGGGTGTCTCACTACAAAGCTGCCTTAGGAACAAGTGGATCAGCGAGAGCAGGTGGAGAGCACACCAGCTCTTCCTGAGGCTTCCCTGAAAAAGAGCAACTGCCTGCACAGCCATCAGTGAGAAATCTCCCAGGAAGAGGCTCGGTGAGGGTGCTGGGTCCCGAGAGTGAAGAAGTGCAGAAATGGAAGCACCCCCAGCTCTTCCACCAGATACAGAGTGGGAGAAGAGACAGGAGAGGCGGCAATGCCCAGGATGGAAATACACTGGACTGTGTCCCTCTCAGAGGGAAGCCCTCCCAACTTGAGCAGTTGCTGAGGATTCCCCGGTTGCCTGCTAGCTTCTCATACACACACTACAGAGAAGGCTGCTCATCAACTCATCTGCCTGCTTACAAAAGCACTCACTCTCATTCATTTATTCACTCATTCACTTAGAAAAGATTATGTGTCAGGCTTCTGCTTTGTGCTAGCTGTAGAGAAAACAAAATCCCTGTTTTAGGGAGCTTATATTTCAGCAGGAGAGGCAGTCAGTAATTACTAAATAAAATGTATGGCCTGCCAGATGGTAACAAATGGAGAAATATAAACGGGCTTCCCTTTTAAGGGATAGGTCTTTTGGTGAACCAGATCTACATAACTGCAGAGGAAATAGTCCCAGTTTACACAAATCAATTTTGTTCTCTATTTGGAACTATGAACAGGCAAACAATGACTGCTAGACCTAATAGGAAAACCAACATCAGGAGAAAAGCTGAGTTCACGAAACAGGCCAGCATGCTATGCAGGGAACATAGAATATTCAGAGAACAGAAATATGTAAAACTTCGAAATGTTATCAACTCTCTCCACCTTGCCCCACAAAAGAAAAAGAAAGAAAGAAAATAGAGAAAGAAAAAACACTGTAATCTATTCACAAAGAAACAAGAATCAGACTGCCATTAGTCACTAGACTTTAAGGCCCATAGAACACAGGCTTTAATATATTTATACAGCCAGATAATTGTAAATGCTGGAGATAAGTTCTAATCTTTTTGGTGTCAATCTATACGCCTAACTGAATATAATGAGATAAAATGTATAAAGCTCCAATGTGTGAAACAATAGAATAACTACAAGTTAGAGCTAGAAAAGGAAGATGAAGTAGAAAGAAGAGAGAGTACAGAGTTGCCCAATCTTTTCTAATGGAGAATCAAAATCTATCTGAGATAATAAATCAAAAAGTGCATGTGTATTAGGTAGAAATACCTGGTTGTATACTGGAATGACCTGGACGCTTTAAAAAATATACCAATGCTTGGGCCCCACCAGATGAATTAAATCAGAATCTCAGACTGTGGCCTAGACAGCTGCTTTGTTTGTTTTGTTTTTTATTATTGTAGTTGATTTATGATTGTATTTTTTAAAAGCTGTTCAGTGACTAATGTTCAGCCAGGATTCAAAATCACTTTAACTGAAATCATATAGACAACAATGAAAGGAATGAAAAACAAACTGCTAACAGTGATTGCTCTCGGGAGTAGAACAAGGAACTTCTGAACTCTTGTTTTTATGGCAGAAAGGACAAGAAGAAGGAAGAGGGGAAGGACTTCAACTTGGGACAAGAACAGGTTTTCCAACCTCGAGACTATCGACATCTGAGGCTGGAGAATTCTTTGTTGTGGGAGGTATCCTGTGTCTTGTGGGAGGTTTAGCAGCCTCTGAGACCCACAAAATGTCAACATGTACCCTCCCAGTCATGACAACCAAAAATATCTCCAGACACTGCCAAATGTTCCCTGGAGGGCAGAATCACCCTGAGTTGAGAACCACTGGACTAGAAGAATAATTCTGTGTATTAGTCAAGCACTTGTTTGAACTACAAGGAAAGCTCAAGGGTTTGCACTGATGTTAGTATACACCATGTAAATTAAAGTGCATTTATTCAGTGCAAGGTCTTTAATTAGAATTAAATGTACACATTTTAATTAGAGCCCCCAAAAGGAATGCATCAGGCCTTTCCTTATGGATTCTCCAAGCTTCGGGATTTACTTCTGCTATTAGAATAACAAAATGTCAGAGCAATTAGGCCTTTATAAAAAAACTTGCAGGACCTACTGGCAAGTAGCCACCATCTTGCCAATTTCTTTTAAACTGGAGAAAACACTTCTCTTATACTGAACAAAACAGGGAAGAGAGACCCAGCCAAACACAACCCTGGGCTCCAGGCCCAGGTTCACTGCAGTTCAGCAAATATTTGAGCATCTATTACATGTGCTGAGGATAATAACGTTAGTGAAACCAAGACTAGATTTCTTAAAGGTTGTATAAACAGTGTAGAAATACATTTTTAAAGAGAAGGTTTTGCTTTCTGTACTTCATAGTGTTGTGTGGAAACTGCAGTTTCTTGCACTGTCCAAACCTGTACCCTCACAGGGGTAGCCACAGGAGGCTATGGAGGCCTTGAAAAGTGCCTCTTATGAACTGAGATGTGCTGTAAATATGAAAATACATCGGATTTCAAAGATGTAGTATGGAAAAAATACTGCAAAAGACCTCATTACATATACATTTTGAAATGATGGTATTTTGGATATGGTGGTCTAAATAAAATATATTATTAAATTTAATTCCACCCATTTTTTTTAATGTGGTTACTGGAAAATTTAAAGGTTCATGCATAGCTTACATTTGTGGTTCTCATTTTATTTTTATTTGATAGTGCTGTCCTAAACTTCTGATGTTTATGTGGCATCCCTATTAATAACAGCATTTTTAAAAAACATATTTGGGCCTTTTCTACATTGGCATTCATTAGTGTGGCAAGTTTCATTAACATTTCTGCTATAGGTGTGATTATATGGAAGTACTTGGAACATGGTAAACTGAATTTGATTACAGATCACTTAAATTTGCTTCCTGGCTTGGTCACAATCTGGGTAATCTTAGTTAAGATACTCAAACTCTGAGCCTCAGTTGCCACATCTGTAAAATGGGGATAATGTCATCTCATATCCACATAGCTTGTCTATATTCACTATAATCCCACAAGTATTTTGTAGAGTCTATTTCTGAACCTTACATAGAAAAGAGTCTCCAAGCTCTAGCTTTAATGCTGATGTGTAATTCTCAACAGTTCTGCCATAATCACAGTCTGACTATCTCTGCTGCTTGTGGGGTAATCAACCAATCTTCAACCTATAGAAAAGTTCTTTCCTTTTCTTAGCTGAAAGGGGAACCATCTGGGGTCAGCCAGGTGAGAGCTGGACCATATGAAGCCATCCAGGCATAAGGCTGAAAGAAGCTTTTCTTTTCACTCTAAAGGATAACAGTTATTCCTTGCAGTTGTATGGTGTGCTTATCACAAGGCGTACATTCAGTACATAGTTGTTGGATTGAAAACTATATCAGCAGATTATTATATTTGATATAATAATATATATCTTAATATATTATTAATACATTTGGGGCTATATTATATTCTATATAATAATATAGAATATAAATTCATTATAGATATAATGTGTTAATGTATATTATTAACATATTGGGCTGTGTAATGGATATATACATTATATTAGTCCATTTAGCAAGTTATCTATTTGACCTAGAGGAGAAGTTAGATTATTTACTAGTAATACTGACAGTAAACTATGAACTAGTTGCATCCCTGACATTTTACTGTAAGTATTATATTGAACAGAAATTACAAATCATTTCTTTATTTATCCCTTTAGTTATTCACATACAAAATGCACTGTGAATATTTTTGCTTAACTGAAAACAAATCTAGTAAAGGGCAGAGATTATACACAAAATCATACATAGATAAGAACCCTTAAATTGCTAACTTCGCCTCACCAATGATCTAGTTCTGTTCTTTTTCTATTTCAATGATAGGCTTCAAATTCAAAACTGCTTTCAACCTACCAATTTAGACATGTAATAATTGCTGGTGAAAACATCAGTTCTGTAGCTTAGCCACTCTCTTACATGAGTGCTTACTTCACATTTGCTGTCGTCATCATGGAAATACTGCCTATTGTTCAGAGGTTAGAGGGCACATCCATTCATTCATTTAACACGTATTTTTGAGTACTTGTGTTTCAACATCTACTCTGCACCAGCACCAGGTTGGGTAGCATTACTTTCTTGCTGTCTCTTTTTAATGCTATTTTAAATCTTCCAAAAGACATGTTACTTTAAATCACATCATCAAGTCAAGAAACTTTTATTTTTCAAGTGCTGAGCATTCTTGTGTGTGCTGAGGATTCAGTGAGATGACCTAGCAAAGGACAGGGATCAGAGCTGGCAGTTACTAATTGCTCAGGAAATGTGAGCTATTAATAGGAGGAATAACAGTAGTATTAATGTAATAACAGTAGTAGTATTTACTTGGGCTCAGGGGTTTCCTTATTTACCTGAATCAACTAAGGTGCATAGAAGGAATAGCCGTTTTGTTTTTCTTTCATCTTCTGGTTAACAATATCAAACAAAAATGTTTTAAGATTTGGTTGTTTAAAATATTTTTGAGACATATGAATCCACTTAAAAGATTAAAATGAAATATACATTAACATTTTTTCTATGTGCTGAGTTCCTGTAGGCTTTCATGGGGGGAGGGGTCTCACAGCCATTTATTGTGATGGAATGCTACTGCAGGTGCAAACATTTCAGAAAATTTATACTAAGAATAGAACAAAATCTAAATATTTATTTAGGTAGATGCCTAATCTAATCTTATATCTTTTTCATAAAAGTGTAGTGTTAACAAAATTCTGGTGAATTCAAAGTGCCTGACTTGTGGGTTCTTGTTTTATCGTCTCATTATAACTAATTTTGTTTATTAATTATACAGAAAATAAATTGACCAGATCTGAACATTATTAATTGATAAAACAAATTAAAAATAGCTTCTACTGAATTAAATATCTGACGGCTGTATTTCTAAGGATTTTACTCACAATTGCCACAGGGTCATTGCTGCGGGTTGCAGCCAGACTGAACTTTTTCACGTGAGTGTTGATCTCCAGAGCCTTTGCAAATTCCTTCAGGGTTGGAATTGGAATGTTCTATGAGAAAGACACAGATTGTTGATGAATCCTTCTATAGCACCTTCACCCTAAGCTCAGGACCCACAGCTTTTACATACAGCAGGTCCCTGACCTACTCATGAGTTTCGTTCTGAGAGCACATTCCCAGGTCCAAAGTGCACATAACTCCAACAAAGTTAGCCTAGGTACCCAACTAAGACAATCAGCTAGATAATACTATACTGTAACAGGTGTATACTACTTTTCACACAAATAATACATATATAAAAACAAACACAAAAAACAAACATTTTTAATCTTACGGTACAGAACCTTGAAAAGTACAATAGTATAGTACAGCACCACAGCTGGCATAGAGGAGCTGGCATGTATGTTTGCATCTTTGAAAGCTCACAATTTGAAGGTTCGTATTTTGGTGACTTGGATGTACCTTAGATTTTATCCTCTCTAAAAGACATTGATCGTCCATCTCTCGCAACCAACCTATCCAGAGCCAATAGCACCACTTAGTGTCCAATAAGGGAATCTAACACAGTGTGACACTCTGGCATCACTTCTGTTCACCCTCCGAATTACGCACATACCACCCTTCCCTCTTTTTTTCTTTCATCCTCTATATTCTAGCCAGACTAGAATTAAATTAGCTCTAATTCCTACTCATCCTTCAAGACCCAGCAGAAACATCGCCTCCTTTGCTTATTGGTTCTCTTAGGTAGAATCAACTTCCCTTATCAGCAGTTCCACAGAATTTGGGGGCTTACCACATCATGTTATAATATCTGCTTAGTGTTTTTCTCCTAATTTAAGTTCTTCAGAATCGAGACTGAATGAATCTTACTCCCCCTTCCATAGCACTTAGCACAGTACCGAGCACTGGAGAGGCAGACAATACCGGGCACAGCTAGAGGCTAACATGAGTTCATGGAGCACTACAGGCCAGCTCTGTGACTGGGGACACCTGAATCTTTTAAAGTCCCACTAAGGATTAAATGAGATAATGAATTTCAAGTATTTAGCAAAGTATATGGCACATAGCTAATAGTCAATAAAAATCAGTTGATATTATTGAGTGCTAGAAATTGGCCTAATAAGAAGGAACACAAAAGGTGTCAGCTAGTGTTTTCTCTTTCTCTCATTCTTTCTCTCTCTCTCTCACACACAACACAATTTCTCCTCCCTTTGAGAGTGCTAAGACATTGTCAAAGCAGAAGTGACTTCAGAGAATAGGTCATAAAAGACATTGTGGCTTTCAGTTTACTCTCTCTTTTTCTCTTGGTTCATTTGCTCTGGGGGAAGGAAGTTGTCATGACGTGAAGATATGTTGGCGGCCCTATTAAGAGGTCCATGTGCTGAGGAAACTGAGGCCTCCTGCCAACAGTCACGTGAGTGTGCCATCTTGCAAATGGAGCCCCAAGCCCTGGTCAAGCCTTGAGATGACTGCAGCTCTGGCTGACAGCTTTACTACAGCCTCATCTGAGACCCTGAGCCACAGCTACCCAGCCAAGTCACTCTCAGATTCCTGACACTCAGAAATTATGTGAAATAATAAACTGTTTGTTGTTTAAGCCTCTAAGTTTTGGGGTAATTTGTTACTCAGTAGTAGAAAACTAATAACACTTGTTTAACATAAGTACTGTAATTCTTTTCAAAGAATTCTAGAAATAATTCTTTTTTTTTAAACCTACTTCTTTAATTTACTTAAAACATTTATTATAATTTTTTAACTTTTTATTTTATATATAAGAGAAGAGCCAATTAACAATGTTGTGATAGCTTCAGGTGGACAGCAAAGGGACTTAGCAATATATACACATGTATGCATTCTCCCCTAAACTCCCTTCCCATCCAGGATGCCACATAGCATTGAGCAAATAAATCCACTCTTTCTGAATAGGATATTTTGCCTCAAAATCAGCAACTATAAAGGATTTAGAACATGTGTAAAGGCAGGCAGTCATCTCCAGTAAGTTTTCTGACTGAACAATAAATCAAGTGACTGACAACAATCATAATGAAATACCTTAATATTGTTGAGGTTGACTTCTTGCAAGCTGGGATCATTGGCTTTCATCTGCTGTAGACTTACTTCCACATTTGTGGGGTTGGGTGGTTCCTCAAATACTGGCTTGACCTTTTCACCTTTGACCACATCTAAGACACAAGTTTTAATTTAAAAAATAAAATTTAAAGTCTCTCCCATAAAAATCAGAGACAACTTCCCCCCAAATGACCTTCTTTTCATATGTGGTGATTCTAATAATATTCTAATATCAGTGATAGCAAGCTTATTCTCAACTCAGCAAGCAGAGGAATGGTGTGGCTCTGAGTTACAGCCTCCCAGGTTGGTGTTTTCAGCTGCAATGAGAAGTCTCAGTGGTTGATGCTCCATGGAGCCAAAAGTGCAGGAGGCTCTACAGCAAACTCAAACTCCTAAAAGAATATCCACAGGTAGTTATAGCTGCTCCATATGGACCTTTTTCAAACTATAATAACCAAACCAAAGAATCTAAGATGCACAAATGTGAGTTCCTTTATTTCCCAAACCTTAATTCTCCCCTGGCCCATCCTCTAATTTCCATCTTGGAGCTTTAATTTTGAGGATGGTATAGGAAGAGAAAGGAATAGAAAAGAAGTAGAAGAATTCTCAAAAGCAGTTAACAGAAAATGTTTGCAATGTATGTAACACACAAAGGGTTCATATCTCAATATACACAGAGCTTCTACAAGGCAGTAAGATAACCCAGTGGAAAATGAACAGCTTATGATCAGAGGAATCTCTATCAGTCAACCAAAAAAATATAAAAAGTAATTAAATTCTGAGAAATTTAAAAATGAGATACCGTTTGATTTGCCAAAAAATGTAAAAAGATAATATTCAGAGTCAGCAACAATGTGGAGGAAAAAGCATCTTCATATATTGTTAATGGGAAGGAGAGATATTCCATGTACAGAAATATTCAGTGTTGTCAAGATGTCAGTTCTTCCAAATGCAATGCAATCCCAATGAAAATCTCAGAAATTTATTTTTCAGATATTAAAAAATGATTATAAAGTTTATATAAAGAGGAAAAATAAACAGAATAGCCAAAACAATCTTGAAAAAGAAAAACAAATCCAGCAATTCAACTTAAAGAAGACTTAAAGCTATAGGAAGGAAGATAGTGATATTGGTGAAGATATACAAATAGATCAGTGGAACATAATAGAGAGGCCACAAATAGACCCACATAAATACAATCAATTGATCTTTGACAAAGCAGCAAAGGTAATATAGCAGAGAAAAAAGTAGTCTTTTCAACAAATGGTGCTGGAACAACTGGACATCTACATGAAAGAAAAAATAAGTGACTCTAGATACAGACGTTATGGGCTTCCCAGGTGGTGCAAGTGGTAAAGAACCCACCTGGCAATGCAGATGTAAGAGCTGGTTCAATCCACGGGTTGGGAAGATCCCCTGGAGGAGGGCATGGCAACCCACTCCAGTATTCTTTCTGGAAAATTCCATGGACAGAGAAGCCTGGCAGGCTACCTACCGTTCATAGGGTTGCAAAGAGTTGGACACGACTGAAGTGACTTAGTACGCACACACAGACCTTACATTCTTCCCCAAAATTAACTCAAAACAGATCATAGACCTAAATTTAAATGCAAAACTATAGAACTCCTAGGAGATAACATAGGATAAAATCTAGATGACCTTGGGTTTGAAGATGAAGTTTTAGATACAGCCCTAAAGGTATAATCCTTAAAAGGAAGAATTGATAAACTGACATGCATTCAAATTAAACATTTACACTCTGCAGAAAATACTCTCAAGTGCCGGGGTCCAGCCCCGGTGGATCTAGGGAATTTGAAGTGGGGACGGAGTCAGCGAGGAAAAACTTATTTGTTTAGAAATATAAAGAGAGATTAGGAAAGAATAGCGTAGTAAGAAAATTAGTGGAGAAAAGAAGCTGAATAACTTGGTTTACGCGGAGAACCAATAAAGTTCCAAGACAAGGAACTTGCACCGTCTACGTAGGCCACCAGCGCCCGCTTGAATAGCGGAGGGTGCCCCGCCTTGGGCTCCCTCTCTCCTGGGTCTTAGAAGCCAGGGCAAATAGGTAGACACAGTGAGCCTCCATGCTCCAGACGGGAATTCAGCCAGAAAAGGGAGAAAAGAACGACATGGGGGAGTCAAGCATGAGTGCCAGACCCACAACTTTATTTTCAAAAGCAGCTTATATACCCCTGCTGCTGCTGCTGCTGCGTCGCTTCAGTCGTGTCTGACTCTGTGCGACCCCATAGACGGCAGCCCACCAGGCTCCCCCGTCCCTGGGATTCTCCAGGCAAGAACACTGGAGTGGGTTGCCATTTCCTTCTCCAATGCATGAGAGTGAAAAGTGAAAGTGAAGTTGCTCAGTTGTGTCCGACTCCTAGTGACCCCATGGACTGCAACATACCAGACTCCTCCATCCGTGGGATTTTCCCCAAGTTGTACATAAAGAAATAACGGAATATGCAGAGTTATGCAGGGGCAGCAGTCCTGACCCTTATTGAGACCAGGCTTTCTTTTCGCATACCTTCCCGTATACAAAAGGTCCCAGGTAGTTTTACATCATCTTATGGCCAGGGGGCCTGTTAACATTTTTATGGCTCTTTTCCTAGATAAATGTCTATCAACCAGAAAACTCTTTTTCCCTTGAAGTGTTTTTTCTTTAATCTGCATCACCCTCAAAGTACTAAATAAAGTTACATTCCTGTAGAACAAAGCTGCAGTGGGTTATAACAAAGAAAGTACTTAACTCAAAGATCTAATGTTGCTAATACCAGGTCTACTACCTGTTTTTTCTACATTCCAACTATATCTACAAATAAAAGATATGAAAATTTGGCAGCAAATATTGGCTCAACAAATGAAACCCTTAATCAGTCCTATTCTAATGATTTTGACTCCTCGGAAGAACCTACATTCCTAGGATGTTTTAAGCTTCCTGTGCCTCTTGCAGTTGGGAGTCCGCAAACAATCACATGCGCAGCTGTAAGAGTCCTGTAGGCAGTCTAGAAAGCCATCAGAGGGGTTTTGGGATTGAAACACTCTTACTATGCCCAGGAGACTTATTATTTAAAAGCTCTAAATTAACTTTTTCCAGAAAAAGGTGGTGGGGGGACAGTCCCCTGTTAATGTCAGAAGAGTAGGTAGAAAGCATAACACAGTAAATCAGGCAGACTCTGGTTTTGGGGGGTAGATTCTTGGGAACAGGGGGTCTCCTGAGGCTTGAACCTGCCTTTGCGTATGCCGAGGCTCCTTCCTCATGACCTTTGCCATGGGCAGAGTTCCTCCCCATACTGGCTCCCGGCACTCAAGAGCAATGGGGAGATAAAGCGCAGACTGGGTGAAAATATTTGCAAAAGACACATCTGATAGACTCACAGATATAGAGAAAAAACTAGTGGTTACCAGTGGGGAGAAGGAGGAAGGGAGGGACACTATATGGGTATAGTGAAAAAAGGGTTGTTATGGGATTATTTGAAATCATGTGCATGAGTACATCAAGGCTGTATATTGTCTCCCTGTTTATTTAACTTATATGCAGAATACATCATGTGGAATGCCAGGCTGGATGAAGCACAAGCTGGAATCAAGAATGCCAGCAGAAACATCAATAACCTCAGATATGCAGATGATACCACCCTTATGGCAGAAAGCGAAGAGGAACTAAGGAGCCTCTTGATGAAAGTGAAAGAGGAGAGTGGAAAAGCTGGCTTAAAACTCAACATTCAAAAAACTAAGATCATGGCATCTGGTCCCATCACTTCATAGCAATAGATGGGGAAACAATGGAAACAGTGACAGACTTTATTTTTGGGGGCTCCAAAATCACTGCAGATGGTGACTGCAGCCATGAAATTAAAAGATGCTTGCTCTTCAGAAGAAAAGCTATGACCAACCTAGATAGCATATTAAAAAGCAGAGACATTATTTTGCCAACAAAGGTCTATCTAGTTAAAGCTATGGTTTTTCAGGTAGTCATGTATGGATGTGAGAGTTGGACTATAAAGAAAGCTGAGTGCCGAAGAATTGATGCTTTTGAACTGTGGTGTTGGAGAAGACTCTTGAGAGTCCCTTGGGCTGCAAGGAGATCAAACCAGTCAATCCTAAAGGAAACCAATCCTGAATATTCACTGGAAGGACTGATGCTGAAGCTGAAGTTCCAATACTTTGACCACCTGATGCAAAGAAGTTACTCATTGCGAAAGACCCTAATGCTGGGAAAGATTGAAGACAGGAGCAGAAGGGGACGACAGAGGATGAGATGGTTGGATGGCATCACCGACTCAATGGACATGAGTTTGAGCAACCTCTGGGAGTTGGTGATAGACAGGAAAGCCTGGCATACTGAAGTCCATGGGCTTGCAAAGAGTTGGACATGACTGAGTGACTGAACTGAACTGTGTGAAAATTTTGCCATTTGTAAAACATTATATAATTTTAAAAATCTTTGATTCATTAAAAAAATCAGAAAAAGACGCATATGATAAAGCACTTATCCAATACACAAAGAATTCTTAAAACTCAATGATAAGGAAACAACATGATTTTAAAAATAAGACAAAAAAGTTAAGAGATATCTCACCAAAGAAGATATACAAATGAAATATAAGCATATGAAAAGATGCTCCACATCGTATGTTATTCAGTTCAGTTCAGTCGCTCAGTCATGTCCGACTCTTTGAAACCCCATGAATTGCAGCATGCCAGGCCTCTCTGTCCATCACCATCTCCCGGAGTTCATCCAAACTCACGTCCATTGAGTCGATGACGCCATCCAGCCATCTCATCCTCTGTTATCTCCTTCTCCTTCTGCCCCCAATCCCTCCCAGCATCAGAGTCTTTTCCAATGAGTCAACTCTTCGCATGAGGTGGCCACAGTACTGGAGTTTCAGCTTTAGCATCATTCCTTCCAAAGAAATCCCAGGGCTGATCTCCTTCAGAATGGACTGGTTGGATCTCCCTGCAGTCCAAGGGACTCTCAAGAGTCTTCTCCGACACCACAGTTCAAAAGCATCAATTCTTCGGTGCTCAGCTTTCTTCACAGTCCAACTCTCACATCCATACATGACTACTGGAAAAACCATAGCCTTGACTAGACAGATCTTTGTTGGCAAAGTAATCTCTCTGCTTTTTAACATGCTATCTAGATTGGTCATAACTTTCCTTCCAAGGAATAAGCGTCATTTAATTTCATGGCTGTAATCACCATCTGCAGTGATTTTGGAGCCCAAAAAAATAGTCTGACACTGTTTCCACTGTTCCCCCATCTATTTCCCATGAAGTGATGGGACCAGATGACATGATCTTAGTTTAGGGAAATGCAAATTAAAATAGTGACACACCACTACACACCTATTAGAATCACCAAATTCTGGAACACTGACAAAACCAAATGCTGATGAGGATGTGGAGCAACAGAAATTCTCATTCATTGCTCATGGAATTCAAAACCAAACACCTTACCATAAGATTCAGCAATCATGCTCCTTTATGTTTATCCAAAGGAGTTGAAAATTTATGTCCAAAATTTGAACACGGATATTTGTAGTAGCTTTATTCTTAATTTCCAAAATTTGGAAGCAACTAAGATGTTCTTCAGTAGCTGATCTGATAAACTGTGGTATGTCCAAATAATGGAACATTATTCAGTGTTAAAAAGAAATGATCTATCACTGCCACATGATTTAGCAATTCCACTCCTGGGCATACGCATAAAATGAGCAAAAACACTAATTTGAAAAGACACGTGCACCCCCATGTTCACATAAGTATTATTTACAATTGCCAAGATATGGAAGCAGCCTAAACATATATCAACAGATGAAAGGATAATATATACACATATGTACAAACAAATATGGGCTACTACGCAACCATGATAAAGAAAGAAATGTTACCATTTTACAACAACATGGGTTAACTTGGAAGGTAGTATGCTAAGTGAAATAAGTCAGACAGAGAAAGCCAACTACTTTAAGATGTCACTTATATGTGAATCTTGAAAAAACAAATTAGTGAATATAACAAAAAGGAAGTAAACTCACAGATACAGAGAACAAACTGGTGGTTACCAGTGGGGAGAGGAAAGGGGGGAGGAGCAAGACAGAGAATTAAGAATTCTCTTAATAGAGAATTAAGAAGTACCAATTCTTATGAATAAAATAAACTATGGGGATATGCTATATAACATAGGGAATATAGCCAACTCCATAGTAATATATAATAACTATTTATGGAGTATAACCTTTAAAAACTGAATCACATGCCGTATACTTATAATTTATATAATATTGTACATCAACTGTTACTCCCAAAAAAGAAAAGAAAGGCTCTATCAAATCTTGAAAAGACACAGAGGAACCTTAAATGCATATTACTAAGTGAAAGAAACCAGTCTGAATAGGCTACATACTATATGGTTTCAATTATATGACTTTCTGGAAAAGGCATAATGATGGAGACAGTTAAAAGATCAGCAGTTGCCCGAGGTTAGTGGGGAAGGAGAGATGAACAGGCAGAGCACAGAAAAGTTTCAGGACAGTGAAACCACTCTGCCTGATACTGTAGGGGTGGAAACTGTCATTGTACATTTGTGCAAACCCACAGAATGTACAAACCTAGCAGTGAGCCCTGTTGTAAACTTTGGGCTCAGAGTGATAATGTGTCAGTGTAGGTTCATTAACTGTAATAAATGCACCACTCTGTGCAGGATATAGCTAAGTGGAAAGGCTGTGCCTATGCAACGGCATATCTCTGTACCTTCCTCTCAATTTTGCAGTGAACACAAAACTGTTCTAAAAAAATAGTATTTTTAAAAGTTAATGATATGTGTGTATGCATATGTATAAAAGCCCAGTAGGCTATGCACCAGACTTTTTTTTCATAACAAACATGTCAGAACATTACATTTTGGTATTGAGATTAAAAGGATGAATATTTTTCATTTGTATGCATAAGAAACCAGAAGGAAAATAAAAGGAATATTGCTCACTGTCTGGGTAAATTACCCAGTAGAAATGGTGGCTGACAGACACATTGGTGAAACTAGAAAGCATTGCCAACGTCACCATCAGAGAGAATAAAATATAATTTTATTAAGAAAAGTTGTGATCTGTGAGTTTTCATAACAGCTGGATCACACTGTACTGAAATTATTTGATTATTGATCTGTCCCTCCCACAGATAAATAAGTTCCTTTGGGCAGGTATCATTTTTTTTTACCTTTGTACCTAAGCCTAGAACATTCCTGACACAGTAAATATTTAGTAAATGACTGATGAATGAGTAAGTGAGAGAGGCTAATGAAGGGTACATTTCTCCAGAAAATGGTGACTAAGAAGAGAGTGGTCTAGAATGTTCTGTGGGAAATCCACGCCAGTCTGTCTTTCACGCTCTCTGGGGGAAGTAGATACTCAAATTCGAATGACAAACATCCATTACTGAGACAAAGAGGCACTCGAATAGAGAAGAAAATTTATCTAAAATACTACAGAAAACTAACCCTGAATATTCTTTGGAAGGACTGATGCTGAAGCTGAAGCTCCAATACTTTGACCACCTGATACGAAGAGCTGACTCATTGGAAAAGACCCTGATGCAGGGAAAGATTGAGGGCAAGAAGAAAAGAGGGCAACAGAGGATAAAATGATTGGATGGCATTACCAATTCAATGGACATGAGTTTGAGCAAGCTCTGGAAGACAGGGAAGCCTGGCATGCTCCAGTCCATGGAGTTGCAAAGAGTCAGACACGACTGAACAACAGCAACAATCACAAACATCCATAATTAAGACAAAAAGACGTTTCTCGAATACAGAAGGAAAACTTAGCTAAGATACTATAATTAAAGCTAATTAAAGCATCGTTATGACATAAAACTCTCCTTTCTGTGCTGACTAAGCAAACCTTTTTATCTATCATTTCCTCCTTTGACTGAATCAGGAGAGAATTTGCCTGCAATGCAGGAGATCCTGGTTCGATTCCTGGGTTGGGAAGATCCCCTGCAGAAGGGATAGGCTACCCACTCCCGTGTTCTTGGGCTTCCCTTGTGGCTCAGCTGGTAAAGGATCCACCTGCAATGCGGGAGACCTGGGTTCAATCCCTGGGTTGGGAAGATCCCCTGGAGAAGGGGAAGGCTAGTATTCTGGCCTAGAGAATTCCATAGACTGTATAGTCCATGGGGTTGCAAAGAGTCAGACACAACTGAGTGACTTTCACTTTCATCAGGAGTGTGTTCTGGGCAACACACACTGATCGGTACTAGTCACACTGCCAGACAGAGCTCCCAGTGCTGGCCACTCTATTCTGATCTGATTGCTCACAGCCCAGTGATCCTTGGTGAACTGACAAAATCCACCTTCAAAGCCTAAAAGAATTCCAGACTCCCCAGGGGCCCAGTCAACAAGCTTCTCTCCTATTAGCAACACCCGGAGGCTCCCAGGTTTCATAAAACCACGGATTTCACGTCAACTTACTTCTCACAGGCCCTTTGCCACCTTTTGTGTTGGTCGTTTCTTCATCAAACTTGGGGTTGTTGAGCAAATTGTGTACTCCAAGAACAGCTGAAAAGCAAAAATAATCTGTGAATAAAACTTAAGTTTGAGAAAGCTTGTTAAGATGTCTACATTGTTAATTTTTCCTTTGCAGAACAATTCTTCATACAATAAAGATAAGTCTCTTGACCTCACTTGCCTTGCAAAGTGTGTGACACATGTATAGTATTAAATGAGCTTTTTTTAAAAAATCCCTCCTCCTAAGATCACTAGCATTCTTCGCGTCTTTCTACGTCTATATATGTGGAATCGTGTAGGATCTGAGGGACAATGGTCTAGTTGTCTCAAAACCGAAAATCTGCTTAGATCTCCTAGTTAAGTAGATTCATCCCTTATGTTTTCTCATCTGTAAAATTTGAACGTGGGACTGAGTCTAATATTTTAAGGTCTAACATTATGTAGACTATAGTATGTAGTTTTTCTGGAGACAAAGGGCTGAAAGATCATGGTTCTCTTTCAGTGTTAAGCCTCCCCATTGCTTTCATCTCTCAGTACCGAAAAGAGTGGTTCTTTTCCCTTCTAGAGCATCCCAGGGTGGGAAATAAGAGATGTCAGCAATAAAATGTTCGGTAAGCATGCTATTTTGAGTCTCCTGTACTACACAGAACTTGCACCAGAGGGCAGTACAGTATGCAGGAGACTGCTGCTGCTGCTGCTAAGTCACTTTAGTCGTGTCCGAATCTGTGCGACCCCATAGACGGCAGCCCTCCAGGCTCCCCCTTCCCTGAGATTCTCCAGGCAAGAACACTGGAGTGGGTTGCCATTTTCTTCTCCAATGCATGAAAGTGAAAAGTGAAAATGAAGTCGCTCAGTTGTGTCTGACTCTTAGCGACCACATGGACTGCAGCCTACCAGGCTCCTCCATCCATGCGATTTTCCAGGCAAGAGTACTGGAGTGGGGTGCCATTGCCTTCTCCAATGCAGGAGACAGCACTGGCCATAACTGAACACGGAGCAGGCACTAACTGCCACTGCCCACCTAGCTTTCCCTTCCTTAACCAAACTCCAGGTGAG